>NC_134866.1:55216800-56498467 GCF_049852395.1 Peromyscus maniculatus bairdii
TTGGGGAAATATTCTTTCAAATAAACCCCATGAAATGTATCATGATGCCTATTTTTACAGACTGATGAAATTCTCAATTTTAAGTGGTCCCCTCCCACAGAGATTTCCATGTATCTCCTAGCACCCAGCTTCGAAAGACCAAGCTTGATGACAGGCAGTGCATTCTAAGTAGTGGGGTATTTTAAGCCAAAATGATTGAATTTGAAAATACAAGCACTTTAAAATAAATTATAGTGACTAATTGCTGGCTCTCCAGTTCCTCCCAGTGTTTCTAATAGGCTTGCAATATACTTTCTAATTGAAAATTCAAGGCATTCCTAGTGGATGTCTTTAGCCTTCAGCTGGAAATTATTTTTCAGTTTTTATTTTTGGATTTCACCCATGGAAATTCCCATTTTAAACATATCCTTCCTCACAGTGAAATGTTACTACATACACAACAAAAAAGCTGTGTTTGGAACAGAAAATAGTCATGTTTCCCATCAAAACAAGTATATAGTATAATCTCATAATGATAATACCTACAAGACAGCCCTGCATTCTCTCAGGGCCTCAAGTATAATAAGATTATGCTAGAGATGTGAGCCAGATAATTTTTATACTGTCAGATCTGTTTGCATAATGCATGAGGCTGAATTAATGACAGGTGTGCCTGGCCAGTAATGCTCATTGATCACCTCAGGTCTTGAATATATTTCTCATATTACATACTCCTAGGCAGGAGCTAGAAACACAAAGGAGCCAAAGTTTCAGATTTGCACACATAGCACCACTCTTGCAAACACTTGGCAATCTTTACCTTTAGAGATGAAGCAGCAAGAGTGTTATAACAAGAGTCCCTGAGGACCCATGGATGTTGACTTTTTCTGTGAAAATGGGCAAATTTTCAGTCTCAGGGCCCTGGAACTTCAGTGTGGAAATGTATATTGTGGCCTGATTTCTGATGGCAGCAGCCTGCACTTCTGTCCCACTGTAAACACAGTGTAAATAATCTGAAGGACTCAGTCCTTTACTTACTGCTTCTCCTCCCCCTAAGAATACTCCTTACTGTAATGCAGGAACCCATGCCTCCTCAGTGAGCAATCTTTTCTTCTCTCTGGGCCTGTGAGTTTGAGCTGTGGTCAGGCAAAAACATCACTGAGCTATGTAAGTTTTGGTGGGAGGGTCTTGGAGGTAAAGCGAAGATGATTATACCCGGGTGGAAGCTTGATTTTGATTTCTTACTATAAAAATATTTGTAGGTGATATGGGCTGAACAACAGTATCAAAAAGAGAGAAGCAAACGTTCAGTTAAAAAAGACTCAGCATTGAACCTCTTCAATGATCCAATGTGGAATCAGCAGTGGTACTTGGTAAGTACTGAAAGGACTGTGTAGGATCTAGGTTCTTAAACTGCTACATCATCTACATGGTAGATCTGTCTGTATATGTTTTATGTGTATCAGTTGAGGTTTCTAAAGGAAAAAACTTACAGAATAAATCTATCTATCATCTATCTATATGTCTCTCTCTATATATATGTCTATATATAGATATATAGAAAGGGATTTATTAGAATTTATTAGATATATTAGAGTCTATTCAGTCTCTGTGAGTTCCTATGAGCCCAGGTTAGTTGATTCTGTGGATTTTTTTGTGGCTCCTACAACTGAGCTAGGCACCAGTCTATGAGTATAGCAGAGTATTATAATACTTATGGACTGTGGTCCAGATTGTCCAAAAATGGCTGTCTAGCAACAGAAGGTCCAAGAATCTAGTAACTGTTCAGTCCACAATGTTAGATGTCTCATCTGGTCTTCTGTATGTGCTGGAATCTTTAATGCCAGGGAAGAAATGGACTTGCTAGCAAGAGCAAGCAGGCAAAGAGAAAGCCAGCTTCCTTCTTCCATTCTTCCACATCCTTTATATAGGGTGAAAGCAGCAGGTGTGATCTGGATTAAAGGTGAATCTTCCCACCTCCAAAGATCTGGATTAGAAGTGGGTCTTCCCACTTCAAATGACTTAATTAAGAAAAAGCCAGTCACAGGTGTGCCCAGCCATTTGGGGTTTGATTGATTTCAAATGTAGTCAAGATGATAACCAAGAATTTAATAAAGAATTTGGGAGAAGACAATGCCTTTAGAATGCAGGATTGATAGAACTTTCCTGACATGAACCTTTTGTTTTGCTAAGTGTCTAAAAGAAATCCATCTGTTGATGCTTCTTGTCTTTGTAGACACTTCTTAAGTGTAAATGGTGTAAATGCAGAAGAATCATGTCCTGGCAGGAAAGAATGATAAGATCACTGTGGTGGAATTTACTCTCTAGAATCCTCTAAGTCACGCATAGACCATAGACAACACAATATGCAGTCCAAACTGACAGTTCTTAAACGTACTTCAGACAAGAATCGCTGAGTGAGGCAAAAGGAAGGAATGCTAGAAAAGTTTATTTACAAATAACTAGCCTTATAAATTATTGTTTCTGTAAGATGCTTACCAAGCCTTTATTGGTGTATGGACATGCTGCTGCTTGGCTTGAAGGTGTTCTCTTTGTTGTGATGTCAAGCCTCTATAATAGAGAGACAGGCTGCTAATAGAGGAAATTTGTTGCTGGAAATAGCATAAAAGATAATTTTCCCAATCTTAGACTGAGGTTTTTGTTCCTATATTACATAGGGAAGGCCATTAGTTCTTCATGCCATTCTTTAAAATTAAGCAATACTTCTGATTCCAGTAGAAGACATGTCCACCAACACCTGTTGTATATTGACTATTTTAAGGAAATCTAAGTTCTATTGTAAGTGTTTGATATTAGTAACTCATTTTATCTCAGAACTAGCTTAAGATAGAATTACTAATTATAACCATTTCACTGATGAAGAAGCAGGGCCATGAATTTAGATGTAAATAAATTTACATTTATGGTCCCACAGACCATATTCCTTTTTTTAAAAAATTCTCTCATATATTACATCCCTACCACAATTTCTCTTCCCTCTTCTCCTCCCACTCCCATCCCCCTCCTCTTCTCTGTAACCAGTCCCCCATCCAATCCTCATCTGTTTTTATTCAGAAAAGAGCAGGCCTCCCATGGATTTTAACAAAACATGGCATATCAAGTTGCAGTAAGACTAAGCACCTCCCCTCATATTAAGGCTGCACAAGGCAACCCAGTATGAGGAACAGGGTCCCAAACGCCAGCAAAAGAGTCTGATATAGCCCCTGCTCCCATTGTTAGGAGCCCCACAAGAAGACCAAGCTACACAAGTTTAACTTATATGCAGAAGGCCTCGGTCAGTCCCTGGTTGTCTATTCAGTCTCTGTGAGTTCCTATGAGCCCAGGTTAGTTGATTCTGTGGATTTTTTTTTTGTGGCTCCTACAATCCTTTCTATCTCACCTCTTGCAAGATTCCCTGAGCTCTGCCTAATGTTTGGCTGTGGGTTTTTGCACCTGTTTCCACCCATTGCTGAATGAAGTCTCTCTGATGACAACTGAGCTAGGCACCAGTCTATGAGTACAGCAGAGTATCATTAGGAATCATTACATTACATTGACCTTTTTTTTTTTTTTTTTTTTTTTTTTTTTTTTTTTTGCCAGTCATCTTTGGTTCTATTCTAGGTCTCTGGGCTGTCCAGGCTCTAGGTCCTGGCACTCCAGGGAGTGTCAGGGGTGGGCTCACTCTCACAGCATGGATCTCAGGCTGGAACAGTCATTGGTTGGCATTCCCACAATTTCTGGGCCACCTGTATCCAAGTATATCTTGTAGGCAAGGAAAATTGTAGGTCAAAGGTTATGTGGCTGGGTTGGTGTACCAGTCCATCCACTGGAAATCTTGAGAGGCCATATTCTTAATGACTATACACTATAACTACTCTTGCAACTCACTTAGAGGCCTTCTTCTCTACTGTTGGCCATTGAAAAGGTTATGTATTTCCAATTCTTGTGATTCAGCCTCACAATCACCTGGTGAACCTTCCCCCTTACTACATTTTAATAGGGAGAGTCAACAAGGGGATACTCATTCATGACTTTTCATTGTGGTTACTTACATATTGCTTGCTGACCCTCTCACCAGGTACCTGCTACTCTTTTACTACAGTTTTCATATGCTCAGAAACGTGTTTATACCTGTGTTACCTTGTTTCCCAGCTCTCCTATACAGTCATACACACTGTAAATATCAGGAAAATTACCCAAAAAGGAAATAAAGTATTCCTTAAATTACATATAAACAGAAAAGGGCTATTAAATAGCAATTTCTAGTGAGGCTACAGTCTCCTTAGGATTTCCAGGTGCTTATTTTTCTCTTAGGAGAATATTTCTACCATAACCATACATGATGAGAACTCAGTGTGGCAAGGAAGGCTCAGAACTTTGGCAAGATAAAAACACATACCAACCAAATAAAGCCTCAGCATGAGGAAAACTTGAGCTTGTTAATATAACTGGGAAAAGAATATGTGTAGTTAAGCGCCAAAGATAATTCAGCTCTTGTGATTTTTTTCATTAGGAAAACTAGAAGAGTAACATAAATGGATTATTTGGCTTGTACTCGCAACTTTGTGTTTTCATTTTACCCAATTGCCTTCTCTTTGTTACCCAAGGAAAAAGAAAAAATGGCCTTAAGTTCCTGATTAAGCAAGAAAATCATAATTTCACCAATGTTTCTTTGTTTTTTCTTCACTAGCAAGATACCAGGATGACTGCAGCTCTGCCCAAGTTGGATCTTCATGTGATACCAGTTTGGCAAAAGGGCATTACAGGCAAAGGAGTTGTTATTACTGTGCTGGATGATGGCTTGGAGTGGAACCACACAGACATATCTGCCAATTACGTGAGTCTGAGCTGTCCTGTGTTTGTCACTTGGGCAGCCGTCTCTGCAGACATGCAGGGCTTTTCTTTCCTTGAAGAGAGGTGGGTTGTCTGGGTGTCAGTCTCGGGCCCTGACACCAGCCTGAACCAGGAGGCATAAGAAGAGTCCAGTGAAGTCAAAGATGACTTCTAACAACCTGTGTTTGGAAGTGGGGTGAGGGGTACTCACACTAATGGAATTGTTAAAATCCTTCAGACCACACGCCACTCTGCATGTAGAGCAGTAAAGCTTTAGGATCAAGCTACCTGCCTGATATAATTTTATTGGTGATTTTCTCAAATGCCTTCTGGGTCAGTATTCCTTCTTACATGAATGCAATTCCCACTATGCAAAATCAAGGTGAGTACCACAGTAAAAATGCAAAGCTAAGAAGGGAAGAGTTTACTAGAAGTGGAAAGACAAATAATTGTCAATGAAGTTCCTATTAGACCATGGACTCCAATTATGGATCTATTGCCTTTAGAACAAGATGCTGAATATTTCATCTATCAAATTATCCTTTATCATTTTCTTTTACTTTCCACTCATCTAAAACTCCCCAGCCATAATTCAAAGCTAGGACAGGGACTGTAGGGAAGAGATTTAAAAAATAGCCCTGAGTAGAAATCAAGAATTTTTAAAAGATAGAGAAATAGAGTATTCAAGTTGGAGATGTCTAAATGCAGCAGTAAGACTGGAAAAGAAAGCATGCAAGTTAAGCTTGCTTGAGTTTCAAGTCAATTTTCAGTAATTAAGTTTCATTACTTCTTACTGTGCCTAGGAAGGCTGAGGGAAAGCACCATAGAAATCAATCCACCCCACAGCCATCTCTTTGCATCTTGGTTATGAAAGGATGCATGTTGCCACATCAGTAATTAGCTTGTGGCCTTAATAAGTCACTCAACATCTCTTGGCCTCACTCTCTGTTTCTGAAAAATGAAACAGCTTAACCCATGGAATGCTGGCCTTTTACAGCTTTCTAAGCATCTGTGGAATATGAGTTTGGTACAGTCACTGAGTGTTGGGTGCCTCGCTCATCACTGCTGCTGGCTTGTGGGTATAATACATGCTCAGTCTAGAAGCTCTAAAATTCACTCTTTGGAGCTGTCTGCCAGGATGGAAAAGGTTCCAGAAGTGCTGCCTTTTTATGACACTATGTTGCTATTTTCATTGTCTCTTTAGGATCCAGAGGCTAGCTATGATTTTAATGATAATGATCATGATCCATTCCCCCGATATGATCCCACAAATGAAAACAAGTGAGTATATCTGCGTTTTGGAAGAATAAAGTTATGCACAATGCTTTTATCTTCTTTGAGAGACTTATGTTATAAATTTGGTCCATTTTCAAGTCTTAGTAAATGTTACTACACACTCTCCATAACATATTTCATTGTTTTTTAAAGTAGAAACAAAAACCTGTTTTCATATTCTTTTTAGTTAATAGAAGCATATTTAGTTAAATTTGTTATATTATAAAATTGCCATTCTTATATTATGAAATTAGTCCCTCAAGTGTAACTGAATATTTGCAGATTTAGGAAGAATGTTAGGAATGTAATCAATGTAAACTGTATGCTTCCCTTTCCCCTTCATGCTTGATATTAATCATGAAAAAGAAGCATAAAGAAATATATACAGATAAGTACCAACACCCAACAACTTTCCATGGTGGTAACAACCATGCTTTCTAAACTAGTTCTACCAGAAGGTCATGGTCAGACAGCAGATAAAAGGAGCTCGGCTGAGATCTGCTTCCTATGTCTGGCTCAGTAACTAAGATGTTGAAGCAGTTTAGGAACCTTCAAGGGTAAAAAAAGGGCAGAGCCTTGACTCTTAGGCTAAGAGCTTCTCTTTGGAGTCTCACAGTACAAGGGAAGCCAAGAACTAGTCAGTCCTTCTAAAGCTAGATGCCAAAGAATGATTCAGAAGCCAAAAACTGTCAGTCCTCTCTAACTCTAGAGAAACTTTACTCTAGAGACCTATAGTTTCAAATTATCTATGTCCATGTGAGCATTCACCTTTTTTCATACTGATATTTTTATAGGCTTCAACGAGATATTCCAACTTTACATTTTCTCCACATAGAAAAGACTTTCACTAAAAGATAAAATTGGAGTCAAAATTGGGGCTTGTTGCTGTGAGGATAGGCATTGTCTTGACAGCTCTTGGTGTGTGAAGCATTCTATATGAAATATGAAATGGTTCTCTTTCCTCTGGGGCCTGTCTGCCTTGGGTAGTAATTTTAATTTAAAGTTATTTTTTTCTTTGACCTGCCTAAGGAACACATGTCCTGTCCGCCTTCTTGTGACCCTTCTGGTACACTTCCTTCATGTAAGGAACACCAACTCACATGGTATCCCTTTCCACCTCAACCTTACTTCCAGTGAGAGCTCTTGTTTGCCCCATTATTGTCTAGGAAACTCAACTCCCTCCCACATCCACTCATTCCAACCAGCTCTACTCAGCCTCATTGCTTATACTTAGGTACCTGGTCCCTTCTCTAGGCAGACACCAGATTTGGGCGGCAAACCACACCTATCCCCACTCCCTAAGGACCACTCAGTCTCCAAGAAGGGGCACTTGACCCACACTAGAAACTCTCCTCACCTCTGAGCTGAGTACCATCCACATGTCTTTGCACCTGACTTCCACTCCCATACCTCCTCTTCAGGTAGAGATCCCAGACATGCACTACCAACTCCATCAGCACTTACTATCTGAGGGAAAGGCCTCCTCCAGACCACTCAAGATTGAATGAGAATCCTATAAATGTACACAAAGTCTGTTTTTAGGCTACTGAGCCAGGACTACCCCTGACAGTCCCACCTCCAGAAGGACAGCACACACCAAAAAGAGAGACTGTGCCATATAGACTTAATCTCAACTTCCAAGTGTCTGTTTATTTCTTGAAGAGAAGGGGTTTGAGTAAAGGAGCTAACCACAAGTCTAGAACATTCCAGTAACAATACAGTGGAAAGCTAGTGATGTCTCCCGGAAGGAAAGTGGGAATAACTTAAGAATGACAACAGCGCTCATGGACAAGCTTTTAGACATATTTCTCAGTCAGGAAGTCAGAAACAACAGGAATACAAGTTCTTTTTGGAACACTGCCATGTGGTGTTAGCCTAGCTGGAAGTTGTAGCTTTGCATTTACTAGCAAGGAATTGTAGTAATCTTAGGGAAATCATTTGCTTCTCAATGCCTCTGCTTTTTTTCTTCTTATCACCTTAAATGTGTGATAAAGAACCTGCTGTCTATATTTCTGAAAGTTCCTGAGAAAATGAGCAATAAATACTTGAGAACAGGCATTACCTTATTAGAATAGTGTAAAAATAACTTTCACTGCACCCTGGTTTAGACTAAGAGCAATCTGCCTGTGTCCAAACGGTGAGTCTGGGGAGACTTAGTGAGAGAAGGCAGTATACCTCCATCCTATATAGAGCTTGGGGTCTGGCTGTATGATACAATATGGGTGATAAGTTTAGTGATGATACTCTGCCATTTCTCTGGTCATGAGAAGAACCCAGACCTTATATGAGTCATATATGTGTTACTGTAATAAATAAAATTAAATCAACTTGAAAAGAGAAAAGGTTTATCTTGACTTACAGTTTTAGAGGATTCCATCCACAGTCAGTTGTCTCTGCTGCTCTTTGGACCTGTGGTGAGATAGTATATCACTGTGGTGGAATAAGCTTCTTACCTCACAGCAGCAGGAAGCAAGCAGAGAGGAAGAGACCAACATCTCTCAATCAATGTTTTAGGATATGTCCCTAATTACATAGAGTTTACCTCTTATTTGTTCCAATACCTACCAATAGGGCCAAGACAGAGACCAAGCCCTTGACACATGGGCCTTTGGGGGAATATTCCACATCCAAAATTAGTAAACCTTCTTTTTGCCCCAAGAGGTAGATATGTTACCCTATAGTGAGTTTCAAAGTCCCATATAGTGTTGTTTATGCTTATCCTGAAAACCGTGGATTTTCAAAGCATTGCCCACCATGGGCCTTCCACATGGTGTGGAGTTAACATGCCATCAGTACAGCAGTTAACAGCAGGCTTAAAGACAGGTTTAGATGAATTCTTAGCTCTTCCACTTACAGTTGAGTCAACAAAGTGAGGGTTTTTTTTTTTTTTGCATTTAGATCTCAATATCTTTGGAAAATGAATATTTTGAATAACTATTATTATGGAGACTATGAAAATATGTATATATGCATACTTATGGCATGGACATTACTATATAAAGATGTAAATAATTGTTTACTGAAATGATTTTAATGATAAGGACAATGATAGTGGTCAAAGTTTCTCACATAGCAACTGAAATAGACTGCATTAGAATGGCATCATTTGATAGGAGCAGAAGGAGAAACATATTTTTATTTTTTCAGCCAACTCAGAATTTGAAAATAACATGAGAATATTTCTCAGAGCACTCTTGACTATCACCCAGAAAGATAGTATCCCTATCATTAATCAGAAGCTACAATAAGAAAAAAAGTTACTTTCTAGCACATTGCCAGACATAATATTTCTTAAGTTTAGAAAGTAAGTAGCCTTGTACAGCAATTGGAGACCTGTTGGTTCCCAATTCCATGAGCATTATCCCTCTGAACTATCCCTATCACTGATCTTCATAATTACTACATAAGGAACCACATAGAGCCACATATGAATGCCCTCTGCCAATCAAAAGAGGAGTCACCAAACAATAAATCATAAAATTTCAGGTAACTCTTACTGTTAAGCTGGCATGGATGTGTATTCAGTATTTCAACACCAATTACCGATTATGTTTCCAGTCAAATATTAGTGTCACAAGGATGTTATAAGCAAAATAATAGTCATTACCTTTTGAAAAATTTGTAATCAATTTTTTAAAATGCCAGTTACTACCATTGTTCTAAGTTAGTAGAAGTTGTTTGTTTGGGTAACCAACCACATTTTGATTAGATTTAAGGCCTTATTCTATGAGATGGAACCCATAACTGACATTGCTAAAGTGGCTGAG
This sequence comes from Peromyscus maniculatus bairdii, assembly GCF_049852395.1. Classification (NCBI taxonomy): domain Eukaryota; kingdom Metazoa; phylum Chordata; class Mammalia; order Rodentia; family Cricetidae; genus Peromyscus; species Peromyscus maniculatus. The sequence continues at coordinate 55,226,655 of NC_134866.1, forward strand.
AGCCTAAGACTAGATAGGTTATGGGCCTAGGAGAAAACCCAGTACTAAAGCAGCATGACAATAAAATGACTCCTAATGACATATTGCTATACTCATATTAAGTGCATTACTCAACCCACATTGAGAAGCTTCTTGCAGTGGATGGGTGCCAATATTGCACCAGTACATAGTATAGGCAGATTGCTGTTGTAGGTCACAGGGTTTGTAACTGGATGATATTGATGAGTACTTTTCTCCTCCAGTAATGTGCAGAGTACCTGTCAACACTATGAATACTAGACAGTAGAGGGGTGAATTTTCTAGCTGTGCATCAGCTTGATTTCTCTGTGTTTGATGACGTAAGTAAGTGGTGTCTTCATCCATTACAGGGCCTTGCCATCATGCTGTGGAAAGCAACCAACACAAATGACTGAGTAACACTCAAAAAATGTTCAATATCTTTAGCCATCAGGAAAATACCAGTTAAACTACTTTAATATTTCATCTTACCCCAGTCAGAATGGCTTTCCATATGGTTTTCCAAAGGGATGTTATGGAAACCTATACTGTAGAAGCTTCCTTAAGTACATACTATAGGAGAGAAATTTAAATGGAGTCACCATATAATGGGGGAGAGAATCCCCTCAACTTGACATCTTATGACATCAAGTAAAACCTTCAGTGACAGGCATAGATTTCATCTTGTTGAGTCACTATGCAAGGGATCCAACATAGGCTATTGTAGGTATGTTTTATGTGTTCTGATTTGTACACATTCTATAGAAAGTTTCAGGACAGCTTCAGCTGCCTGTGAGATAATGCTAACTCAAAGATAAAATGGGAATTTAAAAATCACTAGTGGATGATCTAGCTTCAGAAGTTGCAAGACACTGCAGTTGCATAATGTGTTCCCACAACACCAGCCACAGTTAGTGCTGCTTCTCCATTTAGCTTCATTCTCTGTAGGGTTCTGAATGGCAGCAAGACGCATCTGACTTACCTACTACTTCATGCTGAAGGTTTACAAGGAAGGACAGTATTTTCTTCCCCCAAATCAGCTTCTGTGCTTGAAAGCTGGCTGGGGAAGGTAACTATTATTGAGAGAATCTCAAGGAATCATGGAGAGCCTACTTAATAAAATGGGATCATACTAGCTTATAAACAAAACAAAAGAAAAACAAACAAGCAAACAAACAACAACAAAAAATCCTAAAGCAGACATTTGTAATAACAGGTAAGCCCCATTATAAAGAAACTGACATTTCTCTGACCTAGAATTCCTGTCCACTATTAGCATGAGGAAGCAGGAATATCATTTAGTCAAAAGAAACCAGGGAATCATCTTTGGAACTTCAGAGAAAATAATAAGCAGAACTGTCTTTGTTGGCTCTGAAACTTCAGGAACTTTATATCCTGTGCTAGGATGAATTTCTACAGCTAGTGCAGTACTTTTTAGAAGTAGCTGGTTAGGGTTGCTATTAAAAGGTAACCCTTCTCTCTATGTCAGCATCTCCATCAGTGCCTCCTGTAAATTATTAGCAGCTTTGTACGATAGCCAGCTGTTTCTGCAGTAGAATAAACCCCGGAAATGGATTAACCTTGGCATTCTCGTCAGTCATGGGCCTTCCTGAGTCTGGCTGCAGATGAAAGCACTATTATTTTCTCCAGAATTTCAGAATTGATACCTCAGTGGTAGAAGTCAGTATGCTCTAGGGTTTGGTATATTCCACCAAATATTCTGAATCACCAATTACTCTTTTTGGCTGATTGAAAAACCAATCTTGTTCATGTCTCAACCAGGTTACAAGAATGTCTCATTTCTCAGTTAGTAGTGTCCCCATAAAATTGCATGCTCCTCTTGATAACAAAATCATTGGGTATCATAGTATGATGCATGGTCAGAGGCACAGAGAGGGGCTAACAAGGGGGACCCTAGTCTATCATGCTTTACTAGGATTGATTGAAGACTTCTTAATGGAAGCCCATTCCTAAAATAGAAAGTGAGCAACTATTTCATCATGAATACTAAATGCAAAGCTATTCCTAGAATAGAAAGTAAGGAGCCATTTCACTGCCAGTATGTAAGGAACAGAAGGTGTGTTGGTGACACTGTCCCCGGGTGTTGGTTCACTCACAATAGTGTCAGCAGCTATACTGGCTGGGTTCTTAATATATGCTCTAAGTGTTCTTCACAAACAACTCATGTAGTTTTCATGGCAATCTTTTGAGGATGTTACTGGCCCAAGCCCACACTATTGGTTAGTGGCAGGAACCAGAATTTGAAGTCACATGTTTTGCCCCCACTACCTATATTATTCATCTTGACAAATTCTATTTAACTTCAATAGGGAAGAGGAAAGCTGAAAAAAAAAAGTTAGTACATCTAATACCATGAATTCATGTGAAAAACACAGTTGTTATCTTTATTTCTGTTTTTATAAGTTTTACTCCTTTATTCTTTAGACATGGAACTAGATGTGCAGGAGAAATTGCCATGCAAGCAAATAATCACAAGTGTGGGGTTGGAGTGGCATACAATTCCAAAGTTGGAGGTAAGGCTGCCCTTTTCCTGTAGTTTAGCATGTTAATTGGAGGCTTGTATTCCCTGTTATAAAATGGGGGGAGGGGACCTTCTCCAACACAAGGGGAAAATGAGTTCTTAACAGAATTTGTTGTAGGACTTGAGTGTGACCTGCAGGAAATTAGCGGCTCTGAATTCCTGGAATATAGCCTGTACATCCTTGTAGGAAAAAATAATGGCTGTGTGGAATGGCACTTGAGTGAGATCTAATTTACTCTGTTTTGTTTTAGGAGGGATAGCTATGGGATTCTTGCTAAGAGAGCAGAAGGGATGGGTAATTTTAGGCAGACTTTCCCTGCTTCTCAATTCTTTGCTTATAAGTAAAAAACAGGTTTGTTTTTTGTTGGTTTTTTTCGTTGTTGTTTTTTAAGACAGGGTTTCTTCTGGCTGTCCTGGAACTTACTCTACAGACCAGGCTGGCCTCAAACTCACAGAGATCCACCTGCCTCTGCCTACCAAGTTCTAGGATTAAAGGCATGTGCCACCATACCAGGCTCAAAGAATAGTTTTTAAATGACTTTTTTTTTTTTAAAAAAAAATACGTTCTTGTTATATGAAGTAGCCAATGCTACTTTTTGATGCCACAAAAGGAGAATCATTAGTTGACTTATTCAGTGTAGGGTAATTGAAGACAGTAGAGGTAATTGAGACCATTCATATAAATTAGAAGTGACGAACAGGAGGCTGATTGGAATAAGCAGAGGTTGTCACCTCTAGGCTCAAAACAGCAAGGGGAAAGGGGGGTCAAAGAAGAGCAGAGAGAGAAGTCCACAGCCATAGAGAGCTCCTAGACATGAGCTCTGGCTCCACATCTGTGAAAGAAGCCACTTCCAAGTGTATAAGCTATAGATAAGAAAGACTTCACTCACCTGCCATGACCATCCTCCTCTGGGTGACTGTATTTGACTGAAGCCACTGGGGAGGCAAGACAGCCCACTTGCAGAATCCATGTTCCAATGGAGAAAACAAAAATTGTCTCCTTCCTCACTCCCTACTCCTGGCTTTCACAGTTATGTAGTAAACTTTGAGCTTAATTTTGTTTTCAAAACATAACCACAAAGTGGTCATTTGTAGAACATGCCATTACAATAAAGTCACATTAGACTCTACATGGTTACACTTTGAATTTGGCTATGGATTTCTTTTCAGAAACAAAATAAGTACACATTATGACATGGATATGTCTGATCTCTCACCAGTGTAGGACCCTCATGTAGATTTTCAAGCATCACTCTGATTTTTTTTTAATACTACCATCTTCAAAATGCTGTTTTAATTTAAAGAAAATGAAGGCAGGTACAGATCATGTAATCAACTTAAAAAAGAATTCACTTTTTAAGTATCTGTCACAAACAGCCATAGTTTGTGAAGAAATTATCTGATCCTTCATATCTTGGAAAATTGCCATCAGATTCTTACAGTAGCCAGTAGCAGCCAGTGCCATCATCAAACAAAAAATATAAAACTTATGATCCTAAACCTACTGTGCTTTTTCATCACTCCTGCCTTTGGTAGTCCAGTCCTAATTTGAAGAACAGTTTAAGGTACTAGACAGCTATTGTACATCAATCAAATATCATACAGCATATTACAGAACGTGTCCCCTGCAGTAGACAATGTAGACATTGACGCCATGCTTTTGGAGTTTGGATCCAGGCTTACTGCTTTCAAGCTGTGTGGTGTTAAAGCCACTGTGTCTTTTAGGCTTCAGTCTGTGGACATATAAAATACAAGAACTACAGCACCCATCTGAAATGGTAGCTGTAAAGAGATGAGTGTGATTGGAACAATGACTGTGTATAATTCAAGTGTGCTGTTATCATCGTCTACATTTTAGAGTTGATGAAAGTGAGGCTTGGAGAGGTGGAATAGCTTCCTCAGTATCAATATGGCTATGAAAAATTAGAGCTATGAAAAAATGTTTTTCTCCCAAATGCATTTAAAGCACGTTGTTGTTTTTTTTTATTTTCAGACAGGGTCAGTAGCCTAGGCTGGCCTTGAACTCACTGTGTAGCCAAGGATGATCTTGTTTTATGGATCCCCCTGCCTCCACCATCCTCCTGCTGGGATTGCAGATGCTATTGACCATTCTTAGAAAAGCAGTTCTCTAAAAACTACATGACTTTCACTGATCATGTGAATTATGTATTCTTCTCCCTCTGTTCCATAGTAAAAAATAGTGTGAAAATATAAGGCTGTGCAGTGCATTGGATCATTAGCCCAAAGCCAGGAGTAGCCAGGTATCGGTCTATCCTGTTCAAATTGCTTTTTTCTTTCTGGCTCTTGAATCTGATAATGGGTGACAGGGTGTTGGAAAGCACAAAGATCTCTCTCCTGATGAAAAATGATCTGCCTCAGAAGGGAAATCTGTGGCAATGACTTCATCCTTGAGATTATTTAGAAGAAAAGAAAGCATGTTCCTTAAAAAATATTTCTCAGCAAGCATATAAAAGAGTGACCTCTAGGCTACTTTTGTTCTGTGCTTACAAACAACAGTTGCTTCCTTGTGTTAGTTCTTACTGTAGATGAATCTTTTGTGGCTGCAGTTTCCGAGCAGGGCTCCTCTAAGGACAAATTGGGCCACAGTCACATGGTACAGTCAGGAGCATGTGTGTTGAGGAAGGGATGTTTGGTTTATTTTTCCTTCTGAAAGCTCTCTGTCATCTGTTGCTTTGTTCGGATGCTGGAAGGAAAGGAGACACTTTGAATAACAGTAGCCATGGCGTTTCGTTTCCTCTTGTGCAAGCATGCCACTTCCTTTTGATCTCAGTATTGGGGGAACAGCATAGAGCAGCAAATCACAGCTACTTTATAGTACATAATATTAACTCTCAAACCCCTTCACAGAGGACAGATTGTGGTTTTGGTGCTGTTAGGAACGGCCTCACAGGTGTTGCAAACATCCAGTGTCTGCTTTGCTTTTTCTTGTTTTGCTTTTTTTTTTTTTATTTGTTTGTTTTATTTTGTTTCAGAAAGTCATTTAAGAATGTGATTATTAAGAGTGTTTTATTTTTCTGTATGGACACGCTGACATTCCTGTTACATTCTCATTGTATTGTTTCTTTGTTTTGCTCAGGCATAAGAATGCTAGACGGCATTGTAACTGATGCAATTGAGGCCAGTTCAATTGGATTCAACCCTGGCCATGTGGATATTTACAGTGCAAGCTGGGGCCCTAATGATGATGGGAAAACTGTGGAGGGGCCTGGAAGACTAGCCCAAAAGGCATTTGAATATGGTGTCAAACAGGTGAGATGGTTAATGCATGGACTCACGTGAGACTATTAGGAGAGGAAAACACTTAGGCACGAGGGAAAGATACAGTGAACTCTGTGGAAAAAACTTTCACAACTTCAGATGCACTTAAATGACTAAATCACTCTAGGTGTTCAAGATTAAGAGCATTTCCATATTTGGGTCCAATATGGCATAGAGAGTCACTACTTTCAGAATATTTACATTTAAAATATTTCTTGGAGCTAGGGCAATAGCTCAGTTGAAAAAGTGATGGTTGTACAACATGGAAACTTAAGTTTGAGTGCCAGCATCTGGTATGTAAGGCACAAATGATGGTCATGTTTGCATTTCCAGGGCCAAGGCAGCAGAAACGGGCAAAGATCCCTAAAGATAACTGCCTGGCCGACCTTTGATGCGAGACCTTGCCTTAAACAAGATGGATTTTTTTTTTTTTCAAAAAAACTAGGTATATAGCGTCTCAAGAATGACAGTCAGGCTGACCTCTGGCCTCCACACACATGCATGTATACCTGCACACACACATGTATTTGAACACACACACACACACACACATATGCACCCACACACTTAAATCCACACATACATGCACATGCACACACACTGCTTTTGGACATCTTTCTCATTTTTCTTCAGAGTTTTGTAGTAGGTAATCTACAAGCTAGACTTCTTCCCGTCACTGTGAGAATGCATTCCTGAATGTAGCAACACTTTGCCTTCCACACTTCACATGCACCTGGAATCCTCTCACCCGCCATGTGTTGCTTTTTCACTTAAACTGAATGCATTATTGGGCAGATTCTAAGACCTTGAACTATGCAGGACGAGACAAAAGCAGAAGCTTTGGAGAGCACCAATTGAAAAATCACAGAAAAAGTGGCCTTGACAAGTTTCATTCAACCCAGAGTCTTTTTTAAGGCAGCTGCAAGGCAGATCTGAATAATGCCTGATTTTGTCATTCTATCAGTCAGCCAGACGATTCAAACAGAAATAGAGGAAGTTCAAAGATTCAAGTACAGTGGCACAGTCAAGAGAAGAGTGAAAAGAATTATTCATGTGCTAAAGGCCAGATTATGAATATACTAATAAAGAAGAAAGAAAAAGCCTTGCTGGACCCCACTGCAAAGAGGGCCCTGAAAACTGGAGACTGCAGGGACACTCTTGTCCTGGTCTGTAATATACAATCTGACATTGACACTTGAGGCCCTGAAGTTAAAGACAGATTTCAAAGAATTGTCTCTGAGAATACTGTGCATGTATTTTCCGGTAGTTTTGGTGGGCTTCCCAGTAACTGCAATAGATGATGATGAACTGTCACATATTCCGTCTTTGCTTTCAGGGGAGACAAGGGAAAGGCTCCATCTTTGTTTGGGCTTCCGGGAATGGGGGTCGTCAGGGAGATAACTGTGACTGTGATGGCTACACGGACAGCATTTACACCATCTCCATCAGCAGTGCTTCGCAGCAAGGCCTGTCACCCTGGTATGCAGAGAAGTGTTCCTCCACACTGGCCACCTCCTACAGCAGCGGGGATTACACAGACCAGCGAATAGTAGGTTGCAGGTTGCTTTTGTTTCTGTCTCTCGGCTGAGCTAGAGGAGCAGGCAAGCTTTCAGAACAATCCTTTCCCCTGACCTTTGGTGGAATTGATTTGCTTCAGCTTGATGTCTCAGTTGGGGAGACTCGTGCTTACTCACTCGAAAGATTGGCATATATTGGGAAGTTTCTCTCCAGGGATAATGGCACTTCTGCCAAGATGATCTTCCCTTTCATTTTTTAACTCAGCTCAGAGAAGCCATGAAACCTGTCATTACATATAGCAGGCTCTCCAGATGCCTTTTCTGCTTGCCTGATGCCTCCTTGGAAACAGGCTAGAGGGAGATTTCAGGGTCATATGGCTTCATCACCCTGTGCTTGCTGATCCTCTAATAACAGGGACGCAGTCTGACTTGACCGTTAGCAAATGATAAAAATATAGACTGTACACCAGTGATAGTACTTAAAAACAGATGACCTATATGAAAAATAACAGTCTCAATTTCGCCTGGGGTGAACTCCTCAGCCTTCAGAGAAGCAGCTCGGGGAGTTATATGCTTCGATCTCCTCCAGCCCACGCAAGCCTGTGCTTTTCTTCCATGAGTCATGAACAATTATTGGATTTCCCTTCAAGGGCATAATGATGAAGAACTGTTTGGAGGCATTGAGAACAGAGATGGGCACTTTAAATTTAAACTTTTAAAGCCTCAAATTTAACTCTGGACATAGAATCCAGATAGATAAGGCATGTAGATCCTAACCTCAATAAAACAGCAGGCTGTGACCCAGTTAATAATTACCAGGTTCTGGGGACTGGTTGCCAGTAACCCCAGTAGATTATGATAGAGTATTATACGTCTGTCTGTCTTTTCTTTTAGGGGAGACAAGGGGAGGGCTCCATATTTATTCGGTCTTCTGGGAATGAGGGTCCTGGAATATATGCACATTTTCCACTAACAACTCTGAAAAGATAGCCAGCATTAATGTCTGCTTTGCACAGAATCAGTGTTTTATTGCTCTCTTTCTATACCTGCTTTAGGCAACAGAGCTGTGTAGTCTTCACTGAAAGGTGCTGGCCTCTCTCTCATGCCATATGTTCAGTTACTTGAATAATAGACTGTGACATTCTATTCAAAGGTTCTTTATGGTAGGCATACTTTATAGCTTTAGAAAAGGACATATCAGACATCTGTCCATGGGTGTCAGAGCCTCTGGCTGTTGCTATTCCTGCAGCTACCAGAGTTGGCTTCTGTTAAAAGTTGAAATGTTGAAATTGCCTGTTAAGCATTTTTGAATTGCTACTCCATAGACTCTCCTCATTTGGTACCCTGTGCACTGAAACAGGGAAGAGATTTCCTCCTTTGTAGAGACTCATCCTTAGGTAAACCAGTCCTGGGAGAGACAGATGGTAGATTCTATTTGAGACAGTTGCAATAATGCTTTTTCTTACGTAACCATTTTCCTGCACATAGTCATCTCTGGGGGCTTATTTGCGTCAACAGGTATAAAGGGCATCTTGACTTCCTCAGCTCTCTGAGAAGCAGAGCCACTATAACTTGAGAAATCCAAGGACACTAAGTGGGAAGCCAAAGGAGGTGATAATAGAACCAATTATTTTTTTACACCTCCCTCCCACACACTGAAGTCTCTAGCTAAAACTAAGACACTGAAGCCTGGGTGGGTGTCTGCTTAGTAATCCCTTGGCTCCACTGCTTGTTCAGCCAGCAGACTGACTGCCAGTGATTGTGGTATTTGTGCTTTATCTCAGTACCCTCTTTGTTATCCTAAAGTTAGCCTGCACAATTACTTACATACAATAATATTTTTCCCAAATACTTTCACAAAGCAGGCTCTCACTTATGTCTCAGAATGAGTCCAAAAATATAAATTCCATTCTGCTAATGTGAAGACCACATAATGGAAACATGGGTCACATCTAGTACACAGCAGATTTTATAATCTGAAAACATAACTAAGTGTGGGTTAATCTTTAAATCTAACCATTCCCATCTAAGGACAGAAGACATGACTCATAGCTCTCCAATCAAGTTTACAGTTAATACAAAATCTATTCCAAGTAAGTTCTGTTCAAAGAAGTCTGATCAAGATGTCATTATATCCCTGCGTTCCAGAGGCAGACAGATGTCAATCTGAAGGCCAGAGGGAATGTTGTTTGAGTTAGAATTTCTAAATATGCCCAACCATGCACAATGGACCTGATGATTAATGGGCTGGCATGATTCACAGTGGTTTAGAAACAGTTCCTTTTTTACAGACACATTTCGTTTGGGAATCTCAGAAGAGAAAATATTCATAGTGGGAGTACTTCATCCCCAGAAAAGGCAACTTGCTGCCAGAATTATAGACAAGTTGCATATAGAGGAGGGTGAACTAAAATATCAGCAGATGGCAAACATCCGCTTGCTGGTGCTTGAGAGGAGGAAGTGGAGAATCGAATCTCGAGCTTCCTGGTCACAGCAGATGTAGACCTTGGTCTGGTTGCTCCTCTCATGCTCCTCATGTCTCTACCTTTCTCTCCTTCTTTCCAGACAAGCGCCGACCTGCATAATGACTGCACAGAGACCCACACAGGCACCTCAGCCTCTGCACCTCTGGCTGCTGGCATCTTCGCTCTGGCCTTGGAAGCAAAGTAAGGCCCCCAAATCTGGCCAGATTTACTAAGACTGCTTCTCATACTGTTTTCTGGATATATGATTATAGGAGAAATTTTTGGACAACTGCAAAAATAGCAACAACAACAAAATCCAGATAAATCCTGGCACTTTGAAATTATCATTGTTGACACCTCGGTGTAGGTTTAAGAATAATCCTATTACAAATTATTTCTTAATGCTTAAAAATCTATAATATATTAGAAACATTGACTCACATCTCAGTCAATGTTCCTTGGATTTCTAAATTCTTGTTTTCCCCTAGTCCTCCTCCAGGGTACCAAGCCTGTCCTGTCAGGCAGAATTCTGTCCAAATTGTTTCCTAGGAGAGATGCTAAGAACAAGTATGTTTTCTTCAGATTTTAAAATCTTCATTCTGGAGCTACTATAGCTAAATAAGACATGATATTAAAACAAGGCTTTATCTTTTCACACTACTACAGACTATAGATACAAATTTTGATAAAGCTATCCAATCATGTTTCTATAAATATTGGCGTTTCTGATGTGTTCCTTAGGACAAGCACACAGAATTGGGAATTCTGAGTCAAAGAGAAAGTGTGTTTTAATGATTTTGATGCATATTGAAAGTTGTTGCCTTGGAAGGCCGTATCAGGTTATATTCTCACTAGGAGTGTATGTTTGAAAGTGCCAGTTTCTAAAATACTAACAGTATTTACCTTTAAAGTGTTTGTTGTGTGAAGGAAATGGTTTTTTTTTTAATACTTGAGTCATTACTGATAAAGTTCAGAATTTTATGTCTTTTGGCCAGTTGCTCTCTGTTACAGCCTCTTTATGACCCTGGCTTTGTTTTATGACTTTGGTTTCAAAGATCCATTAATACTTTATCAGTTTGGCATTTACCTTCAGTTTTACTCACAGATAACTTAGTGCAATGAAGCTAATAAGTAATCAGCTATGTTTACCGATTTGTTTCTCCAGAGCTTTTTTCTTTAAAAATTCTCATAAACCAATTAGATTCAAATTATTTGTGTTTCTCGAATCTCCTTTGCCATGCTTAACTTCTAAATCCTTCTGGCCTTTATTTTAGTACATGATATTAAAACATGAATTTAGGAACATTTTTACTTCATAAGACTTGTTTAGCATTCTAACACTTAACACAGAAAGGGGAAAAGGCCTATTTACCCCATCCATACCTGCTTCCACAGCTTATTTTTCCTTATTCCTGCCTCTTGATGTTTGGTGACAAGAGGTTAACCTAGCTGGAAGAGGGAGTAACAGCCTCCCACATATTTGTAGATTAGACTCACAGGGACAGAACAGAACATGCTGTCCTCTGAGCCACATGGAAGAGTGCTGAGCAGCTGAGCCTCTGTCCAAAGGAGTCCAGTGAAGCTCTGGATCCCTGGGGCTCCCTGAAGAGCTCCCTGAAGAGCTGAGAGTGGAGTTTCTGGGTATCAGCAATGAGACCAGGCATGATCCTTGTCCAGGCTCTTACCTAGTGTCTATGTATTAAGAAGAACTGGAGAGATGTTTGATTAAGTTGGGCCTTTTTATTTCTCTATTCAATATCTGTCAGATGCATACGAATATATTTATACCAGGTCAGGGCCATTTTGGTTTAGTGACCAATGGAGCAAAGGAATCCACTAAACCAAACTTTATAATGTTTTTATGTGTTAATTTTACATAAGAACTGGAATTTTAATTTTTATTTATATGTATGCATGTGTGTACACTACATGCCTGCAATCCCTCCATGGGTCAGAAGAGGGTATCAGATAACCTCGAACTGGAGCTGCCTGAGCTGACTACTGGGAATCAAACTCAGGTCCTCTGCAAGAGCAGCCAATACTCAAAACTCATGAAGCCATCTCTCCAGTCCCAGAACTGGGCTTGTAAAATTTCTGACCTTCATACCCTCATGGGAGGGAAATTATTTAAGAATGATGTAGCCTAATTAATCTTGTTTATCTCTAGTGGGCTTTATCTAAAGAGGGCACTATCTCTGTGAAGTACATGCCTAGTTTCCAAGTAGTCTGTGAATTTCTTTGCTTTTAAATGAAGACTTACTTAAGGGGGTATATATGGAAATTTCTGGGGACTGGCTTGTGGGTTCTAGAAGATCCTTATTATATTCATGATTAAAACAATAGTTTGTGATCCTCCAGGTACAGAGCATAAGACTGAACTTTCCCAAATTTTGATTCTAGTTATCAATTCAATGGACTTGATCTGTCTAAGCATTATATCCATCCTGCTAAAGTAGATAGCAATTATTGAGATGTCTGTTCTCAATTGCATTGCTTTCTGCGCCCTATTCAAGACTATATGTCAGAAAATCTGAATGCTAGAATTTCTAGACAGGAACCAAAGCCATGTCCCTAGTCATTCTAGACTGAATCATTCAAACACTCACTATCACCTAAGGAACAGCCAGGGAGACTGGATGAATTGTCAAGAACGACATTCTTATGCTCATCATGTTCTTACTGTAGTCCAGACATTGTGCTAAACTTTCACATACAATGTTTGTTCTACTTCTTATGACAGGTTTATAATGTAGAAACTAGTACTTACATTACATTTTATAAATGAAGAAATTGAGGGTTAGAAGGGTTGAAATGTGTGACCAATATCTCACAAAAATGATATAAACTCAGGCCTATCTGCCCTGAAATGGTGCTACCCTATGCTGCCCACCACAGCTCTGACAGGGAGAAGGGTGTTGAATGGAAGCCGATCATCCCACCAAATAAAGGAGGCTAATGTAAAGAACATCTAGGTCCCTACAAAAGGCTGCAGTCACAGACTCTTTACTGTACTTCTAAGTGAGGGACCTAGGAGACTGGAAAGAACAAAGGGAAGGAGAAAATAATTTCTGGCTGAAATAATCTACAAAGCAACACTTTCCTTCCCAAGGCAGTAACTCTTGAATATAGTATCACTCAGGGGAGATTCTTTTCCATGCTCTTTACCAGATTGCCTTGCTAAGGACTCAGATTCTGACACGTCCATCCTAGAAACCCTGTTTTAAACAGGCGTCCAAGGCATTTTAATGCTAGGAGTACTCAAATCAAATGTTGAGAATCAATTACTCTTAATTATTTCTTACAACTTCATCCATTATGAGAATATCCTGTAGAGTACCAAATAGGCAAATTCAGGAGAAAAATTCTCTGCATAAATGCTTGTGGCACCATGATTAGTATGTATTAAATGTATCTAAGAAAGCTTACAAATAATCATCTCAGTCTTCAGAGGCAAGATCAGAAGAATCAGAATACTTTTAATATGGAAGAAAAATTCTCAAGTGAATCATTGGATCCTATCACACCTTTGGAGATATTCAACAAACAGATGAACCTTAGGCTTTATTGAAGTCGAGAGAAACAGAAATAAATTATCAATATTGCACAAAGCCTTCAGTGGAACAAACCCCCACAAAATTGGTACAATTTTCTTCAAAAGTTCGAGAGAAATTCTTCAAAATCTGAACTCAAATAGGTGCAGTTAGTTAGAGACTGTACCAGGTAGAGACTCAACCAAGTAGCACAAAAATTTTCACTCTGTGATTTTATACCTGGACTTTTTTTTTTTATCTCCATCTCTTCTAATTAAAGGGTTGCTAAATTTCAGTGTTTACTTCTGTAACTCTTATTTTCAATAACATATCTCTCGTTAGTAACACAGTGCAGTCTTAATATTTTTAATTATTGCAGATGTTGCTATGCAGTAATTAACAAAGGAAGGTTGTCAGGAATTAGTTCTACTGTTAGCAGGTGCTTTTCATTTACAAAATGTAAGCACACAACTGGGGAATAATTGTTAAGAAACAAGACTTAATTTTTCTAATTTCATAGTTTGACAATGAACTTCCTTAAGTATTTTCAAATTATACATAAATTTGAAAGTACAGAAAGTATTGCAAATAAATGCTTTTTCATAGGAAAAGCACTCACCACATCATCATTTCTTATGCCTGTTAGTCTCCGTCTTCATCCCCCTTACACATACTTGCAAACACTGATCAACCAAATGGGACACGTGTCCATTGACCACCTTGGTAGGAGACTTTTAGTTAAGACACCTTATTTGAAAGACTAGAATGAAACAAGCATTTTAATAATGTACTTTAGGGACAGAAGTAGTTTGTTCCTTGAGAATACAGCCTTTTCTGCTCAACTGGCTAATGATTCCTGAGTGTGTGATGACCACAAAACAGATGAATGAAAAACAATAGGTACAGAGAGGTAATTCTAATGTTAAACAGACAGAAGATCTGAGTTGAAAGGCATTCTAGAGATTGTCATATCCAACCTTCTCATATGACAAATGAGATAACTCAGACCCAGAGAAAGAAAAAAGTCAAACTGAGGTGGAGCCATTCATTTGGAACATTAAATAGTTCAATGTGTTTTCTATATTGCTCCCTACTTTGATGCCATGGATTCAGTGTTTTGTAATTTGCTTAATTGTTCATAAGTTTATAATATTCCTACCATTCCCTGCTATTTTTGCTGCTATACAAAACAGGGTAGACTTTAAAAATATATATAAATATCTTGCCCTACCTACATTGGTAGAGTTGGATATGTCTCAGAAATCTTCATTATTTATAAGTGTACTGGGTGATTATGATGTATGTGACCTAGGTATCACTAGAGTGGATTCCTTTTCAAGCCTCCACCAGTTGCTTTGGCATTTTCTAGTATATCTGGCAAGAATACAGGTCAGCTGAGTGAAAATGAGTGGAACTGTTAAGTATTGGAATAGCCCATCAAGCGACAAGTTAAATGAGAGAGTTAAGCCTTTAATCACCCAATGGACTATCCATTAATGGGTTTTCTAATTCCACTGGTCAAGTGGACTAGCATAGACATGATGCTTGTCTCATTTCTGAGAGTCCAAATGACAGATCTCAGCAGTTTTATGAACCTTAGCTTATAGTTATATATGTACTAGGAGCTCGATAGAGGATAAAATTGGAAAAGTGCTTTTAGGGTTTCTACCTCTTCTTCCATAAGGAAATCTTGGCAGAAGTAACTCAAGAAGACTTCTCCAACAGAGAGACTTGTGAATAAAGGAATTTACCCTCGGGGGCTAGGAATGTATTTGTGGAACGTTCAGGAGGGGCCAGGGAACTAAAGACTTGACTACAACCTAAAAATGCAGCAGTACAATGGCTCTGGACCAGGGCTGGTTCAAATGTAGGTAGCTTTCTCTAGAGGCCTCATCATTGAAAGCCTTCATAATTCCATATAGTTGTTCCTGAAAGACCACACACAAGTCTTTAACCAGTACCCCAGGCATGATTAACTGATACCTTATTGGGTCTGGGGAGAAGGCAGCAAATTGGGCCAGATTTCCATGATTCTGCATCCTCATGGTAAGATAGAACCTTTAAGAAATAAGTATTATTCATTTAAATAATGATTGATTTGACAAGAGGAAAACAATGCAGATCACAAAACAATGAAAAGCTTAAGGTCTTGGAGCAGTCTAATGACTAACAGCAATAAGGTTCAAAATTACATTTAACTTAGGCAACTTCTTATGCATCAATATTGCTTACATATACTCTTCTTTATTATTTTTGATTATAATTACATGATTTTCTCTTTTCCTTTTCCCCCTCCAAACCCTCCCATATACCTTCATTGCTCTTTAAATTCATGACCTCTTTTTTTTAATTAATAAGAATTTTTTTTATTTTACTTACCAATCAGAGAACCCCGCCCCCTCACATCCTTCCACCCCTCCAGCCTTCACCCACCCACCCTCATTCCCTTCTACAAGAAAGTAAGGAAGTTAGCAGAGCCTGGTACATTCAGAAGAGGCAGGTCCTAGCTCCTCCTCCTGACTCAAGGCTGTGTGAGGGGTCCCACCATAGGTAGTGGGCTCCACAAAGCTAGCTCATGCACCAGGGATGAATCCTGATCCTACTGCCAGGGGGCCCCTTAAGCAGATCATGCTACACAACTGTCTCACTATACAGAGGGCCTAGTCCAGTCCCGTGGAGGCTCCGCAGGTATTGCATGATCTCTTTTTCTATTAATTGCTGTTACATATATACATATATACATACATACATACATACATACATACATACACATATGTATATGTATATATGTATTCCTAAATATAACCTGTCCAATCTGTACATGCTACTTGCATGTTTTCAAGGCAACTGGTGTACTC
This sequence comes from Peromyscus maniculatus bairdii, assembly GCF_049852395.1. Lineage (NCBI taxonomy): Eukaryota > Metazoa > Chordata > Mammalia > Rodentia > Cricetidae > Peromyscus > Peromyscus maniculatus. The sequence goes on from NC_134866.1 coordinate 55,242,843, forward strand.
TTTCCTGAAAGATCATTTTTCCCACTCTCAGTATTCATTACGTGCCTGTCATTCTTTGTGTAGGATTGAGGCTTCATAGATTTTCTTTGGTACACTTTGACAGGTCTATTGGTGTTGTCCATGTTTCGCTCACATTTATGTAGTCACATTAGTGAGACTTTGTGTGTGTAGCTTAGATATTTTATTATATTCACTTGGTAGATTCATGTGCACATGTATGTGCTATGGAGGACACACATATGGAGGCCAGAGAACACCTTGCTGGAGTCAATTCTCTCTCCTTTCACCAAGCAGATGCTGGGGATAGCAGATCAACAGGCTTGATCTGAGGTGCCCCCACTTGCTGGCCATACTCATATGTTCTTGTATACTCTTGTGCCTGGCATTCTTCTGTGTGTTTGCTAAGCATCAGGAAATGAGGTAATAGGTTGTCACACCTTGAGGCTAAATTCTAGCTAGAGCAGCAGAAAATAAGACACAAAACAAATGAGTTGACCAGTATGTGATAATGTGGAGAAAGAGAAACATCAGAGCAGGGTGTGAGCTCCAGGAGCATGTTGGAAGGAGCTGAAAACCTCAATAGGATAGTCAAAGAAGGCCTCAATCTATTGTAATTCTTTGAGTCTCCAACTTACACATGTTGTTGACAAATTAATTTTACTAAAACTTCAAATTTTAACATTCTCTTAAACAAAAGTCCAGAACAATTTATTGTAGCTAGAGTTTTCCGCCTTGCCCACAGTCAGGACAAATCTCTGTCACCCGCCAGTCCCACAGCCGCTCAGACCCAACAAAATAAACACAGACACTTATATTGCTTGCAAACTGTATGGCCGTGGCAGGCCTCTTGCCAACTGTCCTTATCTTGCTAACTGTGCTTTTGTCTTAAATTGATCCATTTCCATACATCTGTACCTTGCCATGTGGCTGGTGGCTTACTGGCGTCTTCACATGCTGCTGGTCATGGCGGCGGCTGCAGCGTCTCTGGTCATGGCGGCTGCTGCAGCGTCTCTGGTCATGGCGGCGGCTGCAGCCTCTCTGGTCATTGCGGCGGCTGCAGCGTCTCCTTCTGCCTTTCTGTCCTTTTATATCTCCTCTCTGTTAGTCCCACCTATCTTTCCTGCCTAGCCACGGCCGATCAGGTTTTATTTATTAACCAATCAGAGCAACTTGACATACAGACCATCCCCCAGCACAGCCAAGTGCAGACCATCTCAAACACCTGCACTCAGGCCCATGGTCCTAATCATCCTCTATACGGACCTGCTGGGTAACGCCACAAAGAACCTGAGAATGGGCTCCCACAGGACCTACAGAACATCCCACAACACTTCCCCTTTCTTTTTTTTTTAAAAAGGAAGGTTTTAACTTTTACACATCTCCAAAGCCAGCTTGGTATATTTGGGAATTTGGGCGTAGCTTCTCTTAACTACTTCCTGCTGGAGGGGGGCGCTGTATCTTATGGGGATGCAAAGAAAATTTTAGGATCATGGAGTAGTCCGTGAGACCATATCGTCTGAGCCAGTTGCCTTGAAACGATTCTGGATGTTGGATCATCTGGGCCATGGTGTCATCGGAGACCTTTCAGGTGGTCTTGGCTGATCAAACCTGATGTATCTCAATCTGGAAAAAATCCATAGCCTCTGGCTTTCTGTAGAGATAAAAGCAGAGTCTCCTTTCCAAAGTAACACATCCTTATATCCAAATTTTAAAAAGATATCTTTAATATATACATATTGGTTTAACTCAACATCTTTTACGATCAAATGTTTTTCTGCAGTTAAAAATCCCAAAGACAATATAATCCAAACTCTCTGTGTGATATCCATCTTTACATGGCTTATTTTTTATATTACTTTTACTTTCTCTTTAACGACTTTATTTTTTTAAACTTTCTATTTCTTTATATAACTGTCTATGTTCCTTTTCCTCTCTCTTCCAAGCCCCAGGAACCCGCCAGTAACTCAAACCGGCGGCTGCCGCTCATTTAAGAGAGAGAATTAGGAACTGTGGGGCGTTTACCGACGTCACCGTTCCTGGAGAACTTACGGACGTCACCGCTCCGTGTGTTGAGTTCTGAATCCTCTTTACCACCACGCGAGGATTCTTCTCAGATCACACTTATTGGAGCGCCTCTTGGTTAAGGGACTTTGTCTTTAGTATTTTTTTTTTTTTTCATTACACCGGCCTTTATCCCTGTTCATTTGTCCTTTTTCTTTAGTCCCTCTTTTTTTTTTTTTTCTTCCCTTTTTTTTCTTTAGCCCTTTTTTTCTTTAGCCCCAAGTTCGGGCGCCAAAATGTAGCTTGATTTTTTCGCCTTGCCCACAATTTCCACTATCCAAATGGTCAATTCAAGCTCACTTTGTGACCTTCAGCACCTCCAGTCTTCTGGCTCAGTTCTCTTCGTTGCCTCTTCCCTGCCCTAACATCCAGATTGGAATCTGGTCCCAGTTGTTCTCCCACATCATGCTGCCTCTGCTCTAGTTGCTTTGTTCTCCCTTTGAGAAATTCTACTAACTCTTCAAAATTCATCTCATATATGTCTTCCCAAAACAGACATTCTCCAGGCTTTCACAGTACATTGTTATAAATGCAATGTTCAGTATACAGTTATAGAAAAGATCTATATTAACTGTGCTGTAAACTTTTTAAGAACCATAACCACCTCCTTGAATATTCTAACAATATTTAACATAGCACCATTCAAGAGTAATCTCATGAAGCTAAGAATTTCTTGACAACTTTCATCTCCTGTCATCCCTCAATATCTGCCAAGGATCAGGTTTAGGATCATGTTCTACAATGCTCATGTCTCTTACATGAAAATGGTATAGTAATTATAAACAATGTATATACATCTCATATATTTTAAGTAATTTCCAGATTACTTATAATACCTAATACAATATAAATCCTATGTTACACTGGATTGTCTAGGGAATGGTAACAAGGAAAAGTGTATACATATCAGTACAAATGAAAAGTTTTTCTTTTGAAATATTTTTTATCCATGTTTGATCGAATCCTAAATATGTGGAACCCATGAATATGGAACTCTAACTACACCAAAAGAGGGGGAGCAAGATGTATTAGATGTGTTGAGTAGGTTACAAACCCCTGCCTTTCAAATCTGATTGAAATCCATGACTTAATTTATTTATATTCTAGATATTAGAATTGTAAGTTCTAAATAAAAGAACTAAGTGTTAAGCAACAGAATGTGTATTTACAAAAGGCACTTAATAATCCCTAAAAGGAGATGCTTATTTTTAGCACTTTATTTTATTTTATTTTTTTAGAGCTTCCTCATGTTTCTTTTTATTTATATATTTATTTTAATTAAGAAAATTTCCATTCATCCCACATATTAGTCACAGATTCCCCTGTCCTCCCTCCTCCCACCCCCAGTGCCCCCATCCCACCCCCCACTCCCACTTTCCCCAAGGCAAGGTCTCCCATAGGGAATCAGTAGAGTCCAGCACACTCAGTTGAGGCAGGTCCAAGTCCCTCCTTCCGCGTCAAGGCTGTGCAAAGTGTCTCACCACAGGCACCAGGCTCCAAAAAGACAGCTCATGTACTAGGGACAGGCCACAGTCCCACGGCCTGGGGACCCCCCAACCACTTCAAGCCAAGCAACTGTCTCACCTATCCTGAGGGCCCAGTCCAGCCCCATGGGGGCTCCCTAGCCATTGGTCCACAGTTCATGCATCTCCACTAGTTTGGCTAGCTGTCTCTACACTCCCTCCGATCATGGTCCCAACATCCCCCACCCACAGAATCCTTCCTCTCTCTGGTCAATTGGACTCCTGGAGCTCCGCCTGGGACCAATCTTGGATCTCTGCATCTGGTTCCATCAATCACTGTATGCGGGGTCTGTGATGACAGTTAGGGTAGTCAGCCAACCGATCATCAGAGCAGGTTAGCTCAGGCACCCTCTCGACCACTGACAGTAGTCTATGGTAGAGTCCTCATTGTGGATTCCTGGGGACCTCCCTAGCACTTTGCTTCTTCCTATTCCCTTGGTGTCTTCATTTATCATGGTATCTCCCTCCTTGTTTTCCCACTCTGTTCCTGATCCAACTAGAACCTCCGGCTCTCCTAAGCTCTCTTTCCCCCAGCTCTAGCCCTCCATTACCCTCCCCTCACCCCCAGTTTTCTCATGTAGATCTCATCCGTTTCTCCATTGCTGGGCGATCCCTGTGTCTTTCCTAGGGTTGTCCTTACTAGCCAGCCTCCCTGGAGCTGTGGGTTGCAGGCTGACTATCCCTTGCTCCACTTCTAGTATCCACTTATGAGTGAGTACATACCATGTTTGTCTGAGTCTGAGTTCCCTCACTCAGGATTTTTTCTAGTTCCATACATTTGCCTGCGAGCCTCATGATGGCATTGTTTTTCTCTGCTGAGTAGTACTCCATTGTGTATATGTACCACATTTTCTTTATCCATTCTTCAGTTGAAGGGCATCTAGGTTGTTTCCAGGTTCTGGCTATTACAAATAATGCTGTTATGAACATAGTTGAGCATGTGTTCTTGTATGATTGAGTGTTCCTTGGGTATATGCCCAAGAGTGGTATAGTTGAATCTTGAGGGAGGTTGATTCCCAATTTTCTGAGAAACTGCCATACTGATTTCCAAAGTGACTGTACCAGTTTGCATTCCCACCAACAGTGGAGGAGTGTTCCCCTTGCTCCACATCCTCTCCAACATAAGCTGTCTCCATCTAGTATTTTTGATCTTAGCCATTCTGACAGGTGTAAGATGGTATCTCAGAGTTGTTTTGATTTGATATTTCCCTGGTGACTAAGGATGTTGAGCAGTTCCTTAAATGTCTTTCAGCCATTTGAGCTTCTTCTGTTTAGAATTCTCTGTTTAGCTCTATAGCCCATTTTTCAATTGGACTGTTAGGTATTTTGGTGTCTAGTTTCTTGTTCTTTATTCTGGAGATCAGCCCTCTGTTAGATGTGGGGTTGGTGAAGATCTTTTCCCATTCTGTAGGCTGTCCTTTTGTTTTATTGACCGTGTCTTTTGCCCTACAAAATCTTCTCAGTTTCAGGAGGTCCCATTTATTAATTGTTGCTCTCAGTGTCTGTGCTACTGGTATTATATTTAAGAAGTAGTCTCCTGTGCCAATACTTTTCAAGACTACTTCCTACTTTCTCTTCTATCAGGTTCAGAGTAACTGGATTTATGTTGAGGTCTTTGATCTACTTGGACTTAAGTTTTGTAACACTTGATTTCATAAGAATACTTCATTTTGTTCCTAAAAGATACTTTGGGTCGCTTTCTCTCTAGCCCAAATCTCACCTGGCGGGATATGCAGCATCTGGTTGTCTGGACCTCTGAGTACGATCCATTGGCCAATAACCCAGGTTGGAAAAAGAATGGTGCTGGCTTGATGGTAAACAGTCGGTTTGGATTTGGTTTGCTAAATGCCAAAGCTCTGGTGGATCTGGCTGATCCTAGGACCTGGAGAAGTGTGCCGGAGAAGAAAGAATGTGTTGTAAAAGACAATAACTTTGAGCCTAGGTAAGTATCTCTGAGAATTTTAAACAACTATATGCCCAAAGCACAGTTTTATTAAGGTGTTGTCACTTGTTTTTCTCATACACTTGGTCTTATGAAATAAATGAGGATGGAGTTTAACAGTATTTGCTTTGTCTGTGTCTCTATGGGGAGTCGTGGACAAAACAAAGATCTGCTGGTTATGTAAACATATTTGCACTTTCTTCTTGCAGACTACCTACAATGTAGCATTAAACCTCAGAGGCACCATTGTTTTATGTAACATTAAGACAAAACATCCTCAAACCAAGAACAATCAACAACTAGATTTAAGATATTTTCTCAAATAAAAATATTGCTTGTTTTAAAAATGCATTTTAGCATTGATGGAATCCAGTATTGCTATCTAAAGCCTATTTCCAAAGTAGCCCTACTTCATACTGTAGTTCTATGTCACAGATGGATTTTCTTCCAAGTAGGGCCCTTTATGGATTACCTCTGTCTCATTGTGTGTGATCATGGAAGCAGAATCTGCTATGACTATTAAGCTGTTTTTATCAAGACAACCATAACGATAATAAAAAATCGACTTACACAAAGTCACAGAGCCTGGAAAGCCTTGGAGCATGCCTCAGGAAGGCCTCTACACAAAATTAATTTTTTAATGAGAATCTTATTGATATCTTTGTCATAGCCCACTTTTGTTGAAGACAAACCTGTCTGAATTTGATTGTATAGCAATAGCATCTTATTTATACATTTGTGTTTCTTATCATTTTCTTATGCACTAAGTTCATCTATAGATAATTCTGAATTGAACTCTAATTCAGATAATTATATAATAGCAATAAGCCTTGCTGACTATCTGGTCAAGACATGCATGCAATTGTACAACTTTCTCAAACAAGCAAAAGGATGGCAGGAGAGACACCTTTCCTTCAACGTTGCTTCTCTGATATATGTAGAGCCCTGAAAGCTAATGGAGAAGTAATTGTTGAAATACCAACAAGAGCTTGTGAAGGACAAGAAAACGCTATCAAGTCCCTGGAACACGTGCAATTTGAAGCAACAATCGAATATTCTCGTAGAGGAGACCTTCATGTCACACTCACTTCTGCTGCTGGTAAACTTCAACTACCAATCAGTGGTTGTATAACTAAGTCTCCTTGTGGGCATTTACAATTCTTTAAAACATGATCTTTTTGTGATGGTAGATTTCTTCTTCCTGCTCATTATCACTGGACCCTAGATTGACAAAGGGTGTGACCTGCTCAAGTATGCTAATTAATAAGCTTTTCAGAAACCACCTGTTTTTAAACTAAGTTCATTTCACCAGCTTAAAGACTGAGCATTCATTTCTCTTAGGTGACAGTGAAATGTTTTTGAATAATTATCAAAACTTATAGATCTGTCTGGATCATTGAAGGAATCAATTGAAAAGTTAGGAATTGTTACCCATAAAGTTGAGAATAGTGATTAAATCTTCACAGCAATATGAATAAGAATATATAATAATACAGACTTCACCCTATTCCTGAGAGAGTCCTACTCAAGATCAGCTAAGGACTGTTGGGCCATAAACCACAATCCAACCAAAAGTTGTCCTGATATATTTAAGTATGTTGATGGACCTGTGAGATAGTCAGCAGGGAAAGACACCTGCTGCTATTCCTGATGGCCTGAGTCCCATCCCCAGGACCCACATGATAGGAGAGAACTGACTGCCACAAGCTGTACTCTGAACTCTGCACACGTGCTGTGGCTCACACACATGTGTATGGGTAAGTGTTCAAGCACACACATGAGCACACAGACACACACACACACACACACACACACATAAATAAATAAAAATATAATTAAAGATTTCTTACAAAATATTTTGATAAAATTCAGTCGAATAATTTCAGTTTCCATAAACACTAGACAAGGAAAGATGAGCTGGCTAACGCTATGATCTTTCTAGCATATGAAGTCTTAGAGCTTGGGAGTAGGTTCTATTGAGAGTTATAATTTCTAGATGCCTTGGAGTTTGACTGAAATACTACTAAGATTCCCACACCTTCCCATTGACAGACTATAGTTCACTTAATCTCACCCTTGATTCCCAGTTATTAAATTCTAGAGTGAATCCTATGATCAGACTGTCAGGTTAGGATATTCACTAAATTATGTTTGTTGTATGAAAATAGGAACCAGCACCGTACTGTTGGCTGAAAGGGAACGGGATACATCCCCCAATGGCTTTAAGAATTGGGACTTCATGTCTGTTCACACATGGGGAGAGAATCCTGTAGGCACCTGGACACTGAAAATTACAGACATGGTAAGCATAAATAAGAAGACAAAGAAACCAAGCTCATTTTCAAATACTTTGATGTATATTAAAATGTTGATGACATCACTTAGATCATAATGAACTTGATCTGTCTACTTCTTAGGAGAAGAAAGGAGGGCAATGATTTTAAGAAACAACTAAACTCAGCATGCTGTAAGGGATGAGAAAAGGTATGCAGCCACCTATGTGACTGTGGTCCCTGGAATTATCCATAATCATGGACAGCCAGGGTGAGGCCTCCTTTGCTATGATACTTTGCTGCAGTAAAGGAGAGCATCCTTACAACTCTCCTGCTGCTCTCATTGAGTAGCAGCTTCCTGCTTCAGGTTAAGGAAGACATCTTGTTTAATATCTTTTTTCTACTTTTAGTAACAAAAAAAAACACTTTAAAGTTTTTAAAAATTTTATTTCTAAAGCTCAAATGATACTCAAAAATGTTACAATTTTAGAGCATTACAGACTTTGTTTGGAGAATAGGGACACTTGGCTGGTAAAACCTATATAAACATTTTAAGACCAGAAAGATTTGGAAATCTGAAATACTTCTGGTTCCCACCATTTCAGATAATAGATTTGTGCTAAAACTCTTTGACATGCTTTAAAGTACGATGCCACAAGGATGAAGTGGCAGGGCTGTATCTGATGTGAAGCCACAGAGCTGAGTTCTTTGTTTCTGTACCATTTACCATTCCCCTGCTTTCTCTGTAGGTTGGGATGTAAATGCATGGTGATCCACCTTTGAGTTCTGAGAGAAAAGTATAAGGACCAGCAGTGCAGATCTTATTCCCTAGATAATTTTTAAAAATAAATCACTTTCAACTTCTAAAGAAGGCAATGAATGCAAATTATATATTTTCTACCTTTTTCTGAGAATAACTTTCTTCTATAGATTGTTGAAGTAGGACCAGCAAGATGGCTCAGTAGTTAGGTACATTTGCCATCAAGCTGAGTCTGACTTTTGAGTTTGATCCCTGGATACCACATTGTTGAAGGAGAGAATCAACTCATATAAATTGTCTCTGGATTCCACAGTGCTTTGTCACACTGTGCATGCTCACACATACACGTGGAATTAATCAATCAATCAATCAAATAATTAATTAATTATAGTTTAGAAAATGAAGACTGTAGTAAGTTCTGTTCTAATAGGAAGAGAGCAGTATTTTTACTTATTAGTGCTATTCTTGAACTTGTTCTCAATTCTTAAAAACAAAAAAGATATTGTATGTGTATCGGTGTGCTGCCTATATGTATGTTTGTACATATGCGTGTATAATACAGTCATATCTGGTACCCAAGGAAGCCAGAAAAGGATGATGGATCCCCTGAATTTGAGTTACAGAGGATTGTGAACTACCATGTGGGTGCTTGGAATTGAACCTGGATCCTCTGGAAGAACAGCCAGTGCTCTTGACCACTGAGCCACCTTTCCAGTCTCTCCTCAATTCTTTAGCTCTGTTTCAATTGCAGGAAACTAAGTGATTCTGCTTACCAAAATGGATCCACTTCAGTCAAGTCTATACAGCTTAACTCCACAGTTTTAGATATTTGACTTATAGATGTTTCAGCTTTTCAAGAACAGAACGAATGTGACAAAATAGATTTATATGGGGAATTCTTTTAAAACTAGATGCTTGAGTGTGAGGCAATAAATCAGTTTTTTTTTAATGTTGTACTTACATAGTATCAGTTTTTATAAGAGGAGTGGGCCCAGTGGTTTCTTTCAAAATAGATCTTTGAACATGAAATGCAGAATACATTAAAATTAGATTTTAACTATGAGATTCTTTTGGCAAGTTGAATTAGTTTGTTTTATATTTGAAACACTGACTAAAATACACATATGCTTGCTTTTACCAGTCTGGAAGAATGCAAAATGAAGGAAGGATTGTAAACTGGAAGTTGATTTTGCATGGGACCTCTTCTCAGCCAGAGCACATGAAGCAGCCCCGTGTGTATACATCCTACAACACTGTCCAGAATGACAGGAGAGGAGTGGAGAAGATGGGGAATGTTGTGGAGGTCTGTGTAACTCTGTTCTTGGCATGTTCTCTCTTGAACAGTAGTAGACAATGAGTGAGTAAAGATGCATCTAACTTTTCAGAAGGGAAGAATTTGTGTGTTCATAGAGAGAAAGGGCTTGGGAGAGAAAAGCTGTTGGTTTCCAACTGGATGAACCTTTATTTTTTTCTTTTGTTCTTAAATCTGGAGTTTATTAATTAAAGTTGATGAACATAAAATTAAATTCCATAACATGAATTTTATCCATGTACAGCAGCATATTGCAAATCAAGCTGTGTTTCACATAGTTACATATACCTATTATAATAAATTGTATAGTATTATATTGCAGTGCAATTATTCAATCTTAGTTGGATGGTGGTGGCTTACACCTTTAATCCCAGCACTCAGGAGGCAGAAGCAGGTGAATCTGAGTTTAATGCCAGCCTGTTGTACAAAGTGAGTTCCAGGACAACCAAGGCTACACATAGGAACCCTGTCTTGAAAAACAAACAAAGAAACAAACAAATAAATAAATAAATATGTTCAATCTTATTTTATTTTAACTGTAATCTCTGTAACCTAGACAGAAAAACATTTAAAGAAAGGAGACCAAGTTTAGATGGTCAAATAATGTAAGCTTCTCTTTACTAATGTCTGTTTAGTAATTGGCACTTAGCTGACATGCTTTGGCATTATTAAAAAGAGGTATAAAATCACAATTTCTCTCAGAAAATTTCAGAGGGTAGCCAATGTGATCCTGGGTCCTTTGCCCTTTTTAGAAGTCATGTAGAAACGGCACCTGTTTCCCCACATGGCCAGCATCTAACATAATGCCTCTGCTGTAGGGAGAATTTTAGGATTTCTGGAATGATCTGTCCTAAATGGGAGATCTCTCTGGATGTTTTAGAGAGGTTCATGGCATGACATTTACACGAGGAACTTATAAACTAACAGAGAGGACCTCAGCTAGGGTTCTGGCCCCTGTTTGTATTCTACTAAGCAGAGTCCAGGCATGGTTTCTTCACAGCAACTGAGGAGAGCTTATACTGTGAGTGTGTCTCCAAGGTTCCTTTCAAAGTATTGACAGGACTTTTCCTTGTTAAAGTATTGAAATATGATCAGCTCTTCATATGGTGGATTCTAAATTCTTATAGTCAACCAAGTATGGATGAAAAATATTTGAACCAACTGCCTCTGTACCAAACATGTACAAACTTACTTTTCTGTATCTATTCCCTTAAATAATGCAGTATACCAAGTATTTACATTGTATTAAGTATTAAAAATGGTCTAGAGATGATACTGTATACTGGAGGATATGCATAGGTTATTTAGCAATCTCTTGCATTTTATGCAAAGGATTTGAGAATCTATTGATTTGTCCTAGAGAACAATTGCATTTCCATAAAGGTTGACAAAGAACCACTTCTCGGATTTCCTAGTTTCTGACCTCTCCTCCCTAGGACTTTCTCAGAATTTAATAGCTACTAACAGGAGCAAGGGTCCTCTACTCAGCTGCATTTGTGCACAGCAACCAACTGATGCCTTACAAGCGAGTTGTTAAATATTTAATATCATTTCCCCAAATGGATTAGATTGTAGCATGCTTGAAAGTGAAGGAATACATCACATTAAATACACACTTGCATAGCCTCAATCTTCAAAACCACTAGGCATGGAAGCATTCTGATTTCTACTTTATAGCTAAAATTCTGGGAGACTGAAAAAGCTGCCAACAGTGAATCAGTAAGTGGGAAAATAAGAATTGAAATGCAAACCCATATAACTACAAACCTTGTGTTCCCTCTGCTCTCCAAATTGCTTCTCATGGGACCTGTAGTGGGCTTGTGTTAGGGCTGTAGCTAGCTTTCCTGACTGTAAATAATAAGCTTTTCCCCTTTGTTGATGACATTTTGTATTTCAGGAGCAACCCACACAAAAGAGCCTGAATGACAATCTCCTGGTGCCTCAAAGCTCCAGCAGTAGCAATGTGGAGGGCAGAAGGGACGAGCTGGCACAAGGGGCTCCTTCAGAGGCAGTGCTGCGGCTCCTACAAAGTGCTTTTAGCAAAAACCTACCTTCAAAGCAATCACCAAAGAAGTCTGCAGGTGCAAAGCTCAGCATTCCTTATGAGAGTTTCTACGAAGCCCTGGAGAAGCTAAACAAACCCTCCCAGCTGGAAGACGCTGAGGACAATCTGTACAGCGACTATGTTGATGTTTTCTATAACACAAAACCTTACAAACATAGAGATGATAGGCTGCTGCAAGCTCTAGTGGACATTCTGAATGAGGAAAATTAATAGTGTGGCCCCAAGTTGGAAATATTCATGCATTCTCCTTCCCCTTAGACTTTCCTGGATCTAGAGTTGTGTCACTGATTCCTATGCTTATAATGTCCTTGGTGGTGTTTTTACTTTTTCTCTTCAAACTGTACCTTGGGGTGAGTTCCAAAAGGAAAGCCAACTTCATGAATGGGTCTCAGTGTTTAAGAATATCTTCCCTATCATCACAAATAAAGTAACTTCACTGTCAACAAACCCAGTGGAATGGCTCCTTGAGCCCCTCCCCCATTTCATATCTCACAAGAATAGGAAAAGACTGGGAGATCCATTTTAATTTAGAAAAGTTATCTACAAATGTGGGGAGGGGTACTACAGTTTATCTTGTTCCCTATTTTTGCAATTGGGTTCTTGGAATTTTGACCATAAGGAAACCTTCATAAAGTATCTAGTGAAAGTTCCCAACTAGGTCTGCAACTCTAGGCAGCACTATGTGTTGGTCATGCCGAGGCAGATAACCTGACCATTTTAGAGGGGTGGCAGAATAAAAAGCATTATTTACATATGAAAACAGATCTTCAATTTTATATTAGATAGAATAGTTATAGAATATTCCTCTTGAGGATGTACCAAGAGATCTCTATGGATCCAAAGATGGCTATGACTCATGCTGTATATGGCCTGGCCTTCTATTTCCCTTTCTGCCTTGTATGTTTCCTCTCTGAGCCACAAACTCAAAACTCAAAGAACTAATTCATGCCAATTTCTCAGAACAAAATTATGTTTGAAGTTGACAAATACCTAGTCATAGTTTTGTTTAATAACAAGCAGCCACTCAGTGTACAGAGAACCAGTGTACTAACAGAGAAAATAGTGATTAAAGGGGAGAAGCAATGAGACATTTTCACAAGTTGTGTTCCTAGGACAGGTTCTTCTGATTCTCTGTAAATGAGTGGTCATTTCTGGATACTACAGGGTCTTCTCTAATCTCAGAGGACAGTATTCAAATTCTTACCAAATTCCTTCCATGTTTCAAATCAGAAAACAGATGGGCCGCATTTAGGTCTTATTTGTCCTTCCTGTAAGTTATACAGAATGTCTGGAAAATGCGAAGGACTGTTCAAAGTATGAGATTTCACATAAACTCTGATTTTCAGACCCATCTTCTGTCACTGCAATAGCCAGCAAAAGGCAGCTCCTTCTTAGTGTGATTCAAAGTCCAGGCTTCCCTGGCTGGCTTTTTTTACAATAGCCACTTTATTTCTTACTATTCAGTATCCCATGGGCATTTATCCCTTTTTAACTTAAGTGTGTTAATTGAAGAAGATAAGGTTTCATCTTGACATTTTCCTCCAAGTACTTCATGAACATGGACAATGTCCACCCTCCATTAACCTCTCTTTTGTTTGTTCCTACTTGTCCTCCTCTTCACAAGTGCTCCTGCCTCCACTTCCTGTCTTTGCATTTCATCCAGATTCCACATAGAAGAGAAAAATGGGATATTTGTCTTTCTATACATGTGATTTTTTGTCCACTCCCACACTGAATGAATCTGTATAAAATGTAAATGTGTTAGGAAAAAGATTTCACACAATTACTTCTAGGCGAGCCTTGCCATTAATAATTGAGTTTGCTATGACCTAGTTAGTTTGTTGCATTTATAAGTAAAAAGAGTACTTGGAACCGTAAAAATATCTCTGAAGTTTCATTTAATATGAGCACTTAATCTTATCTCACTGGATATTCATTTTTATTATTCATTAACTAGAGACCACTGCTTCCTTCTCTTAACATGCCAATATAGTCTCTAGTTAACTATTCTTGCATTCTCCAACTGAGTATGTTTGTAAATTTTCTACCAAGTCTGAGCATTCTACAGCCACTCTTAGCATTGAATTAGTTCAGAAAGACAGTTCATTGCTTTTTCTTTGAGTGTGGTTAGTATGACAAATTTTCACCTCCTGTTTCATCATTTGAATTTATACATAACAAGGTTCTCTCCAGAGCCATGCTTGTGATGCTTAGGCTTGCAGTAGCCCTCTGTTCTTGAAGGTTTTACATGGTGTTTGTTATAAGGTTTAAATGAAATTTTCACTATTGTAGCACATTAAAACTGAAAAGGACTTAAGGGTTATTATATTAAATTTTAACTAATTAAAAATGGCCTAGAGGAAATAACACTAATTGTTAATTAGTGATTTAGAACAATGAAAGAGCTGGAGGTCAACACCATCCTTCCCTAGTCCTTATACTAAATATATGGAGATTTTCTTCAGCCCTTTTGAATAGTATCTTTTCCCTGTAAGAACCCCAACCAACTCGTGGGCTATAGCCAAAGGTTCATTCTGGATAAGCTTTAATATTTAGACAATACCATGTGTGAATGTTTCCAACCTGGAGTATATATTGTTTAGACAAAATATTTTTGTCAGTTTGTTTTCAGTGCCTATATGGGTTTTTGTGAAAATGTTAAAAATGATAATTATATAATATTTCCCTTGGAATTTTAAGCTATATTTTCTTTACAGGTATTTATAATGTACCAAATGCTTTTATCAAAAAGAATTTTAAAAGGCATATTAAATTATATTAAAGAATCAAAAGCTTTCATGAGAATGCGAATGTTTCATCCAATAAAATATTTTTGAAAGGCATATCCCTCTGAATGAAAAAGTATATATACATGTGTGTGTGTATAAAAGCATATGTGTACATATATGTGTGTGTGTGCGTGTATGTGTATGTATGTGTTATGATACTAAAAGTTATGTTTAATATCCTAATAATGTACAACTGAGTCTAACATGGTTTTAGAATTCTTAATGGAACCCCGACATTACACACTTGATGTATTAATCAGAATATGTAAAATATACTTATAAATAAGAATAAATGCTTCCTTACTAAGTCAAAAAGGAAAAGCTCATGTTTCCAATAAAAATAGGTTCTCTCTTTTTCCCAATGTGTTTTCCAAATGGACTTTAGAAAAACAGAGATTTACAGTAGAATGTTGATTAACTCATTTTTAGGTGATTTGGCTTTCTTAGAGGCAAATTAAGTACCTACTTGGACAGGCACATTTCATTTTCATACCCAACCCAGGCTTTCATGTTCATGAGAACACAAGGAAGCTGTGTGATTGAACCTTAACTGAGGTGTTGAGGAGGAGAAAAGGCAGGCAAAAAAAAAAAAGGACTCATTGCCTCAGAGAAATCATTTGTGACAATCCGGTTTATAAGCCAAAATAAAGCATCCAAGCTGTGGCCCCTTCTTCCAAAATGTCCCTTGATGAAGCCTCTAGTCTCCATTTTCAGGACAGTCTTCCCCCTGCACAAGCTACCACCCCTCAAAATACCACAGCTCAGAAACAGACCTTTCTATCCCTGAACATGGGTTTTCCCTGACAATCAACTTTCCTCTACCAAAAGATCAGTCATTTAAACTAAAATAATATTTCAAGTATTTTATCAGGGAATGTTCCAACTGGGCTTTGTCCTCCCAGTCCAGACTTTATAAGCATTACGCTTGACCAATGCATCAACAAAGAAATGTTATAGGCATGCTGTGTATAACATGTTCATACCATCTTCCAGACAGGTCGAGACCACTTTTATGGTATCTCTACCATGTCTACAACTCCCACACAATTTTCCTGGAATGCCACAAAACAGTTTGTTTTCCTGCACATGCCCAGTTGGGTATCTATTGAACCTGACAAGGGAACCATAGCTCAAGAAAAGTTCTTGGGTTTTGTTGAGGGATATTTGTACACTGTGTGAAGGTATGTCATTGTGATTGGTTTAATAAAAAGCTGAATGGCCAACAGCTAGGCAGAAAAGTTTAGGCAGGATTTCTGGGCAGAGAAAGGAACTCAGGTAATAAACCTAGGCCCATGACATTAGCCAGCAAGACATAAAGAGGAGAGGTAAAGAGTCACATGGAATAGAAACAGGTTAATATACATTATAAGGGCTAGTAGAACAAACCTAAGCTAAGACCAAGCTTTCATAATTAATAATAAATCTCTGTGTCATTACTTGGGGGTAGGCAGTACAAAGAAAGTCCAACAAGAAAGACTTACTACATTGGGTGCCCAGTGTGGCACACAACCACACTAACCAAGAAGTCATGCCAGCCAGTGCCTGGACCTCTCTGCCAGCACTCATAACAGCTGGCTGCCACTCATGGGGACTCTAGATAGCAGGCTCAGTAGCTTCCCATAGCTGAGGTAGGTAAACACAGCTTCCAGCTGGTATCTTCAGGGAAATAAGACTTGGCTTTCATGGACTTGAAGGGGTCAGAGCCAGCCACCAGTGCCATGTGCTAGTGGAGAATTATGAATAAGCTTTCATAATTAAGAATAAGCTTTCATAATTAATAATAAGTAACTGTCATTATTTAGGGGCTGGCGGTCCAAAGAAAGTCTGACAAGAAAGACTCACTATAGGTCCGTCTTCTGTTAATTGGATTTGTGATTTGATATTTACCTCCTAGCCCCATCATCGTCCCCTTCTCCCTCCAAATTCCTGACATGCACAACTTTTTGTTTTGTTTCATGATCCATTGAGTTTAACCAGAGCTATCTATGTGACCAATTGTTTTAAATTATCCATTGGAACTTGGTGAAGGTAATGACTTCCTCCTCTCTACAATTTTTCAGTAGCCTGTAATTCATCATGGATGGGTAGGGCCTCATGAGCCAATAACAG
This sequence comes from Peromyscus maniculatus bairdii, assembly GCF_049852395.1. Classification (NCBI taxonomy): domain Eukaryota; kingdom Metazoa; phylum Chordata; class Mammalia; order Rodentia; family Cricetidae; genus Peromyscus; species Peromyscus maniculatus. Next base: position 55,259,677 of record NC_134866.1, read on the forward strand.
GTTGTTGACAGGGCCAGTTTTGTGCAGACCCAGTAGTAGTAACAGCAGCTGCTGTAAGCTCAAGATTCCAATGTCTGTGTTATACCCAGAGGATGATGTTTCTCAGTCTTTCTCCCTATTTTTCAGCTTTCACATTATTTCTGTCCATAGACTTTCTCTCTGAGCTTAGATTAGGTGGTATAAATGTCTCACTTGTGACTGAGAACTCATTTTGTCACTTATTCTCAGCTCCTTGAAGGAGTATTCACAACAGTTCATTGCAAAAGGAGGCTTCTCATTATGGTTGAGAGTAGTATTTTTTTATGGGCATAAACATAGATATTTAGAAGATAGTTTGACATTTTATAAATTTAACTAAATAAAATAGTAAGTTCACATAGGTACACTTTTAATTTTAGGGTTGGTTTTTAAATATTTTTATTAATTCCTCTCAAATCTGCCTCTATCTCCTAGTCCTCTAATTTTTTTGTATCCTTGTTATTCAATACAAGCTTCAATTTGTATTGTCCATATACGTCTGAGTGTAGAGATATCCACTGGAGTAACATTGATCTAAGAGTATACCCTAAAAGAAAATTGACTCTCCTTCCCCCTGACACCATAGCTCCTCAGGGCTCATGAACTCCTTCTTATTCCATGCTAGAATGTTGATTGGCTTTACTTTGTTCAGCTCCCAAACAGGCCACTTATTGGTTTAATTATTAAGGCAACTCCACGTAGTTAAAAGGGAGGTTATTATGTGGGGTAACTTACAAGTGAAGGGATAGGTAACAGGGTCTGGGAAAGGTGAAGCGCAATCCAGTGGTATTCTCTGGAGAACTCTGTTTGGTCTACCTCCAGCGTCCAGGATCCAGGGGTCCTCTCTTGGCTCTGCCTTGTAGGCATGGCAGTTACCGAAGCTTCAATGGGGGTGGCACTTCCAGGTCAAAGCTGGAACGGCTACCAACTACATCTCCCCCTTTTGTCTAATTAAGAATGTTCTGACCTAATACAAGACTATATACAAAGGAATGGTTATCAATTATTGTCCAGGAGTAATAAGGAATAATGACCTAGATAAGATGGAACTACAACCAATACGAACAACATCAAACAAGAGACACATACTAAAATCCAGAGAATTCTGGAGCATAAGTAAATGGTATGTTACAAAGATCATTCCAAAAGGTGTCCTATCCTAAAGAACCTAAATTTAATACTTAATATGTTTTATCTAAGACTATATATATATAATATGTATGTATACTATATATATATATGTATGTATATATTAGGTTGTAACTATAACTGCTAGTCTTTAATCCCTTCAAAGACCTGAGAAGGAATATAATGGTACCTGAGAAATGGAAGATGAATGCAAGCAACTTTCAAGAGTCTTACAAGAGTAGACCAAGACAGCAGGCAGCCTGGACAGTCACCTAATGTTTCTCAGCATTGTTGTTGCATTCAAATTGGTTACAGGCCTAGAATATCTGACAGACCATTTTCAGAAGCAGGAATTTTGAAAGACCATCTTACCCTGTCTTGGCAGAGTTCAGAAGTCACTTTCACTTGTGTCCCGCTTGTCCAGGAAGGACAGCATTGCATTCGTATTGTCAGCCATCAAGGCAAGGGCAGTTCTTTGCCTAGTGGGCCATTTTGTGCCAAGAAGACAAACTTCCAAATGGAAATGTCTTAGACCCCCAACATTCTCTTGAGATCAAATTGGTGCTGCCAGGAGCAATTGTGTCTCACATCAACAGAATTCTAAGTTATTTAAATGCCATAGTCTCTAGGTCCATGAAGTGTTTGAAGATTACCTGTCCATCTGACCTATGTATCTGTAAATCTGGATAACCTAACTAACATAACTACAGAGATGACAAGCATAGGTGACTATAAATCTATAAGTCTTATCTACCTAAATAACCTAAGGACTAAGGCTTCATGTAAGCAAGGTAAACAAATGTACAGTAAAAGGACGATGACTTCAAAATTGTGACAATACACAAAATATCTTTAACAGAGGTGCTGTGGAATGTTCTGTATGGCAAATGTGTTGCTCTGATTGGTTAATAAATAAAACACTGATTGGCCAGTAGCCAGGCAGGAAGTATAGGTGGGACTAACAGAGAGGAGAATTGAGGGAACAGGAAGGCAGAGAGGGAGGCCTGCCAGCTGCCACCATGACAAGCGAGATGTAAGGTACCGGTAAGCCATGAGCCACGTGGCAACTTATAGATTAATAGAAATGGGTTAATTTAAGATAAAAGAAATAGATAACAAGAAGCCTGCCACAGCCATACAGTTTATAAGTAATATAAGCGTCTCTATGTTTGTTTTATAAGTGGGCTAAGGGACTGCCGGGGTTTGGCAGGACCTGGAGAGAAAACTCTCAAGCTACACAGAGGTAGGAATGTATAGTGCAATATGCAATATGACAATAATCCTAAATATATATCAATATACAAAATATCCTAAACAGAGGCACAACATACATACAGTATGACAGATATAAATTTACATTTGTATCAATACACAAATATTTCAAATAAGAGTAGAAATATATGCACATTATAACAAATATAGTTCTGCATTTGTATCAATATACAAATTATCTTAAACAGGAATATAAAGATAGTTTACATTTGTATCAACATATAAGAATCCATATGGTGCAAATTATCTAAGGCTGCTATTGGGCACCAGATATTGGTTTAATTATTAAGGCAACTCCACGTAGTTAAAAGGGAGGTTTATTTTGTGGGGTAACTTACAAGTAAAGAGAGAGGTATCAGGGTCTGGGAAAGGCGAAGCGAAGTCCAATGGTGTTCTCTGGAGAACTCTGATCAGTCTACCTCCAGCATCTAGGATTAGGGAACCAAGAGAGCTGGGCCATCCGGATCTTGGGTCTTCAGGGGTCCTCTATTGGCTCTGCCTTGTAGGCGTGACAGTTATCAAAGCCTCAATGGGGGTGGCACTTCCAGGTCAAAGCTGGACAGCTACCCACTATAGACACCACAGTTGCTATGAGTTTATGGATGCAACAGGCCTTACACTCCAGTCCTCCCCAACCTTTGGCTCTTACAACCTTTTTTGTCTTCTCTTCCATGATGGTCACCAAACCTTGCGGAGAGGGGTTATGATATAGATGTTTCATTTATGGCCAGATATTCCATAGCATCTACTCTCTGCACTTCTGCCCTTCAACCCATTGTGAATTTCTCTGTTAAGTACCATTCACTACACAAGGATGCTTCTCTGATGAGGGCTCAGAGCTGCACTGCATGTGAGTAGAGAAATGTGAATTTAAAGGGAGTTTGATAGTATTATATCTATTTAGCAACACAATGGTAGTTTTTGTACTGTTATAATATTTGCTCATAAGGCTGTGAGTTTATGGGTGAAGTGGTCCTGTTATGTCCAGAAGACAGTGTCTCATTCTAGTCTCACACAACATCTGGCTCTTACAATCTTTCTAACTCCTCTTCCATAATGGCTCTGAATCCTGGCGGGAGAGATATGATATAATTGTTTATTTTGTAGCTTCCCAAAACTTTGGGTTCTTGACCATATTTGCAGTGCCATATATATATATATATATATATATATATATATATATATATATTCTCCTATGAAGCAGGCCTTAATCTAATTATAAAGTGGTTGGTTACACTCAAAACATTTGTGCCTACTATTGTACCCAAAGGTGATGATTTAATTTTATAAAGTCATACAAATAGTGTATGAACACATTATTCTCATACAAAATTTAAAATACAGAAGTATATACAATAAAAATTGATGGGCCATTAGACAGATACACCCCTGTCCCCAGTCCAAGACACTTCCCAACTATAGCTAACAATTTAAGTAAAATTTCTCTACAATAAGTATTACAATAAAATTGAAGTATACAAAATTCTGTGTAAAAATGAAATGAGGTATATAAATATGGTCTTTACTCTTTAGAAGCTTATTATCCATCAATTTAGATGCCCATTAACTGAAGAATGATAGTGAAAATGTTGTACATATAGACAATGCGATATTAATCAGCTGAAATGAAAATTGAAATCTTGAAATTTTCAGGTGGGTAAGGATGGAACTGGAAAAAAATTACGCCGATTGAGGTCACTCAGGCCCCTAAGACAAATGCCTGATATTCCTTCTCATATGAGAGTTTCAGCCTCAAACCTTTTGTTTTGTGGATTTAAAGTTAACATGGAGTAAATATGAAAGGTAGGAAACTAGAAATAAGTACTGACAAAGTGATGCATTACATGTGACAGGAGATGGTAGAATACAGGTGAATTGAAAGTAGAGACCAGGAATATGGGGCAGAAGAGTTCAAACAAGTAGTACATAACAGGGCTGTGAAACTGAAGGGCCAAGTGAAGGCTTAAACAAACTGAAGGGGTTGAAGCGATGACTCAGCAGTTAAGAGTGTTTACTTTTATAGCAGAGGATCAGAATTTGACCTAACACCTACATCAGGCAGTTCACAAATCTCCAAGGAATCTGATACTCCTTATGGCTTCACAGGGTACCTGTACACACATGTGTGAATACACATACAAATGACATAAAAAAAATCTTTAGAAAAATAAAGTGTACATGAAGAAGCTACTTGTGGACTGAGCTCTTGCCAACCAAGTAAAAAATATAATAATAATGGATAGTAGAAACGATATGATAAGAAAAAATGGGGGAGAGTTCTGGGAATTAGATGAACTGCCACTAGCAAGGCAGGAAAAAGGATAGGTGGGGCTGGCAGGCAGAGAGAATAAATAAAGGGAGAAAAAGAGATCAAGAAGCAAGAAAGAAGAGGAGAGGAAGAGTCCAGGGGCCAGCTGCCCAGCCACAAAGCCGCCCAGCCACACAGCCAGCCAAAGATTAAGAGTTAAAATAAGATATACATAGGTAAGAGAAAGGAAAAAACCCAGAGGCAAAAGGTAGACAGGCTAATTTAAGAAAAGCCAGCTAGAAAGAAGCCACGCTAAAGCTGGACATTTATAATTAAGAATAAGCTCCTGTGTGTGATTTATTTGGGAGATGGGTGATGGGATCCTCCAAAAAAGCCAAAGAGGCAAAGAACAAAAGAGGAAAAGCAACCAGCTACATTAATCATCTTATCTAATGCTGGACTCTGCATGCAGCAAGACTGTTTATAGGGTAACCAACTACTTTCTTGGTTGGATTTAAGGCATACTCCACAGGGGAATTCATTTCTTGTACTATAAATATGGTTAAAACCCTTAGCGAGGGAAGTGATAAACCCTAAGAGAGTAATTATTGATTTTGTTTTTATAAATGATCATGTTGTTAAACTGCCTTCTAAATGTTTATGTTTAAATGCATAGATTTGTGATGCTACTAACCTCAGTCAGAGAAGTGCTTTGTTGTAATGGATATGGTTAATGCAGAGGTATGTTAACTGTTTAAAGTGCTGAAAAGAATTGACTGTGAGTGCTCAGCCACAGATGGTGCATCTATATCAACTCCTCTTCTGACGGCTCAAAGAGCATCATGGAAGAGGGGATGGCAAGAATGAGCCAGAGGATAGGGAAAGATGCTCTGAAGTGCTTTCCTCTGGCCATGTCATATCTATTGAACACAAGCACTCACAGCAGATGAGACAACTGAGACAGTATCTGTTCAAGATTGAGGCAGTTTAAACTCCAGCATGGATTGGGGAGGGGGTCCAATAAGTCCAGCCCTAGCTGAAGATCTATTGGTAATAATGGTTGCTTGGGAAGGAACAGTTACCTTTCTTTGGGAATTGGACCATTGGTAGGCTTCCCACGCCCCACCCCCATTGATGGTCTCACACCAATGTGTATGTGGGCAGCACTAACTGGACTCTGAGGGGTAAAATAAATGAAGCAATATAAATATTAAATGTTTTATATTTTTTTATTAGCACACAAATAAATAGGTTTCCTTGTGGCATATAGAAATGATACGATAAAAGGTAGATTTTTGGTCTACTCAAAAAAAAAGAGAATATGGATATGATAAGATAAAAAGGGAGATTATTGAATCTACTTTTAAAAAGGAACTGCTTATTTTAAATAGGATAAGTAATGAAAATTTTTTTGTCTGAATTTGTCAAATGTTAGTGGACTGGACATTGTTAATATATATAATGGAGTTTTTTGTCTGAATGTGTCAAATGTGAATGGACTAGACATTGTTAATGTAATTCTTGACTGTATATATTGTAGATACTTATTGTATACTTTTTCTTGTGTTTGTTATAACTTTTTTATTTTAAACAAAAAAGGGGAAATGTGGTTGTTATATTGTGCACCCCAATAAACTTATCTGGGGGTCAGAGAGAGAACAGCCATTATATTAAACATAGGTTTAGGCAGTGGTAGCACACGTCTTTAATCCTACCATTCTGGAAGCAAAGATCCCTCCAGATCTCTGTGAGTTCAAAGCCACACTGGAAACAGCTAGGCATGGTGACACATGTCTTTAATCCCAAGAAGTGATGGCAGGAAGAAGAAAGGTGTATAAGATGTGAGGACCAAGAACTAGAGTCTTTTAAAGCTTTTAGGCTTTTAGCAAGCAGTTCAACTGACATCCATTCGGGTGAGGACTCAGAGGCTTTCAGTCTGAGGAAATAAGATTGGCTGAGAAGTTGGCAAGATGAGGTTAGCTGTGACTTGTTCTGTTTCTCTGATCTTTCAGTGTTCACCACAATATCTGGCTTATTAATAAGACCTTTTAAAATTCATGCTACAGTGGCATTTTCATACATACTTGTGTTTGTCAATTCTCTAATGAATTGATAACTCCTTTCTCTAAATCCAAAAGGGATAAAATGTCAGAATCAATGGGAAAAATAGAAATAACTGTAAAATATCTTTGGCTAGTGTGACATTGTCTTAGATATTATCATCCCTCTCTGACCCCAAGGCTATTCTGGCAGCTGTTTAATCATAAGCAATGAAGACTGTACTCCAGTGACAGGGAGAGCGAAAGTACAGCTGAGTTCCCATGACAAGGAAAGCCAGAGGCAGCCAGTAAGGAGAAAGAACACAATGAAGGAACGAAATAATCTGCTTAATTACCTTTGTGGGGGAGTCACAGTGCCATTTTCAAATATAAAAATTTATAAATCATTACTAACCATGGAGAGCAATAGGTTCTTAACCATAGTTATAGTACAGTGAATTATTTAATTGAATTCTCACAAGAATTGTAAAACAGTATGAAACAAATTGTATCATTCCTAGTTTGTACACTATAAAATTTTGGTATGGGAAGGTATTCTGTTTTGTTCAAGGTCACACAGATGGTGAGTAGTAGAGTTGGATTTTAATGTGGCAGTAGTTATAATCCCAGGACATGCCTCACAATAGCAATACATAGAGGTCATGTATATTTTAAAAGATATTTCTATGATGAGTCAAGCCAGAACCAGGTGATTCAAGCTATTAATTCTTTTCTACTATATGAAATCATACAGCTTTTACTACTGAATATTTGCTATGCTCTAAATAGGCAAATCCCATATTTTCACAATAATTGCATGTTTCTTCCTGAGATTAAGTGATAGTATTTAAAATATTGGCATTAACTTGCAAGTATTTTACAAATACAGAAGCTGAGAAAGATTAAGCCACTTAGCACTAATGCGAGAAATCCATGGAGTCTGCTTAATGGGTAAAGGAATTTATTGGGGAGGAAAACTCACTACAGCACAGGAGATTTATCTTGGGTTCTGGAAAACCAAGTTATAGTCCCATGCTGTTCTTCCACCTGTTCCGTCTCAGTATCTAAACCCATGAGGGAGAGCAGAGCAAGGCCTAAGTGCATCTCAGGTCTTAAGGGTAGCCCTGAACCATGCCCCAGGGACAGGTACTTCAAGGTCAAAGGTAGATAGGACAGTTATATGCTACACCTCTAGGGCAGTGCTTCAAAGCCATAGACAGAACAGCAGTCCACTACATAGCATGGATCACACAGCTAAGCAGTCATTTTTAAATTGATCTATCTGACTCGATCTTTTTTACTTTTGAGCTTCGTTTCTCCATTTTGTCTTGATAAACAATCTCATGACTTCAAAAACAATGGGGTATATTTTTTCCTGCTTCCTTAATTCAGAAGTCATAAATTCCAGTAAAGCTAAAAGAAAAGTAGATGTCCTGGTACCTCCATCAGAGTGGCCTGTGGGTGTGCCTCTGGGGTATTTTCTTGACTGATATAGGAGGACTCAGCCCACTGTTGATCCCTAGTCAGGTGGGCCTGAGATGCACAAAAATGCTAGCGGAGCAAAGCAGTGGGCATGAGCCAGTAAGTGGAGTTCCCTGTTGGTTTCTGCTTCAAGCTCTTACCTTGAGTTCCTGTTTTGCCATCAATTAATTACAGACCATAAAAACCTATAAGCTAAAATAAACTTTTTCTCCCAAGTTGCTTTTGGTCTTAGCAGCAGAAAAGCAAACCAGAACAACTTGACTCTATTTGAATTTGTGTGTAATCCACACCCAGGACTGCCAAATCATACTGACATTATGGGGATTCTTTTCTCATTCCTTGACCTCTCTGCCTTGATACCGTGTGTGTGTGTGTGTGTGTGTGTGTGTGTGTGTGTGTGTGTGTGTGTGTGTGCGCGCGCGCGCGCAAATTTTCCAAAGTTTATTCTCCAATTTTGTTCAATGATGAGCATGTGAGATATCTTTAAGTTTATAAAATATTTTATGGTCTTGTACATTTGCAGAAAAAACTTATTTCATTTTTGTTGTTGTTTTTCTTTTGGATCTTATGATTATTTTATGCTTGTTTGTTTTGATTTCACTGCAGGAGTTCTCAGAAGTACATTTCAAATAGTATTCACTATGAACATTTAAGATGGACGTTCCTTGCTCATCTCTCTAGGCAGAATTATTTTTCCTGAAGCATCTGCCAGGACCAGAATTATTTCAACTTGAGACATTATTTTCCAGCCAACCTTCTCCAGCTAATAACTCCACAGCTTGATTCTAGGTTATAAAGAGTGAGTGAAGCTTACAATTGCCACATGTCTGGTATCTCTTGGATATTACAGCTCATGCCATTCCTTTGCCTCAGTAAGAAATGATGCAGCACCAGCAGACTAGAGTAGGTGCCAACTGTGGTCAATAAGGGACATGAGTCAGAGCCCCCACCAGGAGTGATCAAGAGAAAAGAAACTCACTTTCTGAGGGGAGAGGACTCAATGTGATAAAAAAGAAAGAACCCACTCCATAACATATTTGTGGTAGAGTGGTTGTTGTCCCAATTTGTTGAGAACATCCTTTATTTATTGCTGTTGTATTATCATAATTATGATTTCATATGTGTCTTGTCTGACAAGGTATATACTGTTATCAGAACAAGGATTGCCGTGCAGATGATGAAACTCTTCTTGAAATTTGTTGTCAATACTACAATCATTGAGTCTCAGAATTAGAAAGAATTGCCTATTTTTTTGAAGTTTCTCACACTTGACAGAGATGCTACTAACTCATAAGGAGATGCAGACTAGAAAACAAGGCTTCTTCCCTGTCTCTTTCACCTTGTATCTATATGTGATGTCAAGAACTTTGACAGCCATTGGGGGACATTACTGAATACAGCAACCGTTTCTGAAAGAGCTCCCTAATTTGATGTGTCAAGTCCTATAACACCTGGATCTTCCTCCTTCTCATCTCTTTGTCTTCAGTTATGAAGTCTAATTGTTCAAGCATCCCAATTTCTCCATCATCAAAGCTACCATTTGGTTCACACTGTGTCTTCAGCATCACTACTATAGACAGAGTTCTCCCTGATCTCCTTTCATCCTGTGATGTCACCAAACTGTACATTGCATTATATTACTCTCTCTTTGAAAATCCACTGAAATTAAAATCAGACCAAATGATGCACCTGGGTCAGAAACCCTGGAGAATTTGCCATTAACTCTGACTGCAGTTCATACCTTCTTGCTGACTCACTCTCTGGATTTAGTACACTAATCCTTTTCTAGCTGCTCTAAAGATCATTGTTGGGGGCATGCTATTCTGCCAACATGCCATACTCCACATTTTTATAGTTAATTCTTTTCTATTCATCTTTAGAACTCAGTTTACAAACCCTTATTTAGGAAAACTTTTCTGTCCAGTGGACCAGATTCAATGAGAACTTCTTATTTATGCTCCAATATAATATGTATTAGAGATTCAGTCACATACAACTGTTTGGTGTTTGTATCTGTGAATGGCATGCCAACTCCATTAATATATCCCATGTTAATTATTGTACCATAAAGAAAAGTAAAGTATCTTATATAAAAAGGTGAATCCACAACAAACCTTTATGGAATGCTTGCTTAGCACTTGATTAGCTTAACACTGAAAGCTATAATTTGTTTCATAAATTAGAAACTGAAAAGTGAAATTCACCCTTCTCAAGTAGCATGAATCAGGAATTTGAACATTACTTCCTAGGGATCCAGTACAGGTACTGGCTCTGAGCATAAAATTCAGTAGGTGTGAATGCATGAGACAGATACTTTCAAACATGGATAGGACCCTTAGACCCCATCAAAACTTAACTGAGAGTCCTAAATGTCAGAGACGGAGAAGAAAATGAGAGAGAAATTCAAAGCTCAGGAGAGGAAATGAGTAACATCAAAAAAGCAGCAGGCAAGTTTCTTTCTCTGTCTCCTGTCATCCAATTGCTTAGGTATCAAATGTAGACTTTGTTCCTTTATGTTTAGATGTCAGACAATAATAGATTCAACTATGTCACACTGTAGCTTTATGGAGTCTACATTGTAGATCATCAACTGAAGCACTGACTCATGAGAATGCTATGTAATTTTATGTATTTTGATTTAAAAAATGCACTTACAACAATTGTAGTCTGCTGATTTTTCCTCAGGCTGATTTCAAAGTGACTTGATAAAGTAACATAAAAAAAGGTAAAATGAGAAACAAGCTACATGCCAGATGTACTAAACATAAGGAAGCCACGTAGATGACTAATATTTGAGATCAAAAGCCCATGTCATATGGCAAAGTAAACAGCTTCCCTGAAATACCAAGATCTTGGGTCACTGTTTTACATCAGCAGCCAAGAGCAAGGCTAGGTGCAGATGCATCAAATGTCCAGGAAGCTGCCTCGGGCTTTGTTTTCTTTGCAATCTCTTAATCCATTATTTATTTATGTAACCATTATTGGTTAGAATGCAGCTTTACATTCAGATCAGGAAGGCATTCTAATCTATTATTAAATGCTTTAACTTGCATGGTGTGGCCTATAATGTCCACATGTAAGATTACCTAAGAGAAATTTATTAGGATAATAGTTTCTAAAATGTCTGAACCTATGGCCTCTGCATTCTTGATGTAATTATTTAGTACCTTAACAAGCCTTCATATATGCAGGCTTTGTCTATTCAAACTTTGTGTTTAAAACTCAAGTTGAAAAATTAAACATAAGCCTTTAATCCCAGCACTCAGGAGGCAGATCTCTGAGAGTTCAAGAAACAGAGTGAGTTCCAGGACAGCAAAGACTACGCAGAGAAACCCTGTCTCAAAAAACAAAAACAAAACAAAACAAAAAACAGAAACAAAAAGCAAACAACAAAAAGGAAATATTTATGTGTAATCATTTATTTTATTATCATAATCAATCAAAATCATATAAAAATAATTATTTATATGAAAATAACTTTCTCAAATAAAATGTTACTGAGAAAAATGCTGTTTTCATACATTTTTGCAAATCTCTTTGAGGTCTGGCTTAGCAGAAGAATGTTGGACTCGGCTATCTAGTTCAGCCTACCATCAACCTGCCACATGGCAACATTTTGGTATATGCATATCAAGATATAACTGAAAAAGGAAGAAATAGAGTTCTGGATATTCTTTGATCCTACAGTAAAACAGTCAAGTTCTGTGTCTTCAAGGGTATAATGTACATTCTTAGAACATACAAAAAAATCTGTGCTCTCGCCGGGCGGTGGTGGCGCATGCCTTTAATCCCAGTACTTGGGAGGCAGAGCCAGGCGGATCTCTGTGAGTTCGAGGCCAGCCTGGGCTACCAAGTGAGCTCCAGGAAAGGCGCAAAGCTACACAGAGAAACCCTGTCTCGAAAAAAAAAAAAAAAAAAATCTGTGCTCTCTTGTATTATAGCCCATCAGCCCATCTTGAAGTAGCATTTATGGATGCATGGTTTTGTAGCATTACATATTGTTACCTAGCCAACATTGAAACACTGAGTTATGCCTTTCTGCCAGATGTTTGCACAGCCCATCACAAAATGTTATATTAGTTAATATAATCACTAATTTCATTTAAAAGTCTTCAAATATTGGGAAATTCAAGTTCATAAAAGTAGAAATAAATTTCCCAAAAATTTACATTACTGGAAAAAAAACTTCTACCATAAGTGTCAAATACTTTCAGCTGTTTGTCCTTGAAGTAGCAGGCACATTTTATTCATTTTCAAGAAAATTTCTGCCAAATACTCAGGGGAGAATAACTACAGTTCACCCATTTCTTAATAGTAAAAGTTGTGTATCATGAAGAAAGGCCCCAGTCTTAGCTTCTGTGACTATAGAAATAATTTTTCTGAAGACTACCATATCATTCGGCTTACAGAAAATCGAATTATGCAATCTTATCATTTTGTCATCTGATTGAAAAATCACAAAGTCAAAGCTAAGTTTTGTTCTCTATAGTTTTACCAAAGGTCCTTTCAAGGTATCTAGCTATTTTATAACTATCCGTGCAGCAGAGCAAAGCCTCCAGTGACCACTAGGAAAGCTTAGTGTCTCTGCCTTGGTCCTTGCTCACATCAGAATGACAGCTTCTCACCATTGGTGTGAATGGTAACAGAAAGACAAAGGTAAATCATGTCAGGATTCCTTAAAAAGTAGCTTTGGCTTTGCAAGGTCATTGATGTATTTTTGCAAAATTGCTATAATATTAGAAAATGTTTGGTATTGAGCAATATTAGTAAATTCTTCAGGTAAATTCATGTGATTTAGATGAAAACCAAGAGGTGACACTGAAGGAGAGACGGTCCTGATCAAGCAGTGGCTAGACTGAGACCAGGCTGTTTGTTCTACCTGTTAGTCCTACACCCATAAGAAAACTCCCATGTTTGATTAAGAATTTGGTTAAGAAAAACTGAACTTAAGCAACAAAATCCCACATCTATTGTGTTCTCCAGAAGACAAAAGAATTTTAATCTTAAAATAACTTCAATCTCTAATATAGCTAGGTTTTAGACATTACTATTGTCCCCACATTTGGGAGGGTGAGGCATCATGATTTTGAGTGTAAGACCCTGACTCAAAACAATAAAAATAAGCAAATAAGAAGTCCAACAAAAACAGCAAAGTCTGCCTCATTGTGGTTTTTCTGTTAGCTCCCAATTCTCTAACTCTACAGAGCTAATACCTAGGCCAGTGTCTGGTAGCAGCTCTTTGATCCTAAAAGACTTCATTCCAGTTTCTTCTTAACTGCTCAGCTTTGGCTATTAACTACTTCCTGGACCATCTCAGATGCTTTCCATTGAGCCAATGCAGGGGGGTTCCCGGCAACAGTAAATCTATCCCCAGCATCGATACCATGGATACTTGCAAAATGTTTGTAATTGCTCGTTTATAATTCATCAACAATTACTATTTAAAGTGTATTGCTTGGTCAACTCTCTCTTATTGCCAGCTATTTGCCCTATGATACCATATACGTAAGAAACTATGAAATGTCTTCACAGCAAATCACTTGCTAAAGCTCATTTCAAATGTCTCCTTCACATTTGTAGAAAGAAATACAGAGAGGTGGGAAGATTGAGAAAGAGGATGAAAGAGTGGAGAAGGGGAGGAATGAGAAAAGAGACTCTGAAATGAAGGAAGTTGAGAGACTTAAGAACCCTGTACACAATGTATTCCGTGAATAACTGAAACTTTGTACCCTTAACACACATCTCCATGTTTTCCTCCTTCTGATCTCGGGGAATCCTCTCCTATTCTCTGTTCCTGTGGCTTGATTGTTTCATATTCCAAACAAAAGTGAGGCTACAGAGTTTGTATTTCTGTACTTGGCTTTTTTGACTTATCATTCTAAGTGCTCATTCATCCATGCTGCTACAAATTTCAAGATTTTCTTTTTTTTAAGGTGAAATAATATCCCATCCAGTTCGTACCCACTTTTTAATTGATGGACAGCTGCAATCAATCAAAATGCAGTATTGTGGAGCCCAGTCCCATGGGATATATTTATAGTAAAACTCCTGCATCTAAGGCTCAGGAAGCATTGTGGAACAGAGGATAGAAAGATTACAAGAGCCAGAGGAACGAGGAGTTTTCTGTGAGATTGTGTCTCCTAGGAATGCCATACCTCTAAAGTCACCAACATGACTTCCGAAACATGAGCTGAACAAAAACAATAGACATGCTGATGTGAACTAGGAAAGCCTAAAAGGCCTGAACCCTACATACAGAACTATGAACAAATAAGGAAAGCTGAGAGTGGGAGAATTGGTCTTCCCCAGGGAAGAGCACACCAACTGGTTATCCAGTCCCAAATGGTCATCCCTGAAAACATATGTATAGCAACTTCACGCAGACTGAGCAGGTTGTACTTATGTATTTAGGGAAAGTGTATGTGTACAAATATATATATGTATGAATGTATGTATGTGTGCATATAATATGTATATAAACATAATATTATATATACATATATGTATGTAATAACAATTAGTGAAAAGAGGCCATGAATTTAATGCAAGAGTCAAGAGGGTTATATGGGGGTTGCTGAAGATAAGAAAGGAAAAGGTATAATTATAATCTCAAAAAAACAAAAAGGGGTAATTTTTAAAAAAATATTTTATTTTGACTTTTAATTATGTGAGAGGAGAGTGGCTGCACATGTGTGCAGTTCCTGCAGTGGCCAGAAGAGGACGACAGAGACGCTGGAGCTGGAGTTAAAGGCTGTTGTGAGTGGTCTGATATGGATACTGAAACTGAACCTAGATTCCCTGCAAGATCAATCTATGATTTTTAACCACTGAGCCATCTCTCCATCTCCTAACCATCCTGTCATATATAATTAAATTTATGAGGCAAATGTATATACATAGTAAAAAAAAAAGTAAAACATCCAAAAGAAAATAATTAATTAATAATGAATTCTTCCAAGAGGTGATTCAGAACATTAATTTTCTTCACACAAGTTCATAAGCTAAAATCATCCAAGCTTTTTTCCTCAGTGTCTTCTCTTACGTAGCTACGGGGAAAGTTAAAGAGGTGAAATCTGGATTTAAGTGAGACAGGAACTTCCATATGTAAAGAACCCTGAAAACCTTTCAGAACCTTTCAATCTGTGGTCATTTTCTAGTCTTTCATTTCCAAAGCCTTTTCCTGTTCATGAGACCAGGGGTGAGACTGTCAGCCCGTTGCTGGTTTTCATTTCCATCATTCTGGCCAGAGCTGTTAGCAGAACGTTACAGGACATTTAAAAACTGAAGCAAAATGGGGTTTATTTGTATTGTCTAACTTCATCAGAATTTCAAGGCCAGGTAGAGACAGAAGCTTAAATGTTTCCCAGCTAGGAATTAAGCACCCAGGATCAATCTTCACATGCTCCAGGGAAAGGGGCCCTGTCTGCTCCTCACTGTCTAATCCTGCTCAGACCTGGAACAAGGTGTCGGACATGCCATCACCAAGTGCCTAGACGAGCCCGGGATTCTCCACCACCACGCTTGCCAGAATACTGACCTGCCTGCCTCATCCTTCATGACTGCCTTCCCCAGCCATACCTTGCAGGAGAGCCACTGAACGAGAAGCCTGCATCCTAGGTGACCCTCCAGCAAGCTAGTCTGATAGTTTGTGTCTTCGACTTTGACAAGGAAGTGTTCAAGCAGGAAAATCATAAAAACGTGAGTATTTTCTAGAGGTTGCGCAGGTGCCTCGTGTGCCTGTCAAGATGTGGCTTGATGAGAGTGACGTGGAAGGAGCAGCACCGCGAGGAGCCTCTGGCAGCCCTGTTTGCCACTCCTACCCTCCCCACCATGAGCCCGAAGAACAGAAATCAGAATCTACATTTCAGTTTGGGATTTTATGTCAAAACGGCCAGGACAGGCAGATAAAGTTTTTCTGCTTTTGTGTTTCAGGAATGCTTTTTTATTTTTTTTATTTTTAAGTGGACCAGTACTATCTGGTCCTAAATTTACTCATTTGTCATATAACACAAACAATGAGATAAAGAAAGAGAAGAAGCGTTTGAATAAAAAAATCCAGCATCTAGATTGGAGCACTTTTACTTCAGGAAGACATTGTTTACGCTCTATGGAAAGTCCTTTTTTCTAGCCAAGTATATTTAAACAGTTGGCAAATAACCAATTTTGAGTGGCATGAAAAGTTTTCAACACAAGGGACCCAATCTTAATGTGTTAAGCCATGCTTTACGCCAACTTTGCATGGTGAATGAATCAGTAATGCCTATTGCCCACAATCAGCAAAACATCAGCTCTTTAAGACAAAATAACCAGTTCTGGAAGACAGCAGAGGAAGCCGGTATCTGGGATTCTTCCAGGGGTCCACCAGCACTCACACAGTTGGAAACATAATCTGTCAAGGTGCTTCCATCTAGTGACTGAAAGAGAAAAACGCCTTGTTGATACAACAGCTCAGAGTCCACCAATATAGATTCTCCTGCTCTGTGCCCAGACTGGCTATGCCATGTTTTCAAACATTATAGTCCCATCTCAGATGGGAAATTGTTAACATGTCTCTCTTCAAAGCGAATAGCTGCTTTTATTCCCATTGGAACCCACAGGGCTGCAATGCTTTCCAGACATTAAGCAATTTTTTGAATGTGCTACACCTTCTTCTTGATGGAAGAAAACAGGGTATTCTCAAAGAAGAAAAATGGTTACATATTCTCTGGAACATACTTAGCAACAGAGGATAAGATTAAATTGGTCTACTAGACATTAGACATAAAGAGTTCTATTGCATTTATGGAACCATTTGACAGAGAAACTGGGTTTTTTTCCGGTGCTACTCTGTGACTCACACAAAGAGCCTATTATCCAGTATAAACTGTCTGCTGCCATCTCATTCCCAGCTCACAGCAGAAATTATCCTGAAGCCTTAATTGCTTTCATAGGTCACCATTCCTGTCTTCCAGTGCCCTTTGGAGGCACAGACTATAATATAATCAGCTGTCAGGGTGGCCAGCTTTACCTGTAAGACAATCCTACCTGCCAAATGGAGAGGAAAA
This sequence comes from Peromyscus maniculatus bairdii, assembly GCF_049852395.1. NCBI lineage: Eukaryota > Metazoa > Chordata > Mammalia > Rodentia > Cricetidae > Peromyscus > Peromyscus maniculatus. Next base: position 55,276,908 of record NC_134866.1, read on the forward strand.
CTTCAGCAGAAAGATTTGCATGCCTGTTTAGCAGATGCTAAAGATTCCCTCATGAAAAAGAAAGCAAAGAAAATGGACAATCAGCTCAAAAGAGGGATGTGTGTCCTAATTAGTACCTCCTTTCCTGGCTGCACAAGGACATCACACTAAATACAGTCAAAATTAAATACCAAGACCAATGAGGAAAGTGTGCTGTGGTTCACTGTGGGGGCCTGAGGAGAAGAACAAAGAGAAGAGTGTAATCATAGGCTAAATGTAAGAGTGGAGTTTCAGTGATAGTGAGTGACTACGAGGAGTCGTGGGTACACTGGGAGCATCCAGGTGTAGCTGCAGTGATGTTTTCCTGAACTGGGCCTATGCACACACTATAAGGACATATGTGAGGTGCTGTTTGCTCAGATAATTCCTAGATTGACCTGAGAGTAATCCAGGAGCTGATCCTCTAAGAATGTGCTGACATATAACTTAGACTGAGGGTATCCACAAAGCAAAGGGTCACAGAATATAAAGGAAGCAGAACATGTCTCCCAAGGTACAGCTTTTAGAAGGGCAGAAACCTGGCAAGCTTAAATCAGAAAGGTGTGAGGGAAGTCCAAGCAAGTTTTATTCCTCTTGCAGCGAAGAGATATTTAAATCTGGAAATAGATGGGGCCTTCTGAATACCCTCAACCCTGGCACTCAGATCCACTGAATCACTACATTTGTGGCAAAACCCTGGAGAGTTCTTGGCTCTTTTACTATGTCTAGCTATTTTCTTGGATTACTAGATTTGTCTTCCCAAAGTTGTCTGCCTGCAGAGTCTCATGGCTTCTGAAGACAGCTACCACTGAACCCAAGGAATAAAGAGCCATGGAATATTTAATAAGCAATGTGTGGTAACAGTCAAATAAATCTCACTTCCACACCCATATATTTGATTAAAACTTATGGGAAAACTCTGAGAACATGGACTTTTCTCAAATTATGAATGATTTTCTGTTTATAGAAATTACAGGATAAAACAAATGTAAATTATCTTGGCATAATATCAGTGCTTAATGAACGTTAGCTTTTAAAGAAAATCAAGGGCAGTATACTGGGTGTTATATCAGTGATTTACAGAACGTGGGCATGTGTGCTGCTTTAGTGTTATGGAGGGGAGTGCCTTTTACCATCTCTGTATGCTTTTACATCAATCACAAGTGCTGCCATGGAATTCCTTTTTCTTTGAGACACAGTCCTTCTGTGTAGCCCAGGTTGGCCTCAAATTTTTATTTCCCTGCCTCTGACTACTAATAGTGGGATTACAGGCATGTTCCCTCACAGTTTTGACTACGGATCTGACATACTTTTTATTTCATTCTTGCATGTACCTGTGTAGTATGCATGCATGTGTGTATGCATGTTCACAGGTATGTTGACACATGCATTTGAGTGCATGTAAATGTGAAGACCAGGGGTTGGCATTGGATGTCTTCCTCTATTGCTCCATGCTTTATTTGCTAAGGCAGGAGTCCCTGGATACAGAGTGCACTGATTTGGTTAGTCTAGCAAGGATCTCTGTCTCTGCTTCCCAAACACAGGGGTATGATGATGTGCTGCCACACCTATTTGGCTTTTATGTAAGCAATGGGAAACCTAATTCCAATCTTCACATCTCCACCACAAGCACATTATCTACTGAGCTATCTCCCCAGTCTCCTCTGTTTTATTTTTTTCTGTTATTTATTTATTTATTTATTTATTTATTTATTTATTTATTTATTTATTTATTTATTTATATTTTTTGAGGCAGGATCCTACATACTCCTGGCTGACCTGGAACTCACAGTGTAGACCAGACTAGCTTTCCATTTGCAGTGGCTCCTCTCCTTGTGCCTCACAAGGTCTGGAATTGTAGGTGTGCCCTTTATAGACTCACCATCTAGGCTGTAGCCTAAAATTCCTGAGAAATGTACATGGCTTATCATATTTGTCCCTCAGGCATTTGTAGAGCACCTGCTATGTGATGGATGCTGTGATAAGCAATAAGAACACAATGTCCAGAATGGGCTTTCATCTTTGTCATTCAACTTTCTACTAGAAGACAAACATTAAGAGTACTATTTTCTATCTTTAAAGTCTAGTCATCTGATAACATACTTTACTCCATAACACTGGTTGCCAATGTGTGTGGAAAAAAAAAGGGGGACCACATTTTCTATCAGAAAATATAGTAAATGTGGATACACCAAGTTCTCCCTTATACCTAATGGTTATTCGACAACAATTCCAGCAGATACATCCTTTGCCTCAGGATGCTGTAGGATTAGTACAATATCTCTGGGCACTTACTGAGCAGCCTTTTCAATGATGGCCTTCCTGGAAACTTTGCCTGGACCTCTGACACCCCACCTTTCCTTTTGCAGCAATCATGGCTTATCAGCTTTTCTACATAACAACCTATGGAAATGAGCCAACCATGGAAAAACAGCTCCATTTGCTTAGCTCCGAGCTGCAGATGGCGTGGTGAACACTGAGCTAATGGAAAAGTGACACTTGCTAGCTCAGGTCAACAGCTGGTGCCACTGCAGCTGTGGATTTCGAGGCAGTGTGTTTCAGTCTCATAGGGGGACTGCCATCTGCTCAGTGGGTGTTCTACATTTCCCGTAAAATGAAAATGGATACTAGGAACTGGAAGTGAGTCAGATGGTGGAGGCTTCTTCCTATAGGTCTGCATAAGGTTAGGGGTGCTGTCTGACTGGACTTCCGGGGAGATTTTCATGATAGCTCCTCAAGCCCTCTTGGTTTTTCTACAGGGAAAACTGGAAGTTATGATTTACTTTTGTTGGTATCTCTGTTTTGTTTTGTGATTCCACCATGTTCAACCTTCTGAGGAAGAGGTGTACCTTATAATCAAAGCAATCTGTGCTCTGCTGTGTCCCAGCCCCAGAAGGAGAGGGTGAGATGAAACAGCAGTGCTCTCTCTCTCTCTCTGCTAAACTGATCCTTTACTGAGAATCAGCATTCCTTTCCCAGAGAGGATAGGGAGTCTGTGTATGGAGAATGGATACAGCAGCTCCACACACTCTCTTTACTTTGAAAAGGTTCATGCTACAGTGTCTTCAGCTTTGAGCCTTTAGCTAAAATTGTAAGAAGTGCAGAACAATTCTATTTAATGGTCTACTGGGTCTGCTTGCTTGTTTTTATCTTCCTCACTCCCAGAAATGCTTAGTCATCAATTTTAGTCATCTTTTGTGTTGTTGTTGCTGTTTAGTTTTTTCCAGGAGCTGATAACAGTGCTTTGTATATACCAGACTATGGTCCTCCTGCTACGATTGCTGAGCATCATAGGCTCTTGGGAAAGTCACAGAATAATTTAGCATTTCTGGGTTTGTGCTTACTAGTTACAAGACAACTTTTACACAACAAATCATAAAAGATATCCAATGCCTCCTATAATGGGTTCTTTGTTGCAAGAAAATGGCTGTGCCTATTAGCCACTCAGGTTCTTTTTTATTTGGCACGAACTACCTGAAACTGGTGCTTTGTAGCTAAAGTGAGTTGAGTAGCAGAAATATCATGTGGTCTACCTTAATTCATTCTATGATTTTTTAAAAATTGCATGCTACTATTTGCAAGGCATGGTTTTCAGACTTTGGGATTCTAGCAGTGAATATAAAGAGAGAAGAACTAGCTTTGATATAATCTCATAGTTTAACCAGTGACAATACAGAATAAACAATTTAACAGATATAAGGATATATATCTATAATAAATATAAGGAGCTTAGAAGGGGATAGAGACAAAAAAGACAAATGTGGATAGAGAGGAAGTCTTCTAAGAGATGCAGTGAGTAGAATTTGCCCTGAACAATGAGGTCCCACACATCTATTGCTTGCATCTTTGGTTTCTGGCAGCTGAGTGATTCAACATCAGAAAGGAGATTATGCCATTTCTCTCTGAGTATTATCTCCTGAGAAGGAAGTCTCAAGGATTTTATGCTAGATGTTCACTGACAACATGGCTCAGCTGCAGCAAGGCAGAGCAAGGCCCAGACAGACAGCTGGAGCCCGCCAGGGACTGCAAGAGAGAGCCCACCCTGAAGGTGAGGGGATGATGTTACAACCAACAACTTAGATAAGGTCTTCACAGGAAGAAGGAAACTCTAAAACCATTTTGATCTACATAGAGAGAAGAAATAGACAAGTATTTAAAACTAAATTCACATAATGAAACAGATTATAAGAAAAAGTATAAAAAAGAGAAGCGTGAGTAGGAGGATTACACAATAGTATTCTAGAGAATATATATATTCTAGGAAATATATACATATATGTACACACACACATACACACACACAGGGTGTATGGAGGGGTGATATCAAAGATGAAAGATGAAGAATACAAACCATTGTTTTTATGTGTATGTGTGGCATGTGGAATGCATGTGTATCCATGTACATGTGGGTGCTCATACACATATATGTACCAGTGGGGGAGCCAAAGGACCACCTCAGGTGTAAACTTATCAGGCACCATCCACTTCCCTTTAAGGAAACAGAGTCTCTCACATGGACACAAAGCTGAGTATCTGTTGAGCCCCTAAGATCCTCTTCCTCAGTTCCAGCATTATAAGCGAGCGCCATCACACCCACTTTTGTTTTGTTTTGCTTTGTTTCTTATCTTGGAACCTGGAGATCAAGCTCATGTCTTCATGCTTACAATGCAAGCACTTTGCCAGCTGTGCTGTTCCTACAGCCCACACCGTCAACTTTTTAATAATGAAAGTCTGAAAAAAGAACCGATCATTGTGCTCAGGGATGAACTAAGTGCTTCAAGGGATTGTTGACAAAGTATTGTGAATTTTTAGAATACTAACCACAGCATGAGGAGTACTTCCTGGAAAGGGGCTGAGGGAATTCTATGACAACCATGGGACTTTAGGAGAAAATGGGGCAACACTATCAAGGCACTGGTGTGACTCTAGGAGGCTGGAGGCCTGAGATGCAGGAGCTGTGATTCCATGGGCAGAGGTGGATGGCCCAGATCCAGAAGAGACAGCAGATTTATCTTCTTCATCTTTTTGTTGAATGAAGGGCTTTAGTAGGTGGGAGAAAAAATGCCCACACTGGTCAGGAAAAGTCATCATTCACTCTGCAGAGTCAGTGTCAGTTGCTTTTTAAAATATTCCTATGAACACACCTAGAAATCCAGGTGTCCCTAAGCCAGTCACTATGACATATAGAATCAATCACCACAGCCGAAAGATCAATAGTGCAAATGGTCACTTATGTTTGAATTTGTCATCTGTGTACAAGCCGTTCTTAGGCAAATTGTGTATATACCAGCCAAACTGATGACAAAACGTAATTTATTTTTTCATTTCTCTGCCTATCCTACTAAATTTTTGGGTTTTCTTCTTGAACTTTTTCAAAGGCAAACCTTAAAATATTGATTTATTTTTTAAATAATACATTCTTTTGTAACATTTGTTTCCCTCTGGAGTTGTAGAAAATGCTGTCTGAAGGGATTCTAGCCAGCTCCAGCGAGGAAAATATGGCTCTGGCAGGCCTTTCCCTTCTCCCCAATTCTCTCTACCTTGCTAAAAACTGTTAGATTATACTCCTTATAGCTAGCCACCAAGGTCTATTCCGTTATTTGGTCATTTCCTCCTCCTAAGGCTGACAACGAACTTCTAGTATCAAAAGTCCCCTTTGGCTCACCTCATTAACATGCCCAATTAAAATTAAATGCCTCATCCTAACACAGAGTTCTCCTTTTACCTCTATAAATCATCATTTTCCTATGGATCATGTCTGTCTCCTCTACGCAGAGGCAGTCCTTTGTCGCACTCTGGGACAAATACCTCTTTCCCCTCTCCCTTGTCCTCTATCTGCTGTCTTTGTCTCTTATTCCCTTCCCTTTGTCCCCTGGGGCAAATAAATTTCCTTTGTGTTGAGAAGTTGATCTTCGGGATCTTGAGCTGATACCAATCTCTTACACTGCTCATGTGATAGCACATGTATCCAGAAAATGTAAGAACTCCTCACCAAGATTCTGATTCATATAGGTTGACTGAATTAGTGCTGTTCTGGTAACTATGTTAAAATAGATGTACTCATTACAATCATGGACTCAGGACAGTTGGAGCTGCCTTGCATGAGACCTGAACAAAATCAAGCCACTCTCAACATTGCAGAATGGCGTGGAGAAAGGGTCCCAAGGCCCTACCGCTAGCTGAGAAGATTTAGTAGTTGATGGGTGCTGGGGAAAGTCAATTCTCTTGATGGGAGGTGTGTCCCCTGATAAGTGGTCCACGCTCCAGTGGATATCTGCTGTAATAGTTGGAATAGCATGTGCCCTTTACCCCTGTACACTCAGATGTCTGAATACTTGGTCTCCATGGTGGTACTGTTTGAGTAGGTTCAGGACGTGTGTCCTAACTGAAGAAAGCAAGTCACTAGGCATGGGCTTTGAGGTTTCAAAGTCACATGCCATTCCCAGTTTACTCTTTCTGGTTCGTGCTTGTGTTTCAAGATATAAACCCTTTGCTTCTACTCTAGATGCCATATCTGCTACCTGTTTTTTCTGTCCAGTCATCATCGACATCATCTCTGAGACTATAAGCTCAAATAAACTCTTTCATAAGTTGCTTTGGCAATGGGTCAACAGAAAACTGATATAGGTCTTCACCCCTATGCATACAGGGGATATGAATTAGACTCAGTGAGGGTTTGTTTAAGACAGAGGCTCCCACTGGTGGGTCACAACTCTTTTAGGAGTCAAACAACATTTTCACAGGGGTCACCCAAAACCATTGGAAACACCGATATTTACTTTATAATTTATAACAGTAGCAAAAATTCAGGTATGAAAAAAATTATGGTTTTGGGCCACCACAACATATAAAGCATTGCAACATTAGGAAGGTGGAGAATCACTGGCTTAAAACAACATGAAGTTGGAAAGGGAATTTGGTGATTTTGAAAAGAGGGAGGGATAAGAAGGGTAAATATGATCAAAATATATTATATGCATGTATGAAACTGTCAAAGAATAATTAAATTATTTTTGAAGGAGCAATGTGCTAAACCTGCTGGTGGCCACAGATACTTCGTACTTCTCCTATGTGGGAGAAATTGAAGCCAGAAGAACAAGTCCCCTGGAAACAACTGTTTAAAACATTTCTGTTACACACACACACACACACACACACACAAACACCAAAAACAACTTTCATGATACACATGAAGTAATCTGTTCTGAATTTCTTTGATATAACATCACAGTATCCTTTCAACAGACTTTTTAACCCACACCACACATTCCTCTGTGGAGAATACTTTTTGGACAGAGAAGGGTACTCCTTTCTAACCACAACATGTACATGAGTGTAGTAAAGTGCTAAGCACCTTAGAGAATGTTCCTCAAGTCACAGAAAATGTTCTACATTTCACCTTACCTGCCTCATGGGAATTTCAGAGACCCTTGAGTGATATCAGGGACATGATGGTTCACTTCTTTGAGAAGTGATCATAGGTGGAAAAATGAAGGTTAACTGAATGAAGAGTCACAAATTCCCACTCACCAGCTGTGCTGTTCTGAGATTAGAGGCATTTCTGCTCATTTACTTTTTGATGCTTTATGATAACCGTAGAGAGAACTTTCAACGTCTTTGTATTTATTATGTTGTGATCCCAACTCTTCCACCCCCTTCCCTAACCTGAATCACTTAAAACAAAATATTTGATCATTTTTGTAGCAGCATATTTTTAAACATAAAAGAACAAGTGGGTTATTTTCATCTAGTGCTACTGACAATTTAAAGACTGTTTTCCACCAATTTTTTTCTTGTTACACCCACACTATCTTTCCTTCAATATTCCTTTCTTGTAAAAATATTTCCAACATAATGTAGGTATTCAGTAGATACACATACCCTTCATCAATCAAAACAGGTTGATTTGATTATGCTGTGGAGACAAATGACACCAAATTGCAGTGGCCTACAGAGACAAGGGCTTATTTCTTGCTCCTGATACAGTTAGTTCCTGCCTATGTTGCTTGAGGACTCCGCTTCCTGTCACTTTATCATCATCCAGGGACCCAGTGTGAGAAAGCAGCTTGGATCTAAGCTGGTCACAGAGTCGAGACAGCATAGCAAAAGTACAATATGCTGGCTCTTGAGCTTCTGCCTGGATGGAACGGACATGTGTCCCCTGGATGGGATGGACTCGTGTTCCCTTCAGCTACATTTCTTTTGCTTTTACAAATCACATGGCCAAATCTAGCTCTGAAAAAAAGATAAATAGATATTCCTGTTTTGTGAATGGTATATTATACATGAGTAAATGTAGATGTAATTCTGAATGGTTTTATTAAATAAGAAACACAGAGCCAAATGCAGAGTTAAAAGACCAAGTGTTTAGAGCAGCAGCCAAGAGCTAAGACCAAGACTGCCTTCTTACTCCTCGCTGTCCCTGTCGTCCTTTCCCTCAGAAAGAGACCTACTTCCTGTATGTCTGTCTTTTTATTGACTTTCTGTTCTGCCTTCTCATTGGTTGTAAACCCAACCACATGACCTCCTCGCCACTGCCTGTCTATACAGACCTACAGGTCTCTATGGTTGGTATTGAGATTAAAGGCGTTTGTCTCCATGCTGGCTGTATCCTTGAACACACAGAGATCTGCCTGTCATTGTGAATAAGGCTGTGTGCTACACTGCCAGACTTCTGCTAAATGGCTTACTATTAGCTCCAACCCCAGGCAACTTTATTTATTAACATACAAATAAAATCACATTCTAGTACAAATAAAATATTACCATAAGCAAATGGTAACACATGAAATTGTGGCTATAGATATCTAATTTCATATTAAAACCCATAGAAAGAGAAGAAATTTGAAAACATGTAAAATCTGAGATTCAAAATCCCAAGCCACTCTCTCAACCTTGGCTTGGTATGTTTGGTTAAAAGCTACTGGTGACACACTTTGTAGAAAAAAGGGGGGCATCATCTCATTACTGGTTATGTTTCAAACCACAGACAGTATGGTTGCCCATGTTCTTCATTTCTACCAAGGGCCTGAAAATCAAGAGCTAGTTTCAGCTGGAGAGCCTGTCCCATATGTGGTTGTGCAGAGGTAGTTACAATTCATTTTCACCCTTCTCCCTGGTTTATGGAAACAGGAAGCATGCTATTTGTTTTAAAACAAACACTGCACAGTGCAGAAAATATCATCTTAACAAACGATATGTGTGTATGTCACATCTGTCTTGTACTTGGAGTCATTTTTACAAGAAAAAAACATTGCAAGATTGAATTCAAGTAGTAATAGTGAAAAACAATGAGGTTGGAAATTTTGAAATTTCATTATAATTTACAAATCAAGCAATTTAGTTGGTTGCCAACCATGCATGGGCTGTTCTAGGAAGGAGTACCTTCTCTCTGTTCCTGCTCATCTGTGTCAGTGTCCCTATCAGAAATAAAGATGCTAAGACCCTATATACTACTATCTCCCTTATATTGTTTGGTTGCAAATTATTCTGCTTTTCTGAAAATTGTAGTAACCAGATTAAAGGAATGATATAGAAATGATAGGATAAAAGAGTAGATTATTGACTCTACTTTAATCAAAAAACTAAACAGTTAATCTCAAAATATTTTATATTGGTATGGATTTCAGTTTATTGATACAAAGTTAAAGCTAATTTTGTTATACTGTATATATATATTTCTATTCTTATTTAAGGTATTATGTTCATGCAGTTCATTTAAAAATATAATGTATAGTTAAAAATGCAAATTAATAGTCATCTATAATAGTCAAATTTGTAGTCATGTTAATTAGATTTTCTAGATATCCAGAGATATATTTCAATTAGGTAGGTGATCTTCAAACACATCAAAGACATACCGAATATGGAATTTTAAATATTTTAATAACTTAGACTTTTCTGGACAGTGAGATATATCTGCTCTTGGCAGCACCAATTACTTCAAAGAGGATGATGGGCATTGAAGAAAATCATTATGGAGTTTGCTTACAATGTGGAAAAGACTAGCCATTTGGGCAAGAAACTGCTCTTGCCTGGACTGCTTGACAGTATGCTATATAAACTGGATGTGCATGACCCATAGGAAAGTGACCACTGAACGTAGCCAAAACAGGGCAAGATGGTCCTTCAGTTTCCTGCTTCACAGAAGAAACTGCTAGACATTCTGCAAGACACAGAGAAAAGTGACTGATGAACTGCCAAAATAGGTAAAACAATCCTCCAAATTTTCTGCTTCACTGAAAACTATGCCAGAGGCTCTAGGCCTATACAGATGAATGTCCTGCTGGGGACCAGCCTCAACAGTTTCGGGGATATGACGGATGGGATGCCTGGAAGGTGCAGCAACAACTCGGAGACAGTGCTTGTGAAAGCTGTCAGGTCACTTCCAGCTTCTGTAGTTGCTAAGTGGCTTCTCTGCTACAATTTCTCTAGTTTCCCTAGCTTCTCTTAGCTTCTGCTTTTGCCCTGGTAACCTCAGTCTTTTATTATCATAAGCAAGGGGGAACAAAAATAAGGGGAAATCACCCAATACAGAATATTCTCATGATTCCAAAGGTTATTCTTAGAAAATCACCAATATATCCTTCATCATCTTTTACTAAATACAGGAACTATCCCAGACTTAACATCAAATCAAGCATACTCTATTTTTATTAATAGCGTATACAATCTTCTGAGCACTTGACCCAGAGGCTAGCAACATGCAATTTTGCAAAAAAAGGTAAAAATAAGAACAGTGGTCAATGTACCAGTTGTTTCCTTCTCACACAGCCTGCTCCGACTTCAAGACCCCTGCAGCTGCCTAAGTTCCTCCTCAGCCCTCTGCAAACACCAAGCCCCATGACTGGTGGGCCACAGTGGCCTCAGACAAGAAATCTGTCTCTACAAGTCAGCAACTTCTGTCCTTCTATATCCCAACAATTCCAAGGAAGACCTGATCCAATTTTCAGAGCTTCCAAGAAAGGAAGCTCACCTTTATTGGCAACTCTTATTAATCTAGGAACCCAATAAAACCTGTAGCAATCACTCCATCATTTGCCACATTGTCTCCATACTCCTTCAGGAGGAATCAAAAATATCTGTATTAAAGTTGCCATCTCCCTTTCTTGATGGAGGCCCCTATTTTCCTCCTATTCTAGGTTCACACACTTTCAGTTTGTCATCCCATCTATATGTTACTCCATCCACAGTCTTCAGCCAATACTCCTTAGGGTCTCACGTTTTACACAATGCCCTTGGAATATACTCAGAAACTGAATTATTCATCATGGCCAATTTGAGTCCAGTGTGTTAATACACATACCAAGTGTTATAGTTGACCACACATTTGGTATAGTTTATCCAAGCCTGAAAAGCTTCCCCAGGCTGCAGGTTCTTTCCCATGAATTGCATAACTGCCTTAACCCCAGCCTGGGTGATCATCTGTGTATAATTTTCTATGAAATTTACTTCACTCCTTTCCTGTATCACAGAAATCACCATTTATCTAGGAACATAGAAAATGAAGATCAGATAGAAGAAAAAGACTAGTATTACAAGAAATATTTATATGGAGGAGAATATGATATGTGCATGCCATAAAGCATGACCTTGGGACACATAGGCATTTCTGCCTTGGCCCTCTAGAGGCATGCTATGCAGAAGATCTGAAGGGGAACACACGGAGGGTTGATGGTCCACAATCTCGGGTACCCTTTTCTTCAACCTCTGCTGGCAGCATGTCGGGCATCTTATATGTCATCCCCAGCAATGTCCCAATGTAACAAAGGAAATTTGAGTGATGGTCCAGGTAGCCAGATGACTCTGTCATTTCTAGAATTTTGTAAGTTGCTTACAATGCACTTGCTATTTACTTAGGTAATATTATATCTTTCTGGGGTCTTGATGGAGTGAGTTGAAGACTAGATAGTTATAGTTTTCCTAGGTTTCAATAAAAGGTATATTCGATATAAAACTTTAGACTCACAAATATAGGATAGATGATGAATATTTTCTCTAATTTTATCAAATACAAATAGAGTAGATATTGTAACTGTAATTCTTGCTTGATAACTGTTCTATTATATACAATTTTACTATATTAAAGTTAAAGCCTTCCTTTTTTATTGGAAAGAAAAGGGGAAGTGTTGTGGGATGTCTTTCTGCAGGCTGTGAACATATGTTGCTCTCATTTGTTGATAAATAAAGCTGTTAGGCCAATGACAAGGCAGAATAAGGTTAGGCAACACATTCAAACTGAGAATGGTGGATGTGAGGCACCACCAGAAGAAGCAAGATGTGAGAGAACAGCAGCTACAGGACCACAGCTGGGAAACATTCATCCAGAAAAACTTACAGCACAATGCGTCAGAAACACCCACTCTCCAGACACTCAGGAGTATGTGCCTTAGGATTATGGGATTCTGAATATTTCTTCAGATTAATAAACTCACTTCATGTCCAAGGAGATGTCATCATGGGATTAGGGGCATAGAATCCATTGGCTGCCATTTCTGGGGTAATCCAGTTATTACTATTCCAATAAAGATTAAACTACCTGAAGTACCAACCTGGAGACACCATGTGAAGTTGGAATACTATGTTAGGATGTGGTCATTATGAAGTGCTGCATATCCAGTTGTAGATGACATGAATCCAAAAGCCAATAAGTAGGTTAGAAAGAAGCCATCCACCTCATTGCCAAAGATTCTTTGTTATTTAGAAAATTTGTGCCTCCTGGGAACCAGACCTAAGACAGTATTTAATTACCAACCCTATAGTGGGTGACAAATGCCAAAATCATCTAACCCACAACTTTTCATAAGTTCCAAGTTTGGAATTGGATTACCTACTTTATACTAAAGTTAATTACCTTATAGGCACCTGACCCCTAATATGCCTAAAATTGCATGTTCCATCTCTGTATACTGGCACCATATCATGATAAGTGATATGTTGTTTACTTCTCTAAAAGTAGTGGAACCTGGGAGAAAGGAGCATAAAATTGCAAATGTCTTCCCCTTTTTATTTTTTAAGATCAGGATATCCAGGCTGGTTTTGATTTGAGATGTTGTAGATAAATCTAATTGTCATTTGATGCATAAGTGTCCAATAAGCAAACAAATTCCACTGGAACAGTGAAAGCCCTGTGTGTAATACTCTGCTGTAAAGAACAGAGATCTAAAATATGTCCAGTACTATTAACTACATTATTATACCAATTTAAAAAAAAATCTAGAAAACAGTGTGAAAAGAGACCCATAACATTAGCAGTTCTAGCATCTTGTGGAATATAAGTTCATATTTGCCTTTAATAGGAATACATGTTATGATGTCTTATGCAAATGGGAAGTGATACAAATCCCAAGGAAATCCTGACAGTCCCTTTGTCAGATGAATAAATAGGTCTATTACAGTCCCAAGATCTAGTCATAAACACAGTTGTTAGTAAAGATAACAGGAGCTGGATCCATCCAATCTACAAGTTGAAGCAAAGGAAGATGAGGAATGTAGAACCAATACGCAAGCTCAGAGGCACTTACCACAGATGCACAGGTCAAAGCAGCTAGCATCAGCAAAAGGAGATTCTCAGGTGACATAGAGCTTTGTATGTTTCATAGAATAACTTCTCCCTTGGCACCCAGGGCCTTAACTTGGCTCCAGGTGGGCAGACTAGACTTCTGATGGTATAGTCGATATCTCCCTTTGCCTTTTAGCTGGAGATTTGTTGTCTTCCTGATGATTTTCACTGCCTCCTCACCTCCACTGTTATTCTTGATGGCCAGGGCTGAAGGAGTCAAAGAGGAATCCATATGTTTCAGTGGATCCATCAGCAATGACAGATGCATACCACTTCCAACTTTCTTCTGGAGAAGTAAAAATAGGACAGGTTATTGCATCAGCTGCTTATTTCCTTCTACAATAAAACCAGAAAGGTTAGAGTGTGCCTAAGTATGAGTCTATTGCTGGAAATAATCCTACATCATAAACAGAATCTGAAATTATATTAAAGGATTTATAAATTAGCCATGATAAATGAATCAAAACATCCAGTTCCACCTGTTGGGCTGAGTATAAAGAAGTAATAATAGATTGATGAATATATGGAGCATGAATTCCTCCTATACCCTTAGATGAATGATCAATAAGTATCTGCCTGTGGAATGGGAGAAGGTTGGACAATTTTGTAATCACAAATTTAGTTTGTATAAGAAAATCCCATAGTTTATCAGATGGATAGTGATTTCCTACCCTTCCATGATAATCTTCAAGTGAAATTTGATTATAGAGTTCTATAATGCTCTTAAAGACTGATTGTTCATTAAGGGTAATATAATACAGCAAGGATCAAATCCATGTAACTGTTGATATCAGATCCTCCCCTGATTTACTAATTGAGCAAGAAGACTAAGGTAAGCAGTTACTATTCTATTGTCTTTATGGTACAGAAAAATCCATTTGAAAGATTTATCCTCTTGTGCTATAATACCTGTAGGAGACAATTTAGTGGGGAAAATAAGTAAGTTTAAAGGCAGTAAAGGAGCCACACGATACACAAATGCCAATTTTAGTCTGGCTTCAAATAGCTGTAGTTTTTCCTTTGATTCTTGAGAGAATAAGTGAGGGCTGTCCAATGCCACCACTCTTTCTTGAGTTTTAAATAGACAGGTGAGTGCATAGTTAGGTGTAAACAAATTCCTTTTCCCTGCTGTGCTCTAGCTTGCCTGGGTTATAAAGTTAGCTTTTTCATAGACTCTCTTAGGTCCTCATCAAAAAGTGGAGAGCATTCAAGATTAGATTGACTATCAAATTCCTCACCCCAATACTTTATGGTCATATTTAGGCAATGGGGGATATATATATCTAAAGGAACTGAGTGGAGCTGTCACCAGCATAGTTACTGGTGCATTGCTATTAGTTTCAATTTTGTCTGAATGGGAGAAAAACTCCTCCTTTATCAATTTTAAGATTAGATCATCCAATTTATATTCCTGTAAGGAATTAGGCATCTCTCCAGTGTGATTAATATGCTCCTTATCTTCCTTAAGCATTTTGGAAACAGTCCAAATTAATTCCCAAGTGACCCAAAATGGAACAGGGATTTTTTTTCTCTTGTTTATATGCCTTTCCAGTACTCTTTTGGACTCTGTTCCATACTTCTCTATCTAAAGTTTCCTTTTCTGCAAAATAGGGATTATAATAAAGGAACAACTTGCAATCTATCTAATAGTTGTAATTCCAATATATGTGCTCCTACTTTCTTTAAAAAATGATGCACAAGTTCATCACAAGGCAAAGCCTTCTCTGGTTTCCCATTCACTCCTTGTGTGAGGCCCCCACTCTCTTATCTCAGAGTTGACTTCAGGTCCCTGATTCATGGTACCACTTGCTTACCACTCTAAAGGTGATGGGATCTGGGAGAACGGCACCAATAAATGAGGCAGACTAAAGTCTCATGCAATCACGAACTTTATTCAGAACATCAGACAATTTATACTCTGATGGTTAAGAAAGATCACCTTAGTAAAATTTTCATGAGTTAAAGCTATATGCAATCACAGGAACAAGCTGCATGTGTCAAAAACATGTTTTTCAATAGAGGCATATAAACAAATAGCAACAGCCACCTGTAATAATAATCTAACGTCACTCCTATTCACTACTCCTGGGAGGGGCACGTAAACACATTCCAAGAACAATTCCATGTTTTTGAGACTCATGTTTTCTCACAAGCATTCAGAATTCCCCTTGTTCGACTCCATTCTTGGACTGTCTTCTGACAATACCCCTCACCATTTTCTAGCATAGGCTAGCTTCAAATTTTCTGTGTTGCTAAGGCTGGCCTTGAACTCCTGATTCTCCTACCTCTACCTCTAAAGTGCTGACATTACAGACATGTACACTATACCTCAAATGCATAGGATTGCCATCTACTCAGGACCTCACAAATGAAATCTGTACACTTCCTGAGAAGCCTCATTCTTTTACCTCCCATATCTAACCATCATGCTCTACCAGCATGAGGGGTATTCTACTCTTCTAAATAACTCAGCTACTTAAAAAGAAGAAATATTGTTAGCATTTAT
The DNA here is from genome assembly GCF_049852395.1 of Peromyscus maniculatus bairdii. Taxonomy (NCBI): domain Eukaryota; kingdom Metazoa; phylum Chordata; class Mammalia; order Rodentia; family Cricetidae; genus Peromyscus; species Peromyscus maniculatus. Next base: position 55,292,993 of record NC_134866.1, read on the forward strand.
TTCTATTTTTATTGTCACCACCCAAGCTCAAACTCTATTCTTTTTCTCTGCTGAATAGTAGTAATAATAGCCTCCAAGGTGGCAGCTCTCAAATGTCCCTAACTTCTGATGTTATCTGTCCCCCTTTCCCCTAATAGAATACAGCAAAACTTCCAAAATAAGCTACCAAAAACAGTCCTTTAGTTTTCACCTCAGTCTATCACTCCTCATTTGCTTGTTCTGAGGGAAGCCAGACGCAATTATGTCAGCTGTCTGGGAGACAGACAATAAACTGAGTGAAATCTCCTACAACAGTCATCAAGAACCCGAAGGTCTCCATCCAATATTCCACAAAACCTGGGTGCTGTGAGCAGCAAAAAGTGGATGTGGACAAGAGACCTTCCTGAGTCATTCACCAGAGGTGACAGCAGATCTGGGTAGAATCTCAGTTGCAGCCTTGAGTGTGTCAAGCCAGTGATGCCATCTGAGCCTTGTGTGGACTCTTGCCCCTCAGAAACTAAAAGACAGTGTTTGTTGTAAGCAACTAAGTTTAGATGTGTTGAATTTCACAGTAATGGAGTCTGCCACAGGAGCCAAAGTATGATTTTCAAAGAAAGAATGGTGTCATTTCCTGTTTAAAAGTTTAAAATTGTCTCCAATTGACATTGGAATTAAGCCCCACATCCTGGCCTCTGCTTCCTTTGGAGCCTTATTCCCATACAACCTCCCTCACCCTGCTACAGGCCTTCTAGAATTGTCCAGATGTTTGTTTTAACACACCACACTCCTCCCTAGCTTACTTATCCTGCTCACTCTGTCTTCAATGACACCCCTTGCTCTCTAGCTACTCATTGCTTTTTGCTTTTCTATTTTCCTCACAAGCTGACAAGCCTCTGTAGGTTTCATGAAGCCTATTCCAGACTAAGTGAGTCTGCCTGCTACACAGCCCCATAACACTAGCATGACATGGGACACACATCTATTCTAGTTTCCTGCTAAGCTGCAAACTCCTGAGGGCAAAAAAAAAATAACCTTACTCATATCTTCATCACCAGAAAGAAAGGTATCTGCCGAGGTATAACTTGAGATCTATACAGATTTCAGATTATTATAACTCATGTGCACATATTTATTCAGTAACTCTTTTGCTTGAATATTTATTGAATAGTATTCTGTGACAGTAGTTTCTTGGCCTTGAACATATTGAATGCTAACAAAACTCCTGCACAACTTATAGAGTGGATGGGGGCGGGGGGAGACTAGGGAGCGGGTTTCTGGATTTCAATAGGCAGAAAGAAGTGGAAAATCAATATTGTCAGTTCAACTCATTCTTATTATTTGTAACATTGAGTTAATATCATTAAATTTCAAATGTTAAGAAATTTAAATTAAAAATCATGAAAAATAATGTCATGCCATATCAAAATAGCAGGCATTTAGTTGTGGCTAGTTAACTAAACATTGGAGCAAACATTTCCTTTTTCTTCACCTCACTTTGGTGACTTATCAGAGAAGGTCTGACTCTCATGCTAAACCCCTTCTGTCTTAAAATTATTTAAATGAATATTCTCAGAGGGCAGAAATCTATATCCTGTGCATATAGTCAATCTGTGAGAGTCAGAGGCTTTGGAAGAGAAGGATGAAGCCATGGCAAATTCAAGTTTCTCAGAACTTGGTTATTTCACCTAGGTATTTCTCAGAAGAAATGAAAACAAGTTCTCAAAGAAAAGTCTACATGTGAGTGTAGCTTCATTAATGTGTGTTATATTTGTACATGTATTGATATATTAGCATATTTATTAATATCCAAAACCTAGATATTACCTGAGCATCCTTCAGTTGGAGACTTGGACAAACAGACTATAGTGTATCCAGCAATTAAAATAACAACAACTGAATATGAAACAACACAGATGACTCCCAAACTCATTATGCTAAGTGAAGGGATCCAGAGATATGCTATATAGTACCATCTACACACTGAGGACTGTGGGGAAGCTAGCTCAACACAAGGAGCATTTTGGCATGAAGACCTTAACTCTAACTACAGTGGTTTTACACAAGTCTGTTCCTTTGTCACTAGCAGGAGTGAATTATATTGTATGTACTTTTATACTGATGAGAAAATATAATGTGTCATAAGAAATATTGAAGCATCTGCTTTCTTAGAATAAGGAATGGCAACTGAAAGGGAGTCTCAAAGATAGGGCAGATCACATCTAAGGCCAAAATTCCTAATACACAACCGACACGTAAACTCACTAGCTCCAAAGCTCATTTTCTTTGTAGACTTTCATCAATAAAATGGTACAGTCCTGGAGATCATCCAGTACATTTGTTTACCAAGTTAAGACTAAGGACGCTGGGTGAAGAGGCTCTTTGGGGGAAGAGGAAATTGATACAAATCTGGAGATCGCTGAAGCTTGCCAAAACTGTCAGGGCTGATGAGACTGGAAGGCCCACTGGTGATGTTAGGAGCCACCTCCCACAGTGTCAGCAGACTTATAAAATCCAAATGGGAGATGTCCAAATTCTAAACTGGAGAAGAAAAAAATTTGAAAATATAAATTGAATTTCATCTCCCTATCCCTTTCAAACTCCAAAGCTGATCAAGCCAGGTGGTTCAATATCATTTGTGTTGAAATGCTGACCCCTTGTGTTTGTGAGCCATTAAATTCCAGGACTCTGCTTCACCACTTAGTCTAATTTTTCAACCTTATTTGTGTGGGTGGTGATGAAACAACCAGTGCAAGCAGACTTCCAATATAATCTAGCCTGAAGACTACATTTGCATTGACAGTGTAGGTTATCTATGCTTCCCTTCACTTGCTTCACTGGCTTCTGTGTGTTAGCCATTTATCCAAGGAAGAAAAACAATCATCAAAAGCAGGTGAAGTGCCCTATCCCACAAAGTCAAGAAAAAAAAAAAAAAAAAAAAAGAAACAAGACATGAAGGAAACAGAGACTGTGGGTGTTTTATCTTTAGGTCATTGTTCACTTATTGGAACTTACTGGAACATTGTTCACTTACTTACTCAGCCTGCTGTCTGATTATTTTATTCTAATCTGAATTCTTTTAACAGTACCTGATTTGCTATTTGGTGTTTGCTCTCATAGTAAAGCTAACATGTGGATTGCTTCTTACCAATTTGATTGATACTGCATTTGGTTCTGGAGCAGAAATGAGATTAACATTTAAATACTGTGCATATTTGGACACACGGATAAATGCATTCTAAGGATGTGGGTTAATCTTGATGGGATTGAGAAGAACCTGAGTAATAAAGCACATCTCTAAGTGTGTCTGTAGAGATGTCTCCAAGAAAGGATTAATTATGGCAAGATTTACTCTGAATGGGGGCATCTTACAGGTTGGTGGTCTGAATGGAATAAAAATGGGCAAAGGAAAGAATCTATTTTCTCTGCTTCCAAGCTATTGTGATATGAGCCTCTGAAACCCTGGGCCATTATGATTCTTTCTTCCCTTAAGTTGTTTACAGCGGGTATCTCATCACAGCAACACCAAAGTCTGACTACCAGGGAGAAACTGTCAAAAGTTGCATTTACTTCATCTATTCATTTGACACATTTAAGTATTGTCTAGCGGCCAGGCTATAAGAGAATCATCAGTGTTCTTCCCATCCCAATATCTCTTCCTTATCAGACATACAAACTCACCAGAAACTGTCTAGATCAGTGGTTCTCAACCTTCCTAATGCTTGGACCCTTAATCACAGTTCCTAATGTTGTGGTGACCTCCAACCATAAAATCATTTTTGTTGCTACCCCATACCTGTAATTTTGCTACTGTTATAAATCATAACATAAATATCTGATCTGCAACCCCTGTGAAAGGGTTGTCTGATCCCCCCCCCCAAAAAAAGGGAACACAACTCACAGGTTGAGAATCACTGGCTTAGACATATACTCAACATGTTTTCTAGGCCCAGGTTAATTTCTTCTGCTTTTAGCTGCAACACTTAGCAAATGATAAGGTGTACTCTGAATGTCTCACATAGCAAAGAGAAATGCAGCTTTATTTACTCAGGTGTGGGACCCTTTTATGTAAAGTATAGAGTTGTTGATTTAGAAAGAAATAAAGACAGACATGAAAGAGTCTCTTGAGTAACACTATCATTTCAGCACTAACATTTGGTATCGCCTTCTAGCATGCAAATAAATAAATAAATATACTAAGACAAAATTTTTAAATGTAGAACATAATTTTAACTGAAAACATTTAGCACTAATTAACGTTTAAAAAGAAGTAAACTGTCCTTCCATTCTGACCTTGTCACAGGTAACAAAGGATGACTTTTCCTGGGTACCACACTCTGATACACATTTAAGAAACTGAACCCTAGAGCTGAGGTTTGCACATTATTTTTTTGTGTTGCTCTAAAAGAATTTATAGAAATCAGTGTGCTATTTTTAAGTAAGATTAAATTTTCATAACTATTTAAATAATTAAAAATATGTACAGGTATATTTTAAATGCCACTATTTTAAAGTAAAACTCAGAGTTCTTTAAAAATATGGAATTGTAAGCTGGGCAATGGTGGCATATCAGCAGGGAAAACTCCTGTGGACAAGCTCCCCCACCAAAACTCCCCATTGGACCCTCTAGGACCTAGGCCCTGGAACATAACCCCCACCTATCTCTGCCCCAGTTGCCAGCAGGGAAGACTCCTACAGGCAAGCTACCCCACCTGAATCCCCCATCAGACCCAGCAATCTACAAGACCCATGCACTGCCCCAATATTCATCCCATTTCGACACTAGTGGCTTCCTGAGACACAGAACCTACTAGCTCTGACTGGACCAAGAGCCCTGATAAGACCAAGAGTGGCTCCCTGAGCCACAGAACCTAAAAGCTTAGATTGGACCAAGAATAGCTCCCTGAGATACAGAATCTGCCAGCTCCAATTAGACCAAGATTTGGACCCAGAGTGGCCTCCTGAGACACAGACACAGCAAGCACAGATTGGACCAAGAGCAGCTCGCTCAGACACAGGCACCTCTTGTACCTATTGGAGGAAGAGATGGGTATATGCCAGTGCAAAAAACATACAACAACATAAAGAGCAATATGGCATCAACAGAACCTAGCTTTTCTACAACAGCAAGACCTCAACATCATAATGTAGAGGAAGCAAAAGAAAGTGACCTTAAAAATAATTTCATGAAGATGCTAGAGGCCTTTAAAAAGGAAATGAAATTCCTTTAAAGAAATTGAGGAAAAGACAAACAAGAAATTGGAATAAATCAATAAATCCCTTAAAGAAAGCCAAGAAAATATGAAAAAGCAATTAAACATGTGAAAGAAACAGTTCATATCTGAAAAGTAAAATAAAAACAGTGAGGAAGACACAAACAGAAGGAATTCTTGAAATAGAAAATCTGAGTAAACAAACAGGAAATACAGATGCAACCATAACAAACAGAATACAAGAGATGGAAGAAAGAATCTCTGGTGCAGAGGATACAATAGAGAAAATACATTCATTAGTCAAAGAAAATACCAAAGCCCAAAAAGTCATAACACAAAATGTCCAAGAAATCTGGAACACCATGAAAAGACCAAACCTAAGAATAACAGGGATAGTGGAAGGAGAAGAATACCAACTCAAAGGCACAGAAAACATATTTAACAAAATCATGGAAGAAAACTTTCCTAATCTAAAGAAGGAAATACCTATGAAGATACAAGAAGCTTATAGAAAAATGAGCCCCCAAAAAGTCCCCTCACCACATAATAATTAAGCCACTAAACATACAGAATAAAAAAAGAATATTAAGAGTAGCAAAGGCCAAGTGACTTATAAAGGCAGACCCATCAGAATAACACCTGATTTCTCAATGGAGACTTTGAAAACCAGAAGGACCTGGACAGATGTAATGCAGACACTAAGAGACCATGGATGCCAGCCTGGACTAATATACCCAACAAAACTTTCAATCACCATAGATGGAGTGAACAAGACATTCCAAGCAAAAACCATATTTAAACAATACTTATCCACAAATCTAGCCCTATAGACAGCACTAGAAGGAAAATTCCAACCTAAGGAAGTCAGATACACCCATGAAATCACAGGCAAACAGATAAGCCCCACAACAGTAAACCCCAAAGAAGAAAAGTACACACACACTATTCCATAACAGGAATGAACAATCACTGGTCATTAATATCCCTTAATGTCAATGGACTTAATTCATGTATAAAAAGACACAGGCTAACAGAATGGATATGAAAGCAGGACCCATCTTTCTGTTGCATACAAGAAACACACCTCAAATTCAAAGATAGACACTACCTAAGAATAAAAGGCTGGGAAAAGTCTTTCCAATCAAATGGTCTTAAGAATCAAGCAGGTGTAGCCATCCTGATATCCAGCAAAATAGACTTCAAACTAAAATCAATCAAAAAAGATCAAGAAGGACATTACATACTCATCACAGGAAAGATCCACCAAGATGAAGTTTCAGTTTTGAACATGCCCCAAACACAAGGGCACCCACATATGTAAGAGAAACATTACTAAAGCTTAAATCACACATCAAATCCCACATATCAATAGTGGGTGACTTCAACACCCCACTCTCATCACTGGACATTTCTGCTAAATTGAAACTTAACAGAGAAATAAGAGAATGTTATGACTCAAATGGACTTAATAGATATCTACAGAACATTTCACCCTAACAAAAAAAGAACATACCTTCTTCTCAGCACTCCATGGAACTATCTGTAAAATCGACCACATACTTGGCCACAAAGCAAATCCCAACAGATACAAAAAAAAAAAAAATGGAATAACCTCCTGTATTCTATAAGACTACCAGGGCTTAAAGTTAGATTTCAACAACAACAAAAATTACAGAAAGCCTACAGTCTCATGGAAACTGAATAATGCTCAACAGAATCACCAATGGGTCAAGGAAGAAATAAAGAAAAAATTAAGACTTCCTAGATTTGAATGAAAATAAATGTACTACATACTCAAACTTATGGGACACTATGAAAGTGGTGCTAAGAGGAAAATTTATAGCACTAAATGCCCACATAAAAAAGCTGGAGAAATCTCATACTAGTGACTTAATGTCTAGAACAAAAAGAAACTCACCCAGGAAAGATAGACACTGGGAAATAATCAAATTGAGAGATGAAATCAATAAAATAGAAACAAAGAGCACAATACAAAGAATCAATGAAGCAAAGAGTTGGTTCTTTGAGAAAATCAACAAGATAGACAAGCCCTTATCCACATTAACCAAAAGGTAGAGAGAGAGCATCCAAATTAACAAAATCAGAAATTAAAAGGGACACATAACCATAGACAACAAGAAAATCCAGAGAATCATCAGGTCATACTTCAAAAACCCATACTCCACAAAATTGGAAAATCTAAAAGAAATAGGAAATTTTCTGGATAGGTAAGACATACCAAAGTTAAATCAAGACCAGATAAACAATTTAAATAGACCAATAACCCCTAAGGAAATAGAAACAGTTATTAAAAGTCTCTGAACAAAAAAAAAAAGGACCATAGGATTTCAATACAGAATTCTACCAGATTTTCAAAGAAGAGCTAAGACCAATACTCTTCAAATTGTTCCACACAATAGAAACAGAAAGAACCTTACCAAATTCCTTTTATGAGGCTACAGTTACTCTGATTCCCAAGCCACACAAAGATGCAACAAAGACAATTACAGACCAGTCTCCCTCATGAACATTGATGCAAAAATACTCAATAAAATATTAGCAAACCAAATCCAAGAACACATCAAAAAATTATCCACCATGATCAAGTAGGCTTTATCCCAGAGATGCAAGTATGGTTAAACATACAAAAATCTGTCAATGTAATACACTATATAAACAAGCTGAAAGAAAAAAAAACCACATGATATTTCATTAGATTCTGAAAAGGCCTTTGACAAAACCCAACACCCCTTTATGATAAAAGTCTTGGAGAGATCAGGAATACAAGAAACCTACCTAAACATAATAAAGGCAATTTACAGCAGGCCAACAGCCAACATCAAATTAAATGGAGAGAAACTCAAAGTGACTCCACTAAAATCAGGAACAAGACAAGGCTGTCTGCTCTCCCATATTTGTTCAATATAGTACTTGAAGTTCTAGCTAGAGTAGTAAGACAACATAAGGAGATCAAGGAAATACAATTTGGAAAGGAAGAGTCAAACTTTCACTATTTGCAGATGATATGATAGTATACATAAGTGATCCCAAAAATTCTACTAGGGAACTCATACAGCTGATAAACACCTTCAGTAATGTGGCAGGATACAAGATCAACTCAAAAAATCAGTAGCCCTCCTATATACAAATGATAAATGGGCTGAAAAGGAAATCAGAGAAACATCACCCTTTACATTAGCTACAAATAATATAAAATACCATGGGGTAACTCTAACTAAGCAAGTAAAAGAACTGTATGACAAAAACTTTAAGTCTCTGAAGAAAGAAATCCTGATATCTGATATCTTGAAAATAGAAAGATCTCCCATGCTCATGGATAGGTAGGATTAACATAGTAAAAATGGCAATCTTACCAAAAGCAATATAAAGATTCAGTGCAATCCACATCAAAATCCGAACACAATTCTTCACAGACCTGGAAATAACAATACTCAACTTCATTTGGAAAAACAAAAAACCCAGGATACCTAAAAGAATCCTATACAATAAAGCCACCTCTAGAGGCATCAAGATCCCTGACCTCAAGCTCTACTACAGAGTGATAGTAATAAAAACAACTTGGTATTGGCATAAAAACTGCCAGGTGGACCAATGGAATCGAATTGAAGACCCTGACATTAATCTACATACCTATGAACATACGATTTTCAACAAAGAAACCAAAATTGTACCATGGAAAAAAGAAAGCATCTTCAGCAAATGGTGTTGACATAACTGGACATCAACATGTAGAAGATTGCAAATAGATCCATATCTATTTCCATGCACAAAACTCAAGTCCAAATGGATCAAAGGCCTCAACATAAATCCAGTTACACTGAACCTGATAGAAGAGAAAATAGTAAGTAGTCTTGAACATATTGGCACAGGAGACTGCTTCTTAAATATAACACCAGTAGCACAGACACTGAGAGAAACAATAAATGGGACCTCCTGAAATTGAGAAGCTTCTATAAGGCTAAAGACACAGTAAATAAGACAAAACAACAGCCTACAGAATGGGAAAAGATCTTTACCAACCCCACATCTGACAGAGGGTTGATCTCCAAAATATATAAAGAACTCAAGGAGCTAGACATCAAAATAATGAACAATCCAACTAAAAAATGGGCTATAGAGCTAAACAGAGAATTCTCAAAGGAAAAATCTCAAGTCTGAAAGACATCTAAAGAATTGCTCAATATCCTTAGTCATTAAGGAAGTGCAAATCAAAAGGACTCTGAGATACCATCTTACACCTGTCAGAAGGATTAAGAACAAAAACACTGAAGACAGTTTATGTTGGAAAAGATGTGGAGCAAGGGGAACATTCCTCCATTGTTGGTGGGAGTGCAAACATATACAGCCACTTTGGAAATCAGTATGGCGGTTTCTCAGAAATTTGGAAATCAATCTTCCTCAAGACCGAGCTATACCATATAGCTTGAACATATGTGTAGCTGGAGTTTTCCTGTGTCCACCCAGCTCCTGTAGCCACTCAGACCCAAGTAAACATGCAGAGACTTATATTACTTATAAACTGTATGGCCATGGCAGGCTTCTTGCTATCTAGTTCTTATATCTTAAATTAACCAATTTCTATTGATGTACAAGTTGCCATGCGGCTTGTGGCTTACTGGTACTTTTACATCTTGCTTCCTCTGTGTCTGGCTGGTGACTTCTGACTCAGCCTTCCTGTTCCCAGAATTCTCCTCTCTGTTTATCCTGGCTATAATATACTTCCTGTGTGGCTACTGGCCAATCAGCATTTTATTTATCAACTAAATCAGAGGAACACATTCACAGCATACAGAGCAATATTCATAGCACTTCTCGTATTCTTTTTTTCAAAAAGGAAGGTTTTAACTTTAACATAGTAAAATCATATATAACAAAACAATTATCAAGCAAGAATTACAGTTACAATATCTAGTCTATTTATAATATCTAGTTTATTTGTATTTGGCAAAATTAAAGAAGATATCCTACCTATCTTTTATCATAACTAAGGAAATTATAACTATCCAGTCTTCAATTACATCAAAGACCTCAGAAGGATGTAATATTACCTGAGAAACAGGAGAAGGATGCAAGCAACTTTTGGGAGTCTTACAACAGTAGACAGAGACAGCTGGCAGCCTGGACAGTCATCTAAAGTTCCTCTGTAAAGTTGGGGCACTTGTCTTCAGCCCACAGGCCTAGAGTCTCTCAGTCACTTCTCTCTGTGTCCTGTAGAATGTCTGGCAGTTTCCTATGTGAAGCAGGAACCCAAAGGACCACTTTGTCAAGCAAAGTTCAGTGGTCACCTTACAATGGGTCCTGCATGTTCAGTCAATCAAGCCGTCCGTGCAAGAACAGTTTCTTTCCCAAATGGCTATTTTTGCCAACAAGAAGATAGAGTGTCTTCAATGCCCATCCTCCTCTCTGAAGTAAATCAGTGCTTCCAGGAGCAGATATGTCTCTCTCTGTCCAGAAAGTCTAAATTTTTAAAACATTTTAAATGCCATATTCTGTAGGTCTTTGAAGTATTTGAAGATTACCTACCTAATTGAATTATACCTATGTATACCTAGAAAACTTAACATGACTATAAGTTTGACTATCATAGAAGGCTAATTATTAATCTGTATTTTTAATTATCCATTACAATATAAATGAGTTACATAAACATAATACCTCAAACTAGAGTGGAAATATATATACAGTATAACAAAATTAAGTTTAAAATTGTATCAATAAAGTAAAATCGATAGCAATGTAAAACATTTCTAAATAAGTTGTTGCTCTTTAAAAGTAGATTCATTAATCTACCCTTTCATCCTATTATATCTATACTATGCACTTTTCTTCTTTAGAAAGAGGTTGTATTTATAATCAATCTGCATTAAATAAAAATATTGGTTTTTCTCTGTCCCACACCAGAGGGCTCTTCTGATATGGGACAGAAGAATCTCTCAACCTTTCTTTTTTAGCAATATGTTTGGATTTAGAGAAGGGAGTGAGCCAATTCCATCTTTAAAGCCAGCTTGGTATATTTGGGAATTTGGGTGTAGTTTCTCTTACTACTTCCTGCTGGATGAGGGTGCTGTATTCTTATGGGGACATAAAGAAAATTTTAGGATATTGGAGTAGTCCGTGAGGCTGTATTGTCTGTGCCAGTTGCCTTGAAACTGTTCTAGATGTTGGATCTCCTGGGCCATGTTGTCATCTGACACCTTTCAGGAGGTCTTTGCTGGTCAATCCTGATGTATCTTAATCTGGAACAAATTCATAGCCTCTTGCTTTCTGTGGAAACAAAAGCAGAGCCTCCTTTCCAAAGCAACGTATCCTTAGATCCAAATTTTGAAGTCAAGGTACCTTTAAAATATACATATTGGTTTAACTGAGCAGCCTTTATAATCAAATGTCTTTCTGTAGTTAAAAATCCCAAAGACAACACAATCCAAATTCTCTGTGTGATATTCATATTTATGTGGTTTGTTTTTATATTATTTTTACTTTCTCTTTGAAGACTTTATTTTTAAAAACTATTTCTTTATATAACTGCATATATTACTTTTTTCTCTCTTCCAAGCCTATGTACATTTTTACACACATTGTAAACTGGAGATTTATCCCATCTGAATCTGTCTTATTGTGAATCTATTGCTTTAAACTGCAGCAGCCAGTACTGAAGCAGAAGCCTTGGCTGAAATGTGACTTTATTTGTATGTTAATAAATAAAGTTTTCCTGGAGATCAGAGGTCATAGCAAGCCAGAAACAGAAGTCAAATGGTGGTGGCCCACACCCTTAATCCAATAACATGGCAGGCAGAGTCTCTAGTCCCATCATGGTGACATGAGCCTTTAACCCCAGTACCAAACATAGAGACCTAGAGGTCTGTATAGACAGGCAATGATGAGGAAGTCATGTGGCTGGAGTTAGAGCCAATGAGAAGGCAGAACAGGAAAACAATAAAAACTCAGGTTAGGCAGGAAGAAGCTCCCATGTGGGAAACTACAGCTTGGTGGTAAGCTAAAGGGTAGTCAGTGGCTTTTTGCTAATTCTCTAAATTCTTTGGCTATTACCCCTGTATTTGACTCTGTGTTTCTTATTTACTAAGACTATTTAGAATTTCGTCTACAAAGGCTAAATCCACAATGCAGCATAATGTGGGGCTTGCAGACACCTCATTCCCACCATGCTGCAGGTCAAGCCCACACAACATGAACCTCTCATAGAGTAGCTCAAGCCTGCATATTGCTGTGTCTCAACACCCACATGAGACATGAAGTAGGAACCTGGTTTTGGCTCCGTTTAGAATTTCTTATTAAATATTTTCAGGTTTAAGGTGGAAAATCAAGCCATTGGGCACCATTTGTAGTTGAGTACAAATGCAAGATGTAAAAGTACAGGTAAGCCACAAGCCACATGTCAACTTATAGATGAACAGAAATGGGTTGATTTAAGATATAAGAACTAGATAGCAAGAAGCCTGCCATGGCCTTACAATTTATAAGTAATATAAGTCTCTGTGTGTTTACTTGGGTCTGAGTGGCTGCAGGAGCCAGGTGGACACAGGAGAACTCCAGTTACACACATACCCAAGGAATGCTCAATCATACCACAAGGACACATGCTCAACTATGTTCATAGCATCATGATTCATAATAACCAGAACCTGAAAACAACCTAGATGCCCCTCAACTAAAGAATGAATTAAGAAAATGTGGTACCTGTACACAATGGAGTGCTCCTCAGCAGAGAAAAAACAATGACATGATGAAATTTGCAGGCAAATGGATGGAACTAGAAAATATCCTGAGTGAGGTAACCCAGACTCAGAAGGACAAACATGGTATATACTCACTCACAAGTGGATACTAGATGCAAAGGAAAGGATAACCAGACTACAACCTACAACTACAGAGAAGCCAGGTAACAAGGAGGACCCTAAGAGGGAATGCATGGATCACCCTGGGAAGAGGAAATAGATGAGATCTCCATACTTAAACTGGAGATGAGTGGTGGGCAATGGAGGGTAGGGGATAGGGGATGAGAATATAAGGGAACGGGGTGGTCGAACTGGAACAGGAAGGGAGTGGGGAAGCAGTGAAGGAGATAGATAGAGGGAGATATCATGGGGATAGAGAGAAACTGGGTGCTAGGGAAGTCCCTAGGAATCCCCAGGGATGACCCCAACTTGAACTACTAGAAATAGTGGAGAGGGTGCCTGAACTGAACTGGCTTGCCCAAGAGATCAGATTGGTGAATACCCTAACTGTCATCATGGAGCTTTTCTCCAGCAACTGATTGAAGCAGATGCAGAGATCCACAGCCAGGCTCCAAGAGTCCAGTCAGGGAGAGAGAAGAGGGATTTTATGAGCAAGTTCATCAAAATCATAATGGGGAATCCTGCAGAGATGACCAAACCAAACTAGTGGGAACTCATGAAAGTTGGATCAATGACTATGGAACCTGCATGGGCCTGGGCTGGGCCATCTGCATGGTGAGACAGTTGTGTAGCTTGATCTGCTTGGGGGAGGGCCCTGGCAGTGGGATTAGAATCCATCCCTGGTGCATGAGCAGGCTTTTTGGAGCCCACTACCTATGATGTGACACCTCGTGCAGCCTTGAGGCAGGGGGAGGGGCTTGGACTTGCCTCCTCATGGGAGGACTTGCCTTCTTTTTGGGGGGAGTAGGGGTAGGTTGGTAGGGAGAGCCTGGGGGGTCAGGAGGAGGAAAGAGGGGGATCTTTGATTAGTGTATAAGTTGAATGGAAAATTTTTCTTAAAAAAATCCATGGACTTGTGATCATTCTTCTAATGGTAAATTGCTTCAATAGCAAATGTAATCATATTGCCATATCCCCACTCCTTTTTTCATACAGAATGGCTTTATAACATTATGTATATTTATATTTATTATATTTATATATGTGTGACAATGACTTTATAAAAACATAGGTATATAATATATACATATATATTTGTTTTTTTCAAGATAGGGTTTCTTAGTGTAGCCTTGACTGTCCTAGAACTAGCTCTGTAGAGAGCCACGTGCCTCTGGTGCCCAAGTGCTGAGATTAAAGGCATGCACCTCCACCACCCTGCATAACATTATAACTTTAAAGGCATTTTAAATGCAACAAAATCTCTATATAACATCAAAGCATGCACTTAGTGAATCAAAGTTCCCATGGACAATTACAACTGGGCTCCATGATGCTAAGTCCTTACATGGTGTGGGTCATGGAACCCTAACTAGAGTAACGAATGCAAGGAAGAAAGGATGAACATAGACATATAGACACATGGACACAGAAAAGCTAAATTCTCAGATGGAGGAGCCACAGCACCTTAGAAGCTCAGTGTGTTTATTATATACAGTTGAACAAGGAAGCAAGATTGTTGATGTTATTACATATAGATACAGCTTGACAAGGATGGTTTAGCTAATCTTGGTAGAAGTCTCTGCAGGGAAAAGTTTTCAGGCCATAAGAGTCTTCAGGAAGAAGTTTACAGTGGACATTGTCTGCATATGCTGCATACACTTGGACCCAAGGAAAGCTTTGCTATCTTTCTGAGTCTTACCCAGGCAAGGCTTTTCCACTTCCATAGGGCTGACACACTGGGGTCATGGCACATGGCCATGTCATTTAAGACAATCCTCTCTACACCATAGGCTCAAGGTGTCCATAGTGTAATGAACAGTGACTATGAAACTGTTGCAGAATATTTATTTACACTGTAAAAATGTGCCTCTGTCTAAGTCACCATCTGATTGGTTTAATAAAGAGTTAAATGGCCAATAATTAGACAAGAGAGAATAGGCAGGACTTTCAGGGAGAGAGAGGACTCTGGGATGAAGAGAGGTGGAAACTCCAGCAAAATGCAGAGCAAGTCGGCCATACAGAATGGAAGAGAGGTAAAAGTCATGAGGCAGGACATAAATTAATAGAACCAGGTTAATTTGAGTTGTAAGACCTAGTTAGAAAAAAGCCCAAGTAAAAGGTCAAGCTTTCATAATTGATAAGTCTCTGTGTCATTATTTGCAGGCTGGTGGTCCAAGAAAGTCCAATGAGAAAGCTTACTACAATGAAACAGTTCCTGTTTTAGAGATGTGTGAGTGTGGGAACCTACATTCAGTCATATTGAGGCCTTGTGGTTGAGTGAGCTCAGTGAAAGGGAAACATAAGAATAGCTTTTGGGAAGGAGCTGGTCAGAGAGAGGCACAGAGGGGAAGGCCTTGCCTGCATCCCAGATCTCTAGAAGCAGAAGAAGTGAGTGTGTGGTTAGCCTGAGAAACAGTGAGTTGCAGGTCACTCCAGGCTACATAGGGAGACCCACTCCATTAAAAAAAAAAAAAAAAAAAAAAAAAAAAAAAAAAAAGAGCAAAGAGCAGACACAAATGCATTCATGTGCCAGCTGCTTTTCTATTCTAGAGTTAGGATTCACCCCTTGGGAGGTTGTCCAGTGTTCCTGAAATCTGGACTTGGCTTTGGAGGCTGGAAGCAGAAAGCCAGGCTGCAGTGGATCTCCTAAGGAGATTTTCATAGCATGCCGTCCAGATCATCAATAGCAGTCTCACTCAGTCACCTGTTTGAAATGTAATTGTTCTGGCTGCAAACCTGCTGAACCAGAAGATCCTGAAGCACAGCACTCTTTCAAAGCCCTCTAGGTGGTTTCAGTATTTGCTGAAGTTTGAGAATTGTTGACTTCAGAGAACCTTTCACTATTTAAAAAATCACACTTAGATATTTATCTACTTTTATTTTATGTGTATGAGTGTTTTGACTCTGTGTGTGTGTGTGTGTGTGTGTGTGTGTGTGTGTGTGTGTGTGTGTGTGTGTGTGTACCATCTGTATGTCTGGTACCCTCAAAGGTGAGAAGAGAGTATCAGATCCCTTGGAACTGAAGTTACAGTTGGTTGTGAACCACTAAATAAACACTAGTAACTGAGCCCAGGTCCTCCGCAAGAGCAGCCAGTGTTTTTGACCAGCAAGCCATCTATCCAGCCCCCTAAAGTCTCATTTAAATTCCTAGCATTCTCTTCTTGGGTATTCCCTGAGCTGCTGAGGGATGAGGTCTGTGTCAGGGCTTGAGTAGGTGTGCCCAGAACAGCGGCATTCCTTGAGGAACAACAGCAGCAGCTCCAGTTGGTCAAAGTCAGCTAGACCCTGGGGAGGAAGACCCGCTGGCTCTTGGACTTGCACAGAGAGTCCTACCACACACAGCATGATTGTTACACTACACTTAGGGTACTTAAGTTAGTTTTGTTGAGAAATTGCTTCTTTATATGAAGATAATTTGGGTCAAGAGAAGGTGTCAGTGCCACAGCATCAAATTCTGAGGTTATTCCCCTCTGAATCTCTCTTTTTATCTCATTGTGTCTGGAGAAAATCACTATTGGATAACTTTAAAACACCTTTTTTTTAATTTATTTTTTTATTTTTAAATATGCATATAGATGGAGGACTGTGTGTGCTGCAAGTGCTGGTGTCTTGGAGGCCAAAGGAGCCAGAGCTCTGGGAGCTAGGCTGACAGGTGGGACTGGGAACCTGGGTCCTCTGCAAGAGTAGTACATGCCTTCATGTACATAAGCCAGCTCTCAGGTCCTTTAACATATTTTTGGAACTTAAGAAAATAGAGAGAGGCGTAAAGGAGAGAGCAAGAGAACACTATGTGGACTCAATGCCTTACAGGTTCAAATTTCTAGCTTGAACTGAATAGTTTGTTGGTCATTATTGCTTCTTATAGTCACCATTTATTGTGGTAGGAAATACTGGTTTCCTGCCTGAAGTTATCTCTAGAAGTTCTGATCATGTAAAACTTATCAATAAACAAGCATGATTTAAAAGAAAAAAATTCAGACTATTATGGCATAGTTGATTTGAGGATGTGAGTAAATGGAACCATTATATTAAAGAAGACTGTAAGTTGTTACCTAGTCACTTCCAATAAGGAGACTTCAAACTCAGAGAAAAAAAAATTGTTTTTCCGATACAGTCTTCAGGATGGCTTTCAGGAAAGCATGCACATAGTAGTTTGAAACTCAAACTATTTTAATCATTGACTAAAACAACAAAACAAGAGAAAGAAACACTAAGATTTTTAGGCTATTGTTTTTCACAGGAAATAAATGTCTGGTAAACCTTTTTTAATGACAAAAGAATAAATAAAAAGACACAAACTTCTGTTTTTTGCTGGCAGCAATTTAAAATGCAAGTAATTACCACTAACACTGAGAATCATGATAATTTATTTACATGCTACATAAAAATTATCTACCTGTATATAAGCTTATAAAGCTTTGAGTTTTGGAAACACAATGAGTGCCTAATGATATAAGCCTATAATTCTAGCTACTTTTAAGCTGAGGCAAGAGGCCTACCAGGGCTACCAAGTAAGTTCAAGGCCTACCCTTAAAACCCTGTTTCAAAATGAAAAAGTAACAAAAAAAGGCTAGGAATATAGCTCAGTGATAGAGTACTTTATTGCCTAGCATGTGTGAAGTCCTAGGTTCACTACTCAGTAACAAACACACATACACATAGATACACACACACACACACACACACACACACACACACACACACACACACACACACTATTTAGGTTCAGAATTTTTTCCACTAATCTAAACTATTTTTGTTAAGTTTTCCTTTTCATTTCAATGCACTTCCTGTATATTCAATGATACTTCCCTGGGCATAGATAGTGATGTTAGATATTGTATATAAATTATAGTTATTCTGTTCTTATAATGTTTACTATTACTCATTCACTAATATATATAGTTAAAGTATGAAATATTCCCTCAAAAGGCTCGTGTGTTAAAAGTGTGTTTGTAACAGATGGAATTGGGGAGTGATTAGATCATGATGGCTCTAGGTAATTAATGGATTAGTCCAGTGATGGATTAATAATCTGATAATATTGGGAGGTGAAGGAATATTTCCCAGGTGAGGCATGGTTGGAGGAAGCATTCCACTGTCCAGGACCATTTTCTTTCTCTAATTTCCTGCAGCCTTGCATCCTCTGTCATATGCTCTCACTATGGTCTTGAGGCTTACTTCAGGCCTATAGCAACAGAGCCAAGAGACCATGAACAGAAACACATGAATCTATAAGTAAAATCAAACCTTCTATCCTATCAAATTCTTCTTTTTCAGGAATCTGTTACAATGACAAAACCTGATAAATGAAATATTGGTATAAAGAAGTATCACTGTAGCCATGATGACTTAATGGTGTGGCCCAGTTGCCTCAGGAACTGACTGAAGGATTTTGAAATTTAGAGAATGATCTAGAACAGGGATTCTCAACCTGTGGATCATGACTCCTTTTAGGGGTCAACTGGCCCTTTTAGAGGGGTCACCTAAATACCATCAGAAAACACAGATATTTATAATGGTAGCAAATTTACAGTTATGAGATAGAAATGAAGATAATTTTATGGTTGGGGGAGTTAAAGGGTCACAGCATTAGGAAGACTGAGAACCACTGGTCTAGAAAGTTGGAAATTCAGGAGACCCAATTGTTGATAAGAATGTGGATGAAGACATCTAACCCACAAGGTTTCAGATGGGAACAAACATTATTGAGGATTGGACTAGAGACCAATTGCTTTATACTATTTGAAAGAATTTGTCTATATTTCATACATGCCACTGGTACTCAGTGAAGATGAATTTAAAAGTGATGAAATAATTAATCTATCAGAGAAAACTTCAAAGCACCTCCAAATTCAGGACGTAGCCTGGGTATTGCTTACTAGTTTTAGCCAATGTTGTAGCATGAGCTGGGAGCAGAAAGATTTGATAAATATTTTGGCCAGAAAAAAAGCCTGTAGAAAGTTGTGTACAAGAGGGTGCAATTGTTGAAATGAAATGAAGATCTTTACACAGAACAGTGTTCCAGTGACTTCCCATTGGAAGAGCAGGGTTTAGCCTGTGCTTGTTCACTGTACTATATTGGAAGAGTCTAATTTTCCCTTTGATTTATAAGAGTTTGCCTTGTATATCATAGGAGATTTTTACCTTGAACTTTAGCAATTCTAGAACTACTGCTACTCTGGGAACTCTTGGAAGGATTTTGCATCATGAGATGGACATGAGTATTTGAGTCATTAGGAATATTATGGTATAGATAAGAAGAGTCCTCCAGAAAGGTTCATACTCTAAGACTTGGTTACTCGCTGATGGGCTTAGGAGAATTGATTGAATCATGAAGGTACTGGTCTAACTAGTGTATTAGTCCATAGACGGAATCATAATTTGATGGCATTACGGACAGGTGGTTAATGTTTCAGAAGTGGAAGGCATGGCTTCCTGTCCCTGTGATAAACACTCTGACAGAAGCTGCTTAAGGTAGAAGTGCTTATTTGGCTCGCAGTTCCAAGTTACACTACAGCTACAGGAACCTGAAACTGCTAATCACAGTAATCCATAGTCAAGAGCAGAGAGCAATGGATTAATGCTAGTCTTCTACTCACTTCTGCTATATAGTGTAGGATCCTTGCACCCAGGTGATGGTGCCACCTACAGTGAGCAAGTCTTCCCATACCAATTAAATCATCAAGGTAATCCCTCACAAATATTCTTAAGGTCCTTCTTCTGGGTGACTCTGGATTGTGTAAAATTGACAATTAAAACCAACCATCCTATGGGGCCAGGTTTGATGAAGGACATCATTGAAAAAGAGTTCACTAATACCCTATCATGCTCTGGGCCTCTTCTTTACACTTCTTTTCTGCTTCTGAGTCATCATAAGCTGATAACTCATTTCTTCCATGCCCTTCTGTCTTGATTTTTCACCTAACCATGGCCTAGAAAAATGGAGGCAGATGACCATGACCTCTGTAACAGTGACCTTGAATGAATGAGCACAACATCAGTATTTTTGGATTTCAAAGTATGTGAGGAGCCTTTAAACTGATTTAATTCTGGCTGACAACTCATAATCTCAGAGACTCACACTCAAGATCATTGTGTTAACTTATTTAAAACCAGTAGGAAAAAAACTGAATAGATCAACACAACTTAAAACAAAGTCAAAAAACAAATTAAACTGACAAAGGTGTTGAGGGCAGAAAATGCCCATTGTTTTCAGCATAAAGGAACAGAGGTTTCCAGAGACAAAGGCACACTCCTTCAGAAAATGATCCAGATCCTGAAAAGGCAACGTCACAAATTAGAAAATGTTGTGTTCTTATCTAATTGTTGTCATTATGAGTTGCGAAATATAAACTTGAAGCAGTGAGGACATAGCTCAGCCACATTTCTTTCCCTTGTTTAATACCAACTCCTCTAAAAAGATTGACCAGTCATTTTTTCTAGGAAAAGAGTACAGAGATGTTCTATGAAGGGTAAAGGATCCCACACCCACAGAGCGTGAGGCACTGGCTCTCTGCCGGAGTAGCCTCTCCTCCTAGCTCTACCAGAAAGTCGTACTGGGGAAGCAGCCACACCCAGCTCACAGGGTTCAGTGAGTTCTGCTGCAGTACTAGTTGCACTGACAAGTTGGATGCAGAAGTCGGTCCTGAGCAGGACACACTTTTGTTCTTCCTCAATGATAAGAACTGGTTTGCTATCTGCCTGCAACTAACAATCTCTACTACTTGCTCACATGCTGTGTTGTGTCCTAGTTATCTCAATTTTAAGGCTTTCCCCAAACATGGCCATGTTTCTCTGATGAAACAAATGTGGAGTTTTTTATGCTTTGGGTTTCCACAGCTCACTGATTTTTAGCTTAATCACACTTTCATTTCACATATATCATATTTAATATCATGACCAACGACTGGAAAATAGCAATATCTTGAATTTTTAAAAAGCCTAAATTACATTTTAGGGCAACCTGGGACGCTCTATAAAGCCCCAGTGAGGAAGAGTTATTATTTTATTATTCATACTGTCTTTACATTTGAGTTTTCTCTTACAGATGCATGCACCAATGCATGAAGATGTTCAAATAATTTTCATGTGGTCATATACATGTTTTGTTGGAAGTATGGTATCAAAGTTGTGATTCCACTCATCTGGCATATACTGTTCAAATCAAGTTGCATATAAAGCACACGACATCAGCACTTCATGGTAGTCAAGATGACTGCTAAGAACCAATGAAGCCAAAGACCTGGTCTCTCTTATTTCATCAAGTATTAAGAGAGATGCTGTTACTACCTTTTCTCTCAGATACATTTTTATTTCCAAGTTAAGTACAGGTTATGTTGCTGTTACTGATGATTACAGCACCCATAGGCCATAGTTGGGTACTCAGAATAACCACCATGAGAGTGGCACACAGATCTAGAGAGAAGCCTAGAAGTGAGCCTTCCAAGGTGCAAAGGCCTAAGCAAGAGCCAGGAGCCAAGGCTCTGAGGCACAAGTAGCTAGGCAGTCTTCCAGACACAGGGTATTGTGCTGTACTTCCAGTGACTCCACCTCTGGGCTGGGCATCTACTATCCCAAAGCCCATCTTCCAGGAGTTCACATCCAGGAAGAATAGGCAACAGATGACCTCAGAACCATTTCTATTTATGAAAAATTGAATCTCTCTGAACTAAACTTCAGAGCAGTTATCTTTGAGGAAGTAATAATTGATCAAATTGACCTCCTCCAGAGTCAAAGTCCAGGCATTTTATTACGTTTATATATTTATTAGGCTTTGTGAGTTACCAATACTGTAACTACACCTTGTGGAACTGTTCTGTAATAGTAAACACGATTTCAAATGAAGGAGGAAGAGAAGAGGGGATAATAAATGAAGCAGAGCACAAGTGAAACAGGAAGGGGAATCATAGCATTAGGCTATAAAACAAGGAACTATGAAAAACCAAGTACAGTCTTGACATGGCACATTGGAGCTTGAGATCGAAAATGCATAAGTGTATTTGCAACATGAAAGCAGAACCAAAAGTGGATTTTATTTTCATTTCTTTGTTTCTCGTTCAGCATTTCAGTCTAATACTTTGTTTTTACTGAGATTTGTGTTAATATCAGTCAAACAACTTCTGTGCTGTAAATTTCAGGATTGAAAATATGGGTGAACACCATAACGTCTGTCCATTCTTTTCTCTTTTAAAAGTTACTTCTAGTTCCTTCAACAAGTGATTCTGAGTATATGAAACTGAGACAAGAAGGGGAACAAGAAGATGGAGGAGGAGTTGGTGGAAGGAAGAAAGAAAGGAGGAAGGGAGGGAGAAAAGAAGAGAGAGAGAGGGAGGGAGGGAGGGAGTGGGAGATCTTTTCTCATAGCTTTGGAAACATAGGAAAGAAAATGTGAAGCAGCAGTTTTATTGGTTCCTAAAACATTTGAAATACTTTCTCAGTCCCAGGTCTCTGGTATTGCCTGGAGGATTTACAAAGTCATAGACAGTGAACAGAATTGTCCCTGCATCCAGGCTGCTCTTGGCCCAACACAGCAGGGCAGCTTTGATCTTAGCAGAGTCTTTCATCTCAAGAGGCAGATGCCAAGCAGGATGCTAATGTGACACTCCACACAAGCAAGCATTATGAGCCTCATATGCAGATGTGGCTACGTGCATTTCAGAGCAGCCAAGGATCACCCCACAGGAATGTACACACCTTGACCCCCAGTTGCTATGTTCCTGGCTTTGTGGTATTTTCCTACCAGTCTATCTATGAAAATAATTCAATATTCTTTAGCAGTGTTCTAATAATTAACTCTTGCTCTATAAAATTAGAAAATTCTCTAAAGTCACTTGATAGCAAAACCATAAATCACATAAAATATAATTCTACATCATATCAATCAAGGTTGTGTGGCTATATCATGGTTATATTTGGCTTTTATCATTTTCCTTCTCGGTTGAAACTGGGACAACTGGGGTTAAGTGGCATTTTCACCGGACTCAGTGGTTTGTCACAGTGACTGTGCTTTGCTCTCCTCACAGAACAAACTATTAACAAGCTCCAAAGCAGAAGTTCTACTTTTGCTTCAGCTCAGTTTTATTTTCAGATTTTTGTAGCATCAGGTTTAAATTTATCAGCTTTCCAATGGCATGTGTGTTTTGATACACTGTTCATTTAACGTTGTAGATATCAAGTGTAACCCTGGGATCTCAGTCCCGCAATGGGAATCCTGTGGTTTCCGTGGTCTTAGTGAATTTATGGAGTGAATAAAAGCTCTATGCTTTACTCCCTAAGTATACTTTCTGACAACTCAGGTCAGACTTCCCTTGATTAGATGACAAGAGCTCTAAGTCCTTGGGTGTCAGAAGGGGAATTGTAATGAAAATTAGCCTCCTAACTCCAAATTAAGCATTCTTTGAGAACAAATGTACGGTTTGCTCCAAAACTGCTCTTGGGCTGTGGTGTGAGGAAAATACTGGAAGTTGATTCTGAGGCCTGATGCATACCAGGCAAGAACTATACCACCAGGCTCTGTCCCTTTCCCTCTTTTGACTTGGTATTTAGACAGTCTCACTGTTTTTCCCAGGTTTACCTTGAACTTAAAGTCCTCACACCTTTGCATCCCATACAACTGAGATTACAAGCCTACACAACTGGTTCTGACTCAAAAATTTTCTTTAATTATGTAAAAATATTGCGAATTAAAATTTGATATTATTCAAAGCATGTTTGGGGAAAAATAACTAACAGGAAACATCCCTCATATGAACAACAGATCATGTAAATACTGCGGGTTGGATGTGTTCTTCCAATGAGGGCCACTAGAGGGCAGTGCATGCTTCAGAACAGATAGTGCTTCTGGGTTCTGAGGAACATGGATGTGAAATCTACAATGCTTGGCAAATTTTTAATTACATGGTACAAATGAGTACTGTATGCATGCCCAGTACTCCTGACTGTGTTGAGGAATAAAACGTCTAAAGTGGGTATTTAACTGAAGACTGTCTTTTCTATGGACCCAAGTATGAAGTCTCTAATAAGTACTGTAGAAGGAACTTGAAACTCATAATACCAACCTAAGTCTTTATAGCAAAACATGTGTATTAGCAAAAGAGGAAGCAAAGAACAGAAAGAACAGAATACCACTGGCTGATTGTTACTTCAGTCACGGCAAGGCACGCAAAGCAGCTGGACTCTGCGCGTATGGAACAGGATAGTGGATGCTAGAAAAGGAGTGAGACTTTCCCTGGAAGATTCTGAACGGATTTAGACAGGAGTTGTCCAGCAGCTCTCGAATGATGGGGACACAGGGGAGCAAACTCAGAAACCCAGGCCAGCTAGGCAGTGGTGGCAGTGGGCCAGAGCAGACCCGACGCTGACAGCGTACGGATGGTGAGAGTGGAATGGAAGGGACGAATCTGAGAGGCAGAAAAGAGGGGAAGAGGATCAGTTTCCGGCGAGGGTGATGGAGGAAGTCTAACATTTTATAACTTGTATTCTTGTATGAAAAAACTGACAAATAGAGATTATTGAAAATGAAGGATATACAAATACAGTTTGATGCTGGGTGGTGGTGGCGCACACCTTTAATCCCAGCACTCAGGAGGCAGAGGCAGACGGATCTCTGTGAGTTCAAGGCCAGCCTGGTCTACAAAGCGAGTTCCAGGAAAGGCACAAAGCTGCACAGAGAAACCCTGTCTCGAAAAACAAAACAAAAAATACAGATGGAGCAAAGTGCTACTTCTAGTTTTTGAGAAACAGAGCCACATATCTGGAGAATATCCAAAAATAAAAATAAATAAAATAAGTAGAATACCTAGGAGGTGATGGAATTGTTGAGTTTGAAGCTCAGGGGAGGGATAAGCTGGTGTAAAAAGTGATGTCATTAGCATACAGATAGTCATTGAAATGTTGAGTGTGGATAAGTTCACCCAACAAGACTGTCAGTACTGAGAAGAACGTGGTCTGAAGCAAACACCTGGCCCACCCGAACGCCGGTGGTGGGTAGAAGAGAGGAATCCACAGTGAAAAGGGAACAGAAACAAATGAGACAAACCAAGAGTATAATACTGTGTGGGGCAGTGGAGCATATAACCAACAGAGCCACGTGCCCCAGAAGTGTGCTGCCACCCAAAGCCCAAAGCAGCCGATCCCGTTTTAGACTCTGAAGAGTACAGGCGGCCTAACTAGAGAAGTTAGAGTGTAGAGGCTGCAAACTGAATGACTAGCACATGAAACAGTCTTGCTGAGTATAGGTTAGCCTTTTATGATGTCTATATGAAATAAAAGAAGACAGGGGATACAGTCAAGAGAATAAGGAGGATAGGTCAGAGATAGATTTCTTGTTACTGAATTCAAAGGAAACCAATAAACCTAAAGCCTAAAAGACAAATATCCTGGCAGAGGGGGCTGGTGTTTAAAGAGGAAGGCTAGAAGGAGAGCCTGGTCTTGGCAGGAAAACCTGTGGTTAGCTTGACATAAAAGGGACATGAAATCTTCTAAAACTGAAGGCAGATGATGAGGGCTGTGAGGAAGTCAAGAAATCCAAAGGATGAGACTCAACTGCCTGTGAACCAGGGGAGTTTACTGCCCTTACTCCTTCAGATCTGTCATTATGATGGCTGCCTCATACATAGAATCAACCTTTTTTGTTGTTGTTTTCTTGGTTTTGTTTGTTTGTTTTTTTCGAGACAGAGTTTTTTTCTACACAGTTTCTCTGTGTAGCTTTGCACCTTTCCTGGAATTCACTTTGTAGCCTAGGCTGGCCTCGAACTCACAGAGATCCACCTGCCTCTGCCTCCCAAGTGTGCCACCACCGCCTGGCCAGAACCGACCATTTTAAGAAGAGTTACTGAAACTGTATCTGAAAGTAAAAGAGACTGGGGTGGCTGGGTAGACATTTGTGATCCTGGAACTGTGGGGGGCAGTTTCCTCCCAGAATTTGTATAGAGCATTATTTAATCAAGATTCTAGAAAAAGTTCTTCTAATGGCTACAGGGGTCTATGTTTCTATCCTACCTGATAATATAGTACTTGTATTAATGTTGAAGGAAGTCAGTGACAGGACCCTGGGAGTGACTTTGATATAGAAACTTAAAGCAGACAGTGACAACAACCCTAACCTTAACCTTCTAACCCTAACCCTGTAACCTTAACCCTCTAACCCTAACCCTGTAACCTTAACCCTCTAACCCTAACCCTGTAACCCTAACCCTGTAACCCTAGCCCTCTAACCCTAACTCTCTAATCCTAAACCTAACCCTAACCTTCTAACTCTAACTCTCTAACACTGTTTAACCCTTGCCCTCTGACCCTTACCATCTAACCCTAACCTTCTAACCCTAACCCTGTAACCCTAACTCTCTAACCCTAACTCTCTAATCCTAAACCTAACCCTCTAACTCTAACTCTCTAACACTAACTGTTTAACCCTTGCCCTCTGACCCTTACCATCTAACCCTAACTCTTGCCCAGTTCTAACTACCCCTCTAATCTTAACCCTCTAACCCTTGGTCTCTAACCCTAATCCTTGCCCAACCCTAACCCAGTAGCTGAGTATCAGGCTCCTCTAAGGCAGTTCTCTGAAAATGAATCTGTCATGAGCTGACACATGGACTGAGTTCCCCGGTCATGAAAACCAGGCCATCTTACCTCAGTTGTACTGGGATAAGTAGAGCTAAGAGGGCTTAAGAAAAGAGCCTCTATTCTGTCTGTCTTGAACAGTAAACAGCTGAGAAGTGCTGTAACCAACTAAGAAGGAAATCTCTCTAGGTTTGCTGGCTAGATGTCCTTCAAAAATGTCTGACAGCCCCTGGAGCCCCAGACTTTCAAAAATGACTGATACTGATATTGCATGAGAGAATTTAATCTAATTAAAAAAAAAAAGAGTCGGTATAGCAATTCTTACACTTTGATATGGAAAACACTTTAACCCATTAAAGTATACTTCAATTTTCTTTTCTTGACAAAGTAAATTTGATAACAGTGAAGATTGTATGGAATAGGTTTAAGATTTGAGAATTAAAATTTAATTTAAAATTAAAAGAATTTAAAATTTGGTTTAAAAATCCAGTCTGTAGATTCAGGGAATCAGAGCTTGTTGTTGTTGGACAGGACCTGTCTATTCCTCATAGTTGAGGCTCCTACTTCACGAATATTTTTTAGACAAGAATAAACAAGACTTAGAAAAGCTAAGTGCTGCAGCTACAGCCACACAGTTCAGCAACAAAGCCTTAGACTGTCCTCCCTCACTGACCTATTAAAACAGACACAGTACCAGCCTGCCAAGTCATCAGAGCTACACATGCAAGGACACTCGTGTGCAAGCACACACACACACACACACACAGACACACACACACACACACACACACAAACTTCACTTGTGCTTCACGCAGAAACTGCGCCGATTTCTCACCACAAAAAGCTTGGGCAGTACAGCTGTGGACTCACAGCTAGCCTCAGGCTGCAGGAGAAAGGCAGGAAGGCACCTCAGCTTTGGATCTGGTCCCTGGCCCTACCTCACACCAGGAGGCTGCCAAGTCAGGACTGGGCAGATGCTGGTCTCAGTTATGCGTCGCCCAAGAAGACAGCAGAATCAAAGAACTAGGAAAGCCATGAATGGCTCCCATTTCGTTTCATCATGGCCCCAGCCAAAGAGGAGGGAGTCCAGCCGTCCCTGCAGGCCAGGCACTAGTCTAGCCACCCAGAACATCTACAACAGATCAAAAGAAAAAAAGGCCGGTTATTGTGAGGTTTGCTTGTTTGTTTTAATAAGCCTCTTCTCTAAACACAGGGCTCTTCATCTGTGAAGAAAAGTTATCAAGAACACCCTGTAAGGATCACTGAATCTTGAGTACACGTGAGTCCTGAAAGTTCAGTCAGAGACAAGGATCCCTGAGCTCCAAAGCCCTGTTAACTGGGTCTTAGCTTCATGCTGAGGAAGGGTAAATGAGGTATGTACTTAGCTAATGGGGTGTTAATGAAATCAGAGAATGTCACAGTGAGGCTCTATAACAAGACATGGGCTTTCCCTATAAAACTGGCAAACCAAGCCCCAGGACCTTCAGGATAGGAAGGTGAATGGCAACCAAAGCAGGAATTAACATGCCAAGTGATAGTGGCCAATAGGAAATAATTCAGCTGGAGAGGATGGAGCAGATGGTGGCCAAACCAGAAGACAGAGCTGTATAACCAAGAAGAATGAAGAACTGATTGTTTGTTGCTCTGGTTAGCTTTAACTGTCAACTTGATATAACCTAGAATTATCTTGGAAGAGAATTTCAACTGAGAAATTGCCTAGATCAGGTTGGCCTTTGGGCATCCCTGTAGGAGATTATCTTCAATATTAATTGATTTAGGAGGCTCTAGCCCACTGTGGGAAGTGCCATAGGAGACAGTGGTTCTGAACTGTATTCAAAAGCCAGCTGAGCATAAGACTGCCTGCCAGCCATCAAGCAGCATCTCCCATGGTTCTTGGCATGCCTCTTTAGGTGTGAGTGAGTCTCTTGATCAGAGGTAGTACTGTGTGGAAACACAGGCAGGCCTACCTCCAAGTTCCTACCTTGATGCACTCTGGAATTGAAAGC
Source organism: Peromyscus maniculatus bairdii (assembly GCF_049852395.1). Lineage (NCBI taxonomy): Eukaryota > Metazoa > Chordata > Mammalia > Rodentia > Cricetidae > Peromyscus > Peromyscus maniculatus. The sequence continues at coordinate 55,321,628 of NC_134866.1, forward strand.
CAAATAAACTCTCTCATCCCAGGTTGTTCTTGGTTAGAGTGTTTTATCACACCAAACAGGACTGAAACTGGAAGAGACCCCTTCACCACAAATATCAGCCTCAGCAGAGGAGGGTGGGGGATGGCCCAGCAGGATCTGGGAGTTGCTCAGGAGTTTAAACACAGTCAGCAGCTCAGAGTGTGACTCAGGGCATTCTGCAGTTTCCATGTGTTGCCCTGTCCCCAAGCCTGAACTCACACCTCAGTCCTCAGGACCTCCAGGATCAGAGACTCTCAGGAGGAGGCATACACACTCTGTATGTAAAATGGTTTTAAGAGCGCACAATGATTTTCCCATTGTGTGCTTGTTTTATCTACCCGACTACTGACAGTCAACTATTCTAGTTGTCTATTTAGGATTAAGCAAAGTATACATGTTGGAGAAAAGAAAAGAAAGGCACGCATCAATTTAAAAGAGACAAAATTATCGAAGGTTATGTGCAATAACGATTCACCTAGGAACACTGCCCAGCATAGTCACAAGGAAGAGTGAGGTCAGCTGCCCGGTCAGCACTGGCGACGGGAACTTACTATGTAAAGTGTGTGGAGTGCAGAGGGCTGCGGCTGGCTGGCTGCTGGGAGATTGATTGATCTGTTGCTTACAGTGTCCAGACTGTTCACATTTCCTCTTTACAGCGAGGAGACCAGGCCTTCCTGACTCAGATCATTCACCCCAATGCTGATTAGTGACTTCAAGGAGCTTCCACAGAAGGACCGAGGCTCGGGAAAGACTGCTGGACCTTCTGCGATTGTTGACAATGTGACATAAAAGAAAGAGAAAACCCTCTGTCCCCTGAAAGGTCTTGTTCCTATCTTCCCTCTGTCACTTCATCTTTGAAACACAAATCCAGTTGGACAAGGTTTTAACCTCTGCACTAAAAACACCTTCCAAATCAGTGACATTTCTGCTACAAACCCACCGGGCAGGGATGGTAACTTGGTTCACTGCCAGGATAAAGCTTAAGATTCAGTAAATATTTAATGTTGACAATGGCATCACTTCCTTGAACTCTGACCTTTCATTCAGCTAGCTTTCTGTAGAAGGTGAACAGAACCAGAGGAGGCAGACCTGTTTTGGTGCTGGTGAGTACACAGGAGCCAGGAGGATTGGTCTACAGGAACGTGCAAAGGGCTTGGCAGTGTGCTTTAATGCACTTCATCTTTTGTGCATCTGGACAGGTTCACTCACGTGACAGGCATGATCCCTATAGTTAATTGAGCCATAGGGGCAAAATGACTTCCCTCTGTCAACTCCTCTCAGTTATTCTATTTCTATGGGATTCTGCATACAAGAAAGAAAATGGGGCACACAACTCAAGGGAACAGAAAACAGAACTGGAATTATAATCATCTGAACTGGATTAACCCCTCTTTTTTTCTCTCTCTAATTTACAATTAGATATTTTATAGACTAGGGCAAGTCAGTTCATCTCCCCGTTTTCTACTGTGAAACAGGGTAATAGGATCCTAGGTGGGTCCTCAACTGGGCATCTTCAGGATTTAGACAGGCTTTCATAAAATTTCTAAGTTCAGATGCAAAGTGTGGAACTTGGTAACTACACAATTTTACTTTGTGAGGAGAGGGTCCATGACTTTTGCATGGTTTACAAGTGTCAACAACCATTGTTCTAGATAACTGGTAAGGCTACTTCCTCTTGTTTTGTTGTTGTAATAGAATCCTGGGAAGCTCTAAACAGACGTGAGTCGGAGTGATTGAAAGATGGATGTAGAAGTTAATGCTATTTATTTTATTTTTTAACTGTTGCTGAACACACAAGTTCTTCACCCTTCCTCATAGTCACATACCATACCATTAAGAAAGCTCCGTTCTCACAGAAAACTGGAGCCCTGTATATAAGATGCAAGACATATTACAAAGATGCCTTTGTGTAATGAAGTCATGAAAATCTTGAATGTTCGCAAACTAGATTTGCACAGTTCTCACTACATTTTATTTCAATTAACTTTGATTGAAAGGGAATCCCTTGGGACACCACAAGAGGACATTTACAGAATGACTGACACTGTGTGATGATTGACAGAGGCTTCTGAAAAATCATGATTTTTGATTGCCCCTTTCAGTAAGAGGCCAAAACCCCCTCTCTCTCTCTTTTTTTTTTTTTTTTAGAAAGGGCTGATAAGCAGATATGAAGTGACAAGCTGTTGAGATGTGCCAATTAGAAACCCAAACCTGGGCTAGGGATGTAGCTCAGTGGGAGAGTACTTGCCAGACATGCACAGATCCTAGGTTCAATCTCTAGCACAGGAAGAACAATCTAAAATTAGAACATTGTTCATTTAGCGAAAGTCCTTGGAGACTCAGAATGACCACTTTTCATGGACAGAGAGATATGTACCTGGAGCTCCCACTCCTTGTTGGCACAGCCCAGGGGAAAGGAGCCTCAGGAATAAGGCTAGGTGGTTCCTATCAAAGGAGAACTGCAATCTCAGACACAGGTGTCAAATACCAGCCGCAGACAGCCTAGCCTAATGGGTACAGTCCTTCTACAGCAGATGTCCTGGCCATTTGGGCATGGCCAGGTGTCCCTGACTCATCATCATTCTTTGGCAGAAATAACCAAGACTCTGGAGAACAGATGGGTAATTCACTGTGAATTAATAATTAAAACCATGTCTTTAAAAGGTAGAGATGTTCAGATTTGAGGATATACTTGAACACATCCCCCAAAATAATTACACTTTCAGAATTCAGCTTCACAATTTCTGTACAGGAGCTATTTTGCATAGAGTATAAACTGTTAATAGGAACATTAGCAATTTGTTCTGAGATGGACGTAATAAAAAGAGAAACCCTTGAATAAGTGGGCAATGGCTGATACTATCAGAATTATTTACAATCCAAGGAAGACTCAGTGCCAGCAGCAGCATCTTTAAAATGGTTGGATCGACTGAACATGTCAGGTATGGAGAGCGTCTGCTCGGAGCACACTAGTGCTGCTGGGTTCTGCTTCTGACAGAGGGCAGCAATGTAGTAGCACTCAGCATTGCCTTGGCTGTTTCTAGTGGTGGTTCCCAGGGAAACTGGGCAGGGAGCCCACACTCTATAGGGGTCACCAGAGAAATTTACAGCCTCAGCCTGCAGGAATACAATTCTCTTTTTTTAAATTGAACATAGATTTTTTTTTTCATACAACATATTCTGAATACAGATCCCCTCCCCAACTCTTCCCAGCTCTTCCTCACCTCCCCATCTAGGCAAGTCCATATCCTTTCTTGCTTTCTCTCATTAGAAAATAAATAGGAGTCTTTTAAAAAAGAAATAATAATAATAATTATTATTATTATAAAATAAGATAAGATAAAAATAAAAAAAAATCCTGAGTAGGGAAACAAATGAACAGAAGAAAAGAAAGAAGATCCAAAGAAAAAACATGGGAAACACATATAAACATGGGGCACACATATTTGCACACAAAATCATGAACCATAATATAGAAGCAAAAGTCCTGTAGGTAAAAAGGAGAAATAAAAATGTCAGAAAAAGCATTACAAGACAAAAATACCTCTAAAAATACCACTGAGTTTGTTTTGTGTTGGCTGTCTACTGTGAGACATAGGGACCGTACTTGGTTTGTATACCCAGTGAGAATCTGTTGGAGAAAACTAACTTTTCTTTTAAGAGCAGGTAACAATTGGAGATAGCTTTCAGGTTAGGGATAGAGTTTGTTTTATTTCGTGTTCCAGTGATGTGAAAAGAAAGGTTAAGGTCAGTGGAGAAGCAGGCTAATGAAGCCTGAGATGTGTGTCTGGCAGTTACTGAGTCGAGAGCATTTGGCTGGAAAATGGCAGAAAGGGAGACATAACTCAAGTCTTAAGTGAGAAGGTGTTGGAGGTCCTGCAACTGTTTTTCCCCTCCATCAGTGGGTTAATAGAAAAGACTGATAATGTGAGACCTCTTTAGTGAGGTCATTGGCTGACTTGGCACATGCCTTGATTTCTGTTAGTCTGAAAGACAGGATGCACAGGTGTCTAAAGGTTGCCCTGGGGGTGGGGGTGAAGATGGGAATGATGTGGGGGATAGGTGGGAAGTGGAGACTCAACTGTACACATAGTACACAGCCAAGAAAGAAAGAAAACAAAAACAAAGAATGAACAAGGGGAAACAAGTAAAGGAGAAGAAAGAGGGAGGAGAAGGAGGAGGAAACTCATGTTTGTGCCTCTAACCCAGACAGACAGATAAATCAGAAGCTAATTCTGTTGTGAGCAGTACAAAACTCTCTGGGCCTCTAGAAAATTCCCTGTTGTCTGGGATCTTGTAAGTGGCCTGACTGAGCTGAAGTATGCCTTGGATTTTTAACCTTCTGCTTTTTAAGAAAAGTTAGAGCAGTTGCATCACAAGAGTGAGCCTTTGCTAGTCCATGGAAATACAAAGACAAGTCCAGACACACAGCAACCAGACTCGCAAGAACACAGTTTATACATTTAAGTAAGTTTCCTCCTATAAAGCAGTGGAGCTGTTAGAGAAGGCTTTGTAAGGCCAGTTGGTAAGGAAGGAGGGTGGCAATAAATCAGAAATACCACTCAGCAACACTGAAGATTTCTGTGGGCCTCTGTAACTTGTCAATCACCTCCACATTTAAGACTGTGAGAATAGTCTGAGTCAACACAACAGGTTTCATCCTCATTCAAGAATCAGAATCTTTGTGGATAAGGCCTGTTCAAAGTTATCCCAGGTTAAGTCAGTGAACCAATGTGACCTCCAGTCCAATGGTGTTTCCAATGTAAAATTGTTTCCTCTACCTTAGAAACACAACGGTCAGGAGAGCTCTAGAAATAAAATCCTCTTTTATTTTGTGCAAGTACAAGATGATCTTAATTGTTATGAAAACTTTGTTACGATTTAAAAATTACATTTCTACCTTTCTGACACTGGGCCAGAGTGTGAAATCACTCTATTGTTTTCAATTGTTATCAGGCAACCTTGGTATCTAATGAGTTTACGTGTCTCCTAGGTAAAGAATGGTTCTCACAATAGCTGAGGAGCCCCCAACTGGATCAGGCCCTCTGGATAAGTGAGACAGTTGATTAGCTTGATCTGTTTGGGAGGCATCCAGGCAGTGGGACTGGGACCTGTCCTCAGTGCATGTGCTGGCTGTTTGGAACCTGGGGCATGTACAGGGATACTTGGCTCAGCCTGGGAGGAGGGGACTGGACCTGCCTGGACTGAATCTACTAGGTTGAACTCAATCCCCAGGGGAATCTTTGCCCTGGAGGAGATGGGAATAAGAGGTGGGTTGGGGGAAGGGGATTTGGGAGCAGGGAGAACAAGGGAATCCGTGGCTGATATGTAAAATTAAATTAAATTATAAAATAAAAAAGAATGGTTCTTAGATGAACTGAGAAAATGGCTCCTCACCAGAATTTCTGTGTTCTGGGCTGGGGAGATGCCTCACTGGAGAAAGGTGCCTGCTGCCAAGGCTAATGACTGGAGATTAAGATCTTGAATTCACAGTGGAAAGAGAGAACTGACTCCTGTAAGTTGTCCTTTTACACACACACACACACACACACACACACACACACAAACAAACAAACAAACACACGGTGTGGCATGTCTCCCCATACACACTAAATAAATAAATATGATTTCTTAAATGTTCTTTGTTCTGTGTATTGGATGAGGAGCCTTGTGCTGTACATAATTTTTGAAGGAGTCCCTTATTTACCAGAAGGCAGTGAATACACACTGCTGACTGACTGCCTATGCCTTCTAGAGATTAATGCAATGGGAACAATGATCAAAACAATTATCACTTATTGAGTTTCTGCATGCTAATGGCTATGGTAAGTCCAAATTTACACACATTATGTGATTTAATCCTCGCAAAAAAATTTGGGTGAGTTTCAGTGTTATTATAAATAATAATTTTCATTACTATTCATAAAATTTTGAGTTTTCAAGTCAATTGACTTTATCCCAAGTCAAACCTAGATAAGGATAAAATTTAAAGTAAGGTTAGTTTACTTCCAAATCATCACCACCTTGCCCATTTTGTTACAAAACTGTAGACTGCATGCTTTACTGTTTTCACATTGCACAAGATGATGATTTTCAGCCTGCTTCAACTGTTTCCAAGATTGGGCAGAGATTACTGATGGGCAGGCTGAAAGAAGCATTGATTGGGCAAAAACTGGCCTCTGATGTTTGAACCAATGCTAAAATCTACTATTAGTGGAATCTCAGAAGGTCATGTGACTACTACATTAATATTCACTGAAAATCTACTATAAGCTAGACAACGCACTAAAGACTGGAGATAGGGAAATCAAAGTATAAACTCCTGCACTGGCAGAACTCACACTCTGAAAAGAAATACAAAACAAATGCAGCGGGGAGGAATGCACAGACTATAGGAAGCATCCGCTGTGTAACAGGTCTCATGAAGACTTCCCACCCCCCAAAAGATGTTCATTCTGTGTCTTCAAGGATAAAAAAGTGTTTAAAAAATAAAGTTACACGAGAATGAAGCAAAAAAGAAGGGAATATTTGAAGGAAAGACCTGAACTATAAAACCATATGGAAGTCAGGAGGACTGATGAGTAGTTCAACATGAAACTGGGGCTATTTCTCCCCAATCTATACACATAGGGATCATCTAATTCCCATTTTCTGCTTGTTATAGAGATACAAGTCATTGCCTCTAATTTCTTACCAATCATGACTTATAACACAAAGACACAACATAGTATACTGAAAGTTGGACAATGGATACATTAGAACCTATTTACTCTTGTTGCCTAAGAAAAGTTAAGTAAGGTCTGGGAAGAAAGGTGGGGATCACACTGATGTACTTTGTTGTGAAAAGAAACAAACACCTCCAAACTTGACTTTTTTTTTTTTTTCAAACTAGGCTTCAGGCCAACAGCATTCAGGGTTACAGGAAAAAATTCTCTGGATGAACTGAAAATCATCTTCTTGTTGTTTTCTCCATAGTTACTTTGAATTGCAAATAAAGATTACCACAAGATTGAGCGGCAGGAGGGGGTGTCCTTCTGTTTTTAAGATAAAAAGGTGAAGGCAGGATGGAAATGAACTGATAAGTCTCCTGTGTGTCTAAGCAATCAGAAAAGGCTAAAAAGATATTCTAATTATGATTAAAATAAAGGCCAGTTCCACTAAACATCTGGCTCTTAGTGATAGCAGTCTGCATAATGGAAGTAATAAGGCAGCTACTTTGCTAGCACTGCTGGTAAATATTAGATAGACTTCCTTGGTGAGTCAGATTTAGAATGTCAATGAGATCAATTTACGTGATTACAATTAATAAAGTAATTAAGAAATAGAGACAATTCAAGAGAACTATCTAGAAAGAATGAGGGTCCTAGCAAACAGGGAATTAAATAAAGATCTGCCTGGAGAACTTCTATCAATAGGTCTGTTTAAGGCAGTCAGGTTGATGTGCACCAAGGATGCTGGTTTAAAAATAAAGCTAGAAAATGAGACACAGTTTTGGGGGTTTCATGCTCTGCAGCTTCTCTGATAGCCTGAAGAAGCGAGGTCAGGAATGGGCTGCAGAAAGGAAAAGAAAACAGTCTTGTCCATGGAAAGGGCTCCCAATGTGCAGTGGGGCTGGTCTGTCCCTGGGCCCTCTTCTACAGATGAGCCAATAAACAAGGATGGTGCCCTTCTTCATTTGTAAGGCTGGATGATTGAACTCTGTAATCTTTATGGGTGCCTGCATCTCTAAAATTTGCTTTATAAACACAGTCCCTTAATAATTATAACCTCAAAGCCCTGAAATTGAATACGTGGGTCAGAGCAAGAAGTAAACATAGTACCTTGTAGCTAGAGTTTTTCTGCCTTGCCCACAGTCAGGACAAATCTTTGTCACCTGCCTGTCCCACAGCCACTCAGACTCAACCAAGTAAACACAGAGACTTATTTTGTTTACAAACTATATGGCTGTCGCAGGCTTCTTGCTAACTGTTCTTATAGCTTAAATTAATCCATTTCCATAAATCTATACCTGCCATGTGGCTCGTGGCTTACCGGTACTTTACATCTTCCTTGTCCTGGCGGCGGCTCCAGGCAGTAACTCCTTCTGCCTTCCTGTTCTTTTATTTCTCCTCTCTGTTAGTCCCGCCTATACTTCCTGCCTAGCCAAGGCCAATCAGGTTTTATTTATTGACCAATCAGAGCAATTTGACAGACCATCCCCCAGCACAGCCAAGTGCAGACCATCTCAGACACCTGCCCATGGTCCTAATCATTCTCTATGTGGACCTGCTGGGTAAAGCCACGAGGAACCCAAGAACAGGCTCCCACAGGACAAACAGAACAACCCACAGCAGTACCTTGTATAAAAAAGTTCAATGCCCTCATGAAAATGTTTCCTGGAAAATCAAAATTTAAAAATCTCAGCAATGTTAAGTTAAACTAGAAAGCATCTCTGTGCATCAAGCTATCGCCTATTAACTTGTGGTCCCAAGGACAAGCAAGCAAGCAGCCTCCTGCTGGGACCTCACACTATAACACTGTATACTGTGCCCAAAGATGTGCATGAATGGACACTCAGACACACACAGAAGACACACTGACAAACCTACACCCCTCTAAAATGCTTCAAAATCCATGGATGTTTCAAGGCATTTCTAGTTTGGTTAGGATTTTAACAGACTAATACAGAGGGGAACAAAAGTTTGTTTTTTGTTTTTTTTTTTTTTTATGTTTTTTTCCAGATAAAAAAGCAAGGTGAGCAAGTTGGAAGTAGGAAGTCATTCAAGCTCTCAGGTTAACACACACACACACACACACACACACACACACACACACACACACCAGTGAAAACAGTATGGGTGTAATGAAAACAATTACTTAATGAAAGTAATTGTTAAGTTTTATTTTGGTTTTGTTTTAACAAAGCTGTTCATGTAAAGAACAGAAACATCACATCAGGGCAATACATGGAAAGAGTTACAATGAACCTGAAGTCCATCATAAAAGAAGCTACAATAAATGGAATTAAATACACTCCCCAGGACATCAAGCTAACATCTTTCTTCATATCTCTGATGCTTGGGAAATGGCATAGTAGTGACTAGAATTTGAATCCAGGCTTTAGATCTGTGATCTTGGGCAATTCACCTTCTTGAGACTCAGGTTTCTTGCTCGTAACATGAGGATGTTGATGACCTGTAAAATCTTTCCAAGTGATAGTAGAGTAATTTTAGACCAAGATGACAAAAAGTACATCTGAAATGAATGTCAGGATGGCCGAAAGGCCTGCAGGCTCTGCCAGCTCTTGCCAAGCATGGAGCTCAACTAAAGGTGGCAATGCTGGTATGTATTCAATATCCAATATTACCAAATCAAAATAAGGTTCTAAAATCATGGTTATTAACTAGAGGCCATTGTCATTCCTAGCCAGACCCCCAGAGACTTTGACAAAATCCAAAAATGGAAATAGTTTCAGCTGCCACAGTCAGAACATGGCTGGGGACAGAGGACTTGAAAATGAAAGGGATGTAACTGACATAGTCATCAGAGGACCAGCTATTTAAACAGTGATTCCTAAGACAATACCATGCCACAAAGAATTGTGTCCCCAGATGTACTAGTACCAAAGTGGAGTACTGTGAATGCCATGGACAAGCAGTAATGAAACAGATAGGTAGCCTTACCAGACTAGGGCCATGCAGGGGTAAAGGCCTCCTGTGACAACTCTCCAGCTCCCCCAGAGCTATAAACCTAGACATTGCATGGATGCTTCTGCCATTTAAATCTAGGTGATGAATCACTCAGCTCTTTCAACATATTAATTTCTTGAAGGAAAGGTGAGATTCAGACTGCTGACATCAAATGAACAACCTTCCTGCTGAATACAGATGGCAGAAAGAACTGTCTCAGCCTATAAGAGAGTCAAAGAAAACACAGCAACTTTGGCTATTGTATGGCTTTCTAAGATTCTTTTAACTGTTTAGAATATATACTGTATCCCCCACCCCAAATGGGCTTGATAATGATATTTTATTGATGTATATAACATGTTTTGATCATATTCTCTTCCTCTTGTCTCTCCTCACCCTGGCTCCTAACCTCTTCTCAAACCCCCTCTGCTTTCATATTTTTCTTTTGTGCAATGTTAGCTTAATAAAGGGATTTTTAGAGGAGAGCAATTAGGAGGAACATAGTGAGAGATGGGAGCAGCAAATGCCTTTCCTTTGTTGGTCTATCATTTGGTCTACGTTCACTTTTATTTTGTTTTAATGCCAGAGTGACTATCTCTTTCTTCAATTTGGATTTCACCTGGAAGACTCAAGCCCACTCAGCAGTGTCATATCAAAAGGCTTCCCCAAGCTGGCCACAACCTTTAGTGAGCCGCCCCAGGTTCAGCTCCATTCCAGCAAACAGTTGCACCCTCAGTGCCTTCCTGCCTTCAGGAAATGAAATCCAGAGGCTTCAGACAACCTTTGTCCAGCAGGGGCTAGGGGTGACCTGAAGAGGTCTCTGACATGCCCAGTAGAGAAGAAACTGTTGACAGTTCTTTCTGCCTGGTTGGGCTCCTCATCACTATCACAAATTGCACAAATGTATCTGGTCCGTTTTCCAGTATCAGACATCTGACTCCAATGGACAGCTGACTTTGAACACTTGGCACTGACTTTTTCAACCGCCAGTTTTTCTATCACCTAATTTTGTCTGGAAAGTTGTGGAGCCCCAAAGTTCCAGTTGTTTACCAATAACTTTGCCTGGAAGGTCACAATATACCATGGTTTCTATATCATCTTAATCCCTTCTCACATCCTTCCACATCAGCTGTGACTGTGGTGTATAGAAACCCACTGTGAACTTTCTAGGGTTGGTTCTAGAATCTTACAGATTGATGTGAGGTCTGTTCAATTCATAGATACTTTAACAAACCTACAGAACCACATATGCACCTAAGACTCTGAAAACAGAGTTCCCAGGTTCGGATCTTACAAGTTACTTTCTTTGTGTTTCAGTTTCAACAACTCCAAAATAAAAATAAAAGTACCTACCTCATAAGGATATTGTAATAATTAATTGATATAAATAAGTGTAAAACATTCAGGAAATGTGCTAGCATAAAGTAAACATGACAATGTTGCCTGTTAATATGATGTTTTGCAGATGAGAAACCAAAGCCTGGGAGCCTGACCAAGGGTATAGCTCTTGATTATTATTGTGGCTGTTCAGTGAGGAAACCAAGAAACAAAGATCTGGGTAACATGTAAGTCATCTGTCATGCAAGGGGTAGGGGGAGAATTTTAAATCAAATCAAGGTCTCTTGATCCAAACAGTATCTCTTACTACAGCTGTGGATATCATAGCATGTCTGAGAGAATAAGAAATTAAGGTAAAATGATTCACTCAAGAAAACAATTGGTCATATGTTCAGCAGAACCATAAACGTCTTCTGAAAGGTTGACATGGATGAAGACAATGACTCTCTGAATGAGAACTGGTAGAAAGAACCAATTAGAGGCAGTTCCTGAAAATGCAATAATATTAAGTTTGTTTTCATTTTGAAAGATATTAAGTAACTGTTTCCACATGAATATTAGTAAACAGTATTCATCCACCATAGAATATTGCATACATCCAAACAGAACAAGTTAAGCTTGAGGTCAAAATAATTTCACACTCCTGTCCTAGAGTTTCAAATATACAACAGCTTTCTAGGTGTCTAGAAATTGATTTCTTCACTGTCAGGCAATCCAGTCAAGGAGCAATTGCCCTAGCAGCAGGGTGAGCAGGCAGGAAAACGAACCAGCATCTTACAGCTTCAAATGTTTTTCCTGCTCTTACTAAAATCCACTGGGATTTCTTCTACATTTCAGAAACCTAAATATTTTACTGCTGAAAATGTTAAGCCACTGAACCAGTGTCACAGTAGCTGGCTGCGCCATGACAACATTCCGTGGCTATTCTGCTGTTGTTATATGGTCAGCATTATGGATTCTGAATCTATTGAGATACTATTGATCTACTTTCTAACATGCAGCATTATTGGCTCTGAAGAAAGCATTGGTTTTATAGACTGTGAATGTATATTAAGAATAATACCAGGGTACACATTATAACCAAACCTTTATGTGTGCTCTTCGTTCCCTAATAAAACACTTGTGAGGTTCTCCAAGGGGCCCACCTCAGCTAACCTAGGAAGTCATCCAGCCTATTAAGTTAATGTACAAACTTGCCAAGTCAGGGCTTCTCTGTTGCTGCATGCAATAGAGTGTGACAGTTTTTAGAAGTGGCTTGTTTAAAGGCTTTACACTTCCTTGGATCAAGGGGTCATATAGTGCGACTGGATTATTATTACATCATTATACATATTAATTAGGTAAAATTCTTTTTCAAATATATGCAAAACAAAGCATGCTAAAATGAGATGTAGCCTTCCTCTTCCATATTTGCTTCACTTTAAATAAATCAGTGTTTTCTAAAAGGTGAACTGTATGGAAGGTCCTCAGCCATGTCCAAAGGGAGCAAGCCACTCCGGGGTGTATGTCATCTGATTAACATCCATTGTAGTGAAGTCTTGCTGATACAGACCTCATCTATTCTTAGGTTCCAAGAATATAACCAGATAATCTTTTGAGATAATTTGACAGTGTGTACAGAAATCTTACTTGTAATCTTTAACAAAAAAAGGAAAGAAACAAAAGACTTTATTTGAAAAGAGTCAGCCAACTTAAAACTAGGAAGAGATTTACTCAACAATTAAGAGATAAATATCAGCAATTACAGCATCTGTAGCCCAGGTGTGGTCTGATTTAATCTCTCCTCACAAAGGAATTAGTAAAGTCTTTGGGCTCTAGTGGCTTAGGTCAGAGCCTCAGTCTCCTTCTTACATCATTCTCCTTTGGGATTCCTGATTATGCTCCCTGTGGTGGCTCTCACCGTCTGGCTGCATTCTCCCAGCCTTCCCTTCTGCCCACACAATAGCTACAATATTTATAGCTGTTGGTGTTTTCAGTCCTGATCTCTGGCTGCTCCTACACATCCACCACTGGCTTTGCCCAGCACTGGGACCTCTGCTGTGCGTCCTTCTCTTCCTCTGCATCCAGCATCAGGTTTGCACATTTTCTTGTGGCTAAAACATTGCTTAGGTTAGGTCTTAAACATTCCATAGTCTTTTCCAACTGGGCTACAGAACATCTCCCAGCTTCAAGGAAGTCTAGAACAAGGACAAAGGCACGACTCAGGAATCAAAACTGAGCTCAGTTCCAGGTTCTGTATGTGGCACATTCCGAGGCAGAGTTCATCCCACCCAGGACTGTAAACTGTACTGCAAATAAGCACACAGATGGAGAAGTCTGAATGCTCAAGTTAATGAAAGTACTTTCTGGAATCATCATAGGTCTGAAGACTTCCTGTTACTGTCCACTGTTGTGTTTATCTACTCCAAACCTATAAAATATCCAAACTGTGGTCACTTAAGAAGACAGTCTTGCCTGGGAAACACAAATTCAATTCAGCTAAGCCTCAGCTGGGGGCTTCTTTTGTTCCACTGTCTGGAAGGAACTTACTTGGTAGCTTGCTCAGGTAGCTCTGGAGCCCATTGCTTCGCTTTGGTGTCACTGTAAGAGGAGCGATGGCAGGAAGTCTACTGTGGGGCCTGTACGAGGCCTCTCTGACGGACACACTCGGGAAAATTACACTGCTGGGACAAAGCCTATGGCATCCCAGAGAGTGCTCCAGGAGACATGAAGTAGAGCTGAGATAAAAACAGCCACGGGGTCACCACTGCTGTGATTCTGATCAATGCAGTTGTAAAGGAGATAGAACTCCACTGTCAAGGAGAAAAGGAACTATGAATGTGTGGCCCTCTTTAGTGTACCACAGTGAAAGGTTGTAAAATGCTGCCATTCTCATCTGATCATTTTCTCTGACCTCAGTTTCTTTCCTGGTTTTACTATCTACCCTGGTTAATATGGCCATTAACTGAGTTGATCTATACTGACTAGTCTAGGTGAAATAATGACCTTATATTATAATCAAGTTATATGTAAACAGAAAACATCCATGAAATATTTCTAAGTCAAATTCCTAGAGCATTGCCTGTATTATCATTAATCTTTCTTTGTGAAATGCAGAGGTTTCACTTGAGTTTCCAAGTAAGATATGTACCATCTATTTAAACTCAAATTTCAGCCAAGTGAGGAATATGTTAGGAGTGTCTCTCAAATACTGGATGGGGTGTAATCATACTTAAACAATTATTTGTGGAGTCTTACAGTCCTAATATTTTGCTAGGATGAACTTACATGAATATGTTCCTGTGTGTTATAGTCCTACAATAGAGATAGGGAGCAAACAATTCCTTTTCTGAGAAACAAGGTTCAGAAACACTTCAATATGGATGAGGGTAAAAGGAATCCAATTCTGTCTGAGATTAATAAAATATTGTAACTGCTATTTTGGTAAACTTTCTGTATTATATATGAATGTCTCCATCCACTTTGTGCATGGTGTTGCTCTGTAGCCCAGGCTAACCTGGAGCTCCCAAGTGATAGAATTAGAGATCTGAGCCGCTGTGGGAGCCCGTTCTGGGGTTCCTCGTGGCTTTACCCAGCAGGTCCAAATAGAGGATGATCAGGACCACGGGCCTGAGTGCAGGTGTCTGAGATGGTCTGCACTTGGCTGTGCTGGGGGAGGAGGTCTTTTGCTCCACCCCTTGGCGTCTCTATAAAAACCCTGGACCAGAGACAGTCCGGGCCCGTTGGAATAGGTTCCAGGCCCTCTCGAGGCTATCCTTTATTTTCTATCTGTTTATCTCCACAAGACTCTCCGCTATAAATCCTTCTATCTAATATTTCCTGCTGCTCGCACTCAAGAAAACTCTGGGAAGCTGTGGGGGTGGTGGGTAAACGCCCCACAGAATGGCGCCGTGAACAGGGACTAAAGAAAAAAAGGGACTAAAGAAAGGGGAAAAAAAGGGACTAAAGAAAGGGGAAAAAAAGGGACTAAAGAAAGGGGAAAAAAGGGACTAAACAAAAAAAGGGACAAAAAAAAGGGGGGACTAAAGACAAATGAACAGGGACTTAAGACAAAGTAATAGGGACTAAAGATAAAGGAAAATAATAGTTTTATTACAGAGTTTTTGGTGAAAGTGCTGAGTTAGCCCTGCCAGTGGAAAGGCATGCCGGTGTTATGGAATATATATATATTTTTATATATATTTTTTGGGAAGGCAGGCGTTTTATCCTCGAGAGAAAAGGAAAGCGGACTGGAAGGATGTCCGATGCTGCAGCGAAATTCTCTTCTGTCAAAATTTTCTATCTTCTATCCCTTTCTCAATTTCTATCTGTGATAAGTAAGATATAGGGTAGTAATATAGTTTAGGAAAAACTTAGAAATGTAAGATTGTGTAGGAAAAAATAAGTAAGGCAACTAGACAGAAAAACTCTTCAATTTTCTAACTTTGGGGGCTTTAAAAGCAAACTGGGGAAAAATCTTTCTTTGGGCTTTATGGGTAGTAAAAAAGTTCTTTGAGCTTATGGGGAAGAAAGTTTCCTATGGAAGCTTTTGACCTGAGGACAGCTGAAATGCCAAGTCCAAGCGGCAGGAGAAAGTAATTTCTCCCTGAAGCAAAAATGGGAGTGTAAGAAGTCAAAGTTTAAAGTTGGGAAGTTTTGGGAAAAGTTGGTCTTTCTCCTGGGGAAAAAAAAAAATCGTTCTCCTAAACTCTAAAGCTTTTCTTGAAAAATTTTGGGGGGAAAAATCTCTCTAAAAAGCTTTAATCTTTCTCAAAAGCTCTCTTAAACTTAAAAGCTAAATTTGTCCTTCTGGGAGATGACAAAAATTAGAATCACCTGAAGATATTAGTATAGGGACCACCTGTGATTAGCTCTAAGGGAAAACAACAAACCTCTTAAGACAGCAAAACCTCTAAGTTCTTTCAAGCTTTAACAATCCTCCCTGCAATGCAGGAGGCAGGAACAAGTTTCTAAAAACCCCTTTTAAGCTCTGTCTCTTCAAGCTAGTAAAAGACAGTGGGTCAGAGTACCCTGAGGGAAACGCTTGGGAGAGAGCGGGTGAACAGCTACAGAGAGCCCAAAAGGGCAGCAAACTTTACCTGAGAAAAGCAAAAAGCCAAGCTTTTCAGTTACAGCCGAGCTGAGGCATCAAGTGCTTTGTTTTTGAGTGAGCGTTTCAGAATGAAAAGGTGCTCCTGATCGTCCTATGCAAAGATTCCCTGAAACTGTTAGCATTGTATCCTCACTTCTGAGCAAAAACCCAGAGGCGACTGGCCAGCGTCTCTGAGTTGGAGTGCATTTCGGGGATACTAGGGTTCCTGCGTTGTAAACTTCCTGGAGCACAGAGCTGAGGCAGGAAGGTGCAGGACCAGGGGGAAGATTGCTAATGAACAAACAAAGCTAAAGCCGGTGGGAACGGCACAGTTGTCCACTTTCTTACAAGTCCCGGGGTTGATAGATCCACAGCTGCCAAAAGAAATCTGAGAAAAGCTTTCCTATCAGAGAAAGGACTTTTCTGGGAAAACAGTAAAGCTGAACTGGGTCTGAAGCAGTCGTGCTGCTGAGTCAGAACGCTGTCTGGGGAAAGAGCCCAGCCAGGGCAGAACAGAACTATCCAGGAGTAAAGCTTTCTTTTCTGTCAGAGAAAGCATCTCTTTGAGAAAAGCTTTGTTTGAACTGACTCCCTGAGATGAGGGAGTGTAGCCCTAAGGGGTGATTGCCTCTGGCATAAGCTCTGTCCTTGAGCACCCAGACAAGCAAATGCAACCCACTGGGGGACTGGGCCAGGTGAAGGCCTGATGAGGCAAAGCACCTGTCCTAATGGGAGTTTAGAAACGGCAAAAACCTCCCTTGTTAGATTTTCAGTCTGTACGCAAACCACACAGACCCTGAAAACAAACGGACAAAAAGCCCCTACCTTCAGTAGCAGGGAAAGCCGCCGCTCTAGTGTCGGAAACTGTTTCTGGGGTAGAGGGGATAAACTGAGACCAAACTGGATACTGTCAGGGAGAAAGACTCTGAAGAAACAGAGAGGGGACAGATTCCTCCCCAGAAAATGCATGACCTGACAAAGCTGCTAGAGTTTGAGGCAGATTCAGGGGGAGAAAAAAAGCCCCTACCTCCAAAGGCAGCTAACAGAGGTACAGAGCTGCAGACAGATAGCTGAAGCTCTGCATCTGGGGAAGGAAGGAACAAGCAAAATGAGAATAAGATCAGTGGGAGAAAATCTCTCTGAAGGAGCTATGGAAAAGCTGTTGTAAATGATCTTGTTTTTCACTGACTGGCTAAAACAAACACAAGCCCCGAGGAAAGTTGCTATCAGAAATGCCAGCCTCAATGCCGGCTAACGAGGCAGGTGTGGTTCTGATCCGGGGCCAGTGTCTGATGAAGGAGAAACACCTGTTGAAGCCAGCTGAGGAGAATAGAAACCTCCCAATGTGCCATAGCTGAAAATGTAAAATGCTTGTTCAAATCTCCCGTTGCAAAAGAAAGAGACTCTGTTCAAACCTCCCGGGCAAGAATTTGTAAACAAGTCTGGTAAGAGAACCAGTTGACTCTCAAACCCGATAAGAAATATGGGAAATGATATAAGGGACTGATATTATTATGGACTGATATAAGGGAAATGCATTCTGGGAAAGGTAGTTTTTCCGCTAAAGATGGCGACATTGCCCTGAAACACTTGTCAGCTCAAAAATACGTTCATGGTAAACTTAAAATACAGCCTTTAAAAAGAATAAGGAGGAAAACCATCTAAGGGTTTAAATGTCAGTTCCAATAACAAATTGAAAGGATACGGAACTAGGTGCTTCGTGGTTTGGGGCTCCGTTGGTAAAATGCCTTATTTACCCTAATAGCTGTGCAAAGTTTTTACTGTAGTTGGATGACAAAAAGCTACCTATAAGAGCAAACAAGTCACTTTAAAATCCTTAAAATATCACCTAATAGCTGTACAGTATTGGCGAAGAGCTTTACAGAAGCTAAATACGGTAATTTCACCCTCAGCGTAAAGGTTTTCAGTAGAACAAACCAAAAGTACTGCTGTGATAGAAATGTTTGAGTTGAAGTACTTAGGAGCTATTATGAATTTGGGTGAAGGGACAGCCTCTAGTTAAAAACTGTCTACCGCTGACAGTGCATCTCTGCCAGTCTGGAACGGCTGAGAGAACTGGCAACTTTGGAGTGTGGCTTCGTCCTGAGAATGTTACAATCCCCTAGCAACAAGTATCACAACTCTATAATGACAACACTCACTAAATCCCAGTGCTTTATAACAAAACTGACTATGAACTCTAAACTTTAGAAATGATGTACGTACTTCCTGTCTAGTTAAGAGAATCTTTATAATAGAGATAGTGATAATAATTAAGAGTAAGAAGTAGAAAAATGAAAATAAGATATGTGAGTTTGTAGAAATTCTGTCTTGTTAGATCTGTGTTAAGAAATCTTTAGGTGTTTGCTAAGTTAGATATATGCTAATGGTAGCCTATATAAGTTTGTAAAATAGATCAATAGAGTTCCTTTAAGAATATAAGCTTGTAAGAAGTATCTAAGGTAGTCTTAAGACATGTAGTAATAAGCTTGTAAGATGCTAGTTGTAAATGTAAGTTTAAATAAGAAATAAGATGGAATGAATATAAGTATATAAGAATTAATAGGAAATATATTTGCTAAAGTAGTTCTATAGTTTCCTTAAAGTATAAATAAGTAGATGTTAATATGTGAGTTTGTAAAAATGTGTAAATGTTGAGAGAGTTTATGCTTAAGCACATGTTATATGGGTTTGTAAAGAGTAAATGTTAAGTGTGAGTCTATTAATGTATATGGTGAAAACACCTGAGACACAGGAGATAGTGTCCTAGTAGACTGCAAAGTAGGCAGTCTGAATGGTTTCAAAAGCTCCAGAAGCCGCTTAGAAGCTAAGAATGGCGGACGCCAGAACCAGCACAAGGCATCCGCAGCTGAGATCCATGGAATATCAACGCAGCACAGAAAAACCTGAGCTAACAGCAAAAACAGTGCGGTTTAAAATATTACTATAACTAAAAAGGTCTGTCTGTGAGAACAAAAGTTGCAGAGACGCTTGTTTGAACAAAAATTAACTGCAAAAAGTTTTGGTTGAAAAACGTCTCTTCATATTTGGAAGTGAAAGCCTGATAACAGAATTTATTTCTTGTTTGAACTTTTTGAACTTAAAATGAGATAAAATTACAAAAACATTTTGGTTATGGATTTCTTCAAATTTGGAAGGCTAGTACCAATATTTATCATTTGAATTTTGGTACTTAAATGAAATGAACAATAGAGATTTCATTGCAATTGGACAATTTTGAGCTTACTTATAGTAATGACCTAGGAACGGTTTTCTGGAATTGGGTTAAAAATGGAACTGTTTAAATGAAGAAATGTATTTCTACTTAGAATCAAGATGCAATTTTGTGTATGCATATATGCTTTATTAATTGGAGATTTATGAATTGTTTTGTGGAACTGTTTATGTAAAAATGGAATTACTTATGGAACTGGTTTTGTGTCACAAATGAAACTGTTTAAACATATAAGTTTGGGTTCCTCTAACTAGGTTTGAGTTTTTGTTTAAAAATTATAAAGAAAAGGAGGAGTTATGAGATTGAATTATGTTCGCAGAAACCTATTGATATTAATGCACCCTGGTTTTGTGGAGTTAAGAAAATATTTAAGTTTGATGTAAATACATCGAAGTTTTTCCTATGTTAACAAGAAAATTCAAATGATTGAGTTAAAGTTGTAAGACGGAGAAAATTGTTAACTATATTTAGCACCATATATGCTAATTCTAATGGTTCTGTTAAGAGTTTGTTTTGAGTTGTAAAATTGAGAGAATTGTGACTATGTATAGCAATATTTAACCTGTTAATGGTAATGATGAAGCTAAGGGATTCTTTAAGTTTGTAGTCACCGAGTTTTGGTTTAGAAAGGGCTTGAGGCAGCTAAGACTGCTGTAGTCACCTTGAACCTAATTCAAAAGAGAAATGCCATCTATATCATCCTCTACTCCCATACTGGAAGGTGTAACAGCTATGGAGATTGCTGTAAGCCATTAATAGTTATATTTTTATATATTAAGAAGGGGGGACCTGTGGGAGCCCGTTCTGGGGTTCCTCGTGGCTTTACCCAGCAGGTCCAAATAGAGGATGATCAGGACCACGGGCCTGAGTGCAGGTGTCTGAGATGGTCTGCACTTGGCTGTGCTGGGGGAGGAGGTCTTTTGCTCCACCCCTTGGCGTCTCTATAAAAACCCTGGACCAGAGACAGTCCGGGCCCGTTGGAATAGGTTCCAGGCCCTCTCGAGGCTATCCTTTATTTTCTATCTGTTTATCTCCACAAGACTCTCCGCTATAAATCCTTCTATCTAATATTTCCTGCTGCTCGCACTCAAGAAAACTCTGGGAAGCTGTGGGGGTGGTGGGTAAACGCCCCACAAGCCGCCATACTAAGCCATGAATGACTTTTACTAAAACAAACATTTCTTCTTGGCAGCTATTTGTCATCACTTCTCTAAATTGAAGAAAATCTTTGCGTTTACATATAGTCATGTTGCAGACTTAAAGGGTCAGTCAAAGTATTTATCACATGTGTACTATGTGCTAAGTCAACAATGATTGACGTATGTTTTTGTTTTTTTTCTTTTTGCCTCCAAGGAGTTCTGAGTCTAAGATGAATACAAGATGTGAATAGATTGTCACAAGGCAACATGATAGGTCTTAAAATACATGAGCAGAGTTCAGTTGCTATGATGACTAACAGTGCTCTGGGAATTTGGGGTTAGAGTAGGTGGTATTTGATCTGATCTGAAAGGACAGGTAAGAAAGTACCAGTTAGAGAAAGAGGACAAAGTTTCAGTGGGGCAATGACAAGTTATCTTGTGAAATGAAGAGTCAGGAAGGAGTCTGCCATGTTTATGAGAGACAGAAGATGGTGGTCTACCCAAGGCCAGCAAGGAGGAGCAAGAGCCCCATGTCCTCAAACTCACTACAGGAAAAGGGAGCTTTACTGTCATCTAAGTTAAAGCAGAAGGCAGAGCAACAGCAGCAACTGATCGCAGGATCCCTGGGACAATCCAAAAGGTACCCTGAAAGATGTCCAGCTTCTGCAAGGATGAGAAGTAAACAGATGCTGTATCTCTAGTGAGTTTTCTTCTCTCACTGTGATAAGAGCCTGTTTTCTACACAAGGCTGGCTTCGAGGATGACAGGAAAACACACACACACACACACACACACACACACACACACACACACACACACACACACAAAACAAACAAACAAACAAACAAACAAACAAACAAACCAAAAAAAAAAGCCAACAAAAAAAATCTGGCTACTTTTTAGCTTAGAGATGATAAACAGAAATGTTTCCCCAGTATTTCCCTGACACAGCAAAGGAAAGAGGCAAAGGCGGCTGGTGGTTCTTACATAAATGCTCTGCTACAAGATCCCAAAATAACTAGAAAGAAAACTGTGCCTGCAGAAGCTCTGTGTGCTTCTGAACTTAAGAGTCCTGATTGTGACAGCCTAGTGATCCAACTTGGGCAAGAGGTAAAAGGCAATGACCAATACTGACAAGATAGTAGAAATCATCTTCCTGATTTCTGACATGCCTTCAATTAGTAGATCTTTCCTTCATAGCTGACTTATATACTGAACCATTACAATTTGAAGGACACAATGGGACACTATTATAAGAATTCTTAAAATACCTGACCATGCCAAAGTGTGAAGTGCATACATTACAGCTGGAAAACTGCAGGTGGGGTCCACTTTGGAATAAAGCTAGGGATCTTCTGAACTAAACTAATGATGGGTGATAGCATTCTGTATGCTGGGAATATGTGTTGCTATGATTGGTTGATAAATAAAGCTGTTTGGCCAATGGTGAGGCAGAATAAGGTTAGAAGGGACATTCTAACTAGAGAGAGAGGAAGGAGAAAGACAGAGCAGGGAGACACTGCTAGCCGCTGGAGGACAAGCAAGATGTAAAAGTACTGGTAAGCCACAAGCCATGTGGCAAAGTATAGATTTATAGAAATGGGTTAATTTAAGATGTAAGAGCTAGCTAGCGAAAAGCCTGCCATGGCCATTGTTTAAAAATAACATAAGCCTCTGTGTGTTTACTTGGGTCTGAGTGGTTGCAGGACCAGGCAGGACACAGGAATTTTATAAGTGGCTGTGGGACCTTGGTGCCAGGCAAGCATAGGAAAACTTCTGACTACAAACTTAACGTATATTTATTTCCCCTAGAGAAATAAAAATTTATGTATATACACACACAAACTGACATAAATGGAATGTTGGCAAAAAATTTTTTCATAGATATAACATCTGGAAATAACCCAACATCTATCAACTGGTGAATAATGTCATGTCCAAATAGTGATAAAAAAAGAAGGATCTAGAAATGCATAGAACATGAAAGATAAATCTCAAAAACATTATTTTATTCAGAGAAAGAAATCAGACTTATAAATATATATATACTGAGCAATTCAATTTAATTCTATGGGAAAAAAGAGTATAGAAACAGAAATTATATTAGTGTTTGCCAGTTGGAGTTGGTAAAGGGGTCTGGTGTCTAAGCATTAGGAAATATGCTGTCTTGTTTTTGACTACAATTATATGGATATATGAAAATTTTGAAAGTCATTGAAATCTACACCTGAAAAGGTTGATAAGTTATTTCTCAATAAGCAACAATAACTTGTATGTCTTACAGAAAAATAACCTGAAGGAGGCATTATCTTCAATTTTCATTTGAATATTGGTTTCATCATTTGCAGCTATGAGGTTTTGATCTATACCACTTGTTTATTGTAATTCATATTTAGTGGCAGACTTAAATGTCAGTCATCCCTCTTCGAAGTTGGTTTGGGGGGTGAATAGGGGTGCAGAGCTGAGGTTCTACCCCAGAATTTCATGTTAGGCAAGTGTTCCACCACTACTACATCCCAGGCCTCAGATAGTGACAGTAGTGAACAAACACACTTGTCTTTCTGCATCAAGGGAGACTCGGGAGAAATATCATTCAAGTCATGCTCAGTGTTTACATGAGGAACTCAAGTTGAAACTTTCTTAGAAATAAAAAAGAACTACATCAGCTTATTAATAGGATGTAGCCAAGAAATCTCCTCCCACCCCATCTTCCTATTTCATGAAGTAGTCCTAAATACTACAGAGGGAAAGTAGGCAAAATTTCTTTTTCTGTCTACGCCATCCTTTGTTTGGTATTAAAACACTGACAGAGGGAATTCTGAAGCCACAAAAACCAAGACCAGTTTCCCAGATGGCGGACTTTTCTTCTTCAGCACAAGTTTCTTGTCTTTTTTGCTTGACAGCCCTGGTGTGGGGATATAAAATTCCTGAGCTGGCCACTAAACAGACAAGGCCATGCTTCTCTTATGATCTTTTGCCTGAGTCAATACAATGCTTGTCACAGGGGCAGAAGGAAAGGCTTGAGAAACGTAACAAAGGAGTAATCCTTGGGCTGCTTTTCTGAATAGCACCTAAGTATTTCTGCTGTAAATCTTATAACCAAGTACTGAAAGGGTGAGTCCAGGAGAGAAAATTGATTTAGAATCCATGTGGCATCACAATTGTGAGGCACAATGCTATTTAGGCAATTTTTCTATGAAAATGCATGATATGTGCATATGAACTGCTCAGGACAAATGCTAGTTCACACCAAGGCCTTTTATCAGGCAGAGTGCTTTAGGAAAATTGTGTGCTTCCCCAGGAGCAGTCCCCAGATGTGGGGCAGGGAAGATCTCACCCAACAGGAACAGAGAGGGAGGGCAGGCATGAAGTACAACGATGACCAGGAGGACATGGTGACATTTTTCAGTGCTGGAGTTTCCTCTCTGGACCATTTCAGTTCAATGCCAGGAGCTATGGTGAAGCACTGTACAGTGTTGTCATTAGAATGCCAGACTCCTTATTTGACTTTGGTCTCAGATTAGCATAACAAATTAAAATATTTTTCTAGAAGTAGGAATTCCCCTTCTCTGCTTTTATAATTTAAAAACAGATACTCATCTAACCAATTTAGGGTCCTAAGAGCTTAGCACTTTTCACAAATCTCCCTGACCATGGGCTAACATCTTGACTTGTTACTCAAGTATTTGTCACTGTAACTAGCATTTGTTCAATTCCAGTTACAAAGGTCCTAAATTCTTTTCAGACTAGTGCCTCTCCATTTTCAACTGGTAATGGGGGCTTCCTTGAGCCTGTGATTTTACCGATTTTACATTTGGAAGCTGCCCTCAGATACTGGAAAAATAGCACTGATATTCTCCAATTACAGAGTTAATAGTAATATCTAAACTTTAGTGTTTCCCAGACACTGTCCTAAGCATTTTATTTGTAACATCTTAGTTGGACATCATAGCAATGCACAGAAGTAGATCCAATTACTTTAAGGAGGAAAAATGAAACCACACCCTCCCTCTATATCCATCTTTGCCATCTAGTTCATCAGTTACACTTAAACTACGTTAAACAGTAACTTGCAAGGAGCAACTGGAAGCGAAGAAGTTTATTATGCTCTCCTGCAAGGGAGGTATGGTTACTTATTTGCAGGCAGACTTCCCTGTCGCAACAGAAGGGCTAGAGCTCCAAACAGCAGAAAGGTGGCATTCTGAGTCCTAGTCCCTTTGCAAATAGTGACTTGCAGCGTTTGTGTTGCCACTACAGAGAAGCCTCATATCCAAGCAGATGTAGGTGAGTTGTATAAGATCCCTGCATGCCGAAGCTATCAGCAAATGGTCTGGATGTACATGCTTAACATTTAACAAGATTTTTATCTAGCCTCATGCAGATACCAAATGGCATCAGACTGTGTGTGGTGGTGTTGGGGTGAGATATTTGGGGTTTGGATGAATTCAGATGTGCTTTCTATTGCTCAGTCCTTTGAGACAGAAAGGCCCAGGGGATGGACTCTAATAATCTGCTCCCATGCAATGTGTTTGAAAAGCACACACTTCCAAGACATCCACATAAGGCATAAAAAACAAGGAAGAAAAGTTTTCTTGACTTGATTAAGATTTTGAAAACTTGGAAGCCAGGTGTGACT
This sequence comes from Peromyscus maniculatus bairdii, assembly GCF_049852395.1. Classification (NCBI taxonomy): domain Eukaryota; kingdom Metazoa; phylum Chordata; class Mammalia; order Rodentia; family Cricetidae; genus Peromyscus; species Peromyscus maniculatus. Next base: position 55,346,733 of record NC_134866.1, read on the forward strand.
TTAACTACTCAAGCAAAAGAGAAAATATAATAAAACAAAAGATGTTTATTTAAGATTACCTAATCTTGGTATACTTGTGACTGACTCATCTATCATTAAAAAGAGCACATTTCTAAGCCCTCTTGCTCAGGGTTTCTTCCTATTTAGCTGACAGCAAAACATGAAGCAAGTATGAGAAAGTAGCCATTGTCAATCTCACCTACAAATGATGCTTCTCATACTGTCTAAATTGGGGTGCAGAACAGGGCCATCAACCCAGTCTTCGTCACCACCAGCCAGATGTCACAACAGTAGCACAGCTCAGACACAAGCACAGCATATCTGGTTGAACATGAAAAAAGCCTTACCTAGAGTACAAATAAGACATTAGCTACAAGGGAGTTTCCTCCCAACCCCTATGTCTTAGTTAGGGCCTCTATTGGTATGATAAAACACCACAGCCACAAGCCACTGGGGAATAAAGGGTTTATTTCATTTTACAGTCTATAATCCATCATCCTGGGAAGTCAGAACAGGAACTCAAGCCAAGAACCTGGAAGAGAAGCCACAGAGGAGTGCTCTTCCTGGCCTGCTCCTCTTGCTTGTTCAGCCTGCTTTCTTGAGGCACTTAAGACTGGCAGTTTAGTAGTTATTACTACCACAATGAGACGGGCCCTCCCACAATAACCATCAACCAAGTAAATGACCTATAGACTTGACTACAGGCCAGTTCTTTGGAGGCATTGTCTCAATCAAGACTCCTTCTTCCCAAATAACCCTAACATGTGTCAAAAAACTACCATCCTATCATGCCTTTGTATACAGCAATTATTACTAAACTTCCTTTTCAAAAACTGGTATTTCTAGAATGAGAAAAACCCAGTTATATTAATTCCCTGCTCAAATAAATCCTATTCTGTGCTAAATATCATGCAGATTTATTGAAGTGAGTTGTTGAGATCTATAGAAAGGAACTGACTTCTAACTTGGATTTTAGTCTTCCTAAGCAAATATATGTAATTGTTCATGATGAAAATACACTCCAATTCTACAACTCATGTGATTTTGTAACTAACTGGATTACGTTAAAAAATAATTCAGAATTAGGCCCTCAGATAGCTCAACCAGTGAAGGTACTTGCCACCACCAACCCTGAATACCTGATTTGATTTCTGAAACTCACATAGTTGAGAGAAGCAACATCTAAACGTTGATCTCCACACATGAAGTAGGGCACACACCCTCACAACATATACACACACCTAATAAATAACTATAAATTATATTAAAATAATTAGTAATTTAAAAAATCAAATAATAAAATAATTAGTAATAATAATAATAATAATAATAATAATAATAATAATAATACAATTCTACACAAAGCCAATTGCCAGGCATGCTTGTTATAAAGGAGCAGAAGACTGTTGGGCCTAAGAGGATATTAAGAAAGCCATTACGAAACCTGGAGTTAGACCCACTGCCTTGAGATGAAGCCCAATCCACATTGTAAAATGAGGAACAGAGTAGGTAGGCAACAAACACTTTCCTCCAAAGTCACACTTCTGTAGTAGTTTGAACAGACATTGGCAGAGAGTTAATGAATTGAGCAACCAGGGGCTAAGGATATATCTAAATACCTCTGTTTAATTCTAGCTGGAGTCTTGGCTTACCAGGCACTCTCTACTTTTAGAAAAATGGTTAGTATTGATTCACTGTTTTGTTATTTAGCAGGAAACAAAATATAAAAGCCCTAGCATCTATAATCTTAGAGTTTATCTTCTAAGATGTTCATAGAAGTGGAAAGATGTTTTAATAGAAAATAATTTGTATAGGATTATAAACAATGTAACAGGAGCCATATAATATCTTAGAGATTTAATACAAAAAAGCTGAAGATTTACATTAAAAAATAAAGTGGATTTGATCAGAAAGACCTACTGAAGGGAGAGGGACTTATAACACATTTTAAAGAGACTCGGAGACATTAACCTTTAGAGAGAAAAATAGAAAGCAACAGCATGGGCAAAGCTATGTGTTGTCTTTAGTGGGAGAGAGTGGTGTGTGGAAACAAGAGTTCTAACTGACCTGACACTCAGCAAGCCTGTGTGGGAGACGCAACCTGGTCAGTGTTTTGCATGTTCTGTAGTTCCATGCTTAAAACAGTCTGTTCCTCTTAAGTAGAGACATTATTTTAATTTATTTCTTACTTAATTATAAAATAGCAATTGTTAATGGTAGAAAATTTGAAAAATAAGGTTTTCCTCAATAGCATTATTTAAAGATATCACTATTAACATTTACAATCTTATTCACTGGACATATTATATGTATGTATGTATGTGCACGCATCAATTACATAGAAAAGATATATATTACTACAAATACTGTGTATATATTTTTTTCTATGTTTAGTGTTTTAAAATTAGCATACTGCTTTGTGTGTCATGACTTACAAGGCTCTTCCTGTTCTTCTGGTTTCACTGAAGATTCTTTTGTCTTTTCAATTTCTATAACATTTTAACAAGAAGTACATACAAGCCCTTGTTTTAGTGAAAGAAATAATATTTATCTGAGTGAATATTAGGCTCATATTAGCATATTTTTGATTACTAGACTAAAATATTCAGAGATGACAAGCTTAAAAAATTGGGACCCTTTGATTCATTGGGGGCACTGTGACAGTTAGTACTAGCATGTCAACTTGACAGGATCTAGAATTGTCTATCACTCTAGACCTAGTGGGACCTGGGAAAAGGAGCTGATAAATGAGGCACACTAATGTCTCATGAGATAGCCAACTTTATTCAGAGCATCACACAATTTAAACTTTGAGGACTAAGATGAGTCACACAAGTAAAGTACACATTCACTATGTTCCCCAGGGCAGTCCATCCATAGAGGCGCAGGGACATAGCAATAGGAGTTGTAATGAGTACTCTGAAGCAAACACACTCCTTATCCGCTTCACCTGGGAGGGGCATGAAAATATATTCCAAGAACAATTCCATGTTTTGAAGAAAGTGAGATCACAAGACTCTTTTCTTGTTTTCTTGGAGTTTTATCACAAGCACCCAGAATTCTCCTCACAGGACTCCATTCTTGGACACTGTTCTGACACCTAATCACCTGAGAAATGGTCCTTTGGGCATACCTGTGGAAGACTGTCCTCATTACATGAATCACTGTGTGACGACCTAGCTCATTGTGGGCAGGACCACTCACTAGGCAGGAGATGCTGAACTATACAAAATGGAAAACAAAAGCTGAGCACTAGCATGTGCTCATAATGGATTGGCTCCCTCAAGTTCCTGCTGCTGGGATTTCCCACTGTGATTGACTAGAACTGGAGATGTGAAGACACAAATCCTCCCTTACATTGTTTATGTCAGGGTAGTATCATAGCAACAGTAAAAATAAACAAACAAAAAAAACCAAAAAATTAAAACAGGAATTAAGAACTAACTTTTCACCCTCATTCCAATTTCTTGTATGCAAGGGGGCACAGTAAAGAAACTGTCAATTTGGCCACTTTCTTATTAAGCAGAAAGTTTTCATTGTGGATAAGAAAGAGACAGTATCTGAAGGCACCTGGAATAGTCCAAAGCAGAGAGAAAGAAAAACAGACTGGACCTGGCCAGGGCTGTCTGTGAAAAAAACAGGAAAATGGGGAGTGGACATGTCATGTGGATTATAAGGAGGATGAGTAAACTGGGGGAAGGGAAGAGCCAGGAGGCAGTCAATGGACTTTGAAATGCATAACAAATACATATGAATGAGTAGGAACTGAGGGAGCCTGGAGGCCAGTGTGGGCTTCAATATGTAACCACGGTATATAGAGTTAGTGAAAAGCTATGTTCCTTCTGCCAGAGGCAAGTAATGACTCTTGGGGGGAGGGGCAGGTTCACAAGTTCCAGAGGAATGCTGGCTTTTATCTGACCACCATAAATCCTTCTGTAGTCTATCTTGAGCCAATTCCTAATACCTGGACTGTCTGTGGCCTAACACTTGTGGGATTTTTTTTATTAAACCCCAGGTTCTTTTTGGTATTATTGCCTTCTCTTGACATGAGTGAAGAAACACTTTTCTTAGCATTGTAAATGTCTTTATCAAATCTCGTTTGTGGAAAATAAAATGGGTTCATGCCCAGGGCACTAAGTACTCAGCATGTCTATTATTTGAACATTTTGCATTATACTGCTTTCCTCTCACACCTTAAGGAGTGGACAAAACAAAGTCAAGTATACTCCTTCCCAGGTCAACTTACCCTATTCAGACACAAAAGCAGATGATTTTTACCACATTTGTATGGGGGTCATTACATTCAAAAGAAAGATTTAAAAGACACTATTGTATTACATGCAGCTATTTAGGATGATAATTGTTTTCCTTTTGTAAAAAAGGTAATATCTGTTTAGTATTTGTGTCTTCTATTTGGAATTTCTACCTGGCTTGCTTTGAGAATCTCCATAGTAACAAAAACAGGCAAACATCTTCCCCCTTAGGTGTGAGTGTTCTACCAATAGAGAAATTCAATATTGGAAAATGTGTCCTATTGACGATGAATGTTTTCTCTAGAGACACTTACATGTCCAATATCCTTGACAAGAATTTGTAAGCAGAAAAATACTACATGTCATGTTTCCCTTTATTTCTCAATAATTCAGATTGCATAGAAAACGGGGAGTTTCAGTGATAATAAAAACAACTCCAGGTATGAAATTACCTATGTTGGCAGTGGTACTGAGCTGCACATCTTCCTTTATTTACTGTGGAATATCCAGGGAGCTTTCCAATCCTGGTGCTAGACATGGTCAGTACAAAGCTGACCACTCTGTCTGATAACTTGGCTGTTGTTGTTTATTGAACAAATGTGTATAAATATATTGTTTACATTTGGTCATTTAAAATATTACAAGTTACAACACCTTCAGGATGTTACTGAATACTTGCAAATGACAGTAAAAGATACCACAGAGCGAAAATTTCACAGACTGACAATTTCTTTTTCTAAATAGCAACAAGTGTTCTCTCTATGCAGATAGAGGAAAAACAAATCACTTCTCCACGTATTACTGTGAGAACTGTGTGAGCTGGGACTATGCTAGTCAAACCAAAGCAGTAACTTTAAAACCTTGATCCTGATTTACAGAATTATAGGAGAAAGAAATTCTATGGTAAATCCTAAGATAAGCCATGAAGAAGAAGAAGAAGAAGAAGAAGAAGAAGAAGAAGAAGAAGAAGAGGAGGAGGAGGAGGAGGAGGAGGAGGAGGAGGAGGAGGAGGAGGAGGAGGAGGAGGAGTGCAAAACTTAAAAGCAATGACAGGTCGTGATTCATTCATCTCTTCAAGCCATAGCATTAAAGGAGCTTATGTGCAGACATGAAGAAAAGGAAGGTGAAGAAGGGGAATGATGAAACCCAAGACCGTGAGTAGAGACAGAGCAAAAATCTCCCCAAATTGCTTCTAAGATTTTAGAGAAACTTAAAGCAGAATGAGTTGACTCTGTAAAATGAGTTCTTTCATCTAATAAAATTAATCTAACCATTATTCAAATTACAAGTATTAAATTACAACATATATAGTGGGACCTAAACTTAAACCTGCAGCCATCAACACCCAGGATGGCCTTCTTGTACACCTTGGAAAGGGGATATCACCATTCACAGTACAGACCCCAGGAATGGAAGCCACTGGTACAAATTTAACAGGATGTCTTTGAGCTACGGCCAGGGAGTGGGATGAGGGGCCAGAGTGGACTAATGTATGTGCTCTCTACTACCACCCACATGCCAGTCTTTCATTCAAGTATTTTCTCAACAACTGTAGAATACTGTATCAGTTAAAGGTATCATAAAGCCCAATTCAAAGTGGCTTTATCAGAGAAGGGAGTTTCTTGTTTCATTCAATAATCCAAGAGTATGCAGAATTTATGAAGTAGCTGGTGTACTTGGAATCCTGGTGTCTCTCCCCTTTTTGATCTACTTCCTCAAGATGAGTCTCTTCTCCATTAGAACTTTGTGAAGTGTTTGCTGATATACAGAATGCTAAAATACCAAGTTCTTCCAGTTAGTAATCACCATTCCCTCATATCTTTACCAGAAATTCCACATTCAACATCATTATCTTTTGAGAACATTAACATGTTAGTCAATAGATGACTAAGTATGGTGGAGCATCTAAATGGCCACACCCTTAAATGAAACAGGCAACTCAGTCTGAATCAGAATAGTAGTAGGTGGATATTGGGAGCCTGAATATTGTGTGCATGTGTGCCTGGTGTATGCATGTGAATGCAGGTAGAGGTTTAATGACAACTTTCAAGCTTGTTTGTGAGGCAAGGTTTCTCTTGTTTTTGCCATGCTCCCTATTCCAGACTATCTGGACCATGAACTTCAGGGTAATTCTCCTGTCTTCACCCTGTAACTCACTGTAAGAGTACTGGAACTATAGATGTGCACCATAACATTTAGCTCTTTGCTGGTGATAGAGCTTAGGTCATCAGGCTTGTACAATAGGCACATTAACAGCTCTCCAAGCAATACTTTTGTGTGAGACCACTGCCTTCACTGCCTTTAGCAAATAACATAGAAAACTAGCTTATCTGAATTTGTGAAATATTTAAAATATCCCAGTAATTATTAAAGAAGCTATGAGGCAGAAAAGGAAAGGGATAAATGGTGTAATTATATTATAATCTCAAAAAGAAAAAGAAAAAAATGTTAAAAAGTTAAAAAATATATCTGATTTAGACTACTTTATAACATTTTATTAAGAGAAAGATCCTAGGAATAGATGCTTAAGTTTTTCCAAAATCTTAGACTCAGTAATCACAAAAATCTCTGAGCTTTCCATAAATTTCATCCTAAATATCTACTCTCACATTCAGAGAGCCTCTACTTTTATAATTTTAGAGAAAAGTCATGAGTAAATTTGAGGCCTCTATATGAAATACCAAGTGTGTTGGGATTTTATATTCAAGATATTTTTCTTTTCTCTCCCAATGTCCCCTGCTTTCCTTCCTCTCATGCAAGCTACAAGGAGAAATGAGGCAAAAAACAGACCACTGTGAGCTTCCAGGTTTAGCTTTCAAATGTCTGGGAACTGGAATGGAATGGAATGGAATGGAATGGAATGGAATGTAGTAGGGTAGGGTAGGGTAGGGTAGGGTAGGGTAGGGTAGGGTAGGGTAGCGTAGGGTGGGATGGGATGGGATGGGATGGGATGGAGTGGAATGGAGTGGAATGGAATGGAATGGAATAGAATAGAATATTCAAGGAGTAGGAAAGAAAACAATTTTATTCACCACCCCCTACACACACACACACACACACACCTAAACATACCCACTGAGCACAATATGTAGACAGACAAGAGCTAAGTCTCTTAATTGGTGATATAGTGGAATTTTACGTTTCTATAGGGGACTTTTTAGAGGCTATGAGTACTGGAGAGAAGAAATAACTGACAGATCCCAGCAGATGAGAACACAGGAAGCTGAGAGTTGCTCCTGCTCTCCTCCACCCAGAACTTGACACAGAAATAGCCAATTTTTTTTCTGCTTCACCAACCTTCAGAAGATTAGCACTTAAGTTAGAAAGAGGATGCACTAAGGAAGCCATGCTGACATAAAGAGGAAAATTTAAGTGACCAAAATTCTTTGCTACTTGACATGTCCTAGTCTTCAGGAAAAGGAAGTGGGTTTAACAATGATGGAGTGTCATTTGGAGAAAAACTGCCCATGAAACTTAAGCCAATCCTTCCCCCCCCCAAATAATTTAGTTTATATATATTATTATGGAAGGCCAAAACATAGGAGATTATTGACTACATCTTTGTATCTCTTCATGAGAATCTTTCTATACTTTACATTAGTTGTCTATTGCTACATAACAAATTATTCTGACTTATTAGCTTAAAATTATAATAATGAGTTATTATCTCAGAGTTTCTGTTGGTCAGAAATTTGGGAGTAGGTGAGCTATGTTATTTGGCTCCTAGTTTCTCCTGAGTCAAGATGTTGGTTGAGACTACAGTCACTTGACTGAGTCTAGATGATCTACATCTAAGGTGACTCACCCTCAAGCTACAAGTTCACTGGGCTACTGCAATGAGGCCTTGGTTCCTTCAGGGAGCTGCTTGAGGATGCCCACAATAGGGTGACTGGTATTCACAGTGGGAGCTTTAAAAAAGCCCATTGCCTGTCATGACCAAGTTCAGAAGTTGTACACTATTATTTTCTTCAGTAACTATGCGTTATGTAGGTCAAGTTTACTGGTTGTGGGAAGAGTTTGTACAAGGCCAAGAATACCAGCAGGTGAGGTTTTTAGTCATGATTTCAGAGATTGGTCACCACAGCTCCTTGCTTTGTAATATTTCCACTAGTGAGTAAAGGATGATTGGATCAAGAAAGGAGACATTCTAATTAAATGTCACCCTTGTCTGTCATTTCAAATATAAAAGGAGAAGGCAGCTCACCTCAGGCTCAAAGAAAAACAGTGAATAGGTTATGTTATTTATGCTTGACTCTGAGTGAACTTATTTTTGTCTGCTTTCCAAAGACGTGGCAAAAGGTCAGTAGGGGAAGCTTTATTTTAACTGCGTAAACCAAAGAAAGAAAAATGAACCCTGGTCAGCCAAGCAATAAAGAAAAACAGAGTGGATCATGTCTGATTCTAATTTGAGTAGAAATTAAAAGGGATGACTATGACAACTCTTTTGTCTGTTTCTTAAAATTCTGAACCTTTTGCTCAATGTTTTCTAAAGACAGAATTTAGGAGCCAGTAAGGAGAAGTTACTGCCCAACTTTCCAGCAGTAAACAGGTATACCTGTCACTAAGGCAAAATGTTTCTGCTGCTGGCTCTTGGCCTTTGTATTTCATGGGCTGCCCAGCCTCCATATGGCCCTAGAAAGGAAGGAACCACAAATAACAGGATGAGGGGCTGAACTAAAATTAAGATACAGAAAAATATGAGTGGTTTTATTTCTTATACTTTAACACATGAGTTTTTAAACCAATTTCCAAAATTTCTAAAGTTCAATGCTTTAAGGAGAAGCCCAAAATATCACTACTTCCATCTACATAAAACAAAATTTGTTTTTTTCCATTCATTAGGTCCACTCTATTTAGTCAACTAAAAAAAATAAATAAATCAACTCTTCAAAGAAGGTTTTAAATAAAATTGTGTAGTAGAGTTACCTGCATTAATAATAGAAATAATAAAAAAATAAATTTTATGTTAAATACTGTTCAGTCACATTTTTCCATCTCATTTATTTATCTCCACAAAAACTAGAATTATACATGACAACTCTCAGTTTTCAGATGAGAAGTCTGAGGGCCAGAAAGGCTAAGTGACTTACTAAAGAACATTAGCAGAGCTTGGGTGAGAAGTGATGGTTCCAGAGCCTTATTTACTCTACTGAACAAAGTCTCCTACCAAGAAGTCACCTGTTTAGAGCACAAGGAAATTTACACTTTTAGAAAAATATTGTTCTAGTGAGGTTTCTATTCCTGTGATAAAACACTGACCAAAACCAACTGAGGGAGGAAAGAGTTCATTTGGTTTTCAGGAGACAGTCCACCATTGGGAGAAGCAAAAACAGGAACAGAAAGTAGGAACTTAGAGGCAGGAATTGAAGCAGGGACCATGGAAGAATGCTGCTTACTGGCTTACTCTCCACAGACGTCCTACCCACAGTGGCTGGGTCCTCTCATATCAATAATTAATTCTGAAGTTCCCCCATAGCCTTGCCTACAGGTAATATGATGGGGTATTTTCTCTATTGAAGTTCCTTTTCCCAGACGACTTGAGTTTGTGTCAAGCTGACAAAAAAAATCTCACCACCCCAAATATTTATAATAGAAATACCATATGTAATACAAAAGAAGAAAAATAAGCGATCATATCCAATTCTAACAAACACCTACTATATACAAAATACTATGTTTTAAAAACAAAAATCATAAAGGTTTTAAGATTGAGAAACATGTCACAGGTGCATTAGCAGTGTGGAACACAAGTATGAGCTGTCAATTGAATAACTTCTTAGATCATAAGTGTAGGAAAAGGCTTGCTTACTCACCCTAAGAGAAAACCTCAGAATTCTCTACTTTATAATGTACTTTATCCACAATTGTGGAAGTTTTTGTTTTGTTTTGTTTTTGTCACTGTCACAAACAATCTAATAAAATTGATTTAAGGACAAGAAGGACTTATTTTGACACACAGTTTTCGTCCATGGTTCCTGGCTTTGCTGCTGTGGTCCTTGAGGTTAAAGAGAAAAGAGAACATTGTCCTGGTGGGAGCACACTGAAGAACAGACTATTCACCTAATGGTGCCAAGAAAGAGGAGGAAGCAGATGTGTGATGATTCATCTCAATTTTCAACATGATAAGATCTAAAATCTCTGGAAGACAAGTCTCTGGCATGCTTGTGGGCAATTATCTGGGTTAGGTAAGTTGAGGTGGCAAGATCCCCCACTGTGGGTGACATCATTCCCTCAGCTGGGATACCAACTGTGTGAAAAGTAGAAAAGCAACTTAGTACAAGTATTCATGGCTTTCCCTTCTTGGTGTGGCTGTAATGTGGCAGCTGCTCATGTGGCTGTGCCTTCTCTACCACAATGGACCTTAGTCTTGACCTGTGAACCCAATGAACTTCTCTCCCCATAAACTCCTTTCCTAGGGGTATTTTAACACAGCAACAAGCAAAGTGACTAAGATAAGCTACAACCTTCCATGGCCAGCCCCAGTGAGTTGCTTCCTCCAGTGAGGCCCCAGTTTCTGAAGTTCCTACTGCCTTCTCCAAACATAACCACTAGCTTGGAGCCCGAGAGTTCAACACATGAGATGGTGGCAACAGTTTAAATTCAACAATAATGACAATATTTTCTCAGTCTCAAGTTAAAAATTCAGAAAATTTTGATAAGTTTGACTATTTTTCTCATAAGGTTAATTGCTCACATTTTAAAACACTTCTTGTTTTTCCTTTTTATTGAAAAGAGATTTTTTTTTCCCTCACATGATATATTCTGTGAGTCCCCCTCTACTCCTCCTAATTCTTCTTCAGGACCCCTTCCACCCAGATTCACTCCCTTTCTGTCTCTCATTATAAAGAAAAACTGGTTTCTAGGGGGTAATAATAAAATATAACACAATAAAATAGAGATAACACAAAAATGGACACATTTGAGTTGTACAAAACAAATAAAAAGAAGGAAAGGAGAGCAAGAGAAGACAAGTAATCAGAGGTGTAACTCTCCTTACGCCACATAAAAGTGGCAGCTGAAGAAGTTTGCCTGTAGATTCACATAAACTACTTCAGTTATTCTTAAGACAATCACAAGGCCAAAGTTCCCTAGTCTTGGAAAATGTGATCATTTATTTAAAAAAAAGTCTTACTTTATAAAAGTCATGCAGAAGTTGCTAGGCATGGTAGTGCACGCCTCCAATCCTAGCACTTGGGAAGCCAGCGAGCACTGCATAGTGAGTCCCTGTGTCAAAAATAAACAACAAACAAACTAACAAACAAATAAGTCCATTAGGATTTTAGTTTATTTGACTTGGAGGTAATATTAATTTAGTTCAGATTATATACTTATTATTTTATCATTACAATTTTTGCTGCTGAATCACGGTAGGAATTTTCTGGAGGGTCATTTCCAAAGCTAAAGAAAGGAGGCCAACTGTGGAAAAAGAGCCTTGAAGCACTGGTTACAAGGCAGCTCTCTTTTTGGTCTTCCTGGGCCTTGCCAGCATTGCTGGTGAGAAAGCAGAACCCACCATGCAGTCCTCCAGGCAGCTGCTCAGCAGCACTGCCCCTTTCCGAAGGGAGAGCATAGCTCTCGTCGCTTGCAGCCTCACGCAGAATAAGCATGCGGAAAGCCACCAAAAGAGGCAGCCCTCACTGCTTCCTGGGTTCCTGCTCTTGAGGATCTGAGTCACTGTGTGACTTAAAAGCCAGAATCTTCTTCACCAAATAAGAAAAAGAGATGAATTCCACACAAAGTCCCCAAACGATTAATGAAAAAAAAAAAAAATGAAGTATTTAAAGGTCTCAGCTGGTTATGCTTCCTTTCACTTTGTCCCAGAGACAGAGGTATTTTTTGTACTCAGAAACCATTTATAAGAACAACTGCACGTTCTCAGTTTCTAGGGCTACCAAAAATATTGAAATTCTCTTGGTGCGATGGGATGACTTCAGTCAGGGACCGAAAATAGGACTGTACTTTATGCTAATCATACAAACCCTACAGTTGTCAAAACTTTAGTATTTGTTATCTTATAAACATGCCCTTAACCTACTGTGTTAAAAGCTTAGTTGTCAACTTGATTACATCTGGAATTCAGATAAATTTGATTTTATTTAATTATATGCATCTGCATTTTCAACAGAATCTAGAAAAAATTAGATATTTTATCTTCAATAGCATGGACATAGAGCTGAGGCTGCATGGGCCCTTTATTATGCCAGGGAAGGGTGCCTGGGTGTGTATCGGTTTTCCCAATCATTTTCTTGAGTTCATTTCACACCATCTCACAGATCTGAGGGGTCACTTGAATGAGGAATTTCCACTTTGTAACCCAGAATAGGAACTGCAGTCTTTTGATACACGGGAATGCTTCTTTGTAAACAGCATTTCATGGGCTGTTTGAAGCCAGAAGGAACTGGAACAATGTTTTCTTTTCTTTGCAGTGATCACTGGAGTGGGGCTGACAGAAGCTCTAATGAGGAGAGAGGACACAGAGGAGTGGAAAGCCAATCCTGACAGAATTCCTCTCACTTAGGTCTGAAAATTGTTGAACACATTTTCATTCTTCCTGTAAAAAACAAAAACAAAAACAAAACAACAGAAAAACTGTCACATCTCAAGTGAAGGAAAACAGCAAGAGAAGAGAATGCAGGAAAACCACGACAGGGGAAATGAACTGGTCCACTGGACTGTGATCCTTAGTTAAAAGGAAAAAAGCCAAGTTTGATGTTGGAAATTATGTCACACATAGACAAAAAACAAGCAGGGTCTCGATATAAGCTGACTAATTTTAAACAAGGACTGTGGAAAAAAAAGTGTATTCTGATAACTTTTTTTTTTTTTTTTTTTTTTTTTTTTTTTTTTTTTTTTTGGTTTTTCGAGACAAGGTTTCTCTGTGTAGCTTTGCGCCTTTCCTGGAACTCGCTTTGGAGACCAGGCTGGCCTCGAACTCACAGAGATCCGCCTGCCTCTGCCTCCCGAGTGCTGGGATTAAAGGCGTGCGCCACCACCGCCCGGCCTATCTGATAACTTTAATATTAAATTAAATCACTATTTAAGCATTTGTATCACATACAACTTTATTTTCTTTTTGCAAACTGCAAAGGAATTAAGAAGTTAATTGAAAAGATGGAATGGATTGAAGACATGGAAATGATAACAGCCTTTACTTTAAAAAATAATTATCCTCATGCTGAGACTATTAAATTGGATTTCAAGTTTTGTGATCCTGATATTAACATAATCTCTAGCCTTCTTAGCATGTTTTAGACAGTCAAATGCAAGGTTATTTCTTATTTTGGACTTAAGGACAGTTCATTGTTGACAGTTATTGGTGCAAATATCATCAGCTTCACTTCTCGGTTCAGTACATGTTCTGGCCCTCTTCCTGGAGGCTCATCCTCTTCCGAAGCATTCCACCTGTTCCTTTCACTTGTGTTCTTGAGATGGGGACAGGAAGGGTGCCTGCCCCACAGGAGTGCTCAGAGACGGTCCACTAGCCCTTTGCTCTTCCTGTTAGACAAGCTTGGAAAAGCTTTCTTTAGTTCAGCTGCCCGGCAACAGCTTGAAACTAAAAAGAGAGTGTTTAAAGCATTTAGAATGGAACTAATAGACTGTAAGTACTAAATAGGGAATGCCACTTTAAAAATGATGTAATCCAATACAACGAATATCTAAATGAATCTGCATTCCATTACCTCAGTTTTGTGGACCTGACACTCCCATACTCAAGAGCAAGCCTTCTTAGCCATCTTCTGTGCTGATATATTGTATATCAAATAAAGCTTTCCCGAGGAACAGAGGACAGAGCCAGCCACTAGATTAAACATAGAGGCCAGGCAGGGGTGGCACACACCTTTAATCCTAGCACTTGGGAGGCAGAGATCCATCTGGATCTCTGTGAGTTCAAAGCCACCCTGGATTACATGAAATTGATTCAGTGTAGGAGAGAAACAGAGCCAGGCAGTGGTGGCACACACCTTTAATCTCAGTCGTTGCGAATCACACCCCTTTAATCCTAGCACTGGAGATTTCATGCCTTTGCTACCAGTATTTGGGAAGCACACATTTCATTAATCCCAGCACTAGGAAGTAAATGGCTGGATGATGAAAGGCATAAAAGACATGAGGAGACAGGAACTAGAGGAGGTTCTTTCAGCTGAAGACTCAGAGGCTTTTAGTCAGAGGATTCGTGGAGTTGACGAGGTGAGAAGTGGCAGTGGCTTGTTCCTTTGTCTCTCTGATCTTTCAGCATTTACCCCAATATCTGGATCTGGGTTTTTGTTATAGATCATTTAGGATTCATGCAACAATCTTCCTGGTGGCATTTCTGGAAGTCAGCCTTTAGGTGAGATGTTCATATATGAAGACAAAATCTGTATTGGGCATTTTAGCCTTACTGTAATTCAGCTGTAATGATCCAGGGTGAGAAAGAAGTAATTTTCTATTCTCTCTATTCAATGGCAAACACTCAAAAATGTTTGAGAGGTGTGCTTTTAACACTAATCAAGGCATTACAGAAGATGAATTGACGATAACCACTATTAAAGGTTAATATTTAATATGTAACTCTCACAAAGATGGCTTAATTCTATTTTCTTCAGACTCAAGAACAAAACAAAACATTAAGTCATCCTCAAAAAAAGATTACCCTCAAGTTTCAGGGGGTTACAGGTTAAAGGAAAAGCAAATGTTTACTCCGAAGATATAGAAAGAGGAATAAACTCTCTCCTAGATATTTCCGGCACTGATTTAAATTCATCTGTTTTAAAGGGATGACCCCTAGATCAGTGGCTTCATGCCCAGGGGAGGCCTTAGGTCATAATGAGAAGTCAAGGCCTGTAAGGAAGGCTGATCCTATAATGAGTGGTGATAGGAATTCTGATTTGAAAGGATCAACTATACTCTCCAGTGCCAAAACATTCTATTAGCCACTGAAATGTGAGGGTAAACAATTTAAATTTGTGTATTGTCTTTCTTAGCCACTTCTGCAGGTATGTGTGAGCCTGTGTGTGCATGTGTATGCTCATGTGTGTGCATATGTGTGCATGCCAGTGTGCAGGTGCATATGGAGGCCTTAGATGGGTGTTTCTTTTCCTCTGTTGCTTCCACTGATGTTGTGTTTTAACCCAAGGACTCTCACTGAATAAAGCTCATTTATTAGGCTGCCCAGTGGGCTCAAGGCATCCTCCTGTCTCTGTGTTCCCTTATCTGCTTTCCCTTCCCTCTTCTTCCAGCAGATCCCCTCCCCACTCTACTTTCAAGTCTTCAGGTTTTCCTTTTGTGGCCCACTGCAATTAACTAAGGTTTCCTGCATGAGCATGAGTGGTCTGTTATTTCCTTGGGTAAGAGCAACTTACAGCGACTATACCACAGGCTCTGCCCTTTCCCCAGTAACTATTGACTGCCTGGAGCTTCTCTTGGAGGAGGGGGGTCTTTGTGAGCCCCTTCTCAATTTGTGATGTGATGCTGATGGGCCCCTGTTCTACAGGGCTTGTGCAGGTGCCTCTGCTGCTGAGGGTTGGTGGGCTCAAGGACATGCCATGTGTAGAACATAGAGTTTCATAGCACTTTTCTTTATCCTCCAGCTTTTGCAGAAGTATTTCCTGTAAGACATGCTCTATAGCCTTCGTCATCACTTTTCCTCTTCTTGACTCCTAAAACCCAGATATCATGGGTGGAGCTCCATTTTGAACCAGTCTACACTCCAGAGTTGGCAGTGCACAAACATGTAAGGATGGGTACCTGGATAATTCATGGGTCAAAATCACTTCCAATAGATCTGTATGTATAGAGTGAAGGGAGCAAGCAAAAACACTTTGGTCTAAGTTCTGCCATTTTTACTTCAGACTCTATTTTACCTAAAAGGTGAAATAAAGTTTAGGTTCCCAAGCACTAGAGGAGCTGAGAACTTTCCAGTGGCTGACCACCCTCTTACTTAAACCATAGGAATAGTTGTTATGCATCTTTAGTCCTCTAGAAACATTACGGCTGTTCCTAACAATAGAAAGAACAAATGAATCTGATTGGTTGGATTGAAAGACTTGCATTGTATCTCAGCTGACAGTGATGGAACTCACAAGGAAAGTTCCTAATCTTTAATTTCTGATTGGTGAAAATTGTAATTGTAACTGGGCAAAAAATGTTTGTGAATTTTGTGCTTATAAATCCTGTTTCTGCCCCTGCTCAGGGCTATCAGGAGAAACAAAGCGCTTGAGTCCTTGTCCTGCAGCTCTGATCAATCAGTGACCTGTTTATGTGGTGAATTATTAAAATCTTTGGAGAATTATTAAAATCTTTGGAACCTGTAAGTGTTCTGTCTCTCCTTCCACATGGTGCATAACAGGTTAGGTGTAATAAGAGATGTAGACTAACTTATTAAAGTTCCTTAAAGAAATTTTAAATCCTATCTGCCCTCCCCGTCTCCCACCCGATCCTCCTATTCTCCCCCACCCCCTGCTCCAGTCCACCCATAAAATCAATTCCATTTCTCTCTCACAGGGAGATCCATGTGCACCCCCTAATTTCTTCCTCTGCCCCTAATCACTTTGGGTCTACAGATTGTAGCTTGATTATCATTCACTTACTAGCTTGTTGTGGAATATTATTTTAACTAGGCAAAGATGTGTTACATTTGCTTATGCTGCAGCATATTACTTTAACTGTGTAAAGGTGTGTTACTTTTGTTTATGCCACATTTGACTAATTATGTAAAGATGTGTTGCATTTGTTTCACTCTGCCTAAGACACCTGATTGGTCTAATAAAAAGCTAAATGGCCAATAGCTAGGCAGGAGAAAGGATAGGTAGGGCTGGCAGGCAGAGAGAATAAGTAGGAGGAGAAATCTAGGCTCAAGAGGAAGAATGAGAGAAAAAGAAGAGAATGAGCAGAAGGAGAGGGGCACACCTGGGGCCAGAAGCCAGGCATTTGCCAGCCAGCAGTGAAAGTGAGATATACAGAAGGAAAGAAAAGTTAAAAGCCTCAAGGCAAAAGGTACATAAAGAGAAACAAGTTCATAGTTAAAAGAGCTAGCCTGTAAAGAGCCTAAGCTTGGCCAAGCATTCAAAACTAATAAATAAGTCTTCATGTCATTATTTGGGAGCTGGTTGGTGGCCTAAAAAAAAGCCTCATACAATAGCTAATTGTTGTTGGTTATGTTTTTACTTTTGGGGCTCTTTTGCTCTTTTGAGGGGCCTGTCACCCAGCTCCCAAATAAATCATACATGGAGGCTTATTCTTAATTATAAGAATATATAATATTGCCTGACCTTAGCTTAGCTTGTTTCTAGCCAGTTTTTCTTAAATTATCTCTCTACCTTTGACCTCAGGGCCTTTATCTTTCTCTATTCCTGTATACCTTTTCTTTCCTTCTTACTCCATGTCTGGCTGTGTAGCTGGGTGGCTGTGTGGATGGCCCATGAAGTCCTCCTCCTTCCTCTCTTGTTCCTTGATCTTTCTTCTTTCTTCTTCCTCCTCCTAAATTTCTCTTTCTATTTATTATTTCTGCCTGCCAGACCCACCTATCCTTTATCCTGCCTTGCTATTGACTGTTCAGCTCTTTATTATACCAGGTGTTTTAGACAGACACAGTAACACAGCTTCACGGAGTTAAGCAAGAATGCAACACATCTCTGCATGATTAACAAATGGTCCAGAGCATAAACAAATGTAACACATCTTAAAATGATATTCTACTACATTTCCCTCTTTTTGTCTAAATAGAAAGAAAGGTTTTAACTTAAACATAGAAAGACTATATACAGTAACAATATCAAGTAAGGATTATATTCACATTGTCCAGTTCATTTGTGTCTGGAAAATTTAAAGAAAAGCCTCCATAATCTATCCTATCTTAATGAATCCAAAGTTTTATACCTAATTTACTTTCTATCATAACTAAGGAAAACTGCAACTATAACTATCTTGTCTTCAACTCCATTAAAGACCCCAGAAGGACATAATATTATTGACTAAACATAAAGTGCATTGCAAAAACTTCCAAAACTCTAGAAATGACAGAGACATCTGACTGCCTGAAGAGTCACCCAAAGTTCCTTTGCAATATTGGGGCATCCGTCTTCAACCTACAGGCCTAGGGTATCTGACAGAATTTTCAGTGAAGCAGGAAATATGAAAGATTGTCATACCTATATTGCCAAAGTTCATTAGTCTCTTTCCTCTGTATCCTGCAGAATGTCTGGCAGTTTCTTCTGTGAAGCAGGAACCCTGAAGGACCATCTCACCCTGTTTTTGCAAATTTCAGTGATCACTTTCCTATGGGTCCTACATGTCCAGTTTATACATTCTGTTGTATAAAGCAATCCAGGCAAGAGCAGTTTCTTGCCCAAATGCCCCACAGTGAAAGTAAACTCCTATAGAGTTTCTTCAGTGTCTATCATCCTTTTATGAAGTAATTGGTGCTACCAGGAACAAGTGTGTTTCATTGTCATGAAAAGGCCTAAGTTAACAAAACATTTTAATGCCACATTCTATAAGTCTTTGAAAAGTTTGAAGACAATCTATCTATCTAAAATATATCTCTATATCATCTGGAAAGCATACCTAGCATATCTACAAATTTGATTGTTATAAATGACTAACCACTAAACTATGTTTCTTGATTATCCTAAATAGTTCATAATAATAGCTTTCAAAAACTAGAATTTTACCTTACATTTTTACATGAACTGCATAAGTACAATACCTTAAAGAAGAGTAGAAACATATATACAGTATAACAAAAATAATTTTAAATTTGTATCAATATACTATATTTTCCTAAATGATAACAAATATCCCTAACCCACCAAATAACCAAAAGCCTTCCATATCTCTTGGGAATGTGGGCATCATGTTCTCCAAACTGCTTCCTGCTGTCTGTGGGTGAAGCATCTTTAGAGTCCCAGAGAGAAATTTTAAGATAATGGTTAAGTCCTGGGAAGTTAATGGTTAAGATTTAAGAGAAAGTTTAAGATAATGGTTAAGTCCAGCTACAACCTTTGTTGATAGATAACATGTATCAAGGTTCAGGAGGTCTCCCTTGACCAAATCTGATCCATATTAACCTGAAAGGAATTCACAGCCACTTGTTTCCTATGGAAACAAAAGCAAAATCACTCTCCAAAGCAATGCATCTTTTAAGTTCCATTTTACAAATGTATTTTTTGACTTCTGTTTGAAAGCTAAGGCATTCCTAAAATGTCCAGGCTGGCATATGTCATCAGTCCCTCTTTCAGTCCCATGTCTCTCAGCAGCTATTGTTTGCTTGTCAGCATCAAAACATTCAAAATCAACACAATAACATAGGATCTAGACTCCATGTGTATTTCCCATATCTATGTGGCTTACTTTTTTATATTAGTTTACTTCTCTCTTTAAAGACTTTTTTATTTTTAAACTATTTATCTTTCTGACTGTCCACACCCCTTTACTTTTCTTTCTTAAGCCTATGCCAGTGTTAAACACATTGGAACCTTTTCAGAGATTTATTTCCATCTGAACCTGCTTTACTGCATATCTCTGTTCTTTTTTGACCACATGAGTAAACTTTAAACTGCTAAGATACACCTGAATCCTCTCTTAGCTGGTTCTTCCTGACTATAGGTTCATGACAGCCAGACCTAGAGCTGGTGCCCTGTCAGAGGTTCGTGACTGAAAACTGCATTCAACCTTTCTAGCAGTGGTTATTTAGCTTGCCATTTTTGTTTAGTGCCACCTGCTGAACAGCAGTGCCTCTTAAAGGACCTGTGTCCTTTTTCTTTCTTTCTTTTTCTTCTTAGCTTTCTCAGGTCCTGGAAATACAGCCCACATTGGTATAGGCAGAAGTTTTCCTGTGTCCTGGCATGCAGGCTGTCAGGACAAATCTCTCCCACTTGCATCCCCCAAGTAAACACATAAAGGCTTATATTAATTAAAGTGCTCAGTCATTCGCTCAGGCTTATTACTGACTAGCTCTTACACTTGATCTTTCTTTTTCTCCTCCCAGATTTTTCCTTCTATTTATTCTCTCTGCCTGCCAGCCCTGCCTATTCTTTCTCTTGCCTTGCTATTGGCCATTCATCTTTTTATTAGGCCATCAGGTGTTTTAGACAGGCACAGTAACACAGCTTCACAGAGTTAAACAAATGCAACATAAAAGATGCAACACATCTTTGCATCATTAAACAAATGTTTAATGCATAACAGAGCATAAACAAATATAACACACCTTAAAATAATAGTCTACAATGGCTAATATCCAGATAAAAGGAAAAAAGTACCATAATTACCTTTCTGGATCTGGGTTACTTCACTCCTTGTGTTTTTTTTTCTTTCTGATTCCATCCATTTGCTTGCAAATTTCATGATGTCATTTTTTTAAGAGCTGACTAATAGTCCATTGTGTAAATATATCATATTTTCTTTATTCATTCTTCTGTTTAAGGACATCTAGGTTGCTTCCAATTTCTGACCATTATGAATAGAACAACTATGAACATGGTTGAGTATCTCTGTGGTATGATGGAGTGTATGCCCAAGAGTGATATAGCTGGGTCTTGAGGCAGATTGATTCTCATCTTTCTGAGGAACCTCCATATTGATTTTCTTAGTGGTTGTACAATTTTGCACTCCCATCAGCAATGCAGGAGTGTTCCCCTTGCTTCATCCTCACTAGCTTGAGCTGTCATTGTGTTATTGATCTTAGTCATTCAGACAGGTGTAAAATGGATTATCAGAGTTGTTTTGATTTGAATTACCCTGATGGCTAAGGATAGTGAATATTTCTTCAAGTGTTTCTCAGCCATTTGAGTTTCCTCTACAGAGACTTCTCTGTTTAGATCTGTACCCCATTTTTTATTTGGGTTACTTGGCATTTTGATATCAAGTTTCTTGAGTTTTTATATATTTTTGACATTAGCACACTTTTGGATGTGGAGTTGGTAAAATACTTTTCCATTCGGTAGACTGCCACTTTGTCTGATTGACAGTGTGCTTTGCCTTACAGAAACTTTTCAGTTTCCTGAGGTCCCATTTATTAATTGTTGATATATTTTTGCCTGTGTTACTGGTGTTTTTTTCAGAAAGTCATCTCCTATGCCAATGAGTTCAAGGCTACTCCCCACTTTCTCTTCTATTAGGTTCAGTGTGTTTGGTTTTATGTTGAGGTATTTGGTCCATTTAGAGTTGAGTTTTGTGCAGGGTGATAAGTAAGGGTCTATTTGCATTCTTCTATATGCAGCCATCCAGTTTGATCAGCACCATTTGTTGAAGATGCTGTCTTTTTTCCAGTGTATATTTTTGGCTTTTTTTTTTTTTTATAAAAAATCCAGATGCCCATAGGTGTATCAATTTATATCTCTGTCTTCAATTCAATTCCATTGAGCAACAAGTCTGTTTTTATGCCAATATCACCCTGTTTCTATTACTATAGCTTTGTAGTGTAACTTGAAATCAGGAATAGTGAGTCCTCCAGTAAGTCTTTCATTGTTCAGAATTGTTTTAGCTATCCTAGGTTTTTGCTTCTCTCTCTCTCTCTCTCTCTCTCTCTCTCTCTCTCTGGTGTGTGTGTGTGTGTGTGTGTGTGTGTGTGTGTGTGTGTGTGTGTGTCTTTATAAAGTTGAGAACTGTCCTTTCAAGATCTGTGAGGAATTGTGTTGGAATTTTGGTTGGGATTGCATTGAAGCTGTCGATTGCTTTTGGTAGGATGGCTATTTTTACTATGTCAATCATAGAGCATGGGGAATCTTTTCATCCTCTGATAGTGTCTTCTTTCATCAAAGACTTTTTTTTATCAGATAACTCTTTTACTTGCTTAGTTAAAATTACCAAAAAAAATTTATATTATTTGAGGCTATGGTGAAAGGTATTGTTTCGCTTATTTCTTTCTCAGCCTATAATTTGTATATAGAAGGGCTATTGATTTTTGTGAGTTAATTTTGTATACAGTTACTTTGCTGAAAGTGTGTATCAGTTGTAGGAGTTCTCCAGTGAAATTTTTAGGGTCACATATGTATACTATCATATCATCTGCAAATAAGATACTTTGACTTTTTCCTTTCCAATTTGTATCTCCTTCATCTTCTTCTGTTGCCTTATTATTTGGGCTGGATAATTTTATGTCAAACTGACACAAGCTAGGCTTAGGTAAAAGAAGGGAACCTCAAAGAAGAAAATGCTTTCATATGATCCAGCTGTAAGGCATTTTCTTAATTAGTGATAGGTGAGGAGGACCTAGTCCACTGTGGGTAGTGCCATCCATGGGCTAGTGATCTGGGTTCTATAAGAAAGTAGGCTGGGAGTCAGGAGTCACCAGCCAGACACAGAGGAAGCAAGATGTGAATGCAGAACTGAGAAAAGGTACCAAGCCATGTGGCTATACATAAATAAGAATTATGGGTTAATTTAAGTGTAAGAGCTAGTCAGTAATAAGCATGAGCTAATGGCCAAGCAGTTTTAAGTAATATAAGCCTTTGTGTGTTTACTTGGGTCTGAGTAGCTGTGGCCCATCTGGGACACAGGAAAACATTAACTACAAATGGTGCCAAAATGTGGGGCAAGAGTTTCCACCTAAAACCTGAGAAAGCATTTTAAAAAAATTCTAAAATGGAGCTAAAAACAGCTTCCTAGTCATGTCTCTCAGGCAAGCTGCGAGCTATAGTATGACAGATTCACAGTGGCATGTGGGCTTGAGTACAGCATGGCAGATTTCTGCTGCAGTACACAGTGACATCTCCAAGCCACACAGTGCACTGTGTAGCAGATTTAGCTTTTGTGAATACAAAAAAAAAAGTTTCTGGGCTACATGCTGCTGGATGGAGGCATAGACTCACTTCCTCCCAGAGTCTGGTGAGCATGGTTCCCCCAAAGCTGGCAGTAAATGTAGTTCTGCCATGTTGGAAAGCTGAGGTGGGCAGAGTCAGCAGCCAAAGCTGCTATTTTAGTCTTAGCAATGCTGCAGTTTAAAGCAATAGATTCACAATAAAACAGATTCAGATGGGAAAAACCCTAAACAGTTTACAATGTTTGTAAAAAATATATGTAGGCTTGGAAGAGAGAGGAAAAGGAATATAAACAGTTATATAAAATATAGGAAGTTTTAAGAATAGTCCTTAAAAAAATAAAAGTAATATAAAAATAAGCCATGTAAAGATGGATATCACACAGAGAGTCTGGATTATGTTATCTTTGGGATTTTTAACTGCAGAGAGACATTTGATTATAAAAGCTACTGAGTTAAATCAATGTGTATATTTTAAAGATATCTTGATTTCAAAATCTGTGTCTAAGGATATGTTGCGCTGAAAAAGAGGTTCTCCTTTTGTTTCCACAGAAGATGAGAACCTATGGATTGCTTCCAAGCTAATATGGTTTGATCAAGGAAGACCCCTTGAGAGGACCAGATGATTCAACATCCAAAATCAACTTCAAGGCAACTGGCTCAGAGAATACAACATCATAGACTATTACAGTCAGGACTTGATCATAATTCTTAATTTGATCTCCATAAGAATACAGCACCCTCTATCAGCAGGAAGTAGCCCAAAAACTATGCCCATATTCCCCAAAATGGATTATGGATGTTTGTCTTTGTTTAGGTTGTTAGTTATAAATTGTTATTGGTCATAGTCAATATTTTTCTAAAAGAAAGGGGGATATGATATGGAAATATAGGATATAGATATGATAGGATAAAAGGGTAGATTGTTGAACCTACTTTTAAAGAATAAAAACTTGTTTAAAAATGTTTTACATTGCTATGGGTTTTAGTTTATTGATACAAATTTAAAGTTAATTTTGTTATACTGTATGTATATTTCTACTCTTGTTTAAGGTATTACGTTTGTGCAGCTCATTTAAATTGTAATGGATAATTAAGAAATACAGATTAATAGTCTTCTATAATAGTCAAATTTACAGTCATGTTAAGTTTTCTAGGTATACATACAAATAATTTAATTAGGTAGATAATCTTCAAACACTTCAAAGACCTACAGAAAATGGCATTTTAAATGTTTTAAAAACTTAGACTTTCCTGGACAATGAGACATGTCTGCTCCTGACAGCACCAATCTACTTCAAAGAGAAAGATGGGCATCCAAGACACTCCATATGGAGTTTATCTTCTTCTTGGCAAAAATAGCCATTTGGTCAAGAAACTGTTCTTGCTTGGACTGCTTGACAAAATGTTGTATCAACTGAATATGCAGGACCCATAGGAAGGTGACCACTGAACTTTGCAAGGCAAAATAATTCTTCAGGTTCCTGATTCACAGAAGAAACTGCCAGACATTCTACAGGACACAGAGAAAGGGTCTGAGAGACTCTAAGCCCATAGGCTTGAATGCCCCAATGTTGCAGAGAAACTTTGGATAACTGTCCAGGCAGGCAGCTGTCTCTATCATTCTAGATTTTTAGAAGTTGCTTACAATGTTCTTCTTGTTTACTTAGATAATGTTGTATCCTTATGAGGTCTTTGATGTAATTGAAGACTAGATAGTTATAATTATGGTTTTCCTTGGTTATGTTAAAAGAAAAGGTAGATATAAAACTTTAGGCTCACAAATATAGGACAGATGATAAAATAATTAATTTTGCCAAATACAAATAGGTTAGATATTATAACTGTAATTCTTGCTTGATAACTGTTTTGTTAAATGTAATTTTACAATGTTGAAGTTAAAACTTTCCCTTTAAATAGAAAGAAAAGGGGAAATGATGCGTGATGTTGCTCTGTATGCTGTGAATGTGTTGCTCTGATTGGTTGATAAATAAAACGCTGATTGACCAGTAGCCAGGCAGGAAGTATAGGCACAATAAGCAGACAAGGAGAAATCTGGGAAGAGGAAGGCTGAGTCAAGAGTCACCAGTCAGACACAGAGAAAGCAAGATGTCAAATCAGACCTGAGAAAAGGTACCAAGCCATGTGGCTAAACATAAATAAGAATTATGGGTTAATTTAAGTGTAAGAGCTAGTCAATAATAAGCTTGAGTTAATGGCTCAGCAGTTTTAATTAAAAAAATAAGAAAAGAAAAGAAAGAAGGCTGAGCAAGCCAGTAAATAACACCCTCTGTGGCCTCTGCATAAGCTCCTGCCTCCAGGTTCCAGCCCTGCTTCAATTCTTGTCCTGACTTCCTCCAAATAGACTATAATCTGGAAGTGTAAGCCAAATAAACCCTTTCTGCTATGGGTATCGCTCTGTATAAATAAAATGCTGATTGGTCAGTAGCCTGGCAGGAAGTATAGGTCGGATAAGCAGAGAAGAGAATTCTGGGAACAGGAAGGCTGAGTCAGGAGACGCTGCCAGCTGCTGCCATGAGTACCAACATGTAAGATACTGGTAAGCCATGAGCCATGTGGCAAGGCATAGATTTATAGAAATGGGTTAATTAAAGATGTAAGAACTAGATAGCTAGAAGCCTGAGCCATTAGGCAAAACAGTTTAAATAATATAAGAGTCTGTGTGTTTATTTTAGAAGAGGGCTGTGGGACTGCCAGGGCTTAGCAGGAGCTGGAGAGAAACTCTCCAGCTACACCTTTCTTCCTCAAGTTGCTTTTGGTCAAAGTGTTCCCATCATGGCAATAGTAACCCTGACTAGGAAATTGCTCTTGCTAAGACTTCAAGTACTATATTGAATAAATACAGAGACAGTGGGCAACCTTGTCTTTTTTATTTTAGTGGAATTGCTTTGAGTTTCTCTCCATTTAAGCTGATACTGGCTATGGGCTTGCTATAAGCTGCCTTTATTATGTTTAGGTATGTCCCTTGCATCCCTAATTTTTCCAAGACTTTTATCACAAAAGGATGTTGGATTGTGTCAAAGGCCTTTTCTGTACTTAATAAGATGATCATGTGGTTTTTTTTCTTTCAGTTTGTTTATATAGGGGATTACATTTATTGATATTCATATACTGAACCATCCCTACATCGCTGGGATGAAGCCTACTTGATCACCATGAATGACCTCTTTTCTGTGTTCTTGGATTTGGTTTCCCAGTATTTTACTGAGTATTTTTGCATCTATGTTTATGCAGGATATGGGTCTGTAATTTTCTTTCTTTGTTGGGTCTTTGTGTGGTTTGGTTATCAGGGCAACTGTGGCATCATAGAATGAATTGGGAAATGTTACTTCTCTTTCTAGTTTGTGAAATAATTTGAGGAGTATTGGCATTTATACTTCTTTGAAAGTCTGGTAGAATTTTACTCTGAAACCATCTGGTCCTCTGCTTTTTTGTTAGAAATGACTTTCTATTTCTAACCTATTTCTATAAAGGTTATAGGTCTGTTCAAATTGCTCATCTGATCTTGATTTCAGTTTGGTAAGTGGTATCAATGAAGAAAATTATTTCTTTTAGATTTTTGGTGAAGCATAGGTTTTTAAAATATGTCCTTATGATTATCAGATTTCTTCAGGGTCTGTTGTTATATCTACCTTTCCCCTTCTGATTTTGTTAATTTGGATATTCTTTCTCTGATTTTTATAAGAGTTTATTAATCTTACTTGATTTTCTCAAAGAACAAATTCTTTGTTTATTGATTCTTTTTATTGTTTTCTTTGTTCCTATTTTATTGAGTTCAGCCCTCAGTTGGATTATTTCTTGCTATCTACTCTTCTTGGGTATGATTACTTCTTTTCATTATAGAGCTTAAGATGTGCTTTTAAGTTGATGCAATGAGATTTCTCCAGTTTTTTTTTTTTTTAATGTAGGCACTTAGTGCTATGAACTTGCCTCTAAGAACCACTTTCATCATGTCACATAAGTTTTGGGTATGATATGTATTAATTTTCATTAAATTCTAGAAAGTCTTTCATTTCTTTATTTCTGTTTTGGCCCATTTTTCATCAGGAGGCAAGGGGGAAAGGAGATGGAATTGAAGAAGGGAGTGAGGGAAGAGACAGTTAAAATTGAAGTGCATGTGAGGGGTGGAATGGAAACCTAAGTGCAGGAGAAACTTACTACAATATATGAAGGCAATCTTAATGAAGTCTTCAAATAATGAGGGATACAGAACCTTTAGTAGCCATCTCTTGTCACCAAACAAAGCTTTCAGTGCTAGGACTGGATTTCATCTAATTGAGTTGTTGGCCAAAAATGTCCCATGGAAATCTCCAAACAACCCAGGTTGTTGTCAAGACAGTAAGTTACTCTCCACAAACTATCAGTGAGGCCCCATTACTGAAGACAACATCCACACAACTCATTGAACATGGAGAGATTGAGCTGGTGTCTGCATAGAACTTTCACTCCCATGTTATAGTGTCTATAATATGGAAAGGTACTACCAAACAAAACTACCAAAAAAGAAAAGTAAATACCAACCCAACCACAAAACTTTTGATCTATAGTCTGTCTTGCCTGCAAAATATGCTAAGGCAATGGTGGTACAAACTTTGTGGGAGCAACCAACCCATGTCTGATTTAAGTTAAGGCCTACTCCATGAGATAGAACCCATATCTGGTACTGCTTGAGTGACCTAGAACTAGAGTCTAGATATTCCAGAGACCTAGGATAAAACCAAATACTACTGGTCTAAAAAAAAAAAGTAAAAATAAAATGACCTCTGATGATATTTGCTATACTCATAGATCAGTATGTTATTTAGTCATCATCAGAGAGGCTTTCTCCTGCAGCAGATGGGAACAAATACAGAGACCCATAGATGATGATGATGATGATGAGAGAGAGAGAGAGAGAGAGAGAGAGAGAGAGAGAGAGAGAGAGAGAGAGAGAGAGATTGGAACACTCAACTCTAAATAAGATGTCTCTATCAAATTCATTCCCTTGGAGCTCAGGAGATTCCATGGAAAAGGAGGCAGAAGTAGTTAGGAAATCTGGGGAGACAGAGTACACTATGAGAATAAGATCCTCTAAAACAATTGAGCAGCAAAGCTTATATGAACTCACAGAAACTGAAGTAGCAATTACAGAGCCTACATGGTTCTGCACCAGGTCCTCTGCATATATACTATGTTTTTCAGTTTAGAACTTTTATGGATGCCTCAATGTGGGTCTCTGATTCTTGTGCTTTCTCTTGGGGCTGTTTTATTTTTTTCTGTTGGCTTGCTTGTCCAAATTCAGTAGGATGGTTATTGTTTTATCTTATTATATTTTATTTTATTATGTTTTGTAGTTATCTCATAGAGGCCTATTCTTTTCTAATGAGAGACAGAAAGGAAGTGGATCTGGATGGGAGAGAAGATGGGGAAGAACTGGGAGGAGTAGAGAGAGGGAAAACTGTATTCAAATTATATGAGAAAATAATATATGTTTAATAACAGGGGAAACTTTTTAATAGTTACATCAACAATTAACTATTGGTTAATCTTAATTAATCCACGATTCTTTCCTCAGTATATGGGGCACATAGAGAAAGCCTAGGTGTGATGACTATGAAGAGGAATGGGGGAAATAAGTCTGTTGATATGATTTGAGTCATTGAACCTAATCATGCATAGAGTCATACTACCTTTTGAATTTTTCAGTTAAGCCATCATATTTTCCCTTTAGCTTAAGTACTTAGAATTTAGTTTTTGTCATTTGCGATGATAGCAAAGTCAGAATAAATATGGAAATTGTGAAGTATGTTCCTGTTATGTGTATGAAACTATTTTGACTAATTACATGCTATAAAGTTAGAATTAGTCTACCTTGTTATCGCCATGCTTTCCAGAGAAACAGAATTCTGAACTGGCTTCTGGGTAATATTAACAGCTACATGGCTCATTTCTATTGGCCTGTTGGTGTTTTTAATAATTTAAAAATGCTACATGGTTCTCTCACACACTTAGAAGACTTACAACATTTCCTTGGAAACTGATAATTTAGGAAGATTCACTTGTCTTCAAGGTACAAGAGAGCCTGAAGGGATTTGAAGAATGGAGCTGCTAACAACAGATACGAGGAGGAACTGACATGGCAAACAGAGCCTTAGTTACAGTGCATGAACAGGAAGTGCAAATATCAAGGAAAACAATCTAATCCTTACTGTAACACATGGACTGTTTGGTATTAGTTAGATGATTTTAGTTCAATAACTAAATAAATATATATTGTCTCATTTGACAATAATTCTTTGGAGGGACTAGTGGCACCATTTCAAAGAAGTGAAGACCAATACACAGTGGTTGTGGATCTTGCCCCAAATCTCATGAGGTCAGAGTATAGGTCAGAATACAGATTGACTGATTATTGGTTTTGTCTGCAGAGATTCATCCATAAACAATGGGTCATGAACTGTTTTTTTTCCCAGAAATTTCATTCAATTTCGTTTGCAAGTTCTATTTCATTCTTAGTATTTCATTATTCTCTTCTTACTCATGATCTCTCCTGAGCAGTGATATAAACTGAAAGATAAAATTTTATCCTTAGGTGAATCATCTTTATAATGCAATTTTATAAATCCAGAAATGGGGGGAGTTTCCAAAACAGTGACAAACTACAACCTTGAGTTCCTTAGAATGGATTTATCCTATTTTTAAGAGTCTTTTTCTCTGTTCAGTGCCTTCAATATAGTGAGATCATTTCTCATTCATCATGGTATCAATAGTTCTGATGATATTAATAATTTACTATTTCAAGAAGCCAGGCAAAGAGAAAGGAAATTGCTTTCAGACAGTGTCTTATTCAAGCAAACGGAAATAGTTTCCGGACCACAGAAAACAAATAAACATGCCCCTACCTAGACGTGGTTAGTGTTTGCCTGTTGTCTGGCACTACAAGATGTGCTTTGCAACAACAAAGCAGTGTGTGTCTGCAGACTTTGCATGCTAGCAGAGCTGTCTGAACTGTACAAGCAGGGGATGCTATGTCCAGCAGCATTCACTGCACTTAGATAAACTCCTAAATGAGGGGTGTGAAACCATGTGCTACCTTTCCATACAGCAGAATAAACACCAAATTCTTAATGGTCAGTCAGCTTTCACAACTTCCAAAGAATCATATTTTTGCTAGTTAAAATATGATTAAGATGTATTGTATATCTTGTGTAGTTATGATGAACAACAACCTTCATAATCCTGATATTTCCCACTCTGGTCACAGTATAAGGCTCTGGAGTATTTTCTGTTCTTGCTGTGACCATTGGTGTGCTTTAATCCTCTGCTTGTGAACTGCAAAATGCGTTGTTTGAAATTCTGTGGGATCCTGTTGAATTCCTTAGAACTGTGGTCAAACAACAGCTACATGGTTATCCCTTTCCAGAATGTTATCCTTGGGCATGGAAAGGAGTGTCTTTTTAATAAGGGAAAGTTGGCAGAGGGACTTCTTACAGGAAGTTTTGGTTTGGCACAAACTTTGAGGTACCAGGGATACAAACATCTCATCTTCAGATACTAACCTGGCAAGGATGCCAGGGGAGACATTTCCCTCATGATACACAGCTATCTGCAGCACCACAGTGTATCTTGGATCTTTGATGAAATGGTAGACATCCAAAGCAAAACACTCTGACTGGCAGACACACTCCTGGAACAGAGTGTGTGATTTCTTCCATTCCTATGGAGATCCTTAGTTGGCTGAAAGTCCACTCCAGGGACAAAGTGTTTCCAGAGCTTTGGCAGGAAAAGAAATGCCCTCTTTTCAACTTTTTCAAGTTCAGGAAAGCAGAATGCTGACAAGGAAATGTGAGAAATGTCCACAGTTTTTCTATGGCAAAAATAACTGTATAGATCTTACTTAATAGCCATGCCGTAATTACGTTAAAAATGGATGCTTACAAGATCATTGTAAGAACATGCCATTTTTCTAAGGTATAGAATATGGGATAGTATATGAAACATGTGACTATGCATGAATATGAGAGAGATACATGTATATGACCTAGGATACAGTAGAATGCAGATGCCCATGATATATGTTTTGAGTGTTCATACACAAAGGGTATGCTGAACAGCAACACCCATGAAATATAACATAAATGCATATTATTTTCTTTTCTGCTTTGCTGTCTATTTCAGTTAGGGGATATCAATCCTGCCCCTGCCCCCAAGTAATAATATGTAGAGGCAGCCCTGTGATTTTTTTAGAGCACAGATAGTATATAGTTTTATATACAGATAGTATATATTTCTACAGTTATTCCAAGTTCCGATATGCAATCCTGATTCAGAAATTCAAAAGTTCGGTTTACTATACAATTCAGTATGGTAGACTCTAAGTATGTTCCACCCCATCTATTGGGGTGGTATACGTTCTGTAGCTGTTGTGAAGGTTGTCCCTGAATGGCTCTTTGAGAATTCTCTCAGAATTGCCCTTGGTTGACAGGCACCATCTTGCTAGGGTAAGGAAAAAAGGATGCAAAGGCAGCCAAGCCTGTGGCTCTAGGAGGAACCACTTTGCTACACTGCTTGTATTTACTCTTTCCCTACAGGCGAGGCCAACAATAGACTCCATCTCAAGTTTTTCTTTGCTCAGATTTCCTCTTTCTGTATGCCCATCTTTGCTAATATTTTTCTAAAAAGCATCTCTTAAAGTCTGCTCCTGAAGGTTCCTGATGGGCTCTTACAATCTAAGACAGAAGGATGAACTAAGACAGAAAAATCCTTGTTTTCTTTCAAAGTTGAGATGTGTTTGTTTCCCTGAACTGAAGGTAGAGCTGTCTACTGGAAAGTCAAAGCCTCCTGACAAAGCGAGGTGCTTGGTTATTTATTTTATACCTTCCTACCACAATTTTACTCACCATAGGTTAGATGTGAACAAAAAATAATTTCTTATATTATATGAATGCATGGCTTTTATTTTTAAAATGGTAACCAATTAAAATTAAGTGAGATTTTTCAGATGTCGAACCATCTTTATATTTTTCTTTGGAAACAAAGTTACTTAGTCATAGTGTATTGCATATTTTGAGGCCGAATGTTTTGCAC
This sequence comes from Peromyscus maniculatus bairdii, assembly GCF_049852395.1. Classification (NCBI taxonomy): domain Eukaryota; kingdom Metazoa; phylum Chordata; class Mammalia; order Rodentia; family Cricetidae; genus Peromyscus; species Peromyscus maniculatus. The sequence goes on from NC_134866.1 coordinate 55,378,812, forward strand.
ACATTCACATCCCTCCAGGTCTCTTCTTCTCCTCCACTGCTCTTATATTTGTATAGTTTTAGTTCTGGGGTACTAACAGCTGTCTCTGTCCCCACCTCTGTCCCTTAAAATATTTGGACAAAATAAACTTCCTAACACTCCTGTTTTCATGCCTGACTGCATCCCCTTTCTCTTTGCCTGTCACGGCAGCACTCTCCCCACCAGTATCTACAGTGTTTCTTTGTGCAGCAAACTGAGCCAACTGGAGCACATTCCATTGGACCTTCCCAGTTCTACTGACTTGACCGTGGGAGTTCTTTAGGTGGCAGATCTCTAACCCAACCACAGAGCACGCAACAGTGGCTTTCCAGATTGCCACTTGTACTCCATGTCTTGACCCAGGAAGTCCAACCCTGTTACTGTAGGATTTCCTTTTCTAGAAGCAAGTCCATAAAACATCTTCTTGAAAGATGATTCAAGCCTGCCTGTTCTAGTGTGGGACACAGGAAACCCCATGCCGTTTGTCTTCTAAGTTGTTGGTTCTTCCCAGTTTCTGACTTAGCCCCTCACTATTGTTGGAGGGTATTATAGAAAAAAAACACTATGTAGTGTCCTCCCTGAAAAAGAAAATATCTAACTCCTGGGCACACATATCAGGTTCTTCTAAATGCTTTCTCATTACTGCTCCTCTCAAGTTTAACGGAAACTGATGCTTCACATTCCAGGAAGCCTTTGGCCGAATAGTAAGACAGAAGACTTCCCTCCTATAAATATAAGGCTAGAACTAACAAGAAAAATACAAGTCCAAGTGAAAAAAACCAATAATCAAGTAACTATTATTAGTTATTATTATTAGGGGAAGCTATTTTAATGGCAAATGAGCATAAGAAAATGTAGACCAACTTGCTAGTAATCAAATTGAAACTAAGAGAAATTATCATCCTCCACTGGAATTTAAGGAAAAGCCCACATAAAAGTAGACAATATCATTCAACTGACAAGCAGATAATAAAAACATGGTACACATACATTATGGACTACTATTCAGCTGTAAATAAACATGAAATTGTGAAATTTGCATGTAAATGGATGTAACTAAAACGATCATATTGAGTGAAGTAACCAGAAACAGAAAGACAAATGCCTTGAGTTCTCTCCCCTCTATGTTTTCTAGCTCCAAATCTTCAGATGTGAATATATAATGTAGAGTAACTGCAGAAACCAGAAGTGTACAAAGGTACCATGGGATGGAAAGTAATAGAGAGGGCAACAGCAGGTTACAGTGATATGAAGGGGAAACTGGTGGCTTTAATCAGTGGGGAGATGGAGATAACACACAGAAGAAGAAAGGGTGGGGGTAACATAACGGTAAGGAGGCCTGGAAAAGTCATAAGGAATCACATTATTGCCTATCTACCTAAAACTACATAGAAGTGTTTGTATCTATGTGCATATATTGTTTAAACGACATTTTTCCATCTTAGCTAACAATGCTTCTTCCCCCAAGAACCATAGACTATCTACCAAAAACTCTAACACCAGGCACAAGAAGCCCCTTTTTAAGTTGTTGGTCAGGGTTGTCCAAGACACTTCCAACACATAGTCTATTGCTGTTGTCCTTGGTTGTCTTCCAGAGGTTGAAGGAAGTTTCCATTGCCAAAGACACCATGTACTTTGGACACAGGACCAGGAAGATCTGAGCTGATTCTGACCTGAAAGACTCCGTGCAGACGGCTAGATTTCATGGTACCAAAAGGAGAGAAACAACCAATAGACCTGCCTAGTTATGATGCCTATGAACTTAAATAATGACCAGCATGGCATTATACCCCTAAGCACGCAATAGTGGCATGCATAACTTGGTAGAAACCAACAGCTCTATAATTGAATTTAAGGGCCTTTCAACAAGAAGAAAATTGTGCCAAATACTGGGAACCCAGCTAACTACCAGAGGTTAGTAAATTTACAGTTCTTGTAGGAGAACTCACAACTACTACTTACTAAATCAGCATAATTCCTAACTACATTCTAAATATTTATCTCTGTGCCCACAGATAAATATAGTCTTACCCACCCATCAAAGAAATGTCTCCTTGCAACAGAGATCATTACAGAAAACCACAACCCATCAAAGTACAGAGAACAAGTGACTGTACAGTGCCCAGCCCTAAATGATATACCTACTACACAACTCCTGCACCTAATGATCAGGGATCACAGTGGAAGAGGGGGTGGAGAGATTGTGAGAGCCAGAGGATCAGGAAGTTTGCTGTGAGACTATGTCTCTTAGAAAGGATAGGGATGCTACACACACAAATCTCAACCACATAGCTGTCTAAATAAGACCTGAACAAGAACCACAATGATAGATATGCCAACATGGAAGGAAAACATCTCATGGAGCCCTAACAAAGAACCACAGGCAACTAAGGAATGTTGAAAGTGGAGACATAGTCTTCCTTAGGGAAGAGCCCCCAAATCGCTTACCCAATACTAAATGATCAGCCCTAAAATTATATACATAAGATAACATTCTAAAGACTGAACAAGTTATATTTATATATTTAGAAATATATTATGTACATATGTATTCAACAATAATAAAAGAGATGGAGTTCATGAACTGTAGAAAGAGTAAAGGTGGTGCATGAGAACAATTAGAAGGAGAAAGGAAAAGGGATGAAATAACATATTATATTTTAATTTAAAAATAAAATGATATTTAAATCAAATACAGACAATATTAATTGCAAGGTATAAAACAGAAGAAGAAAATTTATATATTGCTAGTGGAGGAACAATCTGCTGGAAGCACTTGAAAAACACTGATAAAATCAGAAAATGTGTATAGCACATTACAATTCTGTTATATCCTCCAGCCCTCAAGAAATTCTTATTCCAATGACCAAGTGAAATTGCACAATGATGTTCATTACAGAGCTATTTTAAAATAAGGGAAATATTAAATATATATAATGAATGACTAACTGAAATAGTAATTTATTCAGTTAATGGGATGTGGTATAGCTATGGAAATAAATAAACTAGATTGACACGGATAGGCCTCAGAAATACACTGCTAGGTAGGAAGAACCAAACAGAAGCCCAAGTGGCGTACATGATGCCATGTGTCTAAAATTTTGAAGTGTAAGATACTTTATAGATTCATGGAGACAAACACATGGAAAAAGTACAGACTACTTCATGAAATTACTACCTTCAAATTTGAGAGAGTCATGACTCCTGCCCACAGGGTGGGAGGATGAGAAAAGGTGGGGCTGACAGTGGTAGATGTACTCCTAATACTGCCTTAAAACACTGGAGCAAAAAGCTTCGAAAGTAAATAACTGTAACACTAGCTAACTCGGGGCAGTGAACCTGAGTCAGCTGTAGTTACTGAACAAATATTTAAGGAATTACTAGCAAGAATAATACAGATGAATAATGTTTCAGCTGGTTATCAGGAGGCCTGTTTCTGGTTTCAATAGAGGACAGACGAGTGCTCTAGGACAGTCCTTTAACATCTTTCAATCTCAGCCTCTGTATTTGTAAGTGGAAAATAATAACATTTTGTCTGGACTGCTTAAGTGTTTGGAAGATGACCAAATAAAATAACATTTAAAAAGCCACCTTGAAAACCATTAAGAGTTAATTAATTTATTTTTATTTTATTTTATTTTATTTTATTTTATTTTACTTAGTTCTGGTGACAGAACCAAAATTTTCTATCACTGAACCATCTCTCAACCCCAAGAGCTGAATAATTTTAAAGAATTATTACTGCTTTTATGCTAATGTCTAAAAAGAATACTCAAAAAATAATAATGCTAACAGGGTACTCACACCAACTTCTATGTGCTTGCTATGAATTTTTATATTGCTATCTTTGTCTTTCTGAATTGTGTACACCATCCAATCCTGTTCAGATGGTTTAACAAGGAGAGGAAGAAAACGGAATTCTGTCATCTCTTCCAAGTCTACGCAAATACAATCTAATAATTTGAGGGAGTGGAGTGCAAAGGTCTCTCTAACTAGTGGGAGGAAAACATAGTGTGTATAGATGTTGTTTTAGGAAAAGCAGTTTGGCAGGGAAGAGCACTGGCAAAGAAGTACAGCAAGTGCTTCTATCAGAGCTCTAGATTGTTGTTTTTAATAATGGCCTTGAAGAAGAATGCAAAGGGAAGGGAAAACAACAGGAGCTTTTCGTGTGTGTACTCCTCTTAATGAATGAACTCTCCTTGAAAACATTTGTTAGATAGAAGCAATTAAGGCTAAGGTTCTGTCCTCCCTCCACTAATTAATTATAGCAAATGAGCCTGTAATGTGCATCATAACAACATAATAAGCTGGACCAAACTACTTTCGATTCTTCCATGCTAGTATTTTATCACTGCTGAGTTATTTAAATTAGGTAAGTAAATCTGAACATAAATAGCTTTTGAATTACCTGTGTCCTTCAAAGTACAGTCTATTCCTTGAGCAAATGTGCTGTTCACATGCGGGTGGGAGCAGAGAACGACAGTGGAGCAGTGAGGACAGAGTTGTCATTTTAATGACCTTCCCTCTACAATGTGTAACTGACCATCTGGACGCCATTCCATCAGCTCCCATGTGTTTTTCAGTTTGGGACCTGACTAGTGGAGACAACATAGCCATAGTTGCTGGTACTTTGACATCATTGGTATGTTATCAATTATTGTCTCAAATGTCTAACTGAACCTGGATCAAAGTGTAACTAATACAAGGTCTTTAGTAATGTCCATGTTGTTAATGAAACTTTAAAGGTAATTAGTGACTCATTGAGTCAATGAACAGATCTTGTGCATCTGGAGGTGAGTTAAAATGTGGTTTACTCTCAATGAGAGAACCAACAGCCATGCCAGCTGTGAATGACCTCAGGCACAATCATCTCAAAAGCCTTGGTTTCTTTAAAAATCAAAGGTCAACGTGTCTTTTGGATAACAGCATTTGCTACTACCTCAAAATTAATTGGCTAATTCCTGCTGGAGTCAAGCAGATCCTCATCACCCACTTCATGGAGCACAAATTGTTTATTGCCTACAATGCCTACACAGGTATAATTCAGTTTGAGACTAGGAGGGAGAGGGTGACCTAAGAGAACAAGTCAGGACATTAAGGAAGTCTCTCAGGTGACCTGTCAACCTCACCTTCCTTCTCCTCCCTGTTTCTTTCTTGTGTGCATGTGTTTCTTTCAGGTGCATGTGTATATACATGTGTATGTGGAGGCCAGAGGTCAGCAGTCAATATTTTACTCAGTTGCTCTCCACCTTGTTTTTGAGACAAGAACCATCGCTGGACTTGAACCTCACTTGTAGACTGAACAGTCAATGAGCTTCAGTGATCGACCCCCACCCCGACTCCAGGGATTACAGACATGCAGTCATAATCAGCGTTTTTACGTGAGTGTTAGGAATTTGAACTCCCATACTTGGGGGTCAAGCACTGGCTGAGTCATCTTCCCAGCACATTTCTACTGAATTTTTCTGGAACAAATAACAAGGGTTTTTTCTACTATAGAATAGAGAAGCATGGAACAATTTTCATGAATGACTTTTGGAATGTGAGATATTTAGGAGCAATATGGGAATGGAGGCAATAGGTGAGATTAGACACACAGAGACTCTGATTTGAGTCTAGAATCATTTCTATTGATGCATAAACTATATTTGAACATATTCTGGATGTATATACTTTTTACCTTTAAATGTGTTAGTCTTAGGATAGGAAGTAAATATATATAAATAAATATATATAAATATAATACCTTTCATGAAAATCAAGTTTTGGTATAAAGTGTTTGACAGAATAAAGCAAGGTTGTAAAATAAAGGGCTCTAACTTTTATTCTCTTTATTTCTCTTCCATCCTACCTTTTCCTTTTCAGAATTCATTTTTTTTAAATTTTTTATTTATTTATTTTATTTTACAATACTATTCAGTTCTACATAACAGCCACAGATTTCCTTCCTGCCCCCCTCCCCTTCCCCCCAGCCCACCCCCCTTTCCCACCACCTCCAGATCAAGGCCACCCCCAAGGACTGAAATCAACCTGATAGACTCAATCCAGGCAGGTCCAGACCCTCTTCCCAGACTGAGCCAAGCATCTCTGTATAAGTCCCAGGTTTCAAACAGCTATCTCATGCAGCGAGTCCAGGACCTGGTACCACTGCCTAGATGCCTCCCAAACAGATCAAGCCAATCAACTGTCTCACCTTTTCAGAGGGCCTGATCCAGTTAGGGGCCCCTCAGCCTTTGGTTCATAGTTCATGTGTTTCCGTTCGTTTGGCTATTTGTCCCTGTGCTTTATCCAACCTTGGTTTCAACAATTCTCGCTCATATAAACCCTCCTCTTTCTCGCTAATTAGACTCCCAGCGCTCCACCCGGGGCCTAGCCATGATGTCTGCATCCAGATTCCTCAGTACTTGGATGGGGTTTCTGGTACAACTATTAGGGTATTTGGCCATCCCATCACCAGAGTAGGTCAGTCCCGGCTGTCTCTCGGCTATTGCCAGCAGTCTTTTGTGGGGGTATCTTTGTGGATTTCTGTGGGCCTCTTTAGCACTTTGTTTCTTCCTTTTCTCATGTGGTCTTCATTTACCATGGTCTCCTATTCCTTGTTCTCCCTCTCTGTTGATCCAGGTGGGATCTCCCGCTCTCTTTCCCTCGAGCCTCGCCGTTCATTGCTCCCACTCATGTCCAGGCTGTTCATGTAGATCTCATCCATTTCTCTGTCACTGGGTGATCCCCGTGTCTTTCTTGGGGCCCTGTTTTTCAGGTAGCCTCACTGATGATGTGAGTAGCAGTCCAGTCATTCTTGTTCCACATCTAGTATCCTCCTATGAGTGAGTACATACCATATAATTTTTGACAAAGAAGCCAAAAATGTACAATGGAAAAAAGAAAGCATCTTCAACAAATGGTGCTGGCATAACTGGATATCAACATGTAGAAGGCTGCAAATAGATCCATATCTGTCACCATGCACAAAACTTAAGTCCAAGTGGATCAAGGACCTCAACATAAATCCAGCTACTCTGAACCTGCTAGAAGAGAAAGTAGGAAGTAGTCTTGAACGCATTGGCATAGGAGATCACTTCCTAAATATAACACCAGTAGCACAGGCACTGAGAGAAACAATCAATCAATGGGGCCACTTGAAACTGAGAAGCTTTTGTAGAGCAAAGGATACAGTCAACAAGGCAAAGCAACAGCCTACAGAATGGGAAAAGATCTTCACCAACCCCACATTTGACAGAGGACTGATATCCAGAATATATAAGGAACTCAAGAAATTAGACATCAAAACAACCAACAGTCCAATTAAGAAATGGGCTATAGAACTAAACAGAGAATTCTCAACAGAGGAAACTCAAATGGCTGAAAGACATTTAAGGAATTGCTCAACATCCCTAATCATCAGGGAAATGAAAATCAAAACAACTCTGACATACTACCTTATGCCTGTCAGAATGGCTAAGATCAAAAACACTGAGGACACTTTATGCTGGAGAGGATGTGGAACTAGGGGAACTCTCCTCCACTGCTGGTGGGAATGCAAGCTTGTACAACCACTTTGGAAATCAATATGGCGCTTTCTTAGAAAATTGGGAATCAATCTCCCCCAAGATCCAGCTATACCACGCTTGGGCATATACCCAAGAAATGCTCAATTATACCACAAGAGCACTTGCTCAGCTATGTTTATATCAGCATTGTTTGTAATAGCCAAAACCTGGAAACAACCTAGATGCCCTTCAACTGAAGAATGGATAAATAAATTGTGGCACATATACACAATAGAATACTACTCAGCAGAGGAAAAACAATGACATCATGAGGTTTGCAGACAAATGGATGGATCTAGAAAAAATCATCCTGAGTGAGGTAACCCAGACTCAGAAAGTCAGGATTCATTTTTTTAAAAGGACTTTTTAAGATATAAAAATGACAAAAACGTAGGTGCATCTTTTCTCAAGCTTACAGACATTTTCAAAATTTGGAAACTTTGGAATCACACAGGATCCTTCTGGTAACCCAAAGATAAAAAATTCAGACATCAATATATGATCAAATAAAGTATCTTTCTTTAATGGGAAGAAACAATCCTTTTTTAAAATTTTTAGTATATTTGTTTGCTTATTCTCTCTCTCTCTCCCTCTCCCCTCTCCCCCTCCCCTCTCCCCTCTCCCCTCTCCCCTCTCCCCTCCTCTCCCCTCTCCCCTCCTCTCCCCTCTCCCCTCTCTCCCCTCTCCCCTCCTCTCCCCTCTCCCCTCCTCTCCCCTCTCCCTCTCCCTCTCCCTCTCCCTCTCCCTCTCCCTCTCCCTCTCCCTCTCCCTCTCCCTCTCCCTCTCCCTCTCTCTCTCTCTCTCTCTCTCTCTCTCTCTCTCTCTCTCTCTCCCTCTCTCTGTGTTTGTGTGCCACAGCTCATATGTGGAAGTCAGAGAACAACTTGGGGGCAGTAGTTCTCCTTCCCCTTTGTGGGCTTTGGGGATTGAATCAGGTCGTCAGGCTTGGTGGCAGTCACCTTTACCCTCTGAGCCATCTCACCTGCCCGTAGTAACATATTTTATGTACATTTGTCACATACCAGCAGGTCATATACATACTGGTGATTTGTTTAAAAAAGTTGAACTATAGCCAGATAATCCCATTTTTTTATTGTTGCTATGACTATTCTAGCTGTTAGATTTTTTTCTTGATTCTTATTGCCAAAGTGGTCTTAGGCAGAGCCTCAGATGCACCAGTCTCTGTTAGGTTAATAAGCTTATGTGACCCACCTACCAATGGGAGTCTTCTTTGAATGGCCATGATTACTCTTCCCAGAAAAGCTTATTTTAAGTCATAGAAAAGGCCACTAAATGATAGTTTACTATAGTCTAATCAAATTTATCAGTGCCATGTCAACTCTAAAACAAAAACTCCATTTAGGAAATAGATTCCATTACACAAGCCCCCTCAGCTTGCCTTTTCTCTTAATACTAAGGCTGTGTCTTGAAGAATCCATAATTGGTACAAAATAGTCATCTCATATGTGTGTGTGTGTGTGTGTGTGTGTGTGTGTGTGTGTGTAAAATTATTTCAAAAAGGCAATGAATAATTTCCTCAAATCTGTTCACATTTACTATACAATAACCATTTGATTTCATGAATTTCTCATTGTTTTGTGATGTTATTCCCTTTGGTACTGGAAAACAAAACTTTAAAAAAATATATGTTAGGGTAGCCTAAAAGGAGCAAATTGAATCTATCAATGACATTGAACACACACACACACACAGCAAAGTAAAAAGTCACTCAGTGGAAAAAGGAAATTTGTATGCTAATACAAATAATAACCAATAATACTAATAATAACCATGTTAAAACAGTGAAAAAAATTGTTCACAGCCATTAAAGATGTCAAGTGTTCAATTCCAACAGACACTCAACAAAATGTAAATTAAAACCACAAACAGATACTATTATAGCATGATTAATTTTACACATCAACTTGACTAGGTGAAAGGATGCCAGTTAGTAAAATATTTCTGAATGTGCCTGTGAGAATGTCTTTAGAAAGATTAGCAACAGATGCGGAGACAGGAGTACAGAAGACCAGCCTTCATCAGTGTGGACAGGCGTCAAGCAAGCTGTGGGGAGGGCCTAAGCAGAACAAAGAACAGAAGAAGGTGAAATTGCTTTTTCTTTTTGAACTAGGATGTCTGTCTTCTGTTCCTAGGCATCAAAACTCCTGGTTCTCTTGGGACTTCAGTCTCTGGCACTGCCTCAAGTAGGCCTTATCCACACCACCACCCTGTAGTTCTTGGGCCTTTGGCCAGGGAAGCTTATTACTGTCGTTCCCAAGTCTTCAGTTCATGGATGGCAGATAATGGGACTTCTATGCCTCCACAATGCTTGCTATTGGCTCTGTTTCCCTAAAGACTCTTGTTTAAAAATAAAATTCTGTCTGTCTGTCTATCTGTTTATTTATTCTATGTATATTAATGCTTACCTGGATGTGTACTACATGCTTGTCTAGGTCCCACAGAAGTCAGAAGAGGGTATCAGATCTTCTGGAACTAGAGTAACGGATGGTTGTGAACCACTGTGGGGGTATGGGAACCCAAACCCAGGTCCTCTGATAGAGCAGCTGGTGCTCTTAACCACTGACCCATCTTTCCAGCTCTTCTAAGGACTCTTGGTAAATATATATATATATGTATGTACCATATATATATGGTAAATGTGTGTGTGTGTGTGTGTGTGTGTGTGTGTGTGTGTGTGTGTGTGTGTATGGCAATGCCTATGATGGGAAAGGTAAAGCAGAAACAGCATAATTCTCATATATTTCTAGTAGACAAGAGATTCCATACAACTTCTTTGAAAATCTGTCAGTATCCATCCAAAATAAATACATGTGTACTCTATCACTGGAAAACCCCACTTTTAGATCAGAAATTCATTATTATATATTATATTAACTGAGTATATATTATAACTGAGTATATATTAACTGAGATACATGTACTGCAGTGACTATAGCAATTTGAGTATCCTTAAATGGAAAACTACTCAAATATCCATCAACAGTGGAACAATATGTTCATATAGTAAGTATTCAATATAAGAAGTATTCTATAGACAAAATTACAGAAATATGAATGAATCTCACAACCACAGAGTCAATTAAAAGAGGCCCAATACAAAAATATATACATTCATGATCCATTCATATAAAAAATGAAACATGACTCATTAATATCATCTTGCACTATTTATGTTACCCAGTTTGAAGTTAAGTATCAGAGGGTAAGAGTGTGCCTCCTCTACATCTCTCATTGATGAGCTCTCATTGGCTTGGTCCACTATTCCCTTGAGTATTACATATATAGTAAAACTGAGATTTTTTTTAATGAATGCTGATATTGGAATCAACAACTAAGCAACAAGTCATTGTTGTTGCATTCAAGGGGGAAAAGGATGCTGAGTAGTTCTCACAAATCATCCTGTGACCCTGACTACCAAAAAAAGTTTTTTTTCAATGTTCGCATCTATGTTCCCATTAAAGCCCAGAACATATTTTTATTTAGTCTATGCTTATAATTAGCAATTTGTTAGGTGTGATGTGATAGAGGGAATGGGTTGGCAAGAAGGGTATTAAAGAAAATGAATGAACTTGTTTGATGCAATTTACACCAAGACATTTGCCAAAATCTATTATAAACATTTACTTCACACCTAATCAAAGCAAGAAAAGTTGCAAGTGGATATTGCATTAAGACTCCCTCCATGTGTTTAAACTATGCACAAATGGACCACATGAACACTAAGTAGATGTAAACAGAGGGCTCTGCTGGACTTGAGTACAATTTACAACAAAGACAACACATGTTTAATGATGTATAGGAGAGCTGATTAAATGTGGAATAAATGACAAATGGTACTCAAACAGTTTAACCTTATGGGGGTTATTCTTAACTAAATTTCTAATCTCTCTACCCCTCTGTTTCTTCCCCCACAACCTTTTCTATGACAGTGATTTGCTTTTTTCTTTTGCAACATAAGATAGTACAAAAGTTCTCAATATGTAGTCATTGGATAAAAGAAATGCCAGTGTTTATAACTCACCTCAAACTGTCTCTGTGTGGAGTGTATTGTGCACCACTTATCCACAATCTCTTTTTTGCTTTCTCTATATTCCTTTGCATATCTCCTTCATGCACCTTACTTTCAGGGTCTCTGAACCACTTGTCCAAATGATTATCACTTACCACTAAGTAGGCATATCCTTCTCCACCCATAGTTCCACCTAACTGGGGTCCTGGGTTCAATAATTCTGGAAGTAGTACAATTCTGCAAGATATTCAGCAAAAGCTCTGATTCTTATCCTGACCTGGGTGCTCAAGTCACTTGGCAACTTTGAAAAATACCATTGGCCAGAGCCTACATTCTGACTTGCTTTTTCTGGGGTAGATCTCTGGAAATTTTTTTTCATTATATAAGTTCATTTTAATATATCATTGGCTGAAAAATACTTCCCAGAGGATTAATGCATGTCTACTAGATGGGGAAAGAAGTATGAATAAGAAAGGAGAAAGAGATACAAATGTAGACACTGGGCATTTTGGGCATAGAGGAGGAGGAATGGAGATGGGGAGAGAACGAGCGGAGCAAGACAAGCTGTCCTTGGCTAGGGTTAGAGTGCTAATGGATAGAAGCTGAAACTCAAACATATCGTTTACTCAGTCCTAAGAAGCCACTAATAAGTTAGCTTTTTGTGGTTCCATACACTGTGACAAGTGTTGCTTTCATGTGATGAAGAATGAACATGGTATGGGCAAAGCACATGTAACTCTTGAGTATATGGCCAGGTGAGGAGGTCATGGTAAAGATATGCTGTTTTCATCAGGGGAATGGCTTCAACACTCTGCACCTAACACACACACACCTGTGGTGATAATCTAATTGTACTGAATTATTATTTTGATTGTATGTTAATAAATAAAGTTGTCTGGGAGTCAGAGCTATTAGAGCCATAGCAAGAGTGTGGCGGTGGTGGCACACACCTTTAATCCCATAGATATCTGTGTGTTCAGGGTCAGAGCTATTAGAGCCATAGCAAGAGTGTGGCGGTGGTGGCACACGCCTTTAATCCCATAAGATCTCTGTGTGTTCAGGGATACAGTCAGCATTGGAGACATATGCCTTTAAGACCTAGGGGGCTGTACATTCAGACAGTGACGAGGCAGTCATGTGTTTGGGTTTACAACCAATGAGAAGGCAGAACAACATACTTTAAAAAAAACGAACCGACAGGAAGTAGGTCTCTTTTCGCGAAGCTGGGACAGCAGGAGGAAGGGTGAGATTTTAGCTCTGAGCTCTGACTTCTCGGCTTTCTCTTTTACATTGTTTCTGTGTTTCTTATTTAATAAGATGGTTGGTTACATCTATATCTGGCGCCCAACGTAACAAGAATCCATTAAAAACTGCTTGGCTTGGCGGCAGGTCCGCTTTCCTGCAAGGGCGGCAGGCAGCCGGCGGCGGCCGGCGGCGATCGGCTTCTTAGTCCGAGCAGCGGCTTCTTAGCCTGGGTCTAGTTCTGCTTGACCTCAGGCTGGACTATCGGTGTGCTGCTTGCTTAAATCCTGCTTGCTTAAAGCCGGTGCTACAAACAACTCAGAGTTGCCCTGCCGAACAGGGCCCTGCCTGTAAAGCCAACGCACGTGGTTGGAGCTTAAGGAAGCCAGACCCAAGCCTTGACTTGGCACAAGAGGGAACACGTGGCTGCATTTAAACTTTAGCCAGCTACGCTTTCTTGCTCTCTCTCTCTCTTTCTCTTTGGATTTACACCTGGGACACTAGGTGGCTGCTTTGAAAATCCCCTCGGATTTCTACTGTTCTACGCAGATTTGGTAAGTCATAACATATCAGATATTTTAAAGGAAACTATCTAAAAGAGAATTTTTTCCACATTAAAAAACAAATGGGTTTTATGTGTACATTGGAAGAAAATTGGTTTTTGTTCGAAATTTTAGGCAGTCTGGCAATGGAACAACTATATAATATTAGTATTGGTGGAATTATGCACCTTATCACTATAATAATCCACATTTTAATATTTAAAAAGATAGTCAATTTAAGTGCCAGGATAACAGCTTTAGAAGAACTTGTTAAACCTGTAAAAATTCAGACAGAAGAAATTAACAGTGAAGTTGTTTCAAGTCGGGATCATAAGGTTGCAGAAAGAAAGCCTGTTTTCACACAGTCACCCTTAATTTATCCTGTAACCGTACAGCAGATGCCTGATCAAATGGCTACACAAAATACTTGGGCTCCAATTGAAATGTTAGATTTAAAAAGGTTTAAGGAGGCAATAGTATCTTATGGCATGCATTCCCCATATGTAAAGCAAATGTTAAACACTTGGTCAACATATAATAGGATAGTACCACAGGACTGGCGGGACCTCGCACAAGGTGTTCTGGAACCCAGCCAGAGACTTCAATTTCTGACTTGGTTTAAGGAGGAGGCTAAAAACATAGAAAAACAATGGAGGGATAAAGGAGTACAAGTTTGCCAGGATCAGCTTATGGGCGAAGGCCAATATGCTTCAGCACAAGCACAATGTTTATATGATGTCCAAACCCTAATTTTATGTCGAACGGCAGCCTTGAATGCATGGGACAAAGTTGAGGAACCAGGAAAAAAATCTGAGTCATTTACAAAGGTGAAGCAAGGCCCAAAAGAGTCTTTTACAGATTTTTTACAAAGACTGGCTTCAGCAGTAAAGAGAACGGTCTCGGATTCAGAAGCTGGTAAGGCAATAATTGAATCTTTGGCCTTTGAGAATGCGAATGCAGCATGCAAAAGAATAATCAGGCCATTAAGGGCAAGATCTGCACCTATGGAAGATTGGATTAGAGAAACAATTAATGTTGAAGCTGATGAGCATGATGATACATGGGTAGGAGAAGTAATTTCAAAAGGTTTGAGGAGTGTTAGATGTTTTGGATGTGGAAAGCAAGGACATTTGAAAAGGGACTGTAGACAGGTCATTTCCAGAAACAATGTTTCTTCAAGGAACAATGGCAACAGAATGCCCCTTCCTTCTGGAGTATGCAGAAGGTGTGGTAAGGGAAAACACTGGACCAACGAATGTAGATCAACAAAGGACAGACAGGGTAATCCTTTGCCTCAGTCTTCGGGAAACTCCCAGAGGGGCCTCAGGCAGGCCCCCAGTGCAAATCCAGTTCAAACCTTTCTGGCAGCCATAGAGGAAATGCCTGCTCTGGAGAGCGATTAAATAACCAAATGCCTATTGGAATAAATCATGCTGGTCAGGATGATGAAACAGAGAGAATAGAAAATTCAGGAGAAAACATAAAGAAAATTTTTTGGCAAACTTCTATTAATGAACAAAGACCAAAATTAACAATAAAAATAAATGGTGTTTTGTTGTCTGGTCTGGTAGACACAGGTGCGGATGTTACCATAATTGCACCAGAATTTTGGCATCCAACTTGGCCTCTTCAGGAGGTAAACGTTCAACTGTTAGGAATTGGGACATTATCTCAGGTGAAACAGAGTGCAAGATGGCTCGAATGTATAGGTCCAGAAGGACAGAGAGGAAAATTAAAACCATATGTGGCTAACATAACTATGAACCTGTGGGGTCAAGACATGTTGCAACAATGGAATACTCAGATTAACATCCCTCCAATCTCAGAAACAAATCATAAACTAGCACATGTTACTGAGAGAAATATTAGAAGATATTGTTCTAATGAGTGGTCACCAGCCATCCATATTATACAAGAACAGGGCACAATAACTGATGATCTTCCAAAGACACCAACAGCTCTACCTTTAAAATGGTTAACAGACAAGCCTGTATGGGTCCAACAATGGCCTTTAACAACAGAGAAACTCCAGGCTTTAGAAGAGCTGGTAGAAGAACAGTTAAATGCTCAGCATATTGAAGAATCAACCAGCCCTTGGAATTCTCCTGTATTTGTTATTAAAAAGAAATCTGGTAAATGGAGGATGCTAACAGACCTTAGAGCAATTAACAAAATAATTCAGCCAATGGGCTCTCTACAATCTGGGATGCCTTTGCCTACCCTGTTACCAAAAGGATGGCCTCTCATAGTTATTGATTTAAAAGACTGTTTCTTTTCAATACCCTTACAAGAAAAAGACAAAGAAAGATTTGCTTTTACAGTGCCTACTTATAATAATTCTCAACCGGTTAAAAGATTTCAATGGAGGGTCCTCCCACAGGGAATGTTGAATAGCCCAACTCTGTGCCAATATTTTGTACAACAGCCATTGGAAGTGATACGTAAAAAATTTCCTAAATCTATAATTTATCATTATATGGATGATATTTTACTAGCTGACTCAAATGCAGATACTTTAGAAATAATATTTGAAGAAGTAAAGAAAATTTTGCCTTGCTGGGGATTACAAATTGCTCCTGAAAAGATACAAAGAGGAGATTCTATTAATTATTTAGGATATAAAATAGAGCTACAAAAAATTAGACCCCAAAAGGTGCAAATTCGGAGAGATAGACTACAGACTCTTAATGACTTTCAAAGATTATTTGGAGATATTTCTCATCTACGAACTATTGTTGGGGTAAAAAATGATGAACTGACTAATTTGTTCAGAACCTTAGAAGGTGACAAGGACTTAAATAGTCCAAGAGAATTATCACCTGAAGCTGAGAAAGAATTGGCCTTGGTAGAAAAGAAAGTGCATGAAGGACACGTGGATCGTATTGATCCAAAGCTGGATTGCATTTTGGTTATTTTACCTTCTAGGTGTTCTCCTACTGGAATATTAATGTAGAGGGAAGATATTATATTGGAATGGATATTTTTACCAAATAAACCAAATAAAAAATTAAAAACTTATGTGGAAAAAATCTCTGACTTGATTTACAAAGGAAAACTGAGACTTCGTCAATTAGCAGGCATAGACCCAGCAGAAATTGTCGTACCATTAACTAAGGAGGACATTGAAAAATTATGGACAGAAAGTGAACCTTGGCAAAGAGCTTGCAGTAATTTTTTGGGAGAAATTAACAGCAAATATCCCAAAAGCAATAGAATTGATCTTATAAAGAGAGCTGAATGGATCTTGCCTCGAATTGTACGGCAAAAACCCATATCTGGAGTTCATACAATTTATACAGATGCCAACAAAGAAGGAAAGGCAGGTTACAAATCAGAAAATTTAAGTAAAGTGGTTCAAAGTCCATATAATTCAGTGCAAAAATCAGAATTGTATGCTATTCTGTTGGTATTAATGGATTTTTCAGAACCTCTCAACATAGTAACTGACTCTCAGTATGCTGAAAGAGTGGTGTTACATATTGAGACTGCAGAATTTATCCCTGATGCTTCAGAATTAACTTCACTATTTATTCAATTACAAGATACAATCAGGAAAAGGAATCATCCTTTATATATAACTCACATTCGATCCCATACTGGTCTGCCAGGCCCTCTAGCACAAGGCAATGATGAGATTGATAAATTATTGATAGGAAATGTGCTGGAGGCCTCAGAATTTCATAAAAAACATCACGTCAATAGCAAAGGTTTAAAAAAGGATTTTTCCATAACCTGGCAACAAGCCAAAGAAATAGTAAAGAAATGTCCTACTTGTTCCTTCTACAATCAGACGCCATTACCAGCAGGATGTAACCCAAAGGGTACTCAGAGAAATGAGATCTGGCAGATGGACGTGTTTCACTTTGCAGAATTTGGAAAATTGAAATATGTACACCACACTATCGATACTTATTCAGGATTTCAATGGGCAACTGCTTTGAGTTCTGAAAAAGCTGATTCTGTAATCACTCATTTGCTGGAAGTTATGGCCATCATGGGTATACCTGCACAAATCAAAACTGACAATGCTCCATCATATGTCTCTGTTAAAATGAAACAGTTTTTTGCTTATTACAATATAAAGCATATTACAGTCATACCACATAATCCTACAGGTCAAGCAGTTATAGAAAGATCAAACAGAACTCTAAAGGATATGCTAAATAAACAGAAATGAGTAACAAAAACCCCCAGAAATAGACTGCATAATGCTCTTCTAACTTTGAATTTTCTGAATGCCAATGAGAAAGGAACAACAGCTGCAGAGAGACATTGGATAATAGAAAAAACTACAGAATTAAATCAGCCTATATACTTTAAGGATGTGCTGACCTCAGAATGGAAACCAGGGTATGTATTACATTGGGGACAAGGTTTTGCTTTTGTTTCTACAGGAGAAGATAAGCTGTGGGTACCATCAAAATTGATAAAGGTTCGATTTGAACAAGAGAGACCTCTTAATTAGAGGAGGTGATAGTTCATCAACCAGCATGAACATCCAATTTAAACTAACTTGTATCAATAAAACATGCCTTTTCATTTAATCAGATAATAACTTGCCAAAAAGGAACATCCCCAAAATTAGTCTTGGGGAAAGGTTTTTGTTTTTGTCTTTTAGGAGAATGAAGGTTAAGGAATCTGAAGAACACTGGACAAATGAGACAACTGAAGAAAAGGGACAAATCATCTATCCCAAGAAACAGAGTGAAACGGTGTATGGGTATATATTATCTAAAAAAAATTTTATGTCTTCCTAAATGTTTGTTTCTGCTTTTCTCTAAAGATTTAACACTATTGGTCTTCTAACAGTCCCAGTTCAATTAAAATTTAAAGCTGACTTTGGAGTTGGAGAATGGCTCTCTCCTTCTTTAAAATCAAGCATGTTGTTAAAAGGAAAATGCAAACTCCCTGTATCATGCCAGAATAAGAGCCATCTTCTGCTATGGTACAGGACAAAAGCAAAATTAATTAAGGGACTATTCTATTACTAATCTCAACTCTTTGATTCTATTCTGATTCTTTAAACTTTGCTCAAAGTATAAATTTTATATCAAAATTTACAAGATTAATATATATATATACATTTTAAACTTTGTTAAGATATGAATGGTCACATAGAGTACTAACTAATTCTAGAAAAAAGGCTAGCTGCATATATATGTTTTTGTGTTCGAGTCTCTTATCAGTTTTCTGCAGGAAATCACGGCCAGGCCTAACATCAACTGAAGTCTCCAGAAAGAAGATGGGGCCCCACAACAACAACAATTCCACGTGGACAATAATAATATCATTAAGCTGACAAACATCATCCACAGATCAGCTTTGAACTACAAGGTGCTCAGAGCAATTTTGAGATGACTAGCTGAGATGATCCAGTCTCAAAGACTACTTGAATAAGGACTTGAGATAAACCCTGAACTTTGGCATTATACACAGACTGGATAATGAAGGATATAGTTACCTCTCCTAGAATTTGACAATTAACCTAAAATTTTTCTTTCAGGATAAAGAAAACTTCGCCCATACTCAGCAGGAAGCAATTTTAAGAATACGACGCCCACATTCCCAAAGAGGTGGTGTGGGGCGGGTGGTTTTTTGGTCTTTTTAATGGGTTTTGGGTCTGGGATAATTTTCAGTATTTAGGGGGGTTGGTTACAAGTTATTGTCAAGGGTTAGGAAAAAAGCTAAGCAAAGGAGATTAGATTTAAGGTTCTTGTTTAAAAAAAAAAGAAAGAAAGAAAGAAAGAAAGAAAGAAAGAAAAGAAAGAAAAGAGAAAGACAATTACTAGTTTTAAATACTTTACATTGGATTGAATTGTTTTATATTGCATACAAATTTGAAACTGATACTGTTAGAAAATGCTATATGTATATTTCTAATTGTATTTATTCCATCCATTTAACAATGTAATGCAAATTTCTGATCCTTGAATGTTATTGTTATCAACTATTAGGATATAAAGAAATGAAAGCTAGTAGTTAGACATTATCATAGAACTTGTAGTCATATTAGATATGTTTTAAAAATTGAGCAGAGATGTTTTAGACAGGTCATCTTCAAACCCTTCAGAGATCTACAGAATATGGCATTTAAAATGTTTTAATAACTTAGAAAATTTTTCTTTTTTGAGACATGTCGGCTCCTGGCAGTACCAATCTACTTTAGAGAAAATATGGGCATTGAAGAAACTGCATATGGAGTCAACTTTCATTCTGGCAAAAGTTAGCCACTGGACAACAAAGTATCCTCGAATCAACAGGACAAAATGGACAGACAGATCACGAAACAAGGGACTACTGATTCTTGCCAAAACAAGTGTGGTTATGGCTTTATCAAAAGGCATCTTCTGAGGCCAGGACAATATGGCCCCATCCCTGAAGTG
This sequence comes from Peromyscus maniculatus bairdii, assembly GCF_049852395.1. NCBI lineage: Eukaryota > Metazoa > Chordata > Mammalia > Rodentia > Cricetidae > Peromyscus > Peromyscus maniculatus. The sequence continues at coordinate 55,398,574 of NC_134866.1, forward strand.
GCCTTCGCATCCGGAAAAGGTACGGTGCCCTTTTCTTCGAAGGCAGCTTAACAGGCAGAGGGCCGATGGATTCTGTTGTACAATGGAACAGCAGCTGAAAGCTCATGCCTCTCAAAAGTAGACTGGCATTTAATAGAGGGATGTGGAGAAGAACGGGATGCTGAGATGAAGCCATATATACACAGCCAAGAAGAATGGACAGCTGAATTAAAAAACTGTCAACAATTTCCAGAATTTAAAATCCTGAATCATGACAGGACACTAGTGGAATTCAGGTGTTTCTGGTACGTGGACTGCTCTCACCCAATGTGAGGTTGAACTGTTGACCTTGTGTACATCCTACTTCACAAATTAGTCTGTCAGATACACTAAGCCTATAGGCTGAAGATGATGCCCCAACACTGCGGAGAAACCTCAGGTGACTGCCCAGGCAGCTGGCTGTTTCCGTCAACTCACAAAATTTTTTGGAAGTTGCTTGCATGCACTTCCTGTTTTTATTTTTGTTAGCTAATATTATTCCCTTCTTGGGTCTCTGAGGGAGTTGAAGATTAGTTAGTTATGGTTGAAGATTAGTTAGTTATAGTTGAAAATTAATTAGGATAGAAAGTACATTAGATACATCTTGGGATTACCAAAATAGGATAGATAATGGAATTATTTTCTCTGATTTGTCAAATACCTGTTTAGGTATTTATTACTTGTATATATTGTATATAGTTATTGTACTTTTGTATATAGTTTTTCTTTTGTTAGTTATAACCTTTTGCTTTCTTTTTCTTTTTATTAAAATAGAAAAGGGGAAATGTGGTGATAATCTAATTGTACTGAATTATTATTTTGATTGTATGTTAATAAATAAAGTTGTCTGGGAGTCAGAGCTATTAGAGCCATAGCAAGAGTGTGGCGGTGGTGGCACACGCCTTTAATCCCATAGATATCTGTGTGTTCAGGGTCAGAGCTATTAGAGCCATAGCAAGAGTGTGGTGGTTGTGGCACACGCCTTTAATCCCATAAGATCTCTGTGTGTTCAGGGATACAGTCAGCATTGGAGACATATGCCTTTAAGACCTAGGGGGCTGTACATTCAGACAGTGACGAGGCAGTCATGTGTTTGGGTTTACAACCAATGAGAAGGCAGAACAACATACTTTAAAAAAAACGAACCGACAGGAAGTAGGTCTCTTCGCGAAGCTGGGACAGCAGGAGGAAGGGTGAGATTTTAGCTCTGAGCTCTGACTTCTCGGCTTTCTCTTTTACATTGTTTCTGTGTTTCTTATTTAATAAGACGGTTGGTTACATCTATACACACCCTTCCAAAACAAGCCTCCTGTGTGCTAGACACATCACTTCTGGCCTACATCACCACATAGTCTTTTCTCCTACCCACTCTAGTAAAAAGCCAACGTTTATCACATCATTTGATGAGAATGTTTTAGTAGATGTTATTACTGGCTTGGGGCATAGCTCAGTGAGAGAGTGTCTGATTTAGCATGATGTTTGATGCCTTGAGTTTGATGCCCTAATTAGAGTTTGAAAGCTAATTTTATCATTTAGTAATCATGAGACTTTGAACAACTGATTTTAGGAGTTTTAGTTATTTTCAATACAAAAATGAAATTAACAATATATACTTTAAGGGTTGTAAGAAATGTTATAAAAATAAAATTTATTACATTTGGAAAATACACAACAATTATTATACTACTTCTCTGGACAAGACCTTCCAGTCTATCAGTGTCCAATTTGGTAGCTACTAGCTGTATGAAACTACTACTTACATTTATGTTATCATAAGCATTTAAATTAAACTTTCAGTTTTAAGGCTGGACGGATAGTTTAACAGTGCAGATTATTTTTCCAGAAGACCCATGTTCAATCCCCAGCACTCACATGGAGGCTCATAGCCACCTGTAACTTCGGTCCCATGGGATCTGAAGGCATCTTCTGGCTTCTGAGGGTACTTGCATGTACATGGTACACAGACATACATGCAAGCAAAATAACCCAAGTATACAAAATAATAAAATAATTTTTAAAAATCCAGTTTCTTTGCTTTATCAAGTGCCGACATGAAAAGCCTGATACACATAGCTAGTGCCTTCTTCACTGAGCTGCTCAAATAACACAATATTTCCATCAGTGCAAAATTCCAATGCAGAATCCACCAGAATCTGCATAAGGTAAAGATAGGAACTCTATGGGATCTTGCAGCTGGGGAGGTTCAATCAGTCTTTGGCACTGTAAAAGCAAATAAACCAATCTATGATGATCAAGAAAAGGTCCGTTTAGTGTGCATTTATTATTCACTCATAACTTCAAGTTGATACTTGGTCAGCTTTGAATTCATTTCCCTAGCAACATGGCAGGGCCATAAGGCAGCAAGCCTTTTGAGAATATCTATCCCACCACCTTGGACTTTGAAGTTGTCTCTTACCTTAATAGCTAGGCCTAGGCTACCTTACAACAATTGTCATCCATGGCCTATAACGGTTCAAGTCACTAGTACAAGTCCTGAATTGTGTAAACAGAAAAATCAAGAAGATGATGGGCCAGAGCTTTTGCAAAGCACCATTTCACAATGTTGTCATCATAGCATCACAGATACATTATTCTGGAAATTTACAAAACAATAATAATGCAATATACTACCAGGCATTATGCAGATCTTTGCTACTAAATTCAAAAGTTTAAAATTTTATAAGGAATGTGAAAAAATTACATCAAATTTTATTGACATAAATGCTGTTTTAAAATGCTCGAACTGAGCTTTAAAGTGTTAGCCATGAGGAGAGAAAATGAAGGAATGGGAAACAGGGAAACCAGACCAGTGTAAACATGCAAACCCACCTTACATAAAGTCCTGTGTGTAGCACAGCATCCCACAGCTGGTTCTGGGGAAGAACAAGAACAAGTTTCCCTGAGACTCTGAATACAGGTGGTACGACCACAAGCAAGTTTGAGACTATCTCACAAATCCGTAGCTTGTTTATGTAGAGGAATGCAAATTACCTGCTAAATAAACCCAGAGTAGTCAGTTCTTTCTTTTTGCACATGAGGAGCGACTAAGCATATTTCCTGGCTCAAGAGTGCTCTCGAGTTATGATTTCTACTCAGTTTATATGTAGGTCCCAGATAACAAGTGTCTTTAAAGCTTCCATGGAGTTCAATTTGTCAGGTTATCCTATGTGTCATCTCAAATGTGAGCCAGGGTTTTGCTGTGTTCTTAGCCACCCAAATTTAGAGAAAGTGTTCAGAATTCCCAAAAAAAGCAGACATTCTAACTGGTTCTTAGCAAGACAGCCAATCTCACAAGTGTTTGCTGTATTTTCAAATGCATGTTCTAAATCTAAAAATACCCATCCACTTTCAATTTGTCTATAGCTATGATTGCTGAAGATAGACACTAAGAATACACAGAAAGAAAAACATATGCTCCCTCTCCTCCACTTTTACTCATCAATATCTTATATATCTTTCAAAGGCCACTTCTACCCTTCATATTTTTCATTAACTTTTTCCAGCCCAAAGTAGCCTCTTCTCAGTGGGATTTATAATTGTCTGACTTTAGTACTTACTTAGTGTCCTATTTTATAGACACTTATTATGATACCTCCAGTTATCATTTAGCTCATCATGTGTGTCCTTTTTAAACTCATATTTGCCTATTATAGATAGTGGAAGAATAAATACCATATAGTATTCTCTGAATGCCACACAATTTGTTACAGAACAATACTAAAAATCATGAACCAATCTTATGCCATATTTATCCACACTGTTGAAAAGGACATCATAACATGTCAAGATAGGTTTAGGACAATGGCACAAACTCCTGGATTTGTTTAATGTGTCATGGACCAGAAACACAGCATCTCCAATACTCTTCAGTAGAGGTAGTGCTTCTTAAGAATAAAGGCAAAGAAGGATGCTCTCAAGTAAACTATATGTTTTAATTATAAAACATATCCGACTTAAAAATGTGAAAAAATATCTTCAAATTAACAAAATATGGTAAGTATGAGTTTGGAAATGAAGGAAACCTCTAATGAAATTTAGAAACCCGCTTAATTAACCTATAACCATAAATAAGAAGGAGCCATCCTATCAATAGCCTCAGAGTCCAGCTTTGAAAGCTATCTTCAGCATTCAGATCAGACTCTACAGGAAGCAAAAAGACAGGATATCTGAGGGTAAACTCTTACATATGTACTGTTCCAATCATGTCTCTTTATTCTTCTATTTTTCTTCTAATTTTCTTGTCTTGATTGTCTATAATTTCTTAACTCTAATTTTTGTTCTCATCCTCTTGCTTCTCTCAACTAGCCTAAAAATTCTCCTTTTACAGGAGGCTTGAAACAATAAAAAATTACAAGAGTTACCTCTCATTGGTCAAAAGCATATGCCTAGGATAAGCAATAATGAGCAAGCCATTTACTATGGCAACACAAGGTTTCAAGGTTTCAGGATGAGAAGGAGGGGCACAATGCCCAGTGGGACACCCTTTGAGATATAACTCTTTATCAGCAGACTTGGCAAGCGAAGAATTGACATGCTTTTCTTAGGGTGCTTTATGTGGATAACTTTGTTTGGACACCTGCAACTCTGACCTTGAGCATAATTGTAAAGTTTTTAACTTACGATCCATTTACAAAGGCTTTTAGTGTAGTTTGAACTTGCTCTGAGGTAAAAATGTGTCCAACGTGTGCAGTTAGTCTTAGACTGAGGAGAAACTGTTATTTTCTTACATTAGTCTGAGCAAGAGAAACAAAGCAGGCTTCAGTGTCTACAGTCCACACGGGACAATAGATCTAGTTATGAAGCACATCCTAGCATAAGTCCATACGTCCAAATTTACAGCCCAATGACAAGTCATCTTCCTGACTGCCCACAAATGTATGTGCCCATTAAGACTGAGTTGTAATCGTGAGATTACATGTGCACATTACATGGAAATGCATGGTAATGGGGAAATATCATCGCTGTTATTGCACAAAAAAAATTACAGATAAAAGCAACCAGTTTTTCAGAGCCCATGGCCTTACAGGCCCTGACCAACAGGGTTCCTTCATTAGAGAACCATTCATCTGGTGGGTTGGCATCTGAATTATTCTTTGCTATAAGCTATAATTATGTCATGGCCCACAATAGTTTGTGACAATCACTCCTGACACCATTCAAATGGCTCTGTAGATATAGGTGCTTTCTGTCAAGTTTGATAATCTGAATTTAATCCCCAGAATCCACATAGCAGAGAATCAAATCCCAGAAGTTGTCCCGTAACATCCACACTCACACTATGACACACACACACACACACACACACACACAGAGAGAGAGAGAGAGAGAGAGAGAGAGAGAGAGAGACAGAGACAGAGACAGAGACAGAGACAGAGACAGAGAATAAGTAAATGATAAAAGCAGTGAGAAAACTTGGTTTATAAGAGAGATATTGTAGACTTGGATTTTGATTAGATTTTCATCACTGACAAAAAATCCAAGGAAAACAATTTAAAGGACACATGTATGGCAGTCAGATATAGGAGTCAGAGGACAACTTATAAAAGTCTACTCTCTTTCTACTATGTAGATTTAGGGGACCAAACTCAGGCCATCAGGCTTGGCAGCAAGCACCTTTACCTGCTGATCCATCTCACTGTCCCTCCCCATACATTTTAATTACACATACTGACTTAAACCGTTACTGTTATATTTGAACATTCTATGATGAAACTCTGAACAAACACAAAATGAACTACTTATTAGCCAGTAGTTGCTTGAGAAGAGTGAAGATGCCATCTCTTGTTTTAGTTTCATTTCTACGTGAATATCTTTCTTACATGAAGATGAATGACACCTAAAACAGCCACTGGATCTGTCACAACCTCCTTGGGGAAATTTTGTGTGTGTGTGTGTGTGTGTGAGAGAGAGAGAGAGAGAGAGAGAGAGAGAGAGAGAGAGAGAGAGAGAGAGAGAGAGAGAGAGAGAGAGAGAGATTGAAAATTTCATACTATTATCTTGACCGTAGCTAATTTGCCCGGGAATCCATGCTAAAGCTAAAAGAATTATGAATAAGGAGAGTCAACAGTGTGTCATATTGGTTCAAGACAGATTGACAGGGAATGCTAAGCTGAATGATGGTCAGCTGACTCCTCCAGGTGTTCTGAATGCTGATACACATTGCTTTCAAACCAGGCAGGTGTCGCATTTTTAGATCAGCACCCAGAGGGGCTGATTGAAGCTGTGTACTTATAAATGATGTTATAACTTCAGACAGGTTCTTCTTAATCATAATCTGCAAACAGAATTCTAAGAGATAAGCACCTAAAAATATTATACTGAATCTCATGTTTTCTTGTATAGACGCACTGCAAACATGTACATTTAAATCTCTAGGAAATGTTGCTAAAATAATTAAACTTATTTAGTAGAAGGTCACAAAAGTCTTCATTTTGCATCATAAAATGACTGCAAAGGTATAGCATAGAAGTCCTTAATTGGAAAAAATGGAGCCCCCGAAGTAGCCTGGATGTATCTTTTCTCACATAAGTCAACTAAGTTTAACTAAACTTAATTATGGGCTGATAAATAAGCCTCAGACTTGTGATAATGAAGCCATGGGTTTAAAATTAGACCAGGACCATTTTTATAAAGCAGTTACTCAAATTGCAATGTGAGTCAAAACTTTGAGTTCCAAAATTTTTAAGACTTTATGACTTCATTCAGGAATCCTAAAAACAACTGTGGTCATCGTCCATTAAAAATGCAGCTTTCAGAATGTTCCACAGACAGGCAGATAAAAGCCCCTTCGACTGATCTATTTTCATTAGAGTCCTGCCAGTAAATATGTAAACAATTTTGAAGCAGGCAAACACACATGCTGAGCATAATAAAATCCATCTTACTTGCTGCCCTACCAAGGAAAAGAACGCTGAGTAACTTGTCAAATAAACAAATGATCTACACCCTCCTTGTCACTTTGCTTCTCCTTGGTAAGTTTAATAAATAAAATTGATGGGTTTGGGAACAGTTTTAGGTTAACTATTCCAATTGTAACATTCCTTCACTTAAAGATCAGTTACCACAGCATTCCAAAGTTCCAAGCAAATGCTGTTTCCTGCACTTATTTTGACACACATCATTAAGCAGCATCGATAAGGTTCAATCCATCATGCCTTGCTGGAGTGTTTTCCTCAAACTGTGTTCTTTGTTTTCTCCACCTTCCTCCTTCCTCCCAACAATCTCCTTTCTGCCCTGGAGTGTGACTCATTGAGTTCATACAGGAGGATTAATTCCTTTTTAAAAATCACTTATCATTTGCAGCATAAGCTATGAAGAAATGTAATTTTAATCCATATAATATCCCATTTAAGAATAATTGAAAAGATTGAGGAATAAGCAAATATGTCTTGTTAGAGAGAAACACGAGAATGTAGTCTAATATGAAATATAAAATTTTAGTTCTAGGTAGTCATTTTTAAAATATAGCATTTTAATGTAAAACGCATAGATACAAGGCAGGGGGAGGAAACCCTTCATTCTCACCTGCTTCTAAATAATGTGTTCCTAAGGTCAGAAACTCATCTCCTACCGTAATTTGATCAATGCTCATTTGTGACTAACAGAACTGCTCTGGGAAAGATTTCAAACACTGTCCCAGGAGGAAAATTCTATGAAAACACACCTATATGGCCAGCTTTTACTACCAAGAACTAAGTTACTCATTGAATATAGACTCTGGTCATTGAAGTACACATGGCAGTAGGAATTAAGATGGGGCTGTCCCAAAGACAGGCACAAATGATGATGACCTATTAGCACCAGCAGGAGAGAAGCAGAAACTACCAAAAGGGAAGAGAACAAAAACAAAAGGTGACAGATGGAGAACTTTGTTTCCTTTTCTGTTTTTTTAATTGATTTCATATTTAGACTAATTTCTGTTTGCATTATGTTTCAGAATAGAGTGGTGACAAAGTCATCAAATAATGTCACTAATATGTGGAGAAAATGTATGATAGCTTTGGCTCTACAGCTGACAAAAGTAGTCCGGGTTTCTGAGAGCAACTACAAGGTTGCAGTACCCCAGAGCTTCTTTGTGCCCTAAATTAATTCAGAGATAAATCCACATACTAAAGTAACATCCAAAAGAAAACTGGAGTGTTGTTGGTTGATTTTGTTCTTTTGGGGGGCCCACCACCCAGCTCCCAAATAAATCACATACACTGAGACTTATTATCACTTATAAATGACCAGCCTTAGCTTGGCTTGTTTCTAGATAGCTTTTCTTAACTTTAAATTATCCCATCTACCTTTTGCTCTGGGCTTTTATCTTTCTCTTACTTCTGTATATCTTACTTTCACTTCTACTCTGTGGCTGGTTGTGTGGTTGTGTGGCTGGCCCCTAGCGTCCTCCTCTCCTTGTTCCCTTGCTCCTTCTTCTTTTCCTCCCAGATTTCTCCTTCTATTTATTCTCACTGCCCCACCTATCCTTTCTCCTGTGTTGCTATTGGCCATTCAGCTCTTTATCAGACCATCAGGTGTTTTAGATAGGCAAAGTAACACAGCTTCACAGAGTTAAACAAATGTGGCATAAAAGAATGCAACACATCTTTGCATCATTAAAACAAATGTTCCAGAGCATAAACAAATTAACATACCTTAAAATAATATTCTACAACACTAGAGCTTATGTTTTAAGAATTGAGACTTTGCTGTACCCCTTCACTTTGATTACATCCACTCTGTTCCCAAGGAATGCCTGGACCTTTCAGAAAGTGGATGATTTCCCTCCTCTGGATTACATGCCAATTCCCTGGCTAGAGACAGACAAAGTGGCACTTACATGATTATATCAAAGTGGAAGAATTTGGAGGATATTTGTTTGAAACAAAATGTGATAACATTATATTTGATGACTTTGTGTTCCATATATTTGGATTATTATATTTCAAATACATGCAATGAGGATAAAGCAATTTTCCATTAAAGTTTTCTTAATCTTCACAGCTGTGGTGATATTTTGTGTATGATCTAACAATAAAGCTTGCCTTTAATCTCAGGACTAGGGAGGTTGAGACAGGAAGTGATAGGCTGGGTGGAGAAAGGACTATGTAGTTGGAAGTGTTCCTGTGTCCCACCTAGTCCTGCAGCCACTCAGACCCAAGTAAATACACAGAGGCTTATATTAATTATAACTGCTCAGCCATTAGGTCAGGCTTATCACTGACTAGCTCTTACATTTAAATTAACCCATAATTCTTATCTATGTTTAGCCATGTGACTTGGTACCTTTTTTCAGTTCTGCCTTCACATCTTGATTCCTCTGTGTCTGACTGGCAATTCCTGAATCAGGCTTTCCTCTTCCCAGAATTCTCCTCATCTGCTCACCCCACCTGTACTTCCTGCCTGGCTACTGGCCAATTAGCATTTTATTAAACCAGTGTACAAAAGCTTTATCCCACAGTATTTCCTCTTTTCTGTCTAATCAAAAAGGAAGGTTTTAACTTTAATATAGTAAAATTACATATAATAGAACAGTTATCAAGTAAGAATTACAGTTACAATATCTAGTCTATTTGTAGTTTGCCAATTTAAGGAAAATATTCTATCATCTATCCTATATTTGTGAGTCTAAAATTTTATATCTAATTTATCTTTTATCATAGCCAAGGAAAATTATAGCTATAACTATCTAGTCTTCAACTACATCAAAGACCTCAGAAGGATATAATATTATCTAAGTAAACAGGAAGTTTACTTAGCATTGGAAACAACTTTCAAATTTCTGGAAATGACAGAGACAGCTGGCTGTCTGGACAGTCACCCGAAGTTCCTCTGTAATGTTGGGGCATCCATCTTCAGCCTATAGGCTTAGTCTCTCAGTTGCTTCTCTATGTCCTGTAGAATATCTAGTAGTCTCCTCTGCTCAGCAGGAACCTGAAGGACCATTTTGCCTTGTGTTCACAAATTCAGTGGTCATTTTTCCATGGGTCCTACATATCTAGCCAATATAATATTTTATCAAGCAGTCCAGGCAAGAACAGTTTCTTGCCCAAGTGGCTAACTTTTGCAAAGAAGATAAACTCCATATGGAGTGTCTCCAATGCCCATCTTTCTCTTTGAAGTAAATCAGTGCTGCCAGGAGCAGACGTGTCTCACTGTCCAGAAATCTAATTTTTTTAGAACATTTTAAATGCCATATTCGGTAGGTCTTTGAAGTATTTGAAGATTACTTACCTAATAGAAATATATTTTTTTATACCTAGAAAACTTAACTAACATGACTAAGTTTGACAATCATAGAAGACTAATTGTTAATCTATATTTTTAATTATCCATTATAATTTAAATGAGTTACATAAACATAATACCTTAAATGAGAATATATATATATAGTATAACAAATTAACTTTAAATTTGTATTAAACTAAAATCTATAGTTGTTGCTCTTTAAAAGTAGGTTTAATAATCTACTCTTTTATTTTATCATATCTATATTATCCCCTTTTCTTTTTTAGAAAGAGATATTTATAATCATCCCCCTTTAAATAAAAATAAACATATATAAACAATATTTTGGGGATTTGGGCATAGCATTCATTCTACTTCCTGTTGGTTGAGGGCACTAGTAATCTAATGAGGATCCTGAGAAAATTAAGAATTATGATCAAGTCCTGATTGGAGTAGTCTCTGAGGCTGTATTGTCTGAGCCAGTTACCATTAAGTTGTTCTGAATATTGGATCATCTGGTCCATGGTGTCATTGGAGACCTTTCAGGAGGTCTTGCTTGTTCAAACCATATTAGCCTAGAAGCAAGCTATGGGTTCTCATCTTCTGTGGAAACAAACGCAGAACCTCTTTTCCAAAGCAACGTATCCTTAGACATAAATTTTGAAGTCAAGATACCTTTAATATATATATATATATATGTATATATTATATATATACATATATATAATATATATGTATATATTAGTTTAACTGAGCAGCCTTTACAATCAAATGTCTTTCTGCAGTTAAAAATCCTAAAGACAATATAATCCAGACTCTGTGTGAGAATTGAGGAGATTCAAGGAAGTGATAGTCTCATATGGCATGTATTTACCTTCTGTGAAGCATATGTTAAACTTGTGGTCAACTTGTATTAGAATCATCCCTCAAGACTGGAGAGACTTGGTTATAGCAGTCTTAGAGCCTGGTCCTCAATTATAATGTAGGACCTGGTTGAAAAATGAGGCTAAGATCATTGAACAATGAAGCAGGGCTAGAGGTCTGGAAATCTCCCAACACCAAGTTCTTGGAGAGGGAAATTATGCTAATGCAGAAAGGCAATCTTTATATGATGACTACACTCTGGCTTTATGCCACATGGCAACCTTAAATACTTGGGACAGAATTGAAGAAGTAGGAAAGAAAATTGAGTCATTTACTAAAGTCATACAGGGCCCCAAAGAAACCTTCACTGATTTCTTACAAAGATTGACTTCAGCAGTAAAAAGAATGATGCCAAATTCAGAAGCTAGACAAATAATGATTGAATATCTGGCTTTTGAAAATGCTAATGCACAATGCAAAAGGATAATTAGCTCATTAAAGGCAAGAGAAACACCCTAGGAGCAATGGATCTGAGATACAATCAATATTGAATCTCATAATCATGATGAAGCTTGGATAGGAGAGGTGATTTCCAGAGGTTTGAAGAAAAATCTAAATGTCAAATGTTTCAATTGCAGTAAATAAAGTCACCTAAAAAGGAACTGTAAACAGGTTATTCCTAGAAACAATGTTTTTGCTAATAATCCCAACAGAATGCCCCTCCCTTCTGGATTATGCAGAAGGTGTGGTAAAGGCAGGCATTGGACTAATAAATGTAGATCAATCAGGGACAGAAAAGCTAACCCTTTGCCATTAGGAAACACCTTAGGGGGCCTCCTGCAGACCGCTGTATTGAGGCCCCTGTCATTAGGTAACATTTCACCCTTCTGGGGTCTTTGATGGGGTTGTAGACTAAATAGTTTTTCTTAGTTATAATAGAAAGTACATTAGATACAAAACTTTAGACTCACCAAGATAAGATAGATAAGTATTTTCTCCAATTTTGCCAAATGCAAATGGATTAGTATTACTGTAATTCTTATTTAATAACTTTTTTTATATAATCTTACTATGTTAAAGTTAAAACCTTCCTTTTTGATTAGACAAAAAAGGGGAGATGCTGTGGGATAATGCTCTTGTACACTGTAATTTGTCACTCAAATTGGTTTAACAAAATGCTGATTGGCCAGTAGGCAGGCAGGAACTATAGGCAGGGCAACTAGACTAGGAGACTTCTGGGAAGAGGAAGGGCAGAGTAAGCAGTCATCAGCCAGACACAGAGGAAGCAAGATGAGAATGGTGGACTGAAAAAAGATACCAAGTCACATGACTAAACATAGATAAGAATTATGGGTTAATTTAAGTTTAAGAACTAGTTAGTAATAAGCCTGAACTACCAGCTGAGCATTTATAAGTAATATTAAGCCTCTGAGGCAATTTGGGAAGCAGCTGCTGGGCAGCTGGGAACAGGCAGACAGGAGAGAAACTTCTGCCTACACATAGCAATTATTTGTTTTCCTTCTGTCTTTTTTTTTTAATTCAGAATTGTGCAACAATAGTAGAAGTACCGCAGTGCTGCAGTGCTTGTGGTGCTGCAGTGCTTGTACGTGAGGGCCCTCTCTCACGCTGCATGTTTCATAAGCAGTGTCTCTTTAAAATTCCACAATGAGTTTGAAAGACAGGAAATTCACACAGTTGGTGAGGACCACAATCAGGATATGAATTCTGCTATGTTTGACCCCCTTGTCCACATACCTTATGCAGAAGGATTTGACAAATGTGTTCAACAGGCATTATCTCTTAATAAGGGCATTCCAGTGATAAATTTATAAATATTGAAGGTAACAGAAAAATTTAATAATGAGGAAACTGTCATTAAAAAATCTGTGAGATATTTGGAAAATTTGATTACCCGCTGCTTCCATAGTAGCCAAAAACTTTTTTAAAAATAAGGCTTCAAATTCTCTAATATCATGCTAATAGTTTAGGAATTCTGTTTTACTTTTGCTGGTATTGTATAGCTCTAATAATAAAAAAGACAAAGATAAATGACAATCAAAATTCTGGACAATCAAATGTGTTTACATTCTCATGAACTTTGGTTTCATAAATAATCTATTGAGTCATGTGTGTCTGTGGTTCAGGACGTGACTTCAGGAGGCTGAATTCAAAGGACCACCCAGCAAGTGTAAGCTACGTGAGGAAGGCTTCATTACATTTTGCCAGACTAACCAGAATCTCCAGCTGGCACTGATTTAGAAAATATGGATAATACTATTAACCATTCTATACATAGCAATGATTAGCTTAACTATGTTACCTTACTTTCTGATAGAAACAGAAATTTCTAGCAATTATCAATTCTGGCAGCACATCAGAATCACCAGGTCTCACCCCTAGGACTTTCATCATTCTGGGGTACCCATATGACAAACTCACTGTTTCAGGCTATAAGGTTTTACAACCATTGTCTAGTTGCATTTTACTTTCTCAGTGAGGAGAAACAAGTATGAGCCACTTTCTGGCTGCATCCATATTTGCTGCACTATCTCTGGATAGATTAAATCCATTTGTTGCAGCCTTTACTAATAGAGTTAAGGGCTACCACAAAATCTACTATAAGATGAAAAAAAGGTTGTCAGGAAACAAGGATCAGGAGAAGAGGAAGAAGAAGAAGAAGAGGAAGAGGGGATCTTATTTTCTAAAGCAATCCTTTAGCCATGACTAGAAAGATGCTTTAAAATGCACATGTCCCGGGCGGTGGTGGCACACGCCTTTAATCCCAGCACTCTGGAGGCAGAGGCAGGCAGATCTCTGTGAGTTCCAGGCCAGCCTGGTCTCCAAAGCAGTGTTCCAGGAAAGGTGCAAAGCTATACAGAGAAACCCTGTCTCGAAAAACAAACAAACAAACAAAAAGAAAAGCACATGTCCTAACAGCCCTTATGTTTTCAAGTCCACAATAATTGGCAAATGACAGAAGTCAAATCACAAATGGCAGACTCTATTCATTCTGACACTACTATAATTTAGCTATGAAATGGGCTTAACAACCAACAAACTGGCAGCTGTTTTGATTCTATTTTATTAATAGTTTTGGTCTGCAATATATCAATCAACCTGGATAAACTACCTATGTTTCAGGAATCTAGGTCAGAACATTATTATTACAGAAGGATGTTAGAATATAGACATCAAACTTCATCTAATGTTCTTACAATAAAATTTCATGTATAAATAACTCATCGCATTACAATGTGAAGTTTATTAAGAAAAAACGTCTAACTCTCTCTACTAGTCTTTTTCTGTAAACCCTCAATAGCCCATTTGACCTCTGTGAACCTCAGTGGCTTCCATTTCAAATATAACTATAAATATCTACTTTAATGCCCATAAGACTTTGTTAAAATGCTTGTGTGCTTGAAGAACTGCCAAACACAAAGTAAAGGTAAACTGTCAGACACTTCCTCTTAAACTCTGTGAGGACAGAGTTTCTCAGGTATGTTTGCATTCTTAGTAATTAATACAAAGCCAGGGGCATAAAGTACTGTGAGAACAGGCATGCTTCCTAAATAGAATTAATGAATAGATGAGTGTAACTGGAATGCATAGAAAACACCACCCAATGACTTTAAAGTAAAAGCAAAACATTTTGTTTCTTTCTGTCTTTCAAGTTACCATTACCTTTAGGAAGTGGGTAAGTCTACCTGGACTCAATTTTTGCTACTTCTTCCTTTGGAAAAATGGAAAAATGCAGAAGAACATTTGGTGACTAGCAGATGAAATTGTGTCAAACAAGAATAGGGGAGGAACAGATGTAACTTCCATCCATTCATCACTTTCCTGCATTGTGATCTTATGTTTCTTTCTTGACTGCTTCATAAGATGAATTGGGAAACTAAATAGACAGAAGTGTATATGATTTCAGTTCTAACATGAAGATGAGAAAGGGGAACAGAGAGGCTGTGTTCTTTACTCAGCAGTGAAAGTGATACTAATTATCAGCAACCTTAGTTGTCATACTGTTTCTTTTCTAGGGGGACCAGAGAAGCAATCACTTGTGTTTCCCTGGGTGGAGGAATTAAGCCAGTCCATAGTCACATGGTCTGATTCAATGAGACTCAGTCATAGGGTTTTTTCCTGTGTTGTACCTGTCACTGATAATCCACTCACAAACCTTACTAGAAGTGACTATATCTGGGATTCTCTGTGGCCAGAATAGATGGCCTGGCTGTCATCTGCAATGTATTCCTTGATCTTATTTCATTTGTTTACCTTTAGAGATCAGATATATATCTTTGAAACTATGATTTCCTTTAGTTTTGCTTATAGTTATTTGGGTTATTATATAGTTTTGCTACTATGTTATTTGGGTCAGGGTGGGAATGAGGGAGGAGACTGGAAGATAGAACCATCTGAAAAGAGAAAGAGAGAATGCAGACAATGAAAGACAAGTTGAGAAAGCAGTTAGATGAACTTGCTGGGCTATATTTCCCAGCAGCACAGCTTACCTTTGCTTTGTGTTTGCCAGTTCTTCAAGCACACAGCATTTTAACAAAATCTCATAGACATTAAATCTGGAATCATGCCTTTAAATATCAACAGCACCAATAATACATATAACAAACTTTCATTCACTGATTTAATCTGCCCTAAACTTCACAACTATGCAACTCACAGATATTTTTTTTTTATGGTTCTATTATAGGTTTTTTTTTTATTTTAGTATTTATTTTTTTTTTGTGATATATATTTTTTATTTTACAATACCATTCAGTTCTACATATCAGCCATGGGTTCCCCTATTCTCCCCCCTCCCACGCCCTCCCCTTACCCCCAGCCCACCCTCCATTCCCACCTCCTCCAGGACAAGTCCTCCCCCGAGGACTGTGATCAACTTGGTAGACTCAGTCCAGGGAGGTCCAGTCCCTTCCTCCCAGACTAAGCCAAGTGTCCCTGCATAAGTTCCTGGTTTCAAACAGCCAACTCATGGAATGAGCACAGGACTTGGTCCCACTGCCTAGATGCCTCCCAAACT
This sequence comes from Peromyscus maniculatus bairdii, assembly GCF_049852395.1. NCBI lineage: Eukaryota > Metazoa > Chordata > Mammalia > Rodentia > Cricetidae > Peromyscus > Peromyscus maniculatus. Next base: position 55,414,700 of record NC_134866.1, read on the forward strand.
GATCAAGCCAATCAACTGTCTCACCTATTCAGAGGGCCTGATCCAGCTGGGAGCCCCTCAGCCTTTGGTTCATAGTTCATGTGTTTCCATTCATTTGGCTATTTTTTTTCAATAATTGAGTAAAACTGAAATTGATTATATGCCACAGTCATCCTAGGGACCTCCATGCTATATATATAGCCTCTATGGTTCTATGGGTTGAACTCACAGATATTTTACAAGTCACATCCTCATGAAGAAATTAGACCAACTGGAGTCTGGTTTATGAATCCAGTACATTTGTATCTTGGTTATAAACAAGAATAAAAAGTAGTCCAGGAAAAGGCAGATTTCTGTCTTTTAACAGGTATGAAGCCTTTGTAAACATTAAAATTATTGGTTCTGTGCTTAAATGAGTTGAAACAGAGCTTTGCTCAAGGAAGGGCTAATTCGACTCCACTGGTACTAGGATTTGTTGAAAGGTTGGGAGTAGTCAGAATTGGGTTGTGAGGCCCAGGGAGTGCCTCACCTCACCCATTGAACCCATTGTGCTGGGTAAGTGCCTGTTCCAAGCTGCAGTAATGGAACATTGCCTAAACTGGACCTCTCCTGCAGGTGCAGGGCCCTGTTCTCTGGACACTTGCCTACCAGCTCATACTGCTAAAGTAGGGTATTTCATTTCAAAACAAGACATATTCAGGAGATAGAGCATGCAGACTGTCAATGTCTGTCTTGTATCAAGTGTATTGTTTTCTCCACTAGAACTCTGCTTTTACTTAGAGTAGCAAAGCACCCTTGCTTAAAAACTGTCCTACTTCATTTAACTTATATTAAGGTCCAGTGGGGATTCAATTATTGCCAACAGGAAGTAACACTTTCTGTTAATGTGTCCAGAAGAGGTCCTTTAAGCAGAAGCATCTTCAAGAGGTTTTTTTTGTCTTATGTAGATGTAACCAACTGTCTTATTAAAATAAGAAACACAGAACCAATGTAAAAGAGAAAGCTGAGAGGTCAGAGCTCAGAGCTAAAATCTTACCTCCTGCAGTGCTCCTAGCTTCCCTGAAAGAGAGCTTCTTCCTGTTTGTCTGTCTTTAAATAGTCTTTCTGTTCTGCCTTCTCATTGGTTGTAAACCCAAACACATGACTGCCTTGTCACTGCCTGTAAGTACCGCCCTCCAGGTCTTAAAGGTGTATGTCTCCAATGCTGGCTGTATCCCTGAACACGCAGAAATCTACCTAGCTCTTCTAACCACCACGCTCTTGCTATGGCTCTAATAACTCTGACCCCAGGGCAACTTTATTTATTAACATACAATTAAAATCACATTTCAGTACAAATAAAATACCACCATAGTCTTATAATCTTCTGAACCTGAAATGGGGCAGAGCAGCCATGGAATGATGAGATGGTTAGTTTTTATCAACTTGACACAAACTAGTCACCTAGGAAGAGGGAACCTCAGCTGAAGAATTGCCTCCATCAGACTGGCCTGTGGGTATGTCTGTGGGGACACATTTTAAATTGCTAGTTGATGTAGGACTCCTTGGCCTACTGTGGGCAGTGTTATCACAGGAAGTGGACCATGGATAAGAAAAGCAGCTGAGCACTTCAGGAGAAGCAAGCCAGTGCAGAATTTTCCCATAGTTCCTGCCTCTGATCCTGCTTGAGTTATTGCCCTAAGTTCCTTCATTGTTCAGTTGTGATCAGGATGTGCAATCCAAATAAAAATTTTTTCCTACAAGTTGCTTTGGGTCACAGTGCTTGTCACAGCAACAGAGAGCTAATTAAGTAGAACAAGTAGAGGATGTGATTTTTCACCTTCAGATAGTAGGGAAGAGTCCTTAAAGATCTAGATTCCTGATGAACTTGCCCTGGCTCTGGCCCACCTACTACAGACAAAACAAAACAAAACAAAAAACAAACAAACAAAAAAAACCAGGAAGCATTTAATTTTTAAGCCTCTAGCTTGATGTCACTATTAATTATATCTAAGTGCCACTTTTTAATTCAGAAAATTATACATATTTATTTATGGGGTACATATGGTGGTCAGAGGACAACTTGTGGGATCTCACTTAGGTCATTAGAACTTCAAATTGTGTCATTGGAAAGGGCTGAAGGAACTGGGGAACTTAAATTCATGCTTAAGGAATGAACAAAAAATAGTGAAGAGCTATGTTTAAGCATATAAGCCACTTCTATGTGGAGAGCCACAGAAACCACAGAAAAAAGGAAGGTGAGTGAAAGCAAAAGGTGCAGACTTCAGTCTGACCTACATGCAGCCAGCTCTGCGGCTAAGCCACCATTCCTGCTAGGTTTCAAGCACAGGGCAAACTTCTCCATAGGGGTACAGCAGAGATTTACAATACTGAATGTAAATGTGGGTGACCAGAGTGGGTGACATTGACTTAAATTTCTATATCAAACCAAGAGATTCTACAGATCTATGGGTTTGCTACTCTAAAATCAAATTCTTGTCAATACAATGAATATTAATTAATTTACAGTGCAGTAGATTTTTTTTCTCTGCTTTTTAAATCTGTCTAGCTTTGACATCTCTTACAGGCCCCTTTACAAGACAGCTGAGCTTTCAGTCTTCAGTGTTTCAGGGTTTTACAAAAATGGTTGGCTTGTTAAAATTGAGACTACCTAGACAATCTTATGAACATTTGTTACCATGTGCCAGACACTGAGTTCTCTGTTTTTAAAATCATTAGTTATACTTCTGTAACATTCCTAAGGAATATTGTATTATCTCATTCACAGGAAAAAATAAGGCATAGAGAGTTTAAAATAAGTATTCACAATCACATAACTAAAAGTGACACCCAAATTAGAGCCCAGCATTAGGATTCCAGCCTCCTTATTAATGTATATTATATTCTCCATGCCTGCTCCATAGCTAAATTCAATAATGAGAGGAAGCATGTCCACATTTCAGAAAATACTAAAATGGATGGGCTAACAAGACAACTCATTGGTAAAGGCCCTGGCTGCCAAACCTGACAAAACCTAAGTTGGGTCCCTGGGACTATATGGTGAGAGGAGGAACTCATCTCCAAGATGTCCTCTGACCTCCACCTGTGTACCATAGCACACACACCACCACCACCACAAAAATTAAATTAATGTTTTGAAAAAGAAAATCTTAAAACATTAACAGGTTGTGCCGGGCGTTGGTGGCGCACGCCTTTAATCCCAGCACTCGGGAGGCGGAGGCAGGCGGATCTCTGTGAGTTCGAGGCCAGCCTGGGCTACCAAGTGAGCTCCAGGAAAGGCGCAAAGCTACACAGAGAAACCCTGTCTCGAAAAACCAAAAAAAAAAAAAAAAAAAAAAAAACCATTAACAGGTAATGGCCTGTCATAATGACATGATAACAAAGTTAAAAGGATATATAGTAACAATATTTGAAAGAAAAATTACTTTTTTTGCAGTGGGGCCACACTTGTCTCTTACAATGCTGTTAATATAAGAGAGTCATATAAATATTGGCATACTACAATTCTTTTATCTGTGATCTTGTTTAGATTTAAAACATGCCCTCCTTCAAAAGCTGAAATGACTGCCTAGCTACTAACATTACAACAAGCAAATGTCAGTCATGAAACATCTTTTACTTGAACACACGACTAAGGTCTTAAGTCTTTCAGAGTTTATTTCATTTTGCCTTATTCTTATATAGTCTATCTTACAAGATGATTAGTAATGACAGATTTAAAATCACAACTTTGAAATGACTGTTTTCAAATATTCCCAAGTATACAGCATGTACGTCTCATCGCCCCCGCCCCCGCCCCCGCCCCCGCCCCTTAGCACAAAAGCCTGTTACATTCCTCCTCTCTCACCATTGGATGCCTTGCTATTTTGCTCAGGCTGAACCTTGCTGACTCACAGACTGAAAGCCTGATAGGTCATTAAAACAACTTTCCCTCTTGTGGTGATATATTATGCACCCTAATAAACTTATCTGGCGATCAGAGGACAGGGCGAGCTGCTAGATTAGACATAGAGGCCAGACAATGGTGGCACACACCCCTAAACTCAGGAGACAGAGATCAATCTCTGTGAGTTCAGGGCTACACTGGGAACAGAGCCAGGCATGGTGGCACATGCCTTTAATCCCAGCACTTGAGATCTCATACCTTTGCTCAGGAAGCACACACGCCTTTGATCCCAGGAAGTGACATGGCTGGGTGGAGAACAGTATATAAGGCACGAGGAGACAGGAACTAAGCAGCAGTTCAACTGAGACCCTCAGGGGTGAGGACTCAGAGGCTTTCAGTCTGAGGATTCGTGGAAAGGGGATCAGGTGAGGAGTTGGTGAGGTGAGGTTGGCTGTGGCTTGTTCTCTTTCTCTGATCTTTCAGCTTTCACCCCAAAATCTGGCTCTGAGGGTTTTTTTTGTTTTTTGTTTTTTGTTTTTTATTAAAAAGACAATTTAGCAATTCGTGTTACACCCTCTCTTTACACTCAGCCAATATGTATCCCATGGCCTAAATAAAATACAAAGTGTATAAAGTGATAAAGAAGCAAAAGTGAGGGAAAAAATAGAGACTGGCAAAGGGCAGGATTTAGGAGGTTTTTAGAGACAAATAAATAGGAAGGCTGAAAAATGCTTCCAGATGGCTCAGATGCACACTTGGTGTTAATGGTGAAAAGCAAAAAGCATGGAAAAGCCCTGTTACTGACCTTAGAGGTCTACAGATGTATAAATTTGTTGGCTGAACACTTTCCCCTGAGCAGTGGCCATGGCTGTCCCCATCAAGTGGATACTGCAGGCAGCCTGCAAGCAATCAATGGTCTTTGTCTTGTACCCAAGTGTGTCTCTGCACTGCTGTTCTGTGGTGCCAAATGCCTTCCTTGGGAGAGCAGCCAGGCAGGCAGTGGCTGTCTGGAGATTAGGCATTTATTAGTTCTACTTTGCTTCCTTATGATAATTCTGCAGATAGATTTCTTTGCTCTGATTATCAGCACATAGAAAGAGGTTGCATGTTTCCTAAGCTACCAAAATTTGTGACAGCAGCAAGGTGATTTTCTACTAGAGAAATAAAATAACGAAAGGAGGGGCAATCAAGCCTCTTTCTGCTGCACAGCAGGACCCAGCAATGCTGAGGTCCAGAGAAGAAAAGAAAAAGCAGCGTCTTTACCTGCCTGCCATCCCAGCTGTACAGCGTTCTTTTCTGTCTGAGGTCACACTGAGCACACTGAGCACGTGTCCAAGTACTTTACGGTAGACAAAAACTCCAGCCATTCCAAACCCACCCCTCCAACAACCGAGTCCTCTGAAAGCCCATTTGAAAAGCACTGGAAAAGTGGCTCCCAGATTGAGTGCTTACCGATTTTCTAAAGGATCCAAGTTCAATTCCCAGCACCCACACTGGGTAGTTCACAACCACCTGTAACTCTAGGTTCAGGGGATTCAACACAATCTTCTGGAACCAATACACATGTAGCAGTCACCCATACAGACACATGAAAAATATTTTTTAAAACAGTTTTTTTAAAAGCATACAAGCAAACAAAAGTTATGGTGTTTATACCCCTAAGATGGAACAATTCCTTCAGGAAAAAATGGCCAGACTTTGCCCAGAATGCAGCTCACTTCAATTGAAATCTTGCTCTAAGCATTTGCCTCTTTGGTCCAAATGCCTGGAAATGCAAAGGAGGGGGTGTGACCCTGGAATTGGAAAGGGGGGGTAACACTGGGGGTGGGGGTGGGGGTGGGGGAGGGGATAGGACATGTAAGCAGTGATGCAGACTTCTGGCCTTCAAGAAAGACAGCATTCAATGGTGTCACACAGGCAAAACAAACTCAATTTCAAGTCAAAATGGAAGTCATAGAAAAATAGTCTCTATATAATAGTTTCCTCAAAATATTACATAGCACAACAAAATGGAGCAAATTTGCAACAGGAATTCTGAATCATCATGGAGAAAAACACAAATGTTCAATACTTTGTTTATGAAAATAGTGGTTTTTCAATTTTTTATAAAAGTTTTGACAAAAAGGTTATTACCTATTTTTTAAATCTCCAATAATAACTAAAATTATTGTATCTCAACATTTATCTTTAAAGTACATGGTCATTATCTGCTGTGGGATGTCTTTCTGCACACTGATATATGTTGCTCTCATTGGTTGATAAATAAAGCTGTTTGGCCAATGGTGAGGCAGAATAAGGTTAGGAGGGATATTCAAACTGAAGGCAGAAATGGAGAAGGGTGGAGTCAGGCAGAAGCTGCAAACAACCGCCCAGAGTAGCAAGATGTGAGAGAACAGGTAATGCCATGAAGCCACATGACAAATCATAGATTAATAAAAATGGGTTGAATTATGTTATAAGAGCTACTTAATAATGAGTCTGAGCCATAGGTCATACAGTTTGTAATTAATATAAGCCTCTGTGTGTTTACTTGGGACCAAGTTGCTGTGGGCCCAGGTGGACACAGGAAAACTTCCAGCTACAATTATCTATCGCCTTAACAATAAGACCAGGGCAAAGTCACACCAGAAAATACAAAGTAGATAAAATAAATTAAGATTATTAGCAATTTTGTGTGTCAGGTAGTAAACTTTTAAAAGGCCAGTACACAGAGAAATGTGCTTCTAACTTCTTGCTCTAGAGACTCACAGCCAAACATTAGATGAGAGTTCTGGGAATCCTTTGGGATGATGGGGAGGAAGGATTGTAGGAGCCAGAGAGGTCAAAGACACCACAAGAAAATGGCCCACAGAATCAACTAACCAGAGATCAAAGGGGCTCACAGAGACTGGAATGACTATCAGGGAGCCTGCATGGGTCTGACCTAGGTTCTCTACATGTATGTTTGTGTGGGGTGGTGTTCTTGTGCAACTCCTGACAGTGGGAGTTGGGGTGTCTCTGGCTCTTGCCTGCACTTGGGACTCTTTTCCTCCTACTGGGTTGTCTCATTCAGACTTGATATGAGGTTTGTGCCTAGTCTTATTGCATCTTGTTATGCCATCTTTGGTTGACATCCCTTGGAGGCCTGCTCTTTTCTGAAGGGAAACAGAGAAGGAGTGGATCTGGAGGAGAGGGAAGGAGAGAAAAAAAAAAGGAACACATCAGTGCCTGTTCCTGTGCTTTGTGAGGATTGTGCCAGTGGAGTGAGACTGAGCCCAATTCCTACCTCAGAATTCCTACCCTCATTTGTCCATGAAATCCAAAAGGCAGTTGGTGATGCTTTGCAACATCCTCCTATGTAATCTTGCTCTCCACACACCAGACCTCAAGTTCTCCCATATAAGGCCAATCCTCTCCTCTCATAAAACTCATCCTAAGTAGAACAGACAATGTACTTCTCTAAGTTCAACTGATATCTACAAGAAGTTTTGACAAGAAATAAAAAGGGACAAATATTTTACTGTTAACCAGTTTTCAGAAAAATAAAGTTTGGGGGATTTTTGTTTGTTTTTAGGTTTTTTGGGAAACTGAACATGGTGGACAGATGTTCCAGCTGTATTCATGTCCCCATATTCTGCCATTCTGTTAGTAATATTTGTGCTACTGAAGCCTTTATTCACTAATTCACACTTGTTTTCTGGTTTGTTCTTCTCAGCAGTTTAACTCACCACAGAAACTCTATGCATTGTCAGCCATCAAAGAATCAAAGCCTTGCCAAGCACTTGGTCATTTTAATTTGTTTGGGACCATGAAATAAATATCCCCTGGGATGATGGGCAGAGCTAAGCTGCTTCTCTTGTAAATCCAAACTGTACTGTATTTGGTTTTCTTCAAAATAATTATTTTCAGAAAGTTATATGACCTCTTTCTAAATATATATTTTAGAGAATATTAAAAATAGATTAATTAAAAATTCCATTGATTTCAAATACAGTCTTTGAAAATAAGATTTGTCATTTATAAGTTGAATGTGTAGAACCTTCTTCCTGGGAAATGCCAAAATGTGGTCATACTTCCTTGGTCTCTCAGCTGCTGAGCGACTACTCAATGCCTTTGTGGGTTTCTATTACATGGGAAGCAAACAATGATATCTCTGAGCACACAGAAATTTTCTTCTGCACAATTTAAGTAAACTCTGAGGTCAACAGGACAACTTATCTAACCTCTTCCCTTCTCTGCAGGGCAGGGAGGGTATGTACCATGAGATTGAGGGTAGGGAAAAGATTAAAATTTATAGTTTTCCTCATGTTCCTGCAAGGTCCCTGTTATGAGTGCTGGCAAAGGTGAACACAGAGCAGCTGTTGGCTTAGCTCACAGACACATGGCAGTCCTTTTGCCATCAGGTCCTCACTCTCTTAGAGACTTGCATCCTAGCAATTCATCTCTGGTCTGATGCAGGAGCCTCTGAAACCTCAAGAACATACTGGAATATCTAAGTGTCTATCCAGTTTCTCCTTAGCAAATACCTTTTAAATCTTTGCTGTATAGCAAGGCCCCAAAATTAAGTGATCTAAAATTCTTTAGCACTTAAAAGGTTTCTAAGGTAAGATAAATAGGATGGATTAGAATTATGGGCACAAAGAAGATTTTCTTCAAGTTTATTGAAATAAATTGTGAGTGGATTAAATGGAAACACAGAAATCATTGTTAACATTGTCATGACTACTGAACACATTTTAGATTTAATCTGAGTAAAGGTAATCTACAAAAGTCCCACATGCATGTCTCTGACACTATCTTTATCCAGACTCATAGATATCTTAGTTTCTTATAGTTGTTCAATACATATTTAATATAAATCGAACGAACACTATTTAAAACTCTTTACACCCCATGTACATTCAGCACAGAGACAGAACACTACAATTTAAGGAAACTGGGGCATGTCATTAGAGTCCAGGCTTTGCAGTGATTAAATTGGATGAAAATTTTAGTTAGTTTTTAACTCCTAAATAAGACTCAGACATTCAGGTATCCATCCAAGAATTGGAGGGTTTTTTTCTTTTATTACAAAAAAGCAGATAATTGTGAATCTCCATGGCATCAGGCATATGTGACTTTGGTGGGGATGGTGAGGTTTCTTTAAGAATCAATGCTCCTGAGAGCTCAGCACTTTTTTTCCACTATTTTTTACGTTCCCGCTTCCTTTAGATAATCCTACTGAAATCTTATTATTTTGCTTGACAAAAATCTCACTGAATGAAAGAACATCATAGTCAGCAGAAATAAGAATGTGCACTTCAAAATAAAACATTAATCCCAGCACTCGGGAGGCAGAGCCAGGCGGATCTCTGTGAGTTCGAGGCCAGCCTGGGCTACCAAGTGAGTTCCAGGAAAGGCGCAAAGCTACACAGAGAAACCCTGTCTCGGAAAACCAAAAAAAAAAAAAAAAAAAAAACATTAATAGGATCGAGGAAATATCACTTAATTGCAAACCTTAGATCTTTACTGAGATGTTCTCTTTATGTATCAAATTCATGGATTGTAAAAAGCAGAGTTGAGCCACTGAACATATACACTGGAAGAATGCAGAGTAACTCACGGAACTGGAAGAAATGCTCTAGAATTTGGCATGGGGTAGGAGGAAAACCAGGCTTCTCTGAGAGTACAGAACAAGGGAGTGTGTCAGGTCAGTGTGGTTAGAATGTTCCCATTCTAAGCACTTTCTAATCTGTATCAGTCTATTTGAGAAACAGAGCTCATGCTCTGCTCTGCTGATACCATGCCAGCAACACTTCCAAAGCAAGCCTGCAATGATTCAATCCTGTCAGGAGCTTTATGAGGGAAGTGAGTCTCAGAAATAAAACAGGCTCATGGGTCTATCCTGAGTCATGTGGCCATGCACTGGGTAAGGGTATACAGCTTTCCATAGGCCTAGCAAGAAGAAAATAGATCAGGCAAAGGGGCAATTGTTATCAAAGGAAGCTCAAATAAGGCTGACTGAATGAAATCTACTATATTTGCTAAAAGCCTGCCTCTGAAAAGTACATCATATTCCTAGTTAGCAAAATTTCTCTTAGCAGCATGTGCTGGGCAGCACTTAAAACGTTCTGAATCAAAGGCCTCTTCTCCAGGAAATGAAGCTATGTTTTGTCTCCTCTTACACATGTGAATGTGAACATAATGCAACTTAAATATGTGATTTCATATTGATGCTACTCACTCAATGTGACAGGCAAATAAAGCCACTGAGGCGGACTTACTGCTTGCCATATTCAACATAATATTTAAAAGAGAAGCAAAACTAAAAAGTCACCTACAACATAGGAAATAGAGAGAAATATTAGAAACATGACTTGTACTCACAGTGAGGTTATGAGAGAGCATGTAAAAGGTGAAATTAAGTTAGATTACAAATTAGAAAGATGTTTACTTGAGTAAAGTTAACAAAAGTCATTTGTGGGGTGAAGTTATTTAAAAAATGAAACATGGTGTTTATTTCTTTAACTATGATTGTTAAAATTGGTTTTGGTAATAACCAACAAATCTTTAACCAATAATGTAAATATGAATTCAACATATAATTTCAATAAATTAGAGTATGAAGGAGGCCTTGCAATAAAGATAAAAATATACTTAAGACATTTCAAAACTGAAAAATATGGAATTAAAAACAGGGCTGGGCGGTGGTGGCGCACGCCTTTAATCCCAGCACTCGGGAGGCAGAGGCAGGCAGATCTCTGTGAGTTCGAGGCCAGCCTGGGCTACCAAGTGAGTCCCAGGAAAGGCGCAAAGCTACACAGAGAAACCCTGTCTCGAAAAACCAAAAACCAAAAACAAAAAAAAAAAAAAAAAAACAGGCTTTAGGAAAAAGTAAGAATGTATAAGGAGACAATCACCAAATAGAGAGAAAAGCAGTTTTTAATCACTAAAATATATATATACAGTTTTATAAATAAAACATCACTATCTCTGTAAATAGGTGCATAGAGATAAAACAAATTTCCAAAGCCAAATGAAGAAAATCAAGGCCTGCTGAAATGAGTCAGTGATGACAAGTTTAAGGCAAAAATCGTTTACAGAAAAGAGTCCCAGGCCCTTCAATCTAGTCATGTTAAGCTCAGTTCAGGCCAGCTCTCCTTAGAGTAAGAGATGCTTATTGAGTCAAGTATGAGGGACCATATCTCAAGAACAGGTTCAGGATGAGTAATGATGTTTCATGATGGAAACAATTACATGGAAGTTTTAAAAGCCTCGGAATAAAGGAAACCCATAAATCAAGGTGTTTCCAAGTTCATTTGGGGAGATATCAAGAAAGTGGGGGGCAGCACTGTGGGGATATCTGAGTCTTCAGATGCCAGATGATCTCATTCTTAGCCATGAGTTGGTGGCAGTAAATGATTTGCTTAATTAACACACTGAAAAAGTTCTTGCCAGCTTGCAGAATGGTGGGTGTTGTCAGATACAAAAGAAGTAATGTTAAATGGCTACTGAGGGGATTAATGATAGCCCAAGGGAATTTTACCTTTTAATCTGCAACATCCTAACTCTCCACAATCAAGATATTCGACCCAGTCAGTCAGTGTACAGAATTTTCAACATAGGATTAGTTTTTTCAGGATTTTTTTCAGTTTACCCTAAATCTCTTTAGTTTTTAATGTATAAATTATAAAAACTTTCTGAGGAATCAGGTACTTTTGTTTAAATTACTTCTGCAGGCTTGAAAAGGATATAAAACTTTTACATAAATCGGGATCTCAGTTCATACTGCTCTCCCCTTACAGAACTCAGCTGCTCAAGGCCACCTTGGTCCATTGCCTGGTATGAACCCTGCTGTGCTTATACCTAAAGTCGCTTTGGTCACTGCTGAACACTACTGACTTCAGGTGCTATCACCTAACCTGATCACTAAGTTCCAAGCTCAGTCTCTGAGAAACACTGACAACTATAACTCAAGCACTCGAATGTGAAGTGAAAACATTGAAAGAATTCCTGCAAAGGTGCCTTCTCGGTCTTCTCTTTTCAAACTTCTCATGTTCACATATGAGGGAAAATACTTGCTGCTGGTCTCTCTACATTTAGCTTATTTTGTTTGACTTGGTAATCTCTGGTTCATACATTTCCCTGCAAATGATAACTTCATTCTTCTCAGTAGTCAAGTTGTGCATATATACATGCCATATTTTCTTTGTTCATTGACCATAGTAACCTAGGCTGATTCTACAACTTGGATGCTGTCATGACAGAATAGTGATGCCCAAGCCTCTTGCTGGATGCTCAGAGATCAGGAAAAAGATTAAGCCTTTCAGCTCACTCCTCAAAGACAAGCTTTGACTGCTTTGGGCAGGAATATACACATTGGATCTTTCCTCATAGAACAGGAATCCAGATCCAGTCAATCATGGTGGTGGTACATGGTCTTAAGAGTGCCCACCCCCCAATATAGTCTACTCAGTTAAATGTGAGTTTTAGATAAATAATTTTGACTATGTATAAAATGAAGAAGAGCCTTTGTGTATGTTTTGAACATTTACAGAACATTTTGTGTTGCTTTTCTTCCATTGTGACTCTCTGACCCTCTTAAAACTTCAGAGGAATTCACTGCAAATGCCCATACTCAGGCTGTTCCAACGCAGAGAATAGGAAGGATTCCAGAGTCCCAAAGTGAGGCAGCCCTAGACAGCCAAGTGTGAGCAGAGGGCCTCTTCTCATCCCTTCTAAGGCACAAGATGCCATGGGCACTCAAAACTGGGCCAGGCCAGGGAGCAAACAGGCTAAAGTCAGAGTCCTCCCAGAGCCTGGCGAAGGCAGTCGCTTTTCCTGGATGCATCACTGGATTGTGAGTTCTAAAAGCGAAACACAGCTGACCATTATAGTATTTGAGATTTCCACAAAACTGTTTCCAAAGACGCCTAAATATTTCCAAATAGGAGGAAAATCCAAAACAGTATAGCACAGTGGCTAAGAAAATGGAGTCTGAAGTCAAAGAGAGCTGGGTATGAATTTCAGCTCCGCCCATTGTGAGCTGAGTGACCTTAGGCAGAGGGTCACCTATTGTGAGCTGGGTGGCCTTAGACAGAGGGGTCATCCTCTCTGTAAACTGTGTTTCCTTTGTGCAAAGCTGGGCATAATCAGAAACTAACCAAATAGAAGTATGCATACAATGCTTTTGTCATAGTAATTATTGAATAAAATGATGACTCTAATAGTCCAGAACATTTTGATTCAAAGGAAATCAAAAGCATGGATCTGCACCAGGTTCTCTGTGTATATATTATGGCTTTTAGCTTGGTGTCTTGTAGAACTCCTAACAGTGGGAGGGGATATGTCTCTACTCTTTTGCCTGTTCTTTTCTTCCCATTGGATTGCCTTGTCTAGCCTCAACATGAGGGCTCTCACCTTGTCCAGTTGTATCTTGCTTTGTCCTGTTCAGCTGTTGTCTAGTGGAGACCTGCTCTTTTCTGAAGAAGAAATGGAGGTGGGGTCTTGGGGCAGGGGGTGGAGCTGGAGGGAGTGGAGAGAGGGGAAACTGGTTTTGTACGAGTGAAGAATATATTTTTAATAGAGGGATGTTGGGAGTGTGGGAGGGAGTAAGGAAGGAAAGGAAGGAAGGAAGGAAGGAAGGAGAGAGAGAGAGAGAGAGAGAGAGAGAGAGAGAGAGAGAGAGAGAGAGAGAGAGAAAAGAAAGAAATTGCAATGAGACTTAAACTTCACAGTTCCTCCCAGAAAGAGGGGAGAATGGAAGATGCTGAGGCTAAGAAGCAGTCCTCAGAATTGCTGACCTGCACCAGACAGCTCTGCTGACCCTCTCCAGGGCAAGGATCAGTCTTGAGGGCCCTTCTGCTGGAAGAGGGAATCAGTTAGAGTGAGCAGGAAAGAGTGGAATCCATATGCTCTACAGTTGCTTCCAAATCGAAGGATTTTCAGAGGCAGGGCCTTTACTGCATTCCTAGAATTCATCTGAGAATGTTAATATTCCAGAGGGAAGAAACTAAGTCATGTGTCTTAACCAATGAACTTTAGGGCTGGAGCGAGGGAGCAGGAAGACAACTATTTTGACTCAATCTCATTAAAGCCTAGCACTTCTGGATTAATCCAAGACTGATCAGAATTTCTGCTGGAGAAATCTGGGCTCCCAATTTCACAGTCAGTAGAATGGAGCCAAATATAGAATGGCTTCTGGACAATCACCCATTAAAGAAATATTTTCATGTGTTATGAAGTAAATCTGTCCTTGCCACACCTATTTGTAGAAAAGGCTCAGGCATCACCAGATAGTGAGTGAGTTCTGACAAGGAAAGGGATATACCTGCCATCTTTACTGTTACATGCCCATGGGATACCAAATGGCCACCACAGGCTTGGGACTCAATTAGTGTTTATTGAAGATCATTATTAGCGGGGAGCTGGTGATACAGCTCAAAGGTAGATGGCTTGCTTAAAATGTGCAAGGCCCTGACCTCCATCCTCAACATTACAAAGAAGGAAGGAAGAAGGGGGAGGGAGGGTGAGAGGAAAAGAAAAGGGAAAAAGTGCTAAGAACTTAATCCCGGAATGCTGGGATTAAAGGCATGCACCACCACCTGGCATTAAAAATAAATATTGCTTTCTTAACCTGATAGACTTTCTTCCAGAAATGTTAGAGTCCCTGCAAGATTCAAAGATGTATGCAGGCCACAGTTAGCCATTGGAAAGCTTGAGGAGAAAATCTATGTATCTTGAGCATTAACCAAGTGCTGTCTGCATACCCACTTCTAGAGCAAAAAAAAAAAGAAAATAGTTTAGTAAGAGACCTACTTACATTTGAGTTTTACTTAATGCCAAAACTCTCACTATTAAAAACTAATTAATAAATTATTATCTGGGGGAGAGTATATCAGTATGTAAAAGTTTGTTTATAACAGTAGGTCATATATATTTAAAACTTTAAAATTGTGATTCTAGGTTCCACAGACTCACAAACATGGATTTCTGCCTTATATTTGTAACAAAATATACATGTAAATTTGTTATATTGCATCATGGTAGAAACTGTGAAGGCTAAGTACTATGTCCTGACATACTATGCGATAGCTAAACTCCCAAGTTGCTGACGAAAATATTTCATTTCCAGACCTACTTATGAATTAGCAGAATGTAATTAAAAGACATCGAATCTTCTGTTTCATCCATCTCTCAGGAAGACAGAATATCATATTTGCCATTTGTCCAGCTTTCAGGTATGGCAAATATTGACGAGAAAAAGTAAATCATTATGAG
Source organism: Peromyscus maniculatus bairdii (assembly GCF_049852395.1). Taxonomy (NCBI): domain Eukaryota; kingdom Metazoa; phylum Chordata; class Mammalia; order Rodentia; family Cricetidae; genus Peromyscus; species Peromyscus maniculatus. Next base: position 55,429,803 of record NC_134866.1, read on the forward strand.
CCTCCGGTCAGCCTATTTGGAAGAGCTAGCCAGTATTAAACACTCTTCAAATCAATTTTTGTTTGTTCATTTTATTTTCTGAAATATTTCAGAAATGTAGAAAGCAAAATAACAGAAACAAATTATATGCTGCTCCAGTCTAATGTTAATATTAATCTCTTTGTTCTATTTTACTCACTTTTAATAAAATATTCTAGCAACTATACCTCTAATCTCCATGTTTCCTCTCTTTTTCAAGTGTAGTAATATTTTGGTTTTTAAATTTCATATATTTGTTATCATATGTAAATAGAATGATCAATTTGCTTAAATCTTATTTTATTTTGGAAAGGAGGTTTCAAGGACAGAGGGCAGATAGAAAGGGACAGGAACTGAATTGGATCAAGATGCATGATGTGTAAGTCACAAAGAATAAATAAAAAGTTTAACTAAATAAATATCTGCACACACATATGCAAGTGTTTCTCCAAAATATACTACATTTTTACTTGTATTGCTGTGTAATTCTGTATATTTTTACAAAAGTCTTGTAGAAAATTTGATAAGAAAGTCGTTAAATTACTCAATTTGATTGAGAAAATGTATGATTTGTGTGCATTTTCATTAGGTGAACATGGAGTGTGTTCTAGTTTGGTTCTGTTGCTGTGATAAACATCATGACCAAAGCCACTCGAGGAGGAAAGGATTTGTTTGGCTTACACTTCCACCACTGAGGAAAATCAGGTCCAGAATGCCAACAGAGCAGAGGCAAGAACTGTGGAATCTTTCTGGTTTGGTCTCTCTGGCTTGCTCCCTACTGTTAGAGTTTAAAAAGGTGGGAAGGAGTCATGCTATACAACAGTGCTCACTTGGAAGGTTTATTGGAAGAGGAGAGAGAAGGGAGCAGAGAAAGAGACAGAAACCAGTTTCTGGGGACAAGAGCAGCTGAAGAGAAAGAGACAGGAGGTAGGCAAGGCCCACCTTTTATAAGGGAAAGCAGTGAACTGAACGTGTAGTGTGAGTGCTCTTAATGGCTGCTCCTGAGGTTGCATCCTGTCAGGACCCTAAGGACAGGCCAGTACAGATGCCTGAATACTCATCTTCCTCTCTTCTGTTCATTATAAAAAGGTGAGGAGTTAGAAAGGGGTAGCAGGTCAGGCGGGGATGAGGACACCATGTTCTCAAGACTGCTTCCTGATGACCTGGGGGTATCAGTCATGTTTGGGGGACTGAGAGATCTGCAGTGATAGCCACATACTGGGGTAGCTGGCTGTTTCACTTGGCTGTCCAGGCTCTATGGAACTGTCAGGTACCACTTGGACCTGGCAAAATGCTATTTGAGGTGGATCAAGTCAACTCCCTGAGCTCACAAGAACTTTGAGTTTACAAAAAGAGATTAGTTTTAGACACATTAGAAAACTACCAAAGGGAGTTTAAAATTGTGAGCTTGTGGCTATGATACTATAATGGTAGAGAACAGTGTTTAGTGCTCTGCCAGAGCTAGACTAATAGCTTATGAGAATTCCATCAGTTAATGTCAACATTGTGAACAGTAACATAGTGCACGAGAGAAATCTGGAACATGTTTCATTCTTTTATACATCTCAAATCACTTTCTCCTTATCAGTACTTAAGTTTTCCTAAATTCACATAAACAAACTTTAATGCACCTGTTCCTTTTACATCACCACAGCATCACCTTGACACCCTCTTGTTACCAGATTCACCAGGAGACACTGGTGGTTGGCTACTGAGTGAAGTTAATACCAATCCAAAATATTTGAGGCTTGTTGCTTTCTTTGTATCATGTTGAGGTCACCAGCCAAGATGGAAGAGAGCCACATGGTTGCTGTTTAAAACATGTTTTCTAAACAATAGTTACATGCACATATACACAGAGTTGAATCCAAGTCACCCACACATATACACAGAACTAAACCCAACTTACATTTCACATATAGGGCTAAATCCAAGTCACATGTACACACACACACACACACACACACACACACACACACACACACACTAAACAAGAATTGAGTAAATAAAAAGAAAGGACAAACTTGTGTGTGCTGAGCAAGAGGAAGCTGGCTTCTTTATCTGATAATCTAATGTGATTATCACGTTACAGCGAACAGATAGGACATTTAGGCAGGGAGAACAGACAGACACAAGCAGGTTGTGGAGCAAAGAAAAAGGAAGAAAGTGGAGACTTCTTAGTTCCCCGACTGCCTAGTCCAAAGAATATGGAGGCCAATCTCACATTCAAAGGAATGGTCAGAGGCAGGTGGCCCCACCAGAGACCCAACTGTTGTTATTAAATGGAAGGCAAAGCTGTTGTTGAACAAGAAAGCAGATCTGTTGCAGGTGGAACAGGTGGGTAGGGTCCTAGCATGAAGTGGGCACCTTTGGCGGGCCCTACCAAGATTTGCTACTAAGCAAACATGCCACATGCAACAATGTTGGTGCAAGAGGATTATTGGAAGAGGGAGAGCAAAAGAATGAAATCAGAGTGGGGACTTGAGAGAGGCAAGAGAGGCAAGAGAGAAAATAAGAGGCAAGAAAAGAAATTGGAGATAAAGAGTGGAGTAAGAAGCAAGAGAAGAGGCCAAGGGAGCGAGCTCTGCCTGGTGGGCACTTTTGAAGAGTGTACAAGTCACATAGCTGACCATGGAAAGGGACCTGGCGGCATGTGATGATGCAACTGCTTTGGCAGAGGCAGGCTGCTGCTGTGCTGCTGCTGCTGCTGCTGCTGCTGCTGCTGCTGCTGCTGCTGCTGCTGCTGGTGGTGGTGGTGCTGTTACAGAAACTAACATTGGAATTCTTTAATGAAAGTAGCAGAATTAGACGTGTAAGACCCAAGTTTTTTCTCTATTTGAGAGAGTTAACTTAATGAAAGAAGAAATGCAGCTTAACAGGCTTCCTAGCTAGCAGGAGCTGAGTAGAGGAACAGGAAGAAAGAACAGAGAGAGGGCTTGGAGTGAAGAAAGAGAAAATTTGAATGTATGGAAAAGGGACTCTCTTTCCATTTCCCCAATGGCTCAGAGTAGTCATAAAGGTCCCAAAAAATATTGAGATATAGGGTGTTGTTACATGGACATTTGGATTGATTATCTAAGGGGTATTGAGGCCAAATTTAATTGTAAAGATGAATAACTTTAGGGCCCTTCAGGTGAGGGGCCAGGAGTAGAGGCTGGATGTTCTCTAAGAGGCATCCCAAGGGGGAATGAGAAGGTGTAGAAGACAGTTCCCATGGATGAGAGAGGGAAAGGAGAGAGTCACTGTAGCCTGTAGTCATGGGCATCCCCAGGACTCAGCAAGGACCAAACAAGGACCAAGCCATTCAGAGGGTCATCACCCAACTCAACGGAGGTTCTGTCTTAGCCTAGCTAAGCCAGAGGAGACTCTGCACCTGGTACCAGGGCTTTCATAGTGGCCAGAAGGTGTAGACGAAAACCAAGCTCTAAGAAGGGGTCTCATCCACAGGAAAGGGACAGGAATGGGGTCACAAAAGCCAAAAGGGCCTAGAGGAGCTGTGAGATTATGGGCAGCTTTGGGTGGGACAGAGCGGGGTGGGAGCGGGGACAGGAAAAAGAAGTCAGGAGGGGGTGTAAAAGCCCAGTTGGTCTACAGAGTGAGTTCCAGAACAGATACCAAAACTACACAGAGAAATGTGTATGCCTTTAATCCCAGCACTCGGGAGGCAGAGGCAGGTGGATCTCTGTGAGTTTGAGGCCAGCCTGGGCTACAGAGTGAGTTCCAGGACAGGTTGCAAAGCTACACAGAGAAACCCTGTCTCGAAAAAACAACAACAAAAACCCAGTTGGGTCTAATGAAACTGCAGGATTGCAGCCCCATGAATGGTGGGATGGGGTCAGTTGAAGAGGGCCAGCCATAGCCTTAAGGACTGTGGCTGGGGATACCTCCACCTCTAAGAGTACCAGAGAAATGCCCGACAATCAGGCATCACTTCCTCGGACTCAGGGAAATGTTTACACCAACTGAAGGGGAAACGTACACAATTGCTGTGGATAGGGTGCTGGGCAATTGGTGAGTTGGAAGGTGAGCCTGTTGTGGGTGGACTGGAGATGAGGGATAGAGTCCAGGACAGCTCAGACCACAATGGGGAGCACAGGCACCAGGAGAGCCTATCCAAGTCACAGCCCCGAATGCTATAATGTAAAGATGGCAGGAAGGAGTCAGGCCATACAACAGGGCTCACATGTGAGGTTTACGGAAGAGGAAAGAGGAGGGGCAGAGAAGGGGGCAGAGACCGGTCCCCAAGAATAAGCGTGGTCTTGGGTGCTGTAAGAAAGCAGGTTGAGCAAGCCATGGGGAGCAAGCCGGTAAGCAGGACTGGTAGAAGCCATATGACCTAGTTTCAGATCAGCTCACAAACACTTCTCCAATGGGTCTTCTGGGGCGAGAGTGGTGGAGATGGTCTCTCACATGGAAAGAACCAAGTGCTAAGACTGTGCAGCCTGCATGCTTTCTTTTCTCTAATAATATTGATAAGTCTCTCGGCAGTTTTTAGTTTCACTTTGTCAGTCACACAGGACAGATGTAATCATTCCCAGAAACCCCATTTTTTGGGTCCAATTTTTTCCCCTAAAATTCTGTGGTTCTGATGCTTCTCGGGTTCCTTATAGAGAGTTTTAAGCATGCAGGACCTTTTTGTAGGACAAGAGAACAGTTGGAGAAATACAAGCTAACTGTATGGAAAATCACCCCTATTTCTGTAAATATGCTTCATTAAGTTTTGAATGATATTGTTGTTCATAAGAATGTGTGCCTATGTTTATCACCTTTTAGCTTTGTAAAGACAGGATGTGCCTGGCTTGATATTTAGCCACACTAGCAAAAAACAAAGCTCAGTGTTGTTTTTGATTTAAAAGTTGTTTTGATGTAAAAGTTGGAGAAAAAATTCATATTTGATGTATTTGTTTTTGTTGAAGGTTAACGCTGGAGGGTAGAAAAAGCAAGCTTGGTTTTGAAGTGTAAATAAAGATGGCTTGAGCTATTTGGGGCTGGCCACTTATGTGAAATTCATCTGAAAGTCAGACAATTCTTCCACTGATTCCCCTTCCCCATCTCAGAACCTGAACCCAGGCTGTGGCAGGACTTCAGAATAGCACCCCTCCATGGCTTCTGGATCAGCCTCTGCCTCCAGTTCCTGCCTTAAGTTTCTGCCCTGACTTCCTGGGATAGCAGGATGTAGACTGTGAGGTGAAACAAGCCCTTCCCTGCTCAAATTGCTTTGCATTATGGCAATAGAAAACCTAACTAAGACTGTCCCCATTTCCCAATGTTCTGTTCTCTCTCTCTCCGTGTGTGTGTGTGTGTGTGTGTGTGTGTGTGTGTGTGTGTGTGCATGTGAGTGTGTCTCCTCCACTGTTCTTCCTGTCTCTTGTGATTTGTTGTTCTTTACAATATCCCACGTTAAAAATTATTACCTTCATACATTATTGAGCTATGGATATAAGATCTAGTAAGTGTTCAATATTGAATTTGCTTGTTAATTTGTCATTTGATATTTTAGCTAAATATTGTAAATTATAGTGATTCTTTTAACTACAGATTTTCTTTGACTTTCCAAATGTCCTTGTCTGAGGGTTCCCATGGGTTTTCTATCAATTATGCTGATAGATGAGGGCAATGTTGTCTCTTTCTAATTGTTTCATATTTCTTTTGGATGTCTTATTTTCCTAGGCATGCATTGAAAGCTAGAGTAAGCTACACTGTGAGTTAAAAAGAAAAATTCAGTAATTCTATGTGACTAAATTAGAGAACATTGCTTGAGAAGATTCCTGTTCACACCTTTCATTACATATGAAATAATGTGGTGATCTCTGTTCTGACATCTAATATTAAAATATAATACATGTTGGTGGCTATAATATCTAAATTATTGGATCATATCAAACTTTTATGTATAATTATTTTATTTGTTTAATGGTTTTATTTCAAGTTTAATCATCTTCATTAAATAAAAATAATCATTTTCATTCAATAAAAATGAAAAATATTAAAGTATTATTCAATGTCATTATGTATATATTGCTGTACAGTGATCTTAACAACCTAACTGAACTGTTTTGTTTATTTTTATGTATATGAGTGTTTTACCTGCTCATACATATGTACATCATGTGGATGCAGTGGCCTCATGAGGACGCCAGAAGAGGTTTTGAATCCCATGGAATTGAAGATACATATGATAGCAAGTCACCATGTGCGTGCTGCAAACTGAACCCAGATCCTCTACAGGAGCAAGACCTTCATGCTTAGTCATCCCCCGGTTCTCTGGACTATAGTTTAGATGCTGTTTCCCCTTCCTTGGGCAATTCCCCATCCCTTACTACCTCCCTAACCTCTGTGAATATTTTAAATGAAGCACACAGAGCTAAAGCTTTTAAGGCTAACATCCACACATAAGAGGAAACAAGCAATTTTTGGATTTATGGGCCTTGGTTATCTCACTCAAGATGATGTTTCTAGCTCTATCCATTTATCTGCAAATTTTAAACTTTCATTTTTAATAGCTTAATAATATCCCACTCTGCAAATGCTCATTTGCATTATCCATCCATCTGTTAATGTATTTGCAATGTACTGCTATTATTAATAGAGTAGCAATGAATGTGGATAAGCAACTGTCTCTGTACTAAGATGTACAATTCTTGGAGTACAAGAGCAGTATAGCTAAGTCTTGAGGTAGATCAATTTTCAGCTTTTTGGGAACCTCCACATTTATTTCCATAGTGGGTGCACTAGTTTGCACTCCCACCAGCAGTAAATGAGTGTTCCCTTTCCCTACATTCTCACCAGTATGTATTGTTATTTGTTCAATTGATCTTGGCCATTCTGACTTGGATAAGATAAAATATCTAAGTAGTTTTAACTGGCATTTACCTGATGGCTGAGGACATTGAACATTTTTGTGTTTCTCAGCCATTTGTGATTCATCTCTTGAGAACTTTCTGTTAGTACTATACCCTATTTTTAAACTGAGTTACTTGCTTTTTTGATGTTCAGGTTTTTGTGGTGCCCAGTGGCTCAAGTTTCCACCAAAAACCTGAGAATACTTAATAAGCAATTCTAAATGGAACCAAAAACAGGTTCCTGCTTCATGTCTCATGCAGGTGGTGAGATGCTGCAGCATTTGGGCTTGAATGCAGCATGGTCGATTCCTGCCACTGTACACAGTGGCATCTCCAAGCCACACAGTAATGGTAGATACAGCTTTTGCTAGTACTAAGGGGGAAAAGATTTCTGGGCTATATGCTGCTGGATGGAAGCATAGACCCACTGTTTCCCAGAGTCAGTGTTGAGCTTGGTTCCCAGAGCTGGGTATAAATGTATTTCCACCATGTTGGAAAGCTGAGGTGGGTGGACCCAGCAGCCAAAGCTGCTATTTCAGTCCTAGTAATGCTGCAGTTCAAAGCAATAGATTCACAATAAGATAGATTCAGATGGGAAAAACCCTAAACAGTTTACAGTATGTGTAAAAATATATGTAGGCTTGGAAGAGAGAGGAAAAGGAATATAGACAGTTATATGAAGAAATAGAAAGTTTAAAAAAATAAAGTCTTTAAAGAGAAAGTAAAAGCAATATAAAAAATAAGCCATGTAAAGATGGGTATCACATAGAGAGTCTGGATTATATTTTCTTTGGGATTTTTAACTGAAGAGAAACATTTGATTATAAAAGCTGCTAAGTTGAATCAATGTGTATATTTTAAAGATATCTTGATTTCAAAATCTATGTCTAAGGATACACTGCTTTGGAAAAGAGGTTCTTCTGTTTCCACAGAAAATGAGAACCTGTGGATTGCTTCAAGGCTAATATGGTTTGACCAGCCAAGACCCCCTAAAAGGTCTTCGATGACACCATGGCACAGATCATTCAACATCCAAAATCAACTTCAAGGCAACTGGCTCAGAGAGTACAGCCTCATAGACTACTCCAGTCAGGACTTGACCATAATCCTAAAATTTTTTATTATGTGCTCATAAGAATATAGAGCCCTTTATCAGCAGGAAGTAGCCTAGAACACTATGCCCACATTCCCAAAGAATGGATTATGAATATTTGTCTTTGCTTAGATTGTTGGTTACAAATTATTATTGGTCATAGTCAATATTTTTCCAAAAGAAAAAAAGAGGATATGATATAGAAATATAGGATATAGATATGATAGGATAAAAGGGTAGATTATTGAATCTACTTTTAAAGAGCAATAACACTTAAAATATTTTACATTGCTATAGATTTTAGTTTATTGATACAAATTTAAAATTAATTTTGTTATACTGTATGTATATTTCTATTCTTGTTTAAAGTATTATGTTTATGTAACTCATTTAAATTGTAATGGATAATTAAGAAATGCAGATTAATAATTAGTCATCTATGATAATCAAACTTATAGTCATGTTAGTTAAGTTTTCTAGGTATACCTAGATATATTTCAATTAGATAGGTAATCTTCAAACATTTCAAAGACCTACAGAATATGGCATTTAAAATGTTTTAAAAACTTAGACTTTCCTGGACAATGAGACATGTCTTCTCCTGGCAGCACCAATTTGTAGACAAATTTCTAAACAGTCTTATTAAATAAGAAACAGAGAGCCAAATATAGGGGTGAAAGCCATAGAGATCAGGGAAATAGTGAGAGTCACCAGCTAACCTTAGCTCACCATGCCACTGTAGCCTCCCAAGAGAGAGCTACTTCCTGTCTACCCAGGCTTTTATTGCCTTGCTCTCCTGCCCTCTCATTGGTTCTTAGCCCAGCTACCTCACTTCCTTGTCACTGCCTGTCTGTACAGGCCTTCTGGTCTCTAGGTTGGTACTGGGATTAAAGGCATGTGTCACCACGCTTGGTTGTTCCCTAGTATGTCCTTAAACACACAGAGACTCTGTTTGCCATGTGATTGGATTAAGGGCGTATGCTACCACTGCCTGACTTTTGTTTATGACTAGCTATGTCCTCTGATCTCCAGGCAAACTTTATTTATTAACATACAAATAAAATATCACCACATTTCAGCACAAATAAAATTTCACCGCACTGATTTACTTCAGATAGGATGATGTGTGTTGAAGACACTCCATATGGAGTTTATCTTTTTCTTGGCAAAAATAGCCATTTGGACAAGAAACTGTTCTTGCCTGGACTGCTTGATCAACAGGACATGCAGGACCCATGGGAAGGTGACCACTGAACTTTGCAAGGTAAGATGGTCCTTCAGGTTCCTGCCTCACAGAGGACACATTCTACAGGATACAGAGAGAAGTGATTGAGAGACTCTAGGCCTGTAGACTGAAAAATGGATGCCCCACATTGCAGAAGAACTTTGGGTGACTGTCCAGGTGGCCAGCTGTCTCTGTCATCCTAGATCTTTGGAAGTTGCTTACAATGTTCTTCCTGTTTACTTAGGTAATATTGTATCCTTCTGAGGTCTTTGATGTAGTTGATAACTAGATAGTTATAATTTTCCTTGGTAATGATAAAAGATAAATTAGATGTAAAACTTTAGACTCACAAATATAGGATAAATAGGATATCTTCTTTAATTTTACCAAATACAAATAGACTAGATATTTTAACTGTTATTCTTGCTTGATATATGTAATTTTACTAGGTTAAAGTTAAAACCTTTCTTTTGTTTAGAAAGAAAAGAGGAAATGATGGGGGAATGTCTTTCTGTATGCTGAGAAAATATGTTGCTCTGATTGATTTTTAAATAATGCCATTTGGCCTATGGCAAGGCAGCTTAGAGGCAGGTGGAATATCCAAACAGATAGAGAGGAAGGAGACAGACAGAGCAGAGGAGATGCTGCCAGCTGCCGCCATGAGAAGCAAGATGTAAAAGTACCACTAAGCCATAAGGCATGTGGTAAAGTATAGCTTTATAGAAATGGGTTAATTTAAGATATAAGAACTAGATAAAAAGAAGCCTGCCATGGCCATAGTTCAAAAATAGTATTAGCCTGCATGTGTTTATTTGGAGTAGGTGAGTGGGAGAGATTTGTCCCAACCACCAGCAGGCTGGGACACAAGAAAACTTTCAGCTACATTTTTGTTTTGTTTTGTTTTGGTTTTTGGTTGTTGTTTTTTAAAGTTCTTTATATATTCCAGATACTAACTTTTTATTAGATATATAATTAGTAAAGCTAATTACATAGGCTACTGTTTTGCTCAGATGATGGTGTCCTTTGCTGTACAGAAGCTTTTTGTCTGTTTGTCATCATTACTGATGAATCACAGCTGTTACATTTCAGATTCAATGGCCAAGCATTGATGGTCACCAAATTAGCCATTCTCCATGTCCAGGATGGAGAAAGACTACAAAATGATTTAATAACAGCAGAAAGATTGGTAAGGTTTTAAAAAAGACTGTTGAAATACAAAGAAAATTCATAAGACAAGCAAATTATTCAATATTATCACAGAGATTTGAAACCCTGTTTTCCCATTCAAATCCCATGTTTTATGAAGAAGAAATGTCTCCCAATTCAGAGAACAGCTTCTCTGAGTGGAAACTAGGGCACACTGAATTGACCCATTTTCCCCTCCTTTTAAAACACAACACAGAATAATCATATAAAATGTTTACTATGAACAATTTGATACAGTGAACTATTCATTCAATAAATTTCAGATCCTGTGCACCTTTAAAAAAAAAAAAACAGCCCACTCCGCGCCCCCCCTTCCCCACAGTACTGCTGTGGTTACAGTGCAGGAAGGTATCACTATTCAACATCTGCATCTCTATATTTCCTCAAGCTTCATTATCTTAATGCTGCTACCACTGTTGTGAAAATCTTATCTCCTCCCCAATGAATACTAATCAAATGAAGTCATTACTATTAGCTACTTACCCTGACAAAACAACTTAAAGAAAGGTTTGATTTGGCTCACAGTTTCATTGTTCAATCAGTCATAGTGATGATATTGCATCTGCAATCAGGAAACAGAAATAAGAATGATTATGCTCAGCTGGAGTTCTCTTTTTTATATGATCTAGAATCCCAGCCTGTGGCTGCTATTCACATTTAGGGTAGATCTTCCCATCTAAATTTATCAAATATAGAGAATCCCTCACAGATATGCCCAGAGTCTTGTCTCTTCAGTAATTCTAGGTTCTGTCCAGCTGACAATCAATATTAATCATCACACCATGGCATTTTGAAAGCTGTTTTGATGGCACCATTAAAACAAGTAAACTCAGGGATAGCGGAATAGCCACGTGATCTGGTGTAAAACAGACGTCCTCAAGGATATGAGGGATAACTGAGGAAAGTGTTGTAATATACAGCATCCCTTATATAACAATCTAGAAGTGATCCTAAAATGTTATTTGACTTGTGTTCACATACTTACTTGTCTCTATGGTACACAGAAATCATCAACTGTGTTCTCTATAGAATTTTGATCAATTTGATAAATCTTTTCTTAAAGCCTAAATTTATGTCTTTCAACTCTAGATTATATGGTGCCATAAAATGATTGTTTCAAACCAGAGACAGCAAATTAGGTAAAACTTTCATTGTGCCAAAGGAATTGGTAAATCCAGAATAGAGCTTAAATTTCTAAATATCTTTGGTCCATTATTTCATATATTTTGAGATATTATTATTTGATTCTTTTGGTTTATTTTATTATGTATGAATATCCATGTGTATGTAAATGTATACTCATTTGTGCAGAGACATAGAAAAGAAAGAAGAGAGCAATGGATTGCCCAGAGTTAGAGGTGACTGTGAGCTGTCTGACGTGAGCTGAGAACTGAATTCAGGTCTACTGGAAAAGCATGAAGTATCTTAACTCTTAAGGCATCTCTCTAGCTTCCAGTCCTTTTTTTATTTTGATGTAATTTTATCTACTTATTTTTAAGTTAATATACCAGATAGATTTGAAGTCATGAGCTGTAATCAACTTTGTAAGCATGACACATTAAATTTACTCAGCATTGTATCACTTAAAATAGTCACTTCCTCATTTATAAATGATTTTGATTATTTATATTTTTATATGTATATAAATTTAATTATATATTTAAATATAATTTTTATTATATAAATAAAAATATTTATCAATAATTTTGATACAGAAACACATCATTCTATAATGAATTTCTTCGTTGTTTTTCTATTAAAAAATGGAATATAAAATTCATGTATGTTCCTTTAACAAAAAGCAAATATAGATGCCATTCCAGAATACAGATACAATGTATTGCACTTTAAAACAGATTTAATCAGGACAATATCCTATTTGTTCATATATAATAACCCAGTGCTAGAACTGGGCCAGCCAGCATGCAAAAAGGAAATGGAACAAGATGTTAGAAAACCTGAACTCGAGATGATATTATCCTTGCATGTCTAGTATAATCCCAAACATGTTCATTTCTTAGAGTGCATTCTTAGGAATTTGCAGAGATATGACAGAAAGCTAAATGTGACTTAATCAGTAAAGACCATTAATTGTTCCACATAAGAAGAACTCCAGAAGCAGGGTGCTCTAGATTTGATATTGTGGATGGCTGTAGTCATGAATAAAGCAAGCTCTTTCTACCTTCCTACTCTTCATATTTCCATTCAAAGATATAAAATCAGAGAAGCTAAATAAATAAATTATGATTCTATCAAGTTCGGCTTTTCTTTTGTAACAGTGAGGAGATCTAGCAGACTTCCCTATATGTGTTCGTCAAAACGAAGTTGCACAGTCATTTGAAAGGGAGCCTCTGGCTTACCCAGTATCTGTGAAGGGAGATACAAGGGAGGTGCAAGCTTTCAGTGTTAGTCTCTCAAATGTGAGAGTTGGGCCAATTGATCTTTCAAATACAGCTGCAGGCCAATAGGTAGTGCTTGAAAAGAAGTAATGAAAATATGATAAGCTAACTTTGACACTGTTTAGAGAAGTTTGTGTTTTGAGTCAAAATTCCTGTGATGCATGTTCCCCCTCTAAAAACAAAACAAGGTTCCTCCCTCCATAATTTTTAATGTCTAAATTGACCAGTTTCTCCTCTTCCCTAACTTGTCCAGACACTGAGTCATTCGGTTTAACTTTGATGGGGCTGCATCTATTTTTGAGGTTTAGCCATGGTGATTTAAGGACATTGACTGTCTGTAGAGACTTGAGACACTCTTCCAGCACCTCCCTGAGTTTATGCTGCACTAAATTTAAATCAGAAAAAATAAGACATAAATGGCTAAGCAAATAATTCTATTAAAATTATCTTCTTTAAAAATTCCTAAGAGTTCAAAAATGCATTGAATTTGTCCAGCTGGCACTTCATTTGTGAAATCTCATAATCCCATGTTACAATGTACCTCTCCTTCATTTTTTCACATAAAACTGCACAGCTGTCCTTTATTACTAAAAGCACTTACTGAATAAATGTGTGTTCTGAAATTAAAACAAAACACTACTTGAGAGTCGCTTGAAAGCCAGAATGTCGCCAGCATTGTATGCCAGATGTCATTGGAGAGTGACCACGAACAGTACTTCAATCTGTTGGTTAGCCAGGAGCTGCTAACAGCCCATCCTGTCTGAATACAGTGTCAAAGCTACCCCGCAAGGACCCATGTTTTACCAGGATACTCCATGGGAATATTTAGCTGTTACATTGTAAATGCTGTTATTTTGGTTTCTAAAAATGTCACGACAGGAAATGATTCCTGGGAGGAGTTGCCAAGATGGCTGTTTGGTAGAGCCGCAGGAGAAAATGCTAAAGCTAGAAAAAGTAAAAATATGAACTAGTATGTGCGGTAAATGGATTCTAAAAACAAAAATCAACTTGATTTCCGCCTTTATTTATCCTTTACTAGAAGGTGGGAGATGTTTAAGAGGGCACTCCTACGGCACAGCTAATTATTACAAGGCCTCTTCTCTGGCTTTGGATCGGTAAGCAGAAGCTCACAAGAAAGACATCCCGATAATCGGAGGACAGACACCACTCCTACCTTACTGTATTTCCAGAAGCTGCAAATGATGGACCATGGAGGCCTTTCAGAAAGCAACTAGCAGGTTCTAAAAAGCCAGCACTCCTCTCCTGCCGAGGAGAGGAGCCGGTCCCATAGCCACAGGTGTGGCTACATCTGGCCTCCTCCATCCTCAGAGGGATTCTAAGACAACAAGCTCAGCAACCGAGGAGCTGCAGAAGTATTAAAAAAGAAAGAATAAGCAGAAGGGGAAGGATAAGGAGAGAGAAGCTAATTTGCTTTTTTCTCACTGACCACATTTATGTACAGCACAGCTTTTTCCAAGTATGTACTTTCCGGTTTAGCTGACTCGTTCCCACAGAATACTTTAATCAATTATGCTTTAAGAACAATTTTCTTCTTCTCCAGCTATTTATGTTACATCCATAAATACCTGAAAATCACAGCAGATTTTCAAGAAAGTCACCTCAAAAAAATAACCATCTTTTAAAAAAAAAAAGTAATCATATATATCTACAAAGGCTGGTATACTTCTCTTACCAACATAAACTTTAAAAATTTTTCAATATACCTCTAGTTTTAATTTCATAGTTTTAATGTAAACTAAACACATTTCTGCTTTTATGATAATGGGAATGAGATTCTACTACATTTTATTTTTAAACTACAGTTTAACCATTTATTTTCTAATATGTTCCTTGTATGTTTAAAACTACAAGCTACATATAATCTTAAAACTCAGTAACATTCCAGTGTCCCTCAATATTACACACTGCCTTGAACACCAAAGTGTTAAAATATGTGTATCACTACAAAATTCCACAAGTCTGATTTTTTACCAAATAATCCAGGGGAAAAGCAAAAGGAAGGAATGAAAGGGAGAGACAAAAGGCAAGCTAAGTCAATAAATAATAATCAAACACTGCAGCTGATAGGTGGCACACAGACAGTCCAATGCATATATATTGATGTTTGTGCATAATTTTAATTTCTTCCTACATATATGATACGATTTTAATCATAGAGTCTGGCAAAACCATAAATGAGTTGCCTCCATGACTTCTATTTCATTTCCCCTCTTTCCCTGAGATTCCCATTGTCCGCAGGCAGTTAGGACAGTGTCTACCTGAAGGGAAAACGCCATTTCCTTTCTCGGTGACTTCTCATGAGATGGGCATCTTCAAGCTTACTGGAAATCAGATTTTGGTGCAGCTAGGAATCAGATGGTGTTTGTACTTACTAAGTATTTAGAACTCTATACTTTGACAGGGATACTTAACAAATTATTTTTGTGTGTTTATATAAAATTATCTTCATAAAATACTTCAGCAATTTGATAATATCAAATATCAGGTAACCACACTACAATTATCCCTCATTACTGCCATGATAAGTGCTATTTTTAAAATTTGATTTTCTCTTACCTATTCCAAAAAAGTTAATCATGGATATAATAGTCTTTGTTGTCACTTGACACATGTGGGAAGAGGTAACAATGACTGAAGAATTGCCCCTCTCAGATTGGCATGTGGGCATACATGGGGAATATTTTCTTGACTACTGATTGAATAGGCCCAGCCTATTGGAACCACTGCCATCCTTAGGCAGGGTTATATAAGAAAGGTAGCTAAATGTGAGCCTGGAAGAAGCCAGTAAGCAGCATTCCTGTGCCGTTTCTGCCTCCAGCTCCTTCTTGGAGTTCCCACTTCAACTTCCCTTGAGGACTGAATGATCAAATAAGCTTACTACCCACAACCAGCTTGTTTTGGGCCATGTGTTTATCACAGCAACAGAAAACAAACTAGTGGATACACAAGCCAATAGACTATTATCAGCCTTTTAAAAAAATGTTAGAATTAAAGAGTGTAAGCAACTAAAGATAAACAAGTATGAAGAATTTTATTTTCTTTTAAATATTTAGAAGCTATTACTTGCATTCATTATTTCAATTTGTATAAACAAATCCATTTTTATATTCCATTTTCACAAAGGAGGATATGATCCATATTTGTTAGCTTAATTTTTGTCTGATTCTTTTTCCATTAGGTTAGCACTGATTTTCCATTGGTTTTAGTCATATATGATTCATCTGATATTGATGATAAGAATATCTGATAAGGTTAAAAAAATCTTATTTTTTTCAGTCCTGAGGCAGCACATTTAAAACTGGATTCCCCTCAGCCAACAATTTAGGTAAATGTCAAGCTCACACACCTAAGTGGAAGATGATCATTGCTAATTGCTGTGGGATGGTCTGTATGTCAAATTGCTCTGATTGGTCAATAAATAAAACACTGATTGGCCAGTGGCCAGGCAGGAAGTATAGGTGGGACTAACAGAGAGGAGAATTGAGACACTGCCAGCCGCTGTGATGACAAGCAGCATGTGAAGATGCCAGTAAGCCATGAGCCACGTGGCAAGGTATAGAGTTATAGAAATGGATTAATTTAAGATGTAAGAACTAGATAGCGAGAGGCCATTAGGCCAAACAGTTTAAATAATATAAGCGTCTGTGTGTTTATTTTATAAGTGGGCTGTCGGACTGCAGGGGCTTGGCAGGACCCGGAGAGAAAACTCTCCTTTGTCTTTGAAGACAGCTCACCACATCTGAATGCTAGATGGCACAGATGCAGTCACTTCAGAAGTGTTGAAAATGAAAGTCTTGTGTCCTGGGGCATCTCCAACATATGCTTCGGAGTTCACAAACAGAAACAGGGATTGGGAAGCTGTATGACCATTGTTCAGAAATCAATGAAAATTTGCTGTATAGTGAGTAAATGAAAAAAAAATGGTTAGAGAAGATAAAAAAAAGATAAAAGAAGTAGTTTTTTGTAATGGACAAAAATGTTATAATGCTGAGGTCACATTTCGTTGAATAAACCTGAATGTTTATAGGTATACCCTTGTTAATTTTGTCATGGCTGTGAGGTACATTACAACTGTGTAAATTAGTGTTATTTATTCATCTAATATTAAATTCAGCAATACCATGAGAAAATATGTACAACTAGAAATAAAACATATCTACAAACTCCAGGAATATATTGTTTAGGAAAGTAATTACAAACACAAAGCCAACAGTGGTATTAACACTTGATGAACTGACCTACAAAGCAAATTTTCTAAGAGCCAAGAAAAGAGTGGCATCAAAACCACTGAAGGGACCTTCAAGGTGGCTAACTGTTGAGTTCTGATCAGGTGACAGATTCCTTTTAGGAAACCAGATCTGGACAACTCTCAGTGTTACACCTTGAATCAGTGCTACACCTTGAGTCAGGGTGTGAAGCAAGTTTGCCCAATTACCTCACCCAATTCCCTAGACACAGCCACTGATTCAGGAAAGGACTCATGAACCAAGTTGGTTGATTCAAAATGAAGCCTACACGTTCAGTGCAAATGTTCTTTTTTCCAATAGACTTCAACTAGTGTGGAGCTGCTGTTAATTATCTTACCATGAGGCAACACTGGATAAATAAATACCCTTTGGCTGCCATAACAACTCACCACAAATGTTTAAATGTTAAATGGTTAAAATAACAGACCCTTATTCTCTTGTGGTTTAAGGGATCAGAAATTCAACATTATATTCAGGGGCTGAAATCAAGGTGCTGTAGAGGAGAATCACTTCCTTGTATCTTCAAGTGCTAGTAGTTCTTCCTGTTTGCTTGTGACTACATCACTACAATCTTTGTCTCCATATTTCTTTTTTTTTTTTTTTGGTTTTTTGAGACAGGGTTTCTCTGTGTAGCTTTGCGCCTTTCCTGGAACTCACTTGGTAGCCCAGGCTGGCCTCGAACTCACAGAGATCCTCCTGCCTCTGCCTCCCAAGTGCTGGGATTAAAGGCGTGCGCCACCACCGCCCGGCTAAAAGAGCTGTCATTCTTTTTTTTTTTTTTTTTCTTTTTTTGGTCAGAGCTGAGGACCGAACCCAGGGCCTTGCGCTTGTTAGGCAAGCGCTCTACCACTGAGCTAAATCCCCAACCTGTCTCCATATTTCTATTGCCTGTTCCTCTTCTGTCTACTTTTTGTTTCCAGTACTAGGAATTCTGCCTCCCTCTTATAAGACACTTATGATTGATTAGCTTTAGGATCTCCACACTACAATCCTTAACTTAGTCCCATAAACAAAGACCCTTTGTCTTTAGTGTTATTTACAGATTTGGAGGATTAGAACTTGATATCTATGGGTGGTCATTCTTCAGCTTTCTAAAGGCAATACGGAAAAAAGGAGAGATATGGATAGGGTGAAACTGGGTCAGAACAACATTATTTGAATTCCTGAATTAATCTTCACCTTACTTTTCAGTTGTGAATCCAAAGAATCAGTCTGAGTTGAGCTTAGACCCAGGACAGTTCTGATAGATTTAGAACTTCTGTTAGGTTGGGGTAAAGGAATTTCAGACTCAATCACAAATTTTCAGTCCTTATACCTAGGGTCAAAATATTGTTTGTTATAAAGCAAAATAGAAACCATTACAATCAACACATTTGCCAACAGGAAATAATTTTATTGATTTCTAGTACATAAAAGCCTATGCTTAGGGAGTCAGTGAACTCTTGGAAGGCATTTCTGCATCCTGCTGCTTGTAGAAGCATTTTACTTGCAAAATGATGAGATTCCTTCATAGCCCAATTTGTTCCAATTTGAAACGTTGTTTGGGTAATGTGTAGTCTGATGGGGTCATGGAGAATAGAGTCCTTTCTGTTGACAAATGCTGACTATAGAGAGTGTAGTTTTGAGTGCATCTCATCAGTCTGCTAGGCATACTTCTCAGATATGTGATGTGACCAGGTTTCAGAAAGTTAGTGAATCCAACTGGCAGTGGAACAACAAACAATGACCAAAACCTCTTCTGGTACAAGTTTGGTTTTCAAAGGTGTGTCAATGCTACTGTTCAGTGCCATTTGGCTGTTATGGGTTATCATATCCATTCCATTTTTGTTGCACATCACAACCCAATGGAGAAATGATCTATTGTTATATATTAATAAAAGAAAATATAGCTCAAAATGAGAATTTTTTTCTTCTCTTTTTTCCCTTTTTTTTGTATTTTTAGTCAGCTCATATGGCATCCATTCATCAGGCTTTTTCACTTTTCAAAATTATTTCAAATGCTCAATGAGCACTCAGTGGTCCATAATGAGCTCCTGTGTAGCTATAAGAAGATCAGTTTGTGTGATTGCTCTTACTGGTCCTTGTCAACTCCTAATGCCCAGACACTTCACTCCTCAGCTTCAAAGCTCTCATCTTTGCAAACCTTTCTAAAACATCCCTGCACTGTGTACTTGTTAGCACTTCCTAGGACACACATGTTGTTGCTATCATGAGTTGTTTCTGCAGTTTTATGACCCATTTTGAACTTGAACACAAAAACTGCTCAAACTTCCTTTTTGTCTAATACCATTTCTATGGCAGAAAATGAAGAGTAATGTCATTAGCAATAATAGTAATAATAGTTTAAATGCACATTAAAATAATGCATAACGTTATTAAGAATGCATTTCAATATTAAATAGTACATTTCAACAATGCAAAAACTGCAATTACTTTTACACCAACTGAGTAGTAGTCAAGACCCTGGGTCCATTTTCCTAACTAGGTAACATACATTGTATGGGTCCAGAAGATTTAGTTTGCTTTCTTTGCCTTTCTTTGACCATTACCCTATATTTTTTCTGTCTTGACCCATTGCTTAGCTTGCTATTTTTCATGTAATTAACACCAATATCAGACACTATTGTGTATTAACCTGCTTATTAATTGCATAGAAACAGGAAAGGTGAAAAAAGTTTTAATATTTAAAAAAATCATGATGACACTTATGTTCTGGTCTATTACATTTATTAAACACTAATATGTGAGTCTAGAAAACTCATTCCATCTCAAGAGATAAATTGAAGTGCAAGGAGAAAAGAAATAGTATCATGCAGGATTTCTGGGGCCTCTGTTAAATTCCCAGGGCTGCTTTAGCAAAGCACCACAAACTGGGTAATTTAAACAAGAGAACTTTATGCTGTTGTGGTTGGAAAATCTGTAAATGGAAGTCTAAGATCAAAGCTTCAGCAAGGCCATGCTCCCTACAAGGATGCTAATGAAGAACATATCTATGGCTCTTCCTCACCTTCTATGGACCCTGGCAACCCTCAACTTAAAGATATATCAGTCCAACTTCTACATCTCTCTTTCCATGGCTTTGTCTCTGTGTCCATCTGGTACCATGTTTCTGTGTGTAAAACTCCCTTTATTGAACAACATCAGTGACTGGATTGGGGTCCACTCTAATGTATCTCTCACACCTGCAAAGACTCTATATCCAAATAAGCTCACATTTATAGGTACCAGCAGTCCACATGTGGGCAATCTTTTTAGAGGATGCAAATCAGCCCACAATAGGCAAGGAAGGACAAAATGACATTTAAAATCACCCAGAATGACAAGGTACTGCTGAGTTTATCATCAAAAACATGTGTTGAGGTTTAAATGTACTGTGACTTCCTTCAATGAGACACTAAGAAGTAGTCATTTATACAATTCTTTCTCTGAAAGATACTAAGAAGGGGCACTCGTGAAAAAATGAGTTTTGAAATCCTGATGCTTTTATTTCAAATAACTTATTAAACCTAACCCATGCAAAACAGAATGTTAGATAATCACAATAAATAGCTCAGCTCAGAATTATTTAGGAAAAGAATGCAACTAACAACCTGCATCATTTCAGATGGCCACTTACTTACCCTCAGCTACTTCAGAGCTCAGCCTCATCTGATGTTGGTTACCATGACATAGTTTTAAAAGCTCATGCTTGAAACAGTCAAAAACTTCTCTGCCAGACTCTGTTGTTAATTCTATAACTTTGACAATGATCTTTAATTGATGCAGATTCCAGTCATTTTTTCCATAAAATGAAAGATTGGTCATGTGTCCTAATTTCAAAATTTCCTTTTTTAAAAGTCACTTTTATAACATTATACTCCGCACTATGGTCAAGTTAACACTTATGTGTCATGATATGACAGTTTAAATAAATAAATTGGGTTTATAGGAGGGCCCAGCCCAGGGATGGTGCCCAAGAGTGACATTTTACCATCTTGAAAATGACAAAACGTGTCAACATTTTATGGGTGCCAGGTAGCTGCTGTAGCTCCAAACAGCAAACCTACAGAACCCAATGTCTAAAACAGGAAAGGGCCAGTGCTACAGCAAGACTCTGTCTCAATCAATCAATCAATAAAAATAGGAAGGGTGCTTATGGATGAAAATAACATATAGCACAGAGGTAGGAGGAGGAATACTCTGGGAAGACAGTCAGGAAAGAAGGGCGCAAGAAAACAATGGGGCATAGGAGCTAAGTACATGTTGTGCATTGGAGAAAAGCTTATGGGGAAACCCACCATTGTGTACTAGTAATCTACTCTTTAAAAAAGTTAAAGCCGCCGGGCGGTGGTGGCGCACGCCTTTAATCCCAGCACTCGGGTGGCAGAGCCAGGCGGATCTCTGTGAGTTCGAGGCCAGCCTGGGCTACCAAGTGAGTTCCAGGAGAGGCGCAAAGCTACACAGAGAAACCCTGTCTCAAAAAAAAAAAAAAAAAAAAAACCAAAAAAAAAATAAATAAATAAAAATAAAAAAATAAAAAAGTTAAAGCCTCTGGGCGGTGGTGGCGCACGCCTTTAATCCCAGCACTCGGGAGGCAGAGCCAGGTGGATCTCTGTGAGTTCGAGGCCAGCCTGGACTACCAAGTGAGTCCCAGGAAAGGCGCAAAGCTACACAGAGAAACCCTGTCTCGAAAAACCAAAAAAAAAAAAAAAAAAAAAAAGTTAAAGCCAAGAACTGTTCAAGCATAACCATTCCTCTTACTTATTTGGTACTAAGGAGACAAACTTTCCTTGGAAGCCTCTGAAAAATTTATCTCATGTCTCATTAGCCAAGACTGACTCAAAGGACCAGGTCATAGCAATAAAGGACAGAAACAAGTAGTATTTTGCATTTTAGCCTTTGCCATGGGATACTGGCTCTAACAGCAACAAAGAAGAAGAAGAAGAAGAAGGGTGGATATGTAGCACACATAGCATCAGGGGAAGATGCCCTGACCCTAAAGAAAGTGCCCTTTTACTGTTGCATAGGCCATGACATTCCTCTTGTTGGGGAGAGAACAGGCCTTTCAATGGGTAGCACAAGACACAAGGAAATTTGGAGATATTAGTATGTTAACAACTTTGAAGTGACTTAGGCAATGCCACTTACTATCTATATAACCTTAGATATATTTTTATTAACTCAGCTAGGTTTTATTTTATCACCAATAAAACTGGCAGATTATTATAGATTCGTTCTGAGGATTCAATGAGAAATGTGTAGCATGCCCAAGGAATGCCTGACATAGACACACAACAAATAGTGTATCCCTCTTCTTAGCACACTTTCCTCTCTCCAAAGGAAGGGAGGCGCATCTTCCCTCTGGTGACCGTTCTCTCTCAAGCTTTCTTAGAACAATTTATTACTGGGGATGGCCATGGTTTAATGGCCCTTCAAACAGGGTTTAAGTTGTTTGGCCATGTGTTTCTTGTGATTCTCAGCTCTACCTTCGCATGAATACACTATGCAAATATTCTGGTGAAAAGGGGCATCTTGGGGATGTGGTCACAGACAGAAAAAGACTGCTAAGGTTGTTACTTTTGCCTTGTCCAGAAGCAAGTATTATAGAGAACCTTGACTGGTAATCAAGGATAATGAAAAGAAGCAGAAGTTTGTTTACAGTCCTAGGTAAGATGACTCATTGGGAGAAATCGCACTTCATGCCTACCTCACATTATAGTAGGGTTTTTGAAGGGGTTGAAGGAGTTGGCATAGAAATCTAGAAGAAACTTTTCTTAATCAAGCAAAAACATCTGTAGTGATCATTATTGTAATGACTAAGCTAGATGATCATCATATTGAGTTCCCCTAGCTAAACCCAAAGATGGTCACTATTGCCTGCCATCTGATAGACACTATTGAGCCATGGGAGAAAGGCCATATGTATGTAGGAGAGCCACCAAATAATATTTTAAATTAATAGTTCTTAGAAAGGCTTGGGCCAGGTATGATAGAAATAGATAGAAAAAAAAAGAAGAAGAAAAAATCCTGAGTATTGTTGGTCAATATGAAAAGCCTATGCCTTTGTGAATTCAAGACATATAATTGAAAGATTCAAGTGAGATTGAACCAGACAGGCCACAGCATTAAACACACACACATAAACAGACACACAGGGACACACAGACACAGACACACACACATGCACACACACACACATGCACACACATGCACACACACACATACATACATGCACACACTACTGTAAAACAATCTTAGTAATAATATCCCATATCTATTGAGCACTGGCCCTGTGGCATTCACTATGTGCTATATACACAGCTTCATTTCTTGACACAATGCCTCTAAAGAGGCAATGCCTACTTTAGTCATTTTCTATTTGACATTGAGAGCCACAGTCCTTATGTAACCTGCCACTACCACTCCCCCTTTATGTCACAGAGCAAAGACTCCTGTTGAGAGCTGTCTACCTGTGTCTGACTTTAAGTTCCATATGATGTCACCCATTGGAGGACCTTGTCAGTGTATTGTCCCAACGCCCACTGCCTTTCTCACAGCACGTGTTTCCTCACAATGGGTTTAAGTCATTTATCTTGCATCTTGAGCCTGGGACAATCTAGGTGTTAAAAAGATGAAGTTAAAGAATGAAAAAACACATAAAGTAGGAATGCTGGATTGATAAGAGGGGAGCTAACCATGGGCTGCAGAGATTGGAGTAGGCGTTACTTCTGAGGCAGAACGTGAGCCAAGGTGTGGAAGACGAAGAGGACTGAATTATGTAGAAAAAGTGGGAGGGGATTCTGGGAAAAGAACTTATCTTAGAAAAGACCAAATACCTAGAATGTTTTTGCTAGTAATTCTCCCTAGTAAAGTACTTTAAGTTGCATTGTGCCATAGTATGAACAACAATACCCCGGTATTTCCATGTCATGTAGCCTCATTGTTGGACCACGGGCATAGAATATGGTCTCTTCTTCATTATACTTTCTGCCAGAAAAAATAGCACAATGCATCACAAGCATAAAACTGCATGAAAAAATCAGAAACCTTAGAGATTATTTATATTCAACCACATATACAGCAATTTAAAAGTTTAGTAGGGAAAGCAAATCAATGTTCATAAGCTTGTTAAGTATATATCTACTAACCAAGGAACTATTTCCAACTGATACCCACTGGAAAGAGAAAATTAATTTTGTCCAATGGAGTATCACTGGGTTTATTAACCACACTTCAGGGCAGGTCTTTTGCCCAGGAGTCAACACACACACACACACACACACACACACACACACACACACACACACACACACACACACAGGCCATTTCTTCATGGTTTTGTTTGTGGCTTTTTAGTTTTGTTTTATTTTGCATGTATGTGTATTTTATGTGTGTGTGTATGTTGTGTACTGTGTCATTGTGCATGTGTGTTGTTTTGTGTGTGTACTTACTGTTTCTTTTTTTGTCTTATTGGTCTTTTGCTTGTTTTGATATTTTGTAGGGAGTTTTTGTTTTTCTGTTTTGTTTTTGAAAGAGAAAGAACATACAGTTAAATGTATAGGAAGGTGGGGAAGGATCTGAATATAACTTGGAGAAGGTAAACATGATCAAAATATATTATGTGAAAAATTTTTAACAAAAAATTTAATTATGGGTTTAAAAACTGTGTTTGCTGAGTAAACCTGAAGAACTTGAGTTTGATACCAGAATTCCATGGTGGGGAGAAAGTTATTCTCTATATTGTATACATGCATATGTACATACCTGCCCTCAAAATATGCCACATATTACCCACCCCCAATAATAATAAAAAATAAAATTTAATGGGGGAAAAAAGACTTCAGCCCTTATCATCTGAGACTGTAATAGAAATGTAGCATATACACTAAACAGATACCCTTAGGCACAGAGCTGAGGCTCCACATATCCATGTAAGTTGTATAACTCAAAAATAGCACATAACATTCCAGAGCCTTCTATCAAGCACCTTTCTGCTTTGTACCTCTAAGTGTAAATCTTTGCTAACTTCTAACACAATCTGTAAATTTTGCTTGTCTTCATATTTTGTATCTAAGTCAATATATAGCATGTGTTACTTGGGGTCTGCTACCCTCATGCAACATGAAGGATCTTAGACTCTCCCTTATTCTGTGCATGGAATCATAGATCTTCCATACTCCTTATCTTCTAGTAGCAGGTCTCAAGGAGTTCTTATAAGAATGGTCTAGAATAAACTATTTTTATAAACATAATAAGATATAATTTGATAAGATTGTTCAACACTGTACTGTGCCCTACCAATGAAGAAAAAAAAGTTCCCAAGTGTCATTTTCTTTTAATATCTTTAATAATCTGTATACTAATTTATTGATTATCGATAGTTAAGACCATATCTTTTTAATATGTTTGTCATGGAGCTCCACTGATTTTTTTTTCAAAGTAAAACTGGCAAGAGAATTATGGTTATTGGGAAAAATAAATGAAGTAGATGTCTCAAGCTGAATCCTTGCTTACGAATATAGGACTTAGTTGGGGCCAC
Source organism: Peromyscus maniculatus bairdii (assembly GCF_049852395.1). NCBI lineage: Eukaryota > Metazoa > Chordata > Mammalia > Rodentia > Cricetidae > Peromyscus > Peromyscus maniculatus. Next base: position 55,455,372 of record NC_134866.1, read on the forward strand.
AAAACCCACTTAAAAACCTGGGTGTGGGTGCCTACATGTTCAATACTGGGGAAGCGACAAAAGCAGGAGAATCTCTAGAGCTTTCTGATTGTCAGCCTTGTGCAGCGGGGGATGGGGGAGTGGGGGGTGGAGGGGGGTGTAAGCAAACTCCATGTTCAATTTCAAGGGACTAACAGAGAGTGATAGAGTTTACACACACACACACACACACACACACACACACACACACACACACACACTTTCTAAGTTAGTGTCACAATTGCTGTGATAAAACACCAGGAGGACCAAAGCAATTTAAGAAGGAAAGGGTTTATTTCACTGATGATTCCATATAACACTTCATCATCAAAAGCAGTGAAGGTAGGAACTCAAACAGAGCAAGACCCCAGAGCTGATACAGAAGCCATGGAGGGGTATTTCTTATTGGCTTGCTACTCATGGCTTGCTCAGCCTGCTTTCTTATGGAACCCAGTACCACTGGCCCAGGGATGGCTCCACCCACACAGGCCCATACCCATCAATCACTAATTAAGAAAATACTGTATAGCCAGATCTTATGGAGGCATTTTCTCAATTGAGGCTGTCTCCTTTCAGATAACTCTAGCTTGTGTCATATTGACATAAAATTAGCCAGCATACATGAGTAATAATATAAATAAATAAATGAGTAAATAAGATGAACTCATAACTGTAAGGAAAACAGTGGAAGAAATAATGTCAATGACAGAGCTCAAACTTCCAAATTAAATTAGAATTTTGAAAATACCTGCATTATCAGGAACTTGACAGACTCTCAACTTTTAAGCATATGTGAATTTTTGTAAATGTACAAGAGATGGTAAAACACATGAAAAGTAGAAGAGGGAAATTAGAGTGGAAAGTTAAGTGGAGAAAGGGAAAGAGGTGCAGCAAGCCAAGGAAGCAGGGAAAGCTTCATGGAAAACTACTACCTGTGAAATAACTTTAAAATGTAAGTTTACAAAAAAGCAGTTTGACTGAAGTGCTTTGCATGTGCAGCTAATTCTGCTCCCAAAAGCCATGAATGAAGTTCCTAGTGCCAAATGTGGGCTACCTCACTGTGAGGCTCCAAAAGCCACCAAATAATAGACCATTGTCACTGCTTTTGGTTACACACCAGCACTAGACAGATACTACATACTTTGGTTGCAGAACATAGGGAATCAAGATGGAACTGAACAAAAAACATCTTCCCTGCTAGCTAGCTTTTATAATACCATAAGATGCTCTGCCAGACACTGGGAAGAAAGTTTATTAAGGATCTTAACCAGCAGTGGGCCCTGAATGTTACAATACTGATCTTGACAAGACGTGTCCACTGATGCAGTAGTAGCCCGACTGTTACGGGGTCATCAACTACTTTCTGATTGGATGTGAAGCCAGCCCCACAGAAGAAAGTTTATGCCTGGTACTATAAAATAGTGGAAAGCCCGTGGCTAGGGGGACGAAGCTACTACTGTTGTAAGCAGACATGTTATCAAAGTGCCTTCTAAGTATTTTTATTTAAAACTATATATTTATGTTGTTCTCAGTCTTGGTCAGAGAGGTTCCTTTTTGCAGTGGAAAGTGATTAATGTGGAGAGAGACTCAGAGCTTGTCAAAGTGCTTAGCTCTTAATGGGATATCTATGTCATGTCCTGCCAAGGCCCAGGAAGCATCATAGAAGAGGGGCCGAACAGTAAGAGCCAGAGGATGGGGAGAAGTGCTTTGAAAGACTGTCTTCTGGAATTAACATAGCCAGTGATCTCACAGCAAGCTGTAGGTGTATGCACAAGATCTAGTCTGTCAATATTCCAGTATGGATGGAGGAGAGCGATGCAGAGCGCCACCCTTAGCTCAGGAGCTGTTATTAGTCTAATGACTTCTAGAGGAGAGGCACTCATTTTTCTTCAGTAATGAAACCACTGGTAAGCTGCAAATGTTCCAGTAAATAACCCTGTACCAAATGCAAGCAACCCTAATTAAACTCAGTAGGTTTTTTTTCTTAATATATATAATGTAGGAAAAAAGAAGTATTAGGAAAAAGAATGGTCCTGGAGAAAGTGAGAGAGAGTTAAAAGAGGGGAAGAGAGATGAAGTGAAATATATATGTATATTTATATTTTATAATAATATATATTTATAAATATATGATGAAATTTTCAAAATATATAAAATTACTAAATAAGTGATACTAATCATGCATGGATAAGAGATTCATTTGAAGTGTAATATAGAACAAAAGAACATTAATGACACAGAATGTGAAATGTTCAGTGATATAGCTTCAAAATCCACATAGCAACTAGCCTATAAGAAACTGCCAACTGTTACTTTTTCAAATATAAAGCTGACTTTTCTTCCTATTGTTTAAGTAAATTGCATATGACAGAGTAAGTGGAAGAACATGGATGGGAAACCTGGCCAGCTCCTCATAAGCCAGAATTTAAATGTATGCTTCTATTGCACACACTGTTTGGAAATAAGAATTTTAACACTGATGTTGAATTAAGACTTTATTTCAGATGTCATTTTACAAAACATTCTGGGTCAGATTTAAGTACTGCAAAAAAGACATCTTCAAAAAGTGTAAGCCTTTAGTTGCCAACTTGACCAAGCACAGCCCTTTAGTAAATTTTACTCTCTAGTAAGCACCACACAAATAGGATAAAATTACTTTTCTGGAGGAGAAAACTTTATACATAGAATGCCTATTAATGCACAGATAAAGCTACTTTCCCTGTCATATTTAAAAATCATATTACTGTTTAATAGCCATTTTCAGAAGACAGATTAAGACAACAAATTCTTGTCTAGTTCTATACCAATATACTGAACTCAAAATTTAATATATTCAATGCATAGGATAAGCCAAGTATCTTTAAATTTGCTTCTTAGATGTAATAGTTCTCTGTGTTCAAAAATGAAGGTTTTAGATTTTTTTACATACATTCTATTAGAAAAATAAATAAATATTATGTTTGAATTTAAATTGGTCAAATACTTCAGCACTTGACTAGTAAAATACTTTCTGGTATGCTTAGATGTGCACAGTTCTGAAGACAATCCTAATTGCAAGATTTAGGAAAATCAATCCTATCTACCCTCCTACTGTATCTACAAAAAATACATTATTGAAATGTGTTTAACAATGTAAATACCAGAGAAGTTGATTATTATTGTCCATTGTTTTGGCTACCAATAACACTATACATTTAGTGATGTTCAAAACATATTTCTTTTTAACCACAGTTCTTAAATTCAAGTACACATCTAGTGTTGAAAGCATCACTGGCTAATTTGTGAGGAGGTACAAGAATAAGTTTTTTTTAATAAAAACTTACTTATGTTAGCATGCAGTAGGTTTATTTTTAAATTGGGTATATTAATATTTTTATTTTCCCACTTAAGTTCATGATAAATATGCATAACTATAATGAACATACCGAAGAGTGTCGTGATTACTCAATATTTTTAAAGGCACAAATGATATCAAACATCACAAATGCCTGCTGAATAATATTCACTGTGAGTGGAGATTTAACTTTAATGGTACTTTCTGTGAACATTCCTTGTGTGGCCTTTTTGATCCCTTTGCATCAGTCCAATCAGAGTATTCTCCAGTTCAGGACTTACAGTGACTGTCTTATCAGGTGTGCCTTCCTCTTCCTGGCCGTAGTGCCCCAGAAGGCTTCCCTGAGAACATGGAACTCCATTGTAGCTTTACACATCCAGCTAGACAGAAGTCAAAGGACAGCAAAGCAAACTAGAAGAACAGAAGGAGAGGGCATCTTCTTCATTGTGGATGTGGTTTCCAGGATTTCCCAGTTTGATGTCATTGCCTTGTACCAACCCGAAGCATAACACAAGTCACTACTTGGCTGTTTTGTCTTGGTTCTCCTGGCGCCTTCCCAGAACACAGAATCCAAGACTTTGACATCCTTATCTGTCTTGTTTGTTGACTAAAACTAACCTTGGAACACACACACACACACACATATATATATATAGGTCTTCCCAACAGGAGATTCTCATAACTCAGTGAAACATGTATTATGATGGAATAATCTGGGACATAAAACAAACTTCAATACATTTAAAATAATTGAAATTATACAGAGTGCATTCACTAACCATATAGAAACAAACTAGAAATCAACAACAGAAAGATTAAAAATTACAGTCCTAAATGACTCATGGAACAAAGAAATTCTTAAATGGTTGAAAAATTATGTAGAATGAATAGAATGAAAATAAAGCATATAAAAATGTGTGGAACAAGAGTGAAGTAGTATCAATAGAGACATTTATGGTACTAAATATCTATATCATAATATGAAAATCTGCAAATCAATAACCTAAGCCAAGGTTCTATATCAAAACCTAAGAGAAGAAAAGAAAAGAAATATTAGGTAAGTAGAAGAAAAGAACACCACTAAGTAGCAGAAATCAATGAATTTTAAAAAAATAAAATAGAGAAAAATCAGTGCAATGAAAAGGTGATTCAGAACATCAGTGAATCCGGATGGTGGTGGCGCATGCCTTTAATCCCAGCACTCTGGAGGCAGAGCCAAGCGGATCTCTGTGAGTTCAAGGCCACCCTGGTCTACAGAGTGAGATCCAGGACAGGCACCAAAATACAAAGAAAAACCCTGTCTTGAAAAAAAAAAACCAAACAAACAAAGAAACAAAATCAGTGAAATTGGTAAATCTCTAGTAAGACATAAAAGAAAAGTGAGAAGCCAGAGATAACAAGACTGATGGGCACCAGAAATGAGATAAGGATGCAATGACTGAAATTAAAATGGTAACATGGAAATATTATAAATAATTCTACATCCCAAATCTGGTAACTTAGAGATGAAATAGTCCTACTCCTGGCAAGGCCCAACTCCCACAGTTAATCTGGAGTGAAATTAGTAACTTCTATAGCTTGCTACCTTAATACCTAGTAAAGAAATGGAATTAATAATGTAAAAGCCTCCAAAAGAGCAATGTTCAGGATAAGAAGAGTTCACTAGAGAATTTTTCCAAATGCTTGAAGAAGCAGCAATGTTAATTTTACATATTCTCTTCCAGAAAATCTAAGGAGATGCTTTGAATTCATTTTGATAAAGTCTGCTTTCACCTGTTATTAAGACCAAACAGATGTGATACAGAGAAAGGAAAGACTGTACCAATATTATTCATAAAAACACATAGCCAAGTCCTTAAGAAAACATTAACAAATAGAATTTGACAATATATAAAAGAAATTATGTGTCATGGTAAAAATAGGATTTATCCCAGGAGTTCAATATTAGCCAATATCTTAAAAGTAATGGGATCCTCCATATCTTTAAGTTAAGGAGAAAAAAGTTCACATGGTCATATCATCTGAAAACACTTGACCAATTCAACACTCATTTCTCAAAAAGCTCCCAAAAACTAAGAAAAGAGGGCAACATCTTTGACTTGATAAATATATCTTGCTATATTTAATGATGAAGGAATGCATGTTTTTCCAGGAACGAGGCAAGGACATCTGCTGCCACCACTCTCATTCAAAATAGTGCTGAAGGGGTTAGTCTATACAGTGAAGCAGCAAAGGGGAACGGAAGCCTGTGGATTAGAAAAGAGAAGACCGTCCTCCCATTGTTTTGTCTGCATAAAGGTCTATACTATGTTGTTGACATAGAAATCCTAAAGAATCTAAAAGAAAATTATTAGAAATAGCACATTTAGCGGTCACTGGATCTATATCTATACCCCTTTTACATCTATCTATCTTTGTGTGGTGTTCATCTTGGTTGTCAGCTTGACTATATCTGTAAACAATTAAAACCCAAGTTGCTGGACACTTCTGTAAGGAACTTTCTTGACCAAATTATTTAAAGTGGGAAGACACACCCTAAATCTGTGTAGCACCTTCTGGTGACAGCCGAGATAAAAGGACATGGAAGAAGAAAGGTTTGCATTGTGCCTGCTTGTTCTCATTCTCACTGGCAAGTTTATACTGTTGCTACAGCATTCCTTCATCAGTGTTAGGACCAACTTCTTCAGGACTCCAACATGAACTGAAGAGCAACAACTCTACAGGAATCCTTACGAATTCTGGTGCCTGATAGGGGCTACTGAGACATCTGGCATCATGGAGTGAACAACTACTGATTTCTCTGTCTTTCTGTTATGAGATAAGCCACTGTTGGGCTACCTGGACCACATCCTGTAAGCCAACCTAATAAATCCCCATTATATACACACCCACATATACATATTCATTCTATTAGTCCTGGTCCTTTAGAGAGCCCTGACTAATACACCATGTTTATTTTTCTATGTACACATGGAGGTATTTTGTTTCTATATGCTAGCAATGTATATATAAATGTCAGAATTAAAACATCAATTTAAAAAAGAGCCTTTATGTGAATCTAGCAAAACAGATAAACCTTATATGTAGAAAACTATAAAGTTCCAATGAATAAATTAAAGATCTAGTAAATAGCAAAACATTATTTGTGGGTTGGAAGATCCAAAATAGTTAAGTTGTTAAATCTCCTTAGGCTGATGCATACATTTATTGTCATGCCTCCAGAATCCATAGCAGAATTCTTATAGAGGTAGGAAATATCATTTAAATTTTGTGTGTAAGTAAAAAAAAACAGGATATATGAACATTTCTTTTGAAAAATAAAAATAAAATTGCATTAAGCAGTCTACCTGACCTTAATAATATGTATCTTGAATAATTAAAGTTGGGCAGTATTAATGGAGAGATATATACATAGATCAGAATAGAATGAAACAGAGTAGAAAACCCTTAACAAATGTAACCATGTAGTAAAAGAAACTTCACAGTAAAAGAAATAGGGATGATGTTAGACTTCCTGAAAACATTATTTAGGGCCAAATAATCTACGTGTATAAATGAAGGACTAACCAAGTTCTAATGCAAAGTACACATAGCTTTGAAAACGATAGGCTAGCTTCTGTCTTCTCCAAATGGTATTTCCACTGTCCACCCAGGAAGGAGCTGAACTTCAATATGTAGGCTTATGAGGGTGGAGCTTTCGCTGTAGAAGGAAACTCATTGAAGGCCTCTGACAAAGATGTGGATGCTGGAATGAGCAGTTCTATAAATAGCCATGAGACAGGACCAGCTAACCTGCATCATGCCAAATGTTGCTTACTGTGTGTTTTCCTTAATTTACTCCTGCCCATAGATTATCTTAATAAAACTGTTTTCAAATTTGTAGTCCAGTCCCTCCTGGATGGGATGAAGAGTATCTAAGGGTACATAGCATACCTTCACACCCTCTAGCTCTTCACCCTTGCATACTATTGAAGCACTGATATGGCAGAATTGTCTGTATGCATCAATGCAGAAACCTCATTAAGGTCATTGACAAGGAGATGGTTATGTCACTGCAGCTTCATAGAAAGTTCAGATGGAAGAACATGAAAGACCTGCTCTATCCAGCACATCTGGAGACAGAACCCATAAGAACACAGGGAAGTCAGAGAGGAAGAGAATGATTTCCTGTGGTCAAGCTACTCCGTGAGCCAGCAGCTCACAGCACTTGGATATTTCATAGCAATTGGTTGTTGAGGCTGGAACATTCGGGTTTAACTAAGTTAAAAGAAAGATCATTTTCTCCTTTTCAGTAACACACAATGGTTTTTGATTAGAAGCTTGAAATAGCAGGGTTCTTCTCTGTCCTTCCATTCCTTTGAAGTCCTACTCATACTTAGCTTCCCACAGCCCCTCCTTCCACCCTTACTCACCAGGCTGGTCTATTTGTGCTGCATAGGATGCCTTCTCAGCCTCTACGGCTTTTGCCAGGTTGAGTATCACTTGATTATTTTCAGTCCACATTGTTCATCTTTGGTAAATGTAAATTCTCCTTTACAGAAGTTCTCAATTGTATATATATATGTATATACATATATATATACATATATATACATACTCTGTATGCACATATAAAATTAGTGAATAAAATTGAAGTGAAGTTGATCCATGAGTTTGATCCATTGATCCATTAGCATTTTTATTTGGATTAATCTCTAACTGAAATTTAGCATTTTCTTATATTAACACAAACAGAAGATCACGTGACATAAAAAGAATGCACACACTACCATAATATTAACCTCTTGTTGCTTTGGATATCTCCAAATTTGATGATCATCACTGGTTAAAATAATGCCAGTTATTAGATATGATACTCTATTAAATATTTATAAATAAGCATATGTATCACAAATACTAAAAACATTTTAGTAACACCTGAAGTATAATTTGTTTTCTTTGTAACCTTGTGTTTTTACTCAAAAGATACTGTGAGCAGGGATCAATAGGCTTAATAAAACTGTTCAATGAAAAAATAGCCCAAAAGAGATTAAAATTATTGGAACAGGGAAAGTCTCTGTATCACAATAGTAAGAATATTAAAAGCAACTTAAATTACAAAAAAAGGAGTATTAGTGAAGCAATTGTATGTATTTACTGTAGAATAGTATGCAGACACTAACTGTAATGCTGTACAATATCTTAATAAATTCATGGAAAGATATTTATCATGTATTTCATAAAAGAAAATGTAGGACACAGTATGTTTCTTGTAAACAAAATAACACACCCATTTACAATATAAAACATAGAAATTAATTTCAATACAGACACAAAATGCTAATGATCTTTATAAATGGTGAGGACTATGGGTAATCTGTTCATTCAATTTATAAAAATTTGGAAGAAAGATAAACAAAAGTTATTACTCTTTTTAAAAGAATGAAGTCCAAAGGGATACACAATTCTTAGCTTGTCATCTATGTGCTCACTTATTAGTCAAAAATATATCAGCTCAATTGTAATCATTGTAGGCTGAATTAATACCATCTGTAGACTATATTATCATGATGAAATAAAATCTACTGATTTTTCAAATTATTTAGCAACAGAGCCAGTAAAAAATTTTAATTAAGCACCAATTATGAAATTTCTAGGCTGTGATAGCCTAGAAATTCTGTAGTTAGTGTTAGTACAAGACATTTACTCTTTTCCAAACTGCTCCAACTAGTCAATCCTCATCATGTCCTCAGAAAGGCCTTTGCTTTGTTCTGGTTTTCTTAGTGTCTCATAACAAAGAAAAGTATATTTGGAGCTCATTCTTTAAAAATTAGCATGTTTTATGAAAATACTTTTCTGATTTTCAATTCCAATAACCAAAAATATTCCTCTATAACTGAGTCATACTTTAGAACTTGAATTATTCTGAATCATATCTTCATCAGAGAAAATGTTTACGACCATTTTCTTTTCATATCTATTAGAAAATCCAAAACAGTAGTGATCCATCATACCTCCTACATGCTAAAAACATGTTAAAACTAGAATATACTAGATTTTAAGAATTTTAAGTGATCATTTTGCAACTTTAAAATATAACATCTAAAATTAGGCATTCATTTAATATGCAAGATGTGCCTATGAAGTAATTGTGCTGATATTCTTGCTGTGTTCATGAAAGCTCCACCAGCATTTACATAAGAAATGAACATCATCCCCTCTGATTAGTGTCCTTAGGAGACCCAGACTAGATTAACACTATATGCCTTTCCTGAGAACAATTTTAGGGCCTCTCTAAGAGTTTAAAGTATTCTATCTTATGCTCAATAATTTCCTGAAAAGCAGTGTATTCTTTTTTTTTAAATTTAATTTATTTTATTTTACAATACCATTCAGTTCTACATATCAGTCATGGGTTTCCCTGTTCTCCCCCTCCCACCCCCTCCCCTTACCCCCAGCCCACCCCCCATTCCCACCTCCTCCAGGGCAAAGCCTCCCCCGAGGACTGTGATCAACCTGGTAGACTCAGTCCAGGCAGGTCCAGTCCCTTCCTCCCAGACTGAGCCAAGTGTCCCTGCATAAGCTCCAGGTTTCAAACAGCCAACTCATGCAATGAGCACAGGTCTGGGTCCCACTGCCTATTTGCCTCCCAAACTGATCAAGCCAATCAACTGTCTCACCTGTTCAGAGGACCTGATCCAGCTGGGGGCCCCTCAGCCTTTGGTTCATAGTTCATGTGTTTCCATTCATTTGGCTATTTTTTTTCGATAATTGAGTAAAACCGAAATTTATTATAAGCCACAGTCGTCCTAGGGACCTCCATGCTATATATATAACCTCCATGGTTCTATGGGTTGTGGTTTGATTGTTCTTTATTTTATATCTAGAATCCACTTATGAATGAGTACATACCATGACTGTCTTTCTGGGTTTGGGTTACCTCACTCAGGATGATTTTTTCTAGTTCCATCCATTTGCCTGCAAATTTCATGCTTTCATTGTTTTTCTCTGCTGAGTAGTACTCCATTGTGTATATGTACCACATTTTTTTCATCCATTCTTCTGTTGATGGGCATCTAGGTTGTTTCCAGGTTCTGGCTATTACAAATAATGCTGCTATGAACATAGCTGAGCATGTATCTTGGGCATGGCTGGGTCTTGAGGTAGTTCGATTCCTAATTTTCTGAGAAACCGCCATACTGATTTCCAGAGTGGTTGTACAAGTTTACATTCCCACCAACAGTGGAGGAGTGTTCCCTTTGCTCCATATCCTCTCCAACATTGACTGTCATTGGTGTTTTTGATCATAGCCATTATGACAGGTGTAAGGTGGTATCTCAGAGTCGTTTTGATTTGCATTTCTCTGATGATTAAGGTTGTTGAGCATTTCTTTAAATGTCTTTGAGCCATTTGTGATTCTTGTTTTGTGAATTCTCTGTTTAGCTCTTTAGCCCATTTTTTAATTGGACTGTTCAGTATTTTGATGTCTAGTTTCTTGAGTTCTTTATATACTGTGGAGATCAATCCTCTGTCAAATGTGGGGTTGGTGAAGATCTTTTCCCATTCTGTTGGCTGTCTTTTTGTCTTATTGACTGTGTCTTTTGCTCTGCAAAAGCTTCTCAATTTTGAGAGGTCCCATTTATTAATTGTTGTGCTCAGGGTCTGTGCTGTTGGTGTTTTATTTAGGAAATGGTCTCCGGTGCCAATGCGTTCAAGAGTGCTTCCTACTTTCTTCTATTAAGTTTAGTGTAACTGGATTTATGTTCAGGTCTTTGATCCACTTGGACTTGAGTTTTGTGCATGGTGACAGATATGGATCTATTTGTAATCTTTTACATATTGACATCCAGTTATGCCAGCACCATTTATTGAAGATACTTTCTTTTTTCCATTGTATAGTTTTGGCTCCTTTGTCAAAAACCAGGTGTTCATATGTGCATGGATTAATGTCAGGGTCTTCAATTCGATTCCATTTGTCCATATGTCGGTTTTTATACCAGTACCAAGCTGTTTTTATTACTATAGCTCTATAGTAGAGTTTGAGGTCAGGGATGGTGATGCCTCCAAAGGTTGCTTTATCGTATAGGATTCTTTTAGCTATCTTGGGTCTTTTGTTTTTCCATATGAAGTTGAGTATTTTTTTTCCAAGTCTGTGAAGAATTGTGTTGGGATTTTGATGGGGATTGCATTGAATCTGTAGATTGCTTTTGGTAAGATTGCCATTTTTACTATGTTAATCCTACCTATCCATGAGCATGGGAGAACCTTCCATTTTCTGGTATTTTCTTCAATTTCTTTCTTTAGAGATTTAAAGTTCTTATCAAAAAGGTCCTTCACTTGTTTAGTTAGTGTTATCCCAAGGTATTTTATATTATTTGTGGCTATTGTAAAGGGTGATGTTTCTCTGACTTCTTTCTCAGCCCTTTTATCATTTGTGTATAGGAGGGCTACTGATTTTTTTGAGTTGATCTTGTATCCTGCCACTTTACTGAAGGAGTTTATCAGCTGTAGGAGTTCCCTGGTAGAGTTTTGGGGGTCACTTATTTATAGTATCATATCATCTGCAAATTGTGAAAGTTTGACTTCTTTCTTGACAATTTGTATCCCTTTGATCTCCTTTTGTTGTCTTATTGCTCTAGCTAGAACTTCTAGTACTATATTGAATAAATATGGGGAGAGTGGACAGCCTTGTCTTGTTCCTGAATTTAGTGGTATGGCTTTGAGTTTCTCTCCGTTTAATTTGATGTTTGCTGTTGGCTTGTTATAAATTGCTTTTATTATGTTTAGAAATGTTCCTTGTATTCCTGATCTTTCTAGGACCTTTATCATAAAGGGGTGTTGGATTTTGTCAAAGGCTTTTTCAGCATCTAAGGAGATGATCATGTGTTTTTTTTCTTTCAGTTTGTTTATATGGTGTATTACGTTGACTGATTTCCGTATGTTGAACCATCCTTGCATCCCTGGGATGAATCCTACTTGGTCGTGATGGATAATTGTTTTGATGTATTCTTGGATTCGGTTTGCCAATATTTTGTTGAGTATTTTTGCATCAATGTTCATGAGGGAGATTGGTCTGTAGTTCTCTTTCTTTGTTGCATCTTTGTGTGGCTTGGGTATCAGGGTAAATGTAGCCTCATAAAAAGAGTTTGGTAGTGTTCCTTCTGTTTCTATTGTGTGGAATACTTTGAAGAGTATTGGTATTAGTTCTTCTTTGAAAGTCTGGTAGAATTCTGCACTGAAACCATCTGGTCTTGGGCTTTTTTTGGTTGGGAGACTTTTGATGACTGTTTCTATTTCTTTAGGGGTTATTGGTCTACTTAAATGGTTTATCTGGTCTTGATTTAATTTTGGTATGTGGTATTTACCCAGAAAATTGTCCATTTCTTCCTGGTTTTCCATTTTTGTGGAGTACAAGTTTTTAAAGTATGATCTGATGATTCTCTGGATCTCCTCGTCTGTTGTTATGTCTCCCTTTTCATTTCTGATTTTGTTACTTTGGGTGCTCTCTCTTTGCCTTTTGGTTAATTTGGCTAGGGGTTTGTCTATCTTGTTGATTTTTTAAAAGAACCAACTCTTTGTTTCATTGATTTTTTGTATTGTTCTCTTGTTTTCTATTTCGTTGATTTCAGCCCTCAATTTGATTATTTCCTGGCGTCTATTTCTCCTGGGTGAGTTTGTTTCTTTTGGTTCTAGAGCTTTCAGTTGTGCTGCTAATTCATTGGTATGGGATTGCTCCATCTTCTTTATGTGTGCATTTAGAGCTATGAATTTTCCTCTTAGCACTGCTTTCATAGTGTCCCATAAGTTTGGGTATGTTGTACTTTCATTCTCATTGAATTCTAGGAAATCTTTAATTTCTTTCTTTATTTCTTCCTTGACCCATTGATGTTTCAGGTGGGCATTATTCAGTTTCCATGAGTTTGTGGGTTTTCAATAATTTTTGTTGTTGTTGAGGTCTAACTTTAAGGCATGGTGGTCTGATAAGATACAGGAGGTTATTCCAGTTTTTTTGTATCTGTTGAGATTTGTTTTGTGGCCAAGCATGTGGTCAATTTTTGAGAAGGTTCCATGGGTGCTGAGAAGAAGGTATATTCTTTTGTGTTAGGATGGAATGTTCTGTAGATATCTATTAAGTCCATTTGAGTCATAACATCTGTTAGGTCCTTTATTTCTATGTTAAGTTTCAGTCTGGTAGATCTGTCTTTTGGTGAGAGTGGTGTGTTAAAATCTCCCACTACTAATGTGTGGGGTTTGATGTGCCTTTTAAACTTTAGTAGTGTTTCTTTTATGAATGTGGGTGCTTTTGTATTTGGAGCATAAATGTTTAGAATCGAGACTTCATCTTGGTGGATTTTTCCCGTGATAAATATGTAATGTCCATCCTGATCTCTTTTGATTGATTTTAGTTTGAAATCTATTTTATTAGATATTAGGACAGCTATACCAGCTTGTTTCTTAGGTCCATTTGCTTGGAAAGCCTTTTCCCAGCCCTTTACTCAGAGGTAGTGTCTGTCTTTGAAGTTAAGGTGTGTTTCTTGTATGCAGCAGATGGATGGGTCCTATTTTTTTATCCATTCTGTTAGCCTGTGTCTTTTTATTGGTGAGTTGAGACCATTGATATTGATGGATATTAATGACCAGTGATTGTTAATTCCTGTTATTTTTTGTGGTTGTGTTGTGTTGTCCTTCTTTAGTGTATGTTGGTGTGAAATTATCTATTGCTTGATTTTTCATGGATGTGTTTAGCTTCTTTGGGTTGGATTTTCCCTTCTAGTGCTTTCTGTAGGGCTGGGTTTGTGGACAGGTATTGATTAAATCTGGTTTTATCCTGAAATATTTTGTTTACTCTGCCTATGGTGATTGAGAGTTTTGCTGGGTATAATAGTCTGGGTTGGCATCCGTGGTCTCTTAGTGTCTGCATGAGATTTGTCCATGATCTTCTAGCTTTCATAGTCTCTATGTCTGGTGTTATTCTGATGGGTTTGCCTTTATATGTTACTTGATCTTTTTCCTTTGCAGCTCTTAATATTTTTTCTTTGTTCTGTGTGTTTAGTGTTTTGATTATTATGTGGCGAGGGGACTTTTTTTTAAACCAGCCTATTCAGTGTTCTGTAAGCTTCTTGTATCTTCATAGGTATTTCTTTCTTTAGGTTAGGAAAGTTTTCTTCTATGATTTTGTTGAATATATTTTCTGTGCCTTTGAGTTGGTATTCTTCTCCTTCTTCTATCCCTATTATTCTTAGGTTTGGTCTTTTCATGGTGTCCCAAATTTCCTGGATGTTTTGTGTTACGACTTTTTTGTCTTTAGTGTTTTCTCTGACTGACAAATCTATTTTCTCTATTGTGTCTTCAGTGTCAGAGATTCTCTGTTCCATCTCTTGCAATCAGTTGGTTATGTTTGTTTCTGTAGTTCCTGTTCGTTTAGTCAGGATTTCTATTTCCAGCATTCCCTCAGCATGTGTTTTCTTTATTGTCTCAAATTCATTTTTCAGATCTTGGAATGTTTCTTTCATCTGTTTAATTGCTTTTTCTTGGCTTGATTTGATTTCTTCCCATTTTTTGTTTGTTTTTTTCTTCCATTTCTTTAAGAGAGTTTTTTATTTCCTTTTTAATGGAGTTTTTCATTTCCTCTTTAAGGGAAGTTTTTATTTCCTCTTTAAGGGAGTTTTTCATTTCCTCTTTAAGGGAAGTTTTTATTTCCCCTTTAAGGGAATGTTTTATTTCTCCTTTAAGGGCCTCTATCATCTTCTTAAAGTCATTTTTGGGTTGATTTCCTCTGTTTCTTCTGTCTTGGTATGTTAAGGTCTTGCAGGTGTAGAATCACTACATTCTGATGTTGCCATATAGGTCTTTATGTTGTTGTTGCCTGTATGGCGTCTACTCATCTCTTCCTCTGCTCAGTGCAGGTGGTGTCTGTGTCTGAAAGTGCCTCTCTTGTTCTAATTTTTAGTCTTGGTTTATTAGGAGTTCTTGGTTAAATTGGTGCTATTGGGCTGTTTCTTCAGGGGCAGCTGATCTCAGTCGGTGAAGTATATACTTATGATTCTGGTGATCTGGTTTGGTGGCAGGGCAGCGCCTTCTTCTGTGTTCCCAGGTCATGTTTTGTTTATTTGTCAACTCCTTGGTTGATCTTGTTTCTTCAGACTTCAAACTGTAGGCATCTGAATCCTCTCCTGGATGGATTTCAGCTGAGCGGGGTAGTCTCACCAACATCTCCAAGTTGTAGGGTTTCGCAGAATCAGCAGCTGGGCCCTGGGTTGTCCTCAGATGGAGTGTTCAGATTCGTTCTGGTTCCATCCCACAGAGACAGTTTCTTCCCTGGGTGTTCCGTCGCTGGGCCTGTCTGTCTCTGCTGGCTGCCGCCGCGGGCCTACCTACCTCTGCTTGTCACTGCTGCTGGGCCTGTCTACCTCTGCGGGCCACCGCCGGGCCTGTATGTCCTTGTCAGCCGCCGCCGCCGCCGCCGCCGCCGCCGCCGCAGCCGCCGCCACCACCACCACCACCACCACCACCAGGCCAGTCTACCTCTGTGGGCCGCTGCCGCAGGCCTACCTGCATCTGCTTTTCTCCGATGTGTATTCTTTAAAGTTAAATTTGATGGAAGTCAATAGCTAAAAGTCATCCACAGTGGGAATAGGGCCCTGGCCGAGCCAGGGAGACAGAAGTGGGTGGGACAGAAGAATTACTGGATGCAGCATCACCCTCTACCAGCGATTATATGGAAAATATTCAACAATAGCAATGATGGAACCCAGGCAGTTGTCAGAACAGATGACAGCCGAGGACCTTGACCAAGATCTAGGCATTAGCCTTTCAATAGCTTGATTGCTGGATATTAGGTATCTGGGTATCCAGAGAAACTGTGGCAATGGGGAAGAGAGTATTGGGGTTTCTGAGCTGTGCCATTCATCAAGCAGGAGAGTAAATTTGGGCATTTTAATAAAAGCTAAGTCTCAGCCCTACTAATAGGCACGGAAGCCAGTGCTGCTGGGTGGGGCTCTGCATGGGTCATGCAAGAGTTGCTTGAAGATGTTGAGGGCAACAGCTGTCGCACTGGAATTAGGATGCAGGGTCAGGAAGACTATTTTGAAGTTATTCTCATCTACGTATTCCCTAAATTTATTAGTAATCAACCCCATGCCTTTCCCACTTTCTTGCCCTGGAACCAAACATTAGTTTGACCTATAATGGTTGCTTAAAAACTTACTAAATGACAGGTGGAGACCATTACAGGAAATTACAACCCATCCAAATGCAGAGTTATGGAGCAATAAATACATCTGCAAAATAATTTCCACTTCTAGGGATCAAGGACATTGCAGTGAAAGCAGTGGAAAGACTGAGTGGAAAGCCTGGAGTATGCATGAAGGCCGTGGAGTTTGCTGCATCACTGGAGTATGTGTGAAGGCTGTGGAGTTTGCTGTGCACCCATGAACTCTCACCAACATGACTGCTTAAACATGAGCTGAACAAGACAATAATAATAGATATGTCAAAGTCGATGGGGGAAAGTCCATGAAGCCTCAGCCCTACACAAAGAACTTCAGGCAACTAAGGAATGCTGAGAGTGAGAGAAATAGTCTTCCCCAGGGAAGAGGATATGAATTGGTTATTCAGTACCAAATGGCCATCCCTGAAAACATGCATACAAGTAACATTATACAGACTGAGCAGGTTATATTCAGAAATACATATGTATGTATGCATGTGACAACAATTAATGAAAAACGACGCTGGGAATTTGAAAGGAAGGGTATGTGGGAGAGTTTGAAGGGAAGAAATGGAAGAGGAATGATGTAATTACATTAGAATCTCAAGAATAAAAAAAATGAAGACAGAAAACCCTGTTGGATGGCGTTTTTTGTTGTTTTAAAAAGATTCAAAGTAAAAGTTCATATGTTAGGATTTTTAAATTTTTTATTTTTTAGACAAATAAACTCTCTTATTCTATTAGAGATCATTATAAAATGTCTTAACAGTGAAATCCACTAATATTTATTCCTGACTCAAAATACTTTGGATAGCTGCCTTGTTTCTCTCTGGAAAGCTGAGCCTTCCAATGCTCTTTTAATTATTACATGACTTTAAAAAGCCACGAGTAGATGTGAATCTGCCTCAAACTCCTTGAAGTCTGTGGTATTTTTAGTCCAAAAGAAGCTTTCCTTTAAGAGGTTGAACTTGAGGCTTCCCTAAGACTGGAGCTTCTATGATGTGGATGCCAACAACCCCTTTTAAAGAGCCATGGAAATTGAGCTGCAGAAGAGCTGAGCAGTTTCCTACATCTACAGTGTTCATAAGTGGTGAAAGCAGGTTTTGAATGCAGGCAATTGGATGTCAGAGTAGAGAAGTCTTGACAGATAGTATAAGAAGTACAAGAAAGGGCTTGTTTGTCTTCCATCAATCAACATGGTAGGTGCCGAATGATATCCTGTGTGTCTTACAGCTTCCATGGTGTGACTTTCAGAGATCAGGTGTCAGAAGGCAGACTTGATTGTGCATTCATGCTGCAGATATTACTGAATACTTGGAATGGTCCAGGTACTGACCTACAGAAGACTGTAAGGCTTCCAACAATCTCTTTTTGGTTGATAAACATAGCACATAGAAATGTGTTCAAGTCTCCGAGGTTCCTTTTTCCATTAACTCAAATGGTGTCAACCTGGACTTCACCATATGCTGACTTTGATTCCTGAACCTGTGCAATGGCCACTTTAATATGTTGTAAAGTACACTCACCTGTAGGGAAGGGAACACATAACTGCTTTCTTTCTTGGTTATTCTGGGGGAATATTTGTCACCCTTTGATATCCTCTCCTTATTAGGATAACAGGAATGATGAAAGGAGGTGGCAGTTAGGAATGAAAGCTGTCCCTTGAAGCACAGGTGTTAGAGAAGCAGTAATGCGTGCAGCCTTGTGTTATGACTGCAGTATGACCTAGTACCTGTGCTTCTCAGAGGTAGAGACTATCAAGCTAACTGTTTCATGCATAAACTTTGAGTTAATAAGCATGTCAAGGTCTACAGTGGCATCATTTGTTATAATTAGGACTAATAGTAACATTTGTACCTTCGTGAAAGCATTGTTACATTTAAAAGGAAGTTACTGAACAAGGAAGGAGAAATCTGCCAAAGAACCAAGCCTGGGAATGGTAAACTGCACCGAATGCCCAAACAAAAGGTGAGATAACAACACTCACCTTTTCCCAGTAAGATTATGTAACCTGTGCTGAAAGTTTAGTCTATGTAGGTGGAGTTGGTGACACCACTCCACGGGTGTTCCATTAAGACAGTAAGGTAAAAATAGGCATTATTTAAAAATAACTATAAGAGAAAGAGTTCTATTCCCCTTTCTTTGAAAACCAAAACTCCAAGCATTTTAAAGCATCCTAATGTTTTCATTTACTATTTTGTTGTTGTTGTTTTTTCCTAAGACATAGTATCATTGTATAACCCAGGCTATTTATTTTATCTCTGCCTCCCAGGGGCTAGGATTGCAAGTACATGCCACTGTGCTTGATTTGATTACTTATTTTCAAATTCATTTCCTTATTGTATAATGGGGGTCCTTAAGTCTCATTTTTGGAATAAAGTATAATGTAGGTTTTTAAATAGAAACAAACAAAATACACATAATTTTTTAGTGGGAGGTTACCCTTTCACCTTAGTATTACAACTTATTTGGGGAGAAATCATATTTGAAGATGTTTCAGTTATATTTGCTTGAGTGTGAGCAGTTGAGTCTTTCTTAGCAGTTTGGTAGAAGATGAAAAAGTGAGGCATTCCACTCTTTTACTAAAGAGGTACATATGCCCAGAAATTTTCTTTTTAAAAGTTTTCTTAAGATTTACTTACTTTTACATGTTTAGGTATTTTTCCTGAGTGGATCTGGGTACCTCATGATTGCAGTGTCTGTGGAGACCAGGAGAGAATACTGAGTTCCCTGGAACTGGGGCTCCAGATGGTTGTGAGCCGCCATTTGGTTGCTTGGGATGGCATCTGTGTCCTCTGCAAGAGCAGCTAGAGCTGTTACCTTCTGGGCCATCTCTCCAGATGACAAATTTTTTTTTTTTTTATATTTGTCACAGCATAGGAGCTGAGTATAGCAGTTCCTTAACTTTAAACACAAACACTAAATCCTTTCTGAAGAAGTGAGGAGCTGCGGGGATCGGCAGCGATATTGTAAGTGCAAACCCGGGTCTCACTCTCTGCTTTTAAAGCCACTGTCTCCTTCTCCCCTCGTTTGCTCAGGAGGAAACGTGCTGACGACACTATGGTGACAGAGCATCTGAGAATAAAACATTAGCTTCATCAGAGGTGGAACAATAAACCTCTTCTGTGTTATCAGTCAATAAAAGACTACACTGAACACTTAATTTTAGGCTCAGGAATGATGTGCAAAATAGGCTTTACAGAACATGAGGCTTCAGGGAAACAATGGCGTAGTATTCTGAAAAACAGCTTCAGGTCATAAAAATGCGATTCACTGACCCTTGGAAATAAATGTCTCGACAGATCCTGGAATGGTGTCTTCTTGTCCAACACCCTCACTCCACGTCTGAGTCTTTATACTCAATGTGGTTTTTCCCTCAGGGATCATTATTGGGTTTTATAATGATTCGTTTGTGTATGAAAAAGGAAAGCTCAAGACTATAATTTCATGCATACTTAGAAAAAACACATAAAGAAAATTCAGTAG
The DNA here is from genome assembly GCF_049852395.1 of Peromyscus maniculatus bairdii. NCBI lineage: Eukaryota > Metazoa > Chordata > Mammalia > Rodentia > Cricetidae > Peromyscus > Peromyscus maniculatus. The sequence goes on from NC_134866.1 coordinate 55,475,399, forward strand.
TAAGATGGAGTAATCTGCCAGGGTCTGCTGAGACCAACAGTGTACCTGTGATAAGGACAGCTGACTGACGTGTGGGCTCATTGCTTTGTTTCCCTGCAACTCCCTCAGGAACAATGGGAGCAGAGGAGCATGGGAAGCCCTTACAGCAATGAAATACGGTGATGAAAACAAGAAAGGATCAGGACAGACTTACTGTAAGGCTGAACCAAATTAACAGAGATATTTATTAATAAAGACCTGACTGAAGGATACATTTGGGCAAGTGGAAATTCAGAAGCAAAGCCAGGGTAAACATAGATGGGACAGAGGCCAGAGAGGGGCTAGGCCAGGAAACAGGCCCCACAGGTGAGTTGAGGGTTCATCAGCCCAGTCTCACAAGGACGGCCCTAGGGACGATCAGGTCTCTTTCTCTGGAATAGCAGTGTGGCCCAGAAGAGAAAACCCTGCCTTTGAATCTTTGATCAGCCCTTTGTTCCTGTAGGACCTTGAGCCAATTATTGCCTGGATCTGTACCCCCTTTTCCTCATCTCTGAAAGGGCAAGCAATAAGCTAATACCTCATATAGAAAGTGCCTGAAGCAGTAAGTTCAATGAATGTTAGGTTTTATTATAATCTTGTCAATAGTCATGCCAACCTTCATGTTCTGTTTAAAAACTCTTGAGCCAGACAATGGTGGCACATGCCTTTAAGCCCAGCACTAGGAAGGCAGAGGCAGGTATATCTCTTAGTTTGAGGCTAGCCTAGTCTAGAGAGTGAGTTTCAGGACAGCCAAGCCTGAACAGAGATACCCTGTCTCAGGAAGGAAGGAAGGAAGGAAGGAAGGAAGGAAGGAAGGAAGGAAGGAAGGAAGGAAGGAAGGAAGGAAGGAAGGAAGGAAGGAAGGAAGGAAGGAGGAAGGAAGGAAGGAAGGAAGGAAGGAAGGAAGGAAGGAAGGAAGGAAGGAAGGAAGGAAGGAAGGAAAGAAAGAAAGAAAAAGACAAAAAACAACTATTGAAATTATGCCCTACACTTCCCAGGTATACTATGGCTTAGGAAAAAAATAGTAACTTCTCAGACTCTTTTTTCCTTAGGTAAGATAAAGGTGTTTTCTATATTTTTATTTGTATTCATCTTTGTGTTACTTTATACACAAAACAACTATTCCTAAAAGCAGCACAAAGATTCAGATCTCTGAAATTTTCAGGACAGAGAAAGACGGACATGAGGAACTTATATTTTCCTTAGTACAGAAAAGAATTTTAAAACTGGGAAGGAAAAAAAATCAATGGAAAGAATGAATAGAATGACAGACATAACTGAAGAGCGGTCTCTGACTTGTAACTGGCACAGACACCACTTTTTTGAACCTACCCCAATGATTTCAGTGGAGGAGGTAGAATCTAGGACAGCAGTGATGATGTGCAGCATGTGCACACGAGGGCTGGAAAAACAGGGTCAGAATTCATGCTGAAAAGCACACTGTGTGAAGGCAGTGAAAAGTCTACTGAAAGGGGAGGACACACGATGGCTCCTCCTATCATCTGAGGCTCTGCTCTATCACGCAGTGATCTTTCTTAGACCAACGTTATATGACTTTCTAACTTACCTTTATTCCCTTTATGTCTGAACACAGCCCATGCTTCACACACAGCCTGAGCTGCATTTTATAAAATACAAAGGTATATATCACTTCCTGATTCTGTTATAATACATAGAATGAATTCAAATTCCCACCATGGCTTGTAAGACCCTTTATTACATGGGCATGCACTCCCTTCCACCCCACCTCATGTCTCCATTTTTATTAGAATGCTGTTACAATGGCTTTTCAATTGTTCAGCTGGTTCTTGCCACCAGGGCTTCTATACTATTTTTTTTCTTATAGCTACTCTCAGTACTCAAGGCTTAGCTGAAAAATTTCTACTTGTCTCCAAATCTCCCAAGAAATCTCTGACACAGATAGCTTCCTAGGACTACTTAAAATTTTAAATGTCACTTACTTAATTTTTTAAATTACTTTATAGACTTATTAAAATTTGTAAATAAAAAATTACACACAAAAATTAACAAGACACAAAGTCTATATATCTCTTTGAACTTCTATACAGTTATAGCCATCTGTATTGGAAGCTATGGAGATTAACATTGGATTTTACACTTTCATTATAAATACATTTTTATGCACGTATATACCACCCAAACTGAAAAGTTCTTATATATTTGTCTGCAAGTTTATTACACTTTTCTTTTACTAAACATATGTTTCCAAATACCCAGCACTCCACTACCATAAAGTTAGCTTCCACTGGGCATCTGAAAACTGAAAATGAATAATTACCAAACACACCAAGATGAGAAAAGAAAATGGGTTTAGAAATACATATTTCCAAAAGGATGAACAACTCTAGGGCTGCCAGGAAAAGTATTCAAGAGTTAGAAATCCAAAGGATGCTAAGCAATGATACTCAGTATTCAACTGGTTGATATCTTTGATATAGTCTCTTTTGTCTATAACTGAGTCCTAGCCTATCTTACTGGCTGAAAACCTTTCAGCAATTTACACAGAAAGTCTTGGGTAACTGAGCAGAGACAATTCTCCACACCAAAATTCAGTAGGACCTCTAAGCTGCTCATCTTCGTGGTCTATGGTTCCATTACTGAGATAGTCATGTCAGCTCCAACAGACTGACACATTTATGAAAATTAAAAATTATTCCATAGAAACACGGACTTCCTTAGCCAGGATGATGGAGAATGCCTGTAATTCCAGCCTTCAAGTGTGGAGATGAGGATCAGGAGTTCAAGGTCATCCTTGACTATAAAACAGGTTCAAAGACTGTCTAAGCTATTGAGACCCTGGCTCAAACAAAAAAGGACACTTCATAGGAATAAGCATATATTTAATGTCATATTGAGCTAACATTGACCTTGAAGTTGGAAAGAATGAGTCATTGATATTCTACATAAAAATATTAGCAAAAATATGTTATCTGTTTGGCAATTTTACATAGTCATATTTAATAATACTTTTTACCATGTGAAGCTAATTTCTCTTTCAAGCTCCAATAAAACTTGCTTTAAAAAATAACTAAATACTTGGAGGTTGTGTAGGTATTCATAAAACTGGCTTTTTTAATCATAACTTTTTTTTTTTTTTTTTTTTTTGGTTTTTTGAGACAGGGTTTCTCTGCATAGCTTTGTGCCTTTCCTGGAGCTCACTTGGTAGCCCAGGCTGGCCTCGAACTCACAGAGATCCGCCTGGCTCTGCCTCCCGAGTGCTGGGATTAAAGGCGTGCACCACCACCACCCGGCTTAATCATAACTTTTAAGTAACCAATAATAAAATGTTCTAAAACATAGCTATTCAAATATTGATGCCATATCAAAATGCTATGTCCCTATAAATCTTATATAATCTGTCAGCACAAGTGACTCATTTAATAGTTTCCCAAGGCTGCAGACACTAGGAGTTTCCTGGGAGACTGTAAAGTGATGCTCTGGGTGACTTTGTTCCTATACATTGAAGTATATTAGAGACCAAGAAGTCCTGTTGGAGTTCAGTCCAGAATGCCTTGATCCACTTTCTTAAACATTATTACTCAGATTTGAATTGAGCATTGCCAGAAGGATAAAAAACTGTTTATGCAGCTTTAACTTTTATCAAAAATGTCTGATTGCCAGAAGCTTTTGTGTACACTAAACTAAAATGGATCAAGCTTCCTTGAATGGGTATAGGCTTGCCCTCCATCATAACAAGGATTATTGTATATGAAGTCCTCCCATTTATTTTAATATGGCCTCCACGTTCCCCACAAGTCTCTCTTCTTGCAGGTGAATAGCTGGTTTCCACAAACTGTTATCCACGATATCCCTATATCCTTACCACACTATCGAGACACAGTTCCCAGAGTTTTACACTCTCTCGCTGCCATGACTAGAGTCCTCAGCCAGTTAGAAGCCACTTGACTCTACTTAGAAATGGGCACGGCTGGCTGCCAAAAGCGAAGTCCAGTGTAAACACTCTATCCCAGTAACTTTCAAATGCTGGTATGCCAAATGACATATTGTGAGGAAATTGTCACCAATCTATGGCAAAATGAGGTAAAAATTAAAAGCAATTTGGCTACATTTGTTTGATGTAAGAGACTTGTAGTTTATTCTTGCACTAACCTATGTCTAGATGCTTCTTAAAATCAAATTTCCTTCTTAAAACAATACTATAAGAATGCCAGCTACCTGCATTGTTTGTTTAATGTAACAAACACTGGCATTTTATGTTGATGAGACCTTATTGCTTTTAAAATTGCACTAGTCCTTGAAAATTACAATTGGGAACCATTGACCCATTCTCCGATCTGGTACTTACCTCTGGAACACTCACTATACCACATGAAACTGTGGCTCACAAGTTTTTTTCCATTGGAATTCTAGAGCCAATCGAGGTTCACAGAAACACAGAGTCCCAGAACCTATCCTAGAGATTATCATCCAAGTCTCAGTGTCATTCAGGCAGCCGTTACTGCTTGAGTTCTCGGGTACAGCAGCCATGCCACGCCCCAAGGAAGCTGTTCTCAGCACTCCTTCCCATCTTCCAGCTCTTGCATTGTTGTGGCTTCCTCTTCTACAATGTTCCCTGAGTCTTGGGAGGAAGTGATACAGGAGTGCAGCTTAAGGATGAGTACTCAGTAGTCACTTATTCTTGGCACTTTGGTCAGTTGTGAGTCTGCGTTAACAGCCACCCACTATTAAGAGAAGCTTCTCTGACCAAGATAGAAAGTAGCACTAATATATGAGTGTAAGCATAAATATTTAGAAGGCAACTTGACACCATATCCATTTATCACAACAATAATAGTAGGCACCCCCAGGGCCTATGACCTCTCAGCTATAGAGTACCCCAATATGTTGTGTACTCTAATAAACTTATTTGGGGTCAGAGAACAGAACAGCCACTAGATAGACACAGAGGCCAGAAAATGGCCTCTTGGAAGGCAGAGATCCATCTGGATCTCTGTGAGTTCAAGGCCACACTGCAAACAGCCAGGTATGGTGACATACACCTTTAATCCCAAGAAGTGATGGCAGGAAGCTGAAAAGTATTAAAGGTGTGAGGACCAGGAATTAGAGCTTTTAAGCTTTTAGGTTTTTTGTTTTGTTTTGTTTTTTTTGCAGCAGTTCAGCTGAGATCCATTTGGGTGATGACTCAGAGGCTTCCAGTTTGAGGAAACAGGATTGGCTGAGAAGTTGGCAAGGTGAGATTAGTTGTGGCTTGTTCTGTCTCTCTGATCTTACAGAATTTACCCCAATAGGTGGCACTGAGTTTTTTGTTTGTTTGTTTGTTTGTTTATTATTAATAAGACCATTTAAGATTTGTGTTATAGCTATGGGCTTTTAACAAGGTTTAAAGTACTAGTCGTGAATCTCTTCATGTGAAGTAGGCCTCACAGCCAATCAGAAAGTGGTTCATTACTCCCCAAATATTCCTAGCATTATTGAACTAGTGAGAACATCTTGCCTAGCAGGTTGGTGTAGCTCACAAGGCCCATTGTTGGGTAGAACTGTTCATGATCTTTCTCCTTTCATAATCTGCATAGCTAGCACCTTCCAGCACATGGAAGCTGACTACCTGGAAGACATTTCCAGGTCTATTTTATCTAGGTTTCTCTATGTCCTACAACCAAAGTGAAAGACATTTTCATTAATAAGGTCTTATCATCTAGTTAAAGTGGGCAACCAAGCGAAATGACAATTGTCGGTATTGGTTTTGGGGTCTCTGGGCCCTTCCTGACCAGTAGTAACTCATAGGGAGGTATCCCACACCTGGCAACAGGATTTTTAATAACCTGTAGCTTCTGGGAATATTATCTACCCATTCAGGGTACCTCTATTCACTTTCCATAAGTTCTCAAAATTACTTATTAGATAAATGCATGATGGTTTCTTTTTTAAAACCCAAAATCACTATTAAGATTTCTAGCTAGTAGCATTCAAAATCTGCTACTTACCTCCTATAAGAGCCAGGATAAGCTGTGATGTGCTGTTACAATGAAGAATCCTAAAAATTCAGTATCATAAGGCACAATTGCTATTTGTGTCCAGAGTGCTTTTAGTGCTTTTTTTTTTTTAATTCATACCACATTCAATCCCAAAGCCAAATTGAGTAGGCAGTATCTCTCTATAATGTGTTGTTGGTCTTGTGGCAGAGGAACATGATGTAAGGCTCTGCAGGGAAGTGGCTTCTGTTAGGATGTTACCCATCACATTCCACTGTCTACAGCCTTACACTGATGAGATCAGAAATATCTTCCTGTACAAAGGGACCCCATTAAAAGTTCTGTAGGAAAAGTGAACAAATATCTTTAATACTTAATATGCCTTATTACAAATCTTATGACAATTTGATATGTATCCATCCTTTATTTGAATTTTTTCTGTTCAGCAAAACTTGTCAAAACAATGTTTCTATGATCATGTCAATGAGATTGTTCACCATTTCAAATATAATTTCTCTAGCCATTAGCATCTGAATACATCTAAAATAATTATGTTATTGTTAGCATCTCCTAGCATAGATGTAAATGACATCTCAAAGCTTTGATCTCTCAATATTGGCAGCTTAACCATCATTATTCTTGGTATAGACAGAAGAAAAATGGAAGAGCATTGTTTTCTTTCTTCATGATATCATAGTCTGAAGCAATGGACCTATAATTTTCATCTCTCCATTGTTCTGAAAATAGCTATAAAGATTGCTGCTGTCTCATAGCTTTTGTTAACCTCAGCAAAGCCTTGACTTGAACTTTGTTGAAATTCTTACCCAGTTCCCAGTGTTCTCCTTGTTGCATCTTCCCTCATATATAATCCACACAGGTATTGCTGGTCTTATGAGGGAGGTGGCTTATCTCTTTACTGTCTATTTTGCTTTCCTTGCAAATGTTTTTAAGTGTAGTCAAGGCTTTATATTTCAGCCTTTCTCATCACTGTGGAATTATGTTTATTCATCTTAAAATATCTTTATTTTATAAATAAAACATCCCACCAGTTATTATTTGATATTTCCTTTTTCCTATATCCTCATAGTTTATTTTCTAATAACATTGTTATAAAAATAAATAGTAAATCCAAACAATATAGCATGAAATTTAAAAGATAAGGATATAGAGATGAAATTTGAATCTCAACATTTTTACTTACGAGTCATGAGGGCAAATATATTCCTTTCCATTTACAGTTACTCCCAGGATTTAATACATATTATTATATTATACATTTACATAATTTGAAACAATGCCTGGTATACAAATATACCATGCACCTGTTAATATATGGGCCACATAATTAAATGTACCTTGGGTCATGATGGATTTTTCTTACTCTACTGGGATACAAATGTTATAATTTCTCATACTCTTGTAGGGTAGCATTATTCATTCCAAAAGCCATGGCTTTCTTAAGCCTTCATCTGACTGAGAACAATACTGTCCATTGAACAATCACTGCGGGAAGATATGAGGAGTCTAAGTTTGAGACAGTGAGCTGAAAATACAGGTCACCTTGCCTCCTTCCAGAGACTATAAAGAAGACAATAGATAATAAATAAATGAATTCTCAAAAGGTAATGGAGTTTTAAGATAAAAGAAAAGAAAGATAGTCTGAAGACTTCCTAGGAATAGAAATCAGACAGAATCATGCAGAACCATGAAATGGAATGTGGGAAGCAGTCAATGTGAGCATCAAAGAGGACAAAGCAAAGATGGTGTCTAACTTTCCAACAGAACTCTGCAGGAGAGTGGAAGTGAGAGCTTACCCACAGTTGTTCAGTAACTACACATGTCCGTTGAAACTGCTCTCTCCATGTGTACATACATGCTCAACATAATCCGGACCACTGGCGCAGAATAAAGCATTGCCCAGCATTCACTTTCCTGTGTAAAATCAGCCTGTAGAACATAAAGTCTGACAAGGAGAACTGTACCTTCTTACTGTACCAACCCAAATCCTATAGATAATAAGCACTTCCTATACACCAGGTGCCATTAAGGGAAGGGAAACACAACCTTGGATAAGATCTCATACAAACCAAGGAAATCCCTTCCCATACATATACACCTGGAGTAATCAAGCTAAGTATTCACTCTAAAGCAATAGCTGATAAGCAAAGGCCATCAGATATCTGAGGAGCACTAGAAACATCACAGAACAAGACTGAAACTGAAAACCAAGCAACAAACCTGAGAAAAAATGTATTAGACATATAAAGAATCAAAGAAAACATTTGAAAAATCCAATTTGGCTCACCATGCCTTTTTTTTTTTTTTTTTTTTTTTTTTTTTTTTTTTTTTTTTTGGTTTTTTGAGACAGGGTTTCTCTGCGTAGCTTTGCGCCTTTCCTGGAGCTCACTTGGTAGCCCAGGCTGGCCTTGAACTCACAGAGATCCGCCTGGCTCTGCCTCCCGAGTGCTGGGATTAAAGGCGTGCGCCACCACCGCCCGGCTTCACCATGCCTTTAAAAATAATATTGTAACCATGAAAGCAAGAATATGAATAAATAAAGAAACTCGTTAGCTCATAGTAGAAATAATAGCTCCTAAATTTTTACACACAAAAAAAACCACGCAAATTGGTAGAACTATAAAATTAAAATGGATTCGAAGACAGAATAGGAAAACAAATAAACAATGAAGAATATGAAAGAACTGAGAGTATCAGTTCCCAAAGGTCAACTGTTGCTCAAAAGCCTGAATGCTTAACCAGCTAAAATCTTCTAGTTTCTGGTCCTCACACCTTATATATCTTTTTGCTTTCTACCACCACTCCCTGGGATTAAAGGCTGGCTTTCTGGGATTAAAGGCGTATCACCATGCTTGGCTATTTCCAATGTGGCCTTGAACTCACAGAGATCCAGAGGGATTTCTATCTCTGGAATGCTAGGATTAAAGGTGTGAGTGCCACCATTTTCTAGCCTTTGTATCTAGTGGCTGTCTGTTCTCTGACCCCAGATAAATTTATTAGAGTACACAATATTTTGGGGAACACAATACCACCACAGTCAACGTTCAACTAACTGAAGTTCCATACAGAGGATAGAGTAAAAAAGACAGTAAACCATTTTTAAAAGGAAGATGGTGTCTGAGACCTCAAGAAAGACACAAGCCATCAACAAAAAGGACCACTCAATATTTGCTGAGCAGAGTGAAGTCAACGGTAAGTAACAGCGTTTTCAGAGACACATACAGAAGCGACCACTGCTAATTCAGCCCTTCTCAGAAAATTCATTCCAGTGAAATTATTTGCAAACATGATCTGTTGCTGGAGCCTAACGGCTCCCTTGGGGAAGGGGGTGAGAAGGTGCAGTATCAATGACACAGATACCAGGAGGCAGTTAAAGGCAAACAGCAGACTCCTTTATTCTATAAGGAGGAAGGCCTAATATGCCCTCCTTCCAGCACCAAGCTGTGTCCAAATCTGGTAGCATTGCATGGCCATTCCTCATTGGCTAGCACAATCAGGAACTCAGACAGAGCCTGTTGCTAGGCCCTCAGGCAGACTCCAGGTTGACTCATAAGGAAGTACATTATGTACATGCCTTGGCAAATGGTTTGAGTCAATTTCCTCAACCCTATGGGCCTGTTCTAATACAATGCTCCAATAAAGTCAACATAAGAACCAACAACCAATGAGGATGGAGATGCCTAACACAGTGGATAAATCCAAAACTAAAATGGAAACTCCACTGTGATAGTTCTTACAGGATATCAAAAGCAACTGTTGAATTAAAATAGGAAGAAAGTAAGTCCTGAGGTTGTCCATAGAACACATTCGCTTCTTATTGGGAAGATAAACACATATCTCAAACATTTTAATGGCATAGTGAATGAACAACACTTGATCCCTTTATAAGTAAAAAGGGAAGACAGTTTTGGGCTGGAGAGGGTAGTTCAGCCAGTCAAGTGCTTATTTGCAAACATGAGGACCATAGTTTAATCATCAAAGCCTACACTAAGAAAAAAAACAAAACAAAAACTTGTGGCAGCAATGTGCATTCCTAGCCCTTGGGAGGTAAGATAGGCTAGGTTTCTGGGGCTCACTGGTCAGTCAGCCTAGCCTACTTGGCAAGCTCCAGAGTCTGTCAAAAAAAAGGGAGGAGAAAAAGGAGGAGGAAGAGGAGAAAGAAGAGGAGGAGGTGGATGGCTGCTGAGAAATGACATGAGGAGGTTGATCTCTGGAATCCACAATCATGTACAGAGATGTGCATGAGCATTTATGTACACATATAAAATCAAGCATACAATACATTCACAAATAAAAAGTAATTTGCTTTTATTAAATAAGTGTAATCAGAAGACCATTTGACTTCAGTGGTAAGAATATTGTCTTCTGAATGACCAAGGGCCAGGTTGTAGCTTAGTGGCAGAAAGCTTGCCTTGCATGCATGACATGATAGGTTCAATCCTCAGTACTTTTAAAAATAAAATTGTTCAAATATATAATTTAAAGTATATTTCAGCACCCTACTTGAAGCTATATTAATGATTAAACAGCTTAGGAAAAATATTAATTGGCTTTAGATTAAATTTATGAAGAATTTAATTACATTTACGAACCAAAATTTAAATGTGAAAGAAAAGGTACAGTGACAGGTGTTAAAGGGAAAGTGAGAGATAAGCAAGGCAGAGGGAAAGATATAGGAAGTGTCAAAGTCAGTTTAATAGTACTCATTCAAGAAAAATAATCATGAGGTCTGTGGGGCAGGACAATTAACACTGAAGGTCATTTTAAAAGCCATATTGAAACCTACTACTGTAGAGACTTCCAAAAAATATATACATATAAGAAAGATATTTAAATGGAGTCACACGTAATGGGGGAAACAATGCCCCAACTAGATATCTTATTTCATCAAGTAAAACTTCAAATACCAGGAGGAATGGGCTACTTCCTGTTGAATCTTTGGCCAAAGGGGTCCAATAGACTACCCCTTCCAATATCACTGGCTAGTGGCAAGACTATGTTTACTCTCCATGATCCAATGATAGGGCCCAATTGCTGAAGACATGACTTATTTATGTCATTGAACATGGAGAATTCAAGCTGCTGTCCTGTAGCTGAAGTTTTCCTGTGTCCCACCTGGCCCATGGTCAGGACAAATCTCTCGCCTACCAGTCCTGCAGCCTCTTCGACTCAAGTAAACACACAGAGGCTTATATTATTTATGAACTGTATGGCCATTTGCTCAAGCTTATCACTGACTAGCTCTTACACTTAAATTAACCTATAATTCTTATTTATGTTTAGCCATGTGGCTTGGTACCTTTTCTCAGTTCTGCCTTCACATCTTGCTTCCTCTGTGTCTGGCTGGCAACTCCTGACTCTTCCCAGAATTCTCTTCTCTGCTTGTCCCGCCTATACTTCCTGCCTGGCTACTGGCCGATCAGCACTTTACTTATTAACCAGTCAGAGCAACAAATTCACAGCATACAGAGCAATATCCATAGCATTGTCCAACTAGAAGTTTCATCTCTATTGACCAGCATTTATGGTACTGGATGCTACCAGAGGAGAAAAGTAATCATCATACCCTGTAACCTACAATAGCAACATAACTATAACATGTGCTGGTGCAATAGTGAGACAAATATTAGGGGAGTAATCAACCACTTTTATATTGGACATAATGCCCACTCTATGAAATGAAACCTGTATCTGACACTACTAAAGTGGCCAAGAACCTGAGACTAGATAGATCATGGGTCCTGGGGAAAACCTAATTTTGCTAAAGAAACATAGCAATAAAATGATTCCTAATGACATATTGTTGTACCCATAGATCACAGCATTACTCAGCCCTCATCAGAGAAGCTTCTTCTTGTAGAAGATGGGGATTACCACAGAGACCGACAACTGGACAATGTGTAGAGCGTGAGAGAATTTGGAGTATTCTGCCCTAAGTAGGATGTCTATATCAAACCTCTCCTCTTAAGACTAAGAGATCTATGCAGAAGAGGATGTGAGAAGATTGGAAGAGCCAGAGGTGGTGGATGATACCAAGGAAATAGTGTCATCTAGACACAGCAGGACTGACACATGTATGAACGGACAGAGACTGTGACAGCACACACAAGACCTGCACAGGTTCAAAACCACTGAGAAGGGGAAGTAGACACAAGTCCCATTCCTAACCAGGAAGCTACTGACAATTAATACCTACTGGGAAAGAGAAAAACAGTTTTATCTAACTAAGTGCAGCTGGGTATATGATCCACATTCCAGAGCAGGCTTCATGGCCAGGAGTAGTTAGCCCAGCACAAAACAGGCTCCATGGTTCTATGTGTACTTTCTTTTATTTTGTTTTAGTACTTTTTCTTGCCTTACTGTTTATTTTTTAGTTTGTTTTTATTCTTGTGTTTTTGGGGTTTTGCTTGTTTTTTTTTTTTTTCAGAGAGAGAAAAATGAAGTTGGGTGGGTAGGCAGTTGGAGAAGAACTTGGAGGAGTTGGGGGAGAGGAAAGAATGTGATCAAAATATACTATATGAAAAGAATTTAGATAAAAATACAAATTTAAAATAGAATAATAAATAGAATATAGTGCTATTTCAGACAGAAAACATAATACCAAGTAGAAAGCAAAATTAACAAAGTGAAACATTGGCAATAAGAATGGAATCAAAGTTGAATCATGTTTCAAGAAGCTAATCCAGAAATTTCAGAGCAGAAAACTGGGAATGACATTAAAAGTGATTAGTTGAGATTAGTAGTAATGGTCCATCAAGGTTGTGTGCTGGTAAAGGCACTTGCCACCAACTCTGATAATTTGAATTTGATCTTTGGGACCTACAGGGTGAAAACAGGGAATGATTCCCACCTCTGACTTCTACGCAAGAACCCATATACACATATACAAGCACACACACAAGCATATGTACATGTACAAAATATATAAACAAAACTAGCAAAAAGGAGATGGAGAATATTAATATCAACACATTACTAGATTTATTTAAAAATATAATAAGTTAAAAATGATTTTGACTGAGAATAAGATTTACAAAGAGGTATAAATGTATATGGAGCATAGTGTAACCCACACCAGGTTCTATGGAGGTGAGAACAGTCCCTGGTGGGCTCATTGATTGTGCTGACCAATGGGGAACTATGAAGTTATGGAGTCCTTTCCCAGATTCCCAGGCAGAAATCTGTTTACAGATGACTAGCTGCCAAGATTCCTATAGCTTTAATGGAAATGAAACTCCTCACTGGAAGCCAGAATGCTACTCCCAAATCTCAAACCTTATTGTGGGACCTGAGATAAAACATACTTTTGTACTTGTTTTCAAGACTCAATAGTTACAGCTGTAAATTCAAAAAATTACCAAATGCCTTCTCTACATTGGCACAATAAGGAAAACCCTGAGAATCAAAACTTGGTGCTTTTGGTGAGCTTACAAAACACGGAGCAAGGGCACTGGGCACGGTTCATTTTAATCTCCGACTGAACATGGGTGAGTTGGGAAATACAGAGGAAGGAGCATGCTTCCAGCTTAGGAAGAGACCAGGAAAGACCTGGCTAGGAGGCTTCAGTGGTTAATTAGGATCCTGGGCCTTTTGTCAATAGAATGCCTGCAGGCAAGGGCTGTGATGCAGTTTTACTTAATATGAGTGCTATTATCGGAGCTGCCCCTGTCCATGCCAAGAACAATATAATTATCTATGCTTTTAGATGATTCCGTATTTCTATGATTAAATACTACTTCATCAGATATACCTCAGCTACCCTTGGCAAATCAGAATTGGCTAAATATAAACTTTGCAGCATGCAGATGTCTATATTATGGCATAAGGAAATCAGAACTTGTTCATAACTCCCACAAACTCCAAAATTTGAGGTGGCTTATATTTTTAATAACATATTCCAACATATGTTCATGTTCTACATTATACCCTTAAATCCAGAAGATTAAAGAACCAAAGGATGCTAAAATTGGAAAAGACCTCAACAATTATTCAGTATAATCCTATCATTTCACCAATGCAGAAACAAGGCCAAAAGAGGATAAATGTAACTTCCCAAGGTCTCAACCACGAAGAGCAGAGCCAGAACTGAAGCCAAGTCTGCAATGCAATTCTAGAAGCTCATTCTTCTGGATACTATGCTGAAAAAATAATAAGGCAAAACAAACTTTCTAAGTTGAAAGTCATGCTTAACAATAAATTATTACAAGCAATAGATCTAGAATGGTTGGTGCTTATAAAACAAATTCCAAATAGCTTTTATGTGATCCTTTTTACTTGCACTATTTTCTACTTGGCCAAAATACACCGGCTACCAATCTAAAACATTTCTTTACAATATACTTTGATTATTATATTATTAAATAATTATTTTGAATAATTTTATTCTGCTATTTAAATAAATAGCCATCCACATATATAATTTTTAATCACAGTGAAAATTGGAGAAGTTACAAGTTCTTTTTCTTTAACTTCATTGTATCTCCAGAGATTTGTGGATGGAAGTCAAACACATTACTTTTTGCACAAGGTCTCATTGGATAGATCAGCTTAGCCTCAGATTTGTAGGCCTCCTTCCTGAGTCTCTCAAGTACGGGGAATACAAGTTGGCAACAAGGCATGTGGATGGCATGCTGTGGTTTTCTATTAGACTATTTTATAGCAGTTGTTCTGTTGTGTTTACAAGCTATGTAGTAACTGAGTTACAAATTATATTCAAGAAATACTTATTAAGTAAGCAAACTAATCCATGTAGTATTGAAATTCTGTATTAACTCTTATATATCATACATTAAATCTAGTGAAATGAGGTAACACACACACACACATATAATTATTTGGCTGAATATAAACTTTACTACACTTGATTTAAAGATCAACCCATTTGCCCCAAAGCAGGCTCCAGGCTCCATGAGTGCCCTCTTTTACTTAGCCTGTAATTAAACCCTAAATGACAGCCAAAAGCTGTCTCTATTCCAAAGCATGGGCCCCTGTAGAGGCGAATGTCATGCCTTACTCCAGCTCCTACTTCCCAGCCCAGGAAAGGCCTTCTCAGCATCCACAAGTCTTCATTTGCAATCTCCAGAGGCCTTCTCAACAGTGCCCAGACATATAGACCGGAGCCTGTAACTAAGAGACACACTAGGGATTCCAGAAGAAACTCCAACCCAGAGGGCTGTTCATAAGAAGCCAAAAGAGAAGCAGGAGGTAGAATTTGGGAAGAGAAAAGAGAGGAAAATTAACAGTGCTCTTTTTAGATACTAATAGCCTCAGTGAGGAAGGGAAAGCTGGCTGCTAAATATGAAAGGAGCTTCTAATCACAAGAAGGGTATTTAAATGTTGTACATGTAAATAGGAAGTTACAGTGGCTTCTGCTACCTTTCTCTTGCAGTTTATTATTATTTTTAAATGTTGTGCTCAGAAAACTGTTGCCATTTGTGCCTTCCAATTGCATATAAAAAACAAATGAGAGATCTACCGCTCATTATCCTTCATATGTTTATGAAGCAGGAGTAATACTACAATAATCTCTAACTTCCAGTTTTAATATCTGCATACTTGTGCAATCAACTACAAATGAAATGTTTGACCTTTTCAGTGATTTGTATATAAAATATTCTTGAAATCTAAAATATTTACCACTCTCTCCATAACTAAGGAAATAATAAGAAACAAAATATTGGGAACTATAAATGAAAACACAGAAGTAAGAGTGAAGGAAGCTGTGTTCTTACTATGATTTCTACCACCCAGCAGTTGGCCCAGATGTGCCATTTGTCTGCACGTCAGTTTACACTTTCTGAAAACCAAAAACTTGGGCCATAGTTATGGACTGATGTAAAAATAATAAGTAGGGGAGGAGCAGTGGCTTGTAAGCCTTGGTAACATCCTTGAAAGTTTGATGTGGCTCTTTAAAACCTTTTGATACCCCATGTGTCAAGGCCACATAACATCCAGAGAGGAGGCAGCAAGAACAGCGGCAGGCCTTGATGCACACACAGGACCTGGATACTCACCAGGACTCACCCAGGGAAGTCAATTGTTTGCATTGCCACTAGAGGATGATAATTCCTGATGTATTGATTTGTACATTTCTAACAAAATTGAACCAGAGTTTACAATAATCTGGAAACTTTTAATCCAAATGAAGTCTTGGGAGATTTTAGTGGGAAATGAACTAATGGCTTAGTCAGTTTATACACAGATAAGCATGTAGCCTGTTGTGCTTATACACATAGACACCTCACATCATTTTTTATCTGATGACAGGATGAGAAAATATCTGCAACAAAGGTGGAAGAGAAAAGTACTCAATAATAACTTTATATACAGCTATATACACTAGCATCTAGAAAAAATAACTTGATCTTCTTCAGAGATTGGTTCCAAATGTGACTTGGACTTGTCTAGCTCTGTGACGGAGGAACAGTTGAACCTTGGGACGAGGTCAGGGGTCTGTTGGGTCACTGTGCTGCTCTAGTTCTGGTTTCCTTGTCCTGTGTCTACTGTTTGCCCTGAGAAATCACACTGAGCGTTTTCACCAGCTACAGCAATGATTTCCATTTTACTAGTGACCTGTTTTGCCTGAAACTGTGCATATGCTTTTATTTTTAAAATATTCCATTTTCTAAACTTTTTTCAATACTTCTATTCTTATTTTTCAAATATTCTCTTGTCTTATTTTAACACGTCTTTGCCATTGTAATGCAGTTGAAAGCAAAAACGGAGAGTAAGCAGACAAAGCTTAGCACTGAGATGCTTCAGAAACACTTCTGTAGAAATACTTACCAGGCTGGACTTGCAGGACAAAAACACATATATGCAGGCAAAGCACAATTTGGCTCCCAGTTCACATTGCCAAAACTGAACATGGTGTTACCTCCAAGGAGACTCTACTATGGCTCCAGGATGGTGCTGTGATTCTAAGAAAAGCCATTTACCTCACAAATTCATATTTGCTTCCCATAGCCTGACTGTGACTCTTATTGTCTATGAACAAATATTCTTGTGTAAATCCTATTATTTACCACAAATAACAAAATAAAACTTCATTTTGATTTTTGTATCAAAGGACTAATTTATAAACTTAAATGTATATCACACAGTTTAATCATGCTTGACCATTTCTTTCATTCTTCTTTGAAAAATTTAAGTTATTGTATTTTAAGTTATATGTAATCTTGTGTGTCTGCCACACATGCACAGGGACCCCCAGAGGCAGAAGGTGGCATCAGATGCCTGGAGCTAGAGTCACGACAGTCATGGGTCCTCTGGAAGAACAGTAAATACCATCCATCACTCCAGCCCGGATTTCTTCATTCTTAACTGCACTTAGGACCTCAGGAATCCTGACCTTTGAGAGAAGCTGGTTATAGACTGTTACAGTTTAGAATTCTTGAACATAGCTCAAACAACTCTGTAGCTCACCCTTCTTGCTAGGCTGGCTCTCAGCTACTTCTAAGTCTCAAAGCAGAGCAAGCCCTCTTGGCCTCTGTTATACTCTTCCCCCCTTGAATACCCTTCTCTGTCTCACTGATTCCTCCCTTAGTTATGAGTTAGCTAGTTATGTGCCTACTGTGTGCTGAGCACTCAGACACATTGTGTACTAGCACAGTGGTCTCAAGATCCTTCAGGGAGATTCTGTTGTTTGGTTGTTTCATTTACTCTTTTGGGGGACCCTCCACCCAGCTCCCAAATAAATCACACACAGAGGCTTATTGTTACTTATGAATGCCCAGGATTAGCTTGACTTAGTTTCTAGCCAGCTTTTCTTAACTTTAAATTAAACCTTTTGCCTCTGGGTTTTTCCCATTCTTTTACTTCTATAAATCTTACTCTTACTCTGTGGCTTGCTGTGTAGCTGGGTGGCTGGCCCCTGGAGTCCTCCTCCTTCTCTGGCTGCTAGATCTCCAATCCCTCTTCCCAGATTTCTCCTTCCATTTATACTTCTGCCTGCCAGCCCCATCTATCCTTTCTCCTGCTTTGCCATTGGCCATTCAGCTCTTTATTAGATCATCGGGTGTTTTAGACAGGCACAGAAACACAGCTTCACAAAGTTAAACAAATGCAGCCTAAACAAAAGTAACACACCTTCAAATAATATTCTACTACAAGGTTCTGTGAGGGAGCCGAAATGGGGACACAGAGAAGTCTACTCAGAAGACATAGTAACTGATTCAATGGTGACCAGTAGTGGACCAGGAGGAGGAAGAAGGGGGCATCTAACACACAGCCAACAGTGATGCAGGGGCAGAGGAAAGGCGGGTCATAAAAAGGAAATATTGCATGCAAGAGTGTCTGGGGTTTATTTTGTTTTGTTGTTGTCATTTTCTTTTTCTTTTTTTATTTCATAAATTTTATTATTTAAAAAAAATCCTTCCAAGTAAAAGCATACCAAAATTAACCAGATTCAAAGTTTACACAACTCAATGAATTTCTATACAGTTAGAATTGGCATTTGGAACAAGCTGTGGAGCTTTACATTTAATTTTATACTTTCAGCATTGAATATATTCTATGCACTTATCAACCACCAAAAACAAAAGTTCCATGGCAGAATTGGCACTAGAAAAACAACTAGCATTATATCCTCTTTCATACCTCGTGCCAATTACCTGCATTCAGTTCTTCCTTATTCCCTTATTTTTAGCCTTTCTTGGTCTCTTTTCTAGATGTTATACTTCACCTACATGTTCATTTGTTTACATTAGTGCATATTTTATTGGTTAGATTCCACAGATAAAGCATGCAGTTGATTTAATTCTGAGATTATATGACCTCACTTGTGTAACATTACACATTCTAAGATCATCCATTTTCCTGCAAATTTTTAGCTTTGCTTTTCTTTAGAGCTGAGTAGTATTCATTTTCTATATAGGTTTTACATCAGAAGGCAGTGGAGAAACTTTTAAGTAGAAGAATGAGATGATAAAATGTGTATTTCAGAAAGTATAAAGATTAGACTGAAGGAAAAAAATGGAGAAGGTAAGAAGCTAGCTGGCTACAAAATGAAGAACAGAAATGGAATTTGAGGATTTGAAAGATTAAGTTAGACTGTATAGGACTCGATTACGGATTGTCCTCGTCATACAAGGTTCATGAAGGTATAAGGAGGCACCCCAGATTTGCCTGCCTTCCTGCCAAGCTAGAAGACGGGTATGGGAGGAGGCGCAAAGTTCACCTGCACTGTGGCTCTGTGACCAGGATAGGCAGCAGAATAACTGAGAATGCTCATTCCTCCATGTGTCCTAAGGAATGGCCCTATGCTGACACACTGGGACCACCTATATCCAACCCTGACATCCTCTAGAAAGGAAAGGCTATATTCAGTGTTAAAACCTCCCTTTCAGATTGCCCTCAACCATCCCAGCCTCCTCCTAACATACAAAGCTCTTCCTGTCTCAACATTGTCTCTGATGGCCACCATTAGAGTCATGCTATCCCAGAAAAAAACATCCTATGAGGGTTCAAATCCATCACCTCTTCTAGAGAAAATAAAACACGGATCTGAGTAATACAGCGATTTCCTCCCTATTTTAATAGGTCCCATGTTCAATGGACTCTTGTTTCAAGGACTGAGTAACAGCCACGTTTAAGAATACAAATTATTAGAAAAAAAAAACGTGTATAGAGTTAAGAATTAAAAATAAATTTATCTTTAAAGATGCCCTGGGAGGCTTTTGCCTGCCAAGAACAGGTCTGTGCTTTCCCAAAAACAATGGATTATGCTGGTAATGATGGGCAAAGGCATTAAAGTCAGGCAGAGTCTCATTCACAATGCTGGTACTACTTAGGTGTTTCTAAGCTGGATTGAATAATGGAAGAAAACTTGGCTGATCTTTGAGTTGTGTGTATTAGACCTACAATTTCATCTTTTGGAAAGTTTTTCCAGTGCCTGCTTTTTTTCCCAGGCATACATATATTTGGGGTAAATTTTTCTCATAGTTGAAATATATTTTTAGTTATTTTGGTTGCATTGGTATATACAAATGTACACTTATTCTTAGAGCACTTTCTGCCATACATATTTGAATTGAGCAACTTTAAAAATCTTTTAATTAGCTTATTCTTTGACAGTTTCATATGTGTAAGGTCATACCTATCCCTTCTGCCCTCTGCTATCTAACAAATAGCACACATCTGTCTTTTTTCAAAGCTCCTAATCATGCCAAACTAAAGGCGTTTTCCTTAAAGCTGGTAATAGAGCAATTACCAACAACAAAATGTCCCATACGGGCACAGCAAGTGGCAGACCCAGATGCAGGTCTGCTGCTGAGGAAACATGCTATCCTGAGTATTCATGGACTTTCTGGCTTCTGCGTGGCCAGTGAAGAGCTGAGTCAGTGTCCCCTTTTTCTGAGGAATTTTGCTTAGGATCAGAAACTCATCAAAGTCAAGACTAGTTTTATGAGAATGTGCTGATGAGGTGCCACGGTGACTCATTTCAAAGACGCTAGCTGTTTTCAAATAATTGCTGAAGGCCCTCGCTGTTCCTGGGCTTGGAAGGCTGGCTGCAGCTCATGCACAAATGCAGCTTACCATCTGAGCAAAAGTGAGCTCATACGGGTTGATGCTGGCAGAGTGTCTGAGAGGGCAGTGATTCATGCTGTCAGTTACTATCAGCAGCAATTAGCTTCTGGATTGGTTCCTGGAGGCATTCATGTGAGCATTCTGCACAAAGGACTAGAGTGCAATATTCTCTTGGATTTCGGGGACTTAGTGTGGTTTCAACATATAATCAAAAGTGCCACGTAGTTCACCACTCACATTTTCTTTTAAAGAGACAGAGTCTTAAAACCAAGCTGCTTTCTTCTCTTTCCAAATAGGAAATTAGTGACAAATTGAGCTCATCTTTAGGGCAATCTGTTGACATGTCAGTGAAACTTATCCTATGGGTAAGGTGCAGAGTAGATTATTTTAAAAGAGTAATTGTAATTATATCATCTCTACAATAATAGTAATAATCAAAATATTCTAGACCACAAAACTCACTCTACTCATATATGTGAGCATTTCGTAATCACTATGGAGCAAATATATTGGCAAGTTAGAAGTTCCTTGAATTCATGTGTATTATAATAGGATATTTCTATAAGCTGTGACACTGTAAGACAGAAGTTTAGATCCTGTAGCCCTAACCTTAAAGGACATTATTAAATAATTTCTGCAAAGCAGTATCATTTTCTTGAGCTCCAAACAATTGAAGATGAATAGTACTATTGGAATTGTTCTTTCTGTTTAATTAACACTACTATTGAGAATTCATGGGTGTATAGAGTACTCTATTAGAAGAGCATGGGACAAAGCACATGCTGGGCATTGTGTCTAAGAAATGACAGTTAGTTTTACTCAGGAAAGTAAATGAATGATAAACTCATAAGTGTAGGGGCTGGTCCGATAGCTCACTTGGCAAAATACTTCCTATGCAAGCATGAGGACCTGAATTCAACCTCCAAAACTCGTATAAAAGAGCCAGGAGTGGAGGCCCATGTCTCTAAGCCAGCAGTGGGGAGGCCGAGACAGGCAGACTGGGGCTTGCTGGGCAGCCAGCCTACCTAACTGGGAGAGATGTCCCAGCCAATACAAGACCATCCACAAAGCAAGTTGGATAGTGCCTGAGAAACAACATCCAAGGTTGACATTTGTCCTCATGCTTGTGCATGACATGTACACACACACACACACACACACACACACACACACACACACACATACACACACACCTACACAAACATACACACAGATCAAAAAAATTAAATGAAACTTTATGGGTACAGCTTCTGACTTTACTAAGAGACACAATCTCATAGCAAACTCCCTGATCCTCTGACTCTTACGGTTTTCCACAGCATATTTAAGCAATGTTTTCTGAGCCTTAGTGTGGGAGTTGTTTTGTAGATGTATCCATTAACAATGGGCTCCACAACTCTGTGTTTTGATTGGTTGTGGTTTTCTGTAATGGTCTCTGTCTATTGCTGAGATGTTTCCTTGATGAGGGGTGGGGATTACATTGATCTGTGGGTATGACAAAAAAAAAATGTAGCTGGTGATTATGGAGCTGAACAAGGAGGACAACAACAGACATACTAAAGGGACAAAGGAAAGACCATGAGGCCTCACCCCTACACAAGAACTAAGGAGTAACTAATACCTGCCTAACAACTATAGAAAACTAAGGGATGCTGAGAGCAGGACAATTGCCCTGCCTGGGGAAGAATGCCACAACTGATTGTCCAATACCAGTGGTCGGCTCAGAAAACACACACACAAGTAACACGATACAAACTGAGCAGGTTATATTTAGAAATAAATATGTATGTGCATATACATATTTGCAAGTAACAGCAATTAATGGAAAAAGGGTCCATGAATTTGAAAAAGAGCAAGGAGGAGCATGTGGGAGGGATTGAAGGGAGAAAAGGGAAGTGGAAAATGATGAGATTATATTATAATCTCAAAAAACAAAAGAAGTAATAAAAATCCAAATGAAACTGTCAAAGAAAAAAAGATCACATTCTTTGCTGTTAATGTCTGATTCCAGAAAAGATTTCTCTATATTAAGCTTCAAATTCTTCATGTCTCACTTGACTACACCTTCTTATATTCATTATCTACCTTCCCCCATTAGAATGCAAACAGACAGCTAATAGGGGCTTCTGTTTGCCCACTGATGTCTTTGAATATCTAAACTAGCACATGGCCTATAAGATACTTAAAAAACTGTGAAGAATAAATAAGCAAACAAACAGTGTTCTTTTTACCAGTCTGTAAAGTCTTTTGCAAGATTTCTTGTAATTACTTCTCCCCCCTTCTAGGACACTCCTTCTACACCCTTCACTTTGGCTTTACATAGATGATTTGGAGTCCTCAAACTGTACGCTCGTCCCATACACTTCTCCTTAATCTCTTTGCACAGATCCTCTGGGTAGGAGAATTGTCTTTTTTGCCCTGCTATTTCCTTACCTAGAAAAATACTCTGTCTTTTAGATATCAGTTTTGAAGTTTCTGATTTCAGGAAGTCTTATAAGATCTCCAAAACAGATATGGGGAGGCTCTGAGCACCCTATGCTTTCCACTAAGGGAATCCTTAGCCACCTTGCCAGTCACTGATACAAAGAAAATGAATACATTTGACTAGGAACACAAGATATTTGAGAAAGCATACAGCGGGAACTGGGCTTCAAATGGGAGCTCGTTGAGAAATCAGCTTCATGTTGACATAAGAATATTCAAGAAAAAAAAGCAAAAGGCATTGAAGAAGAATCACAACATTGTAAGAAAACTAGCATGTGTCTAAACTTTATACTCAGCCACTAAACAGAGCATCACTCCAACTTCACAAGTAAAGGCAAGCATGCTATCCATATGAATACTGACAACTGCCTACACAGCACTTATCAACACCTCACACTTAAATCCCTGGTCAACCACATGCCCAGTCACTCCAGTCCATTTCCATCCCATTGCCTTGGTTATCATGGAAAACACACATCTAGAAAATGGGGAGATGTCTCAGTCAGTAAGTTCTTGCATTGTAAGAAGACCTGTGTTTAGATCCCCACTCTGCACACAACTGTCAGCTGTGATCATGAATGTCTGTAAATCTAGCACATTTTCTCCACAAAGGATGACAAGTGCTTATGGAGCTTGGTTGATTAACCTGACCTGACATTGGAAAAACAAAAGTCTGTACATCCCCCCTCAAAGCTCATACACACAAATAAGCTCTTCATCAACTCAAAAGTCCTGTCCAACAACGCACTGTTACATACTGTGTGGTCTTTGTTCAATCATGTGTTCTATTTTATCATTACTTGTTGCTAGAGTTCTAATAAGTCAGAAACAGATGTGTCTTCAACATTCAAATACGTTGTTTTTTCTGTTTTGATATGTAAATAAGTACATGTCAAAGAAGTTTAATAAAAGTTATAAAAACTGACCTTTAAAAATATTTACATATATGATACTATCTAGTCAAAATGAACCATCTACTTGATCAGAAACCATTGATGGTGATTTTCCTAGAAAAATATGAAAGGATCAGAAAAATATATTGATTAAGGGGGAAATCTTTTGGATTTTTCAATACAAAGGAAATTTTTTTCAAATTCAAAATTCAAAAGAAAAATTTTTGATTAATGCTAAAATACGAGACATATACCCATTAGTGGAGAAAATCATGGGAAACATGAAAGTCAGAACTTATTGAATCTCTGGCAACTCTATTATGGATATATAATTTTATTCATTTAATTATAAGAAAAAAGGTTAATATTACAAATTGTGAGAGATGAGAGCTGTACAAAGAGAATACAGCTGTATTATCTCTAAAAATTCTTAAACAAAACAAATTAGACCTCCAAAAGTTCCATAATTCTAAATACTAACTCCATCTAGAAGAGGAAACATTAAAAATCAAAATTATAATTGAATATCAAGCTTTCTAACCCACTAGATTAGAAAGTAGTGAGTAGATTTGCCCACGCAAGGAATCCTGACTTGGCTTTTGATGCCTTACAAAAGCTGGCAGAAGATCAATCTGTCAGGAGCCCAAACAAGGGTAGAAGGATGACTCCAACCTCATCATGGACTCTATTCACGCCTCAGCAATTACTTGTTGATTGATTGTTTCTTTGGCTGATTTTACAAATAGAATCATATCCACTATAGTAGTTACTCAGCAACTTGACTTAGAAGTTTCGCTTCCTAAAAGACTCAGAACCAGAATCTTTAATGTGACCAGACACTGAGAGAGAAAGGAACCAGGAAGTTGGTTTCCAGGAAACCCTGCATAGTCTTTTATGTGTTACAGTTGACAGAGGGCCTTGTAGGATCTCTGGAACAACTCTTCATAAAATGTAAGAAATTTGAGTTCAAGACTCATTTAGTTTCCCTCAGTAGATGTGGGACTCTAAGAAAAATCCATATGCAACTTATATTGATAAGAAAACACAGTAGAATCATGAACAAGGAACACATAGAATTAATCCTCAGCACTGGCATATGTGCCAGCTTTTGGAAGCACCAGTAGTAGAAATACTGACATCCATTTACTGGACTCAACAATGGAAATTATGGTATCAAGAAATGATCATACTAGATATTTTCCTGGAGCAAAAGTCACAATGACACAAAATCAGTAGCTTTGTTTAAGTATTACTCCCTCCTGCATGGTCTCTCAGCCTGATGTAGACTCTCCTAGATAAATGTATGAACTATACAGTATCATAGAATATATTCCTCTTGTTAAACTAAATAGAGAAAGAGTTGTTGTTTGCAACTCAAAAAAACTGAGTACTATACACAAGAATTCTTCTTACCTTTCAATTTATTCTGAAATATTTGAATGTGCACAAAGACCATTTTCTTAGTTCTGGAACTTTCCCACTAACACCCAACACTGGAAGCAGCAGCTAGTCATCTTTGTATGAATGTCAGTCATTCTTTGGTTTTTTTTTGTTTGTTTGTTTGTTTTTGTTTTTAGAATTCCTTATTTTTTATTTATTTTACAATATAATTTAATTCTACATATCAGCCACGGATTCCCTTGTTTTCCCTCCTCCCACCTCCCCCCCCCTGGGTCCCCCCCAGCCCACTCCCCATCCCCATCTCCTCCAGGGCAAAGACTCCCCCCGAGGATTGAGATCAACCTGGTAGACTCAGTCCAGGCAGGTCCAGTCCCCTCCTCCCAGGCTAAGCCAAGCATAAGCCCCAGGTTTCAAACAGCCAACTCATGCACTGAGCACAGGACCAGGTCCCACTGCCTGGATGCCTCCCAAACAGATCAAGCCAATCAACTGTCTCACCTATTCAGAAGGCCTGATCCAGTTGGGGGCCCCTCAGCCATTGGTTCATAGTTCATATGTTTCCATTCGTTTGGCTATTTGTCCCTGTGCTTTATCCAACCTTGTTCTCAACAATTCTCGCTCATATAAACCCTCCTCTTTCTTGCCAATTGGACTCCTGGAGCTCCACTTGGGGTCTGGCCATGGATCTCTGCATCCAGTTCCCTCAGTCATTGAATGGAGTTTCTAGCATGACAATTAGGATGTTTGGCCATCCTATCACCAGAGTAGGTCAATTTGGGCTATCTCTCGACCATTGTCAGCAGTCTATTGTGGGGGCACCTTTGTGGATTTCTGTGGGCCTCTCTAGCACTTTGCTTCTTCCTATTCAATTCATGTGGTCTTCATTTACTATGGTCTCCTATTCCTTGTTCTCCCTCTCTGTTCTTGATCCAGCTAGGATCTCCTGCTCCCCCAAGCTCTCTTTCCCTTGACCCTCACCTTTTATTACCCCTACTCATGTCCAGGCTGTTCATATAGATGTCATCCATTTCTCCGTCATTTGGGCGATCCCTGTGTCTTTCTTGGGATCCTGTTTTCCAGGTAGCCTCCCTGGTGTTGTGAGTAGTAGTCCAGTCATCCTTGTTCCACATCTAGTATCCTCCTATGAGTCAGTCATTCTTTGAACTGCATATATTCACTACTGGATATTGCCACATACTATTTGCATTTGAGAGCACCACTGAATAATCTAGACTGTTATAGTCAATAATCCCAACTAGATGACTTGTAAAATGCCTCTAATTGTGTCTATCAATTTCTTAGAAATCTGCATTTGTGAATTTGGGCACTATATGGTCCATGTTCCTAGACACACTATTCAAACTGACCCCATGATTGCCAATGTTGCTCTTCAATTAAATACCTAAATTTAAATATCAAGTGAATATTTTTTCGCTAAAGTTTTCTAAAATAAAAATTAGTATATTTCACCATTAAATATAACCATAGCTAGGCAGTTTTCACCTCTATGGAAAGATAATTGAATGGTGCATTTAAATCATTTCCCTTAGTGATATTTGGAAGGCCAGTGAGTTATTCAATAATGAATAAACTGTGACCTGAAGAAAGCACACATGATAGACAGAAGCACTGTGCACTGAAGCAAGCTCATTCTAGCCCATGATAGCTGAGTATGAAATTTTCAGGTCACCATTGTTAAATATCACCATTACTAATGCTTAAATTACATAAATTTATAATTATATTCATTAAAATATCAAATCTCAAAATATTAAAATAAAAATAGCACATGTACAAAAAAATCACTTCCTGATTGTCTTACCATATGCCCAACATGCTACTTTATTCATGGTTATCGAACATAGACATACTAGATTTACCTTACACTGTGTTTCTTAGGTAGTGTAACTAATGTATCTCAATGGAGAAAAACTGTGAAATGGTTACTGCTGCCCTTTGACTCCCAAATAAGCCCTCAGTGGCACCAGAGTAGAAATATTTATACCACACATGCTGGGGAAAGTTTCCAATAAATCACTTATATCATTGGTAAATGGTGAATTTCTAACATATATCTTCATTTACTTTTATTTTATTTGTTAACATTAAAAAAAATATTCATGCTCATGACACCTGGGCTCTTCCATCAGCTACCACACAGTTATTATGGAGAGAATCGCTTGACTAAACTCAATAAAAGCTGTCTGTGAGGCTCAATTGGCTATAAGGAATATACAACAAAGAATATTACACAGTTTATTATTTTTAATAATACTTAAGATTATCTTTTCTATAGGAAAAATTTATAGTACATTTGTGTACCTACAAATGAATGTTTTCTTTACCAGCACATTATTACATAGTACTTTAGTGAGAAAGAAGTTAAATCAGTACTTAAAAATAATAATATAATAATAAAAGTAGTAGGAAGGAAGAAAAAAATGAGTAGTCGACTTCGCACATGCAACAATGCATACAGTTGGTTCATAGTCTATGTGTCTCTCTAAAGTTCTTAATCCACTTCTACATGGGCATTCCTGGTTTAATCTTTTTTTTCCTCAGTGAAAGGAGCACTCAGTGCAGATGTGGCTCTGGATTCCACTCTACCTCTGTCTCTGTTCCCTCCATTCTTCTTTAACAACAACCTGAAGGCCCAGACTCTTGACTTAGGGGGAGATCTTGAGGATTTTTTTTCTGAGTTGCCAGATTCCAGGTCTGGAGTCCTCAATCCTATTACTCACTTGCCCATTTAGCTGACACTTCTCACAGCCCCACTTCCTTTTTAGTCATTTACAGTCTTCTCAAAATAGAAACATGCTAAACATCACAATTAAAGGGTAGCCTCATCAGTGAAGAACCATGTACACACACCCATTCCTCCATAGAATTCCCATTCATGTCCCATCCACTACAAGCCTGTCTATCAGTAACCCCTGCTCTTCCTCCTCCCTTCCCATGACCAGAATCTTCTCTCAGTATAGTTCTTAGGACTTCTGCCTAACTCACAGATTTAGTCTATAAAGAGAGAGAGAGAGTGAGAGACAGAACAAGGGAAATGTTAGACATAGACTTATGACACTTAATGCCTTTTTGTTAAAGTCAATTTTTAAGTTAGCATACAAAGTAGTGAGCTTTATTGTAGCATTTTATAGTAGAATAAGTTCTTCTTATTCATCCTCTCCCCAATCTTCTTCCACTTCTTGCTAGTCTGCTTCTTCCCCCCAAATAATCTCCCCTTCTACTTTTTTTAACACATATGTCCCATTAGCCTCCCTTTTTCTTTTTTTACCCTTCCTGTAAGACAACTTTCTATTTTCTTGTGGTCCCATTCTACCTTCATTACACACACACACACACAAACACAGATAGATGATATATGATAGACAGACACATTACAGAGACATAAATAAATAATGGGATAGACAGATGATAGGGCAATAAATGGATGGATGGATGGACAGACAGATGACAGAGAGAGAGAGAGAGAGAGAGAGAGAGAGAGAGAGAGAGAGAGAGAGAGAGAGGATAGATTCATTCTACACTGAGAGGAAAAAAAGGCATTTGTCTTTCCACATCTGCTTCATTTAACATAATTTCAAGTTCCATTCCTTTACCCAAAAATGTTATGATTTCATTTGTTGTTGTTAAATAAAATTACATTGTGTATACATACCACATTTTCATTATTCATTTATCTGTTGGTGAATATCCATGCTGGTTCCATTTCTGACTAACCCAAGATATATTTACATGCAACCAGCTAAAACTGCCACCTTTTTTTTTTTCACTTTTTGTCTCCCTGAGACAAATATTTCCTCTGTATTTTGACTTTTCATGCTTCTAACTAATACAACTTCCAGGCTAGCGGAAGACAATGACAAGGTCTATCCTGTTCTCCTGTGTACCCAGCACAAAGTGGATACACAATAAGTATTTACGAGCTAGTCTTAACAGTCAGCTATCTTATTGATCTGACCTCTGAGCTCTCCCCTCAGAGAATGTTACTCCTTACAGATTATGATGTCTGAATCTATTTAAAAAAAAAAAAAAAAACAGGCTAGGCAGAACAATTGCTAAGACTGAAACCAAAATGAAGTGTATAGAAATATTCTTTCTCCCTGGCTTGGGGATTTAGCTCAGTGGTAGGGCACTTGC
The DNA here is from genome assembly GCF_049852395.1 of Peromyscus maniculatus bairdii. Lineage (NCBI taxonomy): Eukaryota > Metazoa > Chordata > Mammalia > Rodentia > Cricetidae > Peromyscus > Peromyscus maniculatus. The sequence goes on from NC_134866.1 coordinate 55,504,848, forward strand.
CTAGCAAGTGCAAGGCCCTGGGTTCGGTCCTCGGCTCTGAAAAACAAACAAACAAAAAAAAAAAAACAAACAAAAACAAAACAAAACAAAACAAAAAGCCAGGCAGTGGTGGCGCATGCCTTTAATCCTAGCACTCGGGAGGCAGAGGCAGGTGGATCTCTGTGAGTTCGAGGCCAGCCTGGGCTACCAAGTGAGTTCCAGGAAAGGCGCAAAGCTATGCAAAGAAACCCTATCTCGAAAAACCAAAAAAAAAAAAAAAAAAAAAAGAAATATTCTTTCTCCCTAAAACATACGTAAGTAAGAGACCAATTAAAGGTAACAATGAAAAATATGTATCTTTTAGCAAATGATTTTAAATGCTTATTCTTGGGGCCAAACACTAGCCTAAGTGTTAATAGCTACTATAATTCATTTCAACCTTACAATAATTACAATAAAATAATGCCATCATGCATACCACAAATGATGAAATAGTGATATTAAGTAATCTGACCACAGGTAAACAGCTTCCAAAAAATAGAATTCAAAGACCAAAAGTTAGCTTCAAATATTTAAAAAAATCAAGACAAAAAAAGCTGGTGAGAATGTGGGGAATGGGGAAGCCTCATGAATTATTGGTAAGAATGAAAACTGATGCAGCCACTATGGAAATCAATGCAACAATTTCTCAAAAAACTAGACCTAGGTCTATCATATGACCTGGCTACCCCACTCCTAAGCATATCTCTAAAGGATTCTATTTCCTACTACAGAGATGTATGTTCATCAGTGTTGATTTCTGTTAGGATATTTAGATGCCTATCAACTGATAAAAGGGTAATGAAAAAAATGGAACTTATTTTCACAATGAAATTTTACTCATGTGTAAGAAAGAATGAAAAATTCAGGTAAATGGATGGAACTGGAACATATTCTGAGTGAGGTAACCCAGACCCAGAAAGACAAATGTCATGTGTTCTCACTCATATGTGGATCCTAGCAGCAAATCTTTAGGTTTTTGGTTTAACCTGGAGTATTTGTAGAATTTAGGAAGCATGAAAAATATCATTGGTGAGAAAGTGGAAGATCTTAGAGGAGGAGGACTAGTAGAATACAGGTGTTATGATGGGAAATGGAAATAATTGGAAGGGAACTTTAATAAATGGGAAGTGAGATCAGAGGGTAGAGCAGAGGAGGGGGTAGGGAAGGGATAATTAACACTAAAGATGTTTGCAAAATCTGTATGGAAACCCACTATTTGGAAGCTACATATGTATAGGAAGCTAACTTGAAGTTACCATACACAGAGTATTTTGCTCATCCCACCACCGAAACAATGAAAGCTATTGCCATTGCTCTTGGTTTCATATAAGAACTTGATGGTAGGACCCTACTGATGAAAACACCACACACTTTGGTCACAGAACAAAGAGAAATCAAATTGCTGTGATCAAGAATCTTCCTTTTTGGGCAGAGACAAGCAGACGCAGGTAGGCCTGTGGCAGCGGCCCGCGGAGGTGGACGGGCCCAGCGGCAGCAGCCGACAGGGACATTCAGGCCCGGCAGCAGCCGGCAGAGACATTCAGGCCCAGCGGCGGCCCACAGAGGTGGACAGGCCCTGCAGCAGAGTTAAGCAGACGGAGGTGGACGGGCCCGGCAGTGGCAGCCAACAGAGACATTCAGGCCTTGCGGTGGCCCACAGAAGTAGACAGGCCACACGGTTGAGACAGGCGGACCCAGGTCGGCGACCTGTGGAGGTGGACGGGCCTGGTGGCAGCAGCCAACAGGGACATACAGGCCCAGCGGCAACCAGCAGAGACATTCAGGCCCAGTGGCGGCCTGCGGAGGTGGATGGGCCCGGCGGCAGTGACAAGCTGAGGTGGGTGGGCCCGCGGCGGCAGCCGGCAGAGACATACAGGCCCATTGGCGGCCCACTGAGGCAGACAGACCCAGCGGAAGTTGACAGGGACATACAGGCCCGGTGGCGGAGACAAGTGGACGCGGGTGGGCCTGTGGCGGCGGGCCAGAGGGGTGGACAGGCCCGGGGACGGAGAGGGGTGGACGCAGCCTAGAACGGGGACACTCTAGCCCCAACACCTGGGGAAGAGGCTATCTCCGTGGGTCAGAACCAGGGCGAGTCTGGGCACTCTATCTGGGGACAACCCAGGGCCCAACTGCTGATCCTGTGAAACCCAACAACTTGGAGGTGTTGGTGAGACTACCCTGCTCAGCTGAAACCCATCTCGGAGAGGATTCAGATGCCTACAGTTTGAAGTCTGAAGAAACAAGATCAGCTGAGGAGTTGACAAATGAACAAAACGTGACCTGGGAACACAGAAGAAGGTGCTACCCAGCCACTAAACCAGATCACCAGAATCATAAGTATATAATTCACCGACTGAAATCAGCTGTCCCTGAAGAAACAGCCCAATAGTACCAATTTAACCAAGAACCCCTACTAAACCAAGACTAAAAATTAGAACAAGAGAGGCACTTTCAGACACAGACACCACCTGCACCGAACAGAGGAAAAGATGAGTAGACACCAGCGCAAAAATACAGGCAACAACATAAAGACCTACATGGCAACATCAGAACCTAGTGATTCTACACCTGCAAGACCTAAACATACTATGACAGAAGAAATAGAAGAAATCAACCCTAAAAATGACTTTAAGAAGATGATAGAGGCCCTTAAAGAAGAAATAAAACATTCCCTCAATGAGGAAATAAAAACTTTCCTTAAAGAGGAAATGAAAAACTACCTTAAAGAGGAAATAAAAACTTTCCTTAAAGAGGAAATGCAAAACTCTCTTAAAGAGAAAATAAAAACTTCCCTTAAAGAGGAAATGAAAAACTCCATTAAAGAGGAAATAAAAAACTCCCTTAAAGAAATGGAAGAAAAAACGAACAAAAAATGGGAAGAAATCAAATCAAGCCAAGAAAAAGCAATTAAACAGATGAAAGAAACATTCCAAGATCTGAAAAATGAATTTGAGACAATAAAGAAAGCACATGCTGAGGGAATGCTGGAAATAGAAATCCTGACAAAACGAACAGGAACTACAGAAACAAGCATAACAAACCGATTGCAGGAGATGGAACAGAGAATCTCTGACACTGAAGACACGATAGAGAAAATAGATTGTCAGTCAAAGAAAACACTAAAGACAAAAAAAGTCGTAGCACAAAACATCCAGGAAATTTGGGACACCATGAAAAGACCAAACCTAAGAATAATAGGGATAGAAGAAGGAGAAGAATACCAACTCAAAGGCACAGAAAATATATTCAACAAAATCATAGAAGAAAACTTTCCTAACCTAAAGAAAGAAATACCTATGAAGATACAAGAAGCTTACAGAACACCGAATAGGCTGGATCCAAAAAAAAAAAGTCCCCTCGCCACATAATAATCAAAACACTAAACACACAGAACAAAGAAAAAATATTAAGAGCTGCAAAGGAAAAAGACCAAGTAACATATAAAGGTAAACCCATCAGAATAACACCAGACTACTCAATAGAGACTATGAAAGCTAGAAGATCATGGACAAATCTCATGGAGACACTAAGAGACCACGGATGCCAACCCAGACTATTATACCCAGCAAAACTCTTAATTACCATAGGCGGAGTAAACAAAATATTCCAGGATAAAACCAGATTTAATCAATATCTGTCTACAAACCCAGCCCTACAGAAAGCACTAGAAGGGAAAATTCAACCCAAAGAAGCTAAACACATCCATGAAAAATCAAGCAATAGATAATCCCACACCAACATACACCACAGAAGGACAACACAACACAACCACAAAAAATAACAGGAATTAACGATCACTGGTCATTAATATCCATTAACATCAATAGTCTCAACTCACCTATAAAAAGACATAGGCTAACAGAATGGATAAGAAAACAGAACCCATCCATCTGCTGCATACAAGAAACACACCTTAACTTCAGATAGACACTACCTCCGAGTAAAGGGCTGGGAAAAGGCTTTCCAAGCAAATGGACCTAAGAAACAAGCTGGTGTAGCTATCCTAATATCTAGAGAAAAAGGATTTTCAAAAGAGAAGAAGTCTTGTGGCAATGCCTCAGTGGTCCAGGAAACTACCAGAACTCGGAAATCTGCGACGGAGACTAAGGCAGCAGAGATCTAGAGTGGAGTGCTGAGTTCTGGCAAACAGCTGCATCTTTCTTCCGGTGGGTGCCTGGGCAGGGCTGATGTGAATTGTGTACAGTCCAGATTTTGAGAATCGTGCTCTCTCAGGGATCTCCACGGACTAATGGGTGTCCTCCCTCACTGCCCCTGTGGGACAGTCTCTGTGCGGGAGAGGCCTCGCGTGACTTTGTCTCTGGTGTTCCTCTGGGGACACCTGTGTGAGAGACTGTATGCTCCAGAACCAGCTCTCGTGTCCTTTGGCCAATGCCGGAGTGTGAAATAGTCCAACTCGGGAAACAAAAGATGATCCCAATCGGGAATCGTGATTTTTTTTTTTTTTTTGGATGATGGTCATGTTCTGTTTTGAAATAGCCTCTGTGTATTTCATTTGTTTTCTTTTACCTGGCGATCTCTGAGCAGGCTTCAGATTTTGACAGTTGATGAAGGATGCGACAGGCATTAATGTGTGGGTGAAAAGCTTGGTGAAATTCTGAGTGAAGTTTTGGTTAAAGTTGGTTGAACTTGGGATTGACTGGGAGGCCAAAGATTTAAGGAGCGGAAGATTCTCTCAAGACACAGATTGTGTGATAATGGTGTGTTTTGTGTGTGTGAATGAGAATTTGTGAATGTTGAATTCTGGGCTTCGACAATCATTGTCAGTGCAGATCAAGCTGCAAGTATTTGTGTTTTGGAACTTAAATTATAAAGCTCGTTACATCTTTCTGACAGCTAGTTTTGGTGTTTGTGAGCATATTTTACCTACATTGCCTTTTCAGGATGTTGAGAAAGATGCATCACGGGCACAGACTGGAGGCTGGGGGCTGGATGGTTTTGAGGAAGAGGTCTTGGTGGACTCTTTCGTGGAGCAAATGGAAGCAATGCCTTCTGGGAAATGAGCTGAGTTTTAATCTAGTCTTTAAGATTAGAAGTCAAAAACAAAAATATTAAGGAAAGGAAAACCTGATTGATCTTTGAAGTATTGTTATGTGGAATTGAGTGGGACTTTTGAGGCCTTTCTTCCAGAAAGTAAGGACTTGGTTGTCAGGTCTATGTTAGGCCTAGGCCATGGTGCCATGTAGTTGTACTTGAATCATTTCAATGGAAAGTGTCTTGGTGATTGGAACTTCTAGTGCAGTTTAGAGTTCTTCCATTTGAAAAATGTGATATTTGCATGGGATTGTTTGAATCTTGTTTTCTGGTCCCTCCCCATCACCACCCTCATAGTCTGAAGGTAGACTTTTCTCTTGATAAAGGAACAAAAAAAGTGAACATCTTGTTTGTAAATAGGTATCTAGTAACTAGTGGTAAACTTGAAATGGTAGAATTCTTTAAAGCCTAATTCTAGGTAGCCTTAAGAAAATGTATCTTAATTATTTTTGAACCTGTATTCACCTTGTTTTTTTCAAATATCTTAAGTAATATTTTCTTTTTCAGAGCTGCTTCTTATTTGGGGCTACTTTTTTTTTTTAATTGAGGAGTAATTCATAAAAGGGTATATTGTTTTGATGAGATTTTTTACAACTGTGGCTGGATGTCTTTCTTTAGTCTTCCAAGAAGGGCCATTTTACTTTTTTAGAGTTACTTTTTAAAGTCATGAGGTCAACAACTTGGACTACTATGCATGTAAGTGCTAATGCAAATTAAAACCCAAGTTGACCTCCAGCAGCAGTTCATTCTATGTTGACAGTGAGAGAACACTTCGCCTGTTAGGATACAGTTACTCGTGGACTGAAATGCTGAAGAAACCCCTCCCCCATTTTGCTTTTTGCAAAAATCAAGGTATATTCTAGGGTTTCCTGGTTGACCTCAACAGATAAACTGAGATGATAGTCTTAGTTCAGAAATGATCTGAATGTAGATTTACAGTCTATGTGTACAGCTGGCTAAGTGAGATCGCTTTCACAGTTCTGCATGTATCCCATTGGCTCCCCATTAGTCACTAAACTCTTAAAACTGGTATTGTAACATTATCACAATGTTTTGCGCCAATTTTATAAACTTTACAGTGCAATATGTGTTCCTTTTCTGAGGCAAACCAAAGGTATATTTCTCAAGGTTCTGCTGCTAACAGCAGCATTGATGGAGGATTTTTTATACATTTGTAATAGATAGAAATAAACCAGAAAAAAAGAAGAAAAAAAAAGTGGTGGAGGAAAAGGTAAACACTGCAAGAATACTCAAAAGGGCTGAGAGTTGCAAACGCCAAGAATGGCTTTGCATAGTAAATGGAATAGAACAGCTCTGAACTATAGCTTACTTTTCCTGGTTTGGTCTGACAGAATGATTGAATGCTTTTGTACAAAAATCAGAGCCTTAAAAACAAGGATTTGGTGAGATTGTAAAATGGTGTGCCACTTTGGCAAAACAGTTTGGTGGTTGGTCAAAATGCAAAACATTGTTACTCTGTTACTCAACAATTCTACCCTTAGGAATATATCCTCAAACTACTGAAAATGTGCACCTATGAAACATGTACATGAAAGTTGACAGCAGTGTGTTGCTAATAGTAAAAAAGTTAAAACAACTCAAATAGCTATCAAATACTGGAGAGAAATAAAATGTGGCTTATTCATACAATAGAATATTATTAAGACATAAAAATGAATGAGAAACTGACAGATTAAATGACTTTGGTGAACCTTCATAATTTCATTTGTAGATCTTTCCATTTCTAATTTATAAATACATTTGGGGTTATAAATTATAAATGTACTGCCTCCTGTCAACATTGTATACTTCTATTTGATGATTTCTGTGTCAAACATTATATGGAAATGTTTCCAAGTATTTTCTGTATTAACTGTGAATGAATAGAACAAAATAAATTGCCTGTGATGGAAAAAAAAAAAAGAATCTTCCTTTTTGCTGTCTAGCTTTCATATTACAAGATGATGCTATACAAGCTGTTGAGAGAGAAAAAAATCACTAGTCTTACCTAGCTGTGAACCTTGTGAACTATAAGAATAATTGGAATGGTAAAATGGGCCCATGGGTTCAATAGTGGCATGAATGTTATAAGAACCAGCCACTTCTGATTGTATTTAAGTCATCCTCTATAGGAAGAAACATATGTATGGTACTGTAAATCTGACCAAGAATCCATGATTGGGAGTTCATTTGCCTCAGAAGTAAGCCCACCACTATTCTTTTCTAAATGTGCATAATATCAAACTGCCCTCTAAAATTCATATCTCTATAACAATAGATCAGTGTAGCTTTCAGACTGCATCAGAAAAAATTCTTTTTTTTTTGTTTTGTTTTTTGTTTTTTGTTTTTTTGTTTTTCGAGACAGGGTTTCTCTGTGTAGCTTTGCGCCTTTCCTGGAGCTCACTTGGTAGCCCAGGCTGGCCTCGAACTCACAGAGATCCGCCTGGCTCTGCCTCCCGAGTGCTGGGATTAAAAGCATGCGCCACCAACGCCTGACAAAAAAAAAAAAATTCTTTGTATGTTTAACAGCAGTTAAACAAGAATTTAATAATTGGTCAAAGTACAGGGAATATCTGTGGAGTGTTCAGGCACAATGAGATGTCTATATCATACTCCTGTTCCCATAGTTCAAAGGCCATTTCAGAAGAGGAAACAAAAAGAGAAGGAGCAGAAGCTGGGGAGATGAGAGTACAACTGTTGTCTTCTGGATGTGACAAGATGGATGTTCTCATGACCTCGAAGTAGCTGTTGTTGTCTGTACAAGATCAAGCCAGTCTTTCAGGCATGGACTGGGGAGGGGCTTGTGAGCTCTTCCCACTAGCTGAGGAGCTGTGGACAATTATCCTCTGGAAGAGAGAGAGCCAGTTTTCTTTAAGGGTTTGGCCTCTGATTGGGTGGCTATGCTCCAGAGAATACCCCACACCCATGAGCAGATGAACAGCAAAACTAGACTCAGTTATGGGGAAAAGAATGCACCAAGTTGAGATGAAGTGAAAAGGTAGGTGTGACTCCAGGAAGAGTTAGGGAGAAGGCTGGGATGCACATATTCAAAGTACATTGTATACCTATATAAAGTATGCAAAGAATCAATAAAAATATTTTATCTTTTAAAAGTTGGCTTCAACATGAGCCCACACAATATTGCTGCTGGAATTTTATCTGAAGCTAACAATAGTCTTATGGGATAATTAGACGCTACCTACCAGAGAGAAAGAAAAGTAGAGTTTCAGAGAGTTAAGGAACTAAGATTATACTACAAATAAGAGAATATTTTGGTGATATTTTATTCGTGCACCCCAATAAAGCTCATCTGAGGGTCAGAGGAAAAAACTAGCCACAATATTAAACACAGAAGTCAGGCAATGGTAGCACACACCTTTAATCTTAGCATTCAGGAGGCAGAGATTCATTCGGATCTCTGTGAGTTCAAGGCTACACTGGGAACAGAGTCAGGTGTGGTGGTATACACTTTTATTTCCCAGCACTAGTTAACCATAGAGATCTGGAGGTCTGTACAGACAGACAGGAAGTGATAGAGCTGGGCGGAAAGAGGAAGTGATGTAGCTGGGAGGAGAGAGGAAGTAAGATGGCAAGGACAGAAAGGCATATAGGCATGGGTGTACAGAAAGTAGCTCTCTGGAGGCTGAGGAGTTGCTAAGATGAGGCTGTCTGTTACTTGTCCTATTCCTCTGATCTCTCAGTTTTCACCCCAATAGCTGGCTCCGGGTGTTTGCTTGTTGTTGTTGTTGTTTATTAATAAGACCTTTTAAAGATTCGTCTTACAGAATATCCTAATAATGATGCAGAAGTAGTATGACCCTACATTTAATGTTAAGGATGTTCCCAAGATGCCTGGCTGGACTTTGAACACAGTGGCCAGATAGGAAAGGGTTACTAAGAGTGATGCTCCTCTATAAGTCCAATTCAGTCAGGAAGTCGATTAAAATTTAAAACAGATATACATGGAATTTTATTCAGCTTATAAAGAACAATGAAATTTGCGGTAAAGTGTATGGAATTTGCAAATACTATATTAAGAGAATCTAGGCTCAGAAAGGGAAATACTGAATGTTCTCAACTCAGTGTGGATTCTACCTTCTAAATGTTAAATATGTATCCTTAAGTGGGAGTAAGTGTGGGTTGAAGCCAGGAAACTAGAAAGGAGATCATAAGATATAAGAAAGAGAAAGAGAGAGGGGGGAGAGAGAGAGGAAGAGAGAGAAAGAGGAACTTTAAGGAAGAGGATGGGGAGCACGACAGGACACATATGAACGGGCCAGGGGAAAGCACTGTGAGGGAAGGGAGCAGGCAGGACATGGGGAGGAATGGAACTGCATCTGAACTGAGTTTGCTCTTTTCCCTTCTCATCATTTCCTCAGTACTGTATTTATATAGAATTTATATTATATGCAATAGTATAAATTAATTAATTATAAATAAAATGTACTAACAATAGCATTTCATGAATCTGTTCAGAAGAATTTGTAGTTTCCCTTTTTGGTGTGTGTGTGTGTGTGTGTGTGTGTGTGTGTGTGTGTGTGTGTGTGTGTGTGTGCGTGTGCGTGTGTGTGTGTGTGTGTGTGTGTGTGTGTGTGTGTTTGTGTGTGTATTTTGTTTCATTGTTTTTTTATGTTTTATGGGTTTTTTTTCCTAATGTGTATGAGTGTTTTGCCTACATGTATGTCTGTGCATCATTTGTGTGCAGTGGGTCAAAAGAGAAAGCGTCAGATCTCCTGGAACTAGAGCTATAGACGGTTGTGAATCACCTTGTGGGAATTGAATCTGGGTCCTCTGGGAGAACAGACAGTGTTCTGAAGCATGGAACCATCTCTCCAGCCCCTTGCTTTGGTTCTTGGTTTGGGTTTCTTGTTTGCTGGTTGGTTAGTTTTGGTTTTGGTTTTTGTTGTTTGGCTTTTTTCTCTTTTTGCAATACTTGTGATTGAACCTACAGCCTCTTGCGTGCTAGGCAAATACTCTATCTCTGAGTTACCTCTAGCCTATGTCCTACAGAATTTTAAAAATATCAGGATATAAAGATATTTTATTTTAGTTTTATAAGGATAATTATGTTAGTTTTGATTATATTAGCAAAAGATTGGAAACATTCTGAATATCCATCAATAGTTAAACGGTAAATAGAAAAAAGAAAATGAAGAATATCAGCAAAATAAATCGTGACTCTTAAAATAGTCAACAAATTCATTAAAATTTAGTAGACTAACAGATTAAAAATAACAATGAGGTAAATTCTAAAAATCAGAAAAGAAGCATCTCTAAATAAGAAAAATTAACAAAAGATATTGAATACCAATATGCCACAAGTAAGACAACCTAGATCAAATGGACAGATTTCTAGAAAAAAACACAAACCACCAGAAATGACTAAAAAACAAACAGAAAGAAAAAAGAAAGAAAGAAAACCCAAATAAACCCACAAGAAGGCAAGATAATGTGGAGGGGCCCCAAAACAGCTTGACCACACAGCAGCCATGATAGGCTTAGGGGCCTAGACACAGCTTCTGTGACAGGCTTACTGGCAGGCAACACCAAGAAAAGCCTTAAGCTGATACCACCCAGGGATCCACCCAGGGGTGAGGAAGTACCTGACGTCCCAAACATTCTAATCATTAGATAAGGTGGCCAGATGTCCCTGCGTCTAGCACACACCTATTTTTGTTTTACAGATACCCCTAGACAATTGTCAGTCAATCAGGGTCCTAGACCCTGAAAATCCCCTCACCCCACCCTCTGCTATGATAAAAAAAAACTCTGCCCCATCTGAGTTCAGGGCTCTCTGTTCTCACTCGCTGCATCAGACAGACAGAGAGACCAAGCTTAGAGCTTGAAGAGAATAAAGGCTCTTTGCTTTTTACATTGGTCTCCATGGTGGTCTTTTGGGGGTCCCCATGATCTGGGCATAACAATATTTGATTGAAAAGCTATCCTCAAAGGTAATCCCAGGTCTGGGTGTCTTCACTGTTAAATTCTATTAAACAGTGTAAAAAGAATTAAACTTAACTTTACAAATACTTCCAAAAGATAGAGAGGAAAGAAAATTTCCTAACTCATTATGAGGTTGCTATTATTGGCAATAAAACCAGACTAAAACATAACTAGGACTGAAGACAATATATCAACATTCCTTATCAATATTTCAGTATATATGACATAGAAATCCTCAGCATGGAGCAGCAAGCAAATTAAAGCAATGTATTTAACAGAATTGTGTGCCATCCTAAGAATAAGTTTATCAAACTTATATAAGTCAAACAATGAAATCTGTTGCAAGCACAGGTGGTGGATTTATTCTCAAGAATGGGGGGAGAGACAGGTAGATTCCAGGAGTTTGCCAAGTTGTGAGCTCCAGGTTCACTAGGAGACACAGTCTCATAAAACAAGCTACAGAATGACTAACGTGTAGCACAGATCTTAAAAGATTTTTATTAATAAAAACAAACCTGGAGCCAGGTACTGGGGTCAATGCTGGGGAAGATCAGAGAAGTAGAACAAGCCACAGCTACCTCACCTTGTCAATTCCTCAGCTGATCCTGTTTCCTCAGACTGGAATCCTCTCAATCCTCATCCAGAATGAATCTCAGCTAAACTGTTGCTCAAAAGCCTAAAAGCTTAACCAGCTAAAAACTTCTAGTTCCTGATTTTCACACCTTATATACCTTTCTGTTTCCTGCCATCACTTCCTGAGATTAAAGGCGTGAGTCACCATGCCTGGCTGTTGCCATTGTGACATTGAACTCACAGAGATCCAGACGGATCTCTGCCTCTGGAATGCTAGGATTAAAGGCGTGTGTGCCACCATTTTCTTGCCTCTATATCTAGTGGCTGTTCTGTTCTCTGACCCCAGATAAGTTTATTAGGGTGCATAATATTTTGGGGAACACAATATCACCACACTAAGATAGACATCCAGCATCAACCTCTGGCCTTCACACACACAAGTTTACCATGTACCTGCACAGACATATTTATACACACACAAACATACATGTATACAAAATATGTGCACAAATCAAACTATGTGTTATATACCATGTTGTTTCATTAAAATATTGAAGTCACATGATCATCTCAGTAGACACATAAAATGCATTTTACAAAAATTTACTATGTTTCATGGAAAAAAAAACACTTAAATAGTAATGGAAAAGATCGTGAGTCTGGTAAGAGGGAATATATGAAAACACCATAGTTACCCTCATAATTCATGTACAAAATTATATTATTTATCCCTAAGATCTAGAATAAGACCTTTGTCTTAGTATCTTTATATTAACTGTAGCTACACCAGAGTACATGAAGGACTCATAACTCAACAAAATAAACCAAGTAAAACTGAACAAAGGACTTTCCTGGGCGGTTCTCCAAAGGAAATATACAAATATCAATAAGCACAAATACAATGCACAAAACTGGAGGGATGCAAATCAAGACTAAAATGTCATAACACTCCATATCCAGTAGGGTGGCTAAAAAAATGGACAGAAAATAACAAGTGTTTGTGAGACTAAGGGGGAACTAGAGCCCCCCACATTGCTGGTAAGGTTGTAAAATAGTGCAGGACCTAAGGAAAATAGTTCAGTATTCCCTCAAAATTTTAAGCAATCTGCAATAGGACCCAGCAAACATAATTCTAAGTATAGACCCAAGAGAACAGAAGATAAAAGCTTATATACAAATGTTCATACAAGTATTTTTCAGAGCAGCTTGAAAATGGAAACCACCAGACTGTCCATTAACTAATGGGAAAAGTTAGTACATTCATATGATATACTATTATTCACCTATAAAAAGCAACAAAATACTGATGCGTGTTATAAAATGGAGGAACTCCTATGTCAGTCTAAGCAAAAAGCCATAGACAAGAGACTATACCATATAGTATGGTTTCCTATATATTAAATGTCTAGGGCATGAAAATGTATGAAAATAGAAGTCAATTTAATGGTTACTCTTTATATTGAACTATAACCTACTAAAGCTGTTAATTTAAAAATAAAGTTTCTTATATAAAGACATAAGAAACAAGATAACAAAGGGGAAAGGGAATTAACAATGGACTAAACTGAAATTTTAAAAATGAGGTATATCTTTACATACTGTAAAGAAAGGTTACATCATATCCTCCTAACATAGTTTATAATGTGTGCCTGTGTAAAGTTCTCAATCATGCATGTGTATATAGCTACCCTGTGTATTTACACAAAGATGAGAAAGCACTAAATGAACAGCAAAACAAAACATTCACTTCTCCAAGGTGTGAAGGAGGCACCTTTTTATTATGTTCCTTTACACAACTAAGCATTTCTTAACTTACTTAATAAGTAATTATTTTGTAATTTATAACAGGGAAAGGGGAGCATCTTAAGGAAAGGTATACACTCTTCAGGAATGTGCTAATCGTGTGGACACTAGCATGCTCAGGAAGGAGCCCAGGGAAGGATGCTGAGTAATGGCTCCAAGTACCCAAACTACAAGGAACAAGACAATGAGTGCCTTGACCCTGCCTACATCCTCTAGGCTTGTTTAGCTTTGGTGTACTGAGAGCATTGAAGTAGCATTTTCAGAAGTATAGTATAGGGGCTGGAGAGATGGCCCAGAGGGAAAGGCACTCACTGAGCAAGTATGAGGATATGGATTTGGATCCCCAGAAACCATGTAAAGCTGGAGGTTGTAGCACATGTTTCTCATCTCAATGCTCCAAAGCTGGAAGGGAGGCAGAGAAAGGAGAGCACCTGAAAGCTTATCGAGCAGCAGGCTTGGTGCTGGTGCTGCAAACAGCAAGAGAACCTATTTTAAATAAGGCGGAAGGAAGCACCACATGCACACATGGGGGCACATGCGTCCTTACACATACACACAAAGATTTCTTTAAGGGAGAGGACATTCCTCACAGTGAAATTTCATAATTCATGTTTTTCTTTGTTAGATTGATGGGACTCTACATTGGACTCCAGCTGGCTTCCTAGTTGCCTTTTCCCAATTTGAGCATACCTGGCAAACAAAATAGTTAGCTGAAACAATAGAGGAACCTCAAAATTCAAAATGGTTAATGCTTCTAAATCAGCATAGACACTAATCATATAGTCAGGGTAATTAACCTAACTTAGTATAAAACTATGCCTCAAAATTAAAACCACTTGAATCATTCTGTATTCTTCTCACTAAAGACGACACTCTGCACTGAGAGCAATGCTGACATAAGAACACACATCAGTTTTTTTCTGGAAAAGTCTCCCCTTCCTAAACAGAAGTAAATCCGTTAGACATCACAGGATGGAAATCCATGTTCATAGTAGATGTCAGTGTTTACTGCACACGGGCTATATAACAAATAAAACACATTTTTTTACACATGTTAACTGTGTTACCAGTACATAACCAGGGAAGGAGGCTACTATACAGAACCATATCCTACTACTGTACTTGCCCAGTGGAAGAAATAGAAGGTTCTTGATTTTTCATTTTCTGTGCAATTACTATCCCTCACATTTTAATGACGCCAGTATAGATATAGCATATCCCTGAATATAATACCTTGTGAGTAGAGAATCCAGTACTGAGAGCAAATGAAACGATGGTCTAAGGAGCACTCAGATGCAGGTATTAAAAAACTGGTTAGACAAGGATCCTCCCAAAATTTCATTTGGCTAAAGAAGTAATCAAAGGCAATTGCTGACAGAGTGTATGATTTAGAAGAAGCAAATACCAACAAAAGATATCAGAATAAAAGTTTCTATAAATCTTTCCCAGATTAGTCTGTGCTTGCAGCTTGAGAATCCATGATGAACTCCTTTTATGGTATGTCCTGTTTACCTACTCATAAGTCTTTCCAAGGTACAGACTGAATATAGGTAGCTGACTAGGTGTGGTTGGATTGTATTAAAATCATAGTTTGCGTGTAAGGTCAGTTTTGTTTGGTCATGTTTAGTGTTCATGTTTGATTTTGTTTCACTAATATTATATTTCAAGAGCTTTAGTTTTTCCTGTTGTGCAAATTTTTCCCTGGAAAAACTAACAAAGTAAAGATTATATATGACTCCAACAAAAGGTTTCCTTGATCAGAATCTCTTTGCTGAATGAGGGTATTGGTATCATTTGGTCTTAGATCCCTCAGCTTTAATAACGAAAATACTTAATACAAATATCTTATAGTATGTTTAAAAGAAGCAACATTGTAATTTATTTTCTTTGACTTAGAGTGTCAGGTGCTCACCACTATCCCAAGGACCTAGTAAGATGGCTTAGAGTGTAAGGTACTTGCCACTATCCTGAGGACCTGAGTCTAATTCCCAGAGCTTACACAGTGGAAGGCTCAGATAACCAACAGCCCCAAGTTGTCCTCTGGCTTCTACATATGTATCCCCACCACAAATAAATGAATGTAAAACTTGATGTACGTTCTTATACATCTTTTTTTTTTTGTAAATATCATGACTTGCACACAAGGTTCAGAAAATCAATGATTTATTTACTTTATTTTACTTTTAGCAAAATGCAGCCAGTAAGGTTGAGAAAACCAAATACTGGCTAGTTAGGCAAAAGAATCACTGGACTCAGCTCCTAGCTGAAGTCCTCTTTGTGGATAATGCTGTTGCTGACAGTTTTTTTTTTTTTATCCTAATGTGTCACTAGCCCCAACTGCAGTGATGTCATCGATGTGGCATTCCACAGAGGGATTCCTGGACATCATAACAGAGAGCTATGCTATAGTAAGATTTCCCAAGAGTAGTGAGCATGCTCTCCTCCTTTGTGGGGGTTCCTATTGAAAATCTTTCCAAATCTGTGTTATCTGTGGTCAAAGAAGAATAGTCCTCTCAGACTTGGAGAACATATTTTAGGAGACTTGACAAATACAATTATGTCACCCAAATTGCAAGGCTAGAGGGAGCTCCCAAGTCACCTTGTTCAACCCTTTCTCATATATTAAATGTAGGGACATTTCATCCCTTGCTGCTGAAAACACAAGTAGGTCAAAAGTGGACAGGACTCCCTCTCACACTTAATTTTACTACTATAGATAGAAAATACCCTTAAAAATATCTTGTGAGTAAAGAATCCAGTACTAAAGGCAGGTGAAATGATAAAGGTGGCGTAGAGGTCATTCTAGTTAAAAGGGGAAGTCTACTAAGTGCAATAACTAAAGAACAGAGGTGTTTCTTTTTAATTCTTAAACCAAAAAATCTTATAAATCTATTGATAGATTTATAAATCTATTAGTATCTGAAGATGTATGTAGTTGGAAGTTTTCCTGTATCCCACCCAGTCTGCAGCCACTCAGACCCAAGTAAACACACACACACAGTCTTACATTAACTAAAACTGCTTGGCCATAGCTCAGGGTTACTACTAACTAACTCTTACACTTAAACTCAGCCCATTTCTGTTCATCTATCTCTCCACATGTTCCATGGCTTTATCTGTGTACCATTATATGCTGTTCTCTGGATGGCAGGATGATGTCTTCTGACTCAGCCTTCCTCTTCCCAGAATTCTCCTTGTCTGCTTATCCTGCCTGTACTTCCTGCCTAGCTACTGGCCAATCAGCATTTTATTTATCAACCAATCAGAGCAACACATTTACAACATACAGAGCAATATCACTCATCAGATGTAAATCAATTAAGTGTTTAAAAAACAAACCAGGGTTGGAGAGATAACTTAGTGGGTTAACGCTTGCCAGAGCAAGTGTGAGAATTTGAATCACCATAGCCTATGTAAAAGATGAGCATGGTAATGTCTCTGCATTCCCAGCATTCTTATAGAAAGACCAGGAATAGACACACGAGAATTGTGGAAACTCATGGGACCAAGCTAACCATGCACGTGCAGCAGAAAGACAACTAGAGACGTTGTCTCAAATAGGTTGTTGTCTGACCTTCTGTGTATGTATGCTATCTATGTATATAGAACCTAAATAAACACAGGCATTCACACACACTGTATACATAGAATCTTCAATCAAAAAATACAATAGATTTGTCACAAGGTAAAAAGAAATGAATTCCCTACTAGAATACAAGTGTTCTCAGTCTTCCTAATGCTGTGACCTTTTAATACAGTTCCTCATGTTGTGGTGGCCCACAATGAAGAAAGTATTTTGTTGCTACTTCATAACTGTAATTTTGCTATTATGAGTCATAATGTAAATATCTGATATGCAAGATATCTAATATGTGATCCCGAAAGAGGTTGTGACCCACATGTTGAGAACCACTGTATTATATAAGATGTTTACACCATACATGCTATTTTAGTAGAAAAATGTATGAGTTTAAAATACAATGCACAATGTGGTGGCTATTCTTGATTGTCAACTTAATTACATCTGGAATTAACTAAAATCCCCAAATGGAGGGCCACACCTGTAAGAGACTTTTGCTTAATTTGAAGTGGGAAGATCTACTTTTAATATGGATTTTTCAAGTAGAAAGACAAGCATTTAATCCCGATCTTGAGGCAGGAAGACACACCTTTTGAGCTGGGAAACCCCACCTCTAATCTGGAACACATTTCTGTTGGAAGCGCATGGAAGAAGGAGGCTTTTGCTCTTTGCTTGCTTGCTCTCTCCTTACTAGCAAATCCATTCCTTCACTGGAACCAGACCCAACTTCTTCAAGATTCTAGCATCCAGCCTCATGGACTGAACAACTACTAGATTCTTTGGCCTTCTGTTCATAAGCATCCATTTATGGATAAGCTGGACCACAGCCTGTAAGTCATTCCAATAAATCCCCACTGTGTGTATGTGTGTGTGCGTGTGATTGTGGTGGTGTGTGTGTGTGTGTGTGTGTGTGTGTACATTATAAGTAGTTATATAATTTTTATGTATGGAAAAGATTCACTTTTAAAAGCTTAGAACACTGGAGAGATGGCTCAGCAGTTAAGGGCACTGACTACTCTTCCAGAGGACCAGGGTTCATTCCCAGCACCCATAAGGTGGCTCATAGCCATCAGTAACTTCAGTTCCAGGGCATCCATTGGCCTCTTCTGATGTACATGTACATAGAGACATGTAGGCAAAGCATTCATACTCAAAGAATAAAATAAACCTTATTTCTTAAGTTTAGAAACCTATGCAGGAAGCTCAAAAGCACCCTCATAAACTGGATTTAGAAGGATTTTGCATCCTGGGGGAATCTTTGAAAAAGGACTCCAGGAAATCCCCATCAGTTCACCAAGTAGCATAACCAGATGGTGAACAATAAATTTATTTATAAAGTCCATCATTATGCCTAATTTGGGGGCTTTGAAAAGGAGACATGACCAAGATCAGAGGGTGGTGTAAAATATTTTATTTCTTCAATGCCAGTTTGCTTAATTATGCCTCCTAATTGGGGTTCATATTCAAGGAGTTATTTGAAGATTATTCATCTTCCAAATTACACATAACATTTTTCTCCCTCAGAACTCTGTACCATTTCTAAACATCTACATATTCCTCTAAATTAAGTAGAAAAATTGAGGCTGCCCATCTGATGCCAAAGAGATACTGGCAATCACAGGCAGTGACCTCATAAACTGGAAAGGGCTCTACTGAATAAATACAGTGGGCAGAGGGGAGGGGGTGGCCTCCTTTAATGACTGAAGGAAAACTGTACTGCAAGTACACTCCCATAAGCCAAGTTTTTCTCATTATTTAGAGACTATTTTACTAGTTTCTGTAATCAAACCCATGTAGATAAGACCTTATATAATTTGTACAGTACATGAGCTCCATACAAATGAGGAAGCATAATCTTCCTAAATCAATACAGTTGTTAATTTCTGCATAATGTCAACTCATCATGGAGAATGGAGATACTTTTCTATGAATTTGACAGTACAGTTAATTTTGAGAAATTCAAATTACATGTGTGTGTGTACATGCACCCACATGTGTGTGAATATGCAGGTGTGTGTAAAAATATCAGCAACAGCAGCTTGTTCTGCATCTATGGCAACAACAGATTTCCTAGGTTCTGCAGAGTTACAGAGACATCCAGCATACTCCATTAAAAAAAAAAAGACAGCAAAACACCAAATCCCAGAAAACCATGAAGTTCTGGGACTATTGTGGTACCTGACACCATTTTTTCTCATCAGACAGCTCTTAACAATTCTGGTGCTGTCCACAGCTTGACCACATTGTGAATTAATTCTGGTGCTGTCCACAGCTTGACCACATTGTGAATTAGTCCTAAGCTCACAATGGCATAGATTGTTGAGCTTTAGCGGGGAGTTTGACAGCAACACATTAATATCAGATCACACTGTTGTTCTATTAAATCAATGTCTTCTTGGAGCTTCAGTAAGGAATTGCACAAGTTGGAAACTTAACCCTAAGACGTATATACAAAAGACAGTAAAAACTGAGAAGGCCAGGGATTAATTCTGTAAGGTTCTAATGACCAATCTGATAACTTTTAAAAATATGAAATTCTCTATTTTCTAGATATATTCATCTGTCCAAATAGATCTCTACAGGTTGATAACAGGATGTGTCTTCAGTTGTTCAGGTCCCTTAGCACCTCCCTCCTTTAACAAGGCCCCTCTCTACCTATCGAGTACTGCCTGGCAAATGTCTAGTGAAAGACTAGACTGGTGTGTGGGCTACTGCCCTGGGCAGAAGCAAGTTATATAAACTTTGTAGAGACTGCAGAAGAGTTAAATTGAAGAATAAAATTCTGAGCATCTCATGCCACTGAGAGGGATGGGGGAAGGAAAGGGAGGAGAGGAGATTGAGCCTGAAAAGGAAGAAAGGCAACCAGACTTGCCCAGGAACAGGAATGGGGTACCGGAGAAGGATGTGAGAATGGAAGATGGAGTGGAAGAGATTGTGTGAGGGCTGGACAAGAGCCAATAGATTTCCATCTACACACAGGGCTATTGGGCCTAAATGATGCAATTTCTAGAGTTTCTCTGAAAGTGTATGTGTTTAAAGGCCTGAAAAATTTATGGAAGGTATATTTTTCACTTTTAACTTACACTCCTCATTTGGACATTCATCATCACATTTCCAGTATTTGCCTTCAGGTTGAACTTATTAAGAAGGTGGGGAAGCACCTTTGGTGATTAGGATGAGAATGCCCTCCCCCATGTATTTTAATGTTTAGGAAGGATTAGGAACTATAGCTTGTGGAGGAGATGCATCATTGGGGGGGGGGTGAGTTTTGAGGGTGCAAGGCCTACTCTCTCTCTCTCTCTCTCTCTCTCTCTCTCTCTCTCTCTCTCTCTCTGCCTGCTACCTGCTGTGTATGAATCAGATATAAGCTCTCAGCTACTGTTCCAGCACCATAATGGTATGGTTGCTGCTATAATGCTTCCAATCATCCTGATCACGGACTCATTCTATGAAATTGCAAGCAAGCCCCCAATTAAATGCTTTTTTTTATGAGTTGCCTTGGTCATGATGTCTCTTCATGGCAATAAAACAGTGACTAAGACAGCACCTACTACGTCTCCCTCAGGAAAATATGGTGATCTATGTGTCCTGGGTAGGACTCAAGGACTCTATAAAGTCCATCAAGGATTCTAGGATCAGGACTGCTCCAACTTGTATTATCTTTTTCTACTTGTCATTTGCCTTGTAAGGAATTCACCAGAGCATCTCTTCCAACACCAGAAGGGAGCAATGGGTAGAAGCATGTAATAGAACATTCAAATATTAAATAGAATGCTGGTTCTGGTCCATAATCTCCATGATACCAAATTTTTAAAAGAACAACAACAAAAAAGATTTTTTAGTCCGTTTGGCAGTAAAGCCTGACCCATGGGAAGAAGAGATCAATTCCCATGGAGAATATCAAACACGTCATGCAGGGGATCTGCCCTTCATGGAGTAGAGCAAAAATGCCCCTTTTGCTCAAATATGTGTAAGGAATGTGACTTCCTCCAAATTGTACAATGTGAAAAGGAGAGTAAGTTTGTAGTAGAGAAACTACAGCTCGAGTGTCAAGGTTACCAATAGTGATGTTATGTTCAAAGCTTTTCTTAATGAATGCTGAAAATGATATTTATGTGGTCTTCCCACACCTCCTCAGTAAAATCCAGTGGCCCAAGGCTAATCATGAAAGAAATACCAGACATCTCAACTTAATGTTAGATACCTGAGTGCCGAGGTCATCCAAGACAAGAAACGTGTGAAAAGCCATAACAGCCAACCGGTGACAGTGATGTGACAACCAATGTCATGGTGCATCCTGACTATACCCTGGAACAGAAAAAGAACAGTAAGTAAATACTAAGAAATGTAATACAGACTTTGTTAAATGTGTCCATGCTGATTCACTGACTATGACAAGGGAAGATATCAAATTATTTTTATTAGATTTATCTATTTGGCATGTGTACGTGTAGGGCCACACTTAAGCCATGGCTGTCAGAAGATAACTTATGGGTTATCTCATTTCACCATGTGAGTTCTAGGAATTGAACTCTAGTCATGAAGCTTCGTGAGAAGCTCCTTCATCCGCTGACTCATCTGCTGACCTAACAAATGCATGTTAATAGGAAAAACACACACAGGACGTGGGAGGACTTCATTTCTTTGCAAATTTCCTACAAATTCAAAGCTGCTCTAAATTTTTAAAATAAAATTTACTTAAAAAATAATCATAATTGCCATAAGGGTATTTATATTTACTGAACAGATGTTCATTTGATAGGTTGTGCCATGAAAATTTAATAACCACAATAATATATTAATCAAATACTCTAACTTCAATATAGATATATTTAGAGATAACTGAATTTTTGAAAAGTGCTGAATTCTAAAAATACTTGGCCCCAACGGTTTCAGATAAGTACTGATAGTGTTAGCAATAATAATTGTGATTGCATTGTAATCTTATAATAACTTCAACAAGCACTTTCAGTTCAGCCCCAAACTCTAGACAAGATACTGGTATTCACTGTTTTCTACAAAAGGTAAATTATGTTTATATAGTGAGAAGCTGTTCCTGCTCAGGAACTCCTTGGGAAGGGATTAGAATCTGAAAGCATAAGAATGGGAGGTGAGGTGGTCATTATTTTTGGCTCTTCAAATCTCTCTCTTTATGCAAAGGACTGTAATAATCAAAGAAGGTCATCTGGACCCTCCAAAGCAGGAATCTCTAGCCTGGACCCCAACCTTAATTGGGGTTCTCATGTACAGGCCCTAGGGATGGAGCCCTAGTCTTCTGGAAGAATGCTCTTAACCACTGAGTTATCTCTCCAGGTCCCAAGGCTGGGGTTCCAATACTGATCTTTGATTTATCTGATCTTTATTCTATCCTGATGATCTGCCAAAGAGAAAATAGATTCAGTGACTACAATATCAATTTGGAGAACTTGAGAAAATTTTGACACATTACTTTTATTTGTAAATCAAACAGCATCAAAGAACACAAATTAAGTTCTATTGATTTGCACAAGATGCTGGCAAGCACTCTGATTCAAAATTCTTTTAAAGTGTGAAATTCTTAGGTCCTTAGTCTTTTACTTTGATTTTAAGCATATCAGCACTTTCTATGTGCTGGACAGCTTATTTGGGAATTGGTTCCTTTCTGAAGGATACCAGGTCTGAAGGGATAGATTGATGCTCTTCACAAGTGGGAAAATAAGATTAAAGGTAGCACAAACTCTTTTTTCTATCCACAAAGCATTATTAAAAGATGAAGATAGTTGGTTTTTTTCACATTATACTTGCCAGTTTCTCTATTGAGTGTGTGTTGCTGGGGAAGGGAAACAAAATTTAAAACTAGCAAACTGGAAATCTCTAGTAATTTTGGTTATACTGTCTTTTCCTGATATTCACAGGAGGTACATTTCAGCTCTGTCTTCATGTCCTTGGCTGAGCTCCACCTATATGACTAAATGTCAGACATTGTTCCTTGAAAGCAGGGGCTGTTAGTCAGTTCACCTTTCCCAGGATCCCACACAGACATGATGTGTTACACTCTGTCCTGAGATGCTCCATTCACTGGTGGCAGCTGAATGCCCATTGTAAACCATGGGATGTCTTGGAAGTGCCACCAATCCTAGTACTGGAGGAAGTCACTCAGGATACAGGATTTATTTAGATGGGTCCACATTCCTTCTGACTCTCCCCAGACCTGCCCAGGCCACCAATCCATCTTTTGCTTTTTCTATTTCCTGAGTCAGCAAGCATTTGGCAGCCAAGGCAAACCTGCTTTTCTGTTTCCACAGGGGAGACAGCTGCTTCCCCTGGCTGTAGTTCACAGCTTACCTCTATGATTTTAGATGTCACAATAAGCAGTCTTTTCTAAGTTTCACACATGAACAGAGTCCTAGAACAAGTGAAGTTGTCCCTCCCTGTCTCCTGGGAATGCCAGGACAAGTATGCTTTTTTTTTAATTAAAATATAATTACATCATTGTCTCCCTTCTCTTTCTGCCTCTAACTCTTCCATATGCATCCCCTTGCTCACTCTAAAATTCATGGCCTCTATTTCATTAATTGTTGTTACATATATATGTGTATATAATACATATATATTCACACATATATAAATACAACCTTCACAGTCTGTATAATGTTACTTGTATGTGTATGATTTCATGACTGACTGCTCATATTGGATAACCATTTGGAGGTTCTCTGGGAAAGACTATTTCTTCCATTGTCAGCAACCCTTAGTTGCCTACAGTTCTTTGTATGGAGACCATTACAGAAAAGGACAAATGATCAAATTGCAGAGAACAAGTGACCAATGACCGTGTGGCACCTAGCTCCAACTGATAGGTTTACAACACAACTCCTATACCAAAGGCTCAGGGGTCATATCGGATAGGGGTAGGAAAGATTGCTAAGAGCCAGAGGAACAGGGAAGTTGCTGTGAGATTTTTCTCATGGAAATATCAGAGAAGCTACTGTAGCTAGAGTTTTCCTGCCTTGCCCACAGTCAGGACAAATCTTTGTCACCTGCAAGTCCCACAGCCGCTCAGACCCAACCAAGTAAACACAAGAGATTTATTTTGCTTACAAACTGTATGGCCGTGGCAGGCTTCTTGCTAACTGTTCTCATAGCTTGAATTAACCCATTTCTACAAATCTATGCCTTACCACATAGCTTGTGGCTTACCGGCATTTTTTCATGCTGCTTGTCAGGGTGGCAGCTGGCCATCAGTCCTTCTGCCTTCCTGTTCTTTTTTTCTCCTCTCTATTAGTCCCGCCTATACTTCCTGCCTAGCCATGGCCAATCAGGTTTTATTTATTGACCAATCAGAGCAACTTGACATACAGACCATCCCCCAGCAAGCTCCACCCATGAAGTCTTATCAACATGGCCTAAACAAAACCTAAACAGGAAGGACAGCAACAGACATGCTCATAGGGGACTCAGAAAGCTCACAGACCTCATGTGCTTCTTTATTGGGGTCGGCCTGCTAGGCAAGGCTGTCAATCATGGCAGAGGGAGAATGTTACCTGGGGCCAACTGGAACTCAGTGCAGAGGGCAGGAACTTCTTTGTTCTTTGTTGCCTTTAGATTTTACCTTTTATCAAAGCTTTTTCCCAAATAACATTGATCATTTAAATACAATTTTATTATAAAACATACTATTTAATCCAGTGCCCTGGGAAAAGAATGAAAATATCCTTGGTCAAAGCCAATCAAATACATATTGACTGTTATTCATATATCTCCTCATAAATCTTACACAGACTCTGCCTAGAAGGGAAGAAACATTCACAAAGTACTTAACACAGCTGGCTCTTACTGATTCCATTCCTTAAATGTTTTGTGAGAGGTAGTTACTGTTATCATGTCTAAGGAGGCTGCCCTGTCCTTTAAGAGCAAAGCTGTAGCATTCTGCACATGCCAGCCTATTGAAGATCAGGGCTCAGTGTGGTTCAAACAGAAAGCAGTTTGCTGTGGGGGCCCACAGAGGCTCCCTTGTCAGGCCTTACTCAAGGTCAGAAAGTCTGAGCTTGCTTTGCCCAGCAAGGCTGCATAATAGAATGATTTGGCCAAAGGCATGGGTACCAGGTATTTTGAAAAGTCTACACTTGTTGGTACTTTATACCTTGACCTTGAATGGAGGAGGTCTTTTGCCCCTCTCCTTGCTGAAGCCCATCATGAATAAACTCAGGGCAACTGAGTTTTGACCCAGGTCCCTCCCAAATCTACCCTGTGTCTCTGCCTTTTTTTCTTCATCTACATCTATATTTCTTCCTATTATTTCTCAGTTCCTCACTCCCCCATTCAAGAACCCTTTGACAGGTTGGGGCTGGTCCCCCAACAATTTGTCTCCTCCTACCTCTGACATGTTCAATCTGCTACCTTCCTGTGTAGCCCCCATCACTAGATAGGTCCCCCACCAGCCATCTCCACAGCTGACCCAGGTATATCCAAGCCATAGAGTTAGTATCCTTGTTCGGATGATTTTAGTATCTACACTCCAAATCTAAGCTAACCTACAAATTCTCTCTCTCTCCACACTTAGGTCCTCTTCATGCCTAAGGAGCTTGTTGGGAAGGCATCCTTGTCAGCTCTCTCATTCTACTGTGGGTTCCAGAGGTAGGGATGGGTTGGGAGGCAAAGAAAGAAGATGGGTCTCACTTGTGCCTCTGCACTTGGCTGGCAGCCAAGCCTCCTTGGCCTGCTCTTCCTGAGGTTTTGGAAACACCACTCCCATTATAGCAAATACCTTACCCATGGCTACCTTACTGAGCCATGATCTTCTTGGCCCAGGAAATTCTCTGTCATTCTGAGGGCACTCTACTTCATCAGGTTCACCTCACTCTCCCACACATTTCTCTGTGGGGAACTGTGTTCCGCTGACCCAGTCTGTCCTCCATCAAAGTCCGATCTCACCCAGTCCAATCAGAAAGCACCTGTGCTCTCAGTGCAGCGCCTCTTCCCTCTCCTGCCCCCAACTCTACCCAGGATGCCTTAGGGACTTACTCCCCTCCCACCCTGGGCCTCCATAAAACAGAGCAATGCATTCCCAGAATGGATGCAAAACCCTCTATTAAATGAGTGGGACACAGAGTCCCTCTCTGCAGCAATGGGGACCACACAGCACTATGACAACTCTCCTCAAGCAAGCCCTTCCTACCTGCACTTAGAACTCCAAAACACAGGGCCTTCTCTTCAGTGCCCTGGGGTGAGATGCCTGATTAAGACTGGCAGAACAAGTTCTGAGGTATCCTCTCTGCAAGGCCTGCAGAGGTAATCAGTTGGCACCTCAAGTTAGAAAGCCAAGGAACTTGACACCTACTCTTTGTTCTTTGGTGCTTCAGCCGAAACTGAAAAGGAGATCCTGTTACTCTTGTTTGTGGTCAGTCACCCCTATTAAGGTATAAATCCCTAGAGGCAGGGACCATGGCTATTTGATTCACAGATGTATCAGCAGAGTCTAGCAGAAAGCTCCCATTGGCTTCTAACGGGTACTTTACAAAAAGTTCTTGAATATATAATAAAATATAGATTATATCATTTTACTGAAGTTTTTTTAATGATATGAGACTTTCATATCTCTCAATGCAATTTCTAATGTTACAATAGGTAACTTTCAAAGAAGCTCCTGGAGGACCTTGGTCTAAATCTTAAGAGCTAAAGTTTTATTTAAAGCCCCCTAGTTGCAGAGCCACAGACAGCAAATGCTTACACAAGAGTTAACAGATTGGATGCTGGCTGATGATACTAATAGCAATTCTTTGTCTAGACATGCAGTACCCATTCTGCTGACACACTCTTTTAGAGAGCTTTTGCAGGATGTGAAACTGCCATCCATTTAGCAACAAATCTGGACCCCTGCAAAAAAAACACTCCCAATGAACTCTGACCCCAAACTTCACCCTTGGGTATCTCATCAAGCCCCCTCCATGGGGAAACACATGAGGAAGAGGGGAGACTTCACCACACTTCAGTGAGGTTGACACCACTTACTTCATCTTTGGCACAAAAGTAGGAGGAGAAAAGGGAGTTTAAAAAGCAAATTCCCCAGACTCATTCAACGACAAACTGACCAAATGCTTTAGGGTGAGGGTGGAGACAAGAGATTACCTAGCAACTAGGTACCACTCCCATGCAAAAATTCCGTCTATGAATAAAGCACTGTGAGATAGGAAGAAGCAGTTTAGAGTTCACCCTCCAGCCCTCGGAGGAAGAGAAAGCAGGGTTAGAGAGCCTCGCCTTACATGTTTGTGCCTGTCCTCTGCCGTCAGCCCCACACACTTCATTCCCCAGTTCTCTTCTGCACTAGTCAGTTGAGCCGATGGCAGAGAAAAGACTCCAGAGCCACAGAAAAACCACCTCCTGTAACAATTGCCAATTAAACATAATCCTTTAAAAATTAATTTAAAGAGAAGGCATGAATTCAAAAGAGCAAGGAGAGGTACATGGAGGGAGGGAGGAAAGTAGCAGGGGAAAATGAGGTAATTGAATTATAATATAAAAAATAAATAATCTTTAAAATAGTAAAAGTTTTAGTTGAATAAGAAGGGAGGCCTTCTAGACTCAAATACATGAGTTTGGATATTTTTCAACAGAAATTTGAACCTTAGAGAATGTCCACACTGGTGCCTCACACTTTACCAGGACACATTAAGGTTCTTGAGTGAGGTGTCCAGAACCAGATTGTAGTGAGGGCTGTAGCACTAGAGTCTGTTTCTTCCACTCTACCCTTTGCTCTCTGAGTTTCATCATGCAGTCTTCGGTGTAGACTTGTTTCCTTCCCAGTCAGGGCATGGCGTTGTGACTATACTTCAACATGGATAAGAAAGGCTATGAACACAGTCTGTTTTTATAGTTGTATGCACATCTGTCGTTCTGGCGAATGCTAAACTAAGAGAATACCCACTCCCAGAAAGCCAACTTTTGAGAGACATGAGGTGCTCTAGCCTGAGTATCCACACTGAAGTTTGATTCTAACTCTCTCCAACTTACCAGGATGTGTTGGGCTTGTCATGACAAAATTATCTCAACTTCATCTATTCGCTAGAAGAAGAATACTACTCTGTTGTTTATTCAGTTAAGATGTGCCCTGTCTGGTAACGACTAAGTAATCCTGAGGGAAAATCCCATGAATATTCTCAGTATAAACTGGGGCAACATAGCTATTAGACATAAAGGTATATATAGCTATACTGGCTAGTTTTTTGTCAGCTTGACACACGCTAGAATTATCTGGGAAGAGAAATTTTAATTGAGAATATGTATCCATCAGATTGCCTGTTAGCAAGTCTGTAGGGCATCTTCTTGATTAATGGCTTGTGTGGGTGGGTGCCTGCATGGTGGTTATTGGTTTTATAAGAAAGCAGGCTAAGTAAGCCCTGTGAAGCAAGCAGGTAAACAGCGTTCCTTCATGGCCACTATCTCAGTTTCTCTTCCAGATTCCTGACTTGAGTTCCTGCCCTGAACTCCCTTCATGAAGGACTATAGGTTGTAAGTGGAAGTAAACTCTCTCCTCCCTAAATTGTTTTTCGTCACCATGTTTATCACAGCTGTAGAAAGCAAATAGTACATGGAGAAACCTCCTGATATCATGACATATAGTATTTCATATCACCAAAGTCAGATAGCTGCTACTAGTCAGTTATGTTTCTACAGAAAACATCTCACCATCACCTCGTTTCAAAATATCAAAGCAATATACCCTCCTAATTTGAGAAATGAAAATTTGACTCAAAACTGATACAACTGAATATACAACATGTTTGGTTTTGTCTCCTCATAATATCTTCTCGTGGTAAAGCAAAGAGACCTGTTCTCCCCATAGCAAAGGGTCTCCCCTGGCCACTAGTCCTGACCGCCACTGTAAATTTTTATGAAGTCACCATTTAAAACAACAAAATTCCAAAGCAGCTAGGCATGGCAATGCATGCTTGCAATCACAGCACTGGGAAACTGAAGCACAAAGCTCACGAACTCAAAGCCTAATTGGACTACACAGTAGACGCTGTCTAAAAACAAAACATGACCAGTGTGAAGGCTTAGAGGGAAAGAGCCTGCTGCACAAACCTGCTGACCTGAATTTGATCCCTGGAACCCACATTAGCATGGAAAGAACAAATAAACTTCACTCAACTGTCCTCTGACTCCCACACAAGCCATGGCATGCATATGCCCACACTCACACATCGAGCAGGAACAAACATACATGCATATACAATAGTAGCAATAACAACAATAATAGTAATAATAATAAAAAGGAACAGGCAAAGAAGCCCAGAGGTAGGCATCAGCAGAAAGAATGCATCTAAAGAGGAAACTGAACCTATGACATTTTAGTTTCTCACTGGTAATTTTCCTGATCACATTTTCTAAGACTGAGTTAATACTCTAATTTATGCAGATGGGATAAAATCGGTTTTACTTCTTTGTTTTCAAAAGTGCCCACAAGATGGTTTTAAAGTCCTAATAATGCCATGTTGCCAGTTGGCACAGGCAGTCTGTTCTCCAGCAGCATAAGCAATCACTTCAACAATTACCAAAAACAAAAAGTATGTGCTTGGCAAAATCAGCAGAGAAAAAAAGATGCTGTGTTATTTAATCAGACTTAAACAGAAAAAGTAAAATGACCTAATAGTAAAGGCTGACCAAATTGTTTGTAAAAAACACACAGACACACACACACACACACACACACTCACTCACTCACTCACTCACTCACTCACTACAATTTCTTTGGGGACACTGTTATCACTAGATGTTCTGTTGAATGCACACAGAAAATGACAAGACAATGCATGTTTTAAGTACTTATAACAGTGGAATAACTGTAAGCACAATTGTACATAGTTCTGAGAGCTTATGGAGCATCTTCCACTTGGAGCTGTGCTCTGTCACAGAGTATATGATACTAAGTCATCTTGGATGCTGGGTAGGCATAGATATGCTCACTAACAACCCAAATACTCCCTAAATCCCCAGAGTCCTTTGTCCTTTGATTAAAATCATGTGACTAATTCTAACCAATGAACTCTGAAGCATGCCACCTCCAAGTAGCAGTAGTTACTCATGTCTCCTTTCTTCTCCTGCTTCTGCAACATTGAGGCCACATGTTTTAGATGATTGGATGCCATTGAAAAGAAAACTGTTGATTCACATTGGACATAAAGGAAGAAACGTCTTCTCTGTGATGCTATTTCACTGGCTGACATTGCAGCAGTAAAATTAATCACAATGGGCCTATGCTAATTCATTTGCTGTAGCGTAAAACTTAAGGAACAAATACTAAACTTTTAAAAATACCACTGGACATGAACAAGTTTTTCCTTAGTCTGTTTTTTTCTATTTTAATTTTCTTGCTGGTTTTAATTCTTCATAGTCTAAAGCTGCATGGTGACTCTCAAAGTGTATTTCAAAAGATAAGCATCATCATCATCATCATCACCAAGGCTGAGGCAGGAAGATCATCCATGCATAGGCCATCAACATAGACTAAGAGGAAGAACCTATCTTTAAAAAAAAAAAAAAAAAAAAAAAAAACGTTAAAAAGAAAGAAAGGGGGAAGAGA
The DNA here is from genome assembly GCF_049852395.1 of Peromyscus maniculatus bairdii. NCBI lineage: Eukaryota > Metazoa > Chordata > Mammalia > Rodentia > Cricetidae > Peromyscus > Peromyscus maniculatus. The sequence continues at coordinate 55,535,384 of NC_134866.1, forward strand.
GGGAGAAAAAGGTAAATCCCTTTCTCACCTGAAGTTTGCTAAGTTAGAGATCCTGGGAGCAGATCTTAAAATTCTGCATTTTGAGGACTCACATTTGAGAGCTACTGGTTATGCTATCTTTCCTGTGAGCCCACCCAAATGGGATTACCACACAGCAAATTTGCTCCTTTATACTCAAGCAGCAAGCAGAGAATTTGTGCACAAATTCCTAATCTTCATATCGACCTTTCTGTTTTCTTTTTCATATGAATATCACCTTATTTCGCATTGTAATAGACATTTAGTGATATCTTTTTATTGTGTTTACTTAGAAGTATTCTGAGTGTCAACAAAATATCTCCTTTTTAGCAATTACAGGGTAGTATTCAATTAACAAAACAAGTATTTTGTAAGCATTAGATCAGAGACAACAGAAAACAGGAGAAGACAAAACTAGCATCCCCATATATAACTAATCTATAGTGCACCAAAAGCCTGCTGTAAATATTCCTGCTAATTTACATCCATATTGTACCAAGCAAGGTTAGTAGCTTTTGAAAACATCACCAGGAAGCGGCTATTTGACACTATGGGTAGTGTTTAACAGCACATTATACAGTTTAGAAACAAATCTTACACAGCCTGACATCCCCCCTTTTTTAACCCCTTCTAAAAGGAGTGAATTGTATTCATGGGGGATTAAATGTTTTATAAAAGGGGGTGAACCAAGCAGCATGTCCACCCTCATTCGCCCTCTTCCTCTTCTTTATCTTCTTCTTCCTTCTTTTCCATGCTCTGCACAGAAGGCAGAAGTCCATAGATTTCAACAGACTTTAGTTGAGGGAGGAGTCAGACTTGGCTCCCTAAATAAAAATGTTCCCTTTCACATCAAACAAGATTAGAATGCTTATCACTAAGTGTATGTTGCAAAGGAATTGTCCTAGTTTCAAATTTCATTTTGAAAAGCACACACTAGCAAAATAAAAGATAAACACATATTTTAACTGGCTGTATTTACTAACTTAAACAAACTGACTTTCACAGATCTCTAGCAGAAATGAACAAAAAAAATTATTTAAAACACAGACTCAAAATCTAAGGATTCAGAATATAAGTACATACCCAGAGGCTACAGCAAGCAAGAGGCCAGTCTGTATGGAGGACCAAGGGACCAAGGATTAGCATTCTGTATTCCAGAAACATGGCTTCTGGGCAGCCAGTTTCAAAGGGGGCTTTGTCTCTTCATCTCCAGAATCTAACTTAGTGCATGGTATAGAAAAAGAGGTTAAAAATGAATGAACCAATGAGTCATGGAGAAGGAAGAAGAGGCCAATGGGAAAATGAAGGAACAAATACCTCCAGGAACAGACATTGCCAAACATTCCAAAGGTGCTGTCTTAATGATAGTCCTGACACATAAGCTATTAGGATCCAAACCTCGGTGATCACATGTCAAAAGTAACAGGTAAACAGGCGTATTGCTTTGCACTCCTCAAGGCAAGGCAAGCTTTGAAAGGAGAGAAGCCTCTCTTTTTTTGTTTTGTTTTGTTTTTATCGAGACAGGGTTTCTCTGTGTAGCTTTGGCTGTCCTCCTGCCTCTGCCTCCTGAGCACTGGGATTAAAGGCATGTGCCACCACTGGCGGCCAGACTCCATTTTCTAAAGAGAAAAAAGGATATGGAGTCAGTGAATGGGGAGTTGGGAAGAAGTTAGGGGAGGGGAAACCTTGATCAGAATATGTTATATGAAAGAAGTTATTTTCAAAGTTAAAAAGTAGATTTTAAAGTGGGGCATGGGTTGGGAGGCTCTGAAGAAAGGGAAAAACTGTGTTCTCCTCACATCTCTAGAACAGTAGACTCAGTTTAAGAGGGGTCAAACAATGTTTTCTTATTTCAATTTCTTTTCATCAGTCTCATATTTTAGTTGTCTTAATTATTTTCTTGCCACAATCTTCAGAAGCTACTCTATCAAGTATACATGTGCTAATAAATGTTCCTCATTATGCCTGATTACCTAATTTCTTCTCATAATTTAATGTTTTATGAAATACAAATAAGTAGAAGTAAAGAAATAAAGGAAAATTAAAAAATAATATAATAATTTTTTTAACATTTTCCAAGTAAGGGGCTCCTAAACACTTTGAGATATGTATATTTGCCACTTTTTATAATACATAAAGTCATAGTCAAAGTTTGTAGATGTAAGGGACTTCTATTACTAGTTAACATACATCCTCATCTCACAAATCAAAAAATCTATAGCCTATATATAATTTAGCCTCATTAAAGTAGATGGTTACCAAAACACCTTTGTTAATGGAAAGGTCTATCCATTTAATAATTCAGTTTCAAGCAAACAGATGGTTACCAGCTCCTCTCTCTTCCCTGGAGTAGAAATTGATGAAAGGTTTTACCCTGCCATTACAGCATTTGGTATAGGGACAGGTTCACCCAAAATGAACAATGCAATTCCGAGTCATAGCTTCTCTGAAAATGTATCACTAATAAGAGCAAGCCTACCTGGTTCAGAATATTAGATGCTAAAGAAAACTTCACATAGAAGGGTTTTGACCTCATGTTGAACACTATTCCCTTCTTGAATGGAGCTTGAGTTAACCTGGCATGCTCATTTCACAAATAAATAAAGACTGTATGTGTTGCTCCTTACATAATAAATATCATGCCTGTGGATGAGTCATATGGAGGTAAAAATTGAGTCACTATTATCATTACATTTCTTACAAATACTGTTTACATACATATATCATTATTTCAATTCTTACTCATTGAATTATGTTATTTTTCATTAGCAGAATTTACTTTTAAGTTGTTCAAATATCAGCATTTTGAAGGTAAAGGGGAATAAGCCACTATTCCTTGATGAAATTCATATATTGCAGTTTTGACTTACAGTCCCAAGGATCTAGTAGAAGAAGCAAGTAACACCAGAGAGGCAAACTTTAGTTTCTGGTCCTTAGTTTCCTGAATCACACTTCTTCTTAGAAAGGAACTCCTTTTGCACTATGACTGGGTAAGATTCGGTAATAATACAATAACCAGCAAAGTGCAAAAGTCCATTTGTACATGTTCCATGAAGGTGCATCAAATGTGCCTTATTCTGAAAGAAGGATGTGATATTGTCAAGTCTAATACAGAGCATGTTTATTCACACACTTGAGCTAAATGATACATTTATTTAAGAAAAATTTTAAGAATTTTCCTGATGTACCTCTACTATATTTTTTCCCAAGGAGATAATATGGGGAAAAAAACAACACCCAGAGGAAGAAAATACATTCAATGAGAAGTAATAACAGAAAGTACCAATCTAATATGATCAGCATTTACAGGTTTAGGGGTCTGATAAGAACCTCAAATTCCCATAAACTACTCAGAGAAAATACCATCTCTTTGCTTAATCTGCTGTTTATGTTGCATCTATAAAATATGGAGTAAAGTGATCTGGCAATTTTATGTTCAGTTTAGTTGATGTAAACAATAAAAACAGTACACAATTCAAGTTCAAATTAATATGAAAGAGCCTATTGAAGTTTACACATGGAAAAAATTAATTACATTAAACAACTCAAATTCATCTTCACAAACAAGTCTTCTCAGATGAGCACAAGACAAAGTGAGCAAGAGCAGTATTTCATGGCATGTTCAATGGCCAGTCCACTGAGGAAATAAAGATAGACTTTCCCAACATCAAAAACATTTAAGAACATTTGGCAAGATAAGCTGGGATGTGGTATGGATAGACCAGTTATACCCCACCTACACAGTCAGTATAGAGCGGTATTCCAACATTCTGCATTTGCCTTTTTTGAAAGAAAGAAAAGAAAAAGTAAAAAGGAGTGCTGGTGGCGACATTAACAACCACACACTGAGAGTGTCTGCTACTGTTTGGCATTTGAGTAGAGAATGGATCTAATTGAAGCATCAGACATTTCTATGCTGCAATGAGGTTTATTGTTGCTAGTCCTCCAAACTTGTCAAGGAATACAGACACTGTTACAAATTCTTCTGACTTACTTTAATATCAACAAACTAGACAAAACAAGTCCATTGGCCATCAGTGTAATAGTCTTATAACAGATTTTCATTCATCTTTAATAGACCAAATATACATTCATGTGAAGAATTATTATGTATTTATGATCATCACTACTTTAATTCTTTACAAATTTCTTGACTCAACTAGCTAAGGTGCTACTTTGCATTAACTAAAGAGAATCAATCTAACATTTGTGACATCAAACAGAAATGGTGTAATGATAGGTAGAAGCCAAGAGATAAATGAGGAATATTGCAGTAGAAGAATATATTCAAGATAAACAAAGGGAAAATTTATCATGATAATGATGGCATGTGAGACTGTTAAATCCAGATAGCAAAGGTTGTATGTCACTGTAATGTGGACACCAGCAACCACTGTCTACTGGACATATAAAGTACAGAGAGTATACAAACCTGGATGTACATTGCCCTGTTTAACTTTCATGCTAAGTGTTGTGAGGAAGAACCTAACATGATGAAGAAATTGAAAGTGAAAAGTCAAGTAAACCATCCAAGGCCATGACTATAAACGACAGAGTCAGAATCTGGCCTCTTAACATCTGCGTACTCCAAAGTGTGTTCTTGGAACCATATTAGATTGCTAAGACATTTGGATTTCAGCCTACAAATAATGGAAACCAAATGAAGAATCATAGACACATATTGTTCTGTTCTTACAACATTCTGTGAATTAAATAATGGAAAGTATGATTGCTGTTTTATGGCTAGAGAAACCAAGAAAGGTTACTTCCTTAAGGCAAAGGAAACAATTGGATGCCTAGAACCCAAACAACTTCATACCAAGACTCATGCTGATTTTAGGGGGTTGGCAAAAAGTACTTTCTGAAATTTGGAGTATTTTTACTGCTTACATAGCTTCAAATTCAGGAATTTCAAGAGCATATCCCAGTCAAACACTCTTCCCAGCAGAACTTTGCTATTTCTAGTGAATTAGTTCCTCATTTGTGATGTCAGTCTGAGAAATGCAAAACATCTAGTGTGAGCAAGAAAGACAGCAGCCATCAGTTTCTGTGCAGTAACCACTCCCACAAACCCCAATATAATGTTAATAATTGAAAAATGGTACTATTAAGAATTCTCTTTGGTGTAGTAATAGCATTCCTTGTGTGGACTTAAATTGCTATTAAGAATTTAAACAACATTTAAATTTATACCCACATGTTATTGATGTCTAATGGAGTATACATACCTTGTTTTAAATATTTTTTGTAACTAAAATGTAATAATGATTATATTATTCAGGCCAAAACTAATAATTAGAAGAGGACTGCTTATTTATGACAGTAATTTAACATTACTCACCCTAGAATACAAAAAAATAATATTTCTTTGCAACAAAGCAAAGCAGATGCTCAGAGTCATACTTATTCCTTATTCTCAGGTCACATTTATTCCTCAGATATGTCACAAAACATTCCTTATGCTTTACAAAATTTAAAAAAAAAAAAAGCAGTTTCCTCTGAAAAAGATAGAACACACACGTGCATATCCACACCCTGCTCCCTCACACACATGTGTGTTTTAGGAGGAATCTAAGACTTAGATAAAATGTTTTGATCTGTTGTTAAGGTCTAAGACAGTAAAGACTCTCAGACAATGGAAAAAGAAATAAAGGAAAACAGAGGTGATACAAAGAATCTTAATGTATATCTAGAGGAATGGAGTTTATTTAAAAAACAAGTATAAAATGTATATATAACAAGAAATAGAATAATATATGAAAAAATAGATAATGGGGAGAATATATGCAAATATGACAAACAGAAATGTAGGAACAGAAGATGTGCTTGCTAGTCATGTGTCAAATTGACACACAAGCTAGAGTTAGCTGAAAGGAGGGAACTTTGAGAAAATGCCTCCATAAGGTCTGGCTGTAGAGCATTTTCTTAATTAGTGATTGATGGAGGAGGGCTCAGCCCATTGTGGGTGGTCCCATCCCCAGGCAGGTGGTTCTGGGTTCTATAAGAAAGCAGGCTAAGCAAAACAAGGGAAGCAAGCTAGCAGGCAGCGCCCCTCCAGGTCCTCTGCATCAGCTCCTGCCTCCAGGATCCTGCCATTTGAGTTCCTGTCCTGACTTCCTTCAGTGATGAATAGTGTTGTGGAATAAAACCTTTCATTTCCAAGTTGTTCTTTGGTCATGGTGTTTTATCATAGCAATAGAAACCCAAGTAAGATAGAAGATAACCTCAAATGGCAAAGCTCATCAAATGAACTATAGCTTTTGCATACAGGTATGAAGCAAAGATGCTTTCTAACATCAGGAAGAAAGGAAGGCTGTCCTTCTCACTACTACTATTCATCCTTGTTCTAGAAGTTCTAGTTAAAGCAGTAAGACAAGAAAAGAAAATGAAAATAGAAATTGGAGATAAAACTGACATTATTCTAGATGACATAATCATGCTTGTGAAAATATCCCAAAGAAACAAAAAAACATCTTGGAATTAAAAAGCAAGTATATCTAAGTCACACATTTGGCCACTTGGTAAAGGAGAGGCAATCACAAGGTTTGACTAAGGGTGGGTGTGAAAGATTAAAGAAGGAAATGGGTAGGGGGAGAAGGGAAGGAGGGAGAAGACTAGAGGGGAGGCAGAAAATGAATAATGGGACAACAATGTCCCTTGTAGACAAGCTAACAAATAAAAAGCCTGTTCTAGAATTTTAAGGTGTGTTACTTTTGTTTATATTGCATTTGTTTAACTATGATACTGTGCCTTCAAAAACACCTGATGGTCTAACAAAGAACTGAATGGCTAATAGCAAGGCAGGAGAAAGAATAGGTGGGTCTGGCAGTCAGAGAGAATATATAGAATGAGAAATCTGGGGGGAAAGATCAAAGAAGTAGACAGAGAAGGAGGAGGACTCCAGAAGCTAGGCACCCAGCCACACAGAAGGGAGCCGGGGGAAGGGATCAATGTAAATCAATTTAGTAAGTTGGACGTGTAGTAATGGAAGTAAAACCTGTAATAATTATGTTATAAACTAGACACATATGGTGGTATTCTATTTGTACTGAAATGTGGTTTTAATCGTATGTTAATAAATAAAGTTGCCCAGGGGTCAGAGCTATTAGAGCCATAGAAAGAGCATGGTGGTGGTGGCGCACGCCTTTAATCTCATAGATCTCTGTGTGTTCAGGGATACAGCCAGCATTGGAGACATATGCCTTTAAGACCTAGAGGGCTGTACTTACAGGCAGTGATGAGGCAGTCATGTGTTTGGGTTTACAACCAATGAGAAGGCAGAACAGAAAGACTATTTAAAGACATACACACAGGAAATAGCTCTCTTTCGGGAAGCTAGGAGCACACAGGCAGAAGGGTAAGATTTTTAGTTCTGAGCTCTGACCTCTTGGCTTTCTCTTTTACATTGGTTCTGTGTTTCTTATTTAATAAGACGGTTGGTTACATCTACAGACACATGTTAATAACACTACTTCTCCTAGGAGAACATTCAGTTATCATTACAAATAATAAAACAGTTTTAAAAATGAATGACAGTTGTGGGAGCTAGGATACTTATTATTAAAGTAGGAGGTAATGCCCAGAGGAGACTGTACTATCTATGTGCTGATAGATTAGAGCTGGAAAATATTACTATGAACTTACATTCAGTATTCTGTAGGCACATGATACATAAATAAAATGTATTCCTACATGTATATACACATGTATTTTCTTCTATCAGCTGAAAGGGCCTTGAAACAATGGCATTACCATTTCAACAGCATTTGTATAGTATCTAGAGGGTTTTCTGTTTGTTTATCCTATGTCAAATAAAAAGAACCAGGACTCCTTAGAGATATGGCTTATTTTATAACTGAGGTGGGAAACATGTGAGATGAGCCTGAGGAACCTTGTTGTCCCAGAATGCAAAAGAGGAAGAAGACAAGAAGCAGAAGCATGAAGCAGGAGCAGCCATCAAGATGTCTGCAATGGCCTGATGATAGAGGGTATACTAAAGGAATAAAAATGTCAAGTGAAAATACTAATGGATAAATGGAAACATTTGGACAACAAAATAAATGAGACAGTGTTAGGTTATAAGCAAATTGTAAAAGCAACACTCCACAAGTAATTGACCAAATAAATACCTAAGTATATGGTATACAGACTGTAAGGAGTAAGAGAGGCACACAACCAACACTCCCTTCCAGACAGTCATAGATAGTAAGGAGTAGGAGAGAAACACAACCAACATGACCTTACAAAAGGGACTCAGATCATCAACAAATTATGCTGACAATCGTGTTGATAGAACATAGCTTTGACACGATGCCATTACAGTGACATGATGCCATATGGTTTTCCTCACAAATACCCATAATTCTGTGCTAATTGTGATTCTTGTTTGATTTTTGGTGTTTGTTTTTCTTTTTCCCCCTTTTATTGAAAATAGTTTTGTTTGTTTGTTTTGCCTCACATAATATATCTAATTATGGCCCCCCTGCCCCACTCCTCTCAGCTCCTTCCCCCTTCCCTCCCCTATCCCACCTTGCTCCACCTCCATTCTGTCTCTCATTAGAAAATAAACAGGCATCTAAGGTGTAATAATAAAATAAGTATAAAAAGATAAAACAAAAACTAACACATCAGAATAGGAAAAAACAAAGAAAAGAGCCAAAAAAAAAAAAAAAAAGGTACAAGAAACAGATACAAATACAGAGACCCACTCATTCAGACACTCAGGAATTGCCTAAAAACACTAAACTGGAAGTCATAATATATATGCAAAGGACTTGTGGGGGCAAAAAGAGAGGAAAAAATGAATACATATAAATAAAATAAAAATAACAAATAAGATAAAATAAAATAAAAAGTAAACGCTCTGATTTGACATTTTGAGACAACAAACCTCCCCCAAGATGCCATGGTGCTCCTTTTCTGTTGGATATCTACTGCTGGGCACACAGCCTTCCCTTAAGCGTGGTTTGCTTCCTCTGTGAGACTCGCCTGGAGAAAACGAAATTTTCATTTACAAGTGGTTATCAACTGGGGATTGCTTCTGCATTAAGGATGAGGACAGGCTTCCATATCTAGGATCTGTCTGGAGCAGACCCATGCAGGCACTGTGTATGCTGTCTCTGTATCTGTGAGTTTCTGTGTGTCCATCTTGATGACTTAAAGGGCCTTGTTTTCTAGGTGTCCTCCACCCCTGGAGCTCTTACACTCCTTCTGCTTCTGGGTTCACAGGGAGGATAAAGCAATGAGTATCATGGTCTTCCTTTCAATCAATCAAATTCCAACTGAGGGACATTCTGTGAAATATTTAGGAGTGCTCTTTAAGTCTGTTAAGATCATCCAAAACAAGGAAGGTCTGAGAAAGCATCAGGAGCACAGAGAAGACAAATGACAGTGAACTAGAATGTGGTCTTTTGGATAGTGTACAGCACAGAAAAGATATTAAGTGGCACTGTATCAGTCACATCCAGGCTATAGCTGACAATGTACTGCACTGGCTCACTATATCTAACAAACATACTACACAAACATAAAGTGTCAATATAGAATCAGCATGGGATAAGGGGCATGAGGAAAAAATATTAAAGGAATTTTCTATGCTACCTTTGTAATTGTTCTCTAAATCTAAAATTTAAAAAATAACAATAGCAAAATAAAAACAAAAATTTAAAGCTTATTTTTTATTATACATGTAACATTGCTAGTTCTAAAATATAAAGTCTTACAAGCTGCAAAATGAAAACTCACAACTAAAACTAGGAATAGGCAAAGACTATGTAAACAGGACGTTCACAAGAAATAAAATCCAAATGACCATAAAATTAACAAGTCAACAAACCAAAAGAAAACATTGGCCTTATGTGATAAAGGGAAAGAAAAATTAAAATATGGTACTGTTTTTTAAATATCAGTTTGTCCTATAATTAAAAGAATGAAAAATATCCAGTGTTTATAAGGATGAAGAATTGCTGGAAGACACATTAAGTTTGACATTTTGCAATGGACGGGGCAACATCTATCACAATAAAAAGTATATACACTTTGACCTAGCATTTGTACTTCAGTACTATTCCACTGCAATAAATCACCACAATGTATTATGCAACATCATAATGTTGCAAAACAATAGTTTTAATGTTAAAAAATTAGAAATCCCTCAGTAGGACAATGCTTAAGTAAATCTACATACTATAAATTATAGACTATCATGCAGCTGTTGGAGTGTGAGATTTGTTTGTTAACCTAGAAAGATGCCATGAGGTTACTCTAAAAGGAAAAAGGAAATCGGAGAGTAATATATAACCTGTGATAATATCTTTTAAATTTTCTGTATATGCCTCTATGCTTAAATATTTTTAGAATCTTATGCTATTATGATCTATTAACTTCAGTTACCATACAGTAGGATGTAGTCTTACATATAACCTCTTGATAATCCTTACATATGTATATACTAAAATAAAATGAAACCTCAAGAATAATTTTCATGATTTTGCAGGGGTGGGTGCTCAGAAATAATGAATTCTGGAGCTTCAACAACTGACCTGCAATGATTCTCATCTAGAAGAGTTTCTACAACACATCCAAGTCAGAAGGTGCTCTCCCTGGAACCACAATAACCTATTTCCTTTAACAAGAGAAAAAGCAGCAAGTGGCTTATTATAATCCGTGACCTACATGAAAGAAATGACCCCAATAAGGCTGCGTGTGGTAAGATTGTCAATTTCCTAGAAACTTGGATGAGCGCTCATGGCCTGTAATAATTCAGAGCACTTTAGAAATTAAAATGAGGTTCTGTATGCAAGAACCAAATCATGGGGCTAGAGGAACAGCTTAATGGTGAGCACTTGCAGCTCCTCCAACAGAGCTTGAGCTCAGTTCCCAGCATTCACATCAGGAGGCTCACAACTATCAATAACTGCAGTGGCCACACCAGGCTGGGACACAGGTAGGTCCAGTCTCATCTCCAGCCCTGTGAGCACCCTGAGCACAGGGGCCTGTCTGTCCCTCAGTCCTACCTCTACTCTAGGAGAAATCTGCCAAACCTTGAAATGGACCCAGCTTTCCTCCTGTCAGCCTTCACGGTGCCCCCTTTAGACCATATCCCTTCCTTCATATCAGCCCCTGATACCTAGAAACACTTTCTACCTCGGCTGCCCAGTGGCCACACTGGGTAGGTGAATCACACTATCCTTCTTGTGCTCAGCCCAGTAACAGCCCGATTACAGATGCCTCTCTTCCCTCTTTGACTTCATTCATTAGAGACTCCAACTCTTCATTCAGACCCAGGGTCTCCCTAGGTCATTCATTTTTGTCTCTCCAGATAATTCTTTGTCTTATCGTAACTTATTTATAGGATCCCCTCTTCCCACCACACCTCCAACTCCCTGTAATTCCCACTCCTGAGTGTGAACAGGATCCCAGTAGCTCTTTTCTAAAGCCCCTCTTGCCATTCTAGCCCACTCTATTCCTCTCTGCCACCTACTGACAGTCACTGCCTACCAGGAAACCAGCACACTTTCTCAAGACTCAGAGAAAGCAACCAAATCCAAGAACAGAACACCCACCCAACAAAGACAAGACCAATATCAACACTTTGAATCAGCACAATCATCACAACCCTAGAACATAAACACCAGTGCAAAAACAAACATTAACAGACAAGGCAATGTCTCCACCAGAACTCTGCAAATACAATGCAGCTGAAGCACAAGACAAAGATGTCAAAACAGCTATTATGAATATGTTTAAAGACCTTAAAGAAGACATGAATAAATCCCTCAGCGAAGTCTGTGAAACACAAACAGTGGGATAAAGTAATGAAAACAATCTATGATATGAAAGTAGAATTTAACAAAGATATAGGATCCCTAAAGAAAACCCAAACTGAGCTAAAGCTGGAAATGAAAAACTTAGGAAGTCAAACAAAAACCCTCAGAGGTGAGCCTCACCAACAGAATACAAGACATGGGAAGAGAAAATCCTAGGTGTTGAAGATGAAATAGAAGAAATGGATGTCTCAGTCAAGGAAAGTGTTAAATCTAAAAAAAAAAAAAAAAAAAAAATCAGATACAAAACATCCAGGAAATCTGGGACACTATGAAAAAATCAAATAAAAAAATAATAGAAAAAGAGGAAGGAGAAGAAACGAAGGCCAAAGGCACAGAAAATATTGAACAAAATCAAAGAAGAAAATTTCCCCACCCTGAAGAAGGAGATGCCTATCAAGGTACAAGAAGCATACAAAAGACTAAATAAAGAGGATCAGAAAATAAATTCCACACAACTCATAATAATTAACATTAAAATACAGAACAAAAAAAAGAATATTAAAAGCTGAAAGGGAAAAAGAACATACAAAAGCAGACCTATTAGAATAACATCTGACTTCTCAAGCTCTAAGAGACTACAGATGCCAACTCAGACTACTAAACCCAGAAAACCTGTCAGTCAGAATAGATGAAGAAAGAAAAACATTCCATGATAAAAATTAAATTTAAGCAGCATAAATCCACAAACCCAGCTCTACAGAAGGTGACAGAAGGAAAACGTCAGTCTGAAGAGGTTAACCATACCAGTAAAACACAAGGAATAAATGTTAACACCAGACCAACAGATCAAAAGGGTGGAGGGAGCCCACATCACAACAGAACAACAGAAATCAAGATACTGTTCATTGATAACTCAATGTTAATGGCCTCAAGTCTCCTCTCCAAAAAGAAAAAAAAAAAGACACAAACTAAGAAGATTGGATTAGTAAACACAATCCATCTTTCTGCTGCATCCAAGAAACATACCTTATTTCCAAGACAGACATACCCATCCTCAGGGTTAAAGGATAAAAGAAAAAAATATCCCAAACAAATGGACCCAAGAAGCAAGCATGAATAGCCACTTTAATACCTGACAAACTAGACTTCAAACCAAACTAAGCAGAAGAAATGGGAAGGACACAAAATACTCAAATGGAAAATCCACTAAGAGGATATTGCAATTTTAAACATTTATGCACCAAACACAAAGGCAACCAAGTTTGTAAAAGAAACACAACTACAGCTAAAATCACATATTAATCCCCACATAATGATATTGAGTGATTTCAATACTCCATTCTAACCAACAGACAGGTCATCAAGACAAAAAAATAAGCAGAAAAAATGCTAGAGTTGCATAACATCATAAATCTAACAGACCTAGCAGGTATGCACAGAACATTTCACCAGAACACAAAAGAATACACCTTCTTCTCAGTAATTCAGGAAACTTTGTTCAAAATTGAACACATACTCAGGATACAAGGCAAATCCCAACAACCACAAGAAAACTGAAATAACACCCTGCATCCTATTTGACCCACTATTAATTAATTATTAACTATTATTACTATAGATCACCAACATCAGAAACAACAGGAAGTTTACAAACTCATAGAGACTGAACAACTCATTACTGAATTGTGGTGATATATTGTGTACCATAATAAACTTATCTGGGGACCAGAGGACAGAGCCAGTCACTGGATTAGACACAAAGGCCAGACAGTGGTGGCACACACCCTTAATCCTATCACTTGGGAGGTTGAGATGGATCTGGATCTCTGTGAGTTCAAGGCCACACTGGCAAGAGAGTCAGGCAGTGGTGGCATACATCTTTAATGCCAGTGCTTGAGATCTTTTGCCTTTGCTTGAAAAGCACACACACCTTTAATCCCAGGAATTTACATGACTGGGTGGAGAATGATATAAAAGACGTGAGGAGACAGGAACTGAGCAGCAGTTTAACTAAGACCCTATTGGATGAGGATTCAGAGGCTTTCAGTCTGAGGAAACAATATTGGCTGAGAAGTTGGTGAGGTGAGGTTGACTGTGGCTTGCTCTGCTTCTCTGATCTTTCAGCTTTCACCCCAATATCTGGCTCTGAGTTTTTTATTAATAAAACCATTTAGTGATTTGTGTTACACTGAATGAAAATTATGTCAAGACAGAAATTAAGAAAGAAATTTTTTTTAGAATTGAATGAAAATGAAAACACAATTTACCAAAAACCTATGGGACACAGTGAAAGCTGTTGTAAGAGCAAGTTCATAGCACAAGCGCCTATGTTTGAAGGAGGAGAAAGAGGAGGAGGAGAAGGTGAAGAAGAAAAAGGGAGAGATCTCACACTAGTAACTTAACACCACACCTGAAGCTCTAGAGTTGGGGTGGGGGGAAAGAAGGAAAAAACACTCAAAAAGAGTAGAAGGTGCTAAGCTGGGTGGTGGTGGCACACGCCTTTATTCCCAGAACTCAGGAGGCACAGGAAGGCAGATCTCTGTGAGTTTGAAGCCAGCATGGTCTACAAACTAGTTTCAGGACAGCCAGAGCTACACAAAGAAACCTTATCTCAGAAAACAAAAAAGAGTAGAGGGTAAGAAATAAAAATAATCAGGCCTAAAGTCAATAAAATAGAAACAAACACCAATAAAAAAAATGCAAAGAATCAATGAAACAGAGTTGATTCTTTGAGATTCATAAACCCTCGGTCAAATTAACTAAAAGACAGAGAGAGATCCAAATTTTAAAAATTAAAAATGAAATGAGGACATTACAACACCATGGAAATCCAGAGAATCATAAAGGCAAACTTTTATTTTCTATCCCACATGCAGTTTCCTCTCCCTCCTCTGCTCCCAGTTCCCCTCTAACTCCCCTCTGCCCCCATCCACTTCTCCATTTCTATTCAGAAGAGTACAGGCCTCAAAACCTGTATTCCATCCAATTGGAAAATCTAAAAGAAATGAATAGATTTTTTGATATATATGACCTACCAAAGTTAAATCAAGATCAGATAAGCAATTTAAACAGACCTATAATCTCTAGTGAAATAGAAGTATTGATTAAGACTCTCAACCAAGAAAATGCCAGGGCCAGATGGATTCACCACAGAATTCTACCAGACTTTCTAAGAAGAATTAACACCAATACTCCTCAAATTATTCAACAAAATAGAAACAGAAGGAACATTGCTTAATTTTTTAATGAGGCTATAATTACTCTAATTTCTAACCCACACAAAGACAAAGATCCAACAAGAAAGAAAATAACAGACAAGTTTCCCTTATGAATCTAGATGCAAAAATACTCAATAAAATACTTGCAAACCAAATCCAAGAATATATCAAAAAGATCATCCACCATAAGCAAGTGGCTTCATGCCAAAGGGATGGTTCATTGTACATGAATTGATAAATATAATCCAGCACATCAACAGACTGAACAACAAAAACTACATGATTATCTTTTAAATGCAGAAAACACCTTTTACAAAACTCAGCACTCCTTCCTGTTGAAAGTCCTCGAGAGATTAGGGACACAAGGGACATACCTCACCATTTGAGGTTATTTACATCAAGTCCATAGCCAACATCCATCTAACAAAGCTTTTCTAACAGAGCAATCTAAATGCAGAGCTTTTTTCCACCGAAATCAGGAACAAGACAGTGTTGTCCACTCTCTATATATCTATTTAATATAGCTCTAAAGTTTCAGTTATAGAGTAATAAGACAACCAAAAGAGATCAAAGGGGTACAAATAGGAAGGGGACATTCAAGGTATCTTTATTTGCAAATGATTCAGTTTTATACATAAATGACCCTAAAAATTCCACTAGAAAACTTCTATATCTGATCAACTCCTTCAGCAAAGTATCAGGATACAAAATTAACACATTAACATGCAAAAAACTAGTGGTTTTCCTATATGCAAATGACAGACAAATGACAGGGAAGAAATCAGAAAAATAATACCTTTCACCATAATGTAAAACTAGATTAAAATATCTTGGGGTAACTCTAACCAAGCTAGTAAAAGACTTGTATAATAAAAACCTTAAGTCATTGAAGAAGCAATCAGAAGATGAAAAAAATCTCCCATGCTCATGGATTGATAGAATTAAAATAGTAAAAATCCCTATCCTCTAAAAGCAACCTACAGATTCAATGAAATCCCCATCAAAATTCGAACACAATTATCCAAAAACATTGAAAGGACAATTTTACATTTCCTATAGAAATAGAAAAACAGAAAAACGGGATAGCTAAAACAATCCTAAATAACAAAAGAACTATCTCTGACCTCAAATTGTACTACAGAGCTATAGTAATAAGAACAGCATGGCATTGGCACAAAAAAAAGCATTGATCAATGGAATAGAATTAAAGATCCAGACATAAGTCCACACACTTATGCACACCCAAGTTTTGACAAAGAAGCCAGAAATATACAAGGGAGAAAAGACAGCATCTTCAATAAATGGTGCTGTCAAAATGGATGGGTACATATAGAAGAATGCAAATACATCCATACTTATCACCCTACACAAAACTCAGCTCCAAATGGATGAAGGACCTCAATATGCAGCCAGATGTAAGGAACACTCATTGATGCTGACAGTGCAAACTTGCACAGCCACTATGGAAATCAGTGTGGTAGTTCCTCTGGAAGATGGGAGTAGATTGACCTCAAGATCCAGTTATACCATTCCTGGGCAGGTACCCAAAGGACTCTACATCCTACTGCTGAGATACTTGCTTATCCATGTATGTTCATTGCTCTTCTATTCATAACAGTCAAAAGTAGGACAGCCTGGATGTCTGTATACAGAAGAATGAAAAATGAAAATGTGGTACATTTAAATCATGGAATATTACTCAGCTGCTAAAAAAAAAAGAAAAGAAAAGAGTCATGAAATTCACAGGCAAATGGATAGAACTAGAAAACAATCATCCTGGGTGTGGTAACTCAGACCCCAAAAGACAAATATTGTATGTTTTCTCTTATATGTGGATGTCAGCTTTTAAGTCTTTAACAGGCATGCTACTACCCATATAATTACAGAGGTTAACTATAGAGTAAGTAACTAGGGTTGAGGGAAGGAACTCTGAAGAATGGGGAAATAGAATATATTGTTATAGAGGGACAGGGAAAGGGGACTAGAATGGTAGGATTAAATGGAGAGAGGCAGGGATAAGGGGGTAAGGTGTGGAATAAGAAGAGTGACAACTAAAACAAAGGGGTTATTTGAGGAGACATACAAAACCTATGACTGTACAAGCTTCTTTAAATATATACATATGTGGAGGAAATTCAAATGGAGTCACCAAATAATTAGGGAAACAAAATTCCAACTAAGCCTCTCATGACACCAAGTGAAACCTCCATTGCTGGGATTATGATATATCTAATTGAGTTGTTAGGCAAGTGGACCCCATGGAAGCCAACAAATAAGCCAGGATATTGCCTGGGCTTGTGCTTCTCTCCACAAACTGATGGTAAGATCCTGTTGCTGAAGACAGCACCTTAACTCATTTGAACACAGGGAAGTCATTCTGGTACCTATCTAGAGCCTTCACCCCTACTGACTTTTATTCATGGTCTTGGAAGGTACTCTGCATACTACCAGAGGAAAAAAGTAAACACCAACACAGCTATAAACTCTTCAATCTACAATGGTGATCTGTCTGCAAGATATGCTGGTGCAGTAGCACAAAAGTTGTGGGAGTAATCAACCACTATCTGACTGGATTTAAGGCCCCACTCCATGAGATGGAACCCATGACTGACAATGCTTGAGTATCTAAGAACCTGAGACTAGATAGGCTGGGGACCTAAGGGGAAAACCAAATACTACTGCTCTACTAAAGGAACATTGCAATAAAATGACTCCTAATGACATTCTGCTATACCTACAGATCAGGGTCATACTCAGCCAGCATCAGAGGAGCTTCCTCCTATAGTAGATGGGAACAAATACAGACTCATAACTAGACAATGCACAGTGCGAGACTTTGGAACACTCAATCCTAAAGTAGGTGTCTTCATCAAAACCTTCCATGTTAGGGTTCAGGGAACGTTGCAGAAGAGGAGGTGGAGAGATTGTAAGGGGATGGAGGGCACCAAGGAAACAAGGCCTTCTAGATACACAGGACTGATACACATATAAACTCACAGAGATAATGGCAGCACACACAGGATCTGAATAGATCTATGCCAGATGGGATCCCAGTGCTGAGGGGGGAACTGGACAGGAGCTGCCATCACTAATCCAATTGACAGCGAGTCACAAAGAAAAGAATAAGTTTTCTCCAATGGAGTCTTGCTGGGTATACAAACCATACTTAAGGGAAGCTCCATGCCCAGCAGCAGGCAGTCAACACAAAATAAACTCAATGGTATTTTAGGAGATGTTTTTTCTCAAAATGCTTTTTTTTTTTTTAACCTTACTTGTCTTTTGCTTATCTGTTATGGTTTTGGATTTTATTTTTTATGGTGTTTTGTTTTGGTATGTGTGTGTGTGTAAATGGATGTGTGTGTTTTTTCTTTATTTGGGGTTTTGTTTTCTTCTTTTTTTTCTGTTTGCTTTGTTTTATTCTGGTTTGTTTGTTTTTTACTATCCTGTTTGTTTTCTGAAGAAGACTTGGGGTCAGATAGGTGGGGAGGTTAGGAGGATCTGGGAAGTGATGAGCGAGGGGAAACCAAAACCAAAACACACTGTATGAAAAAATTACTCTCAATAAAATTTTTTTAAATTTAAAACAAACAAATAAATACCACTGTTTTATTAAGGAAAGAATTGTGATCAACAAGAGTTTGAAAAGATAACTAGAATTGAGATTAGAATTCTCTGCTGTGGGCCAGGAAAGAAATGATTGTGTCTTGTGACGAAGAAGTGACAGTGAGAAAACTTTCAAAGTTTATTTAGATCTCTTTCTCTTTCACTCTCTCCCCTTCTCTCTCTCCTTCTCTCTCTCTCTCTCTCACTCTCTCTCTCTCTCTCTCTCTCTCTCTCTCTCTCTCTCTCTCTCTCTCTCTCTCTCTGGTCCTATGTAACTGAGAATCTCCAAATTACAAATCTGAGCTGTTAGGTAAGACAGGCCCAGCAGCATAACAATGGCATGACCTTTGTGAGGGCAACCAATCACCCTCCTTGTTATTTGAGGCCTACTCCACAGAGGTGAACCCCTGCTTGCTACAATAAACCTGGTTAAAATCCTATTGCTGGCCGGGCGTTGGTGGCGCACACCTTTAATCCCAGCACTCAGGAGGCAGAGCCAGGCGGATCTCTGTGAGTTCGAGGCCAGCCTGGGCTACCAAGTGAGTTCCAGGAAAGGCGCAAAGCTACACAGAGAAACCCTGTCTCGAAAAACCAAAAAAAAAAAAAAAAAATCCTATTGCTTAGTTAAGTTTGCATAGTATCACATTGTCTTCTAAATGTTTATATTTATATCCATAGGCAAAACCTTAATCTCAATCTTAATCAGAGAAGTCTCTCTTTGCAGTGAATGCTGAGAAAAGTGACCTTGAGAGTTCTGCCCTAAACTCTAACACTCAAGGAATGTTGCTAAGGGGCATGTGGGAAGTACATAACTATCAGAAGATAAGGTGAAAGGCTGTGAAATGATGACACAACCATCCCACTCATGAACTCACAACTGTGGATATCTGCTCTGGCCCTGCACAAGTCTAACCCTGCCAACAATCAGTCATGGAAGGGGTCGGGGTTCATGGGGCTTTACCACTTACTGCTGAAACTATTGGCTATTGATACATTCTGAGAGGGGGGTCATTGTCTTTAGCTGTGTACCCACTGCTGAACCCACTAGACTCTAACACATACATAGCTTCAAGACCATGGTCACAGTGGGCCCTGGTTAAATTCAGTGGGTCACAAAACTAAAAGATGTGAAAGGGAGAAAGAGACATAGGTAAGAGGGAGTTAGAAAGGGTAATAGAAAGATGGAAGAGTGGTCAGTGTGTATACATATGAAATTGTCAGTGAAAAAAATTAATAATGCATTTTAAGGCCTCTGAGATGGCTGAATATGTAAAGGTACTTCCTGACAATCCTGAAAACTTCAAATCTGAGCTCAGTTACCTACATGGAAGAAGAGAACTGACCCTTTAATGTTGTCCTCTGACTGCCACAGGCAACTCCACCAACACACACAGTGGAAGAGAGAGAGAGAGAGAGAGAGAGAGAGAGAGAGAGAGAGAGAGAGAGAGAGAGAGAGAGAGAGAGAGAGAATACTGTTTGGTGGAAGGATGATCCTGGCATACCTGAGTAAAAGTCCCTATGGCTCCTCTTTGTGGGATGCCTCAGGCTGCACAATTCACAACTCAAGTTGCATTTCTCACTGTTGCTAACATTCCCTTGTTCCCTCTCAGCCCAGGGACAGGCTTTTGCCAAGTTGCCTTCTCTATGTGACTGGATCTGCCAAGTAACACAATGGCTTTTAAAAGAAATGTTTTGTTTTTAAGAAAGGATGGCATATAGCCCTGTCTGGCCTTGAGCTCACTATGAAGCTGAGGATGGTTTCAAACTTCTGACCTTCTATCTTCCTATAGACCTAAATTATCATGCCTAGTTTATACAGTGATGGGGATCGAACACAGGGCTTCATGCATGATAGGCAAGCAGCCTATGATGTAGCAGCTGAGGCACATCCCCAGCCTTGATCTTAAGTCTTTTTTCTGAAATTTTATTCAGAAATATGGTGATATTTTATTTGTATTAAAATGTTATTTGTATGTTAATAAATAAAGTTGCCCGGGGGTCAGAGCTATTACCAAGCCAGAGGAAAGCAGGGCAGTGGTGGTGTACACTTGTAATCCCAGCACTTGGTAGGCAGAGCTAGGTAAGTTTCTGTGTGTTCAGGAATACAGCCAGTATTGGATACACATGCCTTTAATCTCAATACCAACCATAGAAAACCTGGAGGTCTATACAGACAGGCCGTGACAAGGCGGTCATGTGGTTGGGTTTACAACCAATGAGAAGGCAGAACAGAAACTCTATATAAAGACTTTAACACAGGAAGTAGCTCTGGTTCATAGAGGTAGGACCACCCCAGGAGGAAGGGTAAGGTTTTAGCTCTTAGCTCTGACCTCTTGGCTTTCTTCTTTGCATTGGTCCTGTGTTTCTTATTTAATAAGACAGTTGGTTACATCTACAAACAAGGAAGACTAAGATTACAGGAAAGGTATCTAAAAGACAAATGTGTAGAGGAACTTGTCCCAGGCCATGGTCTGTTCTTCCGGCCATAAAAAAATAAAAATCATTTACTCCCTCTCTAAGTTTGCACATACCTCTATTTCACTCTTCCTTTGAAGAGAGATTTAAATCTTTTTATTGATGCTACATCTCTGGTGGTAGTAAATGTGGATATTTTATCTCCCTTGTTAAAAATGAACAAAGCAAAAACCCAGAAATAAGACTAATGGCCCTGTATGTAATGTCACAGGACTAGTACACTAATTCAGACATAGCATAGCCGGTTTTAAAGGAGATCTTATTATATCATGCTCTGACTTTTTAATCAAAGATAATCAAGATATAACTGTTATACTTAATACTGCTTAGAAAAAGCTTCACAATATTTGAATTTATGTAAGTTTTTCTGCCTACCGAAGGTTTGTTCCACTTTCTGAAGGATGTCAGGTTTTCATCTGAGTCACTGTCACCAACGTCACACTGTTCTCGGTCCAATAATGGAGAGAAGCATCTGGGATGCCGTTTTCAGCAAAACTGTTTCCAAATGGATCTTGAAATGATTCCCAGATTTTCACATTTCTCAGTGATGGTCACTTTAGTGTCAGAATCTTCATATTACTGGGCAATTTCTTCCCAATAATAAGTGATTCACAACAGTTCCTGACAGGATCATATCCTCCCGTAATCACCCTTCATCTCACTAAGTGCAGAGACCAAGGAATCAGGACATCATGTCTTACAGCTGACTTCCAGTGAACACCATGTTCTCCAGCTCATGACTGCCTCTCCAACCCAGCACATGCACAGGACAAATCCATTCAACCTTAACATTCTGTGAAAGTCTGCCCATTTTATGAAGGTTTGGAACCTCAACAAGACTATGACCAATCTCACATTTTCTATATAATCTCTTCAATTTGTGAATGAAAATATGTAAAGCCATATTGGAGGAGATTAAAAATGAATACATGCAGCTTATCTGTATATCTTGCTATATCTTACTATTATGAAAAGTGTTTGTCAAATTACGTATAATAAATTAGAAACTGTAGGTATTAAGACTAATAGAAACAAAGGATAAGGTCCTTACCCTTAGAGAGGTCAAAGGTAACTGAGTTATTGTCTTATCATTCTACTGAAATATGATCAGTACACTTGGTCCAACTTGAATCTCCTGGTAGCACTCCAAGTAATTAAGTAAAAGATAATGAAAGTCTGTATTAGTCTCTTTACAGTAGAATAAGAGAGTATTTAAAGTAGCTAACTGTAGAAAGAGAAAAGATTCATTTAGTTAACAGTTTCAGAAGTTCAAAACCCAAAGTCAGCTGAGGGCCCCATTGGTCTGGCCTATGGTAAGGGTGATGGCACAGCATGGTGAGAGCCTGTGTAGGGTCAAATAGCAACACCTTGAACAGGAGCTGAAAGTGAATGCATGGGGTCAGGTTTGTTCTTTTTATGGCACTTTCCTTGAGAGAACTACCAAAGGGGTCACCCAAGAAACTTCCCTACACCCCTAGAATTTTAGGATCTCTCTATACAGTACAGCTCTCATAAGTGTCACTCTGGGGTCAAAGCCTTTACTCATAGTGGACTATTGGGGAACACAATCACAGAAGCACTAACAGTGGTCCTAACTATTTCCAGATTTTTAAGTGAATATGCATATTAATAAGATAATCTATCTAAAGGTGTATGTAGATACCTGTGTATTACCTACTACCTTGAGGACACTGAGAAGGCATTTTTTTCATCCTGGTCTTCCCTGTTACTGTCTTTCTAAGACAGAATCCTACAAGAGAATTAAGATCTAATACCCAAAGATGTCAGTGAATAGAATGAACTAATTTCTCTTTTATGCATCAGAAGGTTGCTGTCTATAAGTAAATCTAAGAAGCTGCAGAAACAGCTTCTCCAGTTGTCTTCATGTCACTTGTATGAGCTCATATCGCTCGTCTCAGGTGAAACCAGTACAACTTGGGGACGAGGTCACACTCACCGTTTATTTTTTAAAAGACTGTTAAGCTGGGGAGGAAATTCAATTGGTAAAGGCACAACAATTAAAAGACAAAAAACAATTTTGAAAAATCAGAAGCCAAAAGTCTTTGGAGGACTAAGAGAGCAGGGAGAAGCCAGGCTTGGAGGCTGAGTGCTCTCAGGAAAACAACACATGGAAGCCGGAGCCAAAGAGACACCAGTCAAGACTCAGTTCAAGCACAGTACAGCTGAGACCAAAATGCCCCGTTCCCGGACGGTGACGGGCTGGAGAAACTAGACATTGTTACGATCCTCTGCATGTCTCAGGAAACCCTAAAGGATTTGAGATCAACTGCTACATGCTCACATACTCTACAAAGTCCTAGTCATACAAAGGGAATAGAAGGCCCCTCATAATCTTAAGGCTGAGACGTCAGATATAACAGAATTTAATGTGAAATTCCAAAAAGTGCTTGAAATAGTTTATTTTCTCATTGTATTTTTCCCAGATGAGGAATTGCCTAATTCACAGATGCAGAAACTCATTTTATCCTTATTCAAAACTAATAAAGACACATAAAATTAATTTTTAAGAACTTACTACAACTTCTGTACAGTTCAATCACATGGACTACACATGCAATAAACACTAACACATACCCCATTGCCAAATAGGTTCATCACAAATTGACTTTAAGCAAGTGATGTAAAAATTCATATTTATATTTAATGCACCCTCCTTGTAAATTACACCAATTGCCAGTGTTAACACTGGCTGCACTGCATGCCAAAAAAGCTTTTAAATACCTGGAGGAAGCATGCTTTCCAACACTACCAGGGGAAATGTTCAAAAGAGCCGAGGAAAAAAAAAAGAGGGGGAAAGGAGCGTGAGAGGGAGGAAGGAAAGGAAGGAGGGAGGAGACAAGAAGAAGGTAGAGTTTTCTTCCTGCTCTTCTGTATTTCATAAAGAGATCCAAAGCATATTCTCATGTAAAGAAAACCCAAGGGCAGAGAAAGAAAGCTGCCATTGGCTCCTCTTTTACAATCCATCAGTACAACCAGAAGGCGTGGCTGGAACAAGCACACACAATATCATTTCAAGAAAAATGTGTGTTTCACTCTGAATGTGACCAATAAATGTTAATTCTGAATATATTTCTACGTACCAGCAATTACTGAATTTTACAGTTTCGGAAAAAAATCATTATTTTTAATAATGCATTCAATAATCTCTCTGCCTACATTCTGTACATGTTTTCGTGATGAGGATCAAACCCAAGGATCTCATATATGCTAAGTAAGTGCTTTGCTAACAAGTGAGTTACACCCTCTAGAAGGTTTAAATAAATTAAGGTGAATTATCTTGGAAATGATTGCAAATTTTGCTTATTATGCTCTCCTTGATCTGCAATTTGACCTTTGATAGTGATGCTAAATTATTCTAACCTGTTTTAAAGGCTTAGGTCATTGATTGACCTGTTTAAATGCCTATGCAAATGAAGTTTTGGACTGTTTACAACTTTTTTTTTTTTTTTTTTTTTGGTTTTTCGAGACAGGGTTTCTCTGTGTAGATTTGCGCCTTTCCTGGAACTCACTTGGTAGCCCAGGCTGGTCTCGAACTCACAAAGATCCGCCTGCCTCTCCCTCCCGAGTGCTGGGATTAAAGGCGTGCGCCACCACCGCCCGGCTAATACAGATTTCTTTTTTTTTTTTTTTTTTTTTTTTTTGGTTTTTCGAGACAGGGTTTCTCTGTGTAGCTTTGTGCCTTTCCTGGAACTCACTTTGGAGACTAGGCTGGCCTCGAACTCACAGAGATCCGCCTGCCTCTGCCTCCCGAGTGCTGGGATTAAAGGTGTGCACCACCACCGCCCCGGCTGTTTACAACTTTAATATCAAAATATGTATGTCAGTCAACCTTCAAAACTAGGAAACAAACCCACTTCATTGTTGTGCCCAGATCGTGACCCCCAGAGAGACCACCAAGACGAGCATGCCGGAATGCAAAAGCAAGGTTTAATTCTGGATATCCATAAGCAATACAAGCCTAGGCAGGGACTTCGTCCAATACATCCAACGCAGTGGAGGCTGGAGGAAGCGCCCACCTGTCTGCAAGCTCAGTTTTTAAAGGGAAAAGTCACAAGGTTACATCATTTAGGGGTGCTAGTACAGGTACAATTCTGATTGGCTCGCTTCTAGGGACTTCTAGGAATTACTTCTAAGGGAGTGGTTGCCTGCCACCATTTCTCATTGGCTGCCCTCAGGTGGAGGCATTTCTGTGATCAGTTACCCTGGAAACCAGGGAGAGGACATTCCATAGTCTGGCAGGCATTACCTCATGACTATCTTGTGGCTCTGTACTTTTACACTTCCTGGTTTCTGGAATCTGAACTGACTGGTCTCAGTAACTTCTGGCCTGTTCCAGTAACTTATGGCCTGTAGCTAAAAGGAGCAATCTTAGGCCTTTAGTTTTGGGGTGAGAGCATTTTGGTCTTATTTTGGTTCCACATTTCCCCCTTCTCATGTGCCTAATGGAACCCAATCATGGGTTTTGGACAGTTAGCTCCTAAGTATCCCTCTCTAATAATGGCCATGTATAGTTAGCCATCTTATCTCTATGCCAGGGAGTTTTCTTTTGACCCAGCATTTCAGCCTTTTCTGAACAGGGAATATGGGTGATGTATTCTCTTCTGGAACTGCTTCGAGCTGGCATTGGGGCGCCGATATCAGGGGGCCCCAAAAGGCTGAAAAGCTAGTCAAAGACTGGGCAAGGGGGCATTTGTCAGAAGCATGTAGCTGCCTGACCCCATAGGGACAGGGAAGAATCATGTTAGCTGGGCTGGTCCACGTCAGCTTTTAGCAAGTCTGGAGCTCACAGTCGTCTGGAGCAGTGGAGTCAGCAACTGAAACCTGGAGGTGACTGCCAGCCAAATGGAAATCTGTTGAGACAAATTTAAACTAGGAACAGAAGTTGAAATTTATGAACTTATTTGGAACCCTTAAGTCTATACCCTTAGTAATGGGAAAATCAGTAGTCCCAAGACCAGGAGAGAGGAAAAATACCATCTTTAGGAATACTTATCTGGGGTCCTTTTGACCTCTGTGAAGTGGGTCTAGGTTTTTATGACTCTTTTGATCCTTTGAGGCCTACTTACAAAATGACATAAAAGTTTTAGATACATTAGTATTACCAATCTATACTGAAATCCATATTGTCTGTAAAACAGCAGAAGTGGACTCATAACTTTGAGTCCCAACAAGTTACATTTAAATATGACATCTAAAACAAATCCAAAATATTGAGCTTGTGACTGAACAGTAAGTAGTCATTGCTCTACCAGCTCATCAGGGCTCCTAAATGTTAAGCTCTGAACCATAGAACAAGAGAGTAATCTGAAACATATCTCAATTTGGACTCATATCTGAACCTTTATGACTTACTTAAACTTTTATATCTTAGAACATTTTCCTAAAAGTGAGCTAACAAGAAAGCTATAGCCATGCATGAGGATCTGGTTGATGCTGCCATGCTGACAAAGTTAGAGCTAGCCCAGCCATCAGTACTATCAGAAATCTGAGAAGGATAAACTATATCTGAGTGCAGACCAAGAAGCTTCCAATCCTATAAATTACAGGGATCAATCCCTACCCAGGTCTCCATATGTTGGAGGCACCAGTCAGAACAGCATCAATCTTCTTCCGCCATCAGGTCCATAAGGCAGAGTATTTTTCCTGTGGAATCGGGACATGGAAGACTGACCTTGATCACGCAAAAGGGTGCAATCAATTCCAGTGTCCTACTGCTTGTCCACAGTCTGGGCTGGGTCCTGGCGGCAGGCGTTGCATTGGGGCATCTTGCCCTGTGATCAGCGTTGTCAGATTTCAGGCAGAGACGTTGTGGTGCCTCGTACGTAATCTTCTTCGGAGACCCTGGGTCACTGATAGGATCTGGAAGCCTGTCTGATATAGTAAGCTTTTAGATCAACATTTAAATGCCATATTCTGCAGATCTCTGAAGTATGAGGGCTGTCCAGGTATATCTGAATAGACAAACTTTGTTTCTAATTACTTGTTTCAAGCTCAACCCTGAAAACATATGCAAGGGACTGAGTAAATGAGTAAACTTATCCCTGTAATACTTACACTGACTACAATTAAAAAATTTGATTACTTATGACTGACTATTTATGTTCTCTAACAGTCTACAATAAGTAGCCTAAAAACAATGCTTTTAAGTTGAAGCTCTTCTAGCATCAAATACAGGTTCAGTGAGGAAACCAAAACAAAATATCATTATACAACATTCTTAAGCCTGAACGTAACTTGGGTAAGAAGAAACATTTTTTAAGCCATTGGTTTTTAACTATAAAAACTGTTCTTAAAAGACTGATATCTCTCAAATGTCTTCCACCACTGCAACTAGACTCTTTTTGGAACTCTAGTCCTGCCATACATTTGCAAACCTCAGCTGTTTATGTTACAAAGTTTGGCTGCCAGAGCAAGGTATATTCCTGTGTATAAAAGCATTGATGTGCAGCTTTAATATTAATCAAATACCTTATTTATTAAACATATGTTGCCATCTATTTAAATTCTCTAGAAACTTGCTGTTGAACACTTGGTAAAGACATAAGTATTAGGTGTTAACCCGAATAGATCTTTATAACCTTAGTAAAAGATGGCTGCCAGCCACATGGCTGCCCATGAGGTCACTAGCCAAGATGGAGGGAGCCACGTGGTTGCTGTTTAAAGCTTGTTTTTCTAAACAGTAATTACTTGCACACATACACACAGTTGGATCCAAGTTACACACATACATACATACAGTTAAAGCTTGCTTACATTTTCAAGTCACATGCCTGTATACATACACACATAAGCAGTTTGCAGAATCATTAGCCATTCTTAAGATGAAAACCAACCGGATTCAGCTTTTAAATTCAGTATTTGCAGGTATAAGAAACCTTAACAGTTTACATCACATCCTCTCTGACTTTCTACAACCTTCCATGTACCTTCAGTCCATAACTTTGATCCCTCAGACATTTACTCTAGACAAATTCCACCTTTTCTTTTCCTTCAAAACAGAAACTCTTACCAAAGTCTTTCTTGTGATTTCCCTCAGTACTCTAGATTATATTGTAAAGTTACAATATTTTAAACAACAACAGAAATACATGCATATACCATAACAAGAATAACTCTCAATTTGCATCCGCACTGTACCACAGACGAGAAACTGTTGGTGACATTCCATTCTTGGAGCCAGACCTTGATCAGGTTTTAGCCCCAGGGCAGGTCTTGGGAGCCCCACCCAACAGCATGGAAGAGGAGGACGGGGAAAGCGGGGGGAAAGCATGCACCATGGAGACAAAAGATGACTCCACGCCCTGGCTGGGCCCACAGACCTGTAGGCCACTCCTCAGCTGTGACCCTGGAGGGGCAGTTATTTCTCCACCAGCCCCCACACTGAGCTCCTTGAGGCTCCTGCTGGCTCCCGCCAGCTCTGCCCCATGTCCACACAGGAGCCCAGCCAGAACCTGCCGGCCATATCTGGGCCCCACAGTGCTCACCGCCTGCTCTAGCACAAAGCCATGCCTAGTTCCCATGCAGCCAAGCCTCTACTCCACAGCTTTTTGAGCGAGCTGGGGCCCCGAACCCACTGCATCTAGGCCCCGTGATGCTCACAGGCCGCCTAGCCCTCACAGCAGCACCCTGGGTCCCCGAAGTAGCAGCTGTGCAGCCGCTGCCTGCACTCATCGCAAGCTTTCTGCTGCCTGCTGCCTGTGCTCTGGTCAGAGAGAGCAAGGAAGCAATGTTAGGTTAGTCTGTGCCAGTTCAACCACCGAAGGGGTCTCCATCCCTTCAGCTGGCAATCCGGCCCACAAGTCCCAATGCATACACAAGCTCAGGTATAAAACACTCACACATGTGGCCACAGTTCTCACACATTTATACATTTATGAAGGTATAGCAAATAACACTGACGAACAAGATAGGCAGACAAAAAGGAAGAACAAGGGCCCTACAGATGGTCCAGGCAGACAGACGAGAGTCCAGAGAGGGAGCCTCAATAATGCCAAAGACCTACGGATGGGACAGGGAGAATTCAACAGAGTCTCCCGGTCCCCAGACGGATCCAAACAGACGGACCCCTCACGGGCATCCTAACAGACGGACCCCTCTTGGGCGTCCTATGATGGGGGGACCTGTGAGGACCCCCGCGTCCTGATGAGGGGTTGGAGCATCTTCCAACTCCTCCAGCGTCACCTTACAGGCGCGTCCGCCAAGGTGAGCCTGTCAGATTCAACCGCCGGCTTCGGATAAGAGAATGAAAGTAACAGGAAAACAAAGACAAGAAAATGGAGCGCTCTTACCGATCGGTGCAGATGGACCTCCGGAGCTCTTAGGGGTCCCGGCGGGGGGTCTCTGGGGATCCCGGACGAGCCCCCAAATGTTGTGCCCAGATCGTGACCCCCAGAGAGACCACCAAAGACGAGCATGCCGGAATGCAAAAGCAAGGTTTAATTCTGGATATCCATAAGCAATACAAGCCTAGGCAGGGACTTCGTCCAATACATCCAACGCAGTGGAGGCTGGAGGAAGCGCCCACCTGTCTGCAAGCTCAGTTTTTAAAGGGAAAAGTCACAAGGTTACATCATTTAGGGGTGCTAGTACAGGTACAATTCTGATTGGCTCGCTTCTAGGGACTTCTAGGAATTACTTCTAAGGGAGTGGTTGCCTGCCACCATTTCTCATTGGCTGCCCTCAGGTGGAGGCATTTCTGTGATCAGTTACCCTGGAAACCAGGGAGAGGACATTCCATAGTCTGGCAGGCATTACCTCATGACTATCTTGTGGCTCTGTACTTTTACACTTCCTGGTTTCTGGAATCTGAACTGACTGGTCTCAGTAACTTCTGGCCTGTTCCAGTAACTTATGGCCTGTAGCTAAAAGGAGCAATCTTAGGCCTTTAGTTTTGGGGTGAGAGCATTTTGGTCTTATTTTGGTTCCACACATCACTTTTTCAAAGTAATTAAAGACTAGAATCCAAGCTTTGTATCCGACTGAGTTCAAATTTTGACTTTCCATCTGTGGATCCTAGCTTCAAATTTACAGATTGGTGTTTTTAATTTGGAATGTCTGTAGAAGCCAAGACACTAGAAAGGACCCAGGACAGGAGAAAGGGTCGAGAGGTTTAGGTGAGGGTGAGGGATGCGGAAGAGGAGTAGAGGGTGAGCCAAAGCCAAGAGTGATGGTGAAGAAAAGGAAGCGGGCCCTTTCAGAGGGCCCTACCAAAGTACACCACTTAGCAAACAGAGCGGGCGCAGCAGAGGCAGTGCAGGAGGTTTTATTGGGGGAGGGGGCGAGAGAGAGGGAAAGAGCGAAAGGCCTTCTTGGAGTGGGAACCTGAGGGAGGGGAGGGTTGGGGAGGGGGGAAAGGGAGAGAGAGAGGTAGACAGACAGACCAGAAAAGAGGAGCAAGAGGCAAGAGCTGTGCCTGGTGGACACTTTTAAGGGGCGCACGTAGCTGACAGTAGAAAGGCACCTAACTCTCGGTGGCTGATACAGGCTGCTGCCGGGGCTGAAACTAACAATAAGGATGCATGAAAAGCCGTATAGAAGCCTCTACATTGTAGGCTAAATTTAAAAAAAAAAAAAAATTTAAAACAGGAGTTTAAATGGAGGTATCCCACAAGGATGAATAACACTACTCTTCAAAGCCATGGGTTATTAAACAAAAACCCTAGTGTCAGGGCCTGGAGTGATGACTTGCTGCCAATTGCAGAGGACCTTAGTTCAGTTCCCAGCACCCATGTGAGTGGCTCATAACCAACTGCAACTCTAGCTCTAGGGGATCTGATGTCTCTTCTGGCTTCCCCATGCTCCCACATTCACACACACACACACACACACACACACACACACACACACACACACACACACTGGGGAATGATTAATGATAATAATAATGATGATGATGATAATAACAACTTAACAAACAAAACACAGTCCCAAGCATGGGATACCTCCTCCTAGTTGTTGTTCAGAAGGCTCCAGAGGCCCTTAACTGTTGACACTGTTCATGGTTCCTCACTAAAACTAGATGGAAGAGCCTATTACATAGGATACCACATATTTTGGCTGTAGGACATAGAGAAATCAAGGTGGGACAGACCTGGAAGCTTCCTTCCTGCTGGCCAGCTTTCACAGTATGAGAAGGTGCTATGCCCCTGGGGAAGAAAAGTCACCAGTGGTCTCACCCAGCGGTAGACTGTGCATGTCACAATACTGACCTGCCAGGTAAGGTATGCCCATTGCTATAACAGTAGCATAACTGTTTTGGGGGTAACCAACTACTTTCTGGTTGGATTCAAGGCCTAGTCCACAGAAGGGAACTCATGTCTGGTACTGTAAACCAAGTCAACAGTCCTTGTTTGGGAAGTCATAAGGTGGGAACCTACTACTATTATTTAGCTAAATGGCCATGCTGTCAAAGTGCCTTCAAAATACCTGTGTTTGTACCCAAAGATTAGTGCTTCTGCCGACCTTAATCATAGAAGCTTCTTTCTGCAGTGGGTAGCAGCAGTCAGTGCTGAGAATAAGTGGCTTTTGAATGTGCAGGAAACATAGTAGAAGAGGAAGAAAGAATTTAAGAATCAAAGGATAGGAAGGAGTGTTTAAAATGTTGTCTTGAGGAAATGACATGGCTATCACAACCAAGAATTCAGATCAGCTGTGGTTATCTACACAAGACCTACACAAAATCAAGTCTATCTACAATTCACCAAGAGTAGCAAAGGAAGGGAATGAGAGGCCACGCCCCTAACTGAGAAGCCACTCTGTCGATGACTGTTGGGAGAGGAGAGTCATATTCTTCAGCAGTGTTGCCCATGGTTCGCCAGTAAAGGTATCTATGACCATCCTCTTGTAGTCTATGCTAATTAAACTCAGCAGGTAATTAAAGAAGGAGGAAGGAGGGATGAGGGTAAAGAGAAGACTTCTGGGAGAAAGAGGTTAGAGAGAGTGGGAAGGGATGAGAAAAGATAATGGAGGTGAATATGATCAAAAAACATTATATACTTGTATGCAGTTTTCTAAAAATAAAAAATAAATGGATTTTAAAAAACTAATTTATTAAGATATGGCCTAAGCCTCGTCATTAGTACTGCTATGGGGACAGGAGGATTAAAAGAGATGATTTACAAGACCTCTGCAGCTTATAGTACCTAGACATGAATGAATGACAGCTGCCATTTTTGCGAGAAAATGAAGGATTTTTGAATGCCTCATTTCTTTATTCATAAATATAAAAGCTTTTTATAGACTACCATTATTTCAATAAATATTTAAATTATATACAAATATATTTAAAGTACAAAATAAATCAAAACATTTTTTAAAAAAGGAAAAGAAAGTTAAAAGGCCAAAAGATCAAAAAAGATGTGCTTAACCCATGTGATCCCTAAGATAAAACACGGCAACTGCAGAATCTGAGAATACAGTAATTTAACAGACTTTGTGTTGAGTTTGCAAAAGATTCCTGAAGGGACCTCTCTGGCATGAAACAGAAATCTATACAAATCACTCCATCACATGAGTCCTCCAGCCTCTGCTATAGTCCTTCTTGGAGAAAAGAGAAAGCGAGCTCTCTGTGAATGGACAAGGTAAACCAAACACCTTAGCAGAGGTCGTTCTACAAGAGTTCTGTGGAGCTGAATGAAGTTTTATCACCTCTCTGTGGCTGATAAGATCTTTGATACCTTAGTAAGTAATGTCAGAACTCTGAAAATAAAAAGTTGGGCAAACTAGGGAGGCTGAATTACAGCAATACAGACCCGGGAAGACAGAAGAGAACTCGTTCAGAACCAGCTCTAAATGAGCTCGCCTCGGGGCCTTCCTGGCAAAGGCCATCATACGACTAAATATGACTAAAAGTAAAGATGTAGAGATGGGCTATAGGAAAGAAATAATATCCAGCTTTTACTGACTAAGTGCTTGGAGCTGAGTATCTCATTTCAAGTTCACAAAGACCTTATGAGGGGTGTACTACAGTTTCCTTTTTACAAATGAAGGAACAGACACCAAACTTTTGAAATCACTTGCTTACACTACCACAGGATGGGCAAGTAGCTGAGCCAGGATTCAAAAGTTGGCCATTTAAAAGCCTGTGTATGTCATTCACATAAGATGAAGAATCTAATTATATATCAGATCCAGGCTCTCAACATCGAGACCAGCTTTGAACTTTGAAAAGCCAACTTTTACATGCTTACTCTGTCACTGAGAAAATCACTGGGGTCATTAAAAATATGAAGTTACAGTTATTCACACCCATCATGAAGTGACATTTACAGAGTTCTTAATCACTGGGCTAGCAATCCAAAGGCTCACTTTTCAAATGTGAGAGCACTTCAGATACCATTTAAAATGCTGCTAAAATCTATCATCAGCCACAGAGAATACATTCCATGATTGCTGTGTTCTTTAAGGTCCCAGGGTCCTAAATAGTAGACTTGGAATAATATGTGCTGAAGCAAAGCCTGATTTTTGGTAAATATGGGATACTTGTGATATACATAAGCTGCCTCCCTGAATATAGATAATTTTGTTTCTATATTCTATATATAGACACATCTCTATATATAGATAATTAAACACTGACACTTTGTTCTATGAATAAGGATAGTAATGAGAAATTTAATTAAGAAAAATGATGACTATGCAACAATGGTCATTAAAGTCAATTGATATCCTAGTTAAATATCAAATATAGGGTAAACGGGGGGGGGGGGGTTGAATATAATGATGCTGGTATTACTGTTACCTTTCAACCCTCATTATGAAATCAGCAGCTGCTGTGACCCTCAGTTTTGTAACACTTTTGCTTTGTTTTGGGACTTCTTACTGACTCACCCACCTCTCATTTATACAGTATCAGTGCTAACATGCTGTTCCTACTGTGAAACACAGGTATGAACTATCATTGCCTTATCCAGAAGCAAACTGACCATCATGGTCTTCCCGTGAGCACCACATGCTCCCTATAGGACAAAAACAGAAAGAGAAATATGAAAAGTCCCCACCATAAAGAGGCTCAAGCATTTAGATGAAAATTGTACATCTGATAGAAATAATATAAAATAAATTATAAAATTTCAGTTAACCATATAGTTAAGTGTGTGTTTCAAGGTGTTTACAATCAGAAGGTATTAAAAAGAAAGAAGTTCAAAAATAAGATTTTGAGTTATTATTTAGAGGAAAACTGATGACTAGATTCACTTAAATAACTTAATAAGAATTTGGGGTATATTAGCAAGCTCTTTACAGCAAAATTAATGAAATAAAGGACATTTGGTCTGAGAAAACAGGAGAACTAAAGTGATCAGGATTTGGATAAGAAAGCAATCACTTTCTAGATAAAATATTCAAGCTCAATCAATGAGAAAAATACTGACCAATTCATTTATTGAACCAACTATAAAATTTTCTGTGGAAAGAAGAGACAATAGAATCAAACTTGAGGCCTCACAAGTCTCAGAAGAGAATGAGAACTAACTTTCTAACACTGTTGAACTTGAATTTGGAAAGCAACAGACTTATAACCCATGTCAGCAATTTGAAAGTATCATGTGCCTTGGCACTGTGCTCTCTCTCTCCATCATTATGTATACCCCTCCTGAGCAACAAGACCTTGGAAACAGAATTTTTCACAAGCATTGAACACAGTGTTTATTAGATCCACTATATGGTGAAGAAACCAGAGAAAGCCAGCCTAAGTGTCCAAATAAAAAATGGGAAGACAGCTGCTTTACCTGGAGGTGTTCACACCCCAGACTTCACAGAGATAAAGCTCAAACAGGATAAAACAATGAGAGATTAGAGTTGCTCATAAAATTAATCAAAAAATACATATATATCAGATTTTTATCCATACATATTATTCAAATATATAAATTATCCAAATATATGTCATATATAATATGTATATATTATCCATATATATATTTTAAGAACCTCTAAATGATGTAGTAATAAGAAAAGAGCATACCAAAAACATCACTTAGAAAAAGTGGGGAAAGAAGATCACTGATTTCACTTCTGAAAGTCAAATAACTGGATTACAGTAAAGTGTGTGTGTGTGTGTGTGTGTGTGTGTGTGTGTGTGTGATGTGTATGTGTGTGTGGTGTGTGTGTAGTGAGTGTGTGATGTGTGTGTGTATAGTAGGTATGTGATGTGTGTGTGTGGTGTGTGTGTAGTGTGTGATGTGTGTGTGTGTAGTGGATATGTGATATGTGTGTGTGTGTAGTGAGTGTGTGGTGTGTGTGTAGTGAGTGTGTGGTGTGTGTGTGTAGTGAGTGTGTGGTGTGTGTGTAGTGTGTGATGTGTGTGTGTGTGTGTGTAGTGGGTATGTGATGTGTGTGTGTAGTGTGTGTTTGTGTGTGTCCCACTAGTTTACTAACTCACAGTAAACATGTATCATAGGTATACATACCTACTGTATCCTGAGAATGGTGCTATGTTGTGAAAGTAGAATAGTCACTGCTACACAGAATTCAGCATTGTTCCATTGACCACAAATGTATATTACCTAATGAATGATGAAAATGACTAATCCAAATACTTACTTTATTCTACTTCCTATGTGCAAAAGTGCTTATCAAAATAAGTATATAAAGCAAAATGGAAGCTTGATATTCCCATGTGAATACCCATTAAAATCCATATAACAAATTCCAATTCCATAAATAAGTGTAAGTAAAGCCAGTAATAAAAACAAACAAACAAAACCTCTTATTTGGAGTTCCTAGATAGTTATCTTATTTCTTCAGAGATATGTGTGTACTGAAATTAAACCATTCATTGAATTTATGAAGGGGACCTTTTGCATTTTTTTTCGGATATGCAGACAGACAGAATCATTTCCGGACTCACAAAGTTTTGGTTTAAATATCTGGTATCAAACAGGTTGGAACTTATTTTAACTAAGGTTTATCTTACCTAACTCAAGTATTACCAGTGCTGCTTGAAGAAAACCAAAAACCATTTGTAGTGGCACCCACCTGTAATTCTGACACTCAGGAGGGCTGGAGTAAGGGACTGCTGTGAGTTCAAGGCCATCCTACATAGCAGGAGTCTGTCTCAAGAAGAGGAAAGGGGTAAAAGGGGGGATAGAAGAAGCAGGTAGGAGAAGGCAGAAGAAGAGAAGAGAGTAAGGAGAAAAGTTTCAATGAACTTGGGATGTGTTCTTGGGGTTTAGTAATCCACAAAGTAAGGAAGAAATTCCTAGTTCCAGAATTAAATTATAGCAGAAAACTCAGCCTCTTGGCACTTCAAAATTGCTAACATTCAGACACGAGCAGCTCTCCTCACGTCCTGAAGAAATTCAATGGAGCAGTACTCTTTCATTTGTAGCAAAATTTTCCTTCCACCTGATAAAAACAGGATCTGGAGTTTAGAAAAGGTCGTTTCTCAAAACACTTTTACCCAATCCTTCTCCTAACAAAATTGAAACTGACAAAAGCAGCACGAACATCAGCATCCTACAATCACGGAAGCCCTCACTGACCACTGAAACAGCTTACACAGTTAGAAATTAGTCCCATTTGAAGCCCTGCCAGCCAAAAAGACACAATCTTGCCCCAGAAAAAAAAATTAGAGTGTTTAGTTGTCGAAGCAAAAAAAGAAAAGGAGAGAGAGTGAGAAAGAGAAAAAAGCAATATTCTTATTGAAAGAACAGAGTAAATCTGGAATAAAATTCTATCTTTCCATCACAATATCATATTATATCAATTGGTTTAACTGGTGGCGGGGAGCCATGGTGGGAAAGAGAGGGGGTGTCCCTGGGAACACACCATTTGACAGCCTGTCTCTCACTGGCCAGACAAGCACACACACATTTTCCTATGCTGGAAATCTTTGCTTCTAAGAGAGCCAATGACAGAATCCCATGCACTCACACTTCAGTTGAACTTGCAAATGAAATTTGCAGACTAGGACAATCCATTGTATTTCTTGGCTTGGATCAAAGTCAGAGCTTCACCTCCAAAGTGCTGACTGGGGAAACTTCCTGAACAAACCAGAACATTTCTTTAAGTAAGTACTGCTCTAACCAGTTTGTTCCCCACCCCACTGCATATGCACCAAAATGAATAAAAATTCAAATATTAGGTGTAGTTAGTCCCTCTGGTTACCACAACCTTTTAAACTAGAATGAAACATGCAAAGGATAGATCTTCTTTAACAGCTACAGACAATATCAAAACTAAAATTTCTAAAGTGCATGTTCCCTTTCCTACACTGTGCTAGACTGTAAAGATAAAGCCAAAGGAAATATGACTGCTCCTTCAAGGGACAAATCACATATTGAGAAAATTACTGTGCCAAACACTATTCTACATGCTAGGTAAAGAACAGTGAACACTACATGTCCTTCTATGGATACAGATAAGTCCACAAGGAAAGGGTGGAGCATAACTAAGTGGTTGAATGTTTACCTTGAATATGCAACACCCTCGGTTCAACTCCTAGTACCACATAAAATGTGATATGAGGAAAAATGTATTTTAGATGATGATAAACTTCTATACAGTAAGTTTTAAAATAAGTCAACAAGTGGGTAGGAAATTCCTGCTATGGGAATGTCTTGACATTTTTTAAACAGGGGAAGCATGGACATTCTCACCACATAGATGATACTACGAAAAGGAAAGACCTGGTTGGAGACACACACCTGGAATCTAGCACTCAGAAGGCTACTGCAAAAGGATGGCAAATTTGAGGCTATCCTTGGCTTTCCAGCAGGATTCTTTCTTAAATAACAAAGAAAATAATAAGTAAATAAACAAACAAAACGTGTGGCTGTCAGCTGTGAGATGAGGTCACAGGAATGCTTGCTGTCTTTGAATAGTAATGGAGACAGAGGAACAATCCAGGAGAAAATTGTGCAGGATCCACAACAGATTTTAAGGGAGAGAATAGTGTCAGTCTATCACACCCACCTCCAGAAGAATCAACACGGATGTAAGCTCTCTCACTAGTCATGTGTGGATAACCTTGTAGATTTTTTACTCTAAACACCAAATAAAATCACAGATATTTCATTTTAACTCATTCTTTCCAATCTCTGTAGGTATTTCCTTTCCTTGGAGTAAAAATAAGTCAGCATGATAAGGACTCCTTTTAATAATCCCATAGATCCTCTCTAAGGCACGATGGTGACAGGAACTTCCAAAGGAGCCCTTGTTACTGATCTAATTGTGTTGCACTTAGATAAAGATGTGGAGATCGATGCTGCATCCTCAAATGTTTCAAAGAAATTGAAAGTCCAGATCTTCACACAAAATCTCTGGATTCTAAATACTGGTAACTGAGATTTAGAATAGAATTGTTTTCAGTTTTGTTACTCTTTTAACTAAACACTGTAATTGTGTCTTAGTTAGAATTTCTATTGTTCGATGAAACACCATGGCCAAAAAGCAAGTTGGGGAGGAAAGGGTTTGTTAGGCTTACACTTCAGCATTGCTGTTCATCACTGAAGGAAGTTGGGACAGGAACTCAAACAGAGCAGGATCGGAGAGGCAGGAGCTGATATAGAGGCCATGGAAGGTGCTGCATACTGGCTTGTTCATCATGGCTTGCTCAGCCTGCTTTCTTATAGAACCCAGGACCAGTAGCTCAGGGATGGCACCACCCACCATAAGCTGGGCCCTCCTCTGTTGATCACTAAATTAGAAAATGCCTTACAGCTAGATCTCAAAGAGGCATTTTCTCAGCTGAGGATCCTTCCTCTGATGCCTCTAGCTTGTGTCAAGTTGACCCACAAAACTAACCAATACAGATGGAAACTTCAGGGTTTGACTAGACATCCACACAGACAACCTTGACCTCTTATTATTTTATTTTATTTTTTAATATCCAGTAACAAAGTGACAACCCTTTCTTTCTCTTGTGGCCAGATAGTTGATGATTTTCAGAGAGTCCCCTTCATACTTCAACTGCAGGCAAAAGAATATTTTTAGGGTTATTTTGACATGATATTTTCCAGTGAAGATATGAGAGTATCCTATGTTGCTGCTGCCACCTATGAAATGTTCAGAACTACAAGGAGAGCATTGTAAACTGGCTATGGTATTTCTACTACAGAGTCCGGAACAGCTGATGAGGATCACATGCCCTCATCTAAACGAGACGCTTAAGCAATAAAGTAATTGACTCAGCAAAGTTGGGGGTGGGGTGGGGAGGAAGCCACCATTAGAAAGAAAGTCTTGGTAATTTCCCAATCCAACCTTTTCCAGCCCACCTTCTGCTTCTTTTGGGTACATGGTTAAATTATTTATGTGTGAATTTCCAAAAACAGCTGAGAAGAAATTCTTATGGAATATGCTCAGAGAATTACTTAGTCAGTGGAGATTTGTGTAAATATTTTTGAAGCATTTATAAGTGACCTAATCCAGACAACTGGGTTTCCTTCTGCACTTTTCCCTCTTAACAGTGGAAACTTTATTCACAAACTCTATGTGAAAGAAATATGTTACTCTAGCCCATGGTGAAGGATCTACAAAATCATTTCTTTCTATAATAGAAATCTTCTTTCTTCAGGTAAATGGGAAACCACAGTCATCAGAGGAAACAACAGGGAATTCCCCTAGGGAAATACTTTTCATCCTCCAAACTTTAACTGACATTAACCAATTAACCAATAGGTAAAGTCAATCTTTTAAAATATGTGAAAATTGAAGCAGAATATATTCTAAAAGCTTTCTCTACAAAGAGATTCAGTGTCTGAGTCTGAATTAGAACTTGGACCTTGTTACCGGCAGTTCAGAGATTCAACTCGGGTAAACATTGGAAAGGTCAGCTGCTCATCAAATTCTTTTCCAACTACAGCAAACGTATCCTTATTAAGTTTCTTTTGCAAAAGTTCCAAGGTGCTGAACCCTCATCTGTTGCCACCAATAATTAACAATCCAAAACAACCCAAATACAGAGAATTTGTTGTTGGCACGTTAAAGCTTCAGACTATCTGAGGATCAGAGCATGTGGGAATGGGAATGGGAAAAAGCCAAGCTAGGAAAAAAAGACATCAGGCTCAGAATTATCCCAAGATTTTTCATTCCCTGTTCAAACAGGTTTGCAGGGGTAAAAAACAAAACAAAACAAACAAACAAACAAACAAACAAACAGAAAACAGCTTATCCTCATCAAAAAAAGACTTTGCACTCCTCAGAAATGGGCAAAAGTAAAAGCTAAGCAAAGTAGTATCTCTGGCCTAATAATGCAAAGTATTTTAAAAGTGGATTAATAAAATAGGCTGTTTAGTATTCCACTGAGTTAACTTTAGTTTAAACCTATTTATCTGCTCAAAGCACAATGAATTTAAAAAAAAAAAAATGCCTGAGCTCTTCCTCTACATTGAATTTCCCCCTCACATTCTTTCTGCATATCCCGCATTTAAAAAACAAACAAACAAACAAACAACCTCATAAGCCGAATTCAAACAACAGCATCTAGTGTAGAAGTTGAGAACAGAGAGGTTATCACCTTTAGCACTTTCCAAATCTCACACCCACACACTCTCTAAGACTAGTCTCTACATGACATGCTTTACCTGACAGAGGTGCATGATGGACTGTGTGATACATAAGAAAAAAGACAGAACTCTAACAGGATTTAAATCTCTATTTCATACACAAGCTTTACTTGACATGGGTTGTAGACATAAACGTGAAGAAACAACAAACCAGAGAGAAGAAAATCATTGTGGCATTGAGTTAGGCAAAATTTTCTCAAGAAAGATACAAAAGATACACACAAATACATGCACACACATACACAATGGACAAATCAAAGTTAATAAAATACAACATTTTTGTTCTCCAAAAGACACAATTAAGATAATGAAAATGCAAGTCATAAACTGAGAAATATTTGTGAAACATATTTGTCAAAGGGCCTATAAAATTCAACAACAAAATACACAACCATTTTGTTTGTTTGTTTGTTTGTTTGTTTGTTTGTTTTTCGAGACAGGGTCTCTCTGTATAGCTTTGCACCTTTCCTGGAACTCACTCTGTAGTCCAGGCTGGCCTTGAACTCACAGAGATCTGCCTGCCTCTGCCTCCCGAGTGCTGGGATTAAAGGCATGAGCCACCACCGCCCAGCTTACAACCATTTTTTTTAAAGTCATCAAAATTTCAATAGGCAATCAGAAGAGATATGGATAATCAATAGGTATAGGAAAGATGTTTGGCATCACCAATCATCAAGAAAATATAAATTGACAATATAAAAAAATACTTGTTGGAAAATGTACTTATCCAATACAATACCATTTATAATGATTATATACAATGAAAAGATTTAAAGAAAATTAAAATTGAAACCACAAAAAAAGTTTCTACCAAACATCAAATAGAATAAAGTTAAACAGATTTACAATATCAAGTGCTGCTGAGGACAGAGGCAACTCTAGTCACTGCTGGGAGAATGGTACACACTACAGCTGCACTGACGGCCAGTGGGGGATGTAAGTGCACACAGATACAGACTCCTGAGTTTTCTAAAAATACCAAAACTACACAGGAGAGAAGAGACAGACCCCTCAGCCAGTGGTGGTGGCAAGAGCCGGTCTGCACGTGGAGGAGAATGGAAGTAGATTCTCATCTTTTCCCACGAACAAAGTCAACTCCAAATGTATAAAGACCTGAAACTCTGAAACTGTGAGAAAGGAAAGTCCAGAAGTCCTTTAATATATAGGTCCAAGCAGAGAAGACATCTTCAACGGTCCTGCAGCCACTCAGAAAACAAAGCCCAAAATCAAGCAAGGGGACATCATAAATCTAAAAGATTCTGGATAACAAAAGAGTTTATTGAGTGAACATGCAGCCTACAAAATACCAGCCACATGTCTGACAAAGGATTAATATCTAGAATCTACAAAGAACTAAAAAAAGAAAAGAGAAAAGAGATCAAGCAACCAATCAATAAATGGGCTAATGAAATAAAAAGACATTTCTCAAATGATAAAGTAGAGATGGCCAATGAACCTATGGAAATAAAAAAGTTGAATTTCATTAGTCATCAAAGAGATGCAAATTCAAATTGCGTCAAGATTCTATCTTACCATAATCCAAATGACAGTCATTAAGGAAACAAGTAACAAATGTTGGCAAGAACTCAGGCAAAAGAAAATCTTCCTACACTGCTGGTGAGGAAATCCTAGGGTAGCCACAATGGAAGTCAGTGTGGCTGTTCCTCAAAAACCTGAAAATTGACCTTCTATATGACTCGTCTCTGTTTCTCTCAGGTATTTACTCAAGTGACTTCAGAGTCAACACATAATCACTTACACAGTAATTTTCATTGGTGCACTATTCGAATTAGCTAAATGATGGAACCAACCAAAATGTTTAACAATATAGGGATGGGTAAAGAAAATGATGTGTGTGTGTGTGTGTGTGTGTGTGAGAGAGAGAGAGAGAGAGAGAGAGAGAGAGAGAGAGAGAGAGAGAGAGAGGAGTGTGTGTGTGAGTGTGTGTGTGTGTGTGAGTGTGTGTGTGTGAGAGAGAGAGAGAGGGAGTGTGTGTGTGTGTGTGTGTGTGAGAGAGAGAGAGAGTGTGTGTGTGTGTGAGAGAGAGAGAGAGAGTGTGTGTGTGTGTGTGAGTGTGTGTGTGTGAGAGTGTGTGTGTGTGAGTGTGTGTGTGTGAGAGAGAGAGAGTGTGTGTGTGTGTGAGAGAGAGAGAGAGAGTGTGTGTGTGTGTGTGAGAGAGAGAGAGAGAGAGTGTGTGTGTGTGTGTGAGAGAGAGAGAAAGAGAGAGAGAGAGAGAGAGAGAGAATATTTTTTCAATCATTAAGAGGAATGAAGCCATATTGTTTACAAGAAAATGGGTACAAGTGGAGATCATCATATTAAGTAAAATAAGCCAATCTCAGAAAAACAGGTATTGTGTGTTCTCCTCTAATTTTTGGTCCCTAGATTTTATGCAGATACATAAAACTGTATTACATAATTATGAAAAGCAGCAGTGTAGCTGTTGGGTGCTGATGGGAGGGAGAGGGAGAAGTGTAGCTGGGGGAGGGGCTGAGTGGAGGCGGAGGGGAAAGGAACGGGGAGCTGGGGATATGAGGGCAAGTAAGTTTAACATATATATAGGCATAAACCTTTAAATTTATTCACTAATTGATTGAAAAAGAAAAAGAAAACCAGTGTGGCAATGTCATACAAAGTGCTAAATACAGATTTATCATATGGGCCAACAAGTACCACATGTTTAGCAAGAAAAATTAAAACGTACTTCCACT
This sequence comes from Peromyscus maniculatus bairdii, assembly GCF_049852395.1. Taxonomy (NCBI): domain Eukaryota; kingdom Metazoa; phylum Chordata; class Mammalia; order Rodentia; family Cricetidae; genus Peromyscus; species Peromyscus maniculatus. The sequence continues at coordinate 55,578,703 of NC_134866.1, forward strand.
GAAAGAATTGCTGTGAAAATCCAGAACAAAGCAAGAAGTAACCCAAATGCTCATCAGCTGCTAAATTCCCAAGCTGAGGAAATTCATAATGTGAAATAGTACTTTTCAGTAAGATACAAAATACTATTATCAAAGTAACCATATAGATAAATCTCAAAAACTTTGTGTAAACAAAATAGCCTACATCCGAAAGACTACCATATTCTGTTACATTTGCTGAACTTCCGCAGAAGGCGAAGCCATGATGTCAGAAATCAGACTGACAGCTTCCCAGCACCGGGTGGGGTGGGCAAGGGAAGAGCAGGCTGCAAAAGACACAGAGTGCTGTTGGGGGGCAGAGCTTACTAGCGTAGAGCTGATTGTGGTGAATTCTTGAAACTCATACTGTGCACGAGTCAAATTTATTGTCTGGACATTATACTTCAATAAAGCGAAAAGAGAGATCTCCGTGTCAGGGAGTCTACATTTGCTCTCATTCTTCTACAAAATTTTGCTCTTTGAAATATTTATTTTTGTGATTTCATAGTAGGTTTGAGGTTTTATTTCCAAATGTAACACATTAAACATTTACATTTGATTGTTTTGTTATTATTTGGCATTAATAAGACATCAAAAAAACTGAAAAATGATTTGACTTGCTCCTTTGTCACCTCTAGAACATCGTTTTTGGGAGAGGGAAGGCCTCACCTCAAGCCAATATTTCTCACTATGTAATGTAATTCACCAAGCAGTCATTGAGTCAACTGTTGTCTTGAATGTAGGAACTAGAATGCTCCGTTAAAATTCAAGTCTATTGCTGTTAAATTTCAAACAGGGACAAACCGCTGAGGTGCCTATTTAACACATCAAAGCTGGACCTGGCTGCCAGGTTCTCCCAGCATTCCTCAGCCCCTACCTATTACAGGATATGGCTTACATACCACCACCCCCATGCCCTCTACCCTGAACTCTCCAGCCCAGGGCCTGGGCTGCCCTTCACCCAGAGGTTCTTCCCTATATAACAGACATTTTGGTTACCCACCCTGTTTGGACCTTTGGCCTCCTGGCTGCTGCACCTGGTTCTCCCTTCCTTCTTCCCCTCCCACTCTCCCCACATGGACAAGTTCAGCCTGGTCATGTCCCTGGACTCTCCCAGATGTCCCTGCCTCTGACTATGCTCTCCCTTTTAACTGCAATAAACTTTCTCTTCCACCATACCTAGGAGCAGTCAGGTCCTTTCCTTTTCATTTCTTTTTGTCATTCGGTTATTTAGTGGTGTAATCATGAACAAAGCACTTGTTATGGTTTTATTTCTGATGCTCTAACAAAACATCCTGTTTTGCTCTCAGTTTAACTTTCTCCTTGCTTATACTGTTCCCTGTCTAGAGAACGATGGCACACATCCATACCCACAACCAAACTGATCTAGACAATTCATCATTAAGCCTCCTCCTTTCCTGGTTGTTCAAGGTTGTGTCAAGTTGACAATTAAACCTGGCCAGCACTGCCATCTTAGTCAGGGCTTCTGTGGCTGTGATGAAACACCAAGACCAAAAGCAAGTTGGGAAGGACAGAAGTTTATTTCACTCACAATTCCATGTAACAGTTCATCATCAAAAGCAGTGAGGGCAGGAACTCAAGCTGGGAAGGAACCTGGAATCGGGAGCTGATGCAAAGGCCACAGAGAGGTTGTTTTCTGGCTTGCTCCTCGTGGCTTGCTCTGCCTGATTTGTTATAGAACTCAGGACCATCAGCCCAGGCATGAGGCCACCCACAATGGGTTGGACCCTCCCCCATCAATCTCTTAATAAGAAAATGCCCTAAAGGCTTGCCTACAGCCTGATTTCAAGGAGGCATTTTCTCAAGTGAGGTTTCTTCCTCTCAGATGACTATAGTTTGTGTTGAAATAAATCTAGTCAGCACAACTACTAAACCTTTACCGTCCCATAGTGTGCAATGGAAATGACAGCAGTGCCTGTCTTGCAGGGTGGTTCTGAGGAGTCAATGAGATAATCTATTAAAAACGCTGAGAACAGCACTTGGTGTATAAACAGCTCTCCTTGATGGTCCGGGTGAGGTGCTAAAACTACAAAGGAGGATAAAACAGGGTTTATTTCTCTTGTTTGTTTTGACTAGCCTAAGTTTAGCATAGAGGCTGAGAACAAACTAGTAACAGTATGTCAGACAGAACACAAGAAAGAAATGTTTACATAATGTGAGAGCACAGATGGTGATCAATACAGAGGGAGAAGAGAGACTGTCAAGGAACCCTGTAAAGAATAATTAAGGCTCAGAGGAAATAGTAATTCTACAGGCAAGAAAAGAACATAAACAACCATTGTGATCATATACCAAATCTCTGCTAAATGATGTGTATTGTGATATGTATTTTCCAAAGGCCATTTCTCTTGCAATTGTTCCAACAATTTTCTGGGGCAGGTACTGCTGTAACCTATTTTATACAGTAACAGACAGTTGAAGATAGTAATCCCCTTGTCTGAAGTCACAAAACTAGAATTCTACATGCCTTAAACCAAAGGCAAACTCAGTGTTCTTACTCTGAAACCTATGGTGCAAACAAACAAAAAACCAGCAGAGCATAGGAACTAGTAAGTTTGGGGGCAGAACTCAGAGCTCAGTGACTAGACCATGGATAAAGTTAGGAAGACCAGCCTCAGGGATCCTATAACCATGGATCCTATCTCGGACAAGAGATCCATTATTTCCATGCAGGAAGTCAGTATTACTTGCTTTTCTATACCTGACCAGACACAACTTAAGGGAGGAAGAATTTGTTTGGGCTTGCACAATCATGATGGGGAAGGCAGGGCAGCAGGAGGTAGCTGGTCACATGACATTGAGAGCCAAGAATCAGAGAGAGATGAATGATGATGTTCAGCTTGCTTTCTCCTTTTTATTCAGTTTGGAACTACCACCACCACCACCACCACCACCACCACCACCACCACCACCACCATACCCCCAGTGTAGCCTGTGGAACGATGCTGCCCACATTTAGGCTGGGTCTTACCATCTCAATGAACCTAATCTATAAATTCCCTCATGGACATGCCCAGAGATTTCCCAAAAGGTTATTCTAGATCTGTTAGGCTCACAATATTAGCTCCAGAAAGCATTCACAGCCTGCTGTCATAGCAGTGTTTCCTAGGTGTAACCTTCCTTTGACAGAGGTTTGTAAAGAGGTGGTCCAGTGACCTCATGGAACCAAAGCCCTGGGGTATGTGTTAGAAATACTGACTTCACAGGCATCATACATACCTGTGGGACCAGAACCTCTTGGATCTGGACCTGGCACTTGCCTTTATAATAACCTCTCCTGGCGTTACACATACTTACTGAAGTTTGAAAGCCCCATCTATTGCAGAATTATTCAGTCTCCACACCTCAGTGTGTGTACAGATCATCTAGGAATCCTTTCAACAATAAGGTTATGGTTCAGTCAGTTGGGAGAATGATATGTATTGAACTATGCTTGGTATTGTGGACAGCTTGTTGCAAAGACCAAGTCTGGAGCCACAGGGCTATAGAACATCCCAGCCAGATTTCTGCTCCCCTTCTAGTGCCCCTCCTGCTCTAGTGTTTACCTCCATACTACTTGTCTGCACTGAAAACCTTTGAAACTTTACTGAGAAGCATTGGTCAAGCCATTTTCTTTATTTATTTTCATATATTTAAAGGGTAGTATCTTTAAAAAGATATTTCTTTGATGTCAGGAATGCTCTCTGAAGTTCTAGGGGAATCTAAGATGTGAGGTTAGTAATACATAAAATAGACTGATAATAACAACAAATTGGGTTTTCCTAAAGAATGATGCATAGTATACAGCTATAGAGTTATAAACAATTTCTTCAACACAGTGTTTTTAAAAACACAATGAAACCAGCAAGACTGCCATCTCTGAAGTCATCCAGGACTGACTAAGGAGGTGTCTCAGAATGAATCTCCTTATTGAGAACTCAGTGAATGTGAGAATGCTAGTCTCCTGTGCAGACATGCTCTGGAAGCCTGTCCTTGCTGGTATCCTGGCAGGCAAAGAGCTGGGTGCAATTGGCTGCCAAGGCTTCAACTCCCTGGCACCAAGCAATAGCCAGAGCCACTCCAGCTGAAAGGCAGCCTTTGCACTCCAGATGAGAAGGGCTGCTTAGAAAATTACTTTCATCTCCTGATGTTTGTTACTCTGTGCTATCATATTCTTAGAGCATCAATTCTCAGTCCTTTGCATTTCTGCAGTGCCTTTCTTAATAGATGTCCATTAACCTGGACTCATTCTTGGCTTTGCAGTCTAAACAGTTACTTTATCTCTGTGGTTAAAACCCTTCTGTTGTTTGTATTTAATTTAAATGAATTGAATAGGCATTTTTATAAAGGGGCTCCATTATGTTCTCTATCAAATGAACAGAACTGAACGCCGAGAGCTCCCCAGAGGCAACAGTCTTGTTTTATTTGGTGTGTTTTAGGTGGTACTTTTTGGTACTCAGTCCTTCCAGATTGGGTCAGCTAGGCCAGGGGGGAATTGTACACATTTGGGAAATAATTGTGATTCAATTTTTCTCTATTTTGTTTCCTCCCTGCTCACCATAGGTAATTCATCCTAATACCTTTTATTGAATACCTACTGTATGGGTAATAATCCACACACAGTGTTCAGTTTTAAATAGATAACTTTAAAGAAGTTAAATATAGTTCCTGCTCTCACAAAATTTACTGGCTGATGGAGGAGACAGAAATAAGCAATAACACGAGATAATATGTTCCAGGATTTAATTCAGAATGTTTGAATTAGCAAAGCTGCTTATTTCCCCATGGGCAGGATCACTATACCCCCAATTGGTATACTGCCAATAGGGAATACAATGGTGTATTGGATGTGTGTAAAGTACAGTATCCTTCATACACACACACACACACACACACACACACACACACACACACACACACACACACCTTTCCCTGTACCGTGGTGCCTTTATTCAAGCAAACCTTATTTCACTTCATAAAGGCCCTCAAATTTAAGAGTAGTGATGCTAGCAACTCAAACATGCAAATTCAGTTCAAATTCAAACACAGTTCAATTCAAACACAGTTCTTCTTTCAGCCCTGCATCACCTGTTAATCTGCTGTTAATTTTTATGATTAACCAGTAATAATAGTGTTTTACTGAGTTCTTTGAGCAGATGAACTTAGCAGAAATGTTTCTGAAGCAGACAAGGGGTCATGGACCAAGTGGACAAAAAGATGGGTAAACTGGGGACCCATTGTTTGGAACTCTCAAAACTAAAACTGAAAACAATCAGGCATCACTCATCTGACTGTGCTTCAGAGCTAGGGTCTGCTTACCTCAGGAATCCACACCTGGGGCTAGAAATTTGCTCAATCACTTCTGACCACTGGTTGGTCTCTCCATCTATAAGCACCCAGAACTGCTCTTACCACCTAGAGAATGTTCCATCTTCACATTTGCCCAATCTCCACAGATTCTTTGTACCTCAGCATACTAACAAGAAAATTCAAGTTATAAGAGCATAAAAGGTACTATAATGATGTATGACCAAAATGCCCAGAAAATTCTTTCCTAGACATCTCTTCTATAACCCATCTGTTTACGAGGTGGTAAGTATGCATGTGCACATTTGTTGAGAGAGGGTCTCATGGCCTAGGCTAGCCTCAAGCTTGGTACATAGCCAAGGATGACCTCGGATCTACCACCCTCCTTACTGCCCCTCCAGAGTGCTTGGGTTACAGGGTTGCACCACTACAGCCAGTTTATGAAGCTCTCAGGCTGGAACTCAGAGTTTTGTAGATGCTGGGCAATCATTCAATAATGGTAAGATTACTGTGACCAATTTTTTTTTTAAATTCAAGTCTTGCTTTATTAGAGAATTATCTTTATTGATTGATTTTTAGACTGAATCTTCTATTCCCCAAAAGGATTTGAAATAGTTTCCACAAAAAGCTACTCATGCAATTTATCTGTAAGTTTCCCCCATGCCGCAACATGGTAAAAGGAGAAAACCTAAAATACCAAAAAGGCAGACATTAGGACTACCCCCCATTTAAATCTAGCCTGCTAGGCCATCTGCCACCTTGAACAATATTTATTCGACATTGTATATGATACCCACACCCTCTGCTGCATTGTGAGTTTTTTGAGAAGTAAAGCCATGTTTTAGTCAACATTTTAGTCAAGGAGCTTTGGCAAGTTGCCAGATGCAAGCTAAGTTGTTTTGTTTTTGTTTTTTTCTTTCCTTCTTTTTTTCATGGTTAACGGGAAGGTTTTTATTGTAGATATGAGAGAGAAAAACCAGAAGCATCTGGAAAACTCCAGAGCATAGAGAAAGAAAGGAGCAGACTGAATATGGCCAGCAGATTAGACTTGGCCAGGGCTGTCTCCGAGAAAGGGAGAGTAGCAGGGGATAGAGAATAGAGAAAACATAGCAAGAGAAGCAAGAGCAGAGCAGAGAGTGAAATCTGAGTTTTCAGTCCCTGTTTATTGAATCTGCTTCTCAGTTTCTACGTTCCAACACCTTTCAAGAGCTATATCTTTATTTTAGTATTGGAACATGTAATTTCAGTATATTAAGGTAGAATGTGGCTTTCTGTTTAATATAATGTTAAAATGTTTACAAAGAGCTAGGATACGATCATTCATCAAGTGATTTTTATTTGTTTGTTTCATTTTATTTTATTTTGCATGCTATCCTGGCTAGTTTTATGTCAACTTGACATAAGCTAGAATCGCCTGAAAGGAGGGAACCTCAATTTGGAAAATGCTTCATAAGATCTGGCTGAAAGGACTTTTCTTAATTTAGTGATTGATGAGGAGAAGGGCCCAGCCCATTATGCATTGTGCTACCCCTGCGATGGCAGTCCTAGGTTCTGTAAGAAAGCAGGCTGAGCAAGCCAGTAAGCAGCACTCCTCCATGGCCTCTGCATCAGCTCCCACCTCCAGATTCCTGCCCTGTTTGAGTTCCTGTCCTGACTTCCTTCAGTGATGAATAGTGCTGTGGAAGTGTAAGCCAAATAAACACTTTCCTCCTCAAGTTTCTTTGGTCATGGTGGTTTCATCACAGTAATGAGAACCCTAACTAAGACACATGCATTTATTTGTATATGAATTATGTACGCATGGCTCTTCATATGTCTTAGATAAACACATGCACTAGAGTATGTGCTTGTGTGTGCACATGCATGTGGAAGCCAGAAGTTTATATCACTCCACTTTATTGAGGCAGTGTCTTGCTGAAACTGGAACTCAGCAATTCAGATGGTCCAGTTGGCCAACTGTCTTTCTAACGCTTGGATTGTAGGTGGGCCACTATACCTGACCAACTTTTACAGAGGTTCTAGGGCCCCAAACTCTGGTTCCTGTGAGTCTGTGACAAGTATTTTATTTACTGAGCTATCTCCTAAGTTCCTATCATTTTTCATTTTCAAAGTCAATGAAAAAGTACTTTTGTCTATCCCCTCTGTTGATTTTTCTATCCAGAGTGTTCTCAAACAACTCCTCTACCCACCAACTAAACTGAAATGGTGGGAGCATAAAGAAATTTTTCAACATGCCCATTTTTTAACCCCTTCCTGCCATTCTCATGGCTGCTGTTCATCACTCCTGTTCCTACAGAGAGGTGTTAATAGAGGGAAATTTAACATTCCACTGCCAATCCTTTTTAGAGGATGACTGGTCACTATTAATCATCATTTTAAAATTGTATCAATGCTATTTATCTTAGAACCTCATGACCTCCTCATTGTTTTCTAGAATATTCTCCACTAAAAGAAAAAAATATCGCCGGGCGGTGGTGGCGCACGCCTTTAATCCCAGCACTCGGGAGGCAGAGCCAGGTGGATCTCTGTGAGTTCGAGGCCAGCCTGGGCTACCAAGTGAGTCCCAGGAAAGGCGCAAAGCTACACAGAGAAACCCTGTCTCGAAAAACCAAAAAAAAAAAAAAAAGAAAAAAAAAAAAGAAAAAAATATCTTCATGCCTGTAATCAATACTTTGTGTTTTGAAAATACAAGCTTGTTGTCAATGCAAAAGCTAAGGTTAATCTTTATTTCAAATATTACATATTATAAAATGTTGTAATATTCTAATCTATGGCTTGTTTAATCTTCAAAACATCTTTAAATCTTTCCACCTTCCAAATTTGAGCCCAAATGTTCCTTACCAAAAAAATTACTATTGAGCTGAAGATGCTTGCTGCCAAAGCTGACAATCTGACTTCAGTCCCTGGGACTCATAAGATGGGAGGAGAGAACTGATTCCTGATTGTTTGTCTACTGCCTCCCATGAACATGCCATGGAATGTGTGCACACAACACACACACACACACACACACACACACACACACACACACACACAGTAATAAAATATATTAAAGTAACTATGTTTAAACTTTATTTTCTTTATCCATCTCCTGTTAATAACCTGTACATATGCATGTCATGAAACAGGTAATAAATATTTTCCAAATAAAAAGCAAGACTCTTTCTCTTCTTGCCCCATCATTACATCTGCACCTTCACCAACAGAGCAGCCTGTCATCAATCCATTCACTACAGATTGATACAGATTGACAGCTTCCTAGGAGACTTGTTTTCATTTTTTGTAAAATAATCTAACAAAACACATGAAATATTTAAGCATGAACATATTAGCCACCTAAGTGTATGTGAGCAGCTGCCTTCAGATGTGCATCATGTAAGGATGATCCTGAGCAGAGAGAGGAAAGAACAGGCAGAAACCCAAATTATCTTCTCAGTCACCCTAACTGTCCTTCTTAATCTGTGCTAGACTTAAGCAACCAAATGTAAAGAAAAATTCAGACAAGGTTTAAACTATAAAATAAAAGGTGACAAAGTAACTAAACCTCACAGTCTATAGAGATGAAGTAACTGAGAAAACTCAACCAGGAACATAGTAAAAATAATAAATTATCATTAATGAATAGGGTTGGGTGATAGATACAGTCATCAGAAAATAGTGAAATGCAGTTAGTGGGAGCTGAGAAGAAATGAGGCAGCTGGGAACTAATGTACAACAAATATAGTAAACCAACTCCATAGAGCAGACAATACATAACCATCCATCAGGACCTGGTTCTACAGTATTGAACAGTAACAATTACAGCAGAGCAACCTACACTTTGTGAGCACATTATATATATTTTATGTGTTGTCTCAAATTTCTAAAATCCTACAATATAAAATATCCCTGTTTCTTGTTTTTCAAGTTTTTAAAAGTATGGAAAGCAAAGAAGGTAAGATAGGGAAACTAGAAGGTACTTAAGCTTTTGTTGCCTAAGTTCATCTAGCTGTACATTATCTAGCTAGCTTCCAACAGAGTTTTGGAACAGTGGAATAATAATTCAGGTACACTGCAGATTTCATGAAGAACTAGAGTGTTAGGTTGGGAAACTGAGGCAGAACCTAACATGTTCCAGAAAGAAAGGAGAGGTCCTTGATACATGTCACATGGCACTCATATATAGTACCCAAATACAACCTGTATGCAGAGAACTGTCAAGCGCAAGAAATGGAGACAAAAGTCATCATCATCCCAGGCCTGAGTGGGATTCTAGCAAAGGAGAGTCTAAGCTTGAGGGTTATGTGGTTGTGGGCTAGACAGATACTGCTGTGACCCATGCAGCTTACAAAGCCCAGGACTCAGAAACTGAAAATTACTTACAAAGACCCTGTCCTAGCTCTAAATGCCCACAAAAATGTGGATAATTGTAGGGAGCCGCCATTCTAAGATGGCGCCGACTTCCTGATAGCCCAGCTGTAAACAACTCCATATTTGGCTATGCTCCTAGGACTACATGTCCTAAGGTCCGCACATGCATGAGTATGGTAATTGACTCCATGTCCTCAGCCTATCCCGTGGCTCCCCGTGCTCGCATTCTGGCGGGATCCAATCACGGACTGGACACGTTTGCTTGAATCCTCATATAAGCAGCTGCAATTTAGTTCTTTCTCGGGGCCCCTCACCTCCAGCTCTCCCTTAATCAAGAGGCGCTCCAATAAAGTGTGATCTGAGAAGAATCCTCGAGTGGTGGTCGTTCTTCCTCGCTGGCCGAGGAGCTCGCCGCAGATAATGATGTCCATAAACTTGAAGCCCACTGCAGTTAATTCAATGAAGACTAATAGTAAAATCCAAAGCCCTCCGAAGCCTCGTCAGATCCTTCATTTTTAGGCAGGTGAACAAATGATGAACGAACTTCCCCATTTTTTCAGGATAAATTATTCCTCTAGAATCATTCACCAAGCTTTTAGAAATATTTCCATGTCCCGAATCAAACCTACAGCATCAGAATATCAGATGGTAGGGCACAGGAAATTGTTTTTTTTTTTTTTCAAAGCATTGTGAAGAACTTTGATGATCTGTGTGACTCATCTGCATAATAAATCTAAAGGCAGTGATCAGGAGTCCACAGACAGGAATATTCTCCAAGCCTGTATCTGTGTGCTAGCTCTGATGAATATATTGCTACTTCCCTGTTCAGAATACCAGTGTGAGGTTGACACCTCATTTCATATGACCTGGTACTTTAGGGGCCCAACCAGTTCCAGTCCTTCAGCCAGACAGCAAAGGCCCTCTGGATTTAGACATTTCCACTGTAGAAAGTAATGGAGTAAGATCTCAAACTGGGGTCTTCACATACAGGGGTTTGGGAATGATGTAGTCAGTTGTGGATAAGAAGGAAACAGCTTGCTAAGTGGTTCAATGAACTGGAAACAGCACTGCTCCATTACACAGAAATGTGTGGACAGTGACTGTGAGTGTGCTTCCCTAAATCGACGGCAGCTTTGCAGGGGCAGTAGTTAGGACAGTGGCTGGCTTTGCTCCCATCTTCTGGAACTTGTTTTTTTTGGCTTCCTTTTTTCTTTTCTGTGTGATAGATTTGAGGCAGAAGAACACTGGCTTCAAGATCTCCAACTGGCTTCTCTTAGAAAAATTATAATTTTTTTTTATTAAATCCCTTGGAACTATTAGAGTTTTGAGTTAAATTGTTCAGTATGCTTATTCATTTGATGAGCAATCAGTGCCTTGGGTTGACTTGAGCAACTAAGGAATCTTTTATCATTTATCTTAAGGACTCAAAGTTTCCTGTCCTTATTTCTTATTATTTATGGAGGGGTCTTACCCAGTAAATGGCAGGAAGTAATTTCTTCCTCCATTTATGGCAGCTTCTGGATAGATTTGCTTCAATTATGGCTTGGATTGAGATTAGGTAAGGGATTAAGTTGCTGATAAGGGGTTTGTGTTTTTCACTGTCACCTGCATATACATAATCCACTTTGATGTCTTCCTCCTCATGTGCACATTATCGGTTTAACTGGCTAGGTGTTGGCCAAAATAAACAGGAAGTTGCCTACTAACTTGGATTAACCTGGCTATTGCTTGCTTTTTCTGCTATTTAAACACAACCAGAAATTAGCCATAAAGAAAAACTAGATTCTCTTTAGAGACTTAAAAATATAATTGCTTTTCTGAGAGTGTGTTAAATGGGTCAATGCCAAGAAGATGGGGGAATGGTAGAAAGAATTAAGACTCCTTCTGACAAAGGAATGTGATGGCAATATCACACGTAGGAGAAAGGGTAAACAGTGTCTTTTTGGTGCAAAGTGTAACTTCTTAGAACTTAAAAGAAGCGCTGCTAATAATTTCTCACAAGCTGAGAATTAAGCTCAGAGAAGCAGCCATCTTGCAAAGAACTGGTATTTAGAGCAACAGATGGCCTGAAGACAGACCTTAATAGGGAATCAGCACAAACATAGCACCTGCTTTCCCAAGCCTGCGTTTCCTGCAGTGGTGTGGCTATCATTTCCTCAAAAACACTGCCCTTATTAAAACAGCTGACACAAGATACACCTGAATCTATCCACTTTACCCTCCTCTTGCACAACAGCCTTGGTTTCAGGCCAAAAAACAGGTTGAAGTTGCTATCCCAGTCATCTGAATATAGTGAGGGGAATGGAACACCTTTTTTTTTTTTTTTTTTTTTTTTTTAAGACAAGCAGGACTTTGCAAGGAGTTAAACAAAAACTTTACTTTGCAATAGTGAAAGGGTGATTTTTGTAACATAATTATATCACAAAAGCTATAGCCAAGGAGAACAACATGTACCCTTGAATTACTTATTGTGATAGACAATTCCAAACAGTCTGTAGAGACCAGTGTCAGATAATTTAAAAATAAAACATGTAAACAAGTTGGCTGCCTCTCTGAGCTTGACTCTGGCCCAAACTCTATACCGCAGAGTGAAGGAAAAGTTAGGGCTGAAAGTCAGGTGGCCAGGTCTCAACTTTCAGCTCACTTTTCCTCACTGTGCCTCTCAAAGCCCTTTTTGCATCTTTGTAAATGGAAGCAACAATGCTATCTTTCTCGAAGGGCTGCTGGAAGGACTCAATGATATCAGTCACACTTGTACTACACAAATGTTTGCTGACATAAAAAGACTTTCAGCACACACCTTTTGTTATATATATATATATGTGTGTGTGTGTGTGTGTGTGTGTGTGTGTGTGTGTGTATACACACACACACACACACACACACACACACCTCTTTCAGGATGAAGGAGCTATAACAACGAAACAGAATACCTTTGATACACCAAGAGCTCATTTTTTTTTTTTAACAGAATACAAGATGAACAGGTCTCTGTGCCTTGGACATTTCAAAGTTAGTTATTCTCCTAGTATTAACAAGGTCCCCCAACTGGCTCCCATAATCCTATCTATGAGTTAAACCATTTCTAACATCCCTTTCACAAAGCCAAGACCTTTGGGAACTCATGGAATACAAGGGTGGATCAACGTGACTACATGATTAGTCAGGGAACAAACATTCCAGGTAAGCAGTTTTGTTTTCTCCCAAAGATTAAATTCATTCCCAGCTGTGGAGACTAATGGGCCCCGGGGATCTTTCTCTATATATTTAACAAGGAGATAACTAAGTGGCTAAGTCAACAACAATCAGAAGGCAGGTGCAAGGAACCAAGCAACTTTCTTACAAATGTTATTTTTCCTTAAGGGAAATAAGACACACCTTTAATACCAGAGCTGTGTGAACTGCACCATCGGGAGAGGACTACAAACCAGGAGGCAGTTCTCATGAGCAATCAGCTTAAACTCTGACCTCTGTAAGAATGGAGTTTAAGACACAAGCTCCTTTGGCTTGACCACCCAGGCTCAGATCCTTGGCCTCAACTTTGAGTAAGTCCTTTGCTGTCTGTAAAATCTAAACAACCACTCAAGTGATTAATTCCTTTGAAATGTCTTTTCCCCCTTCTTTCCCATTTGTAGGTGTCTCTGCCTTTTTTTTTTTTTTTTACCATCTCCTGCCTAGATTCTCAAGGGTCCCATAGTACTCTTTTAGACTCTTCAAGTCTCTATTACCAATAAGTATCCAAGTGACATTCTCAAACATGGTCTTCCAAAGTCACACTTCAACTTAAAATGTAAGGCAAACTCTATGAGGTCTCTAAGTCTCACTTTTCTACCCTGTTTTTAAGGCCCTGCATCATCTGACCACACCCTACGAACTTGAACTTGGCCTTGTATTCCAGTTAGACTGGCTTTCTCTCAGGTTCCCTGGATATGCAAGACACACCCCTCACGGCCTGGCTGCCCTTCTCACATAGGTTATTGGCCCTGTGTGGAATAGCCTACATCTCCAAATTCAAAGCAAATTGTTCATCCTCTAGGACTGAGAGTTGGCATTATCTCATACTTGACTGCTTGAGAAGCCTTCCCTCTATGCTTCAAAAGAAGAGTGGCATTTCACATATGCACTGGACTTGCTTCCATAACTAGATCATAAATCAACTCACAAGATGTTGATTCCCAGTGCCAAATACAATTTTAGGCATATTTAGTTTTTTTTTCCTTTGAGTAATTTTGCATGCCCCTTCTGTGTCTATGGAATTTTCTTGATGAAACCAACCTTTGTCACCAATATTCAATTTAGAATGCCAACTTAGAACTACGTTTTAGTAAAGCCTCCATATAGCCTAACCACGAAAAGGCATTAGAAAAGTGAGGTGAATTACTAAACAGTGATGATGGAGATCTGGCTTCTAGATCCCAGGCCACTGCTAATCAAGCTCTGAGATTCCAGGCAGGCCACATATGTCCACCTAAAATGAAAGGGCTGAACTGTGTGGCCTCTATGATCTCTGCTACTTAATTCTTTAATTCTAAAATTGCTAGTAGGGCACCAAAGTCTAAGCTGGTCCTCTATAGAGAGTAGAGGGGTTTCTCTGTAGGAAATAGGTTATGGAGCCTTCCATTTATAATCACAATATTAATAAGTGAAGCCATTATCAAATATTCTCATTTATTAGATAATGTGTTATAGTAATCTATGTCCAATACAAAAGGTACAATTGATTAATTCCAACTCAAAATATCTTTTGAACTACCTTATAATTGGACTCTCTTAAATTTGGACATCATGAAGCTATATAAAAATTTTAAGTAAGCTCAACTCAAGATTAGGTAAAAAGAAATTTAAGGATGCATAAAGAGGCCTTTATAAATAAATCACAAAGACACAAATATTTCTCCTACTTTCTAACCAAATGTATACTTTTATCAAGAAATCCTACCCAAGTCTGCCAGGAATCTCCAGGATCTTTGTTCTTTTCCTTTTATTTTCTATGGGTCCTAAGGATGAATTCTTAATTCCTTGGAGGACAGAGAAAGTGTGCTATGATAAAACACTTGTGAACAATACTTTGTAAAGAGTGGACACAGGAAAGCCTTCTGCAGGAGACTAGTGGACAAGGATAAATGGTGTCAAAACAGGGTCTTCAAAGATGACAGTCACAGGAGCAAGATAAATGTGCCAGAAAGCTGGTCTCACTGTGCTTTTCCTTTGGAGACTTCCTTCATCCATTTGTTTTCTTTATTCTTCCAGTTCTTCAGTATGATGCTGGCCACTTAAGACCTAATAGAGGAAAAAACAGTGTCCGAAACTTGAATAACTAACCACCAGGCCAGGTGTTATGGTTTACACATATTTAAACCCAGCATTTTTGAGGCAGAGGCAGGTGGGTCTCCATGAGTTTGAAGCCAGCTTGATCTACATAGTGAGCTTCAGGACAGCCAGGGCTACACAAAGAGAGAGACTCTGTCTCAAAACAAACAAACAAAAACAAAAAAAGAAGAGGAGGTAAAGGAGGAAGAGGAGGAGGATGACAAAAGCAACAGCCACTATGATGAGGAAGAAGGGGGAGCAGGAGGAGGGGGAGGAGAGAGACAAAGGAGCAAGAGAAGGGGGAGGAGGAAGAGGAGAAGGAGGAGAAGGGAGGAGGGGGAGGAGCATGAGGAGGGGGAGGAGGAGGACAATGACGAGGGGGAGGAGGAGGAGAGGGAGAAGGAGGGAGAGGAGGAAGGAGGAGGGGGAAGTGAAAGAGGAGGAGGAGGAGGAGGAGGAGGAGGAGAAGGAGAAGAAGGAGAAGAAGGAGAAGAAGGAGAAGAAGGAGAAGAAGGAGAAGAAGGAGAAGGAGAAGAAGAAGAATTCCTCTTCCAGAAAAGAAAAGCCCCAGGAGGCTTGGTCTGGGGTGGTTGAAACTCTGTTAGCTCTTGGCTGTTTGGTTCTCCTAGGCTGAGCAGCTCACAGAATCAAGAACCGCAGAGGGGTCTAAGGGCCACAGCCACAAAGAAGTGTGAAGCTTCCAGGCT
This sequence comes from Peromyscus maniculatus bairdii, assembly GCF_049852395.1. NCBI lineage: Eukaryota > Metazoa > Chordata > Mammalia > Rodentia > Cricetidae > Peromyscus > Peromyscus maniculatus. The sequence continues at coordinate 55,594,395 of NC_134866.1, forward strand.
CTTGAGAGGATGCTGAGCTCAGGAGGAACCAGTCCCGCCTGCTTGCTCTAAGCCCAACTCTGAGGCCTCACAGAGATCTGTTCTGAATCAGGGCACCTGCAAGGAAGATTTTCCTCTATGCCTGCAGAATCAGATTTGTTTCATCCTAGTAACGCATAAAACCTTTAGCAGACTCTCAGGGAATGGCATGCCCTCTGTGAAGGAAAAACAAACAAACAAAAGGTTTGGAAAAGAAGTCATCATTACCTCCTGAAGTTGGAAAAAGAATTAGATCTCATTAAGGATTATGTCACAGGCTTTGTGCTAGGGACTTTACTACCTAATCCTCACAACAGCGCTTAGCTTCTTAGTACTGACTTCTTTCACAGGAAGAAAACTATAAATAAGTCTGGGAGACATTGAGTGCTTTAGCTGATCACACAGCCAGTCTGCAGAGGCAGAACTACAGTTCTGTCCTGAGAATCACCCTTCTTCCTGTGTAAAGCAAGCTGTAAGAAATCCTGGTGGGAAGACGAAAAGGTAGAGCATCATGTATTCACCTAATTTTCACCTATCTATTTCACCAGAATCATTTGCACGTAAGCTTTATTTTTTAAAAATGAAACGTCTTTGAGTGTCAAAAGGCTCTACATACAAAGATGTAAAAAATCACACATGTGCATACGAGCTTCCTTCTTTCTGGATACAAATGACCACAGTGGTCTTCTGCTTCAGTGTGTATTTTATCTAAACATGTGATTTTAAAAAAAAAAAAAATCTCCTTTATGGATGTTAACTTATTTAACTAGCTTTCTAAGAAAGTTTACTTAAAATTGTGTCCAATCTTTTGCTTTACAAACAATGCTTTATAAATATTCTGTCTTGTACAATTTCAATGAAGACTCATGCCAGTGTACTTTGGGGGACAGTCTTGGCAGTAAAATTCCTTGTTCAAGAGCACTGGACTGTGTGAATTTAAAGCCTTGATAGTGCCACAGAGGCATTAAAGGCCATTACGAAAAACCATCTCCTTTTGTGAAGCGAAGGAAATCTCTGGCCATGGGTAGACACCTAACATCCCAGTTGGTTGGTCAGTCGTCTGGCTAAAGGACCATTCTTCAGGAATGCTGGCCCTTGTGTCATGCTAACGACACCAGAGGAATAAGTATTCTTTTAATGAGATGACGTGCTTTTCCATCCCTGAATTGCTGACCCTCTTACAGTACCTTACAGAGCAGCAGACATGCAGCTTTGCAAATGTATCCAGAAGAACATAGCTCCTTTTTGTCTTTCCACCTCATCTCTAACACTGTGGGCTCCAGTCTTTCTCTCCACTGTGTGGCTGACTTCCATTCTGGCTTAACTCAGATGTCATGGCCGTTTCTCCTTCTCTTCTCCATCTTCTTCTTCTAGGTGGCTACTGAGATTTACAGTTGCCACCCTATTTTGTTTTTGTTTGTTTTTTCTTTTAAAATCTAAAATTATCCTCTGACTTCCTTTTTAATCCATTCTTAAAATTTTTTAGCTAAACTAAAGAACCCCAGGAGGGTACCCCAACTTCCTTGGTAACAATAGCTAAAAACAAAAATACCTGAAGGAAAGAGTATGCACTAGTTTATACACCTTAAAATATAGAATTTACACTTTTATTTCCCATTGTTTTCAAAACTGCACTCTATGCTGTCTTTAAGAGATAAACACCTTGTGTTCACAGGCTCCTTTGAAAGTTTCAAACTTCCTTCAGCGTAGACAAGGGAAATCTTACTTATGCAGGCCTGGACATTACGGTCCTACTCCTGGCATAAAGAAAGGTTTTGGGAGTTCCTTGAACTCCAGAAGATGCTGACTAAAGCATCTGATTGTCAATTAGATGATGCTGGCATGGGAAGAAGATGGAATAAATCCCTACAAAATAAGCAGTTGGCAGTGGTTAATGACTCAGCCTCCAAGAGTACTGTCAGAGTCACCGCAGGCATCCTGGTAACCCTACTGTACAATATGACCAGAGCAGGCTGTAAGCCAGGAAGGGGACACCTGCTCCAAACACAACTAGCCAGGATCTACCATCTGCCTCTGTTTGTTGAGAAAAGATATCACAGGAGAGGACAAAATGTTAGAAACATCAGACTAAAGAAAAGTTAAAAAGAATTGGGCAAAATTTTCCAGCTGTACCAAAAGGAACGGAGAAAATACAATAGAAATGAAACACTATATGTTCTAAAATAAAAAATCCTTACTGGAATCACACACCAATATTTTTATACATTGATGCAATCTAATCAAAACTGGAGGATCCAAGCAGGAATCCTGGGCTTCAAAAACTGTCTTAGCATTGCTTACTTGAATCTACTCAGTCTGAGGACATTTAGAAAATGTTTCTCTTCTATCTGTCAATTACCTTTGCAGAAATGTTGATTTTTAACATCTGGGAAAATGAGCAAGCTGGGAGTCCTCATCTGTAAAGTACAAAGAGGGAGAGCAATGGCATGGGTACCACTAGGGTTACCTGGCAGAGGGATCCAGAGGTCCCAGTAGTGGTCACATTAATGATCATCTGTTATTAATGATAAACAGATATTACATGATTAAAATAGCACATGATTGTCTAGTGGTCTATAGAGTTGAATATTTTAACCATTTAGTGAAGGAACCCTTCAAAAAGCAACAAAACTCCTTCTAAGTATATATGGGGTTTTCTTTCTAATTTTCCCAACAGGCAACCAATAGCATGTTGTCCTATGGGCATTACTGGAAGCTGTTTGCCTCTATGTAGATGGAATCAGATACTCAAGTATACATTTCAGGCTTGGTATGTTGTTACAAAAATTACAGAGCTCTGCCAGGCATGGTGGTGCAAACTTTATTTCCAGTACCCAAGAAGCAGAGACATTAGGATCTCTGTGAGTTCAAGGCCAGCCTGGTCTATATAGTGAGTTCCAAGAATGCCAGAGCTATAGAGAGAGATCCTATCTCAAAACAAAATAAAACAAAACAAAATTGACAGAGCTATAGCATGACTTAAGAAAGGCCTGTTTTAACCCATCAGGTCTGAAACAGCACCTCAGTCATTTCACAGGTTGTTGGCAACTCTTGGTTAGCATGTGTTATTCCCAACCCACATCTCATCAGCTGTACATACAAATTGATCAGACTTGCCATGGTTTCCTCTGTGCCTCTGAAATACCACCAGACCAGTCACTGCTCCTTTCAAGTGCCATCCATCACCATGTAGATGATTTTTGTTTCATTCTCATTGATTGAGTTTGATTGGGCAATTGATTGATTATCATTTGGATAGAGGAAAAACTAACTTGGAATACACATCTTCTAATTGCATCCCAGGAGTCATGTCTCAGTGTGACTTCTGGCTAGACTTCCTTCTTCCATGCCAGTGACTTTACAGAGAAATTTCATGAGCAAGCATAAACACCAATCTATGAACAATGGGATGACAAAATATTAGCATTCCAATAACTGGAAATAATTAAACTGAAATTCAAATTTTGGATAAGATGACCAGTTTCCCATGCTCTAAATGGAATGATTAAAATAAAATAAATAAAATAATTGGTCAGGTGTGATGGCATAAATCCTAGCCCTTAAGAGGCAGAGGCAGAAGCAGAGGCAGAGGTGGATGGGTCTCTGTGAGTTCTGAACTAGCCTGGTCTATACAGGGAGTTCCAAGCCAACAAGAGCTACACAGTGAGACCCAGTCTCAAATAAAATAACCAAGTCAATAAAATAAAAACATAAACAATCTTTTCTCTCTTTTGTAATGTACTCTATCATTTATTATTTATCATTTATTATTAATCAGGAAGAAATGTGAACAAAATCACCAACAATAATGTAGTATATGTATTAAATTAATCAAAATATTATGCTAAAGCAGTTCTCCCCACCAACACTTGAGTAATATCATTCATTACAGAATATGTGACAGCTAGTTATATAATTACTGAACAAATGAGAAATGTATAGGCAATATAGTATCCATTCCTTCCAAGCAATAGGTTAAGAGCTATATTTTTTGCCTGACAGGTTTGTACAGAGCATAACTAAATATGTCTGCATGAACATCTCAACTCCTATATTATTAATTCAGTTTAAGCCTTAAAAACTCTTCTCTTTGTTAATTAGTCATTTGAGACACATTTGAAAGAGCAAGGCTAGCTAGCTCATCCTAGAGTGCTCTCAGGTTTAGTTATTGTGCCCAGGCCACACTAGCATTTCACCTTGGTGTACACAGGGAGCAGAACCAAGTGAGGTAAGGTCTTCTGACTGAAGTTTTATCTGGAACAAAGAATGTGCCAACAGAACTATTTGTGGACTTCTGTGTGATTTTCATTAATTCTAATTAGATAATTAGTGCATACTTTAAATAGATTTTATTTTAGAGTTTCTTCAATTCATTCATTCATTAAAGATTTTTTTCTTTGCTTTCTCAGCTTGGTCTAAAAACTGATCTGTGGTAATTTATAGACATGTATAATGCAGTAGGTAAAGAATTCCTATATAAAAACATATTTCCCAGTACTAGGATTATCCATACACTACAGGAAATATTCTCTTAATATAATAACTTCTGATAATATGTTGAACAATTAATAATAAATACCAACTGACTGGGCTTTACATTCTTCATAAATAAATTTTCTTATTTATATTAATTTTATATAGTTTTTTATTATTATATTCCTTTTTCCTCTTTCTTCATAGTTTCTAGAGATGCTTGAAATCCAAACACACTCTTAACAAACACATGGTGTAGATCAACCTCTGCTAAGATGTGAATTTTGCGTGCATAACCAGCCCCTGTATTAAGGAGCCAATAGCTGCCCCCAGATGCCTGTACAGTCCAGCCAAGAATAACATTCAAGCTCGCCCAGCCCTGAAAGGACCTTGTACATTCTCCACCTAATTAAGTCCATGAAACTATACTAATGACAGATCATGAATGGCTTGAAATTGTTTTTAATTTAGGAATGTGACAATTGGTTCATTTCTCCCGTTTTAACTTAAAAGTACTATTTACCCACTCACTTTTCAGCCCTGAGAGACAGCAGAGCAGTATTTCTGCTTCCAGAGGCCAGATCTGGATCTGCTGACAGTTGTGTAAAGGTTGAGAATCTGAGGTTACCATTTTGTCTTCATAATAAATGTCTCAATTTGAAATTATAAGGCTCCTCCATTTTTCAAGAACTCTTTAAAGGCTACAGCCACACAGCGGCTCAGGCAGGGTTGCTACCCACTTTGTTTCATCCCTTCTCGTTACATTGTTTCCACAGTCCCGGTCTTTGTGCAATGTATCTGTTTACAGACCCGTCTTATTTCTCTGACTGTAAACTTCTGAGAAGCAGACAGTAAGGCAAGATTTTCTGTGACAGGTTTCAGGAGCCTTGAGACATCGTTTTGTTTTGTTCTGGTTCCTTGCTTTTAATTTTTTATTTATTGATAACTACGTAGACACCCAATAAGTAGCTGATAGAATAAGTACCACTTTGATAAAAATTCATGCAACTGTTTGAAAAGTCAAACACTTTTCAGCTGTTTTTCATTGAATTCATTAGGATCAAAAGACTCTAGCAGAGCCTTGGGGTTCTTCATAATGTAAATCCAGTAATGCAGATAAATAATCCAAGGAATTCTAGTCTCCTCTCTAAATATTCATCTTACTCCTAACGTAATTTAGTTTTCTAAATCCATCCCCTAACCAGCCCCAACATACCCTGCCTCCGGATGCAAGCCTGTGTGTTTAGTGTGCTGCAGGATTAGCCCTCACCTGGCTGTTTCTCGCTGTACCACTCACCCACTTCTCCATAAAAGCATTGGCAATTTTTAATGCCATTATGAGATGTTCAGTCTGCCATCTGTCACTAGCTTGCTCCCAGCCACCTTGTTTTACCTCTGGTTTACCAGCATCCACCAATGAATTCCTTAATGATAATACTTTATTTAACACATTTACACTTCTTACTATGCACCAAGCCTTGTTTTAAATCCTTTACAAGTTTAAATACAGTTTATTCTTCTGAAACTTCCATGAGACAGGTACATATAAGGACGATTGGGCCTAAAGATGTGTGATATGATGCTCCAAGACTCACTGCCTATAAACGGCACAATCAGGACTCAGACAGATCAGTCTGGCCCTCAGTGCTCTGAATTACCCCCATGGCTTTCAGGCGATGGGTTTATTACGAGGCCAATTACAGGAGTGAGCTAATTATATTTTAATCTTCAGCAGCTGACAGGGTACACTGACATGGAAATGAGATTAGTCCCCACATGTCAAAAATCTAAAAACATCAAGTCAATTTAACAGGCCCTCCAGGCCTTCTAGTTTCTTAAACACCATGGAAACAAGCCAAAACGATTCAACTGCGGTTCCCACACTGAGACATTTCTAATGCCCTGGTTGGAAGTCACATTTCTTCCTTAAGTGATCGAAATAGACATGCCAATTTTCTAGAAAGTTTAAACTGTAAATCTAGTGCTAAACCTTGTTCCCTGGTCTGAGCTGACTGTTCCAACACCACTGGGAACGAAGAGAAGAAACAGTGGCACTTTTGAAGCGCTGTGCTCCATGCTGACTCTTTGTCAAGGAAACAGAAAAAACGTGAATCTGCCCTTGTGAATGGGTGATGCACTGAGGTCACATGGCTGAATCCCTCTAGATTCAATGTCCTTCTCTCTATGGTCCAGCTATTGGCTGTAAACCACATTTTGGGCTACTTATCGTCCCTTGAGGGTTTCAAATTTTAATTAAAATTGCTGTCATCATGAAGAACATTATAATGAACATTTTTAATTTCCTTTAAAAATACATAAAGTCACAATTTGCATTTTAAATATTTCAATTTACATGTTATTGTAAAGTAACTTCTCCCACTGAGCCCAGCAATGGAAACAGATGGCTCCTGGGTCCATCAGCACATAACACCCTATGCCTATGCAGCACACTTGTGGCGTAGTTACATGCAGACAAAACTTTACATCAATGTACTGTTTCTAAGATAAAGGTTAATTACAACTGAAGATTAATAATGGACAGTGGTAGGAAGTACAATTATAAGTAAATTTAACTTTCCTTGTCTTTTTCTTATTTTACAAATTTTGAAAGAGCATGCTGCTTTCACAAAAATAAGCAAGACAGTATTATATAAAGAGACTGTATCTATGTTTTTATTGTACTTAGAAGACCATAATCATATTTAAAATTTTTCTAATTAATGAAAATATCAAATGATTCTCCTTTTGAAATCGGTAGAGCAAGATACATGTATGTATGCAATAGCTGTGTATTATACATATAGATAATGTATACACATAGATAAAATGCATGCATATAGAACAGTAAGGATCACTTGTAGATGTAACCGTCTCTTTAAATAAGAAACACAGAGCCAATTCAGAGATGAAAGCCAAGAGGTCAGAGCAATAGCTAAGAGCTGAGATTAAAAACCTTACCCTTCACTGCCGCTGCTGTCCTACCTCTCCGCAAGAGACCTACTTCCTGTGTGTTTGTGCTTTTTATTGACTTTCTATTCTGCCTTCTCATTGGTTGTAAACCCAACCACATGACCTCCTCGTCACTGCCTGTCTGTACAGACCTCCAGGTCTTCTATGGTTGGTATTGAGATTAAAGACGTGTGTCTCCAATGCTGGTTGTATCCTTGAACACACAGAGATCCGCCTAGCTCTGCCTCCCAAGAGCTGGGATTAAAGACGTGTGCCATGAACACCCAGCTCTGCTATGACTTGCTAATAGCTCTGACCCCCAGGCAACTTTATTTATTAACATACAAATAAAATCACATTTCAGTACAATTAAAATATCACCATAATCACTACTGCTGTGTTGAAACAGAATGACTAAAAACAACTTGGGGAAGAAAAGGTTTGCTTGGCTTTCATACCCCAAGTCACAATCCATGAGAGAAGTCAGGGCAGGAACTCAAACTGAGTGAAAACCTGGAGTCAGGAGCTGAGGCAGAGGCCATGAAGGAGTGCTGCTTACTGACTTGCTTCTCATGGCTTGCTCAGCCTTCTTTCTTATAGAACCCAGGACCTCCAACCCAGTAGTGGCACCACCTATAATGGGCTGGTCCCTCCCCCAATCACTAATGGATATGAACAAATGTTGTCAAATAAATTGTAAAAGTGGATATTCACATATTAGGTTTTTCATGTGGTATAATTTGCCTTTTAAAAGAAAAAACATAGATATATATTAATAGAGAGCTACTTTACTAAATTAGGGTATGTTCCACTAATTAAGAAAATGCCCTACAGGTCTACTACAGCCTGATTTTATGGAGCCATTTTCTCAACTGAGGTTCCCTCCTCTCAGATGACTCTAGCTTGTGTCAAGTTGACATAATACCATCCAGCAGCACACATGGTTTCATTCTGTTGTTCTCATACATCTACATAAGTCCACATAAGCAGAAGGATTTTCAGTTTTTCTCTACTTCCAGGCTCCCCTCCAGCTCAAGAATACCATCTTCTCCTATGCTGTGCCATGTGAGGTTCTACAGAACTTCTGCAAAGTTCCTCAGGCCTATCAACTTGGCTGCCCTCCTTCTAACTTTCTGGAAACCTGTATTCTCTGGGCGCTCAGATTCCGTATCCCTCTCAGCAGGATGAGGGGTCAAGACATTAATCCTTTCTCTTTTGTCAGTGGCCCATGGTGTCCGCTCACTGCTTGCTTACTCCTGTCTAGAGAATGTGCTCTCTTCTGGAGCATACGGTTCCACAGAACATGATTTCTCTCATGAACTGCCTTATCTAGGCACATATTTCTTTTTCCTTCAGAATCTTGACATGAAACTTAGAAACCAAAAAAGACCACGTCATTTTTTTTTGGCTTGGTGCATTAAAAAGAAGAATCTACAACACTGAGGCTGAACCTATGGTAACAGATTAAAAATTATCAGTGAGGTCTGAAAACTTATCCTGCCTCTCAGTGAAGGGGCCAATGCAGCTGACAGGGAGCAAGTGTCTAAGACAGAGCAACAGAGAAGGGCCATTCTGGAGACTCAACTGAGACTCTAGAATAGCTCAGAGCTCCAGTCAACAAGAAGCCAGAGAGGGAAGTAATTCCACACAGGGAGACAGCACATGAAAAGTCACTCTGTTAGTTGAGTTGAGATTTAAATAGATTGCCATAAATTGTATAGACAATATAATCTAGGCATTTTGATACCGAATAAACACAAATGTTCATATCCATTTAATAGATGAGGACAATTCATTATAAGCTGTTAAGTAAATGACTCTAGATTACCTGGCTATTAAATAGAAGGTGAGTAGTGGGTAGTCAGTAATAGCCACTTGTTTTAAATCAGTTCAATCCCACATTCCTTTACATGCTGTTATATACATACATACATACATACATACATACATACATACATATATATGTGTGTGTGTGTGTTGTCAAATAAATTGTAAAAGTGGACATTCACATATTAGGTTTTTCATGTGGTATAGTTTGCCTTTTAAAAGAAAAAACATAGATATATATTAATAGAGAGCTACTTTACTAAATTAGGGTATGTTCCAATTATCCACCTGTAAAAATAATGGGGTAAAAGCTCTTGGTACTAATATGGGACAAATGCCAAAAAAAAGAACACAGTTAAGATAAAAATGAAAATAATAGCATATATATATATATATATATATATATATATATATATATATATATATATATACACACACACACACACACACACACACACACACACACACACATTTCTTAACTGGCTTTCCTCAGAGGGATGAATATGTCAATTAACCTGACTATGTAAGAGTGTTTTGGGAAGGTCATCAAAAAGAAATTAGTGCTGGTTGCCTCTGAAGTGAAGAAGATAGATTGGGGACTAGAGATTGAGGTGGGAATAAAATTCTTTGATACTATACACTGTTTCAAAATGTTTACATTTACACATGTGAAAATAAGGTTATTAAGACTTAACAAATAGTTATGTCTCTTTAAAATTGTCAACTAAATATTTTTAAACCTAAAAGAAATTTTCAACTTTAAAAAATCATATAAATAATGTATTTACTTGTATGAAGTAAACAAGTGTTTTAAATATTCAAATTATTGCTTGTGTTTTACCTTCAAAGGAGCTCTTTGAAAAACCAAACTTCTTAAGTCCCTGCCAAGCTATTGATTCATTCCTGACTCATCAGGGAAAATAAATAAATAAATAGCTCAATGAGTAACTGGCCTGCTGCCAGTTGTACAGGGAGCTCCAGGGAGGGAATGTGGGTAGGGGGTGACAGGAAGGACCTGAGTTACTTAAGAGGTAGTTCCTAGTGCTACTAAAAGTCTATCCCCTAATTCTCATCTATCCTTCAAGAGAGGAACTCAAAACTTAGAATGCATGAGTTCTAACAATACCATTCCTATAAGTGAACTGAATTCTTGAGTCCCAACACACACTTCATGCTTCATCTACATTCACAAGACAAATCATGACAATGATTGATTTGACATTAAATTCTGCAACTACTTTCATTCCACCACTTTTATTTCATTTTGATCCATACCTACTAATTAGAGCTAAATTCCCTATTAGAAGGATGATTTCTGTAGTAAAACTGGAGTCATCCGAGAAAAGGGACCTTGCTACAGATTGAGAGTCTGTGCTGCCGCTCCTTCAGCTGAGTTTTGGTGCTTTAACTGTGACCCCCCTGTCACCTCCCATGTGATTCTATTTGGAAATGGGACCTCAGGGGTTCTATGGGGCCAAAAGGATGCGACCTTCCATGATTAGTGGTGCCATATAAGAACGGCAGAAAGTGTTCTCTGTACTCCCTCTCCTTTTCCTCTCATGCTGGCTACACAAGGGAGGGCACAGTAGGAGGCAGGGTGCGTTCCCTGGGTTACTAATTTAATAGTTACACCAGTTTAAATGTAATGATAAGGTTTCAGAAAAATCACATCTGAGACAGAATTCTTCCAATGTTCCTGGCCCAAAGATCACTATAGAACAAGCTACTGTCTAATGTCCAGGAGCTCAGATAAATATAACTAGTAAAATCAATAAGACAAAATGCACAATGAGATGTTTACTCTGATAACAAAGAAATGCAAATTAAACCAAACAGTGATATCCAATATACATAATATTCTTAAGGAACTTAAACAGAAGGTTCCAATTTCTGATGGTTCTACTTACAATTTTTTTTTAAATTTCACACTGGCACAAAAGCAATATGCGTTATATTTCTAGGTTTGTTGTTTTAATGTTTGCCTGGATAGCAATATGTGGCAGACCCTCTCTCAAGATGCAGGGTAGCAGCAGTAAGTCACTATTCTCAGTCTGCCATACAGTCATGAGGTTAAATGGACACATTCTAGCAGCCATGTCCAAATCACAGCCATAGGGATGAGTGCAGCCCAACACAAATTATAAACTTACTTCAACATTAGGGAATTTTTGTGAACTTTGGGTAGATGGGTGGGTTCTCAAATGTGAACTATACAGATGACAGCATCATATTTCAGTGTCAAAATGTTGGACATGCCTGCCAATGTATGGGGCTGTTAAGGTATAGTGTTTGGGAAAATATATCTATTAAATGAATTTTCAACTCATAATATGTGTTTAGTTTGTAATGGATTTAATGGGATATAATCGTAGCATAGCTCAAGGTGTTAACATGATAGAATTTTAGAAAAGCTGTGTGTTGGTGCTGAGGACATGGTTCAGTAGATAAAAGGTGTTTGCTGCCACACTTGACAACCTGGGATGAATCTTCCCACACCCCACATACATGCATACACAAAATAAATAGATGTAATGTTAAAAATTTAGAGTCAGGCATGATGGCAAACACCTTTAGTCCCAGTGCTCAGAAGAAAAGGCAGGCAGACCTGTGACTTTGAGGTCACCCAGGTGTACAGAGTGAGTTCCAGAACATCCAGAGCTGAACAGAGAAACCCTGTCTCAAGCAAGCAAGCAAGTAAACAAACAAACAAATCTTACCACAGAGAAGTTAAAGAAAGAAAAGCTTCTGCGGTTAAGTAATTTGCACTAATTAGGGCAGGGATGTAGGGCATATGTCAATGTATAGCAAGAATCATAAGGATGTTCACAATCTTTAACCTTTATGCCACTTCTGGGGATTTACTTGTGAAGAAATGGTTCAATTAAATAATACAAAGATATCTATTTATGTGAAGATAACAATGTGATGTTATGTGCAGCATACATCAGTATTTCTGTAACAAAACTTAGCAAATTGAAAGCTAAGTGACCAAAAGTGGAGGGTAGCAAGTTAAAATAAATGCTACAAAATACCACTAATCATTTGAAACAACAGTTGTTAATACAACATAAACTTGAGAAAATTTAATACTGAGAGAGAATGCTATGTGAAAATAGTATGATATAAAAATGTTTCTGCTTTTAAGTATGATTAAACACGTACACACTTCAAAACAACTAGAAGTTATTGTATAAAAATGTTCATCCTTAACCGAAGGAATTCAATTATGAATTCATTTTAACTAACATATACCTATAGTATTTTATCATGATTACCCTTCACTGAAGTCAATGGGTATTTGGAACTTTAAGATTTATAAGTCTAATCTAAATAGTAACCAGCTCTCCAAAACAAGGCAATTAGCAGGCTGGATGTGTGTGTGTGTGTGTGTGTGTGTGTGTGTGTGTGTGTGTGTGTGTGTGTGTGTGTTTTCTGTCTAAAAAACTCACTGAATACTCTTATGACAGGAGATTTTCACGCCCTGGTCTAGCTTCTGACTAAGAGGCTGGCTTTATAAATCCCTGCCCTAAATCCTGTAGCTACTAATTACTTAACTGCAGCAGCCCATTATGGTAAGAATGGCTCCAAAGTTGTTTTCCTGACTAAAATGTTCATTTTGATTATTGTCTTTTATTTGCTCACAAAGGGACCTAAAAGCCTAGGCTCCCAACTTAAGCCCTTAGGGTTATCAAGAAATGTCTTAATTTAAAAGGCAGATTATAAATTTTCTGTTATAAACGTAAGTGTCATAAATATTCTCCTGTTTTTTGATAGTTGCTTTTGCTGCCTGGAAGAAGCATGAATTTGTGCTTTTACCTGACATTTAGGACTTAATCAGATGTTGTTGAGAGCAACGTGCTTGGGGTCAGGATATGAAAAAATGCTGGGAGATATACTCAGTTTTCAAACAGCAAGTACATAACACAGCATAACTTGATCTTTCCCCTTAAACATTATCCTTGGGTTTTGCCTTTGGGTCTAAAACTGTGGGTTCCAACTCTGAAGAGGGAATCTGGGGACGGATGCCTTATTCTGAATAACACCTTGACATAATAAATGCATGGTCCCAAGCATTTATTCTAGAGCTGGAACAGGAGAGGAGACAAGATCTGTCCACTCTCCAAAGATAAGAGGACACAAGCACCAGCTGGAGAAATAAGACAAATGTCAAGGCCTCGTGGCCTAGTTCCAACACTTACTTTATGTCTAAGCAAATGGAGTAAATATGAGAGACTCCCAAAGGGGGAAAAAGGTCTTTTAAAAACGTATTGACAGGGAAATGAGACAGCATTTCATTCACCTTAAAGGAATCGTTTAGCCCATGGAATAACATGCAGGCACATGCCCAGGGAATGAGCAGGCTCAAAAGCAGTCCTTCCAGAAAGCCATATTCTTCTACTTCCCTGCTTCACATAGCTCCAAGTCCTCCCCTTTCACTCGGTGAAATTCAATACTTTGAAAAAACTTTCCTCTTATTTTCCATATTCTTCTTCTCTAGTTCAATTGTAGGGAATTGATTTTATTCTCTTGGCTTAGCCAATTGGTTGGCCGTTTGTGCATGTAAAATAAAAGCAAAACTGTAAAACTGAGTTTGAATCCCTCACTCAAGATATTAACTATATAGGACTGGAAACATGGCTCTGAGGACAAGCATGAGGACCTGAGTTCAAATCCCCACCACCCATGTGAAGAAAAAAAAAAGGATATGGCTGAGCATGCCTGTAATCCTAACATTGTGGCCTGTGTAGGTGTGTTGGGGGAAGCACAAAAACTTATCACAAGATCTTGCTGGGCAGCCAGCCTAGCCAAAATGGTCTGCTTATGATTCAGTGAGAGATCCTATTTCAAGGCTATAAGACGCGGAGCCACAGAAAAAGACATCTGGAATCTTGCACTGGTCTCCACTGGTGCACTCATACACATATCACACACACACACACACACACACACACACACACACACACACACACACACACGGGGGTGAGAGGGAGAGACAGAGAGAAAATAGGATAATTAAATATATTAATGACAAGCTAACACTTCTATGAGGTTGTTTCTCCATCTCTAAGAGCAGTGAACCACATGATTGCCAGCATGTCATCTACCTTAAAATATTCTATATTCAATAGAAAAAATAATAAATGGTGCCAAGAAATACTGGTGGGAAGATATATATCTTTAAAAGCAGATGAAACTATCGAGGAGTTTATAAAACTGACATTTCATTTTTACCTGGCTTGATGTCTCAGAAATGAGTCATCTGATGGAATGTACCAGTCTTAGAGTTAAAGGCATAAAGATCAAAACATAGAACTAAAAATAAAAGATGAGCCTATATTAGGAAAAGGTAAAGGGGAGCCAGTGAAGAAACTTCTACAGGAGGAATTTCTTACATTCTTTAAGACCAAAGCAAACAAGTAGGAAGGGAACATCCAGGTGCTCATCTCAGTGAAGTTTTTCTTCCTGGCAGGCCATATTCTAAGGGCAAGCTTCCATTTCATCTTCTCTGAAGCCTCCCAAAAAGACATCTGGACCAGTTTATTCTCTAACTCTCCACTCGTTTATGCACCATGCTGAGCTAAACAATGACCAAGTTAAGAAATAAGAATATGTGAACAAGAAACAAGCAAGTAAGGGTTAAGTATAGTCCATAAATAATTCCTCAGCTTTCTCATGACAAAGTGTTTGAACCCTCCTTTTATTCATCAAACTTTTCACTAAGTCTACAAACGTTCTTCGTTCCTTTGCTTCCCCACCTCAGAGCCAAAGCCCTAAAACTTAGGATATGTCTCTTCACCTGCCATTATATAGAATAATATTCTTTTGTCTGAAACAAAATGGACACAAACTTCCTGTACTAGGCAGTTCAGGCTACCATCACAATGTCTTACATTGGGTCCCTTAACCATCAGTTTATTTTCTTACACTTTGAAGAACACACATCCCAAGTCAGGATAGCAACTGATTCATCTTACACATGACCTGTGTCTTCACAAGGCTGAAGAAAAAACAACAGCAAACTCTCAGGTGTCCCTTCTTTAAGGAAACTTACCTCTCATGAGGTCCTACTTTTATGAACTTATCTAAACATGATCACCTCCCAAAGGGCCTGTTTTCAACCATTATCACACTGAAGATTATGCTTTCAACTTACAAGGTCAAGCCCATAAAATATAATCACCAAGAATTCTCTCCTTTCTCCTCAAGTTTGCTCTAATGTCCTATACCCCCACTTATTCTAAGATCCTCTGCTATTTTAAAGTCAGTATTGTCCCCACTTTGGACACTCAAATATTTGTTATGGAACACTGTCCTCTGGGCATGACACCACCTTACTGTTTTCAACTTTCAGCCTCTATTCACAACCTTGGATAAACTGTCAATCATGAAGAGAGAGTGAGGAAGGCTTACAGGGTCCCATCCTTCCTAAGGATGTGTGAGCCCTTCATGATTCCTACAGAAGACATGCTTCTTCAGTTGGGTAGCTACTCATAAATTACCCATGCCCCTGTACCATTACTTAAATTCATTAGTTCACCAAGTTAGACTTGGGTAGAATTGCTTCTTAGGTCTGTCATAGGTGCATTATTTGGGATGAATAGACAAATATTTCTTTTTTCCCCCAAGGTAAAGTTCACACAACTTTCAACATAATTTTTGGCATATATGTATAATACACTTCATAGTTTTATTTATTTTTAAGTTAAAACTTTGCATGGAGAATTTTAGATACACATAAAAGCAATGATGAGGAAGTACATATGTCCATCAGGCTTAATAATTATAAACTCAAGACCCACTGCTTTTCATTTATACCCATTCACTCACCTCCATCACCAAATAGATGGACCAAATCTTAGTCACAACATTGCACTAATGTTTCAAGTATTTCAGTGTATAGCCCTAGGAGAATTTTAGATATAATTTTCTAATTAACAGTTAAGATAAAGGAGTGTAGAAAAAGAAAGGAACATAGTTCTGGTGTGTTTTATTTGCCTCATTACAGTAACAAAACACTTTACAAAAAGCAAACTTAAGGAAACGAGTATATTTTGGCTCACAGTTTGAATATGGTCCATCTTTACATGCAAGCCATGGCAACAGGAGCTTGTGTAGCTGGTGGCATTGCATCCATAGTCAGGAAGCAATGTTTGGCTCACTTACTCCTTTTTATCCAGTCCACGATCCCACCCCACAGAATGGTGCCACTTACAGTTAAGATCTTCCCACCTCAATTAAGTGAATCTAGATAGTCTATCACAGGTGTGCCCAAAGCTGACTTAATCTAGGTTTTCCCTTACCTGTGTGCTCTGTAGTTTGCCTCCTAGATCAATAGTTCTCAACCTTCCTAATGCTGTGACTCTTTAATAGTGGTCCCTAAATCTCTACCATTTGTCTTACTTCTTATCCTGAACCCAGGACCCACATTTCTAGTGTCTGGTTGTACAACTACCTGCACACTGTTTCCATATATTTTAAATTCAATGTATTCAAAACTGGTATTTTTTTAGTTCCACATATCTAGTCCTGTTTCTATTTTCTTTATATCTTGTCCCAGAGCACCTCAAAGAATCCACTTGCTAAATAAGAAACTTTGGAATTAGTTTTGATTCTAAACTTTCTCTCACCATCTGGAATAGGCATGTTTGTGGCTACCCAGAATCTACAGAACATGTGTTGCATATTCAAAGATGTTCTCATACTATGAGTCATTCTTCTTTAAAGTGAAGTCAGTGAGGACTCGGGGCTTTAGGTTTGCTTTTCTTTAGGGTTGGAGAACTAGGTGTGTAGTTTGGAGTAGGTTGCCCAGCTATCAGTGGTCATCTTTATGTGATGTGCATTGTCCCAGTATTTCAATTTCTTTGGGAAGGATTCTCTGGTATAGTTTGAACACAGCTCCAGGATTATGACCTCCAAGACTTTCTGATGCTCCTAGGAAGAACATGATCTGTGAAATGTCCTTCCTTAGTTCCATTTCTGCCTCAATTAGCTTCAGGTGATTCTTTGCTTTTAACTAAGAGCCTTGATGCCTAAGCTGTCTCACTTTCCCAAACTCAGATACTAATCCCTGTCTTCTAGATATACAGAACAGTCCAACATTCCTCTTTTCATTCTCATTGCTTTGGTCTTAGCTTCATTGCCTACTTTTGCTCCTACTTTTGCAAGGGCTTTAGCTCACTGTACACTTTATATTCTTTTGTTCATACCTTTTTATGGAACTTATCTCCCCATATGTGCCTCACAGATAACTAAACTGAAGCACTGCTTTGTTGTTGTTTGTTTGTTTGTTTACATCACTGTTTTGTCCATTACTCTGGGAGTTAAGGCAGTGTGGCTTACTAGAAAGTGCACAGGTTTTGACATAAGGCACCTGCAGGTTGAACCTCAACTTGCTGCAAGATTTTTGAACCATTTCCAAACCTCTTTAATTCTGTTTCTTTTGGATAAAAGTGGTTACGTTGGTGGAAATGTCAGTGGAAAATTAAAGAGAAGGGAGTTAGAAACAGGAGAATTCCCCAAGGGCTTTTTCTAGCTAGCTAATCTCACCAAACAGTGAGTTCCAGATTCAATAATAGACTTGTCTCAAAAGGCAAGGTAGACAGCCATAGAAGATGAGATCTCACATTAGTTCCTAGTATAACACGAATTGCTAAATGGTCTTATTTATTAATTAAAAAAAACAGAGGCAGATATTGGGGTAAAAGCTGAAAGATTAGAGAGGCAGAGCAGCAAACCACTAATTCTTACCCCTACAAAATCCTCCACCAAAAGAGAGCTAGCTCCTCTCTCCACCACACCTTATCACTTCCTCTCTCCGCCCAGCTCTATCACTTCCTGTCTGTCTGTACAGACCTCCAGACCTCTATTGTTAACTAGTGGCTAGTTCCTCCTTCTGATTTTTCAGGCAAGCTTTATTTGTTAGAGCACAAATAAAATATCACCACACCCTGGCCTTCAAACGCAAGATACAGGTTCATATACACTTGCACATATATGTATACATACAGACACAAGTATATACACACATACAAAGTAATTAGAGATAGGACTATCATAGGGTCCATTTTCTTAAGTACCATGAAAGCATCTCCCTATACCAGAAAGGCTGCAGAATCACTTGGGTGAGCATTAAGCCAAAGACCAAGTCTTGCCTGATCCAGACACAGCTTAGTAATGACAGAGCTCTTTTTACTAGCTTCTCCAACTGAGAAATAGTCTCTCCTCTGGCCCAGGAATTAGCTCAAGAGAGCCTTCTCCATGCTTGGGTATGATTCAATCCTGGTTGAACGTCACCAGTATGGAATGTGGTAACTTTCCTCACAGAATGATGGGGTAATTATTGTGATGAGTGTAAACACTAAGAATAGTGCTTGTCACATGGCAGACAGCATCCTGCAACCATTATCATTCATTCAGGACATCTCCTGCATCACCTTTGCATTCCAACAGCCCTGAAGCAGCAAAGTTCATGGAGATGAGAACAAGCAGGCAATTCTATTTTAACTGAACCTGTGATGCTTTTCTTCCCTCAGCCCTTACAAAACTGGATAATTCTGCATAATTAGCTCTCAATATCTGCCTCCAATTTTATAAGGCTTTCCTTACTATCCCAAGTCCAAAAATGACTACCCACACAGGATCCTCAGAGCTGTTTACTTACAGCTGCTATGAAACCTACCCCAAGGCTCACAAATTGATTTATAGATATTTACATATGTGGACATCTACCTAACTACAGATTGATTGTGAACAGGGCTCACACCATTTTCCTCCATAAATATCATAGTGTCTGTGATGACTGATTTTATGTGGCAATCTGGCTAGGCCAGGGCATTCGTGTATTTATTCAAATTATCTATTTTTAGAAAATATTAGCATTTGTGTCAGTAGACCTGAAATGAAGAAGGCTATTGTTCATAATATTGGTAGTCTCATCCACTTGGTTAAAGAGCCTAACAGAAAACATTAACATTCCTCAAAGATTCTTAACTTCTTTGGATTTATACTTCAGCATCAACTCCTTTTTGGGTCTCAAACCTGACTACAATGTACATTTGAGACTTGTCAGCCTCTGCAATTTCATAAGCCAATTCCATAAATGAATTTAGACACACACACAAATATTTTTGGAGCATGTGTATATACATACACATATACATTCTACTAATTCAATATTGGTGTCTGTATGTATAATGAGATTGTGCAAGTATGTACACAAGTATACATATATATGCATATATGTGTGTATGTTAAATGTGTACATGCATATGTGTGTGTGTGTGTGTGTGTGTGTGTGTGTTGTGATTATCAAGCCTGGTTGTCAACTTGATGAAATCCTGAATCACCATGGAAAGATACCTATAGATGTGTCCATTGAAAGCATTTCCAAAGAGGTTTAACTGAAGTGGAAAGACCCATTCTGAATACAAGTCATTCCATCCCATGGGTTAGGATTCCAGACTGAATAAAAAAGAGAAAGTGAGATGATCACCAGCATTCTCTCTCTGCTTCCTGACTGCAAACACAATGGATCAATAACTTCACACCCCTGTCACCATATCTGCCCTGCTATGAGAACTACACATCCCTTAAATCGATAAGCTGAAATAAACCCCTCCTCTCCTGAGTTACTTCTCATCAAATATGTGGTCACATACACAGTCCCAAGGCTTCTGTTTTTCTGGAGAGGTCTGCCTAGGTCAGGACTTGACTTCTCACAGCAGATGCTCAGTAATGCTTCATGAACAGAAAGAGAGAAGTGAACATTAAGTATATGAAAAGGACAAAGAATGTGGGGTGATTAAGCACTGAGATCAAGGGCGTAGTGCATTGGAGAGAGGTGGAGGGTAGCTTCAGGAACCCCAAATCTTTCCATCTTCTTAAGCAAGGATCAATACAGACACTGCCCATTAAGTAGCAAAACTACTACATGAGGCCTAATATGAGAGGCCTGGGGTTCAGACAAGGTAACAGTGGAGACTCTATCCAGAGGGTCAGTGCCCAGGCAGTGCTGCTGAGCTTGGCTGAGAGAACGACAGGATTGTTATCTAGCTGTGCCTTAAGTTCAGCATCTCAGGCTAGCAGTGACCCTCTTCCCACCCTAAGCTCCCCTGGGTTCACAGAATCTGCTTGCCCTGCCTAGTCTTTCCTCACACTCTTCCAACTCCTCTTTTTTTTCAGGAAAGAGGTCTGTCATCTCCATAACCAGGTAGGTTAGTGTGTCACTTGCTTTGGGTTTCCAGTACAGCCTAGGCAGAGCTGTATTTAAAAACCATTTCCCTCTCTGTGCAAATGCAGGGACTTTATAAGCAAGGTTTTGTTTTTTTTTTTTTCAAATGGAAAACTATAAAATGTGGATAGTAAATTACATCGCTGTTTTTCCCCTCCCAGTGAAAAATGGCAGGCTGATAAGTGGTTTGAGGCTTACTCAGTGTTTCAGATTAAAGGGAGTCAAATCGAAACCTCACATTACTCTAAGAGCATGAAAAAAATATAACTTTAAATAGTCCCATAAATGATAGGGGTAAAGTGGCTGGCTGTCAGTTGCTATTGCTATTTTTATATTTGCAGATAGGCCAGGGTTTCCTAGAGCTTTTAAGTGCAGGTATTCCCGTTTTCAAGCGGGACAACCTAGGAAACTCAGGCTAGCAAAACAGATGACTATAAAGTAATTCTTCCCTGGGAGTCGAGCCTGGTTCAGAAGACGGCTGGTTCAGGCTCCACACCCTCCACTGCTAGGAGTTCTCACTAGGGTCACCCTCATAGGTTCCAGGAAGTTTCCACTGCACCCCCCAAGTTCTTCCCAATTCCAATCATCTGTCCCTGTACTCTCAGTCCCTCCTGTTGCCACCCTCAGCAGCCACCAGCCCACGCACAAAATCTATTCTATTTCCCCTTCCCAGGGAGATCCATGCATCCCTCCTACCACGCTCCTTCAAATTAAGAAAAAAAGAAAAGAAAGTACTTCTTCACATCACAAACAACTCCTTACTTCAAAATCAGTTAAGATAATCTCCATGATCATTAATAGCTTAAAACTCTACCACAAATGATAAATCCATCTAGTAATCCATTAAAAAAGCATTTCCCTTATTGAAGAGTCATGATAATTATCCAGAGACTTCACTAAGCCATATCCACATTGCATTATTTAAAACATCTACTTACTGGGGCTGGAGAGATGGCTCAGAGGTTAAAAGCACTGGCTGTTCTTCCAGAGGTCCTGAGTTCAATTCCCAGCACCCACATGGTGGCTCACAACCATCTGTAGTGGGATCTGGCACCCTCTTCTGGCCTGCAGACACATGCAGACAGAACACTGTATACATAATAAATAAATAAATCTTAAAAAAAAAGAAAGAAAGAAAAAGAAAAAGAAAAGAAAACCCTATTTTAAAAAAATCTACTTACTAGAAATCTTTATTGGGCAAAGGATTTACTACATACACATAATTGGCCCCTCTTCTCACTTAGAGGTGTAAAAGGAAAATGAAAGAAAATAAGAAATATAACTTTAAGAATAAGTTTCCTTTAAGATTTAAGATAATCTTTGTACCCATTTTTACATTGTATTAACTTTAAAAATAAAACATTAAAGGCTGAAGAGGTGGCTTCATGGTTAAGAATACTGGCTGTTCTTCCAGAGGACCAGGATTTGATTCTCAGCACCCACACAGTGGATTGCAGTGGACTGTATCTTCACTTCCAGGGGAGCCAATGCCCTCTTTGGCCTCCTTGAGCACCAGACATGCACTTGGTGCACAGGCATACATGCAGGCAAAACACTCACACACAAAAAATAAAAATAAATTATAATTAAAAATATATAAAAGATTAAATACTCAGTGTTACAGTGACCTTAAATATAATTTTCTATCCACAGGAAGATTTTTATTATCTAATATATATAAAGCATTAAGCATAAAATGAGTACAGAATAGCAGTGATGATTTTCCCTATGAAAAACTGGAGACATAATCAACCAATATGGACCATCTAAGAAACAATTTTTATTCACTAAATTTATTCATTTATTTTACATACCAACCAGTTTCCCCTGCCTCATCTCCTCCCCCATCTCACCTCCTTCTCTGTGTCTGTTCAGAAGAGGGCAGGCCTCCCGTGGGTATCAACAAAGCATGGTATATCAAGTTGAGGTAGGACTAAGCTCCTCTCCTTGTATTAAGGCTAGGCAAGGCAACCCAGTATGAGGAATAGGTTCCCAAGAACCAACCAAAGTGTTAGGGAAAGCCCCTGCTCCTTCTGCTAGGAGTCCCGTAAGCAGGCCAAGCTACACAACTGCCACTCTGGTCACATACAGGTTCCCTGGCTATCAGTCCAGAATCTGTGAGTTCCTATGATTACAGCTTAGTTGAGAAACAGAAATTTTATGACTTAAGTGACACACTGAAAATCATAGGCAGATCAGTGAAACAAATAACAGCTTCTACTGTCAAGGCAGTGGGGTAAGAGAAATATTCATTCATTGCTGGTGGGAGTGGAAACTTGTAAGTCACTATAGAAATCAGTGTGGCATTCCTCAGGAGGCTGGGAATAGATCTCCCTCAAGATCCAGCTATACCACTCTTGAGTGTATACCCAATGGGTTGTACATCCAACTATAGAGACACTTGTTCCATGTTCACTGTTGCCCTATTCATAATAGCTAGAAATTAGAAACAGCCTAGATGCCTACCAACAGGCAAACGGATAGAGAAAACGTGGTACAGTTACACGATGGAATATTATTCAGCTGTTTTTAAAAAGAGAAAGAAAGAAATCATGAAATCCACAGGCAAAAGTATAGAACTAGAAAAAAATATCCCAAGTGAGGTAACTCAGACCCTAAAAACAAATATGGTATGTACTCACTTATATGTGGATATTGGCTATTAAGTCTTGATAAACAGACTACATACAATCCATATAACCATAGAAGTTAGGTATAGAGAAAGGGAGTGAGGGAAGGGCTAGATTACCCTAGGAAGGGAAAATACAATAAATAGTTATGGATGGGAAGGGAAGTGGACTGGTACAGGAGGATCAAATGGAGAGGAGGACAAAAAAGAAGGGTAAGGGAGGGATAAAGGGAGGGACACCTAACACTAAAAGCCATTTGAAGGGTCCTATGGAAACCTACTACAGTGGAGTTTTTAAAATATATACACATATAAAAGAAATCTAAATGAAGTCACCTAATAATGGGGGAGAGAAAGACACAACCAGACAACTTTCACCACCAAATAAAGCCTCCAGAGCTGGAATGGGTTACACTTAATTGAGTATTGCTGCCTCCAGAGCACAGGCTCGAAAGGAATCCATGGTGTTGGCACATACTGTTATGATATATGGTATATTAGATGGGGACCCCAAGGGTACCCTGTGTGTGCAGGGAAACATGCTGGCATGCTGGGCAGACACAGTGGCGGGCTGGTGGGCATATGCAGTGGTGGGCTGGTGGGCAGAGGCAGTGGTGGGTTGGTGGGCAGATGCAGTGGTGGGCTGGTGGGCAGATGCAGTGATGGACTGGTGGGCAGATACAGTTGCGGGCTGGTGGGTGGCCCACTGCATACAAGCATGGCAGCGGGGGTGGGAGTGGACATTCACAACCCACATGCTATATCTGTGCAGAAATGGTTTACTATAATAGAGAGATGGAGAGAAGATGGGAAAGAGGGAGAGAAGAGGGAAAGAGAGAGAGGTTGAGGGGTGCATACCTCATGGAAGGAAGAAAGGAGAGAGAGAGAGAGAGAGAGAGAGAGAGAGAGAGAGAGAGAGAGAGAGAGATTTTCCTTAAGAAGAGCCTTCTACATCAGGATGCAGGGTGGCCCCAAGGGGCAGGATTTCAAGGAGGCAAGTTAGAATATGAGGGGGTTGAGAAAAAAAGACACTCACTCTCTCTTAGTGATTTCCTTCTTTATTCTCTATTCTTCCATGTTCTTTTTATGTTCTTTTATTGTTGGTTAAAGAAAAAAGGCACTCCAAGATGAAATTCTTAGGTGACAGCAGGAAAGGTCCAACCTCTCTGATGGACTAAACTGGACTGGACCCCGAACAGTCATATAAAGGTATATTTAATTGACCGTAACACAAAGTATTTCCTCATACCAAGGTCCCTAATCTTAATTTACATGTCTTACTGAAGGAGAGCATCACATGCCTCCATGACTCTAATCCTTTATTATATATCGTGTGCAATACACATAATACAAGAGCCTCAGGAGTGCCTGAGGCATCTTGTGACCAAAGTCGTAGGATGGCTGCAAAGCCCCTTCAGCAAAACAATCACTGTTTTCCATAAGGATTCTTCAAGGTCGAAGTACTTCTGAAAAAAAAAAACAGCTTTCCATTCTAATATTTATCTTATGCAGTAATCCTGCTAAATTCCTACAGAGTACAAATAAAAACATGTATTTATTTCACAGCCAACTCTTTTGTTGGCAGGCTTTGTATTGTGGTCACAAAGAAAGAATCAGGCCAACCATTCCCCAGCTGAATCACAGGAATCACAGCTGACCACAGGAGCCACAGGCCTCACCTGCACCAATTGAAGGAAGAGACGTGTAGACAGCAGTGTAAGAATACATTCAACAACATGAAGAGCAAGATGGCAGCACCAGAAACTAGTGGTTCTATAACAGAAAGACCTGAACATTCCAACACAGATGTGACAGGAGAAAACAACCTTAGAAATAAATTTATGAAGATGATAGAGGCCCTTAGAGAAGAAATTTAAAATTCCCTTAAAGAAATGGAGGAAAAGACAAACAAAAAATTAGAAGAAAACAATAAATCCCTTTTTTAAAAAGTCAAGAAAAAAACAATCAAATGGGTGAAGGAAACATTTCAATACTTGAAAATTAAAATAGAGGCAATAAAGAAAACACAACCCAAGGGAATTCTGAAAATGGAAAATCTGGGTAAATGAACAGGAACTGCAAGGTTAACAGGAACTGCAAGCATAACCAACAGAATATAAGAGATGGAAGGAAGAAGTTGAAGATACAATAGAGAAAGTAGATTTATAGGTCAAAGAAAATGTTAATCAAGCAAATTTTTAACACAAAACATCCAGGAAGTCTGACACCATGAAAAGACCAAACCTAAGAATAATAGGGATAGAAGAAGGAGAATAATTCCAGCTCAGAGGCACAGAAAATATATTCAACAAAATCAGAGAAGAAAACTTTCTCAACCCAAAGAAGGACATGCCTATCAAGGTACAAGAAGCATACAGAACATCAAATAGACTGGACCCCACCCCCCGAAAAAGTCACCTTGCCACATAATAATCAAAACATTAAACATATAGAACAAAGAAAGACTATTAAGAGGGGCAAAGGAAAAACATCAAGTATCTTATAAAGGCAGACCCATCAGAATAACACACAACTTCTCAATGGAGACTCTGAAAGCCAGAAGGTTCGGGACAGACATTATTGCAGACATTAAGAGACCACAGATGCCAGCCCAGACTGCTATACCCAGAAAAACTTTCAATCACCACAGACAGAATAAACAAGATATTCCTTGACAAAGCCAGGTTTAAACAATATGTATCCACAAATCCAGACCTACAGAAGCTCTAGAAGGAAAAAAATCCAACCTAAGGAAGTCAGATGTACCCACGAAAACACAGCCAATAGATAATCCCATACCAGCAAATCCCAAAGAAGGGAAACACACATATACTACCACCACAAAAACAACAGGAATTAACAATCACTGGTCATTAATATCCCTGAATAGCAAGTACTCAATTCACCTATAAAAAGACAAAGGCTAACAGAATGGATACAAAAACAGGATCCATCCTTCTGCTGCACACAAGAAACACACCTCAACTTCAAAGACAGACACTCAGAGTAAATAGATCTAAGAAACAAGCTGATGTAGCTATCCAAATATCTAACAAAATAGACTTCAAACCAAAATTAATCAAAAAAGATGAAAAAGGACATTTTCACAAGAAAAATTCATCAGACGAAGTCTCAATTCTGAACATCTAAGCCCCAAATACAAGGGCACCCACATTTGTAAAAGAAATATTACTAAAGCTTAGCTCACACATCAAACCCCACACACTAATAGTAGAAGACTTTAACACCCCACTCTCACCAATGGACAGGTCTGCCAGACAGAAACTTAACAGAGAAATAAGGGAACTAATAGATGTTATGACTCAAATGGACTTAACAGACATCTATTGAACATTTCACCCAAACACAAAAGAATATACCTTTGTTTCATTACCTCATGAAACCTTCTCTAAAATTGACGACATACTTGGTAACAAAGCAAACCTCAACAAATAAATAAAAAAATGGAATACCCCACCCCACTCCTTATCTGAGCAGATCACCATGGCTTAAAGTTAGAATTCAACAACAACTCAAATTGCAGAAAGCCTACAAACTCAAGGAAATTGAACAGTGATCAACTGAATCACCACTGGGTCAAGGAAGAAATAAAGAAAGAAATTAAAGACTTTCTAGAATTCCATGAAAATGAATGCACAACATACCCAAACTTATGGGACACTATGAATGCAGTGTTAAGAGGAAAGGTCATAGAACTAAGTGCCTGCATAAAAATGTGGAGAAATCTCACAGTAGTGACCTAATAGCACACCTGAAAGATCTAGAACAAAAGAAGCAAACTCACCCAGGAGGAGTAGATGACAGGAAATAATCAAATTGAAGGCTGAAATAAATAAAATAGAAACAAAAAGAACAATACAAAGAGTCAATGGAACAAAGAATTGGTTCTTCAAGAAAATCAACAAGATAGGCAAACCCTTATTCAAACCAACCAAAAGGCAGAGAGAAAATATTCAAATTAACAAAATCAGAAATGAAACTGAGGAATCCAGAGAATCATCAGGTCATACTTTGAAAACCTGTACTCCACAAAATTGGAAAATTTAAAGGAAATGGACAATTTTCTGGATAGGTAACACATACCAAAGTTAAATCAAGACCAGATAAACAATTTAAATAGACCTCCAACCCCTAAAGAAATAGAAAGTCATCAAAAATCTCCCAACCAAAAAAAGCCCAGGGCCAGATGGTTTCAGTGCAGAATTCTACCAGAATTTCAAAAAAGAGCTAATACCAATACTTCTCAAATTGTTCCATACAATAGAAACAGAATAAACATTGCCAAACTCTTTATGAGGCTACAGTTACCCTGATACCCAAACCACACAAAAATGCAACAAAGAAAGAGAATTACAGACAAAGCTCTTTCATGAACACTGATGCAAAAATATTCAATAAAATACTGGCAAACCAAATCCAAGAACACATAAAAAAAATCATCCATGATGATCAAGTAGGCTTCATCCCAGAGATGCAGGGGTGGTTCAACCTATGAAAATCTGTCAATGTAATCCACCATATAAACAAACTGAGAGAAAAAAAACCACATGATCACTTTATTAGATACTTTAAAAGCCTTTGACAAAATCCAACACCCCTTCATGATAAAGGTCTTGGAGAGATCAAAGATATAAGGAACATTCCTAAACATAATAAAGGCAATTTACAGCAAGCCAACAGCCAACATCAAACTAAATGGAGAGAAACTCAAAGCAATTCCATTAAAATCAGGAACAAGACAAGACTATCCACTCTATCCATATCTATTCAACATAGCACTTGAAGTTCTAGCTAAATCAACAAGACAACCAAAAGAAATCAAGGGGATATGAATTGGAAAGGAAGAAGTCAAACTTTAGCTAGATCATATGATAGTATATATAAACGACCCTAAAAATTCTACCAGGGAACTCCTGATAAACACCTTCAGTAATGTGGCAAGATACAAGATTAACTCAAAAAAATCAGTAGGCCTCCTATATACAAATGACAAATGGGCTGAGAAAGAAATCAGAGAAACATCACCCTTTACAATAACCACAAGTAAAATAAAATATCGTGGGGTAACTCTAATCATACAAGTGAAAGACCTGTTTGACAAGAACTTTAAGTCTTTAAATTGAAGAATATATCATAAAATGGAAAGATCTTCCATGCTCTTGGATAGATAGGATCAACACAGTAAAAATGGTCATCTTACCAAAAGCAATCTACATTTTCAATACAAGCCCCATCAAAATCACAACACAATTCTTCACAGACCTTGAAAGAACAATACTCAACTTCATATGGAAAAACAAAAACAACAGAATAGCTAAAGCAATCCTGTACAATAAAAGAACTTTATGCTCTACTATATAGCTATAGTAATAAAAATAGTTTGGTATTGGCACAAAAACAGACATGTGGATCATGGAAGCAAATTGAAGACCATGACATTAATCCACACACACCTGATTTTGACAAAGAAGTCAAAATTGTACAATGGAAAGAAGAAAGCATCTTCAACAAATGATGCTGTCATATATAGATGTTGACATGTAGAAGAGTGCAAATAGATCCATAATCTATCACCATTCACAAAACTCAAGTCCAAATGGATCAAAGACCTCAACATAAATCCAGTTACACTGAACCTGATAGAAGAGAAAGTGGGAAGTAGCCTTGAATGCATTGGCACAGGAGACCACTTCCTAAATATAACACCAGTAGCACAGACACTGAGAGAAACAATTAATAAATGGGAACTCCTGAAACTGAGAAGCTTCTGTAAGGCAAAGGACATAGTCAATAAGACAAAACAACAGCTTACAGAATGGAAAAAGATCTTCACCAACCCCACATCTGACAAAGGGCTGATCTCCAAAATATATAAATAACTCAAGAAACTATACATCAAAATACCAAATAATCCATAATAAAAATGAGGTACAGATCTAAACAGATAATTCTCAACAGAAGACTCTCAAATGGCTGAAAGATATTTAAGGAATTGTTCAACATCCTTAGTCATCAGAGAAATGCAAATTAAAATGACGCTGAGATACCATCTTACACCTGTCAGAATGGCTGTGATCAAAAACACTGATGACAGCTTATGTTGGAGAGCATGTGGAATAAGGGGAACACTCCTCCACTGCTGGTGGAAGTGCAAACTTGTACAGCCACTCTGGAAATCAGGATGGTGGTTTATCAGAAAATTGGGAATCAACCTATATCAAGACACAATGATACCACTATTGGGCACAAACCCAAGGAATGCTCAATCATACCACAAGGACACTTGCTCAACTATGTTCATAGCATCAATATTTGTAATAGCCGGAACCTGGAAACAACCTCAATGCCCCTCAGCTAGAGAATGGTTAAAGAAAATATGGAGCATTTACACAATGGAATATTACTCAGTGGTAAAAATCAATGACATCATGAAATTTGTAGGCAAATGAATGGAACTAGAAAAAAAAGTATATCATCCTGAGTGCAGTAACCCAGACCCAAAAAGACAAACATGGTATGTACTCACTCATAAGTGAATACTGGCAGCAAAGCAAAGGATCACCAGCCTGCAATCCACAACCCCAGAGAAGCTAGGTAAACAGGAGGACACTAAGAGGGACACACATGGATTGCCCCAGGAAGGGGAAATAGATGAGCTCTCCTGGGTAAACTGAGAGGGGAGATAGAAGGTAGGAGGGGATGGGGGATGGGAACATGAGGGATTGAGATGGCAGAGTTGGGAGAGAGAGGAGAGGGAGAGCAATGAAAGAGATTATCTTAATAGAGGGAGCCATTATGGGATTAGAGAGAAACATGGTTCTAAGGAAATTCCCATGAATCCACAAGGATGATCTTATCTAAGACCCCCTACCAATAGTGGAGAAGGTACCTAAACTGGCCTTCCCCTGTAATCAGATTGGTGACTACCCTAATTGTCATCATAGAACCTACATCTAGTAACCGATAGAAACAGATACAGTGATCCCCATCCAAGCACTGGGCTGAGCTACTGGAGTTCAGCTGAAGAGAGGAACAAGGGATCATGTGAGCAAGAGGATCAAGAGCATAATGGGGAAAACCACAGAGGCAGCTGACCCAGGCTAGTGGGAGCTCAAGGACTCTGGGCTGACAGCTGGGGAACCTGCATGGGACTGAACTAGGCCTTCTTAATGTGGGTGACAGTGGTATGGCTTAAACTATTTGTGGGTCTCCTGGTAGTGGGATCAGGATTTGTCCCAGGTGCATGAACCCGCTCTTTGGAGCCCTTTCTCCATGGTGGGACACCTTGCTCAGCCTTGATGTAGCGGGTAGGGACTTGGTCCTGCCTTAACTTGCTATGCCAGACTTTGTTGACTCCCCAAGGGAGGCCTTACCCTCTCTGAGAAGTGGATAGGGGGGTGGGATGGGGAGGAGTTGGGGGGAAGGAGGTGAGGAGGGAGGGGAACTGGGGTTGGTTTATAAAATGAAAAAATTTCTTTTAATTAAAAAAAAATCAATTATCTTACTATTTATCTTGAAAGTTAATCTTATAAGGAATTTTAAAGGAATCACAAACCTAAACTTCCATACATTAAAAAAAAGAAATCAAGGGGCTGGAGAGATGGCTCAGAGGTTAAGAGCACTGACTGCTCTTCCAGAGGTCCTGTGTTCAATTCCCAGCACCCACATAGTGTCTCACAACCATCTGTAATGAGATCTGGTGCCCTCTTCTGGCCTGCAGTCATACATGCTGTATACATAATAAATAAATAAAATCTTTAAAAAAGAAAAAAGAAAAAAAGAAATCAATCAGCTGTACTCTAGATCCTTAGGGTACATTCCCATTCATCAATAGTTTTTTGTATCAGGAGATTGAGGACAGAAATGGGTATAAGGAATTCATCATCATCTTTGATCATAAACCAACCCTAGCAAGAAAATACATCAGCTAGTAACATTTGTGTTGCTTTCTATTTTTGACCCCAGCTTTGTGTCCTTGTGAACTTTTGATTGTTTTCTGGGGTTTTTCATCTTACGGCTATTATCAAAACATCTAATTTAACCTGAAGTTACTATAAGCCTTTGTTTTAGCTAATGATGCACATGAAAACCTGTGACTGGGTCTTCTAACATTAAGATTAAAGGAATTTGAGCCATCTTGGCTCCTGGGACTCAATTGTTTCTCTTAATCATTAATTTGAGCTACAATCTATGCAGCTCCTTAAGTGAAACTCATAGGCCCTAACTATGTAACATTACCTTGTGTTTACTTTTATTCATCAAAACTTTGTTTAATGGGGTTGGGGACTTAGCTCAGTGGTAGAGTGTTTGCCTAGCACAGGCCCTGGGTTCAGTCCTCAGCTCTGAAAAAAAAAAAAAAAACAACTTTGTATAAACTAACATTGTTATTATCAATTAGATAGTACAGCTTAGGTAGGAAGTCATCTTTATAATAATCTATAGGTAAAAATGCCCAGAGAACAGGATGTTTCCATGAGATAAACACACTACATTACAGGCAGTGGGGATCTCCCCACACTCATTCACACCATGCGTGTGATAGAAAAAGATAGCAGCAGCAAACATGTAAAGACACAGCAAAAGTAAAAGACATTCTGGGGTCTGGGGTCTCCAGGCCTTGCCTATCCGAGATTCACCCATCAGGGGGTTGCCTCCTGGTGGGCTGACACCTTGAACTTCAATTACCACCTGCTGCTTCTCTGATATCAACACCAGCAATTGAGTTGTTTGGCAAGAGGAGCCTCTTGGAAACTCTCCAACAACACAGGCAGGCTATTGCTAAGGCTCTCTACAAATTGATGATATGGCCCTATTGCTGAAGACAGCACCTACACAACCCACTGAACATAGAGAAATCATGCTGGTGCTTACCTAGAACCTTCATCCCTAGTATTCATGGTACTGGAAGGTACTGTACATACTACCAGAGAAAAAAGGTAAATACCAACCCAGCTGTAAACACTTCAATCTACAACAGTGATCTGCCTGCAAGATATGCTGGTGCAGTAGTAGCACAAAAGTTGTGGGAGTAATCAACCACTATCTGACTGGATTTAAGGCCCCACTCCATGAAATGAAACCCATGACTGACATTGCTTGCTTGGGTAGCCAAGAACCTGAGACTAGTTAGGCCAGGGAGCTAGTGGAAAACCAAATACTACTAAATGTTCTACTAAAAGAACATTGCAATAAAATGACTCCTGATGACATTCCGCTATACCTATAGATCAGGGTCATGTTCAGTCAGTATCAAGAGAAGTTTCCTCCTGCAGTAGATGGAAAGAAATATAGAGACCTATAAATGGACAATGCACAGAGAAGG
Organism: Peromyscus maniculatus bairdii; assembly: GCF_049852395.1. NCBI lineage: Eukaryota > Metazoa > Chordata > Mammalia > Rodentia > Cricetidae > Peromyscus > Peromyscus maniculatus. The sequence continues at coordinate 55,626,864 of NC_134866.1, forward strand.
AGTTATCCTGGAACACTCAGTCCTAAAGGGGATGCCTCCATCCAATCTGTTCTCTCACAGCTCAGGGAACTCGGCAGAAGAGGAGGTAGAAAAATTGTAAGAGCCAGTAGGGATGGAAGACACCAAGGCCTTTTTAGGCCTTCTGGGCACAACAGGACTAATACACAAATGAACTCACAAAAACGGTGGCAGCATGCACAGGGCCTGAACAGGTCTAAGCCAGATGGGGTCCCAGCACTGAGGGGCAGTAGACACAAGCCCCCATCCCTAACCCAGAGATATCACCAATTGATAACTGCTCCCAAAGGAAAATTTTTTACCTACCAAGAATATACAAACTATAAACTTAAGGGCAGGACCCATGCCCAGCAGTAGATGGCCAACACAAAATGAACTCAACAGTATTTTTGGAGATTTTAGGGGTGTTTTGTTTTTCTCATAATTGTTTGTTTTGATTTTTTTCCTTTACAGGTCTTTTGTTTATAAATTATGGTTCCTCATTTTGTGGTTTTATGAGATTTCTCTGTGTGTGTATTTCTATGTCTATATGTGTTTCATGTGCTTTTTCTTTGGCTGTTTTGTGTTTCTAATGAGACATATCAAGCAAAGGTGTGGATTGGGATGAGTGAAGAGCTGGGGAAGATCTGGGAGGGGTTGAGGAAGGGGAAAACAATCAGAATATATTATATGAAAAATGTATTTTCAAATAAAAAAAGGAAAGAAAAAGTTAATGAGAAAAAAATAACAGAAGAAAGAAAGTCATAGGCAGTAGGCAGAACAGGAAAATGAGACTGATAGGTGCTTGAAGTCCTGAGAGATGAGAACCCTGATCAAATGTGAACAGTCAGAGGGAGGGTAGGACTTAGCATAGGAAAGCCAGTGAATAGAGGCCAAAACAGAAGCAGCCACAGAAGCTCCCATCAGAGAACAGCCATAATAAGGGATCAGGATACAGAGTCAGTGGAGGAAACAGAAATCCTGAGGTCAGACTGAGGAAAGGAGCGAGCTGTCTTTCAGCACTGTAGCTGACCTTCTCAGTAACGCTCACACTAAAAAGATGTGCTGTACTTAACTCATCAGGGGCCACAGTGCGAGCTTGCCAGGGATATTTTAAACCTGCAGTAATGATGTCCCTCGGACTCAGAGAGCAGATTGTCTTTTCCACTGACATGCCAGCACTAGCAGTTTTCACTCACAGAACGCTGAACGATGCATGTGTAGGAATGGAAGTGTTCCAGTCTGTTCTCCCTGTTGCTCTCTCATGGTCTCCCCTATAACAGACAGCCTTGACACAGCTGCTAACACCACTGAGTCCCTCCAGCTGTTGGGACTTTGCTCATGACGATCCCAGGACAGTACATGCTGTTTCATGGTCACAGTAAGGTGGCAGGCTCTGAGAAGGAGCTGCAGGTTAACTGCCCAGAATTAGACATGTCAAGCTAAGTCGGGCGGATGCAAAACTTGTTCTTTGGTACCAGGTTAGGCTAAAAGAGGAGCTTACTCGGGGTTTAATGACCCAGGCAGGTCTCAAGGATGGAAGACAGCCTGCTTTGTATACTTAATATGTTAGGTGTGTTTCTAAACCATGCTGTCTTTTAACTGCATGCCGTTTCACACATATAAAAAGAGTTTTATTTTGTCCCATGTTCTCAATGCTTCAAAACAAAAACAACCTTCAAAACTAGAAAATACTTGTTTTCCATATTAGGGTGCTATGCATCCTAATAAACCTTAAACACACAGCTTCTACACACACACACACACACAGGCATACACATGCACACATACACAGGCATACAAATACACACATACACACACACACACACACAGGCATACACATGCACACACACACACACACACACACACACACACACACACACACACACACCCCTGCTTAACCAACAGCCAGATCAGGATATAAAGCATCCTGCCCCCCTAAAAGGGTCTCTTGGGTACCTCCCCCCAATATTTTTTTCTTTACACCATTGAAGGGCATTATGGTGCACCCTAGTAATCCTAGCACTCAGGTGTGGTGATATTTTATTTGTGCATCCCAATAAAGCTTATCTGGGGATCAGAGGAAAAAGCCAGCCACTATATTAAGATAGAAGTCAGGCAGTGGTAGCACACACCTTTAATCCTAGCATTTGGAAGGAGAGATTCATTTGGATCTCTGTGAGTTCAAGGCCACACTGGGAACAGAGCCAGGTGTAGTGGCACATGCCTTTAATCCCAGTGCTAGTTAACCGTAGAGGTCTGGACAGACAGACAAGAAGTGATAGAGCTGGGCAGAAAAAGGAAGTAAGGTGGCAGAACACAGAAAGGTATATAGGTGTGAGTACACAGGAAGTAGCTCTCTCTTGGCTGAGCATTTCCTAGCAGTAAGAACATGGCTGGCTTCTTTCAGCTTCTCTGATCTATCAGTTTTCACCCCAATATCTGGTTCTGGGTTTTTTTTATTAATAAGACTGTTCAGCAATTCATCTTACACTCAGGAGCTGGTGACAAGATCAGAAGTTCCAGTTCAGTTTCTGATATATGAGACTACAATAAATAATAAAATGGAAGTATTGATAAAAAAAAATAGTTTGTTCATTCCACTGAAATTTGGAGAAACTGATTTGCTTTCAATATTTTAGAAAACAGTAATCAGAAAAACAGAAAGCAAATCATTGGCTAGTCAAGTTTTCAAACAAACTTTTAGAAGAAACCCATTTTTAAGCAATATTAGGAGCAAGAACAAGTATTAGGAGAACATTTGCCTTCAAACTTTTTAAAATTCTGAAATTTAACCAAATATAGTTATGGCCAACATGTATGTCAATGGGTAGAAGATAGATAGGCTGGAGAAGAGAGATTATTTGACCTATTTTTATGAAGACCTTTATACATATACACACATATATATGTGTATGTGTGTATACCTATATATGGTTTTTTTCATTTCAGTTAACATGGAAGTAAAATATATGAAGGCAAGAATCAGAAGCAAAAAACTTTTTTGAAAAGGGAATTTCACACCTTTCTGAGCTAGACTAGGTTATTTCAGGAAACTTAATGACTACTTAAATAGTTAAGCAGGTGGCTTTTCCACATTGTATGACACATAATGCAAACCAGAGAGAGTAAGTATCATTTGTGAAAATCAGGAAGAATGAAGAGAAGTCTCACAAGTACAATAAGATACAGACAGACAGCACTCAGAGATCACTACCTCCATGGTCAGGAGCGTGACACTGTCTATAATTAATAAAGACTGACAATTTTAATTGAATCACTAATTTATCAAGAGTACAAACATGAAAACTTTATGAGGAGTGCAGCCACACACTATTGCCCTTCACTCAACAGCTCTTTGTAATAACTCTAATGCCAACTTTATCTGAAATGAATAAGACCAGAGTTAGTTTTATACAAAACTATCAAAGATAAAAGCTGAAGACACTGGGAGTATGAGGTTTACAACTTTCTCCACTATCTAACCTAACCTCTATTCAACATCCACTATTATATGAAGCAGCAAGTGGTCAGCAGAGAATCATGATTTCCTTCTAAGTACAGCATCAATGTGAGAAAAAAAAAATCAAACTAAGTAGCTACCCTGTTACCATCTACTGATAAACCAGTGACTCCTAGACTAGCTTTCCTACAACTAAGGCTGTTGACAAATTCTGTGCCATTTGAGGCCCTTACTCGACAGTCTCGCTCAAGCTAAGGATTGATTACTTTCTTGGGTTTCAAAGTGTTTAGAAAATCATAGCATAGGAGGCAAAAGGATGAACCATAAATCCCAGCCTAAACACTAGCTCCTTCTGTGAATTCAGGAATAAATCTAACTTCTCTGTAACACAGCTTGCTCATATGTAACTGGAAATGACTTGTAAATATCTTCTAGCAATGCTGAAATGGTCAAATAAGATAGCTATCAACAGAATAAGAGTGCACAGCCATATTTAATACTAAAGTACAGTGATGGGCTCTGTGATGAACCTGAATAGTGTCTCTGGTCTTTGCTGACATGCCAGAATAAGAAAGGGTCAGACACATTAACTTGGATCAGACTTAGGTGCATGAAGATTTTTGGGAAACTACTTTCTGCATCAACAACTATGGGAATGCACAAATGAAAATGAACACGGAGAGACATTACACTACAGAAAAGGACTCAGCCAATCCCACAGAGACTTCTGGAACTGGGATGGTCTATTTGAGCTATACCACCTGAATCAACAACTGAATTTTTAGAAACTGCCAGCCATTTGTTGTGGCCTGTTCCTATGGAAGGAACATGAATGGGAGTCATCTAAAGAAAATTCCCAGGAAGGGAATTTCAACCACTGCCAGAACTATAGATTACATGCCTGGGTCCTGACTGTGGTTGATATATTGTGCCCCCCAGTAAACTTATCTGGGGGTCAGAGAACAGAGCAGCCACTATATTAAACATAGAGGTTAGGCAGTGGTAATACACACCTTTAATCCTAGCATTCTGGAGGCAGAGATCCATTAGGATCTCGGTGAGTTCAAGGCCACACTGGGAACAGCCAGGCATGGTGACACACACCTTTAATCCCAGCACTTGAGATCTTGCTTGGGAAAGACACACACCTTTAATCCCAGGAAGTGATGGCAGGAAGCAGAAAGGTATACAAAGCATGAGAACCAGGAACTAGAGGCTTTTAAGCTTTTAGGCTTTTAGCAGCATTTCAGCTGAGATCCATTCAGATGAGGACCCAGAGGCTTCCAGTTTGAGGAAACAAAATCAGCTGAGAAGTTGGCAAGGTGAGGTTGGCTGTGGCTTGTTTTGTCTCTCTGATCTTTCAGAATTTATCCCAATATCTGGCTCCAGGTTTGTTTTTCATTAATAAAACCATTTAAATTTGGTCTTACACCTGACAAGAGGAGCTGGTTAGCACCCGACCATCAGCACAGCCTGTGCCACTGTGCCCCTTTGCTTTCTCTAAGTCCTGATGGAAGTCTGCCACAGTTCTGAATGGTTTATTTATTTATAATCTCAAAATGCTTATGAAAGGAAAAACAGGGGGAGGATGAGAAGAAGTGGGGACAGAGGGAGAGGGGGGAAGAGAGAGAGATTGAAGAATGGATGGATGGGTATGCGGGTGGGTGGGACAAACTGCAGATAGTCTCCACACAGGTACGCATTGCCTCGTCCTCTGTTACTTACTCTTGACCCCACCCCACCCCACGCCACACTTACCTTTAGCAAATACTTTCATGGACATAGGTAACTTAATTGCTTGGGTGACCCTGGAGTTATTCCAGAAGGGTCTTTTAGTATTTATGCCCCTCTCAGGTCATAATTGTTGTATTTTTCTATTTACTCTAAAAATTGGGTAAAATACTACTAAGAAATTCCCCACTGGATCACCCAAGTACCAGATCTTTCTGTGCCCCTACTATATAGAAGAAGACACTGTTTTCTCTTCAATATCCCCTCTAAAGACAGAAATTTTTTTCCTGATTTGTCTCTTGTTCTAAGAAATCTTAAGTGATGGTGTGGTAGCTGAAGCTAAAAAATTAATAAGACAGCTATGTTACCCCTTGATTGCTGGCAGTAAGATCTTTAAAACCACAGGTCTCATGTTCCATAAGAATAGAAAGCTCAAATTTTCCAAATGAGCTATAAGGAACATTGGTAAATATGCTCCCTTGGTCCATGTATTCTGCTTCTTGGACATACAACACTGTACATAGGGAATTTGATGCACTTGCACCCCATCTTTATAGGTTATCATCTCCAACCTGGCACCTCATTTGTGTCTTTACAAGGTCATCCCATCACTCCACTAAATGGGCAGTTTCTGGATAGATGATATCCAGTAAGAACAATGGATCCTGATTATATGTCTACTTTCACACCTCATTTTGTTTAAGAAAGGATTTCTTAGTTTGATGTAATGTTATACCAACCATGTCTAGTAGCTCCCATACTCTTTAAAGCATCAAATAGTACTTCTCAATAGAAGACAAACCCATACCCAGAACATATGCTCATACCACTATGAATAGTTCAATATGATCAAACTATTGCCAGTTGCTAATTGTTCTTCTAGAGGCGTGATGTAATACAGAGAACTCAGAATTGGTGTCAGTTGCTAGACTATGGACATTTTAACAATAGTATTAATGTGCTGGATGATGAGGAGAAAGAGTTCATGCTATTAGGACAATTCTGCACTCCATTACTAATACCATAGCGGTTTCACTTATGCTTCCTGTATCAGCACTGAGAGCGCCAATTACAGAGATCACTTGATGTCCTCTAGTTCATCCTGTCCACTTGGTAAGACATTCATAGTACCTCTTCCATGATGGATGCTCTCTGATAAAGACAACAGGAAATATAAAATACCTTCATTTTTGCCCATTCCTACATGATGATTATGTGATTATCCCCAGATTTCTTATCCAGACTTTCCAATAATTATCCGTGTAGGAGCTAATCAACTAGATAAACCAACCATTTTTCAAAGCTAAAGATTTTATAAATATTTTCACTTCAAGCTACATCTTTACACACATACACACAGAGAAAGAGAGAGAGACAGAGACATCACCCACAGCCACAACAATTGGGACAATTTCCTCACACTTTTCAGAGTGCCTCCATCATACATCCAAGTCTATATTTGAGTTGTATCTGCATCTGAACCCTAGTAATCTATGAATGAAACTACAGCTTTTTCCATCTCTATTAACTAGCTATAAGGAAGGACCCCTGTTTCTGCAGTCCTATGTATGAACTAAGAGAGAAAGAGCCACCAGAACAGAAACTGTGGATGGCATGGACATAATTAATGTACTACTTTTATTTACAATTTATTATTTCTGGCCTCACCAAACTTTATGTTGGAAATATGACTCAGTTTAGTTCATGATAGGCAATTCTGGCTACAGCATCATTGGTATCCCATAGTCAGCCTAGTAGCACCCAAAGTGTTTAATGAATGGTATATAATCATCCAATAGAGATGGTAGATTCCAGGGATCTGCACTATGACTCCAGTTAGGGAGCATTGTGAACTGAAGTTTGTGTGTCTCTAATATTCACAGGTTGAAACCCTATCTTACAATGTAGGTATGTTTGGAGATGGATATGTTTGTAAGGCACTGATTAAAATTAAGTGAAGTCTTGAGAATGAGTGAGACCCTGACCTAATAGGATTAGTGTCCATATAAGAAAAGAGAGAGCAGGCCAGCCTGGGCTACCAAGTGAGCTCCAGGAAAGGCGCAAAGCTACACAGAGAAACCCTGTCTCGAAAAACCAAAAAAAAAAAAAGAAAAGAAAAGAGAGAGCAATCCTTGTCAGAAGTATCCTAGTATCTTTACCATTCATGGCAGCACATGAGTGTAGGCTCCAGGTTTGTTTTTATTAATAATTAGACCTTTTAAGATTCATGCTACACATGAGGATGCAGTGAGCTCTTGCATGTAGACTTGACCTGGGACTTCTAGCCTCTACAACAGTAAGAAAATGGATGTTTGCTGTCTAACGCACTTGATCTATGTATTGTTGTGACAGTTCCAGAACACCAATACAAGTAGCTTTCACAAACTGCATATGGCTCTTTTCCAACTACCAAAGTCTCATACCTAGCATCTGCTCAGACACACGGCCTCAGTAGCAAGGCCACTTATACAACCTAGACCTAGAGCCAAGAACTGTTTTTGGAATAGGCTCTACTTAAAGACTGCAGCTTGTATAGAATGTGGTAAGTGGGTTGGATAGATATTCCTAAATGTGCTGCTAGAAATTTAAAAGGCCTAGCATATAGCATGGTGTACTTCCTCCTGGTAACAGGATACTCAGAATCAAAAATAGTATTATTTATTTTGTAGAGATGACCCCGCATGTCTGAAATAAATAGATTTAAAAAATCACTATTGTGGCAGTCACTTGAACCTTCATAGAGTTTATTTGCCATGATCTATGGCACATAGATCTTACTGACTCTTCCAACAGACTATTTTTTTTTCCCTTCTTCATGTTAAGGATGATAAAGAACACAGACACCAAATGAATCCTCATATAATATGTAAATGAGGTTGCAAAACCATTCCAGCAAAAAAAGTACCTCATTAGGCTGGGAAGATGGCTCAGTGGGTAAGACACTTCCAACACAAGCCTGGACCTGAGTTCAGCTCCCTGGAGCCCGTGTGAAAGGTCAGGTGGGCATGAAAGCCTACCTATAATCCCAGAGCTTGAGACGAGAGACAGAGAGTCCCCAGAGTAAGGTGGTTAGCCTATCTAGCTCAAACAGTGAGCTGCAGGCTCACCGAGACCCTCCCTCAATATATAAGGTGGAAAGCAATTAAAAAGGCACTGGACTTCAGCCTTCAGGCCTCCACATACAGACATGTTCATTGCACCTGCAAATATACACACACCATATAAGCAAAAACAAAATAAAACAAAAACACAAAAGAAATCCACATATGGCACAGCAGCAAAAACTGGGTTATGCTTGGTGGAATTTGCAGATAGTCCATGTTCTCCTCATGTTGGAAAATAATATTCTCTTGTCTCACAAAGAAACATATAAAGTAACCCAGCAAGGCTTTCCTTTTTTTTCAAAAGGGGTGCACCATGACTCAATGCATGCTAGTAAGCACATGGAGCAGGAGATCTCGGGGGGAGGGGGGGGGCCTTAGCAAGAATACTCTAGCCTTTCCCCATTGGCTGGGACCTCACAGTCTTCATGATTGGCAAGTTTGAAAAGAACTGGCACAAATGAAATGAAGGTACAGAGGAGGGGTCAGTGGCTTGAAGACATCAAGTTCTGAAAATACAGCAGGGCCTTTGGGTTTTACCAGGTGAGAGAGATGAAAAGATGCATGTAAAAGTTTTACAAGTTGCCAGAGAGGGGTGTGTGAAAAGATTTGAATTCCTTTGCATGAAAATTTTTACAAGATAGGGGAAATTTATGAACTTTTGTTCCTTGGTGATCTAAAAGGGGCAGCGGAGGAGGGGAGTTCTTAGATCATTCAGGACCTGCATGATTTTTGAATAGACTAAGCTAAATGGAACTATGGAATGCCTATATCCTTTAAGGTTCAGGATGGCTCTAAACTCTACCAATATCGTCAGGATTTGGTATTGCTTAAATTTGCTCTGTTTCAGAGCCTTTAAATTGACCTTCTTTACTGTGGTAATGCTTATCCTATAGGCCAAAGAACCGATATGGTGGTTGTGCCAACTCACTTTATGTTCATCCCAGTTACATTCCTAGAATGCCAGGAAGAGATCACATTATGGATCTACAGACCCATTGCTGGCCAGTCTTGAGCCAGAAACCCATTCATTATGGACTTGTGCACACCAATGCCCTCCCTGACTCTCATTCTTCTTAATAGGAAGCTTTGGGTTCTAAGTATCAAGCTCAACTTGGACCCTTGGATTCTAGGCCCTTAAAATGCTTGGGTATTCCAACTGCTCAAGTGCATAGTTGCATGGGAAACTGACCTTTAGTCCTTCGGGAAAGAACTATCCTTTGCCATGGTATGATGGGGTGCTTTTTTCTGAGGACTCAACCTCTTCTTTTCATATTGAAAGATCAGTTCTACTGGGGTCTGCAGTTGTAAAATTTAGTTCCTCTCTTTCTCTAGCAAGATCACACTTGTCTAACCCAGGTGTATGGATTGACCAGTTGGATTGATAGCAAGAAGATGAAAGCAGACCCTAGGGTGTGAGGAGAAAGAAGTCAAGTGTGGTTTTGCAAGACAAAGGTCTCTACTTTGTCTTCAAGTAAAGAGTGGGCTATTCCTCTCTAACAGGAAACAACCAGCTTTCCACAAGCTCGAAGTTGAGGAATAAAAGGATTTCATCCAGAGGTTTCCATCTCAAATTTTAAAGTTTCATTCTTTATCCAACCTAGTCTTATTCCTAAGCTGGCATTGCGAATTCACCAGGACTCAAAGTGTAACTTTTTTTTTTTTTTGCACTATGGTACTCATAATATTCAATCTAGGATGTGGTTTTTCAGCAATTTCTGCCTTCAAGCTATAGGAGATAACAGGCTTTGTAATTACTGCTAAGAAGGCCTGCCAAATTTCAACACTTAAGACCTTTTGGCTTTCTCCTATTTCAATTATGAACAAGGTTAAGAATGTCTATATTTGTGCCACAATGAAACCAGAATATAACATTTAGCACAGATAAATGTAGGTTCAAAAAAATTTAATTGCATAAATATAGACTAGGGGAAACCCAATATGACAACATTTCATGCAGAAAATATCCAGGAAAGTTAGTTGTTTCCAAGGTTAATATTTAACATATAAGGCAACTACCAAGATAGAAAACACAACCTTAGTCTCTATTAGTATAAATATAGTTTCACTAGCAGAGGTTATGGTTCTCCATAGATCCTGAAAGGAAAAAATCAGTAGCCATCTTGAGAGATGTTCCCCACCCCTCCTCTGTAGCACGAATCTTAAAAGTTCTTATTAATAAAAACAAACCCAGGGCCAGGTATTGGGGTGAACACTGGAAGATTAAAGAAGCAGAACAAGCCACAACTACCTTGCCTTGCCAATAACTCAGCTGATCCTGTTTCCTCAGACTGGAAATCTCTGTGTCCTCATCCCAATGGGTCTCAGCTGAACTGCTGCTCAAAAGCCTAAAAGCTTAACCTTCTCTAGTTCCTGGTTTTCATGCCTTATATACCTTTCTGCTTCCTGCCATCACTTCCTAGGATTAAAGGCGTGAGTCACCATGCCTGGCTATTTTCAGTGTGGCTTTGAACTCACAGAGATCTGGATGGATCTCTGCCTTCCAAGGGATAGGATTAAAGGTATTAGTATGTACAATATATTGGGGGACAAATATTTCACCACACTCCTCTAAAGGTATTTGCTGACCATCAGTTTTAGAACTGACCAGAAGTTGAACTCATGGGAAGATAAGGCTGAAACAATAAATCTATATATCCTAGACTTGGTAAAACAGGATATGGGGGGTAATGGACTCAACTGACCAGAAATTGAACTTATGGGAAAATAGGACTAGAATAATAAATCTGAATATATATATATATATATATATATATATATATATATATATATATATATATATATCTCCTGGGTTCAGCAAAAGCAGGACATAGGGAATAAAAAGTTTATGTCTCTGTAGATACCCTGAATCCTGCTAGCCATCAGTAACTTCATGCTTATAGTTCAGCCAGTAACTACAAAGAACTACCTCACCCCTACCACCTCGTCCAGTCCCAAGATATGCAACTCTCTGAATGTAAACCTTTCCTATATAAAACCCTTAAAGTCAGTGCTGGGGCATCCTCCTCCACCAGCTATGTCCAGTGTTTGGAATACAGGTGTTTGGAATATGGGCCAAGCCCGGGCTTGCTTTGTTATTAAAAAAACAAAACAAAACAAAACTCTGTGTGCTTGCATTGGGCATTGGCTCTGTGGTGGTCTTGCTTGGGGGTCTTGCAATGCGGGCACAGCAATCCTATAATGAACAACCATATCTGGAGAGATAGATAATCAGTTCTGAGCCTCACATTCTAAAAGGCACAAATTTAAAACAAGACTGAGTTCTGAAAATAGCAATCAGAAATCTGAAAATAATGCCTTATGAGAAAACCTGAGGGAGAAAGGGTAGTGATTCCAGAAAGGATAGGACTTCGTGGGAAAGAAAGGAGCAGACTAAATACATTGGATCTGAGTTTATACAAAAAGGTCTTGTTGGTGAGTAGAAATTACAGGGAGTAGACTTCAGCTGAATACAGTGAAAACCTAAGCCAGCAATGATGTGTGCCAAGGCAGGCACCACCCACCAGGTGACACCTTACTAAGTGCGCCTCCACACATACTTTAAATTTCTTTCTTCTAAGGTTAGTAATTAAAAACTAAGAACAGTGAGGCCAGAAAAGGAGCAAATCTCCCCAAACAAGCTACCTTTAAACCCCTGCTTTGAACATGTATATTACACATAAAACTGTACTCAGACAGTATAGGACAGGAATCTTGCATCCAAGATTTCACCTTGCCCCAACAGCAGCTCAGAGAAACAGCATCTGAATGAAGAAGTGTCCTGTGCCTGTTAACAACTGGTGCATAGCCTGGCACTTCTCATCTATACCTAGATATGTGAGCGTGTGCTCCTCTTCGAGAGCCTCCAGTAAAGTGACTCATCTGTGTGAAATCGGGTAAACTGTCACCTTCTTGGAGTCAGTTTCCACATCTGAAAATAGATACAGCAGTTGGGGCTAAATAGTCCCTCTGTTCCTTTCAGCCAAAACATTCACCTAACCCAAAGGAAAGAAGCATTGCTTTTATTTAAAATGTCCTAAAAGACACTACCTATACAACTGAAGCAACTTTAAGTTGTTTTTTTTTATGGGGGGTGGGTGTTTATTTTCAAGTTTTGTGACATAGTAAAAATAGTTGAAAGAAAGAAAAAGTTAAGTCCCAGAAGGAAAACTAGACAATTAGAGATGTTTGTTGGTATTGAGCCTTTGCTTGTTTGAATTTGATTTTAGTTTTTCCTATTATTTCAACTGTTCAGTATTAGGTATACCCAATATCCAAGACAGAGGCTGATTTCTGCAACTCCACTTAGATAGCCATTTAGAAACAACGCTTACTAAAAACAACAGGATATTGAAGATTTGTCTTTTGGTTTTGCATAAAGTCATTGTAGAATACCATTAAAGTGGGGAAGGAGTTTGGGGCATGGGTATTAAATACGTGTGAGAAGACTCCTGTGAGCCATCTAACATTTAGGATGAAAGTCCAGCAAAATTCTCTATAGTATATCTCTTAATAAACAGTGTTGTTAGAATATAATCAAACTATTACTAATTAATTTCTGTTGGAACTCTGAAAAAGGAAAAGTGCAGTAGGGTGTTTGTGTGCCATTCATAAACTGTAGGATAGTTATAGCTTAGCATTTTGAGGCACTGACTACAACATTTACATTTATAAGGTTTTAGCTTCCTATTGCTGTGACAAAATACTCTGGGAAAACAATTTAATAGAGAAAGGGTTTATTCTGGCTCACAGTTCAAGGGCACAGTCTATCATGGTGGGGAAGTAAAGGCTGAAGAAGCTTGAAACAGTTGGTCACATGGCATCGACACCTAGGAGCAGAGAGTAATGGCACATGCTGCTGCCCATTTCTTTTCTCCATTTATATAGTACAGGACTGCAGCCAGGGAACGATGCTGACCACAACAGTTCCCACCTCAGTTACCACAATCAAGATAATCTCACACAGACATGCCCAAGAGGCCCCACTCTAAGAAATTCTAGATTTAAGTTAACAATTGATATTAACCATTAAAGACACACGTATCCTGAATATTTGTCAGAAGTCTAACACAGACCTGAAATGTTTATATTCAGCATCCTTTGGGACCTGCTTTTCTAAGTCGTTGTTAAAACAATGTCTTCTCTGAAGGAACGCCATCATTTAGTGACACCCATTTTTCAATAATTCAACAAATTAACTACTTCTCTAAAATGCTAGCCACAAATTGCAACAAATTGGTTGTGAAATGGCTCATACCATCTTATTCTGCATGAATAAAAGTGTAACTAAAGAGGTAATAAAATAAAACTCAGAGGAAGAATGTCTGCACGTTATCTGGAGGCTGAGTGGGAGTGAAGAACTTGAAATTAAGTCTAATGGAAAGACACCCAGTGAGATCACCCCACAGAGGAGCCCCAAGATGGGAGAAGGGGGCGGGTGCAATACAGAATTTGTGCCTCTAGGTTAGTGAGAAGACTCTGGGCTCGGAGGGTGCAGCTTAATATCCTCAGTGGTGGGGTGTGTAACTGAATTTGATTTGATAAGTACTTTCAGCTTCTTATAGAATTTGATTCACCTTCATCCTGAGATGATATTCTGTTTTTAATGTGAAATCTCCCAATAAGTTCAGGTGGACTGTCAGTTGTGAGTGTGTGGAAAGTGATTGGATCTTCAGGGTTCCTACTTAGTCAGTGGATTAATTCCCTACTGGATTCATAATGTAGTGGGGTGAAAAATAAGATATGGGTTCACATTGGAGACGTACATCACACGCCACTGAAAGATGTGTCTTGTCCCTAGCCTTTCTTGCGTCTTTTCAGTTGTCTGACACAATGAGCAATTGTGCTCCATCACACCCTTCTACATGGAGCAAGTGACCACAAACTGCAACACAATAAACCATCCCTCCTTTAGAATGGTTAGTCTCAAGTCATTGTCCCAGCTCACAAAGGCAGATGGTTATATTATCTTCATTGTTATGCTAGAAACCAAGTCTGAGGGGAAATCATTTACATGATTCATACCAGGCCTTCCATATCCCGCCTCTTGCACTATCCACACACCATAGTGCAGCCCAGACATAATTTTTGGTTTATTTTAGTAACATTATAGATGTTAGAAAGTATACCACTAGAAGTAAGTAGTATTGAATGATACCACATTTTACACATGCTAAGGCATTTCACATATAATAGTATATTTATTTATCCTTTAAGTTAGGGATACCAGACATTGTCACCTCCATTTTATAAGCAAGGAAATTATGGCAAAGACTGAGCCAAAATTCCCCCAGGAAATCACTGATACAGAATTAAAAGCAAAGTCTGTCACACTGGGAGCCTTTCTCAGCACATAATAAATAACAAAGTTGATCTCGGGATGAGGCCATAATGAATGAGACTTAAAAAGAAAACTGAAAGGAGAATACATGGAGAAAGAGGAAAGACTTTAAGAATTCCAGCTCCACTAAACTAGGTTGTAAAAACACTGCACAATGAAATAATGCTGACAAAAATGGGTGCTTTGTAGAGAGTAAAGCAAGATCCCTAGTAGAATTACCGCAGGGGTCTTCTGTGGTAGCACCCCATACCATGCTGCCCCTACCACCCTGACTTATATTAAACAGCAAAACACATGTAGACTATGCCGCAACAACTGGGCCTGCTTAGGAGGCTGAGAGAGGAGGATCACATATTTGAGGCTAGCTTAGACTAGAGAGCTGAGTTCAAACAGCCTGGAAAATTTAGTGAGACGCTGTCTCAAAGTAAAACTAATAAACAGAGCTGAGACTGTGCTTAGACCATTTGTCCTTGCCTATTTGTGTATGGCTCTGGTACAGGGGACAAAAACCCACCTTAGTAGATGAGCCATATCCTTAATCTTGTAGAGTCACCAAAATCACTATGTCTAGATTTTTAAAGCTGCACTAGGGGCAGGGAGGGGAGGCAGAGGGGGAGCATCCCAGATCACATGTGGAAGAAATGTCTTTCCCAACAAAATTCATCTATGTATGTGGTATATCTTAATTCTGCAAATAATTATCTGGGTTACTGTACCCAGATAAATGGAACCATGTGAATAAGATTTCTTTGCTCATAGGTAATACATTTTTACTAAGCTGTCTCCTGCCTTAGTCAATAGCCATGTAAAAGGTTGTTAGTGATGCTAATATTTTGCTATAATCTAAGAGAAAACTGCTTACACAATGTTGCCATGAGCTTACTTATTTTTAAAATTATAAAGATCCTAGAGAGAGATTCACTCATCAACATTTGATTTGACTTTAATAATGTGGTCTCTTTCCTCACATTACACTCTAATATCTGCTATTATTTTGGAATGTCACCACCACCACCAAACTTCAAAATAACCTAAGGGGGAATTCACAAATCTTTTAGAAGATGAAGTAGCCAAAGAATGTCACAAGTAGAATTATAGTGCTGAAAGTCTACAAGAGTGCTTCCTACCCTTATCTGAACATGAGAATCCTGAGAGTCTTCAAACCCTTTATGTCCAGACTGCACACCAGACTGACCATATCACAATCTCTGGAAAACGATGGAGCAACAGCTTCTCAGACTCCCAGGTGATTCCTATTTACAGCCAATCTTGAGAAGCACTAGAATAGACCCATTAAAAAAAATCAAATCACTAAAATGAATGTTGCCCTTTTTTAGATTAATAAAAATAAATATGGGAGAATATGAGCTTGGAAAGTTATAATGATGGAGGAATCCTTATCCACCTGCACAACCAGAGCAAAGCCTTCAGATCTAAGCCTCCGTGGTACTTCAGAAGCCTGTCAGGAAGTTGTAACTCAGTGTGAAAGTACCACCCCACCACCTGGCACACACAAGAACTGAGTATCTTCCCCCTACTTTGTGTTTTAGGTAAGGACAGAGAATAAAACAACCACAGGGCACACTTGTTGCCAAAGAATTTTTAGGCACATACCAACTGATAATTAACAGAAATATAAACATAGAATTTCTCCAATTCAGTCATGAGTCCTGTCTAAAACTTGGTTGATTAAATAAAAAACAAGGAAGCAGCTGTTGCCAGTTGCCTGAGCCAAGAGACTGATGATGATGAGCAGCCTTGATGAGTCTGTGAAGAAAGAGACAAGGCTGAGAATATTAGCACAAGCTATTGTGAAGAATGACTTGGCAGTGTCCATCAAAAATACAAGTGCGCATATTCTTTCTTGCCTATCTTGGAAATAATCTTTTCCTTGGTGCCTATCTTGGAAAAAAAAAAAAACCACATAATTACTTCAGGAGATACTGTTCTGTCAGTTCTGAGTACATGTTGTTGGTATACCACCCATTACATTACTCCATTGTAAGTAAGAATTAACCATTATATACTTACTTATTCATTATATAGATGGTGTCTTGGTGTTTCCAAGTAGGAATACTAAAAGAACAATGGGACTATGAACACTCGCCCTGATATTTTCAAAGCACAAGTGAGGGTGCTTCTACAGTAAATCTGGCTGCCATCACACTAACCCTCTCATCCAAAAGATTCACCAGTAGACTCCTCTGAAATGTTTAATTTCATCTTCCTTTTCCATTCAGACCTGATCAAGATACCCTGGGAAAGGAACCCACAAATGGAGCAAGCAATTCCCTAAAGAACAGTGTTTAAGAATGAGAATTTATTGAGACAACGATATTAGCAGCTGGTGGAGGGCCAGACGCTGGCCCTTCAGAACACTCCTGAACATCCCCGACTCCAGATTGTTGCTTGTGCTTTACCCACCTCTGGGAGGATTTTAAAGACAATGTTCATTGAAAGATAAATTCCTGAGTTGTTTAATTTTAATACTTCCTATGTGTGGGGGGTGGGCGGGCGGGGAGAACTTTAGCTTCAGACCTAAACTGATATTAACTCTCACAGGTACCTACTTTTGCCTTGTCTGGCCCTCATATCTGTCATATAGTGTCACAAATTGTGGAGAGACTCCTTGAATGATGCATAAATAAATAAATAAATAAATAAATAAATAAATGTAAAATAAAAATCCAGAAAGAAAAGAAGCATGAATAAGTCAAATATCAATGTCTACTTGTGATGTTATATATCCTCTCACAAAGTAAACAAAAATAGAAGAACTCATACAGCATCTTGCAATGTTTTCATTAAGTTAATTAAACTAGGTCCCAAGTTGTTTAGCAATGCCTGTGTAAATAGTGACTTTTAAAAAATTTATTCTAAGCCTTGCAGTGGTAGCACACTCCTTTAATCCCAGCAGAGGCAGGTGAATATCTGAGTTTGAGGCCAGCCTGGTCTACAGAATAAATCCCAGGACAGACAAGGCTACACAGAGAAACCCTGTCTCCAAAAACAAAACAAAAGATTTATTCTCTATTTTCATTGTGCAACAACTTCAAATTACATAAATCATTTCTTTTTATCTGTTTTTAAAAAGTTGTAACCTCCTCCCCTAAAAGAAGCAAAGAGTTTCATGACTCCAGTAGCTAAAGACCATGAGATAAAAAATAGTCTTGTGGACAAGCATGTCACTTGCCAGACATGTGCCATGCCTTTGTTTCAATCCCCAGTGTGCATAACACACACACACACACACACACACACACACACACACACACACACACACACACACACGGACAAAGAGTGGCCCACTTTTATAAAACTAATGTCCCAATTTCCTTGGATTTGGGAACACCCTGGATTCATATTTCCCCTTTAGTACCCAGCCCTCACCTTGGACTCTACCCTGCTTTCCAGAGGCTGTGGTCAGCTGTCACAGCTATTAGCCCTGCAGCTGCAGCAGGAAATACTGATGGAGGAAATGATACCTTCAGCCCCAACAAGACCAAAGCACTCAACCCTTTCTAAACTCGGCAACTGGTAAGGATGGACACTCCGGTCCCACATCCAGTGTCCTCCTCTCCACAGACTTCTGAGATGATCAGCTGAACTTTCTCAATACCTCATCACATACCTACACACCCCAACCCACACTTTATCTATTTTTATCTCCCTTACCAGTGTCAGCTTCTCTCTCATTCTAGAGGAAGTGACCTCCTTCTTCTGGTTTCTGGCTAATTCCTCCACCTGTGCTGGCAAATTCCACCCCTCCCACACCACGTACTTCAGTTTCTCTCCTTCCCTCCCCTCCTCCACCCTCACCATCTGCCCATATGCCCTCTCCCAATCTTCTCTTCTCTCTCACACATATTTGGTTAGATCCACACACATTCACTAAAGCCAACAATCAAACTACAACATCCTTATCTATCTTCCCTTTGAGAGCCAAGGTTCCAGAATGCACAGAGTACATTTTGACAACATGTCCACTTCTTACCTCCCATGTACTCTTCCACAGCCTGCAATCTGTCTGAGCAGTGGAGACCATTACCTAAATCTAATGTTTCACTTTTCTTGTCACAGACCTTCATGGCAGCTGAAAACAGATGCTCATTTCCTCTTCAGAGGTTTCTTTCTGGTGTTAGAATTACTTCTCTACTTAACTATCAGGAGACTTTTTACCTCATTTTCTGTCTTCTTTTCTGTTCTCTCCCTGTTAATTTTGCTCAGGGCTCTAACTTTGGTCCCCTATGACCCTGAGCACACTCTCTTAGGAAGTTCTGTTTGCAGAGCTCTGAGTGAATTTGAACTATAAACTCATAGATTCATCTCTGTGTCATCTCCCATGAGAAGTTCCTCTTGAATTCATAACTCTCTCCATTACACATACACACACACACACACACACACACATACACATACACACATGCACATGCACACGTGCACACACATCCATAATCCTGGATTGCCATATTGTTTCTCCTCCTATGTAGACATCTCACTTGCCTATACACACAGGTACCATTCCTAGCCAGTACAGCATCTCCTCCCACGCTGACTACCTTGTGCATCTAATCAATCTCCAAGGCCTGTCCGATCTCTCTAAAGAGTGTTGTCATCTCTTCTGTCTTCTGTATCTCTATGGTCTCTGCCTTAATTCAGGCTCATTCATTGACAAAATAATAAACACATTTACTCAGAGTACTGGATGCTGGGAAAGTTACACAAAATTTCTCACAACAGTGGATAAAAAGAGTATATTATAATAAGTAACAATATAATAAGAGTATTATAATCATATTTTTCACAAAAGAAACTGCTATTCAAAGGGAAATGAGAGCTGTCTGATGCTGCGCAGGTCAGAGTGGCAGAACCAAACCCAGCCAAATGCGTGTTTCCTTGGCTCCAAGGTCATGCTCTTTCTGTCATGTCAGCAGTTTTCTATTGCAGTAGGTTCCAAATTGGTCTTCCTGCATAGTATCTCTACTTCTGAATCAAATCCAGTCTCCAAGGCAGACAAAATCAGCTTTAGTCTTTCAAACCTATTTTTATTGTGAATGTATAATATATATAGAAAAAGTCCATGAAATAAAAACAGAGACTTTTCTCATGCTATGCACTCATTCTAAACATTTTCAGCATATTAACCGAATTACTTTTCACAGGTTTATCTTGAGACAAAAACTTCGTTGGCTGAGACAAAATAGAGCAGCTTCAGAAGAGCAGCAATCATGAAATCTGTTACTATTCTGACATGGTGGGGATAATGAAGTATCCATGTAAGTCCTGGTCAGAAGACCAAAGCAAGTGGACAGGACTAGTGAGATCATCTCAAAAAAATAAAATCTAATCATACTGGACATGGAAATAAGTTTTAAGTCAGTTCTTCCTCCCTATCCTTTAGAAAACCTTTTCCACTCACCGGAGAGAGCACCTGGCTTGTCTAATGAGTCTGCCGTCAGAGCTCACCATGCAGGGACCCATCTAGGAGCTCCAGCACCCCAGCCTCGTTCTGTGCCTTTGGCTCTCTTCTCCCTGCTGTCTCCTGGTGCTATTTTCTTTCTCAAGATTCCCCACCCAGCCCAAGTTCTTCCCCAACCCCCAGGCAGCAAGATAAGGGGTGGCACCTCCTTCCTCAAGGTTCAAGGCCACACCACTGGGATTTTGACAGTCTAGGAATACTATGAACCAGGCTTAAGTCACTGGCCACCCTCAATCTATATTCTATGGCAAAGGATAAAGGATTTCACAACTCTGATGAGAGAGCAAACATTGTTGAATGCCTTAGGCCAGAGCCTCTACCTCTGGAATCAAGGCAAGAGCTGTATGAACTGAGTAGGGGTAGAAGTAAATCAATGGCATGGATTCCATGAAAGCCACCCCTTCCCCTAATGAACACATCTGTTTACAGACTTCGAATGCTCCCACCTTCAAATCATGTCTGGCCCTACGACTTTTCTTTAATAGACCTTATTTTAGAACAGGTTTAGGTTTATACAACAAATGAGACCATGATAGAATTTCCATCTACCTCTTTATCCAGTTTCTCCTATAATGCCCTCTTTTTGTTATAACTAACAAATGCATGTTCAAATGAATATTGACTAAAGTCCACAGTTATATTTTCATTACTTTTGCCAATAGCTCTTTATGTTCCAGAAGTCTATCCATTGCTTTTTTTGGCTGTCACTCTCAAGACATTTCTTGTTTTTGATGATTTTGGCAGTTTTACAGAACACTAGTCAAGTATTTTGTAGAATTCCTGTCTATGAGTACTTGCCTGGTCTACAACCATACTACCTGAACTTGCCCAACTTCATGTGATTTTGGAAGCTGAGCAGTGTCCGGCCAGGTTAGTTTTTAGATGGGAGGACTGGTCTGATATTTTTCCATGACTGTGCTGGCACTAAAGATTTGAAGGACAAAGATCACAGGAGTAAAGTAGCATTTCCATTGCCTCATGTCAGGACCATGTCCTGTCCTTAACCACACAGTTGAAATACTTTTCCCCCCATCCCTATGGTGGTCTTCAGAAGGAAGTCATTATGAACAGCTCATATTTAAGGGATGAACATTTATATTTCTCTTCCTCAAAAATGAAGAATATATAGAGAGAGATATAGATAGCTAGATAGAGATAGATAGATAGATAGATAGATAGATAGATAGATAGATAGATAGATATAGAGATATATAAATATATAATGGTAACTCTCCCTCTGAGACATTTATTCTGATGCACTTATTTATTTATACAATAATTTATTTATATTGCTATAAATGCACAGATTCTAATCTTCCACTTTGGATGAAATTTTTCAATTATGTTTGCTGCTATTCCTCAAGTTGTTCTTTGAATAACAGAATGCCTCCAAAGGTGGTAGCACACAACCTCTTAAGCTTGGTTATAGACACACTTGCAATTCTTTCAAGGTCCTTTGAACTTACTCAGAGAAAACAGCTCCTGTACAAGAATGCTAAGAACTTGTAGTTAGACTGAGTGCTAGGAAGAATCCCCACAGTATCTACATGAATGGGCCACGTGAACAAAAGAAGACATAGATACCAACCTGTACCTCTTCCAGCCATTCCCACCAAGGATCCAAATGGTGAGCTGACATGCCATCTTGATCATCAACCAGTCAAACCTTCAGATTCCTCTTGCACCATGTGCCTGTGTTCAGGAGAGGCCTTGCATAACTACAAGCAATGGCAATACATTTTTTAAGCCTCTAAGTTTTTGAGTACTTTGTGATATACTAAAAGACAACTGAAATACATATTAAAATATACTAGCTTAGATTTTTAATGCTCAGCCTACAGCTAGACATACATGACAAAATTTCAATGAATTTTCCTTATGTTAGTTGACCCCAGGGACTCTCAAAGAGACCTTAAACCAGAAACCTGAAATGATTCCCAGAACTGTGGTAGAAAATGCATTTCTCCAACTGAGCCTTGCAAACCTCTGCTGTCGCCTTGATAGGTGTTTAGTGACACAGCTGTCCATTCACCCGGGGGTAGGGGACACATCACTGCGTTTGTACACACACTTTACATATCCTGGAGTAAATAAGATGGGGTGGGATGGGAATATGCACTTCCAGAACAGATAAGAGTGTCACGATTAGATCCGCACCAGGGAGATGGCTCAGCAGGTAAAGGCACTTGCCATCAAATTTGATGACGTGATTTCAGTCTCCAGAACCCAATGGTGGAAGAGAAAATCAATGTCAGCAAGTTTCCCTCAGGTCTCAACATACACACCACAGTATGTGTGCACCCACACATACACACAAATACAAAATAAACAAATGTAATACAACATTTCTTAAAAGATTAGATTATCCAATTTAAGAAGACAATGTATAAAGTAGTTCTGATTTTTCTATTGTTTCTTATACCTCACTCTCTTTTTACTCAAATTTCCTGCCTCTAGTTGGTCATTACCTGTGTTTGATCCCCTAAAACCACAAGTTGGAAGAAAACAACTGATTCTCAAAAGTTGTCCTTGGATTTTACACATGTATGCCATGATGTGTATGTACATATACAATAGTATATGTCATTTTGCCTTTTTTAAAGAAAGACTGTTATATAACCTGTCTTTAGCCTGCTTTTGTTGTTTTGTTTTGCCATGTTTTGTTTTATTCTTTTAAAAAGCACACTTGAAGATCATTTTCTCTATCCTTATTCATTGTACTTGTACCTGGTGGCAGCAGCTATTTGTGTTCCAGCCAAGGTATCGTTTCTCCTGGTTCTGCGGTGACCAGAAAGCTTTCTGCCTTCTGAAGGTAAATGAACTAGGTATCATGCCCATGCTCGTCCAGTATTAGGGGCCATTGCTGTACATCACAATTCCAAGCCCCATTCCTTGAAGAGTCTAATATAGGTCCAAATTTGTCCTTTGAAAATTAGAGAACTTGGGGAAGATTGTTCTAAGATTTCTAAATACTTTTTTTCATATCTGAGTTAAAATAGTTCTTTTAGAATAAAATCATTCTGTTGTTGTTGTTGTTTTTAATTCTCTCATCTTTTTTCTAATGGACAGATAAAAGGACTGGAGAAATTGCTCAGCAAATAAGAGTGCACACTGGTCTTACAGATGTCCCCAGTTTAAGTTCCTTAGCCACTGCCATTACAAAATCCATTATAGGTATTCACTACCACCACATCCACCATCACCACAGCCACCACCAAAGCTACCACAGCCACTAATGTTTCTTCCAAAAGGGTCACTGCCACCATAACCATCATCGAAGTTTCCAGAATTACTTCAGCCTCTTTGACTACATGAGTCACTGTCTTATCTCTCACTTGAACAAGGATTTCATACTTCACAGCCTGAGTCACTCACAGGATCATTTTTTTAAAATGACAATCTTATTCATTGACCTTGATCATCAGAGGTAAGGAAAGCAGAGCCTTTTTTCACTCTCCTGCCTCTCTCAGTCATGTTTCAATCCCTTCAACCTTCCCTTCAACAATGCTCGATAATATCAAGCTGTTAATCTTCTGTGTCTTTAATACTGACAAAATTTTTTTCCACAGGTAAGTGTGAACTTGATTTTTTATATCTTCCCTTGTTATAAAACTCTCTGATTCCATAATTCTTCTATCCAGCTGTGTGTCCTTGCATGTATGTTTGCATCCACAGTGGCTAAATAACAAACCCAAAGCCCTGGAGCAAGGGTGTTTAGATATCAAAGCAGTTAAGAGTTCCCCATTGCTCAAAATGACTCCTTGGACTCTTACCCATGAAGAGCTTCCACAAGTGTTAGGGCTTTTTAGATGGCTCTGGTTTAGTTCTGATGGCAGTGAGACAAGAACCTTCGTGTATACTTCCTCAGGCCTTGTACACAAGCAGAAAAGAGTAAGCTCCTATCTCTGGAGTCTCTAGAACTGTACCTAAAACCACCTGACCTACAAATTGGAACCATTATTCTTCCTGTTGGTTGCCTTTTTTTCTCTTGCATAGTAGCTCAATATTGAATTCTAGTGCCCCTCTTTTAAAAAGTCTTTTGAGAAATTCTTCCCAAAGTTTTTCACGCTGGTGAACATATATTAATATTTATTTGGCACACCAGAGACTATGTTGGTGTCCAAGGGCCATGCTGTCCATGCTACTGCTGGAGCCATACTGATCTGGGTGGCCTGTGCTGCCACCAGGGCTATGGTAATGTCCAGCCGAGCTGCTGCCAAGGGCCATGTCTAGGTCTGTGGTCCTGCTGCAGCTGGGGTCTGCGATGATGTCTGTGGCCCATGTTAGCACAGAGGGGTCATTGGAACAGTACAGTGTGGAGACAGCCCCTCCCTTCACTGACCCTGCGATAGCTGGCCCTGCCCCTTGCTGGAGACTGCAGCAGGAGAGCTGACCCATCCCCATATCCCTATAGCAATTGGGAGAGAGGGCCTTGCACCTCACCTGGGCAAAACAGTAGACCTGGCCCTGATGGTGGATGAGCCGAATCTGAGGACTCTGAGGAATCAATCAGAACTGACCACATGCTTGCTGCAGGCTGCACTGGGTGAGCTAACCAAGGAAGTGCTGGAGAGCTCACCTGAGTGGTAACAATGGAGAACAGCTGGCAGGCTGACCATCCCAACTATCACCCAGGCCCAGAACTAGGGCTATGAGCTGGCCCACCCCAACATCCACCTCATCTATGACCTGTTGGAGCATGTGAAGGGGACCAACCTACGGACCTAAAACAGGAGGATCTCCACAACACAGGACAACAACAGGATATCCAAGAGGAGCCCTGGTGAGAGCCATTATCTGTGGCATAGCAGAAGCCAGAGGCCTGGAGCCAGACCAATGACTCCCGGGAATGAACACTTACAGGTGAAGATGAAGGGACTGAAGGGTGAACTGTGTGACTCACCGGACAATACTGCAGCTTCCAGGACAAGAGTCTTCTCCCTCTTTTTTTTTTTTTTTTTTTTTTTTTGGTTCGGTTTGGTTTGATTTGATTTTTTGTTGTTTGTTTTTTTAATTTGGTTTTGTTAGAGGGGTCATTGCAAGGGCAAAGGGCTGATGCTGGGACCTGGGGAGATAAATGAGATTAGAATGCATGATGTGAAACTCACAAATAATCAATAAAAGTTAAAATATATGTATTTCTTTGGCACATTGGAAGAGACTGCCCTTAGCCAGAATCACTACTCAAAAGGGATGGTTAGATAAAAGTTAGTTGTTCCTGGCACAAAATTTTGAAAATTCTGGGGCTAGAGAAATGGCTTAGGGGTTAGAGGGCTCTTGCATTCTTCCAGAGGACCTGGGCTTGATTCCCAGCACCCACATGGAGCCCACAACCCTTTGTACCACTAGTTCCCAGAGATCTGATGCTTTATTCTGGCATCTGAGGGCACTGTATGCTCATGATACATAGACATACATGCAAGCAAAACACCCAGACACATAAAAAAATGGGAAAAATGTTTGAAAATTCTGCTTCCAAGTATATTGGGACAAAAGAGAAAGGAAAACACCATTTGTTCATCTCTTTTTTTACTGGCATTATAGCTAGAACAAAGATTTTTACCTGTATCACATTCTACTCAGCTCAGACAGATACATATTAATTCCTTTACTAAAAAAAAAAAAAAAAAAGGAACTAGATAGTCACATACCAGTCAAATCTTCAAGGGTGAAGTCAGGAGGTAGGATTTGAGTTGATTCTGGCTCCACAGTCCAACATTATTATTATTTTTAAACATATCATCAAATAGTAGCCAATATTTACCCCAAAAACTAAAGTGTATTGAAGAAGTTAAGTGATACAACACTTTCCTATATTTTTTGGGCTCAACCCCTGTTGGTGAATGCTCCAAACACAAGCATATCTATGGTAGCCAGAGTCTGACTGGCACCTGTGACTACGTATTCCTTCCTCCCACACACTGTATCAGATTGGTCTATATAACCAATAAAATACAGCATAAGTCAAAGGTATGTGCCCTCACAGGCTGGATCACTCACTCTGGAAAAAGCCAGAAACTATGGGGTTGAGACATCAGAGCATCAGCACTACATAAAGGCTCACATGGTCCAAAACTGCCAAGAGATTTGGAAAGAAGCCATACTGGAAGCATTTCTCTGGGCCCCTGTCCATCCTTCAGGTGACTACAGATCGAGTAGATATCCTAACTGCAGACACATAAAGCATCCTGAGTCACTGAGATGACCCCAAACAACCTCCTTCAGTAGTTCCAAATCCCAGATCAACAGAAACTCTGGGATATGCCACTGTTACAATAGTCTGTTACAAGTCATTGCAACGCCAGAATAGCCTTCTCTCATCTAAATGAATTAAAACATTAATATTCGCCTCTTCTTTGTTGCCACAAAATATGGCCGGTGAGGGGGAAAACTTGAAGGACTTCATGTAACTACACCTTCCAAATATTATCAACCTTTGTCTGTTTTCTAGAATGATCTCCCCCAAAAAAATTATCTGGAGAAATAGAAGAGTAAGGTTAGTCCAACAATCAAATGGGAAAGTTTTTTGTTTTTTGTTTTGTTTTTGTTTTTAATGAATTTGATGCTTGAACCAAGAATCTATCAAGTGAGCAAAAGTGGTTTTGAGAGCAGAGCTCAGGGCTGTTGCCAGACTCTGACATCCAGCTCTGATGACAAACTACTGTAGGCTGTTTGCCTACTGGTCTACCAAACACACAAGAACCATCTGTCAGTTACTACTAGAACCAGACAGAGAAGATAAATGGAGATTGAGTTTTCTCTATGGTAGACTTTTCTTTTCCTCTTCTCTCCCTCTCTCTCCTATTCCTACTTCTTCCTTCCTTTGTTCCCTCCTCCCTCCCTCTCTCCTTTACTTTTTCATGCTCTGAGCACCAAAGTCTGTAATTAGGTCTGAAACAAGTTCCTTTGAATCTGATCTTTTTGATCAACTATATAAAAATACATTCAAAAAGTAATAAACAATGAAATGGTTAATGGCAAATAGATCATAATTTGATGATTAATAGTATAATACAGGGATATCAGATGTTACCATTTGCACTCTCTGTCAAGTATTTCATAATTACCTTTATCATGACCCATCAAAACAATACATTATAATAAATAGATGAATAACTCACAGTTTCTAAATGAGGAAGCGGGAACAATTACATGCATAAATGAATTTTGCAAGCACTGGGATTCAACCTGAATAATATTCAGATTTTTACTATGCCAAATCTTAGTTGGGAATGAGGGATGAAGAATAACATTGAAAAATAACCTCTCTACTCTTATCATCTCTAAGCATCTGGTATTATATGCTCTTATCTGTGTCTCAAATCTTTTCGAGGGACTGCCAGTAATGTTGCTTGTTTGTGCCCATAGCCCCATTCCAGGTTGTTCATAATCTTCTGTCCATCATCCAGTGTTCTCAGTATTATGAATCTCATATGATCAACAGTTCCCCCAGCCCTACCCCTAACATTTGTAAGGGTAGACAAGAATATAAATCATCCTACCACACTGTAGCTGGAGATCTTCTCTTGGGTCCCGCCAAGCCCCTGCAGTCCCGCAGCCCACTTATAAAATAAACACACAGACACTTATATTATGTAAACTGTTTGCTCTATTGGTTCAGGCTTCTAGCTATCTAGTTCTTACATCTTAAATTAACCCACTTCTATAAATCTATACCTTGCCACATGGCTTGTGGCTTACCAGTATCTTACATGTTGGTACTCATGGCGGCGTCTAGCAGCGTCTCCTGACTCAGCCTTCCTGTTCCCAGAATCCTCTTCTCTGCTTGTCCTGCCTATACTTCCTGCCTGGCTACTGGCCAATCAGCATTTTATGTATACAGAGCGATATCCACAGCACCACACTATTAGGTAAAATGTGTCCTATTACCTAATCTTAACAAGGAACTTCATAAAAATTATATTCTTCAGATGCAAATAAAGTCATGAGTTCATACGATTGAAATTCAGCAAAATAACAAATTCCTGAATGGGCAGTGCATATGTCTACAGTGTTTGATGATGTCTGCATGGGGAATAACGGCATCTAAATTTTATTTTATAAAATATGTTCACTTGCCGTTGGTTCCTCAAAGTTACCAATTATGCTGAAATAAATTTCTCATTCTATATGTTTTTTTTTTAAGTAAAGGAATTAATACATATCTGTCTAAGCTGAGTGGAATGTGATACACGTAAAAACCTTTGTTCTAGCTATAAGTGAAAGGATGCTGGTGGGTTGGCGGGTGTGGCAGAAAAGTTACAGCCCTGCCTACCAGAGTTAGAAAGGGCTTTATTAGAAAGAAACTAGGCCTGGAGAGACAGAAAGATGGTGGAGCAGAGCATCGAGGAAACAGAAAGAGGAGTGCAGAAAGAGAGTGTGGGGGTCCATGTGTGGCTTTTTAAGGCAGGGATGCAGTCGGCTGTGCCCACTTGATGACATAAGACACCAGACAAAACCCCGAGCTGCACATGTACAGAATCCTAACAATCATGCCAGTATATAAGAGCTAAACAAAAGGTATTTTCTTCTCTCTTTTCTCTCAATATACTTGGAAGCAGAATTTTCAAAACCCTTTTTTTTTCATTTTTTATGCATATAAATATTTTGCTTACATAAATTTCAAAATAACTTTTGTTCCATTAACCAGAAATACCAAATTAGACAATCTTTCCTGTGTCAAAATTGGTTGCATTTAGAGAAACTTAGCTCTGTACAGAGAGGCAACTGGAATTGTAACAATATTATTTTTTTTTTGGACAGGGTTTCTCTGTGTAGTTTCGGTGCCTGTCCTGGATCTCACTCTGTAGACCAGGATGGCCTGGAACTCCGAGATCCACCTGGCTCTGACTCCCAAGTGCTGGGATTAAAAAAAAAGCGTGTGCTGCCACTGCCCAGCATTAATATTCTTTCTAAGTTACTTTATTGATTGATTGATTGATTGAGTGAGTGAGTGAGTGTGTGTGTGTGTGTGTGTGTGTGTGTGTGTGAGAGAGAGAGAGAGAGAGAGAGAGAGAGAGAGAGAGAGAGAGAGAGAGAGAGAGAGAGAGAGAAATACAAGGGTTGGAGGGGGAGTGCCACGGCACACATGGGGAGGTCAAAGGACAATTTAAGGAAGTAGTTTCTTTCCTTCCACCACATGGGTTCCACAGATCAACTTTAGGTTGTCAGTCTTGGCAGCAATTGCCTTTACCTGCTGAGCATCTTATAGACCCTGTAATAAAATTCTTAATACAAAGCAATATGTAGCTCAGAAATAAACATTAGTTTCATAAATGATGTTCAAACATTGTAATAAGCATATAAAAGATAAGGGACTATTCCTTAAATATTATTCAATATTTCAATTTCATTAATTGTCTGTTGTCATGCACTGTTATTACCACAAGCTCTTATGATAACATTTAATTTAACATGCCACTTGCAGTGGTTTGAATAGGTATGGCTCCCATAGACTCACAGGTTTGAATGCTTAGCCCACGGGGAGTGGTACTATTAGGAGGTGTGGCCTTGTTGAAGTAGGTGTGGCCTTGTTGGAGGAAGTGTGTCACTGTGGAGGTGGGTTTTGAGGTCTTATATACTCAAGCTGTACCCGGTGTGGCCCACAATCTCCTGCTGCCTGTAGATCAAGACATGGAACTGTCAGCTCTTTCTCCAGCACGACCTGCACACTGCCACGTTTCCTGCTGTGACAATAATGGACTAAATCTCTGAACTGTAAGCCAGCCCCAATTAAATGTTTTCCTTTTTAAGAGATGCTGTGGTCATGATGTTTCTTCACAGCATTAGAAACCCTAACTAAAATGGTACTTCTTAGCTTCTGCTTTTATATTACTCAATTTTGAAATATGAGTAAAAATATAAAGAGCAGGTTGTATTAATTCATTCAAATTCTCTAAGGTTGAGGATCTACTTTGATCTCTAGGGGTCAGAAAATAAAAGCCTACCTGAGCTACAGGAGGAGTTCAAGGCCTGGATAAACATGTAAAACCCCCTTAGATATCACACACATGACATTTACTCACACAGACACACATAAATACAAATAAAAATAATAAAAGTAAATTTTTTTACAAAAAATGAGAATTTTTTTTTCAATTTTCTTTATTTATTTGGAGACAGGATCTCACTGTGTAGCCCTGGCTAGCCTGAAACTCACAATGTAGCCCAAGCTAGTACTGAGCTCACAGAAATGCTCTGACTCTGCCTCCACCACGTCTGACCCAGAAGCAGAAATGTTAAAAGTGCTATGGGTATGGCTCAGCATAAGGTATATGCATAATAATCATGAGGCATGGTCTCCAGTGCTGGGGAAGAAGGAATTCACTTTCATAGTTATACATCTTTCAAGTAATATTTTACTTCAGAGACTAAAGTTATTTTTCCATTTGTACTTTTCACAACAGGTTAAAAAAGTGAAATATCAATTAATCTCAACTTCCTTTCTCCCTCTTGCAGTTCAGCACAAATATAAATAGATGGCATTGACTAGGCAAGACTTGAATTCGCTACATTGTCTAGCTGAACTGAGTAACTTTTGTTTTATAATTTTTAGGGATTATTTCTTATCTTTATATTTCTAAAGATATAAAGAAAGAGTTAGATAGATAGATAGATGATAGATAGATAGATAGATAGATAGATAGATAGATAGATAGATAGATAGATAGATAGATAGATTCACAGTAGAGAAAGAAACAGAGAGATATCAATTAAACATTTTACTTTGAATTGTCTCTGCCAGACAATCACTTATTTCATAATTTTGTAATCTAAAACTTTTGCCCTTTCACAAAATTAAAAAATGACTTCTCTAAATCATAAGCTTTTCAACCTATAACTATCGTGCTATTGAGCCATGGAAGACATTGTCAACCTTGGCTGAGTAATGAACATGAAACTTACTCTGTAAAAACATTGTGCTTCCCTGGTCACTTGTAGTTTAATAAAGCTGGAGAAAAAAAATATGAACATGTGCTAACTTATTCTTTATTTATTTCAAATTGTCAATTATTTGTTATTTATTTGCTTGCTTTCCAGTTCTAGCAATTATTACATGTATATGTGTGTTTGTATGTATGTGTGTCTGTCTGTCTGTCTGTTTTATGCTGCTATTATAGAATACCAGATTTCAATGCTTTCACAACAAAAGAAGTTTATTTAGTTCATAGTTCCTGAAGTGGAAGTCCAAGATCCTAGGGCAGCCTCTGTTGTGGGCTTCTCACTGCATCATGACATGTTGGATTGTGTGACAGGAAGGGAGGTCAAGGGAGAGAGGAAGGAAGGGTAATGAGAGGGTGAGGAGGTACTAGGAAGGGGGGTTCATGCCCTCATTTGAAAAGTATATAATTCTATCCCTTGAAGTCTTAACTCATTCTAGTAATGTAGCATCAACTCAAAGGTCCAAAGCAGAAGTGAGTAGGACTCAGGGCATGGTTCATCCTGATACAAATTTTATCCAGTTGTGACCCTGTGAAGTCAAAGAAGTTGCTAACTTCCAAAATACAACAGTCCGGGAATTATTAAAATTCAATAGGGAAAACAGCACAAATATGTTTGCAGTAGCCATAAACTCCAACAGTTACTGTAGGAATGCTGGACACAGAGAGTTAAGTCCTGGGGCCCAGCAGGGGACAGAATGCACCTTAGTTCTTCAGAGGCCTCTTTGGGAGCCTTGGTTTAGCTCTGCCCTGGTCTGGGATGGGAAGGGCTGCATAGAAGACCTCAGAAATGCCTTCAGGGTCTTGCTCCCTTTGTCTTGATGAATAGAATCCTGAGCCCTTCTGCTAGGGGCCATGTCAGAGGAGCAGCAGGTGGCAATTGAAGTTCAAGGTGTCAGCCCCACAGGAGGCAACCCCCTGATGGGTGAATCTCCAACAACAAGAATGTCTTTTGCTTCTGCTGTGCCTTTACATGTTTGCTGCTGCTATCACCTGCCATCAAAAGAGTTGGCTATGAAAAAATACTTTCTGCTTGCTCATGTTCTGTTAATATGTAACAAGTTACTTAGATATAAATGTATATGGTTTATTAGGGTGACTTTGTTTTTAATCATGTAAGGGAGATAAAAAAGAAATCGGGTTTTTACCTGTACTCTGTAGGAATTTAGAAGAATCACTGTATGGGGTAGATATTAGAATGAACAGCTGTTCTTCAGATGTACTTTGACCTTGAAGAATCCTTGTAGGAAATGGTGATTGTCTTGCTGGAAGGACTTTGCAGCCATCCCCTGACTTTGTTACAAGACACCTAAGGCACACCTGAGGCTCTTGTATTACTGTGTATTGCACGTGATACATAACAAAGGACTAGAGTCATGGAGGCATGTGATGCTCTCCTTCAGTAAGACATGCAAATTAAGAGTAGGGACCTTGGTATGAGGAAATACTTTGTGTAACAATCAATAAATACACCTGTGTATGGCTGTTTGGGGTACAGTTCAGTCCACCAGAAGACACTGGACCTTCCTGCTGTCACATGGGCCTTAAAATTTCATCTGAGTGCCTTCTTTCTTCAACTGACAATGAAAGAACACAGAAAGAACACAGAAGAACAGAGAATAAAAAAGGAAGCCATCCAGAAAGAGTGTGGGTGTCTTTTTCCCTAACCCCTCAGATAGAAAGTCTAGTATGTGCCTATGCTGTGGATTTCCCTATGAGCCTTGCAGGCTGCCCCCCTACCCCCACCCCAGGCAGGGATACCCTTCCATCTAGGGTGACCTATTCAGCAACAGTCCCTTGGCCATTTCTTTAATTCTCTCCCAAATCAGCACTTATATTCTTTATGAGTCAGCCTCAATGTTTCCAGAGTTTGTGCTTCCTTCTTCTGCAAATACAAATCCCATGGTTAAGTTGCTTGCTACTTTTCTCAGTTAACTGTAAGCAACCAAGAAAGGCTGCACAGTGCCCGGCTTCTCTGCTGCTCACTTACTTGCTCTGCCAGATATCCAGTTCTGTGCTTAAGCTCCATGGACATAAGGCATCCAAGGCTTTTAAACTGTGATGAAGATACCTTTACTGTACTTTCCCATGCTCTCTAATTCAGTTCCACCTGAAACCCCATCATAATGACCTTTACAATCCATGCTTTGCTACCACTAAAAAAAATCTCAAAGATATTTCAGACTTTTCTTATTACTTACTCATTTCTTCTAAGCCCCAACCACCATTACCCCTATTGCCCGACTCATGAAAATCTAGCTTGGCGGCCTCTCTGCTCATTTATCTGTCACTTCTCCAGGTATTTATTATACCAATGACCCATGCTTGGTGAGAATTTTCTGTCATTATTTCTTTTGTGCATAGCAGAGGTTGGACAACTGATAAATAATAGAGGCTAATATCGCACATGGTTACAACTGAAAAATAAATAAAAGAGGCTAATATTGCACATGGTTATACAGTGCACAAGTGTGTAAAGGATATTTTATGATTTTTATTAAGTAATATTTTTATTGCTTCTTTGAAATTTTCACACCCACTCATTACCTCCCTCTGACTTCCCCAATGCCACTGCCCCACCTCCCAACTTCATGTGCTCCCCTGCTGTAAATGACCCCCAGTCCAACTAGCAGCTCCTGTATGTGTGTGGCTGTGTAGGCGTCCGGACTTCCTGATATTTTAACTGAGCATGTACTTCCGTCACAGATCTACTCATTGTCTGAAGTCTACCTTGAGTCTTAGTTGTGAAACTGGTAACAGTGACAATAAAACGGTTTCTAAGTTGGGGACAATGAAAGGTGGCTGCTACATTCTCCTGTGTGAGGAAATTTGAAATAAAAAGAAATGTTGGAATTCTTCGGCTGCTGACAGATCAGCGGTACAGTTTATGCAAACAGAGAAGACAGGAATTCGTCGCAGCCGTTCATGGAAAAATCAGAGTAGTTAGTTTGAGTTGGGGTGCATTTCACTGTCCATTCTCAGACTTTCAAAGGGTATGTGTCTCCACTCCAAAGTCACTATCAAGTCAAACCACTGACAAATTCCTTTCCCAGTTTGATGTTTCAAGACAATCTTCAAGAAATTTCTGTAGCTTATAACAAGTATGTCAGAGATGTTTCTGTTTTGCTGTGTTTTGAAATTTATATAAAATTGTTTTTTTATTCTAATTACTTGACTAGTTATTAACTCATTAATTAGATATACACAATTATAAGGATTTTATTTGGCTGACCTATAAATTAAAGAATTTTTGAAATAATACTCTTGACAGCTTTTATTATTCATGATTAATGATTAGGTCTTCATTAAACAAGAATTTGTGTTGCCATTGTGTACATGCCTTTAACCCTAGCACTCAGGAGCCAGAGGCAAGTGAATCTTTGTGAGCTTAAAGCCAGCCTAGTCTACTGTGTAGGTTCTGAGCCAGCAAGGAGACACACAGTGAGAACTTTTCTCACAGAAAACAAACAACTTTGTGATATCTTATTTTAATGTAACGTGAAGGCTATGCTTAGCAGAAGTCTGCTTACTTTCATTGTTTCCATCACATTATTAATCTAAATACCTGAAAATTTTCTGTAGCTGGAGTTTTTTCAGTCCTGCCTGGCCCACAGTCAGTCCTGGCTTAAAGAGATTTGTCCTGTCCATGGACCAGGAAAGCTCCAGCTACAATTTTCTATTTCTTTCTTATTTCCAAATTTTTTGTTTTGCTTTCTGAATTCTTCACTTTTAAATTCCATATTTTTATTAAAAAAAAATCTAAATAAAACATAGCAGTATTGTAGATTATATAGAGCAGTATTATATAGAGCAGTATTATAGTTCAGTGAGTATGAGTGCATGTGTGGCAAGCATGTGAGCCTGAGTTCAAGGCCATAGAATGCATGTTAAAAGCCAGGCATTGCAAGCCATGCTTGAGCTGCACAGACAGATGGATCCCAGGAGCTCACTAGCCAGCCTGCTCAACCTCACAGCAGCTTTCAATTTAGAAAGAGTCCTTCTGTGTCTCTAGGCAGGAAGTCACCTGCAGTCCTGCTCTGGCTCAGGGGAGGGGCACAGGCACCCCACACGCACATGCATGGGCCACACACACAGATATATGTAGATGTAACCGTCTTGTTAAATAAGAAACACAGAGCCAATTGCGAAGTTAAAAGCTAAAAACCTTACCCTTCACTGCTGCTGTTGTCCTCTTCCGCAAGAGACCTACTTCCTGTGTGTTTGTCCTTTTTATTGACTTTCTATTCTGTCTTCTCATTGGTTGTAAACCCAACCACATGACTTCCTCGTCACTGCCCATCTATACAGACCTCCAGGTCTTCTATGGTTGGTATTGAGATTAAAGGCGTGTGTCTCCATGCTGGCTGTATCCTTGAACACACAGAGATTTGCCTAGCTCTGCCTCCCAAGTGCTGGGATTAAAGGTGTGCACCACCACCACCCAGCTTCTGCTATGGCTTGCTATTAGCTCTGACCCCCAGGCAACTTTATTTATTAACATATAAATAAAATCACATTTCAGTACAAATAAAATATCACCATAGATATATAAAGGGTAGAAAAGGAAATATTTTAATCAATATGTCAGTAAGTGCCAGCAAGATAGCCCGTTCAGCCAGTAAAAGCACCCACAATCAAGTCCGACACAGGAGTTCAATCCGGGGACCCACAGAGTGGGGGCACTACATCAAGGTTTCCTCTGACTCCCACATCTGCCAAGGCATGCTGGTACCTTGCATATACTCACACATACATGCACAAAATAAGTTTAAAACAGTGCATTTAAAATGAAGAGGGAAAAACTTTTTGTGTACTAACAAGTATTTTTCTTCTACAATATGTACAATTGTTACATTAATATGAGAACTATAACCTATAATGAATATCAAATTATAAAGCAAAATTAAATAATGCTGATAATTTTAGGTTTTGAAAGTGTGGCAATACTTTAAAAATTATAATTATAAATAAAATTATTTGCACTTTTGGCATTCAATGTCCATCTATTGTTACACTCTGAGAATGATATATCTAGATGGAGATGCATACAAATTTATATCATAAAACTGTCCCCAGTCACTATGTGCACCAACCACAAATACTGAGTACATCTGAAGTAATTCTGGAACTGTGAATTGGTTTACATAAAGAGAAACAAGAGAATAGGTGCAAAGCCTCAATGGAAAGTAGAACATTATGATGCAAATAACTATTGCATACATATGACGAAACACAAACTAATTTGCCTCTTCTTTACTTAAGTGCTTTTACAGTTCAAATACCCCTGGATCTTGATGCCTTTCTCGTGTTGTAACATAACTCACAATCCTTCATGGCCTTTAGATGCTTTTTTATTTCAGGGAGGCAGGTTGAAAAATGCAGAAAGACTTTCCCTGATACCTAATGAGTGAAGTTATGAGACAGTCTCATGTTTTCAAATTGTTTCCTTTCGTGTTTAGTGTATTTGTGACAGAGGGCTCTTCTGAGTACAGGGCTCAGAGCTTGTCTCCAGATCTAAGGGGCGTTTGTTGGCATCTGCATGCATTGCCATCTCTGCCTTTTGTTTTTGCTTTGTTTCATTTTTAGCAACAGGGTCTCCATCTCTTGTCAAAACTGGCTTTAGTTACCAAGGATGGCCTTTAAGTCACAGCAATCCTCCTGACTCAGCCTCCAAAGTGCTAGGATTGCAAGTCTGAGCCACCATGCCTGGCCCTCCATCTCTTCTTAGTGCCTGCCTCATGAAATCCTTCTCTAACCATAGTCCAGTTGAAGGCCCCTATTGATTAATTTACTCTCATAACCACCTCAGAAATCACTCAGAGTTTAAACTGAAACCAAAACTCAGATGTTTGCACACTCTAAAACCTCATGTGTAAGGAGAACAGACAGTTAGACCCTCGCACACACTGTTTCTGCTGCCTGACATACTATGCATTCCTCTCCTCCGGCTACTGAGCTCTTATTTATATTTTGTCAGCAGTAACTTCCACAGAAGCATTCCTCCAGAGCCTCCACTACAGGTGGTCTCCACTTACGGTGTTTTAGCTGACACTTCATTTTTATGGTAGTACAAAAGTGGCACGTATTCAATAGAACTGAAGTCTGAAGTTTTCTTTCTCAAGTTAGCAGTGTGAAGTGTAGCACTCTTTCCATGCTCTGCATTCTCTGAGTCACAACCCCTTCAGTCACATCACAAGGATCAACTGCTGACGCTTCACTGTGCGCTCTGCTGCAAGCCATGGTTTTTTCTGTGTTAGGTGTGTTAAACGCATTGTTGACTTAGAATATTTTCAATTTACAATGGCTTTATTCTTATAACCCATTGCTAAACTGAGACTCTGCAGTTCAGATTTTCCACATGTACATTCCAATGAAATCTTGTTCTATTTAGTGAGTGATGATCTTACCTTACTTTTGTGGTATGATTAGGTTTTGTTTGTTTGCTTGTGTATTTGTTTGTTTGTTTGTTTGTTTGTTTGTCTCCTTCCATGGAAAGGAATTGCCATCAGGACTATATCTGTGTGTGTTTGGGTTTGACATTATATCACAGCACAGCCCATTTAAAGGAATACAGGATTTAATTAATCAATAGCCTTCCTATAGAATAAGTTTCATAAATTTCCAGAATATATTGAACCTTCCAAATGATGATGTATAGAGGTGGAGTTTGGGCAGTAGTTAGATCGTGAAGACAGAATCACATGGCTAAGACTGTGGTCTCCACACTGAAAGACATGAGAGTTTCCTCTTCTCTTACACCCTACTTCCCTTCATATGAAGACCCCAAGAAGAGAGGAGAACTCAGATCACATCAACACTCTGACTTCAGGTTTCTGTCTTCCAAAGGGTGAGAAATACACATTCGTTGGTTAAGCTACTCACTCTACAGTCAATATATTTATTATAGGAGCCCAAATTGACCAAGAGAGACACGATATCTAGAGTTTGTTTTCCTCCTTGCTTTTAGACCTTAATCAAGAATTAGAAAATGTTTTCTAGAGTTCTAAATAAATGCCTTTTCGTTTGTTTAGTTAGTTATTGTGTATGTCAGTGTGTGTTTGAGTGAGTGGGGTGGAGGTAGGGGGAGAGAGAGTGTGTGTTTATGTTTAGGTGCCTGTGACATGGCAAATGTGTGGCAATCAGAGAGCATCTCTGTGGAATCTTCGTCTCCTCCCTTCGTGTGTCCCAGGGATGGCTCTCAGGTCTCCAGGCTTGTACAACAAGCGCCTCTACCTGCTGCACCAGCTCGCTAGCCTTGCCCCGTTAGGTTTTGTGTGGTAAAACCTGAAAACTATTTGACCTCTCGACATGATTTCATGTCATCTATTTACACCTGTGCTCCAGTGAATTCTCCTTAAAAATTGTAGAAAATGTTAAATTTAAACTTTGTTTGATGGTAGGCATGTGTATTATAGCAATCTTAAGAATTTTTCATTGTATTAGCAAAATGTTAAATGTGTACAAAGAACACGGCCAACCTAAGCAATAGGAGCACTTTCTCCAAACAAGCATTTCAAACACCGACTGATGTGGGAGCTAGGAAGATAGTCACAGTTTGTAAGTGCTTGAAGATTTTTTTCTTAACATTCAGTTTTATCTGACACAAAGCTGCAAGGGAAACACAAACAGGTATTTCTGGAAGGTTTCCTAAACCTTTTTCTTCAGGACTTAGCCACACTTCTCTGAATCATGTGTTTGCTATAGAATGGCTTTCCATTCCAGTTCCGCTGAGAACTTGACAACCTAGAAGAACCAACAAATGATGACGATGTGTCTTTCCATGTCTTCCCACTACTCCAAATTCGGTGGACACAGATCATGCTTCAGTTCAGCCTCCTGCCTTTTCAGCAGAATATTTGGTCACTACTCTACACACAAGACATCCTTTGTACTTTAATGTGACATCACAGCCTGCAAGGCTGTTGAATTAGCAGTGGAAGTTTTCCATAGATTTGTTTCTCACTTGAGTCATCTATTTTAAGTAACAGCAAAATTCATTTTAAAAGCAAGAAATTAAGTTGAAGACAGCCAAACAGGGCACCTCATTCTCCAAAGGTTCTGGGTGTCTATGTGGCTGGGGTGGGAAGGATGGAATGAGGTACTTTGTCCTAAATGTTTGAAGTTTTTCTTCCCAAGGCATCCCAGAGACAGATGTTACAAAGTAGATACACCACCACCCCCAACACACACAAAAGTTAAAAAAAAAAAAAATCCTATGTTGAAATCGCAACCATAGATAGAATATTATTCAGCAGCCAAAATAAAAAGCCAGGTTTTGTTTTGAGGTCTTTACATCAATGGCCTTTAGGAGGCAAACTGGGCCTTTCGAAGGAGAGCTATGGAAGTTCTTGCTCTCTTTCTTCCCTCTGTGTGAGCATAAGAGAAGAGGGCCATCTATAAACAAAGACCAGCCACACACACAGGGTGTCATGTGCCTTGACCTAGGGCTTCCTAACCTCTAACACTGAAGATCAAATGGTTGCTATTTGAGCCACATGGGCTTTGGTAATTTGTCACAGTAGCTTGAATAAAATATGATACAAAAACAAATTTATTAAAAATCTCAGTTGAGGGAATGTGAAACTGTATCAGACTAATAAACTCAAGGCCCAGCACTGATTTATTGACTCAGCCAGAAATCTTTCTGAGACTCAGGAGCAGAGAATCTGTTAATGAGTAAATTAGCAAAAATATGACCTAGGGTATGACATTTAACCACACCAGGAGGCCTGGCTCCCATTTGGAACCAGTGCAGTTTTTCTGGCATAAGAAGTGTACCATCAAGTTCTGAGAAAATGATCACAGACAAGGAAAAATACACTTTTTTTTCTTTTCATGTGAAAACAAGGCCTAATTGTTTCCAAGTCTTTGTTTCAACAAAATAGCATTAAGATGATAGTACTAGTAGAAAGGCAAATGTATCCGTTTTTATCAGGGGACAGACCAGAAGCAGGTGGTCTGTCATCTTGCTTCTAGCCATAGAAAAACATGACTGGTCAGGACTGTGCCTTTGGAAACAGGATAAAGTGCAGCCGCTGCTACTGCAGTCTCTGGAGTTCCCTTGGAAATACACTCTCGTGCTTGGGAACAGCCAAGGAGTCTAGGGGAAGTTCTTGGGGCTATTACATGGCCCCAAGGTGGCCTCAACTAGGAAGTGAACAGTTACCGAAATTGTTCAGTGATTTTCAAAGGAAAAAATGGCTTTGCTTTTAAAAAAAGTTATTCTATGTGTTTCTCTCCCATTCTTATCCCCAGATTTGGTTTGGGATTGTTGTTTTAACGACAGGTAAATTATAAAAACTTAATTTGCTAGGTGCTAGCTCTGGTGTAATATGACTATATGGCAAACCTTTAAAACAATATGTATTTTTCTAGTATTATATAGGAACACCATAAAGGCTGCTAAATTTCTATTCTAAATTTGTTTTTATCAATCCCTTATAGCAAATACCCTTAATCATCCTACATATTTTCAAGTGGTGTCAATCTGAGGAGTGTTGTCTTAGGAAATATTTTCCTTCCACTGGTTGATAACAATTCTATTGCTCTTGTTAGCAATTTTATTCTTAGCTAAAAGTGCTCTGAAAGGAAAAGTCTTTCTTATTTAGTAAATGTTTCAATGTTACATTCCACACTCTGTCACTATATATGTATGGGAGGCCTCCAAGATGGCTAGGGAAGAAAAACTTCAAATGTTTAAGACAAAGTACCTCCTACACACACACACACACACACACACACACACACACACACACACACACGGCATATAATGAGTATGATTGTTGAACTTTTTTCATTGGTGAGGAGACATTCTAGGAGACAAGTAAAATCATTTCCATAGGATTTTATTAACTCCCCATACCACTGAAGGTAAACTTGGAAACAAATTTCTCCTTATCTTGTTGCATAAATCTTGGGTTTTTTTTTTACTCTTGCTTCTTTTATTTAACTGGATCATCAAACAAAATTCTACTATGAGCTTCTCTCATAGCATTGTTATGTCCTTACACCTTCCATGACCTATACTTTTGATACTTTCAAAACTTTAAAGAGTAAACGATTTTATCCTTATCATAACTTAATCTTTTCATCACTGTCCCTGTTCTGTGTCAGAGAATCCCACAAAGCAACCAAAAGGAAAACACATTTCAGAGGTTCTGAAGGCTAAAAAAAGAATGCAGACACCCCCAACATGCACACCACAGCACTGAGATACCCCCTGGGCTGATAGTTTTAATTTGTGACTGAAGATTACAGGTTTGAGCCAAGATAAGAAAAAAAATGCGTGAAACAGTTTGCATACATAACATCTCAGAGCAAAACTTCATAAAGGTTGTTTTGAGTAAAATCAAACTAAGGGCCTTATTTTCATCCAAAACGTATGCCCTTCACGCTAACCACACAACAGCTATTTGTTAAAAGCTTCCACAAAACTCTTTCAATATTGACTTCTTACAACCAGTTTTCCGAGAAGCCATCAAAACTTCCTTTGTCTAGCTTCTGTGAAGCACAAGGTGCCTCTGCCCAGCACTGTGGCTGAGGAAGACTGAGGAAGACTGAGAAAGACGGACCAGACAAGCTGGGAGAAAGACAAAGACACCTGGTCCCTCTCCTTTTCCCAGCTACCATAGCAGGCTGGGCTACAGCTGAAAAATCCCAGAAGGTTTTCTTCTACTGGCATGATTGTCCTGGGGATAGTTAATCCCAGTTATTCAATCAAGCTTTTGTGTAGGTGTTGCTAAAACCACACAAATCGTGTAGATACAGTTAACATTGTCACACTGTTGACTGTAAGTAAACCACAATATCCTTGCTAAGTTACTTGTCCGAGGAATTGGTTACAGGTTTCCTAAAGTAGAAGGAATTTCACCTTCAGAGTGGAGCTGTTTCTGCTTGACTGTCTTCTGCTGGCTAGCCAGCCTGCCTTGCACATAGCCCATGACATGAGTCAGTTCCTTAAAATAAAACACTACCAAGATACAGGTAGATAATAGTGATAAACACAGTTTTTCCTGATTCTCTGGAGAATCCTAATGAGTACACAGCCTTGTTCAATTTCTGCTCCTTCCTTGTTGCATTGTGTATTGTGAATTAAGAGAAAGTGGCAAGGATAGAGAAGTCTGCTAATTCTGGAGAACTACGATTCCAAGAACCATGTTTAATGTTTGAAGGGCTCTCGGAGAAAACCAGAACACAGCTTTCTCCCATGTCTGTGCAGACATGGGAGACCGGTGCACTGGATGCTTTACTACTCATTTTTGTCTTATTTTAAATGCTTAGTTGCATTCCCACCACAGGAAGATCCCAAAATTCTCCCTCAGTGTTTAGGCAAATGTTTAAGGTAGAAGCCACTTCCAGATGCCATAGAGAAATCACACCTGTGTACATCCCAAAAGAATCAGAATCAGCTTAATACAGATATAACTGCATACCAGTATTTATTTCAGCAGTATTCATAGTAACCAAGTAATGGGATCAGCCTAGATTTCCACCTAAAGATGAATGGATAAAGAAAATGTGATTATATAATTACACATATAATTAAATTCTACTCCACCATGATTCAGTGGAGTGTGGGTGAATAGAGTATGGAAGGGGTGACCATAATCAAAGTACACTCTATGCATATATGGAAGAGCTATAATGAAATTCCTTACTTTGTACAATTAATATACGCTAATAAAAAAGGCCTTTTCTTATTGCAAGAATCTGTCTGTATCTTTGACAACATGATTGCAGTTAGACTATGTCTAACATGAGGCAGAAATTGCTCTGGTGACATGTAGAAATCCTTGTCCTTGTAGCCATTCAATGTAATACACAAGGCAGCACACTGGTGGTTAGACCTGTGGTGCTGGTAATGGACTGTTAGCATTCCCTCTCCCCTTGAGGTAATGTAGCTCAGTGACTCTTCACTAGCATGCATGAAGATCTTAGATTCAATCCCTGGTAGCAGCAAAAGCAAGCAAACAAAAAAATTCTCCCACTGAAGTGGCAGGGTGAAGGGTCCCCGTCTCTCGTTTGGAATTCCAGCTCCTATTTCCTACTGCTCCCTTAACTATTGCAAGCTCTTGGTGTAGAGGTTAACTGGAGGTATGATTTCACTTTTGTGAAGCTGTCATCCACGCTGGGGTGACACTCTCTGGTGATGCAGTTGCTTTCAGTTTCTCATGTACTCGTGAGTAACCTCTCACCCATGTTCCCATAAGTAACCTCAATAAACTCATTGGCTCACCATCCTGGACTTGGGTGGAAACATTTCTTTGTACTGTCAATACCCTCTCTTATGTAAAGATGAGGCATGGAAGAAACAGGGACAGAAGCCACAGCCATAGGGCTTATGAAGAAGAGACTCCAGTGACCTGAGGCAACCTTCCTGAAAACAAGGTGTCCACCCCTTCCTGGTAGGTCATTCTTCAGCACATCCCTGGTAGGTAATTAGTGGTCAGGTTCATCCTGGGAAAGAGAGATAAACAAGGTCATCTTAGACTAGTGTTGGGCACAAGCCCAGCA
The DNA here is from genome assembly GCF_049852395.1 of Peromyscus maniculatus bairdii. Taxonomy (NCBI): domain Eukaryota; kingdom Metazoa; phylum Chordata; class Mammalia; order Rodentia; family Cricetidae; genus Peromyscus; species Peromyscus maniculatus. The sequence goes on from NC_134866.1 coordinate 55,670,428, forward strand.
AGGTCCAAACTGTCCTTAAAGCAACCTGTCAATGAAAAGCCCTTCTCTATGATGAGTCATACATGCGCTTACAGTTATGGCATATATTACCCTCACATGCAGGATATTGCAAAGTTACATAACAGCCCCTCTGCCAATCATGCTGTTTGTGCATGCTTCATTATTTTATATCACCAAGAACCAAGAGCCTGACAAATTACAGAGACCCCAAGTAACAGACATTGCTTTGCTTTTCCACAGGAAAAGTCATGAAAGAGACATATATTTTGACATATATTTCCTTCATTACAATAGTACTTAAGTATAGATGTAGTTAATGTAATTACATTTAATTAGATTGTTCACATTAATTGAGATGAGTAATTCTTTTGAGATGAGGAGATTATTTCCCAGAAAACTCTGTACAAACTTCAAAACTGAATTGTGAGAATGGAAAGTGCTCATCAATAAAGATGCTGTAAACACCAGCTTGAGACCATCAAATAGCACAAATAGCAGCACCTTTTATGTACAAAGTTGTGGCAATGTTTAGAACTCTAAATACTTAATAGAATCTACATACTTCAGATATTCTTTTTGTAAAAAGGTTCTACATCAGTTAATTTTCAATCATTAAATATTTAGTATCTTGAGAAAACATACAGTTATAAACTCTATCCATGCTAATAATTAATAATGATTTTTAGTTATATAATAATAATTTTCCCAATACTACATTGGATTATGTGACTTCTAGATTTATAATAGTTTATGCAAATAAACTTGGAAAAATACACTCTGTCAAAAGAGGAAATAAAGTTGCCCCTTCAATAAAAATTTAAACTTCTAACCTTAGAATATTTTAAAGTGATAAAGTTAAATATTTCCCTTTGGAAATAACATGGACTGAATCTTCTAAATGTGGGCTAATCTTCCCAGAGCCATTTCACCTTCTGAGATGCTAAAAGTCTGCTGATTGTTTTTATTAGTATTTATTTCTGATTTTTTCTTCAGTACCCTAGTCTTTAAAATAAAAGGATCCTAATGTCTTGACCAGTGTTATCTTGTAATTGAGGGTCTCAAAAATTATGTCAGTTTTAATATAATAGGATGATTAAATCCAGCCAATCTAGGTAAACATTCTAGCTCTATTTTCCAGCTCTAGCTTTGCCAAATTAGTCACTCTCACTCAGCATTACTTTCTTCATATGCAAATAAAAAGAAAATCTTAATGTCATATCTGCTGTGTCACCAAAATGTAAAAATATTTACCTCATAGATATAAGTAGAATCAATTAACTGTATACACACTCACACATCTACTATACTTTCTCATTTATTTTTCTTTATTCAAAAGCATTGAAGTTCTGATGTAATGAGATTATCTTCTTGTTTGATATATCTTTTAAGTAAAATTATATTTAAAATATCTGTTAATGTTCACTCTTCCTGTGAAAGTTAAAATGTAAAAGCTTCTTATACAAGAGTGTCCTGGTTATTCATCAAAAGAAAATGAACCAAACAGGAGTGAGGCACCCCAGGTTCCCTGGGAAGGTTAGAGACCATGCAGCAGTTCGGGGTTGGGGTGGGGGAGGGGGAGCTGGAAAAATGGATGTGTTGGCTTTTTCCTTCCATTTTACTTCTTTAATGATTCCATTCCAAATATTTCAGTCATTCTGTCACTAAAGATTAAAACTTGAGGGAAAAAGTCCAACTGGCCTAGATTGGGAAAGTGAAACTTCTTCACTCACCTCTGAACTCACCTTTGCTTTCTTAGGGCAATTCAATGGCACCCACAGTGGAGGGAGAAATGTATGCCACTAGGGGGGAAAGATCATACGTGTACAGAGTATTTCCTTCCATTGTTTGCCAGGAATCATACACTCATACATAAGTAATAATTGTACACAGTGATTAGATAAAATGGATTAGAAACTATGCTATCTCTTCAGTGTCTGTTGTGGTTTGAGAATAAAATGCCCCTGACAGCCTTGTGTATTCAACACTTGGTCATCAGCTTGTGGCAATATTTAGGGATGTAATAGAGTTTCAAGGGTGAGGTCTAGTCGAGTATGTAACTGGTGGTATGGCTTTGTCCCTAGTGCCTTCTTCTGTCTCTGTTTCTCATTCAACATAAAGTGAAGGACCACCATTCTGCATATTCCTGCCGTCATAATGTTCTGTCCAAGTACATGGGTGAAGCGAGTGCCAAGCCATCACTTCACAACCAGAAACCTCTCAAATTGTATGCAAAGTAAATCTTTCCTGCTTTTAACCTTTGTGTCAGGCATATAATTTTGTCATAGTAACAAGGAAGGAACAAATATAGAAAATTGGTACCAAAGAACTAGAGATATTGCCATTACTAACCCTGAACATATCATGCTTAAGAACTGTCTACAAGAATTGGCTTGTACTAGAAATTTGGAAAACTTTGGAGAAAGCTTAGGATGTTGTAAACAGGGTTAACGAGTGAGTTTGGTGAGAATTTAGACCAGAATACTTGTAGAAGTGGAAATAAGGGTTCTATTGAGAACTAGAGACTAGTGATGCTATATTATGACAAAGTACTGTCTGCAACTTTTTCTATGTCCTAAGACCTAGAAGGTAACCTAATTTAAAAGTTATGGACTCATTTAACAAATAGAGTTTCAACATAGCAAAGCATGCAAGCTGTGGCATGGATATTGCTGCATGATTTTATCTGGGCTTGTAAGAATTGGTAGGAAAAAAGCAGAGCAGGCATGGATTGGGAGACTTAAAATTAGGAAGATTCTATTTCAGGAAGAGCAATTTCTACACAATCTTAATTAAAATTCCAATGTCATTCTTCACAGAAATAGAAAAGACTATCTTAAAATGTATATGGATGAACAAAAGACCCAGAATAGCCAAAGAAAGCCAGAATCATATCATAGTTATCACCATGCCTAATTTCAAGTTAAACTTGAAAGAGTTATAGTAAAAAAAAAAAAAAAGGATCATGACTTCAATATAGGCATGTAGATCAAGAGAGAAGATCCATATATTGACCCAAACAGCTATATCCATCTAATTTTTATCAAAGATACCAAAAATCCTCATTGGCGAAATGACAATTTCTTCAACAATTTGCTGAGAAAACTGTGTTTCCACATCTCTCACATAAATCAAAAATCAATTCCATATGGATCAAAGGCCTTAATGTAACACTGGGAATTCTGAAAAGGGAGACTGTTTCAAGATGTAGGCAGCAAAACCTTTTCGGTAGGACTCTAGTTGTCTGATGGGGCCAACAGTTAACAAATGCAACTTCATATAACCAAAACACTTCTGAACAAAAAGAGAAAGCAGTTAAATGGGTAAAGATGCAGCCTACAAAATATAAGAAAATCTTTGCTGGCTAAATGTCTGCTAGAGGATAAATATTAGACTGTGTAAAGAACTCAGCCAGGCAGTGGTGGTGCATGCCTTTAATCCCAACACTCGAGAGGTAGAGGCAGGCGAATCTCCGTGAGTTCAAGGCCAGCCTGAGTTACAGAGTGAGTTCCAAGAAAGGCACAAAGCTACACACAGAAACCCTGTCCAAAAAAAAAGAACTCAAAGCTGAGCAGTGGCGGTGCATACCCTTAGTCCCAGCACTTGGGACGCAGAGGTGGGGGAATCTCTGAGTTCAAGGCCAGATATGGTCTTGGTCTATAAAGCATATATATAGATGCTTATATTGGTCTATAAAGCAAGTTCTAGGACAGCTAGGGCTACCCAGAGAGACCCTGTCTGAAATAAATGAATAAACAAACAAACAAATAAATAGGAAAGGAAGGAAGAATTCAAAAAATTAATTAAAAAGTGTAGCATGAATCTTAAAGGGTCTTATTAATAAAATCAAACATGAAGCCAGATACTGGGGTCAACTCTGAAAGATCAGAGAAGCAGAACAAGCCACAGCCACCTCACTTTGCCAGTTCCTCAGCTGATCCTGTTTCCTCAGACTGGAAGCCTCTGAGTCCTCATCCAGAATGGATCTCAGCTGAACTGCTACTCAAAAGCCTAAAAGCTTAACCAACCTAGTTCCTGGTCCTCACACCTTATATATCTTTCTGCTTTCTGCCATCACTTCCTGGGATTAAAGGCTCACTTCCTGGGATTAAAGGTGTGAGTCGCCATGCCTGGCTGTTTCCAGTGTGGCTTTAAACTCACAGAGATTCGAATGGATCTCTGCCTCCCAAGTGATAGGATTAAAGGCATTTGTGCCACCATTTTCTGGCCTCTATATCTAGTGGCTGTTCTGTTCTCTGACCCCAGATAAGTTTATTAAGGTGCACAATTGCGGCGTGCTCCTCGGCCAGCGAGGAAGAACGACCACCATGCGAGGATCCTTCTCAGATCACACTTTATTGGAGTGCCTCTTGATTAAGGGAGAGCGGGAGGTGAGGGGCCCCGAGGACTAAACTGCTGCTGCTTATATAGGGAATCAGGCAAACGTGCCGTACTGTGATTAGGTCCCACCAGAATGCTAGCACGGGGAGCCACGGGATAGGCTGAGGACATAAGGCCAATTACCATACTCGTGCATCATAGCCAAATATGGAGTTGTTTACAGCTAGGCTACCAGGAAGCCAGCGCCATCTTTGAATGGCGGCTCCCTACACACAATATATTGGGGAACACCATACCATCACAAAAAAGAAATAACCCAATCAATAAATAAGCTACTGAAATTAAGTTTTCAAAAGATAAAATTAAAAAAGCCAATAAAAATAAAAAATGTTCAACTTTACTAGCCATCAGAGGAAGGAAAATCAAAAATACATTGAGATTCATCTTACCCTCATCAAAATAACAGTCATTAAGAAAGCAAAAACATGGGCTGGTGAGAGGGCTCAATGGGTAAAGGCACTTGCTGCCAAGCCCGATGACCTGAGTTCAATCACTAAGACACATAAAGTGGAAAGAGAACCAAGAACTGAGCCCGAAAAGTTGTCTTCTGACCTCTGCCCATGTATGCACACATAAACACACACAATAAGTAAATGTAAAAAAAAAAATTAAGAAAGTAACAAATTCTGGCAAAGATGAGAACAAAAGGGGAGTCTTCTATGCTACTGGTGGGGATGTAAACTATCTGTCCACTAAAGAAGTCATCACACACTCTAGTTAAACTACCCCTGACCCAAAAGACTCCAAGTCAACATCCCAGAGAGACACATGCATCAACATTTAGTTATAGAATGAACCCAAGTGTCCAACAACAGAAGGATAGATAAGAAAATGTAATATCTCTGCATCTGCTTCCATCAGCCACTGGATGAGGGCTCTATGATGACAGGGTGCCTGGCTGAGCTCCAGGAGTCCAATCAATGAGAGAGGAGGGATTCTATGAGCAAGGGACATTGAGATCATGATGGGAAAATGTACAGAGACGACCAGCCAAACTAGTGGAGACACATGAACTGTGGACTAATAGTTTTGGAGCCCCCAGGGTACTAGACTAGGCCCTCTGGATAGGCGAGACAGTTGTTTGGCTTGAACTGTTTGAGGGGCCGCCAGACGGTGGAATCAGGATCTGTCCCTGGTGTATGAGACAGCTTTTTGGGGCCTAGTGCCTCTGGTAAGACACTTTGCACAGCCTTGGTGCAGGGGGAGGGGCTTGGACCTGCCTCAGCTGAATGTGCCAGGCTCTGCTGGATCCCCATGGGAGATTTTGCCTTGGGGGAGGTGGGAGTGGGGCCTGGGTTGGTGGGGGAGGGGGGGTGTCGGCTGGAAGGGGGAAGAGGGAGAAGAGGGGAATCTGTGGTTGGTGTGTGAAATGAATAGAAAATCTCTTAATAAAAAAAATTTACAGGAAAAAAAAAGAAAATGTGGTACATGTGCAAAATGGAACTCTTTTTAGCCATTAATTAAGTCATACCACTTTCTGAAAAATGAAAGAAAGGAATTGAAGACCATCATCCTAAGTGAATTATGTCAGTCTCAGAAAGTCAAATATTGTATTCTCTCATCTGTGGTTCTTAGAATTTATAAGAAATTGTTTATACATGACATGAAAGTAGAAGTGAATCTTTCCAGAGAGACTAAGAGAACTAATGACAGTAGAAAGAGAAAAGAAAAGGAAGAGGACACAATATGAGGGGAAATATTAACAATATAAAATATGTACATTTATAAAACCTTTAAAATATTAATCTTTTAAGCAAAGCAGAAAGGCTTCTCTAGATATCCCAGTGCAAGCACATTCACTCTTGCTTAAAGGAAAGGCTCTGAAACAAGTTTATAATTTCTGATCACCGAGCCCAAAGTGGTTATGGTCTGGCCATTTCTGAGATGCCCTTAGACCTTTTCTATTGCTGCTAAAAATGTTGGCCAGAAATGAAGTACGGTTAAAACCACAAGGAACGGAATAGTCATGCACGTCGTACTGTTTGTCCTGCTGATTTTTAGTCTTGATTAATTTGATCTTTCCTGTCAGTTAGTGCCCCTCACTTTTGGAGTGGGAATGCTTATTCTGGAATATTTTATGTTGAAAGTATACAACTTGTATTTTAGAAAAAAATTGGGCGTGTTTATGTCTAAGAGTTTGACTTGAGTCTCAGAAGAAATTTTGAGCTTAAATTTTTCAACAATTGTAGTACTTATGTGACTTTGGAAGCAATGCAATGTCTGTGAGCCTTTAGAACTAGAGCCAGGATGTCATGATTTCAAAAGAAACGCCTCCTACAGACTTGTATTTTGATCACCTGGTCCCCATTGGGAGCATTGTGTTAGTAGGTGAAAACTTCAAAAGTTGGTCTTGCCAGAGGACATAGGTCACTGGGGACATGTCTCTGAAAGTTCTTCATGGTCACTAGTTTCCTAGCCTTTGCTTTTTGTCCTCCATGAGGTAAAAGCGTTCTCTACCACATGCTCACCATACCATGATGCTCTGCTCAAGCACACGGGGCCAAGCAACCATGGATTGAGCCTTCTGAAACCCCTTTCCTTCTTGTAAGTTGTTACCAGGTAGTTTGTCATAACAATAGAAAAGGCACCTAGTACATGCCTGGATCATAGAACACCCTAACCATGACAGTAGAGCAAGGTGTGGTGATATGTACTTTAATCCCAGCACTTGGGAGGAAGAGGCAGGTGGATCTCTGTGAATTTGAGGCCAGCCTCAAATTCATATATAAAGAGTTCCGGGACATCCAGAATCACAAGATGAGAAAACAAAAAACAAACAAACAAAACTGATAGTAGAGAACCTGGGACCATGAGTCATATTCCTGAATGAAGTAAAAACACACTAAAATGCATTGGGAAAATCTGATCATTCTCTTTCCCCATCTCTGTCTTCTACTTCACTCTGATACTTCCTTTTCTGAAAGTGGCACACCTAGTAGCAAAATATTTGAGACCCAACTTTGGATTTGAATGGGGCTGCTAGGTAGTAAGCTGTGGGTCTCTGAGTCTCTATGAGCAACCAAGTTCACTTGTTTACAATGGAGAGGAACCAGTGATGCCAAACACCAGTACTAGACAATTTAGACCTTGTCAAGCTCCTCAAATACAGCCACATAGAAAGCTTTCCAATAGTAACAAAATATTGGATAGGATTTTTCTTTCTTTTTAGCTTTATCATAAATGCTTCTCATATATAGATAGACATTTTTACACAATGCTCCCAATGGGGACCAGGTGATCAAAATACAAGTCTGTAGGAGGCATTTCTATTGAAATCATGACCTCCTGGCTCTGGTTCTAAAGGCTCACAGACATTGCATTACACAAACTGCATTTAGTCCATCTCCAAGGATTCCCAAAGTATTTAGGAATGTGTATGCATGTACGTATATGTACTCCAGGAGCTGATAAAGTGTGGAGGTTAAAAATGTGTACTAGAGCTGGGCTGAGGGGGCGCATGCCTTTAATCCCAGCACTTGGGAGGCAGAGGCAGGAGGATCTCTGTGAGTTTGAGGCCAGCCTGGTTTACTAAGCGAGTTCCAGGACAGCCAGGGCTACACAGAGAAACTCTGTCTTGAAAAAACAAAAACAAAAAGAAAGCTAAGATGGCTTTTTAGCTTTCCTTTGGATTATCTGATGCCTGCACTGGCCTGATGAGCTGCCTGTGTAAACTGCTGGAGAAGGTGGATTCTGTGTGTCCAGTCTCTTTGTCAACACTTTCCTCCTCTATGGAATTTGTAAGGAAATACACCCCCAAGTTGGATTCCTTCAGAAGGTATAAATTTGGAAAGTATAAAGTTTAACATGTTTAACTTTCCCCCATTTTAGCCATGAAGAAAATATGCAGAAAAAACATTGTGACATCTAAACCAATAAGGTCAGCTCCTAGAGTTTTGATCCATATAAACAAATAAAATGAATTTCTTAATCCATTGCCATGTCCAAAAGTGAAATCCTAAGTCTCCACTTGGGTTATGGTTGATAGATGCTAATATGAGGAACCAACTGTTTTGTATCTACTTACTAGAACAATCATAAAATGAATGTTTGCTGGAGCTCCAGAACAAAAGTTAGTTGACTCTTGATAATAATCCAAATGCTTTACCAATTGTTATTTCTTTCTAGCATTAGCCACATCTCTGAGAACTTGAAACTTGAGACCATAGTAAATGAAAGTATTAACTGGAATTTTAACAACGAAAAATGAGCTTGGTAAGTCACAAGGAAGTCTGGAGAGGCTCTCTTGTCTTTTTAGCACAGGATTTATTTTGAGCCCAATTGATGTGAGCTTAGAGAATTTTTTTAAAAACTATATATTTGCAAGGCAGCGGTGGTGCACACCTTTAATCCCAGCACTCGGGAGGCTCAGCCAGGTGGATCTCTGTGAGTTCAAGGCCAGTCTGGTCTAAAGAGTGAGATCCAGGACAGGTACCAAAACTATACAGAGAAACCTTGCCTCAAAAAACAAAACAAAACAAAACAACAACAACACAAAACTATATATTTCACTTAGAAGACAAATACAGTAAAGTGGTTTTTGGGGATCCATCATTTAATAGACATCTCGGTTCTACTCTTGGATAGTATTTTCACTTTGGAATTAGGATTTATCAGTGGTAGTCAAATCTCTGACCTCAACTGTACTCATTAGGAAATTTAAATTTGAAGAACTTGACTTGCCAATATTGCCAAAGGTCCACCCTGGAAGGTCTATAGTCCTGATTAAAACAGCTGAGCACACCAGCCCCAGAAGATGCTTGTAGACTTCCACCTCTTTCCATCACTGAGGATTAAATTACCTAGGATAATATTTAACCATAGGTAAGAGAGAGGATGGCAAGTTCTAAACTCCTAGAAGCCTAAGAAGTAAAGATTAAGATAGAAAGCTGAAAGAAAAAAAAAAAAAAGATTGCCTCACACTTGAAAAAATGCAAAGGAAATGTGACAGTGACTTTGAGAGCAGGGCTATGTTCGGTGCGTGTGACACAGTACAGGCAAAGTGAGATAAGAAAGGCCTGGGGCTTTCCTTCCCGGTGCTAATCATGTTGGAGTGCACAAAATGTAAAACTCAACAGAAGAGACACGGTATATACAAGGATGAGTACAGCCCTCTAGTTACTGCTTGAGCTTTGAACATAGACAAATGAATCAGTCAGTGAACAAGCACAGATTGGAACCAGTGGGAGATGTGTGACTAAGAGCACTGTAAGCCGGGTGTGGCGGTGCATACCTAGAGTCCCAGCAAGGGCTGGGGACAGAATTATGAGTTCCAGTCTAGCCTGAGATACTCTCAGAAACCAAAACAATAACAAAGACTTCAGTGTTAACAAAGTTGTGTGTAAAATTAGCTTACAAAAATGTGGGGCTGGTTAGGCAAATCTGAAACCCAGCACAAGTCACCAGAGAGACCAGGCTAGAGACCTCAGGCAGCTGAGACTGTAACCCATACAGAGGATTTTCTTCGTCCAGGATGTGTGTCAGCTCTGTCCTTATGGCCTTTCAACTGACTGAGTCAGGCCCCAGTAGATAATCTAGGATAACCTCCCTCACAAAAGCCAACAGAAGATGGACTTGAATCACGTCTACAAAATACCTCCACAGCTTTACCTATACTCTGAATCCTAGCCTCTAGTTAAACTCACATTTCAAAGTGACCAAATAACAAACCTGGGACTATGTGGCTAACACTACCATTCCTAGCTGAACAACCAGGAAAAAGACTTTACATTTCTTTAAATCCTTATTTATGTGTAAAGTGAAGACATTAAGAGTGGCATTGTTGTGAAAATTAAGATGACCCATAAAAGTGGGCCTAGGAACATTCTCGGTATACAGTGAATTTTCAAAAGATATTTCAGACCTTTACTATCATCTCACTCTCTGAGTGATAGTGGAAAATCAACCTGTTTCTCCGAGTTTCTGTAAAACCAGCATACTATCCTATAACTCAGTGATGTGAGGTTTTTTTCTTAAGTGCTGGAGATTGAATCCAAGGCCTCATGCATAGAATTAAATGAATATATTTTTAAACAGGTGTGTGTGTGTGTGTGTGTGTGTGTGTGTGTGTGTGTGTATGTGTTTGTATGTGTGTATGACATGTGTACACGTGCCCATGAAGGCTAAAAGAGGGTTTTGCATTTCCTAGAGCTGGAATTCCAGGCAATTGTGAACCACCCAGTATGGGTGCTAAGAACCAAACTTGTCACCTGGAAAAACAGTAAGCAATCTTAATGATTGACATCTTTCCAGACCCAAGATGATTTTTCAGTTGCTTCAGAGATGAGTTATCCACTAGAAAATTAAGACACACACACATTTTCAAAAACATGCTTTATTAAATTTCAACCAGTAATCACAGACTTTGCAAATGTTTTATTAGTATATATTAATTATATATAATGGGTTCTACTGTGGCATTTTCATACTTGTACATAAATATATTTTGATTATGTTCACACATACACCTGGAAATCTTCTCTTTGGCCCCTCCTGCTTCTGCTAAGCCCCTTTTTTAAATTAGCTCCCCTTCTACCTCCTCCCCCTCTCTCTGAATGTGTTTAAGTGTGTGTGTGTGTGTGTGTGTGTGTGTGTGTGTGTGTGTGCAAGCACATGCGTGCACTCTCCCTTGTGTAGATCAGTGAGTTTCATCAAGATTGTCTACAAGAGCTTGACTGAGTTGGTTTATGGGACTATGGACACCTTATCAGTGATTACAGCACCAAGAAAGTATCTCTGCCTCTCCCACCAACCCTTATCTATATAGTAATCCTCCATGACAGGGTTTGGATGGGACCAATCTTATGGAGATCTTGTACAGGTAAGTCATACCTCCTGTGAATTCAGGAGTTCAACAGTCATGTGATGCATAGAAGTCAGCATTCCATGTCTTTCCCTACCCTCTCCTTCCACTTTACATTCTTTTGTTCTGCAATGTTTCCTGAACCTTGGAGGAAGTGATACACAAGTATCACTGTGAATGTGCATTCAGCAGTCATTTGCTCTGTGTCTCTTGATTGGTTATGAGTATCTGAAGTCGCCAGTGGCTACTCAGAAAAAGCTTCCCTAACCAAAGCTGAGAACAGCACTATTCTGTGAGTGTGGTTATTTGGAAAGCAATTTGACAAGCACATCATATCGTAGCAAGTCTGTTGGATGGTTTCCTGTGTGAAATCTTAACTTTCTCCCTCCAAGTTAAAGGAAAATCTGTCAGATATTTACAGTACCTCTACTAAATTAACAATCCCTTGTTTCCTTATGAAGTTTGGCAGTAACTATCAAAATTTGATGTTTGAACATTTCTTATCCTCAGTATTTTTCCTACAAATATTCTTACATATATCTTTACACATAATTGAATTATAGCAAAACATGGAAAACAAACCAAGTATCCATCCATGGATGAGTGGATTTTTTCATAATGCTCTCTAATGTATTATCACTGTGGTAATCTGAATGTAATTGGCCCCCATAATCTCACAGGGAGTGGCACTATTAGGAGGTATTAGTGGCTTTGTTGGAGTAGGCATGGCCTTGTTGGAGGAAGTGTGTCACTGTAAGGATGGGCTTTGAGGTTTCCTATGCTCAGCATACCTCCCGATGTTTCAGCTGACTTCCTGTTGCCTCCAAGCCAAGATATAGCACTCTCAGTTCTAGCACCACATCTGTCTGCACGCCACCATGCTGATAATAGACTGAACCTCTGAAACTGTGAGACAACCCAGTTAAATTTTCTTTATGAGCTGCTGTGGTCATGTGTCTCTTCACAGCAATGGAAATGCTAACTAAGACAATCACATAGCTGCAGAAAACTAAGAATGTTTTCTACATAGTGATATTTATGTAAGCATACCCAAGATATTATAAATAAAGCAAGTTGGAGAAAAAAAAGAATGAAGACTACATAATCTTCCTATATATTACATGTATTTGTATACATATATGTCAATATATATTCATGTTGGTTTGTGTTGCTATAAAGAAACTATAGGAAAATGAATATCAAACCAACAAAGAAAGCAGTTATTTTCTTGGTACACTGGAAGGAGCCTGGGTTTTGGGGAGCAGGATGCACAGCAAAGCATCTCACTGTCTATCTTTCTATAATTATATTTGTGGGTGCCTATCATGTCAATTAGTTGTCACAAAATGCTGTCTTAGGTCACACTAGACTTAATAATTATTTATCTTCACTGCACAGGTCAGCTGATCAAGCTGGACTCAGTTTTCAGTGCCTAGACTAGCTCCAGTTCCCATTCTGAAATGTAGAGGTATTTCCTGTGTTATTCTCCTGAGCTTACAGAAACAGAAATACCCAGTGGCAGGGGAAGCATGCAAAGCCTCTTAAGAATTAGGCTAAAAATGGCACAATTGATCAAATACACCCTGACTACAACAAAGATATAGGAAGAACCAGGATGCCTGGAGGAGCTCATGATTCACTCTATGATAGCTGCTAATCACTGACTGCATATATCTCAAAATGCTCTAAAATTAGAACTGTGAGTCACAGGAGTAGCAAAATTTAGGCATCATTTTTCTAAAGACTGAGCACTCTATGAATGCATTTTTTACTTAAGAATTGTGTTATCAGTGTCTACGGATCATGGGTGGAATGGTATGAAAAAAATACATCTCTATGAATTCATAGGACCAGAAGGGTTCTGGACCAAACTTTACCTTTTACATATGAGGCCTAAATAAATTTAGGACAAACAAAAAGCTGAGTAACCTGAGCAACAAGAGGCTCTGTAAAGGATCTGTTAGTCTCAAAACATAATTATTTATTTAGGGTAAAGAAAGTTAAAAAAAAAAAAAAGGAAACTTAAGTACATATAAGAATGTATTTAAATACATAATATAAAATATTGTTTAGTTTCTAAAAGCACAAGTAGCTAATGGGCTGACCTGGGAAATAAAGGACTTCTCTTCCTTTCCTCTTCCTTCCAACCCCCACGTGTGTGTGTGTGTGTGTGTGTGTGTGTGTGTGTGTCTGTCTGTCTGTCTGTCTGTCTGTCTGTCTGTCTTTCTCTCTAAAGAAAGCTTAGCAAATTTATTTTGCATTTCAGAAATTAATATCTAGATATTATAACAAATCTAGATATCATAATGAGTTCAATAAAGTCTGAAAGTACCACATAACTTACCAAGTTTATTTTCAAATTAAGAAGGTACTGAGCCTAACAAAAAGTCACTGAATAGCATCCTGAGAAAAAGTCATTTCTTGTTCTGAGAATAAAAATTATTTTCTGGCACCCCAAAAAAGTAGTGGTTATTTTATTGAGGGCTAGCAATGTTTTTGTAAGCATATCTTAGAAATAAAAGAGAAATAGTACGTTTTAGACCTTTACTGTTCCCTCCCTCTCTCCCTCCTTCCCTTTCTTCCCTCCTTCTGATTCTTCTCCTCCCCTCCAGTTCATCCTCCTTCTCTTTCCCTGTAATGAGAGCAAGGCTGTAGCATCAAGAGTGTTTTGAAGATTTAATGGATCACTGTTCTCAAAAAAAAAAAAAAAAATCACCCTTTGTAGGGAAGTGTAGGTGCCAGAGGTTTCAGTCCATGGCCAGCTGAGTGCTTTGCTTCAGGCCTGAAGTAAGGCCAGAGCATCCTGGCAGCGATTGTGACTGAGCAAAGTAGCTCAGCTTGGAGCAGTCAGGATGCAGGCAGATTAGCTCTACATACTTTTTGATGGCTATGAACTCGGTGATCATGTTACTAAGCAATGTTTTGGTTTAAATTTAAGTCAAATTTAAAACCATCTAAAGCAAAGAGGGAATTTATTAGATGACATGATTAAAAATTCACTGTAATCTGGGCTGCAAACAGTTCCAGTATCACCTAAATTTTCTCTCTCTTACTTCATCTCTCAGCATTGTTTTTGTCTGTATGGGTTCAAAGCTATTGCCCCAGTAATATCAAGCAAAACCTTTGGTCTCTCTCACACTGGCTTGAAGTAAGTCACATGTTCATCTCAGACCCAGACAGTGTGGTTAGCAAACTGTAATTCTCTAGCAATCCTCATTTGAAGACATGATTTTAAAAACAAACAAAATGGCAATAACTTTGAAAGAGAGTGGGGGTGGAAAAATGGGGAGGTGGGGAGAGGTGGGGGAGGGGGAAATGATGTAATTACATTATAACCTCAAAGAATAAAAGAAATGATTTTTTAAAAAAGACTTGTTCAAAATGTTTTCCCCTAGAACCATTGATGAAGTAAGTCTCCCTCCAAAGGCACAGGCTGAGGAGTAAGGAAGGGAAAGGTGACTTTCTAAGGCGTGAAAACCAAGTTGGAGTAGTAACAGACACCAGGGAAAAGAAAAACACCATATATGCGTAAGTACTTCCCTAGGCTGACAAAATCTGAGCGTGATGAAATAAAAGGATAAATGAGGAATTTATGGAAACCTCCAAAATAGTCAATTTTATTTGGTTTTATGGTCCTGGAGCTACCTTAATTGCTAGCTCCAAAGGAAGTTCAACAGTAATATCAGCCCTACCCCATTTATATGGAGTCTACATCTATTGTATTTATATTGAATTCAGTATGATGTTGGAAATGTAGGAGATGTTCTGTGTCTTAATAAACCCAGGCTGCTATATCAAAATACCATAAACTGGGTAGATTAATCAACAGACATTTGTCATAATCCTAGAGTCTAGAAAGTCAAGGATCAAGAAACCAGCAGATTTGGCTCTTGGCTATGGGCCCTCTCCCTGGCGTGGTGACAGACATCTACTTTCTGGTCACATGACCATTCCTTGGTATGCAGCTACAAGAAGAGTGGAAAGGTACTGGCTGTTTTTTTTCCTCTTAAGCATACTAAGGCCCCCCACCCTTTTGAAAGTCTGCCTTCATAATTGCTTTTAAACCTAGCCATTCCCCAGAGACCTCACCCCCAATACCATTGCATTGGAGGTGAAAGCCTCAGCATATAAATGCCGGTGGAGGTGGGATAATTAGACATTCTGTTCTTAACTATAACAAGTTAGTTCAAAAATCAAGAAAAGGCCAAAGAAACTATGTTTATTTAGCTATTACTGAAATGGTGAAAAATCAATAAAACCAAAGATGGTCAATCCAGTTTGCACTCAGAAATGAAGCTCAATTTGCATGTACAATAAGAACCTACTTTAAACTACCCCTAAAATTTCTCAGTTCAGCCAGCAACTAGTGCAACATCCAACAAGGAAATGTTGGGAAAAGCCCTCACAGTGTCTTACTACTGAACCTAGTCTATGTCCCATCCAAGCACAAGAGAGTACACTTGATGGAAGCACACTGGTCAATTAATTGATGAATATGATTTTAAAACCAGCTTTTAAAACTCACAAGAATATCTGATAATTATGTGATTGAGGGAAACTGGAAGTACAAGATTTAACATGGGTAATGCCAAAAAAGACAAGAAAATTATAGGTTATTATGCCAATTAGGGCTTTTATAATACATTTTTAAAGCTTCGATATTTAGCTACTGTGGGCTCTCATTTCCATTTGCTAGGTCTGCCAAGAGAAAAGAGGGTATGTAAGGTGTTTCCTCAAAATTGTAGTACTTAAAAATATAAAGGGGGATTTAGAGCTGTGTGAAATAAAGAAATAAGCAAAACTGCCTTTAAAAGGTGCTGGAGAACACTGGCTGTTCAACGTGGTTTTGTTTCACTGGTCTTTTCACGTTGTGCCTGTGCTGATGACAGCAACAAGGGGCATCATAAAGCTGAAATCCAACGCCAGAGTTACACTCTTCGTCTCAACATCAAATCTCCTCCTTCCCTACACCTTCAGACCGTTACCAATTACCTTTGACACTGATCTAAGCCAAACTGATGAGAACAAAAGCACAAGGCTCCACAGAGAGCACATTTTGTAGATATAGCAAGCCCTTCTCAGCCAGATTATCTTGCCATGCCCTCCCCAACCACTCTGGCAGAACTGACGGTGTTTAAGACAATGGAATGGGAGTGAAGAGGAGAAAAGGAATAGTTATGATCCAAGGTTATATTAATTCATTAATGGGAAAATGTCTGCCAATTAATTAAGCATAGATATTATTTTTAAAGCCTGTGGTTCTGTGGAAAATAATAACTTGACATGGGGGATATTGAATAATATTGAAATATATGTGTACAGGCAATATTTATTAATAACATAATACATGTTTATGTTCTTTAAGTCTATTGTGTTATACTTAATGTACTAAGTGCTATGTATATTACACTGTTTCATTTTGTTTCTCTGACTTTTAAAAGCAACTATATTTTTCTTTTTCTTTTTTTTTTTTTTTTTTTTTTTTTTTGGTTTTTCGAGACAGGGTTTCTCTGTGTAGCTTTGCGCCTTTCCTGGAACTCACTTGGTAGCCCAGGTTGGCCTCGAACTCACAAAGATCCACCTGCCTCTGCCTCCCGAGTGCTGGGATTAAAGGCGTGCGCCACCACTGCCCGGCTTATAACTATATTTTTCATTGTTGTTGTGAGCCCAGCTTTTAACAGCTGAGCCATCCTCTTTCCATCCCTACAACTGTCTTTTTTATAACAGTTTAGGATTTACAGTAAAATTGTGAAAAGAGTTCCCATCTATCCCACATCTAGCTTTTCCTGTTATCAGTATCTTTAAATATCTTATCTTATGTTGAACAGCTTCAACTTTACCTTGGTTTTAATTTTTCATCAAAATAACTGATATACCTGATGACATAAACGGTAGTAAAAATCTGGTAACCCATTTATCAGTCTCTAGGCATTCTTCCCGTAACTAATCAATTCTGTGAGTATAGGAATTCCTTCTAGTTATTAAACTGTTTTAAATGATATTTGTGCTAAAATTCCTTAATAATCTTTGACATTCTCAATCAGCTCCATCACACTGTCATCACTTGGTAGTGCCATAGCCTTGCAAGATCAATTACCCTGTCACTTCCTCTCTCTGTTGGCATCATGAAGTTTCTAATCTCCTGCTTCAGTTGGTCACTTGTGGTCTCCAGACTTGCTGCTTCATGACATTTTCTTGATTATCTCTGTGTTGAATCTCTGTCTTAGGCAGAGGACTCGGTCTTCTTGAATTATCTATTTCAGTAGATTTCTAAGGAAAGCTACAAGGAAGATGATGTCTATCAGTCTTTCCCATCTAAAACTATCTTCATGCTGCCCTTGAGATTAGCTTATTGATCACTGAATTCTGGTTGGAAACTACTTTCTTACCTGGTACTCCTGTTCTGTTCTGTCTTGTATTTTCAATGTTTTCATTAATATGACCTGCTCTATTACTACATTGACCTTGTCTATCTGAAAGCTTGCTGCATTTCCCTCTGCTCTCATAGAGCTGAAATGTGGCAAAGCCTTATCCTGCAATAGTGTCTTCAGTTACTGCCACGAGGGCCCAGTGGGCCCCTTCTAACTGGACTGCTGCTCCATCCTTTCTCCCTACTGTCTATGACTGTGGAATAAAATTCTAGAAGGTGTAGCATTTCCAGCCAAATAATAAAGCCACATGAAGAAAGACTAATCACCTGAGCTGGTTATCCAGATTTCTCATCTGTGTCCACATATAATTATTGCATAGGGCTAGTTAAATCATGGGACATTCATTAGCTAGAATATCATGTTATGATCATTGTTGTCATGAACCATCAGAGAGTAAGTTAACCCATCCCACCAAATATGTCAATGTGTTTCCTAGGAATAAGCCATCCTCACACATGCTGCTCCTGACTGTATGGCAAAGATTAAAAGAATGAGATGTGGCTTCTAAAATTAACCATAGGATGGGAATTCTGGTTATACACATGCATACACACTCTCTCTCTCTCTCTCACACACACACACACAGAGAGAGAGAGAGGAGAGAGAGAGAGAGAGAGAGAGAGAGAGAGAGAGAGAGAGAGAGAGAGAGAGAGAGAGAGCGCTCTGGACATGGTCCAAGAAGATCTAATGATAATACTAGAACAGAGCCTGTTAGTCAACTTACATTTTATTATTTTCTTTGATAGGCAAAGATTTCTACTATGTTATATTTAAATGTTCATTTGATCTGTACATATGGCATGGTTGTTGTCCTAATTGATAAGATGAAAACATTGTATATAGACTTGCTATTTAAAATTCATGAGTATATATTCTGTAATTTCTAAAAGTTGATCAGAGTCACGATTTGAGAATGAAAATATTCTAAACATTGAAGTGTGGTTTACTGGAGGCTTATAATTGTGGTTACTTACAAAACCCTTCTTTAGTCTTCAACAAGGCATTGAAATAAATTCCATTAAAATTACTTTTAAATTTCCAGTAACTAACTACCATCAGTAGATCTAAGTTATCAGAGACAGCTGTTTTAATAATGTCTCTCACTATGATTTGTAGCTTTATGATGAAATTGTCATTGTTTATATAAGAAAATTCAATGATATTGAATATTCATAAAATAATACAATTTGATAGAATATTCATAAAATGATACAATTTGAAAATTAATATCAAAATGTATGTCAGTTACATAAAAGCTTTCATATTATCACAAAAAAGATTACTCAAGGAATAAGTTAAATAGACTATAATATTTGAGATAATAATGCAATGATTCTGCTAACAGATTTGTATCTTTGTGGCCAGTGAACACCAGTGCTACTTACATGTAAAGATTTTTAACAGTACCTTCTCACATGTTAGCATACCCTGTGTTTGTGTCTGACATACACAAGACTTGATCCTCTCTCCTCTATATATGTCTAAAGAGTTTGTTGACATTTCTCTTTCCTAGCTTCAGGAGCCGGGATGGTTCCTAGAGTAGCCAGTCTTCTGCTCTATATGAAGATTGGTGCAAGAGGTAAGCATAGGACTCAAGCTGGATTCACCAGAGCCTCTGGCGACATCTGTATAAACACTGAAGAGTCCTCTTTGACATCCAAACACGGAGTAAGTCTGGAGCTGCTATGTCATCACTGAGTATCACTTGCAGAGCAACTGCCCAAGGATGAGGCTGATATCTAGAGAGATGCTGAATTGAATTACACAGGACACAGGACTCTTATAAGTCTCCTGGATTTAGCTATGTTACCAAGTCCACACCTAGACTTTGTGGTTAAAAGAGCCAACAATAAATACGACTTTTGCTTCAGCTATTCTGAATGAAATTTTTATCATTTGCAACTAACCTGGACTAATAGATTAAGGCAAAGCATTTCAATATACAATGCATAATTAAGACATATAAAAGAACACTTAAACAATGGTTGATCCTAAATTTTACATTTGCCAAACCAAGATTATATAGTTATATGGAAGTAATGTAAGCTTAGTTTACTTACAGCTTTACAGTTTAACTTCTGCCCTAACTTCTCCACAACTAAAGTAACATGGGTGCGGTGGGTGTGGGTGTGTGGCTGTACACAGAGGTAAACCAGGCAAAATTATAGAGAGAACTCCAAAGTATCAAAAGTTTTCAAAACTTTTTGTCTGTGTGCCACACAACAACAGATCACTGGGATGTTTAGGCTCAAGTTTGAAGGTGCTGCATGCAGCATTTTAAAAACTGTATTCAAGAAGGTAACTCAGAATCTTGACAGGGGTATTAGGTAGTTGACTTATGTCAGATATGTTTTCTTATAATGTATTAAATTAAATTTATTCTTAACAAAATATTGTTATTATAGGTTTGTTCTTTCTGGGGAAAAGTATCAGAAATATATGGCTTTTAGTACAATAAAGAGAATTAGAAGCCTAGTATCCAAGGTTTGTTATAGACTTCCAAGTGTTTATATTTTTCACTTTCACTTCTCTTAGGTAAACGAATACACCTCCTTATCACAGTATGAGGAACTGTTTTCCAAAGGGTGCTTACAGTCACACAGACTGGATTCTTAGTTTACACATCTACAAATGAACTTCTCTCCTGCAGATACATCCCATTAGCTCATCTTGGGCCATTTTCCTTCTTCCTCCCCAATTAATTACTCTCATAAAGAAATGTACGTTTCTAGATGTGGAAAATCACAGAGCAAGCACAAAATGTGACACTGTCATCCCATTTCCTGTCTATGGTAGTACAATGCTTTGTCTTATCTTGTTTAACAGTAGTTCACACTGTTGGGCTCACAGTGAGTACTCAACAAGTGATGACTGAACAAATAGAACTTTGGTCTAGAAATATCTTGGAAATTTCTTATACTGAAGGCAAATGAAGGGATGAGACGTTAGGTCTGATGCTTCTGAGATGATGGGTTAAGAGCGCAAAGATTAAGTCTCTTGATTCCTAATCCAGTGTTCATCCATTTAGTCATTTTGGGGGCACTTTTTATAATGTCCACATAGAAGACATGTTCTGATATCTCCTATGTGGACATTATAACATGAGAGATAATTAGGACTAAGACACCATTATAGTTGCAGCTTTAAGCATACCAAGTGTGAACTCATTAGCAAACATCAATACTTGAATTTTTATTAATCTCAAAGTTTTAGGTATACATCAAAATAAACAGTGGCCATCTACTATGTTAAGAAAAAAGAAAATAAAGAAGTCAAAGAAGTTGAAGCCACTTTGCTGTATGAAGCTCACATATACTTGTCTTTTCCATGAAGACACCAAAGCCGATCCTTCGTTGTTGTT
This sequence comes from Peromyscus maniculatus bairdii, assembly GCF_049852395.1. Taxonomy (NCBI): domain Eukaryota; kingdom Metazoa; phylum Chordata; class Mammalia; order Rodentia; family Cricetidae; genus Peromyscus; species Peromyscus maniculatus. The sequence goes on from NC_134866.1 coordinate 55,691,417, forward strand.
GTTGTTTGGAAGCTCAGACTCCTTCTTCCTGACGTCACCAGCTTGAGTTGTGCTGTAATTTCCTGAGCTGTGGACTGTGCCTTGCTGTGTATAAAGACGGTGTGTAGAGCTGGAAATTGTGTCATTCTCCTCTGTGTCCGTGGTGCCTACCACAGAACCAAGCACTCAGCTCTGAAATCTCCTTATGAGACAAGGGAGAACAACTGGATATCTGGATTTTAAAAAATGAGCTTAGAGCCTTTCTTCATACCACATATAGAAATTAACTAAAACTTAGATCAGATCATATATTTAAATGTAAGAGTTAAACAGAAAGAGAAAGAAAAGAAAACCAGGAGAAAATCTTTGTGACCTTAAATTAGGTGAAGGTATTTTAGATACAATATCAAAAATATATAGAATAAAAATCTAGATAAATTAAAACCCATACAAATGTAAAACATTCCCACTATAAAAGACACCAATTAGTAAAACAGAAAGAGAATCAGTAGACTTCAGGAAAATATTTGCAAATACATGCATAGTGGTATGTAGCACATGCCTGTGTTCTCAGCATTTAAGAGGTGAGGCAAGGACAGTCCAGGCCAGTCTGAACTACATAACAATATCTTATATTTTAAAAATAAATATATGAGGAAATCTTATATGATTTTTAGTTTTAAAAAGTTTTTTGAGAATTTCATACATTTATTTTTATTTACATTTTCGCTCTTCTTTTCACCCCTTCAAACTCTTCCTGTGTCCCTCTCACTCTCAAACTAATGACTCCTTTTAACATCAGCACACACACACACACACACACACACATACACACAATTTATAGATGCATCCTTCACAGTCCACTTTAGTGTTGCTCGTACACACATGTGTTTAATAAGGCTGGCCCTTTGGGATTAGATAACCCATCAGGGGCCTGTGCCTGGGGAAGACATAATCTTCCTAAGCAGCAATTAGTTGCCTGTAGCTCTCCATCTAGGAGTGGAGCCCTGTGAGATTTTTCCCCATCCATGTAGGCTGCTGCTGCATCCATGTCAACTGCTGTTGTCACTGTGCTGGACTGGTTTAGGTGACCATTTTGTTGACATTCATGGGTACAACTCCTTGTCCTGTATAAAAGACACTGTCTCATAGCAGCTGTCTGGTCATCTGGCTCCTACAAGCTTTCTTCACTTCTTCTGTGATATTCCCTGAGCCTTAAGTTTAGGAAGTGTTATAATAGATTTATCAGTGGAGTTGAGCATCCCATAGTCACTTGGGCATTCTCTGCATTTTGACCATTGTGGATTTCTGTAATAGTTTCTGTCTAATTGAAAAAGAAACTTACTTGATGAGAAGTGAGAGATACCATACCTGTGGTATAATAGTGGGTATTAGAATGCAGTTAGAAATTTTACTGGTTTGAAAAAGCAGCAAATGTAGGTTCTCCTCTAGGGTCTATGACCTCACCAGTCATGGGTTTATGGCAGCTAGGTTTATGGCAGTAGGCATGAACTCTATTCTATTGAGTAGACTTTAAGTCCAATTAGATGGCTGTTGGTTACCCCACAAGATACTAAGTACCACTATTGCATCATTGGGGATATCTTGCTAAGCTGGTCATGGTTATGGTTCCCAGTCTTTATAGTTACGTAGCGTCATTGATTGCTTTTCTCCCTTGGCAGTTTTCATAGCACTTTTAGTTACTATGAGAGCTAGACCTCATGGAGGAAGCTTCCAGGTCAGTTCCAGCTCAATTCCTCCAAATCCTATGTGCAAAGTGTCTTCAACAACAGTATCTTACCTTCTACCTTCGAGTTCTTGGGTGGCAACCAATGGCAATAGCTCATATTGTTTGGGTAACCTCTTGTACTCCTATGACCAACAACCTGAAGGGAGTATTCCAGTGTCTGGCACTGGGAGATCATCATAATTTTATAGCATGATTTTTTTTTAAAGAGAAGAACAGGGGGCCTTACCAAAAGTGGACAAACTATACAAACAGATGTTTCACTAGAGAAGATATACAAGTGAATAATGGTTAATAAAGACATGAAAAGATACTCAGTACCATTTAGCTAAGGAAATGAAGATGAAAACAAGAATGAGGTAGTACACATATACACGCACTAGAATGGCTACAGTAACTGAGGCAGAGAGTAACAAATGTTACTAAAGCTTTATAATCAGTTTGGCAGTTTCTCAAAAAAATTAATTGTAAAACTACCAAATGACCTAGTAATTCCACTTTCTATTTATTTACAAAGATTTTTTAAAAGTATACATCTATACCAATATTAATATAAGAATGTTTACAACAGAATTATTCATAACAATTTGGAAACATCCATGTATTAAAAGCGGGGATCAGATAGGCTGGATGTGTCTACCTATGCAATAAGATGCTGTTCAGTAATAAACTCTATGTTACAGATGAACTTCAGAACTACTATACAAAGAGAAAGCCAGAAACAACAATTGTTGTGCGACTCTACTTATAGTAAATATCAACAAAGCCAGCTTTATAGACAGGAAGTAGATCAGTAGTGTCCTGGACCTAGATATGGAAAGGAGATGAGCTACAATAAGGGTGTCTTCTTGGAGGATGAAAATGTTCTAAAACTAATTAGGTGATAGTTGTACCATTAGGAAAAGTTATAGAATTTTACATGTTAAATGGGTATTTTATGATATGTAGAAGATACTTCACTAGAATTGTTGTTTTACAAAGTCAAGTAAATGGATCATTGACCTTCCTAAATCCTTTGAGTCCCTTTTCTCTTTATCATTTAGTATTCCATTATAGGGCCAGAGTACAACTTCCAAAATCTCTTTATTCTCCTCAACCTTATGACTCTTACTCTCCCTACTCATTCCAACTCCCCATCTCTCCGAAGTCCCTAGAAAATGTTATATATTTTTCTGTCTTCCAATTCAGAGAAAAGACACATGAGCCATTTTACAGCAGCTGACTCATCTTTTTACAGAACTCTTAATCAGTCTCAATACCTTGTCTTCAGTATGCTGACATTTCGACAGAAAAGAGTTTTTGATGAAATAGCTATAAAACAGAGGTTCCACATGTGGCAAGGTCTTCCTGGATATAGGTAGTGAAAGACCAAGAAAATCCAAAGAAGACAGTGAAAATGACAGTGGACAGCACTCGAAACTCCCATGGTGGAAATGGGAAGCAAGAGACTCCTGAGTCAGTGAGTAGATTCAGCCTCTCTGAGTGCTTTGAACTAAGGGTCTCTATACCTACAGTTTCTGTTCATGCCAAGCCATGTCTACCTTCTGTTAGTTCTGTTATCACACCTGGCTATTCAAATAGACTTGGGCAGACAATGAACAGAGGCTAAGAGAAATAACCAGGCTTTCATCTGGAACCCTGTGATTAAGTTATCTCTACACCATCAATACATAACCATGTATAAGAAGGTTCTATTTCACAAATGCTGTTTCTCTCAAATGTAAATTTCTGATACACAGAGATAGTGTCAGAGAAAAGAAGGTGAGATGAGCAGGAGGGTAAGTCCTGTTGAAATCTAAGCCGAGGCTCTGGAAAAGGACACTCTCTTTAGTGATAAATATGTCTGACAGAGGGCTATAATTTCCCCTGGTAAATATGTGAATCAAACATCAGAATCTAGTTCACAGGAAATGAACCCAGTCTTTAGTAGGAGCTCACTGCACCAACAGCCAACCCTTAGATACTCTGTTAAATCACTATATACCTAAAGCACTATAATAATTTTGTTTAGAGATTTTTGAGCAGCACCAGTATATTAATTACCATATTGAATACAGTTTGCCACTTACTTATTATCAATACATTGAGCCTTTAAGCAAATACTTTAGTAGGTACCACTGGACTAACACTGATGAGTGGGAATAAATAAGGTTTGAAGATATGTAAGAGGTTCGAGTACAGGCCAATGTTTTAAAAGTGCTGTCTGTAAACCAGCTGGATTCTGAATTGCTTACATATGGATTCTAATTAAGTTATTAGAAGGAATAATCCTCAGCCCCAGTCCAGCCAACGTGAATCAGATTATCTGTCTAGGGAGCATGGGGATATATACACATATATCTGAATATATGATAGAGTTGATTCTTGTGTTCACCAAGTTTGCTAACCACTGCTATGATAGTTTGAATGAAAATGGCCCCACAGGCTCATAGGGAGTGGCACTATTAAGAGATGTGGCTTTGTTGGAGGAAGTGTGTCACAAAGGAGCAAGTTTTGAGGACTCAAATGTTCAGGCCAGGTCTACTGTGACATTCATTTCTGCTGCCTGCAGATCAAGATGTAGAATACACAGCTACTTCTCCAGCACTATGTCTGTCTGCACGCCACCATGCTTCCTGCCATAAGGATAATGGACTAAATCTCAGAACTGCAAGTCATCTCCAATTAAATGTTTTCCTTTATAAGAGTTGTCATGGTCATGGTGCTTTGAAGCAAAGCAATAGAAACTCTAAGACAGCTGTTATGACATGAGAGACTCAATTCACATCACTAACAACTGTGACAGTGATAATAGATGTCTTCATTTGGTTCAGTATAATACCATATACCAGTGTGCCCTTCTACAAACTTCTCAGTGTTGATATTTTTTTAAGTAAATTTTAGAATAAGTAGGTCTCTAGACAAACTATTATAACATTATCAGAATCAAGAAAATAATTATCACTGTGAAGGAGGGCATGAAAGATGAGATTGATTCACCAGGGAGAGGAAAATTATCATAGAGGAGTATTGGGTCTTACCGCAAAAAGTTTAGGATTGCTCAGCCAATTTTGAGGCACTGTTTTAGTATTATCTTAATGTATACTCAAAAACTAGTTGAATGAGAGATCGTTGCCTCTGCCACCCATCTGAAAGCAGCAAAGCAATGCCTTGGGACCAGCCTCTTCCCTCCCACATCTTACCATCAAGACATACCAAAGCTAGCCGGGCGGTGGTGGCGCACGCCTTTAATCCCAGCACTCGGGAGGCAGAGGCAGGCGGATCTCTGTGAGTTCGAGGCCAGCCTGGTCTACCAAGTGAGTTCCAGGAAAGGCGCAAAGCTACACAGAGAAACCCTGTCTCGAAAAAACCAAAAAAAAAAAAAAAAAAAAAAAAAAAAAAAAAAAAAAAAAAAAAAAGACATACCAAAGCAGCTGGACATGACACATGGCCATGATTTCAGAACTCAGGTGCTGTAGGATGGCCTGTATGTCAAATTGCTCTGATTGGTCAATAAATAAAACACTGATTGGGCAGTGGCCAGGCAGGAAGTAGGTGGGACAGGAGAGAGGAGAATTCTGGGAAGCGGAAGGCTGAGGCAGAGAGACACTGCCAGCCACTGCCATGACCAGCAGCATATGAAGATGCCGGTAAGCCACCAGCCACGTGGCAAGGTATAGATTTATGGAAATGGATTAATTTAAGCGATAAGAACAGTTAGCAAGAAGCCTGCCACGGCCATACAGTTTGTAAGCAATATAAGTCTCTGTGTTTACTTGGTTGGGTCTGAGCGGCTGTGAGACTGGCAGGTGACAAAGATTTGTCCTGACTGTGGGCAAGGCAGGAAAACTCTAGCTACACTCAGGAGGGAGTGTGAGGGAAGACATTAGAGAATTCCAGGTTAAGAATAACCCTTTTTGGGGAAAAAGAAGAAACGAGGAGCAGGAGGAGGAGGAGGAGAGAAGAAAGGAAGGAAAAAAGTAAAAGAAAGAAAGGAAGGAAGGAAGGAGGGAGAGAGGGAGGGAGGGAGGGAAGGAGGAAGGAAGGAAGGAAGGAAGGAAGGAAGGAAGGAAGGAAGGAAGGAAGGAAGGAAGGAAGGAAGGAAGGAAGGAAGGAAAGAAGGTAGGAAGGAAGGAAGGAAGGAAGGAAGGAAGGAAGGAAGGAAGGAAGGAAGGAAGGAAGGAAGGAAGGAAGGAAGGAAGAAAGGAAGAAAGGCAGGAAGGCAGTCTACAGCACATTGTTATGCTTTGTATATGCAGTCTCACATCATAATCTCTTATCCCCAGCTGGTAGCTTCATTTGGGGAGATGGGGCCTAGTGGGAAGAAGGCAGTGACTGCAGGCCTGTCTTTGAAGGTTGTGTCTGGCACTGGGTCCCTGCCCTCCTGACAGACATACAGTGAGAAACCTTGTCTACCACATGCCCCTACTACCATGATGCTCTGCTCAGGTTCAGGAGCCCAGCAGTCATGGACCAAAGCCTCTGACAGAGTGAGCAAACTACGTCTTTTCTCCTTGAAGTTGTGCTGCTGGGTATTTTGATCATAGCTATCCAAAAGTAGCCAATGCTCACAAGCAGATTTCATTTTGTATTAGCTACTGAGCCTTGCAGCTAAATATTGTACCCAATTATAGAACTATTCTTAGCTGTTTTATAGATATATTTAACTTTATCCATTATTATTTGGTTCATATTCTTTTAATAACCTGATACTAATTTTATACTCAACACTCAAACTCTTTTTCACTTTGTATTTGCAAACATATGATCTACGTTTTTCTTTCTTTTTAGCTAGAGTCTCATTGTGTGATCCAGGCTACCTCAAACTCAAGGTCCTCCTAAGAGCTGGGGCTGCAGAAATGAGCCATCATACCTGCAATAATTCACTTTACATAAACAATTCAAGGAATTGGTTGCACACAGTTGTACACAGTCATGTAACCATCACACCACTTGAAATATAGTATATTTGCACCATCTTTAAATGTGTCCTCTTTAGACAGCTGGTGGCATGGGCCTGTAATATCAGCACTCAGAAAGCTGAGGCAGGATAACAAAGTGAAGGCCAGCCTGACCAGCCTGATCTAATAGCAAAACCATTTTGCAAACTCCCTCTCTCTCTCTCTCTCCCCTCTCTGCCCCTTAACATTCAACATCAAGCTACTGCTCTCTTGTCACTATGATTCTACCTTTTCTAGAATTCCATGTAAGTAGAATTATTCTGAATACAATATTGTACCTTCCTTCATTTAGCATAGCTTTTTAAATTTATCCTTATCATTTTGAATTTTCCCCCATCACTGTTGTACATCAATATCTCCTTTTGTTTTTCTTGCAAAATAGTATTCTGAAATTGTCTATCCTTTAGCCAATTAATTTGTTTCTCTTTAAATTATTGTGAATAATGTGCTTATAAAAACAGGCACACAAGTCTTTGTACACACATAATTTTTTATTTCTCTTGAACAAATCTCTATACACTAGTGGTAAGGTCAGTATATGTTTATAATGTGAGACAGTATCAAGTTTTTTTTTTTGAGTAATTCAGCCATTTTATAACCTTATCAACAATGTATGAGCATTCCAATGCCCATGTCTTTGTCATCACTTCATGTTGTCAGGCTTTTTCACTGTAGTCATACTGGTTAGTATGAAATGACACCACATCATGACATTAATTTACATTTCATTGACAAGTGGCACTAAGCAACTATTCATCACCTTCATGGATATATGTGTATGTTATTCTCTAAGATACTGACTAAAAAACTTTGCATAATGTTTATTCCTTATTATTTTGTATATGAGCTCTTCATATATTTTAGAGCAAATATTTTCTCAGCTACATTTCCAAATATTTCCTTCATGCTGATGACTTTTTTCATTTTCTGATGTATATTTCACAGAACAAAAATCTTAAGCTTTGCTGTTTTATCAGTTGTTTTATTTTATGATACATAATTTTTATAACTCACTTAAGAAATTGTTGCTTGAACTAGACTTTCTCCAAGTTGGCACTACTGACATTTGAACTTTCTTGGAAGGATATCCCATGCCTTACAGAATATAATAGAAGCCACTGCCTTTTAGATATCAGTTATATCAGCTATAACTACCAAATATATCTCCACACATTGGCAATTGACTTTGGGATATGAAATTTCTGAGAACTACTGGTATAACCCAATGTCATAAATATAGCTTTAGCTTTTGCATTAATCCATCTTGAGTTAATGTCTGTATAAGTGCTGAAGGATCAAAGTTCACTTTTCCATACAGTTATTTGGTTGGTTGAACACTGTTGGGGGGATCTATTTCTGAACTTGCTATTCTATTTCATTGCTATATTTCTGCATTTATGCCAATAATACACAGTTTGGGTGCTATAGCTTAATGGTAAAAATGAAATCAGATAACGTAAATAGCTTGTCCTTGGCTTTTGGGTTTTACTTAAGTTTCCTCACTCTCTGCAAGCAAGAATGTTCCAAAGGGGCTCCTATGCTTCTGTTTGCTCTTCTGTACCATAAGTACCTACTTCTAGCTTCTCTGTCTTTGGTTTTTATCTAAAATGGGGAAGCTCAGCAATATCTATCTCAGCTATTTCTGAAAGTGGAACCCATCATTGCCTCAAATACTTTCTAAAAGTGGCCAGAGTAAAATAAATGAAAAGATGGTGTTATTATACTTAGGTGCTCTCGGATCATGATCACAGTCTGTGCCAAGCCAACCTTCAATTTTAAAGTTCACCATTTGTATGACCATGATATAGCTCTTCTCAGTGTGAGCAAACTGGCCATCTGGAATAATTAGTTAAAATTGATTAGTTAAAATTGCAAATCCTAACATACCAAACACAAGACAATCATTCATTGAATTCTTGGTAAAATCATTCAGTATTGTCCAGATTGTGGTAAAGTTGCTATTTTTTTCTATAGTGTAGTTTTATGGTACAGTTTAGTTAGTTCCTTGGAAAAGCATATACAGAAGGACCTTAACATTTTCAGCCTTCTGATCTGGCATTCTACTCCTGAGATTTTAGTTTATAGAAATAATACTTAAGACAGAGAAAGGAGTGACTCTTATACTAAAATTTATACATGTGAATGTGGATATATGCTCTACCAATGAGCAGTACTACCAAGGAAACCATGAAAATGTCCAACAGGAAAATACATGCTGATATTCACAATCATTTTAAAATGTTTATAAATAGCTTCTAAACAGTATACTAAAAATATGTTTTTTAAGCTCAACTCTATTTTTAAAATTACATTTACTTGTGTGTGTGTGTGTGTGTGTGTGTGTGTGTGTGTGTGTGTGTGTGTGTGTGTATGCATATGCCATGTCATTTGTGTTGAAGTCAGAAGACAAGTTGTTTGGAAGTCAGTTCTCTCTTTCCCGCTATGGGAGTCTCCAGGCAAGAGCCATTCTGTCAACCTTCAACTTTAACTTTTTAAAGCACAGACCCAAAGCCTGGAAGGTAATGTATCTGAATCCTTAACTGTAGCTTACGGTACTTTTAGAAGTTTTTGTTTTTTCCACTTGCTTTTTTTCGGATAGTGAGTCAAGGAAGTAAGTTTCATCAAATTTTTAAGAATTAAGCACATTGAATTTCTGGGCCAGAAAGTATTTTAGAAAAGTAGTTTGTCTCTATGTATTATTAATGAGGAAGTTTCCTTGTCAATACAAGACACAAACAGTTTAAAACATTTGTTTAAGCTAAAAAGGCAAGCTGGCATTGCTCTAACCTGACATTTCTTGGTTGGACATTACACTGTAATCTGGCCACTCTTGTCCAGTCTGTCTCAAGTTTAAAAGAATAAGCATGGTTCACATCATTAATGCTTAATTTAAAATATAAGCTCAAACCTAATTTTAACATGAATGTTCTGGAACATAGACAATGGAAGGAAATTTACAGCTATATTTCCAATGATTATTTGAAAGTGTGAGCAGAAGTAGAATTTTATTCTGTTCTTTCGAGTCAGGGTTTCTCTGTGTAGCCCTGGCTGACCTGGAACTCACTCTGTAGACCAGGCTGTCTTTGAACACAGAGATCCACCAGCCTCTGCCTCCAAGTGCTGTGATTAAAGGAGTGCGCTACCACTGCCTAGCCAGAGTTTTATTCTAAAACTTTTTCTAGCCTTGAGATAAAAAATGATTCATAAAGAACCCAAATTACATGGTATGGAAAGCTCTTTGTTCTTGGTTAAATTATTGTTTGTAATTTTCCAAAGAGAACTGGGAAGATACAGGATGAACTGTAAATCAGGAGTTTCTGAGATGATCTAATCTTTGTTACTAATCCTCATAAACTAATGGTATTCTGCTAGCATTGCTAATAACCAACTACTAGTCATACATCAACACTTCAGTTTTTCATATGCCGAACATTTTCCTAAATGGAAAATAAAACATTTTAGGTTAACATTTCACACCACCAGAAAATGATCCAAAGGGGAGGTTTAAGGTTAATAGAGTGTTTATCTTATCACACGTGCTCTGGTCTGTTTGGGTTACTGTTTGGCTTCCAGTTAATCAGACCTTTTTACTAGTTTAAGAACATTCAGCAATTAACAGTGTTCAAACATCACCAATCTGCTGTGTTATTTCAGCTGGGAAAACAGCTATATGAAGCAGCACAGCTTCCCGACTAAAAATAAATGATAACCCCCAACTCGCTGGGCTGATTTTCAGTGCTTTAAGGCACTGCACACAGTCTCACGAGTTACGAAATAGTGTGAAATATATAAATAATTTAAAATCCCAAAGCTATGCCATGTTTTAGTGTTAAAAAATAACAACGTAGCTTTGCCAACAAAAACATCCTTTCTGCGAGACAAAACAAGTTTGAGGGGCAGGTTATGGTCTCCTTACATCAGGAACCTCTACCAGCCTTAGTCTTGAGACTGCTTGGTTCTATTAGCAATTTTTAACACACAGTGACTCCAGGCAGGCTCTACTTGCTCTTCAGACTTTGCTGCTTTCCCAGCTGCTGGCCTGCACTTGACCAGTACAGCAGCACAGTGAGGGCTTATATAACACAGTAGCTATAAATGCTCTCGGAGAAATAGGCCTCCTCGTTCTAAAAGAGAGGCAAAAGGATGAGAACATCGCATTTTAAATACACTTTGAAGTCCTGTTGAGGATATGTAAAATACTATGTATAATATTTGGTGTCACATTGTCTGTCAGCTGACAGTAAAATAATCTTCTTTTCTGTCTGTCTTTTTATCTGGTGTCTGTTTGTCTGAGACAGCTGTGGCTCAGACTGGCCTGCTATGAAGTCACTGCTAAACTTGAACTCTGAACTCTGCCTCCACTTCGCAAATGCCAGAATTACAGGTATTCACCACCATCCCAAACTTAATCTTAAAATATTTTTTTAATTCATAGAGAATTTCCCCAGTAGTGGACTGTATTATAAGGATACACACACACACACACACACACACACACACACACACACACACACACACATATATATATACACAATTTTTTAATTAATTCTATGAGATATAGATACCAATACTGATCCCATTTTTTAAATGGAAAAATCAAGGCTTAGGAAGGTTAAGAAAATCATCTCAGGTCTCTTATCAAACCAATATTAGTACATGGTTTGAACTTCAGAACTTTATGCTCTTATATACTACAGGCAAACCAAAAATGGTAGTAAAGACTTTTAGAATAGAAGACCTACCAAATACCTGGAATAAATATTACATCTAAGACCTTAAAGTATGCCTAGTTATGGCCTTTTCCTTCCAACTGATAGTAATATTTCCTATCAGTGCCAGGTTGTTCTATCATCTGACTCTTGCACTTTCCACCATACATACACACACACACTCACACACACACACACACACACACACACACACAGGCACACACACACACATACACAAGCACACACTCACACAGGCACAAACACACACACTCATGTAAGCACACACACTCACACGGGCACACACACACTCACATAAGCACACACACACTCACACAGGCACACACACACAGGCACACACACACACTCACATAAGCACACACACACTCACACAGGCACACACATACACACAGGCACACACACTCACATAAACACACACACTCACACACACTCACATAGGCACACACACACATGCACACGCACACACTCACACAGGCACACACACAGGAACACACACACACTCACATAAGCACACACACACTCACACAGGCACACACACTCACACAGGCACACACACACACACACACACATACACACAGGCATACACACACTCACACACACTCACATAGGCACACACACATACACACGCACACATTCACACAGGCACACACACAGTACGCTGCCAGTGGCAGTAACAAATGGGAGAGAAGTTAATGTTCCACCTTAACAAACTTACTAAACAGCCAAAATGGTGAGTGTGTCTTCAGAAATGAGTCAGGAAGGGGAGCCAGATCAGAGTGTACTCAATTGATTGGATGTTCCCACTGCCTGTTTACTTGCAGGTAAGCTCATTTATGGGTCTAAAGGAACAAGAGACAAAAGTATTTGCACAAAGCCTTGTTTCTGGATTTCCTTCACATGTCTGCCCAAGCCAGAAGGTCCACTGATAATTTGTAGAGGCTGAAATGCTGGATTTTCCCAAACAGGGTTAGAAATGAATTTTCTCTGAGGATACTTGGATCCTATTGAAGCAGGCCTAAAAGAGGAGTTTTCCAGTGAATGGAACATTCTAAGATTAAAAAACAAAAAACAAACAAACAAAAAACATTGTTGGACATCACTACTACACACTGTGGTAGCCACTAGCCACCTGTAACTGATAGACACTTGAAATGTGAAAGTGAAACTTGAGAAACAATTTAACTGTATAATTTAAACATTTACATGTGACAAGTGGTTAGTGTATTAGGCAGAACAGCTGAGACCCACTTTAACCACTGTTCACTGGGGAACCCTGATAATTGCTATTCAGCTACCTTGAGGAAGGTACATATATGTCTCCATTTAACAGATAAAAAAAAAAAATGAGACTTAAGGAAACTAAGTGACCTGGCCATGGATATATAACTAGCAAGTGGTAATTTCTAGATTTTACAAATATATCAGTCCCTCTCAAGATCTGATGTTTTCATAAATAGTGGTCCTCAAAACTGGCTGCGTGTATATCTACCTATATTTTGTGGTTCTTTTTCCTTTTATTGAAAATAGATTTCTTTGCCCACATAATATATCCACATAAAAATTACAATTTCCCCTCCCTGTACTCCTCCCAATTCCTCCCTATCTCCCCTCCCTTTATGTCTCTCATTAGAAAGCAAACAGGTAGCCTGGCTTGGTGGCCCACACCTTTAATCCCAGCACTCAGGAGGCAGAGGCAGGCATATCTCTGGGAGTTCAAGGTCGGCTTGGTCTACAAACTGAGTTCTGGGACAGCCAAGGCTATTACACAGAAAAAAAAAACCCTCTCTTGAAAAACAAAACAAAACAACAACAAAAAAAAAAAAAAAAAAAAACAAGCAAAAATTTGACCAGCACTTGGGAGGCAGAGGCAAGTGGATCTCTGTAAGTTCAAGGCCAGCCTGGTCTACAGAGCAAGTCCCAGGACAGCCAGGGCTACATAAAAAGAAACCCTGTCTAGAAAAACAAACAAACAAAAACGAAAAGAAAAAAATGAAAGAAAGAAAATAAACAGGCTTCTGATGGATAATAATAAAACAAAAGAAGATAAAACAAAAACACATTGGAATTGGATTTAAAAAAAAAAAAAACAGACAAAAAAATAGAAGGAAAAGAGTCCAAGAGAAGGCACAAGAATCAGAGACCTACTCGTTCTAACATTCAGGAATCCCATAAAAACACTAAACTGGAAGACAATATGTACAAAAAGGACCTGGTGCAGACCCATACAAGCCATGTGCATGCTGCCTCAGTCTCTGAGTTCATATGAGTTTTGATCATGTTGATTTAGAAGGCCTTGTTTTCTTGGTGTCCTCCATTCCCTCTGGCTCTTACTCTCTTTCTGCATCTTCTCCCGCAAGGTTCCCCAAGCCCTGAGGGGAGGAATTTGATGAAAGCATCCCTTTTAGGACTGAGTGATCCTAGGTCTATCACTCTGCATAATGTCTAGCTGTGGTCTCTGTATTTCTTTCCATCTGCTACATAAGGAAGCTTCTCTGATGATGGCTGAGCAAGGTACTGATCTATGAGTATAGCAGAATGTCATTAGGAGCATTTTGTTACTATTTTTTTTTTCTTTTTTGAACAGTAGAATTTGGTTTTACCCTAAATCCCTGGCCTATCTAGCCTCAGCTTCTTGGTCACCCAAACAGTGTCAGATATGGGTTCCATCTTGTGGGGAAGAACTTAAGTCAAATTAAATATTGGTTGGCTACTCCCACAAATTTTGTGCCATTGTTGCCCTAGCAAATCTTGCAGGCTCTATACCATTGTAGATGAAAGAATTTGTGGCTGGGTGGATATTTACATTTTTCTTCTGGTATCCTGCAGAGTACCTTCCTGTACCAAAGACCCTAGCACATGGGGTAAAGGTTCTATGAAGGCACCAGCTCAACTTCTCTATGTTCAATGAGTTGTGTAGGTGTTGTCTTCAGCAATGGAACCTTGCTGTCAGTAGGAGAGCAACCTTGTCTTGGCAACAGCTAGGTTTATTGCGATGGACCCCTTTGGTTAACAACTCAATTAGATGTAACCCAGTCCCAGTACTGGAAGCTCCATTTGGTGACAAGAGATGTCCAACTGAGACTGTCTGGGTTACCTCACTCAGGATGATATTTTCTAGTTCCATCCATTTGCTTGCAAGTTTCATGAGAAAGGGCCATTTGAGGGGCAGTATGCAATCCTAATATGGTAGAAGCTTCCTGGAAAGTTATCTAAATGAAGTACAAAATAATTGGGGAGACAGAGCAATTCTATCCATTTAAGTTGATATTGACTATGGGCTTGTTGTAAACTGCTTTTATTATATTTAGGAATGTCCCTGGTATCCCTAATCTCTCAAGGACTTTTATCATGAAGCAGTGTTGGATTTTGTCAAAGGCCTTTTCTGCATCTAATGAGATTATCATGTGGCATTAACTCTACTTTGAAAGTTTTGGTAAAATTCTGGGCTAAAACCATCTGGCCCTAGGCTTTTGGTTTGTGTAGCCTTTTAATGACTGCTCCATTTTACTAGGGGTTGTAGACCTATGTAAAGTACTTATTTGATCTTGCTTTAACTTTGCTAAGTAGTATATATCAAGAAAATTAACAATTTCTTTTAGATTTTCCAATTTGGTAGGGTACAGGTTTTTAAAGTATGTTCTCATGATTCTCTAAATTTCCTCAGTGCCTGTTATGTCCACTTTTTCATTTCTAATTTTGTTAATTTGGATCTTTTCTCTCCATCTTTCAGTTAATTTTGATAAGGGTTTGTCAGTCTTATTGATTTTCTTAAAGAATTAACTCTTTGTTTCATTGATTCTTTGTATTTTTTTGTTTGTCTCTACTTTACTTATTTCAGCCCTGAGATTATTTATTGTCTACTCCTTTTGGGTGTGATTTCTTCTATTTGTTCTAGAAATTTCAGGTGTATGAGAGCTCTCCATTTTTTTTTAAGTTAGGCACTTAGTGTTATGAATTTGCCTCTTACAACCACATTCATTGTGTTCCATAAGTTTGGGTAGGCTGTGTATTCATTTTCATTCAACTCTCGAAAGTCTATTTTTTAAATTTCTTTAGTGACCTATTTTTTATGCAGTAGTGAGTTATTCAGTTTCTATGAGTTTGCAAGCTTTCTCTTGTTTCTGTTCTTGACATATAGATTTAACCTGTGGTAGCTGATAGGATGCAGGGTGTTATTTCAATTTTCTTGTACCTGTTGAGACTTCCTTTGTGTCTGAGTTTATGGCCAATTTTGAAGAAAGTTCCATGAGGTACAGAGTATCGTGGGTGAAATGTTCTGTAAATATGCTAGCTCCATTACTTGTTAGCTCCCTCATTTCTATGTTTAGTTGTTGTCTAGATGACCTGTCTATTGGTGAGGGTGGGGTATTGAAGTCTCCCACTATCAGTGTGTGAGGGTCAATATGTGACTTAAGCTGTAGTATTTTTTTACAAACTCGGGTAACCTTGTGTATGATATGTAGATGTTAAGAATTGCAATGTCCCCTTGGTAGATGTTAAGAATTGCAATGTCCTCTTGGTGGATTTTTCCTTAGATAAGTATGTAGTGTCCTTCCCTATCTCTTCTAATTAGTTTTGATTTGAAGTATATTTTGCTAGATATTAAAATGGCTACATCATCTTTCTTCTCATGCACATTTGCTTAGAATATCTTTTTTTATCCTTTTACCCTGACGCGATGTCTATCCTTGATGTTAAGGTATGATGTTTTTTAGAAGCAACAGAAGAGTGGATTCTGGTTTTGCATCCATTCTGTAGTCTGTGTCTTTTTATTGGGGAATTGAGACCATTGATGTTGAGAGATATTAATGAGCAATATTTGTTGATTCTTGTTATTTTGTTCTGCTGCTGGTGCTGCTGCTGCTGATGATGATGATGATTTCCCCTCTTTTGATTTGCTGATCTGGGATTATTTATTACCTGTGTTTTCTTGGGTGTGGTTAACCTCTTTATATTGGCATTTTTCTTCTAATGCTTTCTGTAGGACTGGATCTGTAGATAGATGTTCCATTGCTTAAATTTTATTTTATCATGGAATGTCTTATTTTATCCATCTATTGTGATTGAAAGTTTTGCTGGGTATAGTAGTCTGGGCTTGTATCTGTGGTCTCTCAGAATCTGTAGAACATCTGTCCAGGCCCTTCTAGCTTTTAGTGTCTCCATTGAGAAGCCAGGTTTTATTCTAGTAGATCTGCCTTTATGTGTTACCTGGTCTTTTTCCCTTGCAACTTCTGACATTCTTCCTTTATTCTATATGTTTAGTGTTTTATTATGTGCTCAGGGCACTTTCTTTTCTGGTCTAGTCTATTTGAGGTTTTGAATCCTTGTACCTTGAAACATATATCCTTTAGGTTAGGGAACTTTTGTTGAAAATATTTTATGTGCCTTTGAGATGAGTTTCTTCTCCTTCTTCTATTTCTATTATTCTTAAATTTGGTCTTTTCATAGTATCCCAGATTTCCTAGATGTCCAGTTCCAGGAGTTTTGTAGATTTAACATTTTTTTTTACCAAGGTATCTAATACTTCTATCATGTCTTTAATGTCTGAGATTCTCTTTCATTTCTTAAGGACCTCTATCATAAGGACCTCTTATCATACTTGTAAAGGCTATCTTAAGGGTTTTTTCTTGTGCTTCATCTGTGTTGCAATATTCATGGTCTGCTGCGGTAGGTTTGTTGGCTGTTTCTGTGTTTTACAGTGGAGTCTAGGTTTCTGGGTAGATATTCTGACTTCTGAAATGTAAGGCAGCAGACCATAACAAGCCAGGAAAGCTCAACTGAGGAACCAGAAGACTAGGTAGCAAAAGAGAAATCTGAGAGTAGACCCAGGCTAACAGCATGAAGCACTGTATTGTTCCTAGACGTAAGAAGACTCAGTTTTTCCAGACTTCTTAGCTAGCTCATCCTGTGTTCTCCTCCCTGTCATCCCGAAGGTCTTTTAAAGTGTCCAAAAGCTTCTGTGCTTCATTCTTCATCCTGCCAAGGTTACTTCCAGTGTATATTACCCTACACTTGCACAGAAGAAGTACTTATAAACATTGCTGTAAAGTGAGTGGAATCGTTTTTGTTTTGCTCTTTCATACTTTGTAGTGTTGCCAAATAAACTTAGGGCATTGTCTTTGCTAGTTATGTACTCTCCAAATGAGCTAGCCTCTTGGCCAGAAGCAGATATTGGAATTCAGACACCTGGAATTATTCACATTGAAGATGTGTTTAAAAGTACTTTATCAACATTTTCACTTGTCCTACAAAAGTGATTAGAGAAAATGATATCAATATTTAAGACAAATTATTTCTTTGATCCAGATGCCAAATTGACTGAGGGTGATGAAATAAGAGAAGAAAATGAGAATACTAAAAGGATGAACAGAGAAAAACTGTAGCATTTGCTTATGCCTGGAGCCCTGTAGAGGCCACTTGCATTTTTGGTTAGAGACCATTTGGTTCAAGTTCAGGACTGAGAATGTCAACAGATGAAAATGCTTAAAGTAAACCGTCATCAAAATAGAAAATGCCAGACTAGTTTTTTTTCTTTCTCTGATACAATAAAGGAGTAAAAATAAAAATAATTTGTATTTTTGAATAGCATTCGGAATGATGTGTGGCTCTAAAATGTGCTAGGGAAGTCATTTCTCCATTCAGGAACTCAGCCCAGCTGCTCCAACATGGAGTCTGTGTGTTCTGGAACTAAATGGACTTGCCTTCCAACAATATGTTTTGACAAGTAACAGCTCTTAGAGCAATGAAAGAAAAAAATCTGCAAAGATAGAAACATCTCATCTGTTGACAAGTGCCCTTTAGAAGGCAGAACTTTTATTTTCTTAAAGCAAAATCACCAATCATTCTCATCAGCCTTCTGCTTACAAAAGCAAGAACAGATTTATGTTTCTTCCATCTACAGCTGCAGATTGAAGAAAAAGTAGTTTTTTCCAGTTGGCTTTGCTTTAGTAATGTAAAAATAAAATAACTCCAAGGGTGCAGGGAGAATAAACAGAGATGTGAAAGAAGGTAGGAGTAGAAAAGGCTGCTTGAGGAACCAACAAACTTGAATGTCAAGCTATGACTACTTTTTAAATTCTTTTGTTTTCTTATTCCTTAGGCTTCCCGTTTCTTTCTGAAACTCATACAAACCCACAGAGTTTACAGAGGTGTATAAAATAGAATATCAAGCCCGCACCAGTTTTTACTTCCAATCCTTGTTAAGAATCTCCCAAATTTTAAACTACTGCTTGTATCATGAAGAGAAATGAATTGCTGAAGAACTGAGACAGAGTCAGAGGACAGATGCCCAGCATCTCGGCTCTTCCTACCGGTTTTATGCCTTTGAACTAAAAATTTCTTCTCTTTGAAGGTCCTTTCCCTTTCTAGGAATTAACAGAGGACAGATTATTTACTCTTGGTCTGCTTCTAATTCAGTCCTCTTCTGGCACTAGAAATAAATATTTAAGCACAATATGTTATCTTAAATTTTTCAGTAGACACTTAAAAATGTTTTTAGAACAAGGAAAATGAATTGTAATAATGTTTTTGTTCATCCTAGCATATTCAAATTATTAACTACTCAACAAATAATCTCTATAAAAATACTACTACTTTGATAATATTACTAACAGTTTCCAATCTATTAGGCGTTCATTATGCTATGTAATTGATAAAAATATTAATTCACAGCCACAGTTCAAGTCCTCAACAAGCACATATGTCTGTTGGATAGTGTTTGGGGCAAGGCATTTTTAGACCAGTACTAGACATTGTTCCAAAGATTTTCTACTTTGGTAAGAAGTTCAATTTTGTATCTGTATAACTGTTTCTGTTACAAAAGATTACTACTCACCAACAATATCCAGTCATCAGCATTAAATGGTAAACTACCTAGATTACTCAGTTTCTGTATCAGACCTTTGGTTAATAGCAGCTCATCTCCCTAAAATACATTTGGTTTTCAAATTAAGTTTTCTTGATTGGTTGTTAGGTCTTGACTCTAAACTTCACAGAAAAATTGGGATACAATATAATTATGAATTAATAGTTTAAAAATATCTAGTGCATTTTTGAATAGTATTAAAATGCTAGCTGACCCAAAAGGCTAATGTTTTTACTTTTTATTTTTACAGAAACTAATTTTGCAGAAACCAATCACTTGCTTTCTATAAATCGTGTTCTATACATCAACTTTCTCATAAAAAATTAAAAATTTGAACTATAGCAAGCAGTGAAATTTTAATAGGTCACATATCATTTAACCATTGTACTGTTTTCCAGTGAACTCAACAAATGCTCTTGAATACCTTCTACTGGCCAGGAATTATGCTTTGTGTTCAAGAGTATCTGTCTTTGTGGCTTAATTCCAAAGGTTTCAACAGGCCATTGTCAGAGGCTCTGCCATGTGAGGGGTGAGCAGAGGAGATGAGGGTTTTGCTCTACTATAATATATAATATATAATATATAATATATAATATATAATATATAATATATATATATGGTTTTTTGAGACAGGGTTTCCCTGTGTAGCTTTGCACCTTTCCTGGATCTTGCTCTGTAGACCAGGCTGGCCTTGAACTCACAAAGATCTGCCTGCCTCTGCCTCCCAAGTGCTGGGATTAAAGGCGTGCGCCACCACTCTTTCTTATTCCTTCAAAACAATTCTTCTTAGAAAACAAAATGTACTGCATTCAGCAAATGCTATAAATTTAAAAGTAATACACATTGTTAAAGAAAATATTTAGACAAATCAGAATTCTCTATAATGAAAAGTAAAAGTTCTCCTCTCTCAAAGCATTATCCCCATGTTCTTCTGTTAGCAGTGACCACTGTTGAAAGTGATATCCCAGAATTCTCCAAAATAATAGCTGTATACGAATAGTATACACATATGTATACATATATAAACATATATTCAAGTTTTGAGAACATGTTTTTATAGTAACATGATTGTAAATAAATGTAAAAAATATAGAAGTAGATCAAAGTATAGTAGTCTATAGTAGTCTATAGTCACATGCAATATTTTAAGAGACATTTTAAGTAAAGTAACATATGGTTATCAAAGAAAATGCAAATTATAAAAATAAAGTTTCAATATAGTACTTGAAGTTCTAGCCAGAGCAATAAGACAACATAAGGAGATCAAGGGATACAAATTGGAAAGAAAGAAGTCAAGCTTTCACTATTTGCAAATGACATGATAGTATACATAAGTGACCCCAAAAATTCAACCAAAAAACTCATATAGCTTATAAACACCTTCAGCAATGTAGCAGGATACAAGATCAACTCAAAAAAATCAGTAGCCCTCCTATATACAAATGACAAACGGGCTGAGAAAGAAATCAGAGATACATCACCCTTTACAATAGCCACAAATGATATAAAATATCTTGGGGCAACTCTAACTAAACATGTGAAGGACCTGTATGACAAGAACTTTAAGTTCCTGAATAAAGAAATTGAAGATGTCAGAAAATGGAAAGATCTCCCATGCTCGTGGATAGGTAGGATTAACATAGTAAAAATGGCAGTCTTACCAAAAGCAATCTACAGATTCAATGCAATCTCCATCAAAATACCAACACAATTCTTCACAGACCTGGAAAGAATAATACTCAATTTTATGTGGAAAAGAAAAAAACCAGGATAGCCAAAAGAATCCTGTATAATAAAACAACCTCTGGAGGCATCGCGATCCCTGACTTCAAGCTCTACTATAGAGCTACAGTAATAAAAACAGCTTGGTACTGGCATAAAAACCAACATGTGGACCAATATGAACTGAAGACTCTGACATTAATCCGCACACCTATGAACATATGATCTTTAACAAAGAAACCAAAACTACACAATGGAAAAAAGAAAGCATCTTCAACAAATGGTACTGGCATAACTGGATGTCAACATGTAGAAGATTAAAAATAGATCCATATCTGTCACTGTGCACAAAACTTAAGTCCAAATGAATCAAAGACCAACATAAATCCAGTTACTCTGAACCTGATAGAAGAGAAAGTAGGAAGTAGTCTTGAATGCATTGGCACTGGAGATCACTTCCTAAGTATAACACCAGTAGCACAGACCCTGAGAGAAACAATTAATACATGGGACCTCTTGAAACTGAGAAGCTTTTGTAGGACAAAGGGCAAGGTCTACAAGACAAAATTACAGCTTAAAGAATGGGAAAAGATCTTCACCAACCCCACATCTGACAGAGGGCTGATATTCAGAACATATAAAAACTCAAGAAATTAGACATCAAAACACCCAACAGTCCAATTTAAAAAAAATGGGCTATAGAGCTAAACAGAGAATTCTCAGCAGAAGAAGCTCAAATGACTGAAAGACATTTAAGGAATTGCTCAACATCCTTAGTCATCAGGGAAATGCAAGTCAAAACGACTCTGAGATATCATCTTACACCCATCAGAATGGCTAAGATCAAAAACACTGAAGACAGCTTATGCTGATACATGCTCAGCTATGTTCATAGCAGCTATGTTCAATAGCCAGAACCTGGAAACAACTGAAGAATGAATAAATAAAATGTGGTACATATACACAATGGAGTACTACTCAGCAGAGAAAAACAATGACATAATGAGGTTTGAAGGCAAATAGATGGAACTAGAAAAAAATCATCCTGAGCGAGGTAACCCAGACTCAGAAAGACAAACACGGTATGTACGCACTCATAAGTGGATACTAGATGTAAAGCAAAAGATAACCAGACTGCAGCTCACAACTCCAGGGAGGCTACCTAGTAAAGAGGACCCTGAGAAAGACACAGGGATCACCCAACAACAGAGAAATAGATGAGATCTACATGAGCAAATTGGGGGTGGGAGGGCAGATAATGGAGAGCAAGGGTAGAGGGAAAGAGAGTTCAGGGGAGCAGGCGGTACCAGCTGGATCAGGAGCAGAGTGGGGGAATGTGGAGGGGGATACCATGATGAATGAAGACCCCAGGGGAATAGGAAGAAGCAGAGTGCTAGAGAGGTCCCCAGAAATCCACAAAGATACCTCCACTGTAGACTACTGGCAATGGTCGAGGGAGTGCCTGAGCTGACCTGCTCTGGTGATTGGATGGCCAAACACCCTGGCTGTCATGATAGAACTCTCATCCAGTGTCTGATGGAAGCGGATGCAAAGATCCACGGCAGAGCCCCAGGTAGAGCTCTGGGAGCCCAATCAGTGAGAGAGGAAGTATTGTATGAGCGAGAGATATTGAGACCATGATTGGAAAAGGCACAGGGACAAATAGCCAAACTAGTAGAAACTCATGAACAGTGAACCAATGGATGAGAAGCCCCCATAGAACTGGACCAGGCCCTCTGAATAAGTGAGACAGTTGATTAGCTTGAACTGTTTGAGAGGCCCCCAGGCAGTGGAGCCAGGACCTGTCCTTGGTGTCCTTGGCTTTTTGGAGCCTGGGGCCTATGCTGGGACACTTTGCTCAGCCTTGGTGTAGGGAGGAGGGGACTGGACCTGCCTTGGCTGAGTCTACCAGGCTGGGCTGACTCCCCAGGGGAGACCTTGCCTTGGAGGAGGTGGGAATGGGGGGTGGATTGGGGAGGAGAGCTGGGGGGTGAGAGGAGGGAGGATGGGGGAATCTGTGACTGATATGTGAAATTAAGTTAATTATAACATAAAAATATTTTTAAAAATGTAAGGAAAATCCACATCCCATCATATCACCATCCTTATGTGAACAGCTCAGTGACATTTAATACATCTGCTCTGCTACCATCACAACCAGTATCACTGTGTTCTACATCTTGCAAATGCATTTCATCTGCTTATTTGAAGTTTGTTATGGCTCATAAGTACAACCAAAGGAACATATAGAAATATAATCCATGGCTCCTCTGCATGAAAAAAAAAAGTAAAGTTTTCCCTACTCCACATTTTTACAGCCTAAAAATAGTAATGAAAAACCATAGTTCTTTCTGTGTATGTGGTCTTGTGAAATTTCACATAAATATATATGCAGAACTATGAAATATGTTTTCAAATAGTTATCATTATGAAATCTAACATACACATATGTAATGAACAGACCAATAAGGTAAGTTCCCAAACACCACCACACAGACTATAAACTGTAAAACATTGCCAGCCTTCTTGAAGTCCCTCATCCCCAACTCTTGATCCAAGACACTCCAAATTACGGTCATGGTAACAAAACAGGTTATTTCTCATTTATATAACAGTCCAGTGCTATGTACAGTGCTAGCCAGGATGGAGAAGACAGATCTAGTCCAAAAAGTTGTCTGTGCAGTCAAATCAGTGCTGTCTTAGATTCCAAGATTTCTCGGGACATGTTATTTTTTTGTGCGTAGGGTCTATTCTTTCACAATGTACATATGTTCAGAATGGATGAAGATAAAATAGGAAATTGAGAATAAATAATTTCTCATGAGGAAGAACAGAGGTTTGCACATTCCATTGCCAGACAGTATCGTCCCTAGGCTGGGATGATTGCAGAGTCAGTAAAGTACATGCTGTACAAATATGAGGATGTGAGTTTGATGCACAGCATTCATGTAAAAATCTGGGTGTAGTGGTACATACACCCAGGGTGGGTGAGCTAGGTGGAGCTCTGGGGCTCATTAGCCAATCAGCCTAGCATAATCAGTGAGTTCCAGGATACAGTCTCAAAAAACAAAATAGACAACATCTGAGGAACAACAGCCAAATCAACCTCTGGTCTCCACACAGATGTGAACACATGTACATACCCACACACACGCACATACAAACACATATGCCAAACCAAGAAAAAATGACCACAGATAGTTATGAGAGAGTCGAGAATGGGTGGTTTCTAGCTCTATGCCCACATGCCTTCTTCAAGTTGAGGTCAATTGCCAGAAAGAAGATGGATGCTGGAAGTAGTGATAGTCAAGGTCACAGCTGGAAATTTGTAGATAGGATTTCCCGATGTTCTCTAAATGTCACCAGCCATTGAGCTAGAAGACATTATTTTCTATTTAATTTAAAATGAGTGGTACCAAACACCCTTAGAATCTCATAATCTATCTGAATTTCCTAGGATAGCCAAGAATCAATTAACAGAATAACTAAAACCGTACAGTTCAAGTCAAGAATCTTAAGTAGATTATTTATTAACTCTTTAAAAAATTATGAGGGTATGTACTATTATGCCTCTGACTATAGATGAAGAAACAATTAAGGAGAGGTCCTTTCCTGTGTTTCAAAATTAGTCTTTAATTACTACAGACACGTCAGCCTGCTAGAATGGGTTTCTAGCTACTTGTTTCCTTGTATTCCAGCACTTTGCAGTTCTAACCTCTTTGTCCCTGTCCTTACCCATAAATGTCTGCTGACATCAAGACTTAGTAGGTTAAGCAGCTGTCTTTGAGATCTCAGGGAGATACACAGGAACAGCAATCTCTCTCCAGTGGCAGTACTATGGGATCCTCATGGCCATTGGTAGAGAGAGGACAGTCTCTTACTCACCTTCCAAACTAGATATGTGGCATATTCAGCATAGCAATTGTCCTATTCTTGAACATCTTTGGCCACTGGGGGTTACTAAAGGCATTGGGTGGCACAAAGTAAAGATGCGCAATACCTCTTCTCTGCTGTCTCCCAGGCTATGGAGGTTTGAAAGCGAAATGTCTCCTGCAAGCTCGTGTATTGGAATACTTGGTTCCCAGCTGATGGCACTGTTTTAGAAGACTGTGGAATGTATGGAGCTTTGTTAGAGGTGGGACAGTGTCCGTAGATCCTGAGATTTACAGCCAGGCCCCACTTCCTGTCACCTTCTTGCTTCCTGACTGTCGATACCATGTGACCGTGTATTTCATGCTCCTACTGCCATGCCTTTCCCTCAAACTCACCCATTCTGTTTTAGAAGCACATCTGCATTTGGTTTCTTGACTGCTAACATGTGTAACCAGCTTCCTCACACTCCTGCCATGCTTTCTTGGCTATGACAGATTGTACCCATCAAACAGTAGGCCAACATTAACCCTTCCTCCTTTATGTTGCTTTTTGTCAAGGCTTTCGTCACAGTAATAAGAAAAATACCTAAATACCTAAAACACAGGCATGATTCAGGCTACTGAACAGAAGGAGGGAACAAAGTGGCCAATATGTTGTTTGATGTCAGGGTGCACCATGTATCCCGGGTTAGTTGAAGAAAGATGGCATTCCAAGATGAAATTTTTGTTCTTTTTCTTTTCTTTTCTTTGCTTTTTTCTTTTCTTTTCTTTTCTTTTCTTTTCTTTTCTTTTACAATACCATTCAGTTCTACATATCAGCCACAGGTTCCCCTATTCTCCCCCCTCCCACCCCTTCCCCTTCCCCCCAGCCTACCCCCCATTCCCACCTCCTCCAGGGCAAAGCCTCCCCAGAGGACTGCGATCAACCTGGTAGACTCAGTCCAGGCAGGTCCAGTCCACTCCTCCCAGATTGAGCCAAGTGTCCCTGCATAAGCTCCAGGTTTCAAACAGCCAACTCATGCACCAAGCACAGGACCTGGTCCCACTGCCTAGTTGCCTCCCAAACTGATCAAGCCAATCAACTGTCTCACCTGTTCAAATGACCTGATCAAGCTGGGGGCCCCTCAGCCTTTGGTTCATGTGTTTCCATTCATTTGGCTATTTTTTTTTCAATAATTGAGTAAAACCGAAATTTATTATAAGCCACAGTCATCCTAGGGACCTCCATGCTATATATATAGCCTCCATGGTTCTATGGGTTGTGGTCTGATTGTTCTTTATTTTATATTTAGAATCCACTTATGAGTGAGTACATACCATGACTGTCTTTCTGGATTTGGGTTACCTCACTCAGGATGATTTTTTTCTTGTTCCATCCATTTGCCTGCAAATTTCATGCTTTCATTGTTTTTCTCTGCTGAGTAGTACTCCATTGTGTATATATACCACATTTTTTTCAGCCATTCTTCAGTTGATGGGCATCTAGGTTGTTTCCAGGTTCTGGCTATTACAAATAGTGCTGCTATGAACATAGCTGAGCATGTACCAAGATGAAATTTTAATGTTTATGTGGCAGCAGGAAGGTCTAGCCTCTCTGATGGACTGAACCCTGAACAGCTGTACAAAGACGTATTTATTGAAAGTTACACAAAGTATTCCCTCATTCCAAGGTCCCTAGTCTTAATTTAAATGTCTTACTGAAGGAGAACATCACATGCCTCCATGACTCTAGTCCTTTGTTATGTATTGTGCACAATACACCATAATACTTGTGACCAAAGTCAGGGGATGGCTGCAATGCCCTTTCAGCAAAACAATTCTACACATCATGGGAATCAATCCCTATTTTCCGCAAGGATTCTTCAAGGTCAAAGTACCTCTAAAAAATAAATAAACACAAGAAAATAAATAAACCAGCTATTCATTCTAATCTCTACCCCATACAGTGATTCTGCTAAATTCCTACAGCAGTATGAGTGCTTCATTACAGGGTAAGGGCTTGAGAGAATCTATATGTACCTGGCAGGGATCCCAAGGTCCAAGGTTATAGGCACTGTCTTACTAATCCTTTTGTGTTGCTGTATCAGAATACCTGAGGATGGATAATTAGTAAGGGGAATTGTATCTACCATAGCCACATAGCCTAGGCTGTCCTTGAGCTCACTATGTATTCAAGACTGACACATTAAACTCATAATTCTTCTACTTCCATCTCCCAAATGCTGAGATTACAGGTGTGTACCACCATGCCCAGGTATAGACAGGCTTATTTATAAAGAATAGGAATGTATATGCTCATGGATTTGAAGGACAGGAAGTCCAAAATTGAGGGGCCACACCTGGTGATGTTCTTCTGGCTATTCATTAACAAGCTTCATGTGACAAGAGAGAACAGGAGAAGGATGAACTACCTTCATAGAAAGGCCACTCCCACGATAACATTCCATTCATAAAGGCAGAGCCTTCATGACCTCATCATCTTACATTTCTCATCACTTTAAACTGAAGAACAAGCTCCCAACACATTAACTTTGAGAAATACATTCAAGCCATATCAGGGACTATACTTATATTCTTATATATTTAACATTTCTTAAATCCATTCACATAATTAAGTTATGCATTTGGACACTCCCAAAAAAACAACAGTGAACATAAACTAATTCTCTTAGAAGCACTTTCAAGATCCTATATTTTTTCCATAATTTTAACCCCACATTTTTTCAACCATAACATAACTTATTGGTAAAATGATGTTCTGAAATAACATACATCATTCTTCATAATCCTGTTTATCTGCCCCATGTGATATCACTATTCCATTTACTTACATTCTTTATCTTGAGTTAATGTTATCTAGCATACTATACTAAAGATAAAACTTAAAAAGTATGTTGCCTTATAAATGACACTCTCAGAAAATATCTTAATTGCATACTTACAAATTTTCAACTGTGATATGACCTGAAGACTAATCTTTTGCATATGTGTGTGTATAATCTCACCATATATATGCATTCTAGAAAGAACTGGTATGTAATGTTCTTAGTGATAATGTTTTAGGTTATAGAGTTTCAGGTAATTAGGTGGTGGTTGTTTTATCTCTACTTCTCTGCATTTTCCTACTTTGTTTACAAAGAAATTATCAACATTACATAATAGGTAGGGCCCCAAAGCTTCTAAAATCCATCATTCTTTAACATGAACCACATTTGGACTTTTTCAGAAATGTACTGCAATCTTTTGGATGCTGCCACTGGAAGAAGCAATAAAGCTAGGTGTGAATTCCTCACATTTGCGAAGTGTTAATTCATTCAATAGCATAATAAGTAGCCACCTAGTAACCCAACTCATTCCTATTCTTCAGACTGCAAATATTCAATCAATATATTATTCTGGTCTACATGAGCATGCCTGAATTTAGTAGCATGTATTTAGTAACAGATAAATCATATTTATTATGAGGCATGAATTTCCATACGATGTTATTGGACAGGGAGTTTAAGTTGCTAAGGTGCAAAACTTGCCATGCTTTGAGCTAGAAAAACTGCTTGGCTTAAAATCATCAAGAATCTGAGCTGAGGCCAGGTGTGGTGATGGACACCTTTATAGACAGCACTTGGGAGGTAGAGGCAGGCAGATAGATCTCTTCTTACCATGCAAGCACATGATCCTGAGTTCCACCAGATCTCACATAAATGACTCCTATAATATCAGTGCTTGGGAGATGGAGACATGCGCGTCCCTGGGCTTCATTGGCCAGCAGCCTGTCTAGCTGTTGTGTGATAGTTTCCTCTAAGACTGAAACATCCCACCCCACAGGGAAGCTCTTTAAACAGAAAGGCAAACCACCAAGAAAAGCTTTGAAAAGTCCCTGAACCTGACCAGATTCACTAGACCACTTTCTGCCAGAGTGAACAACAAAAGCCTAGAGTCCCTCTAAGACTGAAGGAAACTGAGCTACAAAGAAGACTCTGTGACCAGACCAGTCATGTCGGAGAAGCAGAAACCAGCCAGCCAAGCGGCCTGGAAGAGGTTTAGACCAAGTGAGGCACCTGGAAAGGGCGCTTTCCAACCTGTTGAAACTGCCTGCAGACTGTGCAGTGTGCTCCAGGTTCCCAGCTTTTATTAGCTGGCACCCGTGCTGGGGTGGGTTCCAGTGATGCTTTGGTCTTTGAGTCATTTCTGCTCCTGTAAGTAACCCCAGTAAAACTCATTGGTTCATCAAGTTGGGCTTTAGTGGTATAAGTACTTTGTCTGTCATGGAATCCCTATCTGGGGTGAACAGTATGTAGCACCTCCCCAGGTAAAGTTTAACCATACAACACTAGCCTATTTTTTGAAAACTGGCTAACAGGAGACCCTGTCACAAAGCACATGGATGAATTTCTTGTATGATACTCAAAGTTGCCCTCTAGCCTATATACACATACACATGTGTGCTCACCCAAACACAAGCATGTGTGTGTAAAAAAGAGTAATGAAGAATCTTCCATTATAAAGTATAGCTAGTGAGCATTTGTTGTTAATATGTCATGCCTTCTAAACAGAACTTAACACAAACAGCTCTAAACAGTACAAAATGAAATACCAAAAGCGCAAGTATATACACCATAACAGCATCTATTAGCCTAGACTTTGAGACCCTAGTCCAATGACTCTCAACCTAACTGCACAATAAAGCCATGTAAGAATTGATACAATAAGCCAATGCCTAAGCCCCACCCCAAATTTAATTTGCTCAAAATCTTAGGACAAGTTTTGGATATGGTAGCAGAAGGGACACTGGTCCACTTGAACATGTGACTCTGGCAGGCCTTGCCCTTCTCCCTGATTCCCTGGGCCTTGATAAAAATTGTTAGATTACATTCCTAAAGCTAGCCACCAAGGTCTATTCCCTTATTTGACCACTTCTTCCTCCTGAGGCTGACTACCAAAGTCCACCAATCAGAAGCCCCCTTGGGTTCATCTAATTAACATGCCCAGTTAAAATTAAACACCTCATCCTAACATGGGATTTCCCCCTTTACCTTTATAAATGGCCATTTGCCTACGAGCCACATCTGTCTCCTCTCTATCCAGAGGCAGTCCTTTTGGGACAAATATCCCTGCCCCTTTCCCTTCTCCCCTTCCCCTTCTCCCTTGTCCCTGTCTCCTTTACCACTGCACCCTAGACCATTCTACCACAGACCTCCCCTTTTTCTCTTCCTAATGACACCTTCAAGGTCATTTGCTGCTTTTTTTTTTTTTTTTTTTTTTTTTTTTTTTTTTTTTTTTTTTTTTTTTTTTTTTTTTTTGTCCAAGAAAGAAAGCAGTCACTAACTTTTCTTCCCCACTTAATAAAGGATCTCTCTGTGAAAACAGGTGTTTGAGTGTGGTGTGTGCCTAACCCAGGGTCTGGAAGGGAGCCCCTGCTGCTCAGGAGTCCCCTTCAGGAGCTATTTCACCAGTATTAGTCAATGGTTCTGAGTGCTTCTGCATATGTTAATCATTTAATACTTCACCCCATGACATAAGGACTATTGTCACCTTCACTTACCTGTGATGAATTGAGTCTTAACAAAGTAAATTTACTTAGCCCGTTCAGACAATGAAGCAACAGATCGAATATCACACACAGGCTCTGTGGTACCTAGATTAGGCTGTCCATTCTCATGGGCCTTCAGTCTGTCTTCCCAAAGCCCTTCAGCCTGTGTTCCCAGGGTCCTTCAGCCTGTGTTCCCAGAGTCCTTCAGCCTGTGTTCCCAGGGTCCTTCAGCCTGTGTTCCCAGGGTCCTTCAGCCTGTGTTCCCAGGGTCCTTCAGCCTGTGTTCCCAGGGTCCTTCAGCCTGTGTTCCCAGAGTCCTTCAGCCTGTGTTCCCAGGGCCACAGCAGTCCACACAATTGCTGCTGCTGCTGCTGCTATAGAGTTTCTACTGAACAAAAATACAGCTTTAGGTGAATAACTTTAGAAAATACAGACTGATTTTTATTAAAGATGCCAGCACAAATAGGATAGATGAGATCAATCATTTAGAGACACCTTGAACCAATTAACGTTGAGTCAGCACCATGTTGCTGGTAGTGATTAGGAATGAGTCCTTGGCAGGAATAGAACTCCTTCAGTTCACAATCCAAAAGACTGGTAAGTGATACAAACTGGGGATTCCAAAAATCCAGAGATGTTTTATTAGGCCAAGTATTTATAAATGAACCACAAGCACTGGATTCATTTCAACAGGGAAAGATTCTTAGGATTCTTATCTGCCAACTGAGGAATTCTGAATATAAATACCAGGTCAGCAAATCTGATTATTCTTTTAGGTTTGTCAGCTATTTTTAAAAATACCTTTTAAAATTGAATGTGTATGAGTGCCCTGCATCCATGTATGTATGAGTACCACATTCATACAGTGATGATGGAGGTCAGAAGAGGGTGTGGAATCCCTGTAAATACAGCTACCAATGTTTGTGAGGCACCATATATGTGGGTATATAGAACCTGGATATTCTACAAGAGCATCAAGTGCTCTTAACAACCCAGCCATCTCTTCAGCCCCGGGTTGTCAGCTCTTATCATTGAGACAAAACAGCTGACAGAAACAATTTGAAAAAGGAAAGACTGAGTTTGGCTCATGGTCTCAGGAGTTTTGGTCTAGTAGCCTTGTGCCTGAGAGACAAAGAACATCGTGGCAATGGGCACATGCGGGAGAGGATGCTCACTCTCCTGGAGCAACACCATAGAAAAGAGGCAGATGCAGAGAGGGCTGGAACAACGTGTATCTTCCCAGTGCATGACCCCAGTAGTCATTTCCTAATATTGCCACTACTTCTCAACATTGGCATCAAATTATAAATCCATCAGTTAATCCATTGAGAAAGTCAGAGCTCTCATGATCCAATCACCTCTCAGTTATTGGACCTACCAGCTAGAGACCAAGGCTGCAAACCAGTATAACCAGTATCTTTCTAGGAGATACTCCATATCCAAACAAGCATTATATATATATATATATATATATATATATATATATATATATATATATATATATATATATATATATAACTTACATGAGTTTGTTTGTGCAACTGCTTTGAATCCAGACACTAGACATGTTTCATTTCGTCTAAGTATCAACAGAGGTAGGAGAAAACCTTATTCAAAATGGACTAAAGCTGTTGATGTGGCAGATAATATCAATGTTATTCTAGTTCTTCAGAATAGCTAGTGAGGTAGTCCAGGTTTTGATCATGTTTGGCAGCATCTTCAAATTACTTTTAGAAGTAGGTCATGGGTACATTCCTGAGTTAGAGACCTATCACTCCCTAGAGACTCCTGTTGTATTATGGAAAATGTCCTATGAGCAGTGTGCCTTATTCTTAGAAAGGAAACAGGGTAGAAAGCAGCAACTTCTGTCTTATCTTCAGCATGACCATTATGGGATGGAGCAACACAGTTTGACACCCCCTGGCTATTATCAGGGGACCAATTACTAAACTCACAACTAAACTAATGGGACACTGAGTAACATCATTAAGGGCACAGTAGGCAATAAATGATTATAAAAGAACCTTGTGAAATTCCCTAGGTATCTGTGCCTGGGCTATACCCAGGCTATACCCTTATCTAATACTATCTGCGGGTGCACAGATAACCTGACAGTGGAAATTGTGTAACTAATAACTTCTAATTGAAAGAAGTCTAGTGTATTGAATTAAGTCTGTGTATTGAATACTTATTGAATACTATGTCTTAGCTTACACCTAGGAATTCTAAATTAGTTACCACTAAGCCTGAAGTTCAGTCATTAAATCTCATAATACTTATGCTAAATGAAATACAATTTTTAAAGTTTACTAGGAGCAAAAGAATTTGTTTGAAAAATGTGGCAACCTTGTGAAAAATGACCAATAGTGCTGAAAGCAAGGCTATTAAAATGCAGATTATTGACTACTTCCCAGACCTGCTAACTCTCTTAGCACTGAGACCCAGTGATCTAAATTTTAACAAGCTCCCAGGTAATACTCATGTATAGTAAGGTCTAAGAACTTCTGCCCTATGGTGTCACCAATCCACAGCTTAAATCGTTTGTTATCACCAAGCGTTAGAAAATATTGTATTTCCAGGAGAACTTGGATTGGTCACAGGAAACCAGTACTTCTTAGTATTAGAAGCAGTTCAGTTGCAATTTTATTTCCTTTTATCTTGGAATATAGTTACTTATGTACCAAAGATGCTGAGGAAATCTGTCTTGTCCCGTATAAGGCTGCTAGTAACAGGTGAGCTCGATATGAGCCCTGTCTCAATCTTAACCACAGGCTCTTCTCTTTGCATGTGCTTTCATTTTTTCTAAAGTAAGAAAAATATTTTTGTAACTAATTTTTAAAGTACATCTTTCCTGACCAACATTTTAAGGCATACTGTTCCAATATTGTCCTATTCAGTGTATTTATAACAGTTTATCCTCTGACTATAAAGATTTCCACTCCCAAACAGTCTGTCTTTTAAAATAATATTCCTAAGCCTGTCAGAGGTAAGAAAATGACAAATACAAAATAAAACAGGAGCTGCACTCAGTAACCCAGGAGAAAGGCATGCATACTCTCAAGGCATGAAGACCTATTGCCTGAGAAGCCCAAGAATTCTCCCACCATATCCAGGTGTAACAAACAGATCACAGCCTGACTTTGGGAGAATATCAACAGACACAAAGCTTAGAAAATACAAAAAAAAAAAAAAAAAAAAAAAAAAAAAAAGAAGTAATGCAAAAGTATTTTCTTGTCTTTTTCTATTTTCTTTCTTAAGAAATTGAAATGCTTGTTTGTTTTTCAGGGAGAAAATAATAGCTGGTACAAATACTTGATGAAAATAACATTTATCTATTCACTAAGCTCACACACAGAATGGAAATTGGAGGATAGCTGCTAAGACAGAAAGTTCAATTTCCCAGGCACTAGAAATCAAACTACTTTTATAAAGAAAATTCTCCCAATCAGACATCATTCAGTTTCACTTATAAATATCACTCCTCAAAGGCTGTCTTAAACAGAGTGAGTCATAACAGCTGGGCCCCACCAACAGCCACTCCTCCAGACAGGAACCTGCTTATTAATGACTGGTAAGATATGACCACGGTCTGGCTGCTCAGGCAGATGCAAGGGCCTGTCAGAGGCGGCGACTTCTTGGGAAGCCCCTCAAAGGAAGTTTTGGAGGTGAGAGTTTAGTAGATGGTTTTCTTGTAATTTTTGTTGTTGTTGTTTTGACATTGATTTGGAAAAACACAACATAAATGCCACAGTGACTGAGATCTCACACTATCCAATAAGGGGTAACAGAGAAATGGCTGCCATTTATTTTAGGTTTATAATCAGTATCTAAGTTGAACTTAAGAGACAGTAAAATTGTTGAGAAATAATTCATTTGCTTAAGACTATTGAAAGGAAAATTGGCTAGGGTACTTCACAATCTTCCCAGCAGTGATGGTCCAAAGCTGATTCTACTGTAAAGTTACAATAAACATGACTGTGCAGTGCTGACGAAGAAGAGACACACAGGTCGATGCAGAGCCCTAAGGCCAAAAATAGGCCACGCAGATACCAGTCAATTGATTTTTGCCACAGGTGCAAAGGTAATTCGGTGGAGAACTGTCTTTTTAACAAACAGTGCAATGCCAAATGCCAGAAAGTGAAGCCAGACACTATCTCTGACAGAAATTAACTCAAAATGAGCAACAGGGTTAAATACCAATGGGAAGTTCTAAGACTTGGAGGGAAATGAACGCATGAGAAAATCTTTATGACCTTGATCTAGGAAGAGTTCTTAAACATACCATCAATGTATTATCTATAACAGGAAAAAATTGTACTTCATCAAAGTTAAAAACAAGTTTGCTTTGCCAAAGAGAGTTTTAAGAGAATAAAAAAATAAAGGCAGAGACCCAGGGCAAATATTGAAATCTACTGACAAAAAAAAGTACATGCATGTGTTCATGCGTGTGTGTGTGTGTGTGTGTGTGTGTGTGTGTGTGTGTGTGTAAAAAAACTTAAGATGAAAATATCTCAATACCCAATTTTTCAAAAGTACAAAAGACGTGAAGACTTTTACAAATGAGAAACACATGGTAAGTTAGCACATGAAACCAGCTCTGTAGCATTAGTCCCTGGGGAAATGCAAACTAAGGCCACAATTGAGACATTACTAATTCTCAAAAGAAAAACTGAGACCAGTTAAATCTAACAAAGTATATTTGACCATGAAAAGGAGTTATAGAAACACACATTATTCCAAAGACGGTTAAGCCACACACACCACAGGTGCAGGTGACATTCACAGACAAAGTAATATTATGCATAAGAACCAACCTCATGGAAAAACTATCTTACTTATTGGCAAGGCTGTCCCCTTTAGTTTGTATCAGATTCTGGTTTGCACAAGTAACAGTCTTTACTGTTAAAAACCCACAGGATACTAGGATATGGGAACACTTTTCAAAATTACTATTAAGTGTTTCTAAGAAAAGAAAAAGGAGGAGGGGAAGGGGGAGGAGGGAGAACCACCTGGTTGATCAAAGTGAGTAACTTTTGCAGCCTGCAATTGGCTGAAATTCAAAGGTTGTGATTGGCTGAGATTTAGTAGCTTGATATTCTCTAATCCTGGCTTTAAGGATACAGAACCATAATGGCATCGTTAAGGAAGCTGAGGAAGGAAGAATGGGAACTTGAGGCAAGCCTGGACTACATAGGAAGACTGACTCAAATTAAGCAACCTGTCTTATTTAGAGTTACTATTGCTGTGATGAAAAGCAGCAGCGACCAAAGCAACTTGGTGAGGAAAGGGTTCATTCGGCTCACACTTCCACACTGTTCACCATCACAGGAAGTCAGGACAGGAACCTGAATGTTGTCCTTTTTTAATGGTTTCTGCCTTTTAAGCCACAGCTGTCTGAGTCAGCAACTGCAACTGCACCACTACCAGCACTGGTCAGGCTGCAAGGGCTGTAGCTGGAGGGAAATCTATTCCCTCCACTCCAACTCTCGCAAAGCTACGAAGGGAACTTAAATAAACCTCTCTCCCTCTAAAGAACTCAAGATTCAAAGGTTAAGGTGGAATTCTGCTCTTCAGAGAGGCTGAATAGCAAGCAGCTCCCCTCCCCTCCTTGCTTGCATCCTCCAAAAAGCCCTTGTGGGGCTCCTCACCCCTCCTTATAAACCCTTTCTCACCTGGCTCCTCCCTACCACTTCCTGTCAGCTAGTAGCTGATGCAGCCTCCTGATGGCAGGTGAATTTGATTTAATCAAACACATCTTTGCACCATTAGACAAACATTTCAGAGCATAAACAAAAGTAACACACCTTGAAATAATATTCTACAACACCTGAAGGCAGGAGCTGATGCAGAGTTCACAGAGTGCTGTTTACTGGCTTGATCTTCATGACTTGCTCAGCCTGCTTTCTTATAGAACCCAGGCCCACCAGTCCAAGGATGGTACCACCCACAGTGAGCTGGGCCCTCCTTTATCAATCACTACTTAAGAAAATGCCCTACAGCCAGATATTATGGAGGCATTTTCTCAATTGAGGTTCCCTCCTCTCAGATAACTCTAGCTTGTGTCAAGCTGAATGTGGTAGTTTGAATAGGTACGGCTCCTAACTGACACATGTATTTGAGTGCTTGGCCCATAGGGAGTAACACTATTAGGAGGTATGGTCTTGTTTGAGTAGGTATGACCTTGATAAAGGAAGTCTGTTGCTGCTGAGGCAGGATTTGAGGTCTCATATGTTCAAGCTATGCCCAGTGTGGTACGCAGTCTCCTTGTTACCTACACATCAAAATGTAGAACTTCATCTCCTTCTCCAGCACCATGTCTGCCTACATGCTGCTGTCTCACTCCATGATGATAATGGGTTAAACCTCTGCATTGTAAACCAGCCTCAAGTAAATGTTTTCCTATATAAGAGTTCCTGTGGTTATGGTGTCTCTTCACAGCTAACTAAGACACTGACATAAAACTAGCCAGCACCATACCCCTAACCCAAAAAACATTGACAACAGTACATTCTTAGTTTAGGTTATAACTTATTTCCATTCCAAGCTAGGATATTGTTTACTATCTATAGGAGCTGTTGGGGCCATGTACCAATCCAGGTTTAAATTGAAATTATTTTAGTATCCTCTAAGACAATGGTTCTCAACTTGTGGGTCATGACCCCTATCAGATACCTTGCATATCAGATATTTACATTATGATTCATAACAGTAGCAAAATTACAGTTATGAAGTAGCAATGAAATAATTTTATGATTAGAGGTCACCACAATATGAGGAACTGTATTAAAAGATCACAGCATTAGAAAGGTTGAGTACCAGCGCTCTAAGACAACTAAGATAAATAAAAACCTAGTAATACTAAGTTACCAAATGCTAGAGTTGCAGAAAAACTTAAACCATCAAACACAAAATGGTACGAACATTTTGGAAAATTACAGTTTATTACAAGGCCAAGTACATGCTTGTAATACATACTTAGCTCACTTGTAGGTATTTGCACAAGAGAAATAATATTTGTGTTCAAGCAAAAGCCATTAATGAATGTATATAGTAGCTTTATACATAATGCCCCCAGCCTGGACACAATGTCAATATCCTTTAACCGTTATATAAACTGTATCCACAAACACACACATACACAAATATTTCTAAGCAACAAGAAGGGACAAACTACAAGTACATACAGTAACATGGGTGAGTCTCAAGTGCATTGTGCTTAGTGAAAAAGCCATAATGGATGATGGTCTAAACTCAAATGGATAGCATGTTTTCAAGGAAAATTTTGGTGGCCATGTTAGCTAATTTCATGTCACCTTTACACAAGCTGGAGTCATCTCAGAGGAGGAAACTTCAATTGAGAAACTGCCTGCATAAGATTAGGCTACAGGCAGGCCTACAGGGACTTTTCTTAATGATTGATGTGGGGGAAATCCAGCCCATAGTGAATGGTGCTACGCATGGGCTGGTGGTCTGAATACTATAAGAAAGCAATCTGAGCAAGTCATGAAGACTGAGACATTAAACAGCACTCCTCCATGGCCTCTGCATCAGCTGCCCCAAGTTCCTGACCAGTTTGAGTTCCTGTCTTGGCTTCCCTCAGTGGACTGTAAATTAGGCTATATAAGACAAGCTGTTTCATCACAGCAATAGTAACCCTAACTAAAGCAACAGCATGGGGGGGGGGATTAACATTGTTTGTCAATTACATGCCCCAAAGAAGAAACTTTACCATATAAAAATTATAATTGAATTTGAAAAGTTTGTTCTAGTACTTGAATATTTTATAATAAACTTTTGGGATAGTTACCATTCAAAACCCCCCAAAATTCCTTCACAGTTAATATAGTTAAGTTAAATGTCCAGTGTGTTTTTTTGTCAAACATTCAAAATGAGCATGCAATCAATCTGCTCAAAGCTATATATCAGAGTGGGTGCATAAAATACATTAATTTCTTAAACTATGGGAGAGAACTGTTTTTAGAAAAAGAACTTAAAAATGATGCAAAGATACTCAGCAAATCAAAATCCACTTAACTCAGACATCTTTATGTAAAGCACACTTTTCAATGAAGTAAAATCATGCTGCCTGGCTGTCTATACTATTGAAATTCAATATAATCTGCTGACTCCAGTCTCAGAGCTTCACCCTCGGTCACAGTCATGAGAAATCAACATTCTAGATTGTTGTTTTTAAGAAATGTGAGTACCTCTGGTAGAACTTAATACTCCTGTGCAGGTAAAGCAAATCACACCTTATACTTTTTGTGTGTTTTACACTGGTTTAGTTGAGAGATATTGGGGGGAAAACATTGCAGTTCAAATAGCATGAGCTTTTAAATTATCTAGAATCATTTTCTTACATAACAGAAGTCATTTGTCCAGGGCAAGAATTAGAGGAACAGAATCAGAAACAAAAGTTCCCCTTATTCTCAGTCAATGGTCATGCTTCTGGGACCAAATTATAGAGTCCCAGATACATTTCTGTTAATTAGACATCATTAAAATTAATTTGCTAAAACAATTTGAAAGTGACATCACTTTTAGTGCTGTGCATCAATACTAGACCCTGGAGCTACATGGATTCCTTTCCTTTCCAAGTTGAATACAATTTAGTTGGACTGAAGTGAAATTTTGGTCCAGTTAGGACAGATGGAATTTAGTGTATAGTCAGCAAACTTTATTTAGTAAGTTATGATAATGATTAATAGCTATGAGCTTTTACTAAATATATTTTCAATTATTTAAAACTCAAACTGTTCATCATCTCACTAGAAAATCTTATTTCAAACTTCTAGTACATCACCACCTGGTAATTGGTCTGCCTGCTTACTCTCCCTGTATCTCTTTTGTTCTCTGTACTTTCCAGATCAACGTGTCATCAAGCTCCCAAACTATAACTGAACATACTTCCTGTGAGGTGTGCAAAGCCAAGACAACTTTCTATGGGCATGTATCATAACAAATAATCATAATGCCTAAAGAGCAGTATGAAGCCAACTCCTCTTCCCTCCATTCCAAAAATATAACATGTCTGCATGCAAGTGACTGCAAGTAATGTCAAGCTAGGAAGATCATGGAAATACACACAGGAACACACACACACACACACACACACACACACACACACGCACACGCACACGCACACGCACACGTACACAGGAACACACATACACACACACACACACACACACACACACGCATGCGCGCACACACACAGGAGCACACACACAGGAGCACACACACACACACACACACACCAAGGCAACAAATATCAGTACCAGTATCAGTAGTCCATGTTGCCATAATTCTAAATAGAAGAGAGGTGTGTAACCCTTAGGGTGGGCTTGGAATTTGGGAAGACTTCCAAGTCCTTTCCTTTCTCATCCTCTTTCCCATCATCTCCCTTAGAAAACTTGTTCAATTCCACCTCTTATTATTACTCCAAGGTATAGATTCTGAGGTCTTAGACCCACATTTTCAAATATTTGCCGGGCACTGAGTCTGACGGTACCTCTAATATAGCCAGCTCTTCTCCTGATTTCCTTATTTTTTCTATCACATTTCCTAGGAAAACAAACACGAAGATAGTAATTTCTGGTACATACTCACCTCTCAGACCTTAACAGCCTTGCCAAACCAGCCGTTCCTACTGTCTTAGAGTCTTTCATGTCCTCCTCTTCTGTTCTGTTCCCAATCAGTACTTGACTATGGGGTTCATTTTGTTTTGCTTTCTTTTTTTTAATTTAATTTTATTTTATTTTACAATATAATTTAATTGTATATATCAGCCACAGATTCCCTTGTTCTCCCCCCTCCCACCCCCTTCCCCTTCCCCCCAACCCACCCCCCATTCTCATCTCCTCCAGGGCAAAAACTCCCCTGTGGATTGAGATCAACCTGGTAGACTCAGTCCAGGCAGGTCCAGTCCCCTCCTCCCAAGCTGAGCCAAGTGTCCCTGCATAAGCTCCAGGTTTCTAAGAGCCAACTCATGCACTGAGCACAGGACCAGGTCCCACTGCCTGGATGCTTCCCAAACAGATCAAGCCAATCAACTGTCTCACCTATTCAGAGGGCCTGATCCATTTGGGGGCCCCTCATTTGGCTTCTTTCTTCAAGTATCTCCCATTATCATCCATTACTTATTCTTCATTCCCCTGAATAGCTCCACCTTGGATTAGAGAGCTCCAATTAAAGAGCCTCCACTAGCTCCCCAATGCTCACAAATCTGTGCTCCTGTTTTGTTTTGTTTCTCAAAACCGGGTTTCTCTGTGTAGCGCTGGCTGTCGTAGACCAGGCTGGCCTCAACTCAGAGATTCCCCTGCCTCTGCCTCCTGAGTGCTGGGATTAAAGGTGTGTGCTGCCACTGCCTAGCAAAGTTGTGCTCCTTAAACCAACAGGAAAAACTCTCTCCATCGTCTCTTGAAAGCCCCTTTGTCTCATATGACAGTCAAACCAAAGTGCTGTCTCTGCCTCACTCATCTCCTACTAGCTCCTATATAAATACAGCATCCTTATATTTAAAATGTTTTAATACTTTATCGCAGGTGAAAAACACAATGGTTCCTTTTCTCATAACTGTGACAGTCAGCAGACAGAAGCATCCTAAGGAAGAAGTTTATATTAACTCACAGTTTGTGGGACTATCAACTAGTCTTCGTGGTGGGAAGGCATGATGGCCGGCTTGGCTCTGTTCACAGTATAATATCTTTAGAAGGAGCTGACTCACATTTCAGAAGGTCAAGAAGCAAACTGGAAATGGGGACATCACCCTTGAGAGTCACCCCTAGTAGTTACATCTGCAGGCTAGGCCTTACACCCCAAAGGTTCCACTATCCTCCAAAACAGCAGCAGCAGCTGGGGACAGCATTGAATCCTATGAGCCTGGGGAGACGTTAGTTCCAAATACAAGCTTTACACCCCAATGCTAACTCTTCCGCTTTCCCTGCATGCTGAGCTGAATGATTTCTAGCAATCTAGAACTGCTGTCATGTCACTAATTGATGTCTATACAATGCTTCTTGCATAACATGCCTTATCCTTGTAGCTTATTTCCTGTTAGACTGCACTGCCTAGTTCTAGCTCTGTAAATATTCTAACCTGAAAGTATCATGTTGCTTAATTTTCCAAATCCCAAGCAGTAGCAAAAGGTCCCCAAACAGTACACTATAAAGGACCCAGGACCAAATACTTGAATCAGTATTTGAATGACTGAATATAAAATGTGACCCACCACAGCTGTGATTCTAGCCCTCTAAGTTGAACCACAAAGATCTTCCAAGTTTATAAGTGAGCTATATTTATTGTATACTTTCTGCATAGTAAGTACTAGAAATTATGTCATAAAGTAACTGGCATTTTCCCATGGGAACAGGTAATATCATTGGAGTACTTTTGACCAAAGACACATTGTCAAATAAATCATGGGTATGAATGACATGCAATACAAGCAAAGATATGAGAACTATAAATCTAATAATTTTGAAATGTCATGTGAGGTTTTTTCAAATGGGCATGTATGTACTCTGCAAACTTATTACACAAAAGGTTGCAATGCAACACAAATCATACATGACTTACACAAACACTAGAATTAGTTTTCATAAATCCCAATAAGTCACCAAAACTAAATGGATCACTTTTTTTTTCTTGCTTGCTATTTAGAAATATGTTTAGTGTTTATCGTGAAAGGGGATGGTTCAGATGATTCAGTGTTCTTTCAACAGCATCAACAAAATCAGTTCCCAATGTGCCTACAAGGGCCCAATGTCTCATGTTCAGTTTAAACCTTCAGACCTCTGAGCCATGTCCAAAAGTAGATTGATAGATTTGGAAAACAACGCCAGAGATCTGGCCTGGCTCTGTTACTCATATTGTGAATCATACACAACCTCTCTGAGCCTCATTTATCTCAAAAGTACAGAGAGTCTAGAACAATAGCTACCTCACAAAGTTCTAGGAGAAAGAAATTCAGAGATAATATAACTTAATTGCTTTTAAACTATAAAGCCTTATCAGGAATAAGCGAGTAAGCCTGGTACGATGGGAAGCGACTGTAATCTCAGCACTCAAGAGACTGGAGACAGTGAGTTTGAGGTAGGCCTGAGCTCTACATCCAGACCATTTCTTAGTGTTGATGGTATTTGTTCACTGTAAACACGTTTAGAAGTGCAAAGTTGGGCAGACAAGCAGCACATTCCCCTTCTACCTAAATCTTGAATTTATTTGGAAACATTTGAGCTTCTTTGCAGCACTCTTCTTAGAGTCTATTTGACCTCCTTTGGGGCTTCACACTACGCTGAGAAGCCATAAAGCAATTGTCATGTATGAAAAAGAGATTGTTGGTCATTGTCTTATGAAGGGTTCCCCTCATCAAGACAGGAGTTAGTTTTGCTGTTATTGTTTTGGTAAGCAAGATAATAAAATTTGACTTTTCTTTCCAAAGGACACACAACCTCTTAAAGATGTGTCTTCAAATGAGAAAAGGCAAAAAGAAAAGAAAAAAAAGAACAACAAAATTAGGGAGAAAGAAGTTTATGTCATGTGGGGAGATTTCTGGGTGCTTGTGAAAAAACTCCAAGAAACAAGAGTCTTGTGACCTCAGTTCCTTCAAAAACACAGAATTGTTCTTGATTATTCTTTCGTGCCCCTCCCAGGCATAGTGGACAGGAGTGAGTTTACTTTCGATTATTCATTACAACTGGCTGTTTTTGTTTATATGCTTCTATGAAAAAACATGTTTGTGCTGTTTGACGCTTGCCTGCCATGTTCAGTTTGCTGTTGTGATTGCACACTTTACTCATGTGACTCTTCTTAACCCTCGGAGTATACATTGCCTGGTGCTTTGAATAAAGTTGGCTATTGATGAGACTTTAGCCTGCCTCATTTATTGTCTCCATTCTCCCAGGTGCCACCACCTTTAGAGCAGTAAACAGGTTACAAGGGGGTTAGTAAAAAACGAAGTGTTATATGTCTGGAAAAGAACCTGTTGTGTTCAATAGCTCTAAAAAAAATAAAGATAACTATGCTATCACTACTCAGCTCCTGGTGTCAAGGAAGGAACAGAACAGAAGAGGATGCAGGATGCGGCAGAGCTGATAGGGTACATTAACCAACTTTCCCTATATCCAGATCAAGCACTTAAAAGTGCCACACTGTCCTAAAGGGAGACTAAATATAGAGGAGGATGCTCAGAGGATAGCCTGTGGGAGAAAGCAGGAGCTGCCTGTGCCAGGGTATGCACACACCAATCCCAGTGTTCTTCTAGTATCCAAGAATGATCACAGAAGTGGGTACCTGAAGGACTGCCATCATGGGAAGTCCCTTTTAAAAAACCATTTGTCTTGGGCCTTCTCTGTATATATGGCTACAGAAGGACTCAACTTCCCTTCCCAACATCCATATACATACCATTCTTAACCCAAGCCTAGATAAACATACAATCGACAGAAATACAAGATGTTTGCTGAAACCCACCTCAGTCCAAGTCCTCTGGTTCTTTTTATCTACATAGCACTCCAGTCCACCTCTAACCCTTTCTAACAAGAAATTATTAAACAAGCCCCCACTCTGTTGCCCGACCTGGCCTGGAACTCTTAATTCTCCTACATTAAGCTTCTCAAGTGCTGGGATAGCAGGTTTGTCACTGTGCCCACCTCAAAGACTTTACTACACAGAGAATTTACATTAAAAATGTCTGGGTAGATGCTAATAAAAATCAAAAGGTTTGAGTAAAAATTATGGTCTTCCAGATTTGCCTAAAAATTAAATCTGTCGATACTGAACCCGTTCACGATCACTTAAAATAATCTGCTGGACTAAGAAACTATCAGGCCTTTACATAATCCCAGCTCACCATAATCTAGTACCACCATCCCTATGACATTTTGTTTGGTCCCGTTTCACTTATTTGGGTACCAAATGGGTCCTGAAGATATCAGAAACATTGGAAATGGTCCTTAAATATGCAGCAACTACAGATGAGGGTGCTGCTGCATCTGAAGGCCAGAGAATGTTTAAAGGTCAGGCAGCCTCTGCTTGAACTACACATGTACACATGTACAAAGCCATGGTAGGCCCTGGCTCAGATTACTTCCCGTTGTCCTTTTGTGGCATTAAGGTGGGTTTCTTCAGTGAAACACAACAGTATCTCTTTGACATACATAGGCATTAGATTAAAAAGCTGACTCAGAACCATCTCTTCCAATTATAATAGGTTAGGCGCATTGCTTTTAAATTAATGGGGTCTGTGTTTCCTCATTCACAAAATGAATGGGTTTATCTAGAGTGATTATTACAGTAATTTTTATTGGCCTCTCTTTGTCTGTACCACCTCTACTTATCAAGAATCTACTTAGCAGTCAAGAGACCTTAAAAGTTTTACCACCTCC
Source organism: Peromyscus maniculatus bairdii (assembly GCF_049852395.1). Lineage (NCBI taxonomy): Eukaryota > Metazoa > Chordata > Mammalia > Rodentia > Cricetidae > Peromyscus > Peromyscus maniculatus. The sequence goes on from NC_134866.1 coordinate 55,736,182, forward strand.
ACAAAACCTCCCCAGACTTCTTTCTTTGCATGGTTTAAGCTCATCACCAACATATCCAAATTAGCATTTACTAATTCTCTAATTGCTTTGCTGTGTATTGGTTCATTCACATTTATGAAGAAAACTCCCCTGGAAACCATAACATTTAATTTTTAAATTTTTTTCCACAGCATGTTACACTTAGCTGGCATTTAGTGACTAATTATTTAAGCTGAACAAAAATACAGAAAACATGTATACAGTGGTAACCATCCCAAAGGGTGATTTTCATCAGCCTTCTTCAAATTAATTATCTTTAAGGGCAGCACAACTTTACCATTTGCTTTGGGTTGGCATAATCAATCAAGAAGTCTATTAGACATTGCTCATGAAGATTGCTTCCACCCCTAGTTGGAAAGCTCAAAAGGGAAAAACAATGTGCAAATAAACATTAACTCACTACAACACCATATTACCCATTAAAATGTTTGATTTCCATTAAAATAAGGAGTGAGAAAAAGTTACCTAAAATTAAGAAAATAATCACCTACTAGAAAAGGGGGCAGACATTAGATGTTTGAAAACTACAGTGAAAACTCCCCCACCCTTTGGATGTCATCAGAATTCTTAGTAAGAGGAGACTAAGTTAGGATCTCCTGTGGGCGGGGATTTACCCACCCTCACCGGAAAAGCAGTGGGTACAGGCTTAACTTGTTCTAGCCAAACCTCCCCCATCTCCATGTTCACTCCACCCCCAAATAACCAAGGCTTTAGACGTGAGGTAAGTTCTTCCCTATAGAAGTAAAGAAGACAAGAATAAAGAATTCACATACAATTTCTTTCCAGACTATATTTCACTTAGATATGAAGTATTTGAGTAAGGTATTCTAGGAGGAAAGATGAAGCTTTTATTTTCCCCTGTAAATTTTGTAATTCATCCTTTGTTATTGCTTTAATTTCCCTATTCAGTGAATTTAAGGGAATTGGCACAAGTTAACAGGTGTAAACCATATGTTAATAGAAGTAATACTAGTGGGCTGAAATTAGGACAATTTACAAAGTGACCTCTCTTGATGAAACTATACTAGATACCCATGCTTTTATCTAGTCCCTACACTACAGGAAGATAATTCCTTCTGAGACTCGCAGTATAAACATAGAAGGCTTGAGGGTCTGGAAAAAAAGGGGGGGCATTTACTTAGGTGTGGAGTGGATAAGGAATCAAAAGAGATCATAGCCCCAACTGTATTAAAAAGCTAGAGAAATACTGATTAAATACCTATAAAAAGAATCCCTGAGCTGAGCAGTGGTGTCGCATGCCTTCAATCCCAGCACTCAGGAGGCAGAGGCAAGCGGATCTCTGTGAGTTCGAGGCCAGCCTGGACTACAGAGTGAGTTCCAGGAAAGGCACAAAGCTACACAGAGAAACTCTGTCTCAAAACAAACAAACAAACAAAGAATCCCAGCAAAGACATAGTAAGGTTTTACAATCTGAGAATAATGAACATCTCAAATTTTAAAACAAAAACGAAAAAAGGGCATTTTTACAGAATGCCTATCCCAGCTTTCAAATCTTTCACTTGATTCTTTGTTGTTATTTTTTGTTGCTGTTGTCTTTTGAGACGGGCTTGGTTTGTAGTCCAGCTGGCCTAGAACCCTCCACAGTCAATCTCCCAGCCTCAGCTCAGCAATTGTCTGGTGTGTGGTATTTTTAAAATTATTATTATTATTATTATTATTATTATTATTATTATTATTATTCTCACATATATTGCATACCGACTTTGTCTTGTGTTTCTGGTCACCCAATTATTGGCCTCTTCAGGGAAAACCTATCTCGTCTATCCACACACAGCTTGAAGAGCTTAGGCGCTCTCCTCTAGCCATGCCCACACAGAGCATAAACCGGACCAGAAAGTAAGCCAAGCCTCCTTACACTTTGGCCTCCACCTCCTTCATTTAACCTCAAGAAGACCTTTTACTAGCCTAAAGCCTAGCCAGGTTTCCTCGCAGTCCTGTCCAATGAAACGTAGAGATCTCGAACAGACTCAGAGAATGGGTGTCCATGTTTCTTTCCACCGAGGTTAAGATCAGTTCTACTCTTCTAGGGTCCTCTGAAAGAAGAAACCCCAAACGGCACGGCTTTCCCATGCCTCATTAAAAGGCGTAATCCTGATCATGGGGTGAGTGCCAGGCCATATTCTGTTCCCATAAGACCACACGCATGTATGAGTTGGTCCTGAAAGGCTTTGATGTTCAACTCTATTTATTGTACCATGCCTACCGCACGAAACACATTTAACCTTCGGGCATAATTCTGTACTGAAGTTGCTCCACACAACTGCTGAAGACGACAGCCGACTACGTAATTTCAAGTCTGGAATGAAGTATCCTCGGTTCACTCCTCTACCGAACTTCCTTTTAAGGAAAAGCTCTGGAGACTGCCTACTGCGTCCGCCCCTCAGAGGGACATCAAGGCCCAGAGCTTCCGCAGCTGTCGGAAGGCAAAATCCGTACTTGGTGGCCTGGCCGGCCTCGACCCGTGCGGGATGGGGGTCCTCACCACCGACTCCTGCGTTCGGTCCACTATTACCCGCCAGGGGGCGGGGCCTTGACTGAGACGACCACATCTGGTAACCTTGACGCCCAATTAGCAGGGGATCCCCAAAACGGCTCGGCCAATCGCCGCAGGCGAGCCAAGAAGAGACGTGACGTCAGGTGCGATTAACTCGGCGCGTCACCCCGACGTCAACCTCTCCTCTGTCGGACGTCCCGTCCCGAGCAAAACTCCGGCGACTTTGGGCCCCGCCCCCTCGAGGCGAAGGGCGGCCAATGAGGGCGGCTCTGTGGGGACGCAGGCCAATGAGCAGCGGCCGGGGCGGGGCGCGAGCTCGAGGGCGGGGCGGCCGGCGGCCGTGGAAGCCCGAGGTCTGGCTGCGCGCAGTCTATGACAGTACGTCAGCAGCGGGATGGCCGTAGCTGTGGCGGCGGCTGCAGGAGCCCGAGCAGCCGCGGCCGCAGTGGAGGCTGGAGCCCGAGCGGCGTCCGCGGTGGCACCCCGGGGCGTTTAAGATGGCGGCGGGGGGGGCGGCGGGGCTGCGGGAGGAGCAGCGCTACGGGCTGGCGTGCGGGCGGCTGGGGCAGGACAACATCACCGTGCTGCATGTGAAGCTCACCGAGACGGCGATCCGGGCGCTGGAGACTTACCAGAGCCACAAGGTGAGCGGCGGGCCAGGCGGCGGGGCGGCCGGGCGGCCGGGCGGGCGGCGCTCGGGGAGGCGGCGGCCGCTGCGCTTTCTGCCCGGCCCCTGGCGCGGCGCCGGTGGGGCGCTGGCTCCCGCTGCTGCCTCGGCGCCCGCGGAGGGGAGCGGAGCGGGGCCGGCCGGGGACGCCGACGCCGCGGTCCGGGGCGGCGGGGACTGGGGCGCGGGCGGCCGGGCGGCCGGGCGGGCGGCCCCTGGCGGCGGGGTCGGCCCGGTCTGGGCTGCGCCGCCGCTGCGGGACTTTCCGACGGCGCCCGCGGGGCTCCTGACTTGTTCGGTCCCGCGGAGAGACGTGCGGCGACCGCCCTCCCCACGGAGGGGGCGCGCGCAGCTACCGGTACGGACCGGGGGCCGGCGGTCCGAGTTGTCGGGGGGACGCCGAGGGGCGGTGACGCCGCAGAGCGAGGGGCAGCGGCGCTCCGTGGGGGTGAGGACGCAGCCTGCACTCTCAGGGACGTGGGGACACTGGCACCCCGCGTGTAGGCGGGAGTGTACACCGTGTACTCGGGAAGGCCGGGACACGGGCGCTGCGGGGAGGGGGAGGGGGCACACCTTGCACTCCCGGGGACTCCGGCGCTCTGCGTTGGGTTCCCGGAGACGCACCGCGTCCCGCGTGGCAGCGACCCTACACCACATCCCGGGAAGAGACACCAAAAGACCCAAAACGTAAGGGTTCCCGGGAACAGGACGGCAGGTTCTGGGGAAAGGGATTCTCGGAAGCTCGGCGTGCCCGAGAGGCGCACCGCGTCCTGTGCTGACTCGCCATCTGTAGACGAGGAGCGAGCCCGAAGGTTGCGGTGGGGGCACACAGGGCATCCTGAACAGACTCTGATCTCTTCCCGGGCCCCGGGGAGAAACCTGCGTGCCCCTCTCATGCCATACTCCGAGCGCCCGGCTCCACTTCTACGGGAGGAGGCTCAGAGGCACAAAACCCGCAGTTGGAGTCCAAACCCAGCAGCACTTTCACACTGAAAGAGTGGGGCACCAAAAAGACACTTAACTAGCTGGGGGTACAAGGAAGCCGATTGTGGACGTGGAGTAGGGAGACGAAAGTGGATATATTGTCGAAGGGAAAGCTATACCATATGTGGGACCAGTGACATTTTGTTCAGAGAGACAGAAAGAGCTACACCCCGCGGGGCTTTCTGAAATAGCTCAGTGCCTACTCAAGAATATATTCCAGTTTGTCTCAAAAAACAGGCACAGTTCGGCAGAGGGACACCCGACTTAGACCTCACATACTTAGATAAAAGTGGAGAAAAGAATTAACATCTGTTGAGCTCCCACTAGTGCCAGGCACTTTAAATGCATACCGAGAAAAATAGTCTTAAGCAAAGCCACCAGAGAGGCAGAAACCTGGGCCAGCAGAGGCTCCCACACACATGCATATACACGGAGGAGGGAGGGCACAAACAGTTGTGTACATTTTGGGAGCATGTGAGTTCACATGACAGGGTATTTTATAAGCAGAAAAGGGAAATTCAGAGCATACTCTCAGGAGGCTCCCAAAGAATTGGTTGGACACATGTTATGCACAGAGAAGCATATGGTGAAAAGTAGTCACAGGTTTTGTGGGGGATGGAGAGAGGGCAACAGGGAAGAGTGCGAGCACAGAGAGAAATACACCTTCGCAATGCCCTGGCAGAGGACCTCAGACGTGGCCAGGAGGCCAGTAATACAGCCACCAGTAAAGACCCAGAAAGAAATTTCAAACTGAATGTGCCAGGAGCTGCTCTCCAGACAGGTTCACAGGCAAGAAAGAGGCCAGCACCAGCATGGAGTGGGAGGCCCATCTGGGGAAAGCCAGATGTACAGGCAAGCACGGGGGCCAAGGCTGACAGTGGAGAGAAATTCAGCCCTGCAAGATGGAGCGATAAGGTTGTGGGTTCTAAGGAAAGGGCATAGGAAGGAACGGAGTGGGAAGAAGGTAGGTCGGGGTGTAAGAAGAGGAGCTTAGGCCCCAGCCAACAACAAAACAGACCTGGGGATAGGAAAGGCTGCAGTAGAGTGGGTGGGGAGTCCCTTTGGGAGACCACAGGCAAACCGCGCAGTTGAACAGTGATATTACACCACACTCTGTCGGGAGTGGAAGACAAGAGAAGGTGTTGCCCAGGATAACTGGAGGGACAGAGAAGCCCCAGTGTCCACTGGTCTGCATGTCCCCTGAAGCCCTAGAAGGGAGTTTGTTTTCTTGTGTTTGTGTGGCCTTGGCTTCTGCCTGGTGTTTCCACAGGGAAGTTCAGTTTTGCAGGGCGTTTAGAGTGGTCAGCTCACCTCTGTTTACATGTCAGTATCTTTCCAGATCTAAAATTACTTCACTGTCAACCCTCTACTTAGTTGATTATTTTTATTTTTTAATGTTGTTTGTTTTAATTAAGTACTAAAGTCGGTGGCTTTGTTCTTAACTGTCCTTAGTGCCTAGTTCTGTCCTCACTCGTTTTTCCATTCTGGCTTTTAAATTAATGGATCGGATCAGTCACGTGTCTCTACTTTTCTAAATGTGAAGCCTGGTTGGTTAAATTAGCCTTAGAATTCCCATTCTCCTGAAAACCTGGTGATGGAAACAGTGGTGTGCTGTGGCGGGAGGGTTGAATAAGCTGACGGAGCACTTTGTTTTGGGTGCCGCCCTGTCCCTGGGTTGGCAGCCCTGCCCTTAGTTGTGTCACTTAAGGGATACTTTTTTTTTTTTTTTTTTTTTTTTTTTAAGGAACGCTTGTTAAGAGGCTGGGAAAATGGAGTCTAACCTGGGGTGAAGATGACAGACCTGTTGTAGGGAAATGGGGAGGAGATGCAGCGCTGAGGACTCTTCTCACCACCACTGATGGCAGGCTTCTCTGAATACAGAGCTTGAGCCGCCCAGGGGCTTGCCTGGGTGTCTTTCCTGGTTCAGCCAGACCAGGGCTCCCCACATGGCACAGAAACGGTTTCTGGCAGCGGGCATCTGCCTGACCCCTTTACTCCGCCAGTGCAAGGGTATTTATTTGGTCTTTTTCACTTCCCATCCTAAGAAGTAATTGCTGTTGGAGACTGTTGGCTTGTGGTAGATAATGGAAAAGTTGGGGGTAGTTAAGCTTATCATCTCTCTGGGCTGGGGGCGATTTTTATTTCTTACATAAACTTGCTCCTGTACTAGTAGAGAAGGGTACTTGATGGCAAATAGTTACCAAGAAGCTTTGACTTAATAAAAGGGATGATGAATTTTTTTAATGACTTTCTAAGGGCCAACAGTGTTAACAACTTTATTTGCTAAATTAAGTGCCAAGAGTTCTTTTTGTCCATATTATTTTATCTGTTTGATTTGCTCTTCTAAATAATCCACTTGGCATGGGGCTTCACAGAAGTCGAGTTAGGAATTTAGAAGCTATGATGTAGGCAAAGTGTATAACTCTCTAGATATAATCAAGCACAAGTTCTGGGTTCTCAGGGCTCACGGAAACAGAATGTGATAGAGATACTGAAATCTTGGTTTTCACAGATCACAATTCTTCATTGTTTCATAACACAGAACTTCATTTGCCTTCATTATTCAAGTTTTCTATTTTCAGAGAAATTTGGAGAATGTGAATGAGCGTGCTGGAAGATGCAGGTGGAATGAATGGCTGCTGGAATATGGAACCAGTTTCAAAAGTGCTTATATATAAAATAATAACTGGAAGGTTATTTTCATGATTTACAGAAAACGTATTTTAATACGGGTATCTAGAATGTCAAGCTTTGTCTAAACTTAGATGACTTTGAATTAAAAGGACAAAGAACAAAGTCATCATAAATTACAGCTTTATGGTCTGTGATTGTGTGGTGTGCCTGTGCTCAGCATATGTGAGAAGAGCTTATATTACTATTGTGTATTTCCCCCAAATGTCAAACTATATATAAAATTAAAATACATTTTAGCTGACTTTCTTACTAATACAGCCTTCTTTCTTTTGACATTTTAATAATATACTTATATAATAAAAAAAGATCTCAAACCACTGTTTTTAGATTTTGTTATTGCTGAGCCCATCAATTTGGTCTTTTTTTAGATTCCCCGGGCCTCACATTGAATGTAGGGCCTCACATGTGCTAGGCAAGCACTCTCTCTACCACTGAACTGTAGCCCCAACCCCTTTTGGAAAAAGAATCTCACGCATTCCAGGCTGGCCTAGAAAATGCTATATAGTTAAGGGTCGCCTTGAACTTCTGATCCTCTTGCCTCCACCTTCCAAGTACTAGGTTTGCAAGCTGTTTGAAGTAGTGTTGGTTTGCAAACATGGGCTTTCTTTGTGCTAGGCCAAATACTCTACTCCCAATTGAGCTATATTCTCCTGTTTCTTTCCTGGTTTTGAGACAGGGCCTTACTGAGTTGTTAGGGCTGGCCTTGAACTTCTCTATAGCTCAGGCAAATCCCAGTGAGTTACTAGAACTGGCCTTGAATTTACTCAGTAGTTCAGGCACACCTTGAACTTGTAACTCCCTTCCCTCAGCCTTTTATAAAAATGTTCCCTTAAAGCTTCAAAAGGAAGCCAGGTGGTGATGGCAGCCCATGCCTTTAATCCCAGCACTCAGGAGGCAGGGGCAGGTGGATCTCTGTGAGTTCCAAGACAGCCAGGGCTACATAGAGAACCCTGTCTCAAAAAACAAGAAACAAAAGCCTTCAGAAGTGGTTGGCTCAAATAGTATTATGCTTTCTCAACTACAGCATAAATGTCTAACATGGCTGCCTTCAGGAGCGTAGATATTCGTTTTGTGTCCCTGAAGATCAAAGAGCAGCTGCCTTTGTGTAGGAATCACTTAATTCTTTTGTCAGCTCTATTGGCTTGAAATTATTATTATTATTTTGCTTTGATTATTGTCATTTAGAAAAATGTTAGTTTGAAACTTTTTTACAAGTGTACTTAATTTTGAGTGGAGTTCATTATCTGTATTTTTAAAATCATGCATTTGAACATGTCAAAACATATGCTCTTGTTAGCCTGCTATGTCATTGTCCTTCATGGAAGCTCCAGGTTGTGTGTCACGTGATCTTTTTTTCTTTAGCCCTTGCTTCAGCAGGTGGTAGGACAAGCTTCCACCCTGAGGCTTTCTTCCAGATAAATTTTTCAGCAATTGATTCAGTGTGGGTTAAGACACAGGAAATAGGGGGGCTGGAGAGATGGCTCAGCAGTTAAGAGCACTGGCTGCTCTTCCAGAGGACCCAGGTTCCATTCCTGGCACCCATAGGACAGCTCAAAACTGTGTGACTCCAGTTGTAGGGGTTGGACAGCATCACATAGACATGCCTGCAGACAAAACAGCAATGTGCACAAAATAAAAAGAAATAAATCATTTTTTAAAAGACACAAAAAAATAATCACCCCATGCTTCTTTCTTGCTCCCAAATAATTATGTCTGTTACTTTTCAACAGTCTGCTGTGTAAATCCAGCTGCCACCTTGGGGTCTAGACTTGTGCCACAGCAGTGCCCGTGTTGTCGGGTGTTACTGAGTAATACCGTGAGGTTTGCTGTAGATTCCATTATTTGGTTTCAAAAGTGTAGCTGGATTTCACTTAATTCAAATGTTCCTACTTCTAGACCCATTTTCAGTCAGTCCTTGAGCTTCACATGCTGTTATTTTTTAACCAAGGAAAGATAACTTCATGCCCCAATTCTGTATCACTTGAAAAGTTTATCCAAATGCTCAGTTCTCAGTGCAAAGGAGAGTGCTCCTTCCTGAAGAAAAATAATAGCCAGATTGCCTAAAAAGATAGCCAGGGGACCTTGGCACCCAGATTGGGAAGAGAGAAAAAGATCATATGTGAAGGCTTGGAACATGTTCAAGAAAAGAATTTAAAAGGAGTATAGCATTCTTGGAATGGCTTCCAGGGAGGCTTACCAAGGACAGTCCTTAGGTTCAGCCTTTCCGTTTGCTCCTTTCACACTCAGGGAAGACTACAGAGGCTGTGCTGTAGCACTTGCCAGGCAGTTGGTGATAGGGCCAGATGAAGTCAGTGCTGGGTCATTTTTCGTAATTTGCAGTGAACCTTTTCTTTGCCATAAGGATGCTCTGGAACTGGCACCATCATCCAGCCATTTGGGGATAAATGTGGAATGTTTGAGAAGATAGCTCTGAAATACGGTATGATGGTCATTTCTGCTTTTACAATAAAGTGGGGGAAAGCATATAATAGAGCCCCACATTTGACTCCCTTACACACCACACGGCTGTATAGAACATTTCCTATGACCTAAGCAGAAATATAGAAAAGCCAGTCTGGAAGATAGTATAATTTAATGGTTGTGTTTCTACTGCCAAATTAAAGCTAAAAGACATGGCATAATTCAGGTCAGGTTCACCAGACAGAACTCCTTTCTCTGTCTTTGTTTTATTAATGTTTTTTCATCTTTTTAAAAACTGTCCTTTCATCTTCCCCTAAATTTCTACCATCTGTAATTCCTGCTGTGGTGTTAGGGCTCTTGTGAATAAGTTAAAACTTCAGAAAGCACTGGTTTAAGAGTTTCTACTAGTACTTTGCCGTCATAGTCCAAACCTCTCTCAAATTGCTGTGGCTGTGTAACAGAAGACATGGGAAAATCGTATTAATCTACATGCTACTTAAAAACTCATGAGTCAGATCAGCACCTTGCATTGACCTCTGTTCTGCGGACATTTGGCTACTGGCTTCATAGTAATTACATCATTAGGCTAGCATGGACTTCCTTGCTTCCTTCAGTCTTTTGTATTATTAGTTTAGAAATAAGCCTTGGGTGTTAAAGGACTTGAGCATTAAGATTTTTGGTGACTAGAAACTGGTCTGGGGGACCACATCTCCATCATACCAAGTGTCATAGGTAAGGAAGGAACAGTGGTAGAAAAGCTGGGGCAGTTTCTGCTAATTGCCAGAAAGAACCTGTTTCTCTTAAGCCCGAGTGAGGGAGGAAAAAACAGCTGGGTTTAAGGGCGTACCAGCAGGTTGGAGCAGGCTGATTATCTTACTGAGTAGTTTGGACTTTGTTCTTCATTACTGTGGGGAGACTGAGTGGAAATTTAAGGTGCCCTGAGTGCTGCTTTAACATGCTGGATTTGGTGTTTGGGACTATAATGTGAATCTGGAAGTAAGGAGATGAGTTAGGAAGGGGTGTGGTGGTCCGAGCCAGAGATGACTGTGCAGTCTGTGCTAGGTCTGTTGGTGTTTATTAGAGATGAACAGAGTCACTAGACCTTAGATTTTTAAACGAGGAAGAGCATGTTGGGATTTCTTGGCATTGATAATAATCAAGGTACCTTAGTCTTTAAAAAAAAAAAAAAGGAAAGTCAAAAACAGGAGCTTGAGATGGAAGTGGGTGGGAAGTAGGAGAGCTAAGGCAATAAGTATCATTTTTGGTGAAAACTCATTCCGTCTTGTTTGGTAATCGAAAGACATTGGTTGATTAGATAGTCTATATTTAAAAATAAAGATGAGAGCCGGGCAGCGGTGGCGCCCGCCTTTAATTCCAGCACTCGGAAGGCAGAGCCAGGTGGATCTTTGTGAGTTCAAGGCTAGCCTGGTCTACAAAGTTGAGTTCCAGGACAGGCAGGGCTACAGGAATTAGAGACCCTGGGGCGGGGGGGGGGGGGGGGGTAAGAGGCCAGGAGAGGGAGGGGGGGAGAGGAGAGGAGAGGAAAGGAGGAGAGGACAGGGGAGAGGAGAGGAGAGAAAGAAAATATGAATCCAAGGCAGATAGGTTTGTTTAATATATCATGCCTGATCCTTTATAGGATGGAAATTATGGATGTTGTTGATGTTTTAAGGAAAATTGAAATTAGAAAAAAAAATGGTTTGAATAGAGTTCTTACACTTTTGCTTGTATTTTTATAGACTTCCTTTATTCAATAATCTCTATAAATTGCCCTTAATATGGCTATCATAGGACATAGATAATATGAAAATCAAATTTGACTTTAGCCTGAAATTCAGAACTTCCGTTGTTTCTGACATTAGTGACTACTGAAATTAAGTAATTCTGTATAACATACCTGGGTTAACATTTTAAGTGTCATTCTTAAATACCCTAATTTCTGAAGGCTGAAGGCCCTGAATATGCCAGCACTACTTCCAGATTACTCCTCACTGTTTTGGTGGGTTATTTTGGTTTGGGCTCTGGGAGTAGAATTAAGTACTTCCTTGCTGTACCATTGAGCTGTACCCCATGGAAACACTTACACTCAGGGAAAAGAGAGGGGATAGGGGAGTGGAGGGGGGGAGAGGAGAGGAGAGAATATGTGTTGATTCCTTAATTGCTTGTCTCTGAGTATTAAACACTGTGATGAATAGATTCAGTGTTCTTGATTAATGGAGGTAACCTTGGCTTGGGGACTATTGGTCAATAGCAAGCTTGTTGAAGGGTGTAACACCATGCTTGAACTTTTCTTGTAAGATTTGCCTTGAGCAGGGGTTTTCAACCTTCCTAATGATGTGACCCTTTAATATAATTTCTCATGTTGTGGTGATCCCCCAACCATAGAATTATTTCATTGCTGCTTTATAACTGTAACTTTGCTACTGTTATGAATCATAATGTAAATATCTGTGTTTTCTGATGGTCTTAGGTGACCCCAAAGGGGTATCAACCCACAGGTTGAGAACTACTGGCCTAGATATTTTAATATTCTTAACTGGGTACCTAACTGTTAGTGTATCTTTAAAGTTTTTATTATATCTATTTATTTATTGTATGTTTGCCTGTGGATATGAGTGATCAGGGCACACTTGCAGAGATCAGGGGACATTGTGTGAGTCAGTTCTCTCCTTCCACCATAAGGGTGCTAGGGATCAAATCTAGGCTGTCAGACTTGGTGGCAAGTACCTTTACCCAATGGGCCATCTCAGTAGCCTGTGTGTATCTTTAAGTAATAGTATCATTGCTTCTGGTTCCATGTGAGAAACCATGCTGCCTGAAGGGATCGGGAGAGGTACCCATGTCATAAAAAACTCAGTTGTATTTTTTTTCCTGTAATGAAAGATTAAGAAAGAGGAACAACAGGTACAACTACCAAATACAGATTTTTTTTTTCATTCTGTAAACATTTTTATTCATCTTCTGACCTACCTAGACATAGAATGAGTTACTAGAGATATGAAACTAAGTAGGACATGGATAGCCCTTGCCATCACTAAAGTGGTTGTCATGTATAGAAGTAAACATGTGGACACACACACACACACACACACACACACACACACACTCGCCTGTGTTAAAGGGGAACTATCAAAAGGGAGAAAGTATATGTATGGAGATGAGTGGTGTCTTCACTTGTCATCTGCTGAGCGTACTGTCTTTACCACACCCTTGAAAGTGTACCTGACCAGGTGTCCTATTTCCAAACATCTCCACCTTTATCTTCCCACAATCAAGGCAGTCTGGGAAGATTGGCTCTCCGTCCAGCTGACCATATCTCTATATTAAAAACAGTCGTAGGATTTTCCTCCCTCTCTTCTCTTTCCTCTGCTGTCCATTCTCTGCTTAGATCGTCCCTGCATGTCTTTGCAGGTCCCAGCTCTCCTGCCTATTCACTCTCTCTAGGTGAGTCCATTTAGTTCTGAGGATTTAAATAGCAGCTATATACTAATAAATTGCAAATCTCCAGATCACACCTTTTTAAAGTGGCTGTAGTGGTATATGGCTATAATCCCAGCACACAAGAAGAGAGGCAAGAGGATCAACACAAACTTGACTCCAACCTTGTCTACATAGCAAGTTGCCTAGCTCAAAACTAACTATAACAACAAAACAACAACAAAAAACTTTATTGGCCATGAATGATGTTACACGCCTTTAACTCCAGCACTCAGGAGGCAGAGGCAGGTGGATCTCGATGAGTTTGAGGTCAGCCTGGTCTGCAACATAGTGAGTACCAGGACTGCCAGGGCTACATTGTGAGAATCTGTCTTCAAAAACAAACACAATAACAAAGAAAAAACCAAAAAAGCAACGCTCTATTCAGCTTTAGGCATTTTATTCATCAACATTTAATAGGCACTTAAAATTTGTAATCAAATACAGCTCTTCTACTGCTTGACAGTTCGATCATTCACATAACTAATTTTAGTGATTTCACCGTTCACCATCTTCCCTCTGACTTGATTTCACTTTTTGATCTGGTACCACCTGAATGAACCCCATTTCAGGTAATGACCACATTTTCCAGTTGTCTAGAACTTAACTCATAGCCCTTGATTTGTCTCTCCTTTTGGTATGTTTGATCTATCATCAAGTCCTGTCAGTCTTAAAATATCTGGAATCTGACCCCAGCCATTACCACCATTCCACTGCTAGCCCCATCACCGCTCTTCAGGACCATATCCCTGGGCTGGCAGCTGGCCTCTGGGCTTCCGCTGTTCTCCCCATGGTCTGTTAGACCAGCCTCCAGAGTGGTCTTTAAAAACACAGAATATGATCGCAAACTGTCCCAGTGTCAGCTCCTATAATGGCTCCCTTTGTGACTTAGCTGCTACAGATATTTTAACCTTGTTCTGTTTCACTACTTCTATTCCAACAATCATGATTCCTAGGGAAAGGCTCTATTATTATATTAAAGGTTATATTTGGCATTAAGCTTATACAGTTATAAAGCCAACATTCGGTTCCTGTGGGGAAATGATGGGATTATGCTTCAAGTGTTGGAGAAGTCTGGGTCACAGTAATTTTTTGGCTGGTTTTCCAGGTTAGACTCTTGTCTTCCATGTTCACTTAAGAGCTGTTTCAAATCCTAAGATTTAAGACGATGTATTTTTTAAATTTGGCCTGCATTAAATACAGTTTTTCAAAAGCTCTATTTCAAAACAAGGACTGCATTATGTAGATTTTTTTGGGGGGGTGTCCTCTTCTTACTTGAATTTTAGTTATTTCACTCTTTTTGGGGGGGGGTAATCTAGGTGTAATAGCTAAAGAAATTAATACTTTAAATACTGTGTAATCTTGGTTCTCCCAAATAGGTAAAAAGAGGGTTTCTCTTTCTTCCCATCTGAGGTTGGATTGACTCACTAGACAGAACAGTAGATTGGATTTGTGAAGCTTAGTGACTCTAACACCTCTTAAGGATTTGAGGCAAAGAAGGGTGTGTGTGACTTTTTTATTCAGCTCCCAAGAAACCTGAGCTTTGCTTCTGTCTGTCCCGTGCAGGTCATGTCAGAACCCAGCGTTACCCAAAAAGACTATTGTCACTTAGTATAGTTTTGTAGTAAATGATAGAGTTCTTTTATGGCTCTGATGTATTTTTGAGTACTTGGAACTATATGGACATACATATCTTTGGTCATAGATCTTGTTGTAGCTTCAGCTTGAAATGGTGACAGGAAGAGTTACCTGACTTCTAGTGTTTCAGTGTTGTCTACACCAGTTTCTTAAACCTTCTTCACTCATGACCCTTTTTTGTCCAAAAACCTTTTTACATGCCCCTAGTTTATAAATATTAAATTAGATATATAAATCGAACATTGATGATAAATTATACAGAAATCTACCTTTTTGTTTTAAGACAGTTCTTTTGTATATATAATTAAATTTATTAAAACAAAATTATTTGTATTTATTAATGTATGATTGGATGCTTGTTTTTACACAAAGAATTAAAATTTTAACAGAATCTTTGATACTGCAGGATGTAAACATCTTCAAAGTTTTTTAGAGTTGGTCAGTATTTTTAGTTTAAAATTGTCAGTGCTAAGAGCACATAGTATAAAATGATAGCACTATGTTACAGCCATTTTAGAAATTGCTGGAAATCCTAACCTAATCCCAAGTCAAGAGTCTTTGCTTTCTGTAACTAAACGTTTCCATCTCAGTAAGAGCAGAAAACTTTTTTTGCTGTAGTATATACACCAAAAAGCACTACAGTTCCTAACGTACAGCACTTTTGAATATGAGCTGAGATATTTCAAGTAGTGTCCATTGACATTGTGTAAAGTGACAGCATGCACAATGCATAAATGTATCTGTCATGTGTTCAGAGCCCAAGCTGCCATGCAGTCATGTATTCCAACACAGTGAGTTTGATTTTCATAAATGAAAATAATTTTTATTATTGAACGATCAGAAACCTTTTACTGTTAAAGATTTTTGCACCCCTCCCCTACATTCAATTATACAACCCCATATAAGAGATCATGACCCAGGTTTTAAGAAGCCAGGGTCTATTTCTGTTCTGTTTTGTAAGTTGTGTACAGGCTTGGATTAAGGGATAAATTCGGTGAAACTGCTAAGAGATTAAGAGACTCTTTTGATTAGTAACATCAAAAGTCATTTTCCTTGCTATTTCCAATCTGCCCTTGTGCTTCTTGGCTGGATGTAGACATCAAATCGCTATCTTGCTTATTGCTCAGATGATGCTCAGTTCAACCCTAGAGCAGTGGTTCTCAACCTGTGGGTCTCAACCCCTTTGCACACCTCTGTCTACAAAAATATTTACATTAAATTCATAACAGCAAAATTACAGTTATGAAGTAGCAACTAAAATTTATGGTTGGGGGGGATCACAACAACATGAGGAAACTGTTTTAAAGGGTCACAGCATTAGGAACGTTGAGAATCACTGCCCTAGAGTTACTTGTTTTTTTTTTAAAAGAGCTACGTGCTGCAAATATTTAATTAAAGCTAAAGAGCAAAGAATGAAGCTCCATCAAAACCCATTCCTAAATGGAACTGAATGAAAAAGGAAAAGGAAACGAACATGACTGCACCTAGGTGTGGTGGAGGAGAAAGTTTATTATAGATATATGGGAGAGCATAGCCAGAGGCAGAGACATCTGAGAGTCCAGAGTGGACATGACCCTGAGCCAGATAGAGGGGGGAGAGAACCAGCTGCAGCAGCCTGGATGCCCAAAGATACAAGAAAGGGCAACCAAAATGTTTGTGTTATATGAGGAAGGGCAGCCCAGCCCCCTGGGCCAGAGAGTAGTTCAGGGTAGGAGCAGTGGGGCAGGGGCATGCTAGCTAAGAGGGCCTGTTAACAGGCAGAGTCTGAGGGATGCTGGGAGAACATGGCAGCCCGAGTCTGCTTTGATAGTTAAATAGGCACCTGGGCCCTTTGTCCTGGGTTTGAAACTTAACAGGAATGTGTTTAGTGAATTAAGCATTATTGTAAAGCATGCTGTATATCATATTGGGCCACCTAGAATTATCTTTTGAAATTGACTTGCACTTTATATTTTATTTATTTGTTTATTATTTTTAGACAGTGTTCTCTGTACAGATCTGCTGTCCGGGAACTCACTGTGTAGACCAGGCTGGCCTCAAACTCAGAGATCCACCTGCCTCTGCCTCCTAAGGGCTGTGATTAAAGGCATGTGGCTGCACCACCACCACCACCACCACCTGGCTTTATATTTTATTTTAAATATGTGATGATTTGAGCATTATTCCTTTTCGTGTGTGTGTGTGTGTGTGTGTGTGTGTGTGTGTGTGTGTGTGTGTGTGTGTGTGCGCGCGCGCGCGCGCAGACACCCACACAAATCTCCCATGCAGGCATGTAAGAAGACCAGAGTTTGACATCAGATGTCTTCCTTAGTCGCTTTTCTACTTTATTTATTTATTTATTTGGAGGCAAAAGTGCTTGCCAAACCTGGAGCTCAAGGTTGCAGTTCATCAGGCTAGCCAGTCAGGTCCTGAGATCAGCTGTCTCTGTCTCCAGTGCTGGGGTTACAGGCATGTACGACTATGCCTGGCTTTTTTGTGGGTGGTGGGTATCTGAATTCAGGCCCACATGTGTGCACAGTAAACACTTTACCCACTGAGCCATCTGCCCAGCCCTGAACATAGCTCTTTTAATAGTATCTAGGCAAAAAATCAAACAAGCAAACAAAAAAAATCCCACTGGGACAAAAAAACTAACATGTTTGAAATATCTGCTTAGAGTACCTTTTTTGTTTTTGTTTGTTTTTTTCTTTTGTTTGTTTGTTTTTTGTTTTATGAGCCAGGGTTTCTCTGTGTGTAGCTCTGGCTGTCCTGGAACTCCCTTTGTAGACTAGGCTGGCCTCGAACTCTAGGAGGTCCGTCTGCCTCTGCAGGGATTAAAGACCTGTGCCACCACCACCCAGCCAAGCATCATTTACTTTAGAACGTCAATTCCTGATAGCAAGCCTAGTTTGGAATGGTCATGTTAATAAGTATGTGTATGTGTATAAAATTCACTTTGCTTTAGCAGACAGTGGGGTTATGGGACGTATTCTGAGAGTGCTAACTTAGAGGTACAGAGGAAGGCCTTTATTTGGTTGCCAGGTAATAAATGCCTGAAATGGGCCATGAACCTCCAACGGAGACTAAAAGCTTAATTTGAGGGAGTCCGGGGCAGAGTGACTGGAGTGGATGACTGCTAGCCTTGGAGCCACCTGATATCATTTTCTCTGGTGACTGATACTCCAGCTATCAACACACCTTATCATTCCACCTTGGGTTCTTCAGGTTCACCAGTTCCTAATGGCTTCAAATGCCAGTCATACTAATTGAGTCATTTATCATGACTTCCAGAGTATTCTAAAGCATCCCCTTGGAACTGTTTTCAAAGCCATTTTCCCAGCCTTCCCCTACCCTAATCCATCTCCCTTCCCATGTTTTAAAAGCTGCCTTCCTTAAAAAAAAAAAAAAAAAAAAAAAAAACCTTTTTTTTTCAGATCACTTTCTTACTCAGGAAAGTGCTAGCCTCTAATTGTTATCACCTTGAAGACAGGCTCAGGCGGCATCAGAGAGGGAGTAAGGAGGGGTTGGAATAAGGTTATTCAACAGGGTGATACATTTTTTGAGCAGAGTCCTTGAAGTTTGACATTTAAGTTGTCTTACCTACTCTGTGGCAGACAGGAACTAAACACAAAGACACATCAAGGACAGGAGAGCACAGGCAGGAGTCACGGCTCTAGTTTCTGTCCTTCCTTCTGTTCTGTGCAGAAGACCTACCATCTGCCCACTGAGTGGCCATCCTTAAAAAAAAAAAAAAAAAAACTTTCCCTTGAGCATGTTTTTCTAATCAGCTACTCAAGATCTACCCTTCCCATAGTCCCTTTGGCTTTTCTAGTATCTGTTCTAAGTCATATGCTCTACTTCCTTAGAATTCTGACTCTGTTTCCTGGTAAACTTAAAACCTAGTGCTTGGTCATTCTCAGGTTTCTCCCTCCAAAATCGTGAACTCTGGCATGGAGAGTTAGGCCCCCATGCTCTCATATCTCCCACAGCAGATGTGTGTAGATGAGAAAAGTAGGATGAAATAAGACGCTAAGTCCTAGGTTCTGTTACCAGCTGAGTTATTAATGGAACACAGGACCAGGAATGGAGGAGAGGACATCAGCTGTGATTTCTGGGTCTTCTGAATTTGGAATTCTGTGATTCTGATTGCAAGTAATTGACTAACAGAATATGATGTGGGAGAGTGAGAAGAACTTGTAAGTTAATTCTGGGGTTGTGAGTCTCCAGAGCCAAGAAGCCATTGCCAGAAAAGTAGGAGGGTTGCCAGCTTGGTCACAGAGTTATGTTAGTGCTTGTCAGTAGTGAATGCTTGCTGCCACTGGGTCTCTAATGACTGTCCTGTAGGCAGTAATAAGCAGCCATCTTCTGGAAGACAGCTGAGGAATGGAAAAGAGATCCAGTTGTCATGGTACAAGTGTAGCAGGCCTGCAGGGTGGGGCTGATCTAGAATGAGGAAATGGCAGGTTCTAGCTTTTGAAATAAGGGCTGGTATCTCTTAGCACAAGAAGAGGGAATATGCAGTGGAGAAGTCAGCAGTTTGAAAGTAGTTTGCATTTAAATGGCACAGAGCAGTTGATGAACTTGATGGAGAATTTCAGCTGCAGCAAGTGAGTCAGGAGTGCAAGCTGACCCTGATCCGCCTCCAAGGGAATGTTGAGTGCTGTAATTAGGGGAGTCCAGAAGGCAGGAGTGAAGGAAATGCTGAGGACTCCCAAAATACTATGGAGGGCCACCCTAATTCCACACAGAGGGGCTCCACAGGCTCTGTGCTCATGGTTTATTTACTTCAGGAAGTGTAAGTTTAGCCATGGAAGAGAGTTTGGGGTGAGATTATCCCATGAAAGAAAAGTAGTCCATACTTTTCTGTTTTCATGAGAGCCTATGAATTAGAATGAGTCATCATTGACTTTTTTTCTTCCAAATCAACAATTATCTTTTAATCTTTCTTTTTTTTTAAAGAATCTTACTTTTCCTATACCAAGAAGTAAATTTGTCACCTGAAAGCTTTATGATTCTTTCCCTAAGTCTGAAATTTTATCACCTTATGGGGTAGAACTGAAATACCATTCTAGTGTAATATTTCCCTAGGACATTATCCATTTTTATAAATAATAACACCACTTTATTTTATATTCTGATATTCCCATCGTTACAGAAAACCCATTCTTTCTACCCTCTTTACTTTGTTAAAAGTCTGCAAAGGCTTTGGGAATAACAGAAGGGGTGTGTGCTGTACTGAGTGGGACCCAGGGGTGGGAGGGTGGAGTGGGGGGCACGTAGATGCTTCTCTGTTTATTTCAGGCAGAAATGAGACAGACAGCACTTTTTATTTTTGTTCATTGGGTTTAAATGTCAGGGAATGAAAGGTACTTAACAAGCTGATGTGTTTCTATTAATAATATTCAAGTCTATAATTTCCCTGTGACTCTCTTAATAATTCGGAAAGCCTTCCCTTAAAACATAGACTGGGGATGCCTGGAAATGGTGGCAAATATTTGCCAATACAGCTATTCCTCCAAATGTACAGCTCTGTGATAAAATGTTAGTTACCAAAATAAATAAAAAAATTTTTTTAAATCGCCAAAGCAGTTCTCAAGAAATTATACTCTCCTAGTGAGGATTCTGTGAGCGAATTGGCAGCCTTTTTGACTCTTAAGTAAAAACTAGTCTCTGACAAAATGGAGAGAGGGATGGAGAACTACAGTTGATTCCTGGATATTTAAAATTTTACATTTATGTTGTTATGTTGTGTGTGTTATGACGTTCTGTTGTGTTCTTTTCAAAGTTCCTCCATTTATCCTTTCCCTTTTCCCTCTCCTATCAAAAATGGGAAACTAAGAATTTTTTTTATGAAAGATTGAATTAGTATTTTTTTTCTTGCAAATCATGTCAATCAGCTTGCAATCATGATTGCTATACTGCCAAAATGTACTTTTTGGTTGTATTAACTATAGAAATGTAAGCAGCTCATCAATACTTCTTAATGTAATTACTGTCAGCATGTAATAAAAAGAATTTCTTTCATATTGTGAGATGAAGAAAACACATAGATTTGAGGTTTAATTATTTAGTTCTGTGTCATAGTAACTAAAGTTTACTTTCTTTTTTTATAGAATTTAATTCCTTTTCGACCTTCAATTCAGTTCCAGGGACTCCAAGGGGTGAGTACTGTCAATTTAGGAAAAACAATCTAATTGTCGTATTTCCATAAAGCTTTAAAATTTTGCTTCCACTTTTACTGTCAATATAATCAATCACACGTTTTGTGAGCTTCATGACTAAATGAGTTCTGTCGTGGTAGAAAACAATTCAGCGCCAGTTACAGAGTTTCTTGCATTTGAACCTTTTCATTGAGGATTAAATATCACGATTTTATGGAAATATATTGTATTTACCACAACTAAACAAAGAATTTCATGCAAGTTAGTACTACAGTGTGGTAGCCCACAGAGGTTTCCTAGTGAGATCTGAGCTTGCTGTACCCAGCAGGACTACATAAGAGGATGATTGGACCATGGCCCTGGGTACCACGTGTTTGGTAGGGTCTACACTTGGCTGTATCTAGCAAGGGGGAGGTCCTTTGCCTCGCCCCTTGGCATTGTTATAAAAAGCCCTTTTGAATAAAGTTCTGGGCTGGTGGATATTGACCCAGGCCCTCCCGAAGCTATCCTGTGTTTCTGTCTTTCCTCTCGCCATCTAGGTCTCTTAGTCTATCTGATAATTCCTCATTCCTCTCTCCTCCACCTAAGAACCCTTCAATAGGTAGGAGCAGGTTGGAGCTGGACTCCCACACTACATAAAATGTAGCTGTGTGCTTAATCTCTTAATTTTACATGGTAGGGAATTAAATGTATAAGTAGAGAATGAGCTTTGCTAATATAGGCAGTTTTGTATGTCTGTTTTATTCTACACTCAGGATGTAGCTTGGAGGTGGTATGTACCAAAGCCAATGAGCATAATATATAACTTTTAATTAAGTGGACCTGTGAATTTTGTGTTGTTAATAGGTATAGCATTGGTGTTACCTTTTTTTTTTAGATTTATTACTTTTATTTTATGTGTATAAATGTTTTACTTGTGTGTATATATGTGCATCACATGCATGCTTGGTGCACTTGGAGGTGAGAAGAGGGTGGCTGGAGTTATGGATGGTTGTGAGACACCATGTAAGTAAATGCCTAGAATGGAACCTGGGTTCTCTTCAGAAGCAGCAAGCCATCTCTTCAGTCCTAGTATTATTTTTTAATTGTTGCTATTGATATTTAACATTAACAAACTAAATAGATGTTTAGTTTGCTTCCTTGCTTGAATTAATAAGTATTTTTATTCCTATATGCTAGCTATAGCTTGGCCATTTGGATTACCTATAAGTGGACTTTCGGGCTTCCAGAGAAAAGACAAGCTCAAGGAGGAGGGTCATGAGCTTGATCACTGTAAATCTACTTAATTGTGATGTTTTGTAACATCAGAAATATGAAAATGTGCCTGTATAAATAAATGCAGTCTTTCCAAACATTAGAATTTGAAAATCTTTGGAGCCCGACTACTTATATCATTCAGTGGACTAAGAGTCCAGTATTTCTGATTCTTTTGTGTAATGCTAACTTGAAGGAGATGTTTGTGTGGATGTCAGCCTTACAATGAAGCCCTTTTTCCCTCTTAGTAACTAAGTGTTCATGGATAGGATCCTATTGAAACAAGCATTCTTCTGAATCTGTTGTATAGCCTTCTAGGTGGGGATTACTTACTGTATGCTGATTCTATACTTGAGGGGTTCAGTTGCTTTTTTTAAGGCTTCTGGAGTTTTCTGCACACTTTAATGGCATCAGTAATATTTGGAGGAAAGCTCCAACGGCAGGCCTGAGTCCTAGAGTCCTGGGGAGCTCTGGGCTCTCAGGAAACCGGGGAGCAACACATCAGGCAAGACACGTAAGGTCTGAGCTGTGCTTCTCAGAGCTGGCAGGGCCACTGCTGTGCTGGAGCTGCCACATCTCCTAATTTTCTCTTTAACTTGGTTGAGATCTCAGGCTAAGAAACTGCAAATTAAGGACATTTTCTTAGGAAGCACCAAGTTAGACTCAATGGCCAAATGATAGGGAATAAATACTTGGGGTTACCAAACTCTGATTCTGATTCTGACATGCAGTCTCCACAGAGGCATGGATTTCTGCAGTCTACTCCTTACTCTCGTAGGTCCTGGGTACCACAAAGCAACTCACAGTTGAGACATTGGGCTTTCTTTTCTGAATACCTTACCTCTCTGCACAGCTATCCTTGAGCCCATGTGTCCAGCCCTCTCCCCAGTACTTACCTTTCCTTTCTACCACTGTATCTCTTGCTCGAATATAGTTTGCCACCAAGGGTAATTTAGTTATAAAATGACAGATTAACAGGTAAGCATTGAGCCCAAATAAATTGGAATTCTTTGTGTAGTAAAGGAGACTTGGATACACTGTAGACTGAAAGAGTGGAATGCTTGGCTCTACCTTGCTTGCTCTCTGTCTATCTCATCAGTGCCCTGGCCCTCTTATTATTCTCCTGGGAACAAAATTATGGACTCAGCATTGTTTTAGAGCCTGCAGCTGCATTCCATCTGCCCTTCCCCCTTCCCTTTGCAGAGCTCTCCCTAGCCCGTTGGGACTTAGTAAAAACAAAGACTCATTACAGGGGAGAGAGTGGGTTGGCACAGCCCACAGGGAATACGCAGAGCCATAACTGTGAGGGTCTTCTATACAGTGCTCCTCTGTTTTTCTTTAGAGCCATGATAAGTTAACATTGCCTGTGCTGATTGCTTTTTAAACCCTTCAGAAGTATGCTTACAGAGTTTTCCTGTTTGGAAAATGTTTAGGGTTTTAAATTGGAAGGTTTAAATTTAGAATTCCCCCAAAAGATACTGTTCCTTAGTGAGAGATATTGTCTTTTTATATCAAATGCAATTGGAAATGTACCTTAACTCCATGATAGTGCCATATGTAAGCAAATTTGAAGTGTAACTGAAGCATTGTTAAGTATCCTTTTAAAAGTGAACATATTGTGTTACAGATATTTCCTGTTTGCTTGATGAGATTCATGCTAAGTTTGCATGGTTATGCTATTCCTCATTGCTAATTATAGGATTTTCCCCCACTTGGGTAATGTCTATAGGTCAGAATTTAGGGCTTGGCAGATTAGCTTTTAAGCCTATTTGCTTTTCCGTTTGAACATGTTCTGTTAGGTTGATGTTAACGTCTATATAAATACAGACTGAAACATGAAAGTATGGCAGTATACTGTAAGAGTGGAATTCTGAGAGTCATTGATTATTTGAGTTTCACCTCTAGAGCTGGGCAGGAGTTTTCTTAGCAGAAAATGAAAACTGTCTTTCAGAGTCATCTCAGCTTTTTCCCATAGTGGGAAAGGGCACATAGAAAACTGGATGCTCACTGAAGGTGTTTTCTGTAGGGGAGCAGTTGGTTCTGATTGCTGACCTCATGAATGCTAGGAACTGAGTATGTCAACTAAAAATATCCTCATTTATTCTGGAGTGTGGGTCAGCCAGTTAATCTTCTAACTTCAGGGTTACTTGAGATCTTTAAGTTAGAATATTCAGAGGAAAATGACAACACAGTGTACCAGTTTCTAAAAGCTGCATCTTCAAAGTCAAGCAAGCTTTATGAAGAATAAAGTTAAACAGTGAAAGTGAGGCAGGTGACTTTTCCAAGGATGTCTATTCCAGTGAAGTTTGAAAAACCAATCTGTTTAGGTTTGTGGAGACTAGGTGTTTCTAAGAGCACACAGTTGGTAGAGGCTAGGATACTGCGGGGTGTGTGTGGGGTGGGGGACAACTCTTCCCACTGTTTTGGAGAGTTCTGAAAGAGTGTATCTGGGAAGTTCACTCAGGGTTTAATAAAGTCAGCTGTTGATAAAATTGACAACAATTATTTCATAAACTAGGACCTAGTTGACAGGGTAAGTTATTAATTACTCTGCTTGCTTCTTGGTTTTATGGTATTTTTTAGTTTTGTTGGTTTGTTTTTTTGGGTTTGGCTTTCTCAGATGTGGCCTGTCTGTGTTGCTCAGGCTAGCCTGGAACTTTCAGTGTGGGCCAGACTGACCTTAAACTTGAAAGAGTCAAAGCTCCGACCTCTCCCTGCCAATGCTGGAATTATAGGCATTCAGTTGACACTCTTATTTTGTGAGCTCTCCCCATATTTCCTAGGCTCGCATGGACCTTGAGATCCTTTGTTTTGGCTTCCCAAACACTAAGATTACAGACATGTGCTGGCATGCCCAAGCTTTGCATTGCTATGAACAAGCTAGATAAGACATGGTCTTCACTCTTACAGAATTTCTAGCTGACAAATACATGCAGACTAACATTTAGGAAAGAATTAATAATAAATAAAGGATTTAGCTAGAACCCTCACACAGCACTTCTATAGAACTATTCTGTAGGGACTATCAATAACAAGGCTTTGTGTGTGTTTCTGACTGCTGTGAATCAACATTTTAATCAAAAGTTTTTGTGACTTCAAAAATGGTATATATTAGCTATCCATGATGCTGTATACCTGTAATGCCAGCATTTGGGATGCTGAGGCAGGAAAATTTAGAGTTCAAGGTCAGCATGGTATTGTATTTAAAAAGAAAAAGGAGCCAGGCGGTGGTGGCGCATGCCTTTAATCCCAACACTCAGGAGGCAGAGCTAGGCAGCCTCGAAATCTCTCTGAGTTCAAGGCCAGCCTGGTCTACAGTGCAAGATCCAGGACAGACACTAAAACTAAACAGAGAAACCCTGACTCAAAAAAACAGAAAAAGAAAAGAGAAACAAAAAGAAAAAAGAAAAAGGAAAGTTCTACTTTGGCAATAAATGTATAAAATTCTAAATGCCTCATTAAGAACTGTGTACGCACACAACATTTTACACATACAAATAGATGTGAGAAGTGTGATAATTGGGGTAAAATCTGAAACAGCAAGATTTTCAATAGCAAATAATGGCCACATTTGCTGGCAGGTGGTGCCCTTGCAATTGATTTGCTTGTGGCCCCAAGGACTAATGCCCAGAGTGTGATTGCCCCCAAGAAAATGAGAAATAATGTTAACATTGTCACTGTAAAAGATTGGGGAACCAATATTAACTCATTATTTATCATGAGATTGCTAAAGGGCCTTTTTAGTTGCTTACTTTCAGACTGAGCCACTCCAAAGGCTATAACTAATAGTAGTTTTGCATATACAATTTTTAGAAACTATCTTAAGGCTGTTGAAAATAAAAATAAAAACAAAAAAAATTCTATATACTATGTATTTTGTATACAGAATGAAACACAGTCACACATCGCTTTTTCAAGACAGAACAAGCCAGCCAAACAAGTTCTAAATGTATGCCTTCCAAAAAGGCACACTGTGACCTCCTGAATCCATTTAACTGGTAGCTTTAACAGCTTGAATAGTGCTATAAATTCTTGCAGTAGAGTCATTAACTGCAAAGGACAGAGGTTTAGATTTTGCTTTAAATTTTTTTGTTTAAGCTCTGAATTTAGCATATCATTCAGAAATACTTTGCTAATTATTTATTTTACTTTGTCAGGACTAGGGAGAAGATTGGATCTAAAAGACTAAATTATACAGCATTTGAAATTAGTAGGCAATTTCAACCCACCCTGAATATGCTTCCCGCAGACTGCCCTTCCCTTCCCGACTTGGTACCTGGAAAGCAGCGATAACTATCAGCTTGGAACAAGCAGCAAAGACAAAAATAAATCCCCAGCACTGCCTTTCCTCTTAGATGATATGCCTTCCTCTGGCTTCTTTCCCCCTGCTGTTTCTGGTTTGGCTAGCCCACTAGTTTTGCCAACAATTGTGTCTAGTCCGTCTGCTCAAAAGTTGCTGATTAGGGGTTGAGACTCTTTTCTCTGAATATGACTAATACTAAAAGACTGTTAAAGTTATATTCTCCTATAATGATATTTTGTTTTAACATTTTGAATGTTATAGTGGTTAATAGAGACATTTATTTTAATATTTATATTGAATTACAATTCTTTGCATCTTAATTAGTCTAAGGTGCTAGTTAATTATTTAACTTTTATATGCACACAAACATTTTTTTAATCTCATTTAGCTAAGGATATGAGCTGTCCACAGACACTCATTATCTCCAACAAATGAAATCCTACTCTGAAGCTACTGTAAATTAACCAGCTTCTCTAAGTTTATATTGTCACTCATGTCTGCCCTTCTTTTCTTTCTGGATAAGGACTAGCCTCTGGGCTTTCTAAATGAGCAGAGGCAATGAGCTAACTTCAGTATCTTTACAGCTTTAGTGGGTATCATTGCAGGCTCTAAGACACAGAAAACCGAGCCGAGCCCTGGCCTCTCAGGAGTTGAGAATGGCAGAAAGTAGGAAGATGACTGTCTGTTTGCAGGGCCTCAGGGAACTGTCTGACAGTAGTTTCTGACTATAACTTTGCAGAGACCCCAATAAGGGGTACAGTAAGATAGGTCCCCAAAGCTGAGTGTGGAGAGGAGTGCTCACCCCACTCTACTCTTCACTTTGAGGAGTGACTGGAACTTTTGACTGATTGGAAGGGTCACAGATACTATAAATTGCAAATTCCAGTCTTCACTCAGCAACATCCAGGCGCCAGGGTCGCCAGTGCAGGTGACAAAGGCAATCGGGACCTTCTTACTCCTAGCTGACATGTAATACATTGTTTATGATCAAATTTGTCATTGACAGCTTTGGGGTTTTTGTTAGTTATTTCCCATTAAAAACTAAAATTTGTGCTGTCTGTCTGCAGGCAGGCATCAGGCACACACATGGTACACACCTAAATAAATAAAAGTAGAAAGAATCCCGATCACAGTCCACTGAACTAAAGTTGTTATCTCCCAGTAGGTTACAAGCAGTGTCTTTCAAACACTACAGGAGACCATCATCTAAGTTTTAGGCTAAGAGTCGTGTGGTCAGATTGCCTTTGAACATGCTTTGCCAATAGCTGCCTGACAAGATTACCAGGCTTTGTTTGGGTGATGGGAGAAGAGGTGAATGGGAAAGTCAAGGATAGCTCTGTGTTTGTTGCTTGAGTATTTGGTTGGATGGAGACACCTTACTCAAGATTGAAGTGGATGAAACAAGAGGGTGGTAAATGTTTGGGTCATGCTGGGTAGGAGCTGTTTCAGTTAGCTCTCCCATAGCTCTACCAGTCTTCCCTTGTCAAAATGGAGCTCTCTGGTTGCCATCAGCACCAGAAATTTGTACCAAAAGGGTTTTCAAAAAGCAACTTCAAAGTAGGTTTTTTTCTAGTAAAAGGTGGAGGCAGCTTTATAGAGAAGATTCTGAAGTGAATCTGCACTTACAGACTGTTTTTCAGCTGTGGAGAATACTCCTTTACTTATGAATACTTAAATGAGCATTGCTACAAAGAACAGCAACAGACGAGAGAGGGCTGTGTCCTAACTCAGTGGTAGAAAACACAACAGCTATGCACATCATTATAGCTCTGCAACATGGCGGTGAAATTGTCAGGTGATCAGAAGACCACATAGGGTAATGTTATTTTATCAAATGAGTAAAGTCTTGAGTAGCCATTCAGGCAAAAGGTATATCGTGTGGTTTTCATATGATAAAATTATTGAAAAGCAAACACAGTGGTAACTGCAGAAGCCCCAGTACTGGTCACCTTTGGTAGGGAAAGGCAGTGGAGCCTGAGAGGAGGAGACCCGGCCCTGCCGTGGTGCTGGGACAGGTGTCAAGCTTTGTAAATACAACTTTGTCAGGTTGTATTTATTTATAGAATTAAATATGCAAATTAAAGTTTGCCCTTGCTATTACTAATTTTAAATATAAATACTTATCTTCACGGGTTAAATGTAAAAGAAATCTAGAACATATTTCAATAGATGTCTCCCAAAAGCAATTTGTTAACTATATTTTCTAAATGTACATAAACAAACACAAAAGAAATTTTCCAAGATGTCAGAAAATATAGGTAAAAGGCTGAGTATTAAAGGTTTAAAAAAAAAAGAAGCTGACAAGGAGGATGGAGAAGGCAGGTCTTGAGAACTTATCTGTAGTTAGACACAGCTGACTATTGTGCTACTCAGCTGCTTGATAGAGCTGCCTTGTCATCTATCAGTGGAGAAGCCTCCTTTCTGCTCTCTCCCCAGGCGAAGTTACTAGCATTATCAAAGGTATGGGAGGAGGTGTGTGCCTTCTGAGTTAAGACTTCAGGGCAGTGGTATTGTGAAGGCTGCTGAGGGGTGGGGTATTCAGTCTGGAAAAGACAGATTAGGGAATAAGCTGCAGCAGTTGGTTGGATTTGCAGAGATGATGTGCTAGGCTAACAAAACTCAATTCAGTAGAAAGTGATTAAGAGTTAAATTGGGTCTGTGCCAGTAGGCTGACAGCTCAGGCCCCTTAGAAGAAAAGCAGTCTGAAATATTTCAAAAGCTGATAGCCCTGTGTTGTGTTGAGGATATATCAGAGTGGAAACAGAAATCATAGCCACATTATGAACATAGTAATACTCGACTAACCACTACTGAGCACTTCTGTACAGCTCAGGTGGATGCTTTTGGTTTTCTCAATCAAGTGTTGGTTATTCACTAAAGTCTGTCTTCAAAGATAGGAAGGGAGGTCCCGTTTCCATTGGACAGTGAGCAAGTACTAACTTGTCTCGCCACAGCTGTCTGAAAGTTCTGTATTTGGCTATAAAGAAAAACAGTTCTAGGGATACTTGCAGTTTTGTTTCTTGTTTTTCGGGGTAGACTTACAAGTCCAAGGTTGATGTTGGAGAAACATTTTACAGTTGAAGACACTTTTTTTTTAAATGCAGCTTTCAAACTATTTAAGCTGATTAAGTCATGAACAGTAAGTTTCATAGTGATAGCCTAGAATCTAATTCATTTTTATTTATCCTTTATTGTTTCTGTTTGAGAAACAAAGTGAATGGATGTTTTAGGACTGTGTAAAGCATAGACAAATGAGACAAACATGTCTCGACCAGTCAAAAGCAATTCTGTTGGATTTCTTATAGTTTTCTTTTTTCCATTCTCACACACACATTTTTAAAAGTTGCAGAGCCACCTGGATACAGTGGTGGTAGTCTGTAATCCCAGAATTTGGGGTTGATAGCAGGAAGATCAGGAGTTCAAGACCAGCATCAGCTACATAGTGAGTTTGGGACTAGACAGAGCTGCATGAAACCTCATCTTAAAAAACAAAACAAACAAAAAAAAAACTAAATAAATAAAGTTTTAAAATTACATAGGCAGTGTATTTATTGATTACTTTTAAAATGTTCTACTTTTAAAACTGTATTAGGAACGCTTTTCTATAGTAAAGGTCACATTGAAATAGCTGCCCAACCTTTTGTTGTGTGTATACACTGTCGCCCATATACACTGTCGCCCATTTAGCGATCCTTTGATTACTTATAAAATAACAGTGTATGGAACATCCTTGGCATTCATTTTGTTTTCATCTCTGTTTCCTTAGGATAGATTCAGAGATGTGGAACATGCTGGATCAGAAAGGATGCTGTTTTTTGTTCCCACAGCTTTTCTAAGTCCTCTCAGGAGATGTTTCCCCTGGCCAATATTGAATGCATGCTTGGTTTTTTGTTTTGTTTTGTTTTTGTGTTTTTGTTTTCAAAGTAATCATTTGATAATGTTTAAAAACTACCAGGTGGAGCCGGGCGGTGGTGGCGCACGCCTTTAATCCCAGCACTCGGGAGGCAGAGCCAGGTGGATCTCTGTGAGTTTGAGGCCAGCCTGGGCTACCAAGTGAGTTCCAGGAAAGGCGCAAAGCTACACAGAGAAACCCTGTCTCGAAAAACCAAAAACAAAAAAAACAAAAAAACAAAAAAAAAAAAACTACCAGGTGGGCTGGAGACACAACTCAGTGGTTAGAGTACATGCTGCTCTTTCAGAGGACCTGAGTTTAGTTCCCAGCACCCATGTCAGATGGCTCCTGACTGCCTGTAACTCTAGGGGCTCCAACATCCTCTTCTAGCTTCTGCAGGCACAACACAGAGATATACACACACACACACACATACATATATATATACACAAATAAAATATGTATTTTTTAAATACATCTTTTTTAAAAACTGACAGTGTGACCTGAGTAATAACATCTGACATATGCTAAGTACTGCACAGTGTTTTTAGATCACTCATTCTGATAATGCCAGAAGGAGTGTATTTGATTTCTTTTCTTTTTATATTATTCATGTTTCTCCCAACATAGTGGAGCTAGTCTTTATGTTCATAATGTAAGAGACTCTTTGAGATAATTACCTATGAGATAATTATAGTACTTATGTACCCTTTTACATAGTTTACTGTTTTGACATTTCTGCACACCATTGTTTATAGTCCTAATAATTTAACATGCTTGGTTTTCTGCACTCTCCTTTTGATGGCTGTCTCCTGTAAAGGGACATTACAAACTTACAAAGCTTACCTCCTCACATGTCTGCACACTGTAGGAATTCAGTGAGTTATTGGCTGTTGATGAAGAGGTAAAAACGGTTTACTACTTCATACAGCACTGTTGTCCTATAGTGCTTGCATGGTGAGTGGTGCTGCTATGCCCTACTAGAAGTGTGTGACTGTTCAGAGGATAATCACCTAAATATTTCATTGTGTGCATTGTCCACATGCAATATTGCTCTTTTGTTGATGTGTAAGTATTCGCCCTTTGACAGCATCTCTTCTTGTGTGTGGAGACATTGCCTTAATGATTCTCCCAATAGGCCAGCCATACTATCCCTAGACATCTTTTAACCCTTTGTTCTTACAATCATAAATCAACTTATCTGGAGGTTTGACAGGTTCTCCTCTTTACATCTCCTATATGACATCAAGCTGCCTTGTCTCTTTAGGAATCAAAACTATGGTCTCTCATTTAGCACTTGATGTTCTGTATCAGCTGTGAAATCAGAAATAGTTTTTATTCCTTTATAGGTTTAGCATATGATTTTTGACTTAAGAAAATTAAATAGAAATACATTTTGTAGAGTTATGTATGTATATTCTACCACAGGAATTATTTTCAGAGCAGGTATTTGGAGAAAGGTCTATAAAAATTCAAGTACTAGCGGCTCATTCATCTTTAGGACTGTGTTTTGATACAAGAAGTGTGAAAGGCCGGGCAGTGGTGGCGCACTCCTGTAATCCCAGCACTCAGGAGGCAGAGGCAGGTGGATCTCTGTGAGTTCGAGGCCAGCCTGCTCTACAGAGCTAGTCCAGGACAGGCTCCAAAGCTGCAGAGAAACCCTGTCTTGAAAAAAAAAAAAAAAGTGTGAAAAACAAAAAAGGAAGCCCAAGTAGTCAACATCCATTAAAATAGTAATAATAATTAAACAACTAACTGACCTCATTCTTTTACATTTATTTTAGTTTAAAAGGCCAGCTGGTCGACCTGCTCCTAGGAGTCAAGTCGGAAGGAAGGAGAGAATAATGGCAGGAGAGTAGGGACAACCAACTAACTCTGTTACACAACCAGGGAGGATGTGTGCTGGAGTCAGAGACGTGTGCCACCTCATGCACACAGCTCGCTGAAGATTGATTTTAAAAAAGAAATCTAGATATCTTTAAAAAGAAACAAGTCCAAGAAAAGAGTCTTGAGATTGAAAGTAGAACACAGAATTCAGAGCTTGCCACCCCTCTGTTTCAATTTGGAAATATCCTTCTTCAAACCCAAGAGTTGTTTATGTTAGTGAGCATACAAGTTTTCATGGTGATGTTGATTGAATTGGACTAAAACCATGCATTTTGCAAAATCTCGGGCCTAGGCCAACCTTTCTGTTGATCTTGAGGGCAGCTCCCACCTGTCAGGTCTCCGTCTCTCCACTAGATTTACACCACTGCTGGTGACTGCCAGGCACAAACCCTAGGTCTGCCAGCATTTGCCTACAGTTCCTCTTGGCATGGTGTACTTTCCTCAGAGCTGCAGGGGAGCAGGAAGAGAGGAGACCTGCAGGGATTTGGAACTTGTCAATCACATGTAACTTTTTTCCTTGTAGAACTCAGATTTGAGCTTTGTTTCAGAGAAACAAACCATCTTTTCAAAAGACAAATTTCTGCTTTATAATTGACCAGGAGAATGCCTCATTTGAGAAGTTTTTAGTCTCTCCCTGAGTTCTTTAAGATGCAGTGTTTTTTTAAGAGGTTGGGGAGTGTTTTCAAACGTAATTTGGTGAGGACAAGAGTTTCTGCATTTATGTAAAGATGAACTACACTTTTTTTTTTTAAAAATAAAAAGACAAGGGTGCAATATAAATATAAGTACCTCAAACCCAAGCAGCCACTTCAACCAGATTTTTGGGCTAAACCTAGCACAAGAGTTAGAGACTTCCTCATCCTGACATTTGTGCCTCACAGCAGGCAGCTTTACCCTCCCTCTGTGTCTTCTCTGGGGCATCCTGGTTTTCCAAAGACCCTTAAGTGAGCTATTTCAAATTCATTTGTGATTTTTTTTTAATCACTGGCATGTTTCTTTCTTTTTTTATTTTAATTTTTCAGATAAATCCTGCAAGTTTTGATGAGGCATCTACAGTGTCCCAAACATAAATAAAATTTAATAAGACCGTGGCCCTTGATTCTAAACAACTCAGTCTGGTGAGAAAGACTTAAGACAGTACTCAGTGTTCAAGTTAGTGAAGACAGCAGTAAAGGGTGAGGAGACTGTGGGGATCTAGAAAAGGAGAAACTAAGCCCACCTCACCACGGAAGGCAAGGCTCCCTCAAGGAGAAAAGGACCTGCACTGAGTCATAAGTAGAAAAAATGTTACCACAAGGTAAACAAGAAGTAGGAACATAGCCCAGTGCTTTCTGGTGACATGGTACTGCCTCTGGGACAAAGTACACCATGGAGAGTGAGGTCCAGTTGAGCTGGTTTAGTAGAAGAGAACTGTGTGTGTCTATAAAGCAGCTCTGATCTACCACTCTGGATAGGAGGGAGCTGGATGAAAAAAATCAACAGTATATGGACTGATGTGTTCAGACTGACGTGTGAGAGTAGTTTTAATTTAAAAATTGAGTTATTTAGGGGATAAGAGCTGAGTGATTTAAGGATGGGATTGGGAAGGGATCAAAATGGAAGCTGAAAGACATTGGCGAAGGCACAAGAGGATTTGAACCAAAGCAAGGGAGATAGATGAGAACACACATTTAAGAAATCGGGGAGGAGAAGCAGCATGTGTGAATGTTTTGAGTTGGGACATCAAGGGTGTTTGAGGAGGAGAGGGGTGGAGGCTGTATCACCAGGATAACAGTGGCCTCGATATCTAAACCAGGTACTGCAGTAGATGTGAAGAATATTTAGTTCTTTTCTATGTCAGCATCAATTCTGTGTATTTAGATTTTTTAAATGATTTCTAAAATAAGAATGTTGAGAGTTGCTGAACTCACTGGGAGGTTTGAGTTTTTGCTCTCAAAGACTTTAGTCTAGCCATGACTGCATTTTGAACAAACTACTTAGATTTTTTTTTTCCCATGGCTCTCTTTTCTTTCAAAAGCTCCTTTAGCATTCAGTTCAATTTTCCATTCATTTTTAAATATAAATTTTTATTCCCTCATGCTCCTTAGGGCATATAGCTTTTCTGTGGTGTATCTCTAATATCTATTATTTGCATCTTTCCCCTGACAACTGCCCACCCTACCCCACCCCCAGTTTTTCCTGGAAACACCCATCTACTAACCAACTTACTCCTAGCCACCTGGTGTCTTCTAAGTAATTTTAGCCATGAAGCTGCAAAATGAGTCATAGCAGAACTCATATTGAAGCCCTTTTTAGCTGGTGAAACCAACTATGGTCAATTATATTTAAGATATGTGCCCAGCTTGTTAGTGGGTTCAGTTACATTAAGGTATTGATCATGACTTTCAAGATGAAAGATGGCTGGAAGGAGAGAAAAGAGGGAGGTGGTGGACATTCCTATGTGTGCACACATTCAAGCAATTCCATTCTTTGAGACAGAACACCGTGTCATCATTTAGTTCCTCCTCTCCCTCACATGTATTAGTCTAGGAGTCCTGCTGCTGTTGTTGCTCCCTATCTCTTACTTCTAGCCACCACTGTCACACAGCTGGATGTCTATACATATACACAGTGGCAGAGATCTTAGTCAGGTTTATTCAATAGTATACCATAGAAATTCAAACAGTGCCCAGCATAAGAGCATTCACTGAATATTTGTGGAATAGATGAGTGAAACTATAGTTTTACAAATAATACCAGTTGCAAATACTGCCATCAGTGTTTCCTCTAAAGTGGTGATGAATTGAAAAGAACACATAAAAGGTGTCAGAGTGTTAAGCTAGGCAATCATTTTTTAGTCAGTCTCTACCCCACCAAAATAGCAACAGCAGCAAAGGTATAGCTCAGTTTGGGGCTGCTACACTTTTTAACCCCAAACTACTTCAAAAAGGCTATGCTGGGTCCAGGTAAGGTCTATGGAGACTAGGAAAGAAAGCTATTCTCTCCCCTATTTTCCTTCCTTAGCATGCATCTTGCTAAGGAAGAAATCAAAGAAGCAAATGAATTTATATTATCCTGAATTATTTATGTAAATTGCTACATTACACGACTTTTTGGAGAATTTCCAGGATTTCTCTTTGTGCTGGTTGCATTTGACATTTTACACTACTGTCATCAACAAAGTATCTGTCATGAACTTCCAGATATTTCTAGCATGTATTAGAATCTCTCCAGTCTCTGCCCTTAGTTTTTTCTTGTGTTTCTGTACTTAATTTTTTTCTGTTGTTATCAGTGGGTACCTCTACTTCCTGCTTCTCTGCCCCCCACATTGGTTTCTACATCTGGGTTGTTCTGAGGCCATTTCTTTACTTCCTTAAACCTATCATGTTGGGCCTAGAGTCAGAACAGCAGCTCTCATTGTTCTGGCTTTCAGGTTGAGGTTTCTATTTTCTGTCCTGATTCTGAGTTATCTATTCTGCCCCAGTACTGTGGGGCCTGTATACTGCATGCAAATAGACATCTCTAAACCATTTTCTAGGTTGATAGGAAATCAGAATCATTAACAGTCTGTGAAGAATTTGAAAGCAATAGAGAATTATAATGCTTTCAAGCTTACAGCAAGTTTCACCTATATCTAAGCTTAGTGTACAGCCTACGTGCGGTAGAGTTGAGTGGTAAGTGTACCAGTCAGGTGATACTAAGATACGTGCTGGCTTTCTGAGATACTGGAGGGATGGGAGAGGTAGACTTCTAGGTCACACTAATTGAGAAGTGACTCTTTGGTTCAAATATACAGTTGTTTTGTTTAACTGGGCATTTCCCAAACTTATTTGAGGACAGAATACCCTTTTTAAATAAAACTTTTCAACATACTTTGGAAATACTGGGGAAAAGAAAGCAGACATCAATACTAGTTCTGCCTGAGACATTAATCAACATTTTTACTCATTCAGTAAATACATAGCGAGTGACTACTTTGTGCTCTGCACCATTTAAGATGCTGGCAGTACATTCATGAGCACACAAAGGCATCTGTCTTTGAACAGCCTTATATTCTAGTGGGGGAAGAAATGCCATAAACATAATATCTTAGTATTACAAGGTAATGAGTGTTTCAGACAGCCATGGAGCAGAGAAAGTGGTCTGAGAGAATAGGGGTGGCAATTTTAAGTGTGAATATAACCTCAAACAGCTCACTGAGCCTCTTTGTCTCTAATTTATAAAATGAAGAAACGTGAAAAAATGACCTGGACTCCTGGTCCTGTGGTTCAGCTTTAACCCCAAGAGCTGCCATATCAAACTGTAGCACTGCTGGTTCCTAAATGTCTTATTGAGCATTTACAGTCAATGGAGCAGAAAAGGTTAGGTATTAACGCTCATATAACTACTGCCAAAGAAGAGCACTGCCATTTAAGTCTTTTGTAATATCCACAATACAAAACAGTTAATTAAATGAAAAAGCCTTACTGGTTTTGTTTTTAATGTAGCATATACTTTGATCCAATATGGAGTGGAAAGTATTTTACTTAACGGTGGGGGGATCTTTGCAGCACAGGCACCAACCACTGTTGAGCAGATATCAGTGTACATACATGTGAACGTTTCAGCAGTGTGTGCATGTACTTCTGCCCTAGAGCCTTGAGGTAGCAGGTCTGTGACTGATGTTGAAATGACCATTCGACAGTACTCCATTGCCACATGCCTGAGCCTGTATCTGAATAATTAGAAGCCTTGACTTACACACCATGGTATACAGTGCCTATATTAATTATAAATGTCTGAAAGTTTCCTGGAACTTTTTCTTCATAGCTTTTTATCAAGGACAGACTGCTGTTGGCGAGGAAGGTTGTGGATGGTGGACCTAAGCCTTTGATGTTTAGTCTCATTTTTGGAATGAAAATTAATAACTACTTTTCCAATTATCTGGATATGGTGATACATTTCTATACCCTTCATCCTAAATAAGAAACTGAAACCAGCAATCTTTAATACTTTCTAAATAATATTGAGTCTCAAGATAAAAATTGGATGCAGTTTATTTTTTAGGTATTTAAGTAGGCCTTCAAGAATGAAATGGCTATACAAAGTAACACTTAGGTCTCCAGCTAGCAACTCTGTGTAGCACCTTAGCCCCTGAGCAGAAAAACTGACATAGTGGAAAAGGCAGGTTGTATGTGTCAGTTAGAGCAGGTGGGGGGACAGAAGACTGAACTAGGAGAATCCAGTGAAGACCATATCTGGGGTGGGTCTGAGACCTTAATTCAGAGCCATTCGAGAGCTAGAATTTCAGTAGAACTGACAGTATGCACCCTTCTGCTGTGACGTAGGGGTCTTGTCCTATCCTCTATCTAGATGGCACCTTATTTTCATTTAATACAGCCTTCAGATGTATGGTGCACAGGAAGCAGCGGGGTGTGGGAGGACACGTACTGTTCTGCATGGACCTGGGCTCAGCCTTGAGGACTGGGCTAACTACCGTGGGAAATCAGCTCTGAGGCCTGATTTAGAAGCAATCTTGCAAGAACATCCCTTGGTGAGAGAGGAACTTCTCCATTTTAATTTTGAGTATTTTAAGCTTCTCCTCTAGTCAGGGGAATGTCTTTAAGGACTCATGATCTATTTGAAACTTTTAGCTAAATACCTTAAGTTTTGTGACTTCCAATTAGAGAAAGAAAAGGAAATAAATGTGCATAAGCCATATTCAAAGGAGAGTTAGCTACTCCCTGGCTCATGTGTTCTTACTTATCTGCTCTTCAATTTTCTCATTGGAAGTTATAAGACTGAACTAAGGACTCAAAGTAAAATGGCTCTTTTTGTTTGAAATAGATACTTTATTTCTTTAAAAACATAGTTTTCTCTTATATGGAAGTCAATGGACTATGAATTCCAACTTCTTTTTAAAGGCATCAACTTAAACCTGTTTCTAACCCAAAGTTTCCATATGATCTTTGGCTTTTCAGTCTGGGCAATTCGGAGGCTGTGCACTGTATTTCATCAGTATCTCTGACTTCCCATTAGGTGCCAGAAATATCTTCCCAGACCTCTTAGAGGGGTGGCCAAATCACCTCTTGTTCTGTTTGAACCTGTGTGTAATAAATTTCAAACCCTTCAGTGAGGGCATTGAGCCAGTTATACAAACATATTTTTCATTGTGATTCTCTCCTATTCTGGTCATGATCATATTTTTCAAATGAGCATAGCTTTTTCCACCACTCAAAGAGACCTTTAAAGAATGAGAATATGAAAGTCTCCTGTATCTACCTTAGGCCAGATCTGAACATGGTGAGTAGTGTACACAGTGATTACTTCAAGCAAAATATTTTTGTGATGGGATTCTCCAATTTGAGATAATAGCCTAATTACATGCATGCATGTTAAATTAAAGTAAATGTTTAAGAAGATAATTGTCTCATCTTTAAGGCTCTCAGTGTTACTTTAGAAATTTGGAAGATAAGAAAGGAAAAATATATACTTCGTATAAAAGACTGCAGGGTATTGGGGAAATGGCTCAGTGGGTAAAGTGCTTGCCAGAGAAGCATGAGGACAGGAGTTTGGATCCCAAAACTTACATAAAGAGCTGGGTGGACTTGGCTGCACATGTAATCCCAGCACATGCGAGGTAGAAACAGGGAAGCCCCAAAGCAAACTGGCTGAAACAGTCAGCTCCACATCCAGTGAGAGGCCCTTCCTCAATATATAAAGTGGGGAGCAGTCAAAGAAGCTACCATCACCAACCTCAGGCCTGTGTGCACGCGCGCGCACACACACACACACACACACACACACACACACACACACACACAAAAGTTAATGGTTTTTAAAAGACAGCTATTCCTGTGAAGCTCTGTTTATTAGACATTTGAGCTAAAGATGTGAGTTAGCTAAAACTTTTTGGTGAAAGAGTAATATACATTTGTAAAATTTATGTATGTCTACTCTTTAAAAAATGAAAAATATAAATATGATTCTAGTTTTTTAAATGTAGGCTAAAATCTAATAAGTAGGATAAATCTTCTATACTCTCAGCAGAAAAGTGGTATTGTATTTCCAAGTCTGAGATTCACAAAAGGAAAACTTTAGGCCACAGCCTGACAATGAGACCTCAACCACTATGGAAAAATCTCCCCAACAGTCAGTTTCTGCAAACTGAAATGGAGGGTTAGGCTTGAGAGTGGATATAAGTTAAGAATCATGGTCGAGGAGGATTTCATTCAGAAGTCTGTACCTTTCCAACCTTTTCACTTCCTCTCCCAGGCCTTAGGAAGGCATTAGGCTGTGGTACTTCTTTGTCAACAGTACCCTGCTCCTCTCAGGGAAAAGAAACAAATGAACACTGTGTGAGTATGTGCATGCACTAGCATGAAGGTGGAATTTATGTACACCTATGTTCAGTAATAGCATCCTTTTGACTCTTACATTCCTCAGAAATAAAGGATCGAGCTGTTGCATATATACCAACTAGGGATGGTATTTGTACACCTGCTAAGTAAGCTTGATAAGTACCTATAAACATAGTAAATTAAGACATGTTCACAAAGGTAATGCATTTTAGAACTGGTAGAAATATAAAGGAAGTAGAAAGTAACTATAGCAACCTCTCCCCCCACCCAGATATTTATATAGTAAATAATAAGTGGACACTTTGGTTCTTCAGGAATTGGGACTAATTCAAAATAAAGAGACAAAGATCATTGAAATTGATGGATAATAGAAGCTGTATGGATTATCTGATATTCAACAATCTTTCTAGCTCTACACAATCTTTTGAACCTCTGTGGAAAACATGCATCTCTTCAAGTTCTCATTCCTTGAGCAGTTAATTATTACATGATTACCATTGCCAGACAACAGACATTAGTCCATTCTTAGCCTTCCTTCCTTTCTTCTGGGAGTTGGAGATGATGGCTGCAAGACCATCTTAGCTTGAACTTCCCTATATGGCCTGAGTCAGGGGTATCCTCTGCTCAGACAGGGATGGCACAGGGATACACTCAGTAGCACATCTGTGATTGTGACACGTGTGTAGAGCCCGTTAACTCTGCTTTGTGATCATTCACAAAGAGAGGATGTATTTTTGAGCAGAATGGCTGTTGCAGAACATGATGTCCCTTCCTACTTGCCTGCTATGTTACTTAGATCCAGTATGTTTTACATACCTACATATCCTTTTTTATAACCATCACTAAACATGGTGGCAGCCCTGTAAACCAAAGAGAAGAATAGCTTCAGGTGCTGAGAAAGGAGAAGCAATTGATAGAAGATTCTAATTCCTTGACACAAGTTTACTGAGCACAGGAAGTATATCTGATTCAGACCCAGAGCATCAAAAGGAATCCTTGCTGATAGGCATTCTAGTCTCACCTAGTAGGGAAACAAGAATTGAGCAAGGCCTCAGGAAAAAAAAAACAAAACACCTGGCTAGATGTCTCTAATTCCAGCACTTGGGAGGGTAGAAGCAGGAAGACAGGAGTACAAGGCCTGCCTCAACTTCTATGAGTTGAAGACCAGCCTTGCTACATGAGACCCTGTCTCAAAAACAACTAGAAAGAAAACCATGCCTGCCCATTTCCAAGTGTTGCTCAGAGCTCAGCTGGGGCAGGACTTGCAGTATGTCTTCTGGGGGCTGTTGACCCTGTTGCATAAACATGAGAGTGGATGAGGGAACCATGGGACATCAAGACAAACCCCAAACCACTTATGCTTTGTGTTGCTAGTTAATATTCTTCAAAAGTACTATTCAGAAAAGTAAGAAATAAAGATATGAAATGTGTATTAAGACAGAAAAAGATTAGATTGTGGAATATACCTTAGAGACCATCATATCATCTAGAAGCTGTTCAGCAGCGCTCATATCTGAACAGGAGTGATACCCACACCTAAGGGTAGAAATGAAGAAAGATTGTGATGAGTTATAAGCATGTCAGGTTGCTTGAACTAAATTTAAATGCTATGAAGATGGATGATTGACTTGGACAACCAGTGAGGCAGAACTTCATAAGCACTGAAGTGTTTCTCTCTCTCCCACCTTTTAGCTTGTCAAAATTCCCAAAAATGATCCCCTCAGTGAAGTCCACAACTTTAACTTCTACCTGTCAAACGTGGGGAAAGATAACCCTCAGGGCAGCTTTGACTGCATCCAGCAAACACTCTCCAGGTGAGTACTTCCCAGGACGTGCTGAAGGGGGTGTTTCCCAGTTCAGAGTGCTTGCTTTTAATTAACAAAATTAACTAGTCCCTTGATGTTTATTGATTTAATTACACAGCTCATTTATTTAAAATATTAACCACCTATCATATACTAGAAATTGTGTGTGTGTCGCTGGAGTATAATCACAAAAGTTATAAAATTCAAAAATATCATAAAATGAGTTTTTAAATTAAAGTCAATTTTGAAGATTTTTTAAAAATGTTTGTTGTATTTAAGTAAAGTTGTCTTACATTCTACCCAAGGCTTTCTGTAAAGATAAGGAGGAAAAATATGTATCCTGTGTACCTTCTTCCTACACCTCTGCTCCATCAAGTCTTCTTGCCTAGGGGAACTTCTTTTAGTTTTATTGAACAGCCTGCTGGACACTAGACATTTAATTCCAACAAAAAAAAATGTAAGAAAAAATTTAAGATAAAATAAGGGCAAAAGACTAGACACCTCTCCGGGTGCCATGACTCTCTCACTGGCTTTGACTCAGGAAACTATGAACCATTTGCTTGTTTTGCTGTGGTTGTCTGTGGTAAAGTAGGAACCCTTAAGCAGGAGTTTGTATTCTGCCCCAATGAAGATGGAAGCTTGTGAGTATCAGTCCCCCAGTGTAAGGCTTTAATACTGGAGCACAGTACGAACACTGGTCCGTGTTTGTGGCTCATCCACATAGTACTTGAATCTGTAAGAACCGCCATGAGAAAGAAACCTGAAACAGGAGACAAAGACACCTTCCTGAAAGTTCCAAGTTACTCTTTCCGTGTGGTTTAAACTGCCTAAGTCCATATTGGTGTTGCTTTAAAACAGCCTCCCCTAAAACTTGGGTATGAACTGCATACGTTATAGATCAAATTTCATTGTTTACTCACACGAACATTTCAAAACGCACATGTGGTTACCACAGTTACATCAAAGACACAGGATATTTCTACCATTGCAGGAAGTTCTGGATAGCATTGCAATAGACTGTGGGATCACCAGCTCTCAGGGTCTTCATTTAACAGGTGACCTACCCATAGTTATGTAACTATTAGCTTGTGGCTGAGCAAAACAGTTCTCCAAATATCTAATCCAGGGTTACCTATGCAGCAGAGGCATACCAGTGTCTGACTATATGATTGACTATATGATGATATACTTTTGTTTGCATGGCAATAAATTTCAGTTTATACCTAGTCCACATTGTTTTATAAAGTACCCTGGATCATACTGAAGGACTTGAATTGAACTTTATCCCCTGAGGAATCTTATGAAAAATTTGTTCTTCCTTCAAAACCATAGCACATCATAATCCTATGTTCTATCATAAAAGTAATATATATTTGGCTCAGTGGGTAAAAGTGCTATCAGCAAACCTGACCACCTGAGCTTCATCTCCAGGAGCCTGGTTAAGGAGAGAGCTGACTCCTACAAGTTCTTCTCTGACTTACACACACTGTGGCACGCATGCACCCACATGTGCACACACAAAATGAAAATTTTAATGTAAAACATATTTAAATAAGTAATGTGGTTTATCCTTACATGACATATGCACTGTGTATTTGTATTGTACTTACTTAGGGAAGGATTTAAGGTTGATTATATGCAGAACTGTCCATGATGCAGCAAGAGAAGAGAAACAAAAATTTGTGAGAACATTCAGACAAATACATTAGTGTTTGTTTTTTTCCACCAGAAAACAAAAGCACTAAAAAATTTTAGTTCTCAGCTGGGTGTGATGGTACACACCTTTAATCCCATCACTTTCAAGTGAGTTAAATTTCTGTGAGTTCCAAAACAGCCAGGGCTATGTAGAAAAACCCTGTCTCAAACAAACAAACAAACAAACAAACAAAAACCTTTTAATTCTCAGTCTGATATAAGTAAGTTATCTGTCATCTAGCTCCATCTTTTCTAGTCTGGACTCTAGTAGTGCCATGTCTTCAAAGGCCCAGGCTTTCTCAGTACAGGCTGAGCTCTACATAGAAACTCAATAAATGGATATTTAGCAAATATTAACTGGTCTCCTTTGATTTCTCTCTACACCTTCAAAACTTTCTCACATACAAAATGGAGGAAATCTCAAGTCAAAATTACCTTATCAGAGATTCCTTTAAAAATATACTTATGCACAAGCTTATTGAAATTATTGAAAATGTGCAAAGATATAGTGATGCCCTCCCAAGTGTGGGGAACAGTGATCTAGGCCCAAGAGAAACAAAAGGAACACCTGTACGGGTGAACTGAAATCTTTCCGGTAACTAAGCTGAAAAACACAAGTAAAGAATTCTGTGGAGCAAAGTTTCCGACCTCCCCAGATGAGCACTGTTTAAGATCTTTAGTTCATCGTGACTGACATGAGTTCAGCTTATTCTCACCCTGTGTGTGTTCCTTTTTTAAGAAATAGGGAGAGATGCTAAAACTCAGACTCCCTTACACCAGACTTTGACTTCATTAAGTCATTTATTTCCCCTCTTCTTTGGCTGCTCTCTTCGGTATCCTTCTTCTTCCTGTTCCTTCAAAGGATTCCAACCCTATCCCTTAACCTGCCCTTTTTAATGCAATAGGTGGGTCTATGGCTATTTTCCTGGGCACTGTCTTTATTTTTGCCTTTCTCCCTCTTCTTCCCTCCCGTGTCTAATCACTGTTCAAATCCCATCAATTTTGCTACTTCACATCTCTAACTACTATGCTCTCATTCAAACATCACTTCCTTTGACCCCTGACTGGTCTCCCATTGTTCACTCTTGCATCCCCCTTCTTCCTTGTCTGTTCTCCATGTATATTGATCTTCCTACAACACAAATGAGCTGCTTCTGTTTTCAGCCTCTTACTCTCTTCAGAGTCCATAACATCGCCCCAGAGCCCTGCATGATACACTTTTCATTCTATTTTCAACTTCCTGTCTAATTGCCCTTTCTGCCTGTCTTTTACCTGAATGTTGTGCTCACCCTGGGCCTGCACAAATTGATGATCTTTCTGGGGCACCTTTTTTAAGGAAGTTTTTTAGGCACCTAAATTTTAGGAAGTTTATCCATCTTAAGCTGGCTTCATGACCTTTGCAGACATCACTTTCTCTCGAAAGGGCAAGTGAAGCATCCTTCCTGATATTCCCCATTTCTTGCCTTTTGCCTACTTCGTCCATCTTTGTCACCCATTTGAGAAGTAGCTCCTTGAAGGAGGGACCACTTCTGCCTTGTCCTTGTTTTGGGTTTTGTTCTGCCCAATATTTATGAGATGAATTAACTGTTTTTTAAAGAATAATATTGTAAAGAGAGTTATTAGCAAAATTTTAATCAACTTTCTAGTTTCCAATTCAGTTTGGAAATAGAGGAGCAGGAGTGCCAATTCTCATTACATACTTTCTCATTTGCTTTAAAGCTATGTAGTATTTTCTTTTAAAATATTAGTTGTGACTTTACCAAGATCTCTAAACAAATAATGACATAAACATTTTTAATAATCACTACATGTAAAAATTTATATTAGTGATTTTAGGATTGCAAAGTTATTCAAACTTACATGACACTTTAAAGCAAGGCCATTTTAAAGTCTTGTGTTAATATCCAGGGTACTTCAGTGTTTCCTTTTTTTTTTGTTTTTTTTGTTTTTTTAATATTTCAGGAAGAACCACTTGCCCCAAATTTTTCAGTATTGCTATGTAGAGATTTAAGGAAGTGGTAAATACAGATTCTACAAATTTTAGCTGTACTACTAATACATTATTGGAAATAA
The DNA here is from genome assembly GCF_049852395.1 of Peromyscus maniculatus bairdii. NCBI lineage: Eukaryota > Metazoa > Chordata > Mammalia > Rodentia > Cricetidae > Peromyscus > Peromyscus maniculatus. The sequence goes on from NC_134866.1 coordinate 55,780,985, forward strand.
AAAGAATCATGGGCAAGGTCTTACGTTGTTCTTTCTAAAATATGTACATCGTTTCCTCTAAAAAAGTAAGGTTTTAAGCGTTTCTCGGGCAAGAAAGTTTAAAAACAGTTGACTAGTAAGTGAAAGTGGAACTGCAGGGCTTGCTGGGGTCCTGCTCTCCGCTCCTGCACTGTGTTTAAAAGTTGGATTTGGTCTGCAGGAGCTCATTTTACTCATTCTGTTCAGGATGTTTAAAAAAAAATTAAGGGCATAAACATTTTAAATCATCATATTTTAAAATTAGCATCAGTTATTTTAGGATTGCTAACTTATTTAAGCTACCGATTTTAGGGTAATAAAATTCTTGTTTGCCTTTGTTGTGAAAACGATAGTCATCTCTAACAAAGCCACTATCTCACTTGACAGCTCTGGGGCCTCCCAGCTCAATTGCCTGGGATTTATACAAGATAAAATTACAGTGTGTGCAACAAATGACTCCTATCAGATGACCCGAGAAAGAATGACCCAGGCAGAGGAGGAATCCCGTAATCGAAGCACCAAAGTTATCAAACCCGGTGGACCATATGTAGGTTTGTATGGACATATTTCTCCTTCACACTGCTTGATTGGACTAATTCAGGATGGGTGTAGGTAAATACTGGTAATACTAAGAATGAAAACACAGAAATTAATTTTCAGGACATAAAAAGTCATTTCTTTTTTCTTCAGGTTGCTGGTAAGTTGAACATATTTCAAAGTTTTATGACTTTTACAATTCTTGAACCTTCTGTTGGCTCCTTATTATTACTTCACAATACTCATACTAAGGAGGTTGTAACAGTGGTCCTTTGTGTTTTCTTTGTCATTGCATGATGTGAATTCAGTGATGGACAATGTGGTTCCTGTTTGTACTTTTATAGAGCTATTTTTATAATCAAAATCTATTAGACAAAAGTAAGTTGATAACCTCCTTATTACAGATTTTGTGTTTTCAGAAGACTACTACACAATTTTTATTGTAGAAGTATAAAGTGTGCTTATGGCAGAGTATCACAGCCAAGCAGCAGGATGATGATTCTCTAGTTACAATTATGATCCCCATCCTCATCTATCCCTTAATTAAGGCCCTCCCCCTTCCCCATTGTCTTTATCATCAACTCACTCAAATCAGATGGAAGGGAAGTAAGACCAGATCAGCAAGGTGAGTGTCTCTTTTGTGAGCAGTGTCCTGAACAGCTTTAATAAGTCAATTCATAGTGATTAGCAAGGACAGAATGATAGAGTGAAGATAAACTGCTCAAGTCCCTGATCGGTTTTGTAACTCAAATCACCGAATGATGAATAGATATTAATTTGGGAAAGTAAATGTTTCCAAAAACAGTTTCTTAATAGACCCAAATCCCTTATCAGCACCTCTCCAGGTTTGTATAACTCTGCTCTGGTTTGCATTGCTGACCCAGCTATGTTACGTTCAACTTTGAAAGCCTCCACCAGTGCCTTTAATAAGTGTCTTTGGAGCAAAGCCAATGCTCCTGGGACTTGGTGCTCAGCTTAGATACATTTAGTTTGGTTTAACAACAATTCCTGGCTTCCCCAGGCATCTGTACCCACAGGACCCAGTACACTGACTCGTACGTTACCAACAATGAGATTTCTCACCTTCCCTTTCCTTCTTTCTTCTCCTTTCTTCTTATTAAAAACTTAATTGGCTGAATTATTTTTAAATCCATAAGATATTCTTCCACTTAACATTTTAACTATAAAATGTGAATTATCTGTCACTATTTTTAAAAGTGTTTTAATCTAATACCATCATTTTATAAACAATAAGCAGTTACTGTAGGGACTCGAATCATCAGAATGATTTTTTCCCCTAATATAACTAGCTGAGAACTCGTACCTAGATTTATTCTAAAGTTTGAAAATCAGCAAAAACTAATATACTTTTCCTATGATTGGTACTTAAATGTCCCTTGTGTTGGTGATGAATTTTGTATGTTTCGATAATGTGGGGACTGAGTCAGTTCACTTATAGTTTATACCTCTAGCTTATAAGGTGGGTAGGCTGGCTGGCTGGCTGGCTGGCTGGCTTGTTTACTTGCTTGCTTGCTTCCTTGCGATAATCTCACACCGTGGTCCAGGGTACTCTGGACTTTACTGTGTCAAACAGGCTGGCTTTAAATTTGCAAACCTCCTGCCTCATGACCTCTCAAGAGCTAGGATTACAGGCATGAGCCCCCATATCCAGTTCGTATGACAAACATTTCAGCATCTGCAATCCCTCCAATGATGTACTTTCTAGTGGTTCCAGAGATTTTAGAGCTTGAAAGTTTTCTTACAGGGATTATAATTTACATGTACTTTAGGAGTAACCTATTTTATCAAACCTAAAAACCTAAACTTATCAAAGTATAAATCTGAAAAAAATGTTGTCTCCTTCATCTCATCAGAGCCCTGCGGGTATCTCTGCCATCCTGTGTGTCCTCTTTTTCCTTTTCCTCCCAGTTTTGTCCTCAGTTCTTGACCACTCAGCTATCACAGTGCTCTTCTCTGATCCTAAGTCTCGTTCATTAACCTCCTCAGGCATTTTCTCATAACCCAGGCTCCTTTTAACTCTCCCTAATACGGCCTGTGTCACAAACTTTTAGTTATTGTATTTAGTTATTGTAATATCTGGACTGCCTCCAGTTCTTCACCTCACAGTTGAGAACCAAATAGTACTGTTAGTCAAAGCCAGATCAACTCTGAAAATGTTAGTGTCCCATTGGACTTTCTTTTGTTTACTTTGAGTTTTACTCTACCTGGATAAGCTGCATTTGAGCTTTTTATCATCTGTTCTTTACAACATGATCCTTTCCTGCTGAGCAGCTGTTTGTATTTTCCTACATTTTGTAATACCTAGCTCACTCAGTTCTTTAAAATGTTGGTCAACCAACCTGTAGTACTAATATTACCCAGTACTTATTGGGTGTTCATTACATACAATGTATATGTTAGTACTTTGTATGTAGTTCCTCATCTAAATCTCATGATTACTCTATGAAGTAGGTTATGACTATCTCCCCATTTTACACATCAAGTTGTCGGGCTCAGAAAAAAAAATAATGATAATGATAGAGGCATGTACTCATGAATAAGTTGTGTTCTCATTCTTAAATACTTAGTTTATAATTGACTGTGCCATGTAAAATGACACCAGACGCTCACCTATGCCAGCCTAAGGTACCTGCAGAACAAGGTTCCTTTCAGTGGTGTGAGCCTGGGTGGAGGCAGACGAGAGTCCTGCTGGTCCTGCTGTGGTGTGGTATGGCACAGTGCCAGGCTGGGGCTCTGCCAGCTGAGCTAGGCCACAAGCCAAGCTTAAGGGATGAAGTCCGCACTGCTAGGAGTCTAGGGGTCACCTGCCTAGTTTTCTGGGCTGTGAGCTTCTGAAACTTTCCTGTGGGGAACAGAGCAAACCCTGTTTATCTGGAGAGGAACTAGGGATGCTTTTACTTAGACAGCATGATGGCAACTTGTTTTGTAACACTTCCACTTTTGCTCTTGATGTTTACATCAGTAGTGAACATTATCATATTTTTCATAAGGAAAAGTCCCTAGTCCCTACCACTTTGTTCCCTAATATGCTAAATCCACCTCTTGACTCCTATCTAAATTCTGGAATTTCATTAAACTACCAATCTTTGTATATATTAATACTTATGCAGGTGTATAAAATAACCCAGCAACTCTAATATGTATGATTCTCTTCTTATTTTTTCCATCTTCCTTATTTTTGATGAGTTAGCATATATATCTGAGTGACAGAACTAGTCACTGACTACCTTAATTTTCTCAGATATTAGATAAGGAATATCTGAATGAGAGATCATCTGAGATCTGTTGTAGTTCTGATATTTTTGTGCCTGTTGGAGACCTGTGTGTGTGCATGTACTGAAACTTTGAGAAAGTACCACAGGTGCCAAATGGTACTAGCAGAGACCATTGTATAGATTATATAACGAACCAGAGTCTAAGCCATCCTTCCTACCCTGCAGATAGTATCTGCCACCTTGGGTCTTTGTTGCTAAAGGTACTGGCCAGTTTCTGGAAGTCAAGCAGAAAAACAACTACAGAAAGATGGCTTTGGTTGCTAATTTCTTTCTGATGGCCTGTGTTAACATTTTTCTTTCACATTGTTGACTCAGAGCCATTGGCTGAAGGATAATTTTACCATCTAGTATTAAATGGAGGAACCAGAGATGGACTCATAAATGTAACAGTGACTCAGATACAGTCCCAGATTAGCCAACTCTGTTGGTACCACTGCTGCTGTATATAAAAGAGCCTGGGGAATTGATTAGCAGTTGAGTCTGGGAAGAGAATTAGGTTTTCCCACAGGCTTTATTAAAAAGGGCCTTTCTGAGGCAAATATTAAAAATAAAATACACCTGCCTCCTTTGAACCTAACGTCTTTCCTCTTTCTTTTTCTTTAGCATCACAATTCTGTTACTGTTTACATGACTCGGTTTTCTTCATCTGTCGCCTCTCTTTCCTTAGTCTCGGGTCTCCTTCCTGATTGAATAGGCACAAAAGGCTTGGAGAGACTGAAGCAAGTGATGTTTAAATGTAATTCGGTGCCAGTGTTGTTGGGTTGTTCTTTCAGTCATTTGGAAGGAATGGTGATGTTGGTATATTGAGAGCAGTTATCAGAGGGCCCAGCACCAGGCCTCAGTTAAGACCTTGCCTTCATCAGAAGCCATTTTCCTCTCCAACATCATACTCATTTCCTTCTTCCGGGCAAAGGTAGCCTCCTTGGTCTTCCTTGAGCTTCCTTCTGGGAGGGTGTGAGCAAACCAAGCAGTCCCTGGGAGCCATTTTGAGAGCAAGGGTCTGAGATAGATCAGATAGAAACAGAGTAACAGGCTAAGTGACTTCTGAGTGACAGCTTGGTTGAGTTAAGCAGGTTCTTTTCTACAGGAATTGATGGAAGTGTGGAATTTAGGGTAGTTCCTAAATTTTCATGACACTGACCCTATTTTTTCCCCAGAAATTTCTATTGAATAGTCAAAGAATGTGACATTAATACTGTCACAGCTGAGAAATGATAGACTAGAGGGGTTTGCATTGTAGATTTCTGTGTGTCTTTGGACTGGCAGTCTGGCAATGTGGGAAAGTACAGACTGTGTTGACTCCTGCCTCTCTGCTGGCTTGCTGTCGTTTGCAGTCCTTAGTACTGACTCATTCTGCTGGTGGAAAGCAGCCATGGCCTTGCCCTCACAGAGCTTACAGCCCAACATGAAACAACAGGAAAGCATTAGGCATTTGTTCATAAATCCTTTCCCACGAAGAGGTACAAGTGAGGAGATTTGGGCGTAACCACAGACCTTCCCACCATGCTAAGTAAGCACTTTACTATTTTGAGCATCTCCCACTGAAAAACCCAGATTTCTCAACTGTGAAATGGAAATAAGGCTCACCTTGAAGAAATCACTGGCATGAGGCCCTTAGCATATATAGCCTTCCCTTCACTACACCATAATTGGTACATGACATGATAAATATTAGTCCTTTTCCATCCGATCCAGCTTTTTCTAAATTATGAAATATATAGAAAACAGCTTTAAGTCTATCTCTTAAAACTTTTATATAACTAGTTTTTTGTTTGTTTTTTTATCATGAGGCAGTGTCCCATTAGTGTTGTGTTCCTTCACTGTGCAGGAATTTAATCTGATAACTTGCCATCACTTATGTCCAAATTGCAAAGAAGTGTACCGACTGACTGGAGTTTCCCAGAAATGAAGGAGGATGGTATCTAAGTTTTGTCTGGGCCCAGATGAACAAAAACACTAATAAGCAGAATCCCCGAAGCCAGTTTATCTCTGGACCCAGCTCGTGAGAATTGCTTTTCTTGTCTGTCGTTCCTACTTGCTAGTCTTCCTCCTACTGCAGTCCCCCGTCTGATGTATCGTTTCCAGTTCTCTCCTCTCCTTAACAGAGGGAACGGAGTTGGACATGATGTGTAGTAAGTGAGCTAAGAGATTCTACTTCCAAAACAATGAAAAGAGATTGTATACTACTTTCTGTTCCTTGCTAAAGAACAGTTACTAGAGGCTGATTGGGGTGCTCTATCTGGATAGATTTGAATATAGAGAGTTCTAAGGTCACTTGTGACACACACTTGGCAACTGTCCGCCTTCTGTACAAGCAGAAAGTATTAGTGACACAAATGACACTGGCCTTGAGGGAGTGGTGTGTCTTCTTGTACCATTTTCCATACCACCGTCTGGTCCGCCTATATAGTTTATAAAGACAGATCTATTTGTCTTGTCTTCTGAGAGTGTGTGTTTGGTTGGTGTTATTGCCTACCAAATGTGTTACTGCCTATCAAAAAAGACCATCTCCAGTGGTTGCCTGGTAGAGATGTTCTCTACTTCTTGTGATGTCTGTGTCTATGAATTTATCACAGTCTGGGTTAGTCAAGTGTGTTTTCTTATGAAGTCTAAGGTGTATTTCTCCATGTTATTGTGAGGCAATGTCTCCTTAGTATATGAGTTCCTGTTTCTTCTCACTTTTTCATAAGTGATGTATTACACACATTTAAGTGAAGTAACACAGGAAATTACTTTATTTCTACCTGTCATCAAGTAGTCAACAATCTAGAATTTCCTATTCTGTTGTTTGTATCACTAATTATTGTCCACATGTAGCCAAATGGCAAAAGTACATCTATAATATGTACTTATTTTAAGAAATAATCTTATTAAAAATTCCTACTACATATTAGAGGCAACTTCATTAGAATGTTTTCTCTTACCTTCCTTTAAAGTAAAAATTGAAATAAAATGACCTTTATGTCTTCTAGAAATAAAAAGTTAGCTAAATTGGGTTGTGGAAGCTAAAGGGCTCATTATATTATAACGCCCAGATTTGTAACCATGTCTTTTCCACTGGACTGTAGGGAAAAGAGTGCAAATTCGGAAAGCGCCTCAAGCCATCTCAGATGCAGTGCCTGAGAGGAAAAGGTCAACCCCCATGAACCCTGCAAATACAATTCGAAAGACACACGGTGGCAGCAGTGTTTCTCAGAGGCCATACAGGGACAGGGTTATTCACTTACTGGCACTAAAAGCCTACAAGAAACCTGAGCTGCTTGCCCGCCTGCAGAAAGATGGTGTCAATCAAAAAGACAAGAACTCCTTGGGAGCAATTCTGCAACAGGTGAGGACAACTAGAACGAGGTGTCTACGCCTTCTGGGGGGCTGGCTCACTTGAGAACACGTGATGGGCTGTGGGTGTAGCTTAATTGATAAAGTACTTGCCCAGTGTGCTTGATCCCTAGGACCTCAAAACCAGGACATGCCTATGACAGCACTCGGGAGGCAGAGGCGGGAGAAGCATTACAAGTTTAGGATAATCCTGAGCTATAGAGTGAGTTCTGGACTGTGTAGGATCCTGTCTGAAAAACAGCAAATAAAACCTCTGCTTGCTCCCATTAATACTGTCACTATTTTTGAGATAGGGAAAAATTCATGTATAAATATAACTCTTTAATATTACAGGACATCTTGGGCTGTTTTTTTGTTTTTGTTTTTTAAGATGGAGGATTGCTAAGTTTCTCAGGCTTGCTTTGAACTCAGTTTTAGTGATTATCCTGCCTCAGCCTCCTCAATGCTGATGGTACTGGTGTGCACCATTATGCCAGGCTTAAGTAATCTTTTCTTTAGAGCATTTCATGAAAAACTGGTTGAAATGTGAGCATTGTCCTCTTTTGGCTAAAACCAATTTTGCCCAAAATTTCCTTAAGAACTGGGGAAGTTTTTATTTGTTTTCATTGTAGGTCACCTCAGCTGTCACCTACGTCTCACTGTTTATAGAGGCAAAGGTGTCTAATGTCCTGTGTTGGTCTTCAGGTAGGGTGAGGCATAATACTTTAACTAGTGAGTCGTTTAGAATGTGGTGTTACTTCCATATCCTTTGAAGCTCTTATTACTTAGTATTTTTTGGCCATTGTGTATGCTAAGATTGGTCACTTGTTTTTATTAAGGGATATGAGTATTTCAAGAGCAACTGTGATCAGTTACTTTATAATCACAAGTTATATGTGAAGTAGGCTTGTAGGCTTTTTGTTTTTCATTAAAGAAATATCAGATGGTGATTTCCTATATTTTTCATACTTACTTCAGGTAATAAATATAAATTAACATTCAGATCCATCATAAACAGAATTCTGTCTATTATTTTTTCTAAAAAAGTAATGACATTTTCAAAGTTCTTAAATTTCACCATTTTTTAAAATTACATATTTTATCCGATACTAAAGAAATAATCGTTTTAAATTTTCATTCATATCTTACATTCAAAAATAGTACTATGATGTTATAAGAGAATAAAATCATCATCATGGCACATAGCCCTTATTAAAACTAAGGAGAAAGGATAAAAGGGAAATTAATATGTAAGTGAGACAGAGTGTGTGTTGGTTCAGTATTCAGGTTGCATATCACAAAATACATGGTAAATGCATCTACAGAAAGTCTATGAATTACCTTCTAAGACAGAAGAGAAATAGGGAAAAGTGATGGAGGGCAGCCTCATAGAAGCTACTACTGTACCTGGCAGTAGTTCTGTGGTGTTGTGAGTATAGATAGCTGTATCTTAAAATGAATAAATTTGACCCTTAACAATTGGATATGAGAGTTAGTGATTGGGTTGTTTTGAAGAATCATTGAATATAGTTTTCCTGGCTGTATATTTGAATATCCCAAGGATCTTTTTGAGAAGTGCTTATGCCAGAATCTACTCTACACAAATCAGTGAAGCATCTGAAAGAAGGATGTGAGCACCAAATTGTATATGTAGAAAGTCCTTGAGTAATTTGGGTGTTTGATATGAGCTGAACCACTAGCCTAGTGAAAACAGATAGAGAAGCCAGTAACACTGACCATTTTGGCAGCTTATACTATATGCCAGACACAATATGGCTAGGCATTTCGTGCACATATCATTTCATCTTTAGAAGGAAGAAAACAGACACATACTAAGAACTTTGACTTAAGCCAGTTACCCATACATTCCTTATCTGAACATTCCTAACAGCTAATACAACTGCTTCATGAAACTGACCAAAACTGACATTAAAAGGAGTAGAGTAACAGAATAAGCAGATGATCAAAAAATTGGTTATTTTGTCACCAGCTAGTTGACAAACATACTAGATAAAATGATCAGTTCTGTTTTGCCCGTGCCACTAGATGTTTTTGCTGATTTGTTACTTACATTGTAGTTTTCTTTGAGTACCTTGTGAGTGTTATTAATTAAAATATACTTAATAATGTACTAGATGTGATTTAAAACTGTTACCATTAAGTTAGTATACAAATGTATAGCTTCCTTTTCCTTAGAATGACTTTTCCTGGAAAACCTTTTTTAAAAAATCAAAACAACTCAGTAAACATGAATCTTAATCTTAGGATGTTTGAATCAAGCTCACATTCATCGCTCATTCATTCTCTTCATTTAGTACAGCTGGTTCTCTGTATCAACAGGCTGTATTTCTATGAACTCAACTAATTGAAGACCACAGTTTTTTAATTGCATCTATTTTAACCATACATAGACTTTATTCTTTATCATTATTCCTCAAACAACAACATATAAGAACCTTGTAGGTAATATTTATATTTTATTGGTTGTTGTAAATAACCTAGAGGTTATTTATAGTATATGGAAAGATACATTAAATCTACATAATTTTACATGGAGGACTATGGGGTCATCCCCTTTGAACACAAGGGATAACTGTCCCTAGACTATACCAGATAGCACTGTAGGTGTGGAGTCTCATGGTTCTCATGGAGTCTCAAGAGATTTTCTCATAAAGGGGAAGTTTAGGGAACCTCTTTCTTCGATAGTTATCTCTTAGTTGAAATAAAAAGCAAAAGACAAGAAGAGTCATCATTTTTGGAAGCCTGGTAGAAGGAATGAAGACTAAATTTCAGGAGGCATTGCAGACCAGATAAGGAGATTATGTTGAGTGAGATGAGAAGTAGCAGTGGAGTTTAAGCAACACTATACTATAATCTGATTTATACTTTGTATAAGACCACTCACTTGGTATCAAGAATGGCTTTGGGGGTTGAGAATGGAAGAGAACAACTACTTAAGTCTACTGCAGAAGTCAAGGTATGATGTGTTGGCGACCTGGTCTGGTGGAATTGGTTTCATCGACTAGAGATGCGTTTTTGAGAAAACCTTCTAACAGAGATGAAGAAAAGAAAGGGACCTGCAGTTATGAACAGGTTCTGACCAGAGCAGTTCAGTGGATGTTGAGCTACTGATTAGAGAAGTGCAGGAAAGGGACAGGTGTAAGGGTTGTGGTGGGTTTGGAAATGTTGATTAGACATAGCCAATAGATGTCAGTGGGTAATCGCACGTAAGTATTCAGAGGACATTGGGGCTGGAGCCATTCATCTAGGGATTGGTGTATAGATTGGGCAGTGTGAATTTTACAGTTGAGTGAATTCAGGAAGGAGAAGAAGGAAAAAACAGGGCAGAAGGCAGTTACTGAACACATCCCTATATAAAGGCATGAGCATTGGAGACTTAAGAACGGTCCTGAGGGAAGGGTAGTGACCAGGAGACTGTCCACACACAAACCTCAAGAGGTGGTTGTGGTGGGGGTGTGGTATTAGTTTTGTATGTTGTCAGAGATAACAGAAAAAGAAAACCCTTGTTGTGTGTAGTCCACTTCAAAGGAAGCCTGGTTTGCATCTTGTATTCATTTATTTACAAGATTGAAAGGCTGCTTTATGACAACATTAATACTAAATTAGTGCTCATATGAGACAAACTATTAAATATGATAGTACTTTTTAAAGGTACAACAGGAAGTGAAATTACTGAAAAGACCATTCCCAGATTTATGGGATTTTCTAGCCTTAAGAAGTATTTTTGGTGTTTAGGAGGGAGACTTGTTGAGAGGGATAAGAAAGGAGAATACAGGATCAAAATGACTAAAATTTATTATATAAAATATGAAACTGTCAATAAAAAAATTTTAAGTACTTTTAGTTTGGCCTAAGCCCATAGATTTGTGTAGTGAGTAGATTATTGACCTGGACATTCTAGGAATTGTAGTTAAGGGGTAGGAAAAGATTTCACTTGGGAATAAGCCCTCTAACAGATATCTGAGGAGCCTTTAGTTTGTGATTTACTTTATGGGTTCGAGGGGATTTCAAGGACCTTGAATAAATAGTTCTTCAGGAAAGTTGGCTGATAAAAGAAATAAACTTGATTATCACAAAAGAAATAAAGAGCAGGATTATAAAAATTGGTAGTATTTGTAGAGACACTTTATGCTGCTGGCCGAGAAGCTATAACTCACCATTAGGATCCTGTTCATTTTTCTGCTTAAATAGAAGTGACCAAGGATTTTCATTATGACTCAGCGGCATTGAAAATGGCTCAGTGGGTCAAAGTGCGTCTCTGCAAGCCTGGTTATTAGAGTTGATCCTCAGAGCCCACACAAAGCTGTCCTCCTAGGGGTGCCATGCATGTGTTAGCTTACAGCATTATGTACATACAAACATCAAATGTTCAAGTAGACAGATAAGAAAGAACATGAGGATTTTTGTCCTCTGAGACTAGATTCCTTCACTTCATGTAGTGTTTTCCAGTTCCATCTATTTTCCTGCAAATTTCATTTTTCTTAACAGCTGAATAAAATTCCACTGTGTGTGTGTGTGTGTGTGTGTGTGTGTGTGTGTGTGTGTACCACATTTTCATTATCCATTCTTCAACAGAAGGCGGACAGCTAGGCTGGCTTCATTTCCTTTCTTATATGAGTACCGTAGTAATGAACATTATACACAAGTGTCTCTGTGGTAGGATGTAGGATCCTTTAGATATATTCCCAGGAGGATCATAAAAAAGATTTATATAGTCAGCAAAAAATAGCTAATGCTCTGTTTGCATCCTGTGTTCTAGGTGGCCAATCTGAATCCTAAGGACCTCTCCTATACCTTAAAGGATTATGTGTTTAAGGAGCTCCAGAGAGACTGGCCGGGTTACAGTGAGATAGACAGACGGTCATTGGAGTCAGTGCTCTCTAGGTAAGCTCCTTTTTTCTTCCCCTTTTGTCTTTAAAATTGTATAGATATTACTATATTCTGGTCAGTGTTATTTTAGTGTTGAGGTGGGAAAGAGAAGCAGGGATAGTTTTCTGTTCTGTGTATTTCAGAGTCCTCTTTATTACCTGGAAAATGTGTTTCCTTTACAGAAAACTAAATCCATCTCAGAATGCTGGCACTAGCCGATCAGAGTCTCCCATGTGTTCCAGCAAAGATGCTGCCTCATCTCCGCAGGTATGTCAGGAAGTTACAAAACCCTCGGCCTGCCCTGCAGCTCAGCACTCAGACAGTCTCTAATTTGTAAATGAGGGAAACTACAGATGACCTGCCCAAAGCACAAACTCGTTCATGGCCAGGCTTTCAGTTTCGACCTCAGTCTAGAATAGAGTGTAAACACAGTGCTGCACTGCTTGAGGGCTTAAAGCATATCTTGCTTGTCACTTTCAAAATTTATTGTAAAATTTTCTGCTTTTCAGTTTGGTCACTAATCCAATTCTCAAGTTATATGAAAAATTGAAGATATTTGATTTTATCTGAAATGTGTCTGGAAGAACATTCTTGTAGAAAATATTTTTGGGGCAAATTAAAAAATGGTGGCACTTTTTAAATGTATTTTCTTAATTTTTTTTTTTAATTTGACCATAATCAGAAGATTCCTAATCAGACTTTTCTAGTTTAGAATCATCTCAATGGGACATTTCAGAGAGTTCCCCTATCCTGAGTGTTCCGGGCCAATGTTGTCAGATCCCTCCCTACCCACCCCCGGATTACTAACACAGTACCTCCTTTCTCTGTATCCTCCTGAAGAACTAGGGGAAAGCAGACAGATGTGTAGGGAACACAAGTAAGAGGCCAGCTGTGTGTCCACTCAGAAAAACGCAGCCAGAGGACAGATAAGTAGGTCCATCTTCAGGTGTCAGTTGTCTGTGGAGACTTACTTTTAATGCCAACTACTGTGTAGCTATTTCTACTCTGACCGAATCACATACAGGATGCTAAAGTGAAAACAGAAATGAATTAATGGGTTGATTAACTATTATTTTCTTGTAAGTCACAATACAAAAATATTTTAACTGGTTTGCAATTTTATACTTTTCAATTGTTCATTTTCCTTTGTAACTTATATAGTGTTATTGTGAGTACTGGATTGAACTAATACAACAAGATTTTTAAAGTATATCTACACCATTTTAATGAGCCAGTCTTCACAGACTTAGTTTACAACATTGTGAACATGCATGTACTGTGAAAAAGTGAAATGGCATATCAATACATAGATGTACTTAGAGAAATTAATGTAAAGAGAGCTGGTTCACAGTGTGATGTGGGCACATTGCCCTTTACCAGCCTTATAGCACTCACAGAGTCAGGTGGTGCAAACTGCTTTCTCCATTCACTTGCTAGAACTAGGCCAGCTGCAGCTAGCATCGAGGATGATACTTCGATTTAGTACTGTACGAGTGGTCTAATGCACATAAATCAGAATAGTTAGTCTCTGGCATTTAGGGTGGCCTGCCTGCAAGACCTAAAGGCACCATTTGGCACTGTTCCCCATTTTGCTTTTGACAGAACTAAAATTGGATTTTTTTGTTTGGTTGGGGGTTCTTAGAGTGTGTGTGTGTGTGTGTGTGTGTGTGTGTGTGTGTGTGTGTGTGTGTGTGTGTTGGGAGAGGTTCATTTTTGAGTAAGCTTAGAATAATAGTATGATGAATAAGGCTGCTCAGCTGTCAAATCTCTCCCTTTTCTCCCCCCACCCACAGAAACGACCTTTGGATTCAGATTTCATTGATCCTTTGATGAACAAAAAAGCTCGAATATCTCACCTGACAAACAGAGTCCCACCAACATTAAATGGCCATTTGAACCCCACCAGTGAAAAATCTTCTGCAGGCCTCCTACCGCCCCCTGCAGCTGCTGCCATCCCCACGCCCTCACCGCTGCCTTCAACCCACCTGCCTGTCTCAAATCCGCCTCAGACTGTAAATTCCAACTCCAATTCCCCTAGCACTCCAGAAGGCCGGGGGACTCAAGACCTACCTGTTGACAGTTTTAGTCAAAATGGTAGCATCTTTGAGGACCAGCAAGACAAATATACCTCTAGGACTTGTCTGGAAACATTACCCCCTGGCTCAGTTCTGCTAAAGTGTCCAAAGCCTATGGAAGAAAACCACCCAGTGTCTCACAAGAAGTCCAAAAAGAAGTCTAAAAAACACAAGGAAAAGGACCAAATAAAAAAGCATGACATTGAGACAGGGGAGGAAAAGGAGGAAGACCTTCAGAGAGAAGAAACTGGCAAGTTGAGGAACTCCAGTCCGAATCCCAGTGAAGGTATTTTACATTTGTTTAAAAGAAACAACAAAAAATGCTTTCTGTGTTACATGAACTGGAGGAGCATGAGCTGTAGGTGGTGCTCTGTAGAACAGTGATTTTTAAGCAAGTGACCTTCTATTGAATTAATCTTAATATTGTGCTTTTGTAGCACATTGTTTTCCTCCACCTTGTGGCTGTCTTTTCAGTCTCTCTTTAGCCAAGTATTAAACATGATTTCTTTATGTAGATTTATAACGGCATTTTAAAATGACTTTACCATTCTCCAAAGACTCCCCTTGGGCACTTTTTCCTTCTCCGTCATATTGTACAACCTCAGTGTAACAGGTACATGCCATTCTTGAACTAATTTAAACAGATACACAATAGGCAATAGAATTATCCATTTCCTCCTTTTTGAAAAGCCAGAGGTACCCCTGCTGTAGTCAATATTAGCACAGAAAGATTGTCAAATTCTTTGTAAAACAGGCAAGCTCACATCATCGTCATTTGCAGTAAAAGTAATTTACTTCACAAGCTTCCTGGCTATTATTAGCTTGATAGAGATTAAGAGTATTTTTGTTAGTAAACTAATATCACTTGTTACTCCATATCCTGCTCATAACACTGAAGACCTGAAATCTTGAGGTTTAACTGACCACCTCTGCTGAATGTAAAGATCTGTCATGATTTTCTCTTAGTGAAATTTGCAGAGGACTTACAGTAAGATACAGTTGACCTGGATTGGGTGTATTGCATAGCAAAGCATATCTCTTGAAGTATGTAGATCAGCATAATAGTAGATAATGGCCCAAGTATAAGTTGTTTCCCCCCGCCCTACACCACTCTTTGTACTTGAGTTAATAAGCCAGATTCCAGAGGACCTCTCCTTCCCACACTTAAACCCTTATAGGGTGATCTGAGTCGTTCTAGTACCAAGAGAACTGGATCCAGTGTGCTGAGACTACCACAGAAAGTTGTGTGTTCTCAGGGTTAGAGATCTGGATAAACAGGCCTACTGTCTTTGGATCCTTCTTTTGTGTACGTAGGAAAACTTTTCAGAACCAAGTATGATCATCACAAGTGGAAGAAGGTCCAGACCCACGTCCTTTGTATCCGTTAGAACTGGTCGGCCATCTATGGCAAAGAAGGATGCTGTACTTGATGCTCTGCCTTGAAGACTCAGGCTCTTGTGGCCCGCCTGAGTCAAATTTGTATAAGTGAACAATAAGTCCACTGAGGCTATGTAATTTATTTAGTGTATTTTATCTTTCAAAAGACTGAGAAATTGTCAGATATTCGCATTTGTTTTATAGTGGACATATGTTTTGCCAGCAAATTAGAGTTTGAGTTATTGAGTGTGCTTTGAATTAAAAAAAAATTACATTAATAAAAATATTTAAACATAGCCCCTGGAAGTTGTATGTTAAGCAATGTAATACTGAGAATTAAGCCACTTTTAATAGCATTGCCATGAGTAACTAAACATTTTTTATTGTTTTCCCTAAACTCTGTCTAGTACTGTGAGAGCCAAAGGTAAGAGGAGTATGAATCCACATTCATTAATGCCTTGTTGTGAATTGATAGGAAAATGTCCTATCTGGTCCCACTACCTAAATATCCAGTGACCCAAACAGACTGCTACCTGACTTATTATTTCTTCTGCCTTGTTTGAATCTCATGAAGAGTAGATGTTGCTGTAAAATTTGTATCTCTCATTGTCTGGCTGCATCTGCCACCACAGTCTTTGAATTGCCAGGCAGATGCCACAACTGTTGATGAAAGAATAGCAGCTTGACCTTGGGTTAGGATGGAATTCCTTTTCTGTGCAGAGACTGCAGTAGCCGGGGTGCGTGCAAAGCCTGGCGTCAGCTCTGCTGGCTCTGCTCACAGGCCTCCATTGTTGTGTTCCATTGTGTTCCTTGTTGCTCTTGCCTATTGAGGTGGAAGAAAAGAATTTGAGGAAAAGTGTTCCAGATGTTTCTAATCTATTTGAAAGTTAGAGGCATTTGATAACCATTCTGGTTGATGAACGCTCTGATTTTTTTCCCCTTCATAGGAGTTAAAGAAGGTTGCGCTGCCTCCATGGAGCCTTCTTCAACAATTGAACTCCCAGATTATTTGATGTAAGTTTTCCATCTGCCAGTGGACAGAGCTGTTTAATTTTAGAAAGTTTGCAAATTCTTTTCCCATAATTTGCAAATCAAAAAAGTAAGAAATTCCAGAAATATGAATCCTGAAGCCACCTCTGCAATGAAAGGCTGCCACTAAGCCTGCTGACTCCAGGGCACCGCTGTCTTCAGGGGCAGGTTGTGCCTCCCCTGCTCAGAGCAGTGTCTGTTGGTTTGTAAGTACAGGGAAGCTTGTCTTTGTTCCAGGGCCAGGCTGAGCATCATAACTTTCAAAGCTGACAGTCAGTCCATCAATGCGCAGCCCCTAGAGGGGCCCAGAGTGCTGTAGAGTGCTTGAACTTGTGTGCTGAACAATGCAGAGCAGGCATAGGTTCATTTTTATGTAAATAAAAGTCTTTTTCTCAAATTAATTTTAAGGGGAAAGATTAGTAAAGTTAGCTCATTTCACTCTAGTACCAGGTACAAGTTTTTCTTGTGACAACAAGTTGCTAAATGCTGAGCTGGGAATGTTTTTGTAAGTGCTTATCACAGAAATTATAACTTAGACATATAATTCTAGCTTTTTCATACAATAAAAGACTTGTGTAAGAAGAAAATAATTAAGTTGCTAGTGCCTGGAAAGGGGAGCATGGAAAAGCAAAAATCTCTGATAGCAGATAACTTTCAAAATGGAACAAATTTGCAAACCGGGCACCACAGAGAGCCTGAGGATGTAATCGGAGCTGTCTGCACATTCTCTTCTGCTAGTGCCACCTCACAGTAGGCAAAGTGAGGAGATACTTTGAACTTTGCTTCTTGCAGAGGAGAGAACACTGTAGATGGACAAAGCTGTCACTTCTACTTACCACCAGTAGAGAGCTACAGTTGCTGGAGAATGAGAAAACATGGTGCTAATGATCACCCCTCAGCTAACCGGGGCCTGAGGAACCTTCCTCAGTACTCTGCATTAGGCGAGCAGCCAGCCTGCCATCACAGACCCCACAGACCCACTGCTGAGGGCTTCCACCCTCTCACCTACCTGCTTCTCCTTAGACTTGGGAAAGTTGAGTCCTGGAGTAGCACAGCATTCTCCTGTGATAGATTTTAAATCCTTCTATTAGTAGTGATATATATAAAATGTATCCTAAAACTTCTGCCATGGATTCAAAGCTCTTGCCATGTTTGCCAGCCTAACTGGCTGACTGTATTTAAGAAGTGTTTTAGGTTAGTCCTGATGTGTTTATGTAGGCTTTCAGCAGGAAAGTATAATCACTAAGAAGTGTTGGTCCTCCGCCTGAGTGAAGCCTTGTATATTTGTCACATTTCTAAGGCTTTTGTTGTGTGCTTAATTTGCTTAAATAAAAGCACTATCTTCTACCCAAACTAAAAGCTTTATACCAACCACTACAGCTATTTTCTAAAATAACAGGAACATTTCCAGAACACAGAACTTATCTCAAGAAAACCAAAAGGAGACTCAATAGAACCTCCATCCATGGTCAGTCTTTGAGTAATTCATATGTAACTGCAATGTTACTTTTATATACCAAGAGTGCTTTTGTTGCTTGTATTTGTACGTTTTTACTCTGCCACCTCATTAAAAAATCAACTGCAAAATCCTAAGAATTTGTTAAAAATATTGGTTGTTAAAATGCCAGTATCAAATAGCAACACAATTGTTGGCCTAGTTGGTATTATTCCTTAACAGAGTTGTTAAATAAAATACTAAAGGTCAGATTTTAACTAAAGTTTAGATTTAAATAAAATACTAAAGGTGAAATAAATGTGTTACACAATGACTTAAACCTGAGTTTCAAGATTGGCTTAGTCTTTACTTGTACATGCTTATTCCCAGGATCCTCATTCGCCCTCAGGGCTTCCTCCGTTGTGTTATAAGACAGCTTGTCTGGGGAGGACCACTCCCGGTATGGCTGGCAGCATTCCTTTTGCAGCTGAGACCAGCCGGGCAGCTTAAATCAGCACACTACCACTGTCTCAGTTACACTTAGAAGACCCAACCTCCACACTGTCTTAACTCAGCAGAAATAAAAATATTAATGAGGACGCTCAGTTTGCACACTGCGTCACTTTTCTCACTTTCCCAGCAAGGCATCTGTGATAGAGTGACTTAAATAAAACTGGTAGGATTATATAAACCATCTGCAAAGGCCCCAGTTCCAAGATGTGCCACCAGAAGGCCCAAGTATGCACCTCAGGATGCATCCTGCAGCGCCAGCTGCCCATCTCAGTTTTTACCCAGAATAATCAAGGAAATTGGGCCTTCCCTGACAGGAAAACAGAGGGCAAAAAAGAAGGCAGAATGTGCACTAATGATACTGCTTGTTTTACTGTTAAAAAGATCTTGTAACTGATTTCCTGCTGAATCACCCAGCATATGGTGAAGATGGCCTTTACTTACTGGATTCTAAGGACTAGTCACAGCTTTGCGGCATCCTAGTAAGACAGTGAATTAGACTCAACAGCACAAGGCTGGCCTTCTGCTGTGTAAGTGTAACTTAGTGTTAGAAAGTGCTGGAGGAATCCTCTGCTGTGACAGTGCACACTTGTAATCTTAGCACTCAGAAAAGAGAGGTATGAAGATGGGAATTTCAAGGCCAGCCTCAACTACATGGTAAAATGGAGGCCAACCTGGACAATATGAGGCTATCTCTCCAAAAACCCAACAGGGAGGTCTAGAGAGATGAGTCCATGGTTAAGAGAGCATTTACTGCTCTTCAAGAACTAAGGTTCCCTTTCCAGCATTCATATTCAGTGGCTTATAGCTGTCTATGAGTCCAGTTGAAGAGGATCCAGTGCCTTGTTCTAGATTCCATGTGATATCAGGCACACATATGGTACACACACATACATGCAGGCACCCAGATTAAATAAATCTTTCTTTATCTGAAAGGGGGGGATATATAAAACTAGAGAAACTTTCTTTGGTAGAGGGCCCCACTCTCTGTCAAAAATGTTTTCTTTAATTTGTCTAGTCAGAAATGTCAAGAGAGGAATGGAGAGAGCAAAGCAGGGGATCCTGGTCCAGCCTTGACTTGAGTGCTCAGTGGCCCTGTGGCATTCTCCTGTTGCACCTCCGTGACTGCTAACAGATGGCTCGCTCTCCTCCGCTGTGGTAGTAAATTGTCTGAAAGAACACTTTTCGTTTTCTCTGGTTCCCTTTGAACTCCATTGCCGCTGAGATCTTTTCCACATTCCTTCGCCATGGACACTCTTGAAGGCTGCTCTCTGAGTGCCCTGGCAACAAACCAGAGCAGAGTGGCATTCATTCACTGGAGACACATGCGAGAAGGCAGCGTTCCAGATTCGTGCCTCCATGCCTGTTCTTTCCATTTATCCTGTTTCTCTCTCTTTTTTTATTAGAAAATACATTGCTATTGTCTCCTATGAGCAACGCCAGAATTATAAGGATGACTTCAATGCGGAGTATGACGAGTACAGAGCTTTGCATGCCAGGATGGAGACTGTAGCCAGGAGGTTTATTAAACTGGATGCACAGCGAAAACGCCTTTCTCCGGGTTCAAAAGAGTATCAGGTAGGTGGAATGTTCTTGGACTGGTTTTCATTTCTCACCATCCCATTAGCCTTAGACCAAGCTGTCTTGCTTTAGGAAACAAATGTACTTGAAATAGTTCTTAAATAAGTAGGCACAGTAAGGGGGGGGGGGGGGGAATGTATTCCATTATAATATATAATGTATTGTGAAGCATACAAAACACAACTAAGTAGAGTACGTTTTCTGCAATTGTAAGAGACACCAATGTTACATTCTACTAACTTAAATCATTATTGTGTTTCCTGCTCTCATTAAATTTAGAAGAAATCTTCAGTTATTGAATAATTAAAATATAGTACTGTGTCTTGCTTTTAATGATAGTGTCAAACTACCCATATTATTTTGTACTTTGATTTTTCTTTCTACTAGTACAATGCTTCATAGAGAATCTTTACATCAGCCCAGAAAACACTTTTGGTTTGTTTGCTTGTTTGTTTGTTTTTACTGTCCTCTTGATAGCCCTTGTATAGCCGGAGTGGCATTCCCATAGTGTGTATTGTCCTTCGCTGGGCAGAGCTGCTAGCCTTGTGTCTGTCTGCATCGTAGCTCAGGCAGATAGACCTGCAGAACTTGTAGAATTGCTGAGTCAATTTTGCATTTGCTATTTTGATAGCTTCTGCCAAATTGCCTTCCATAAAAATGTTATATCTCCTCATCAATATTTCCCATACCTTGCCAGATGCCAGTTAGATACTGTACTGCCCCCTCAAAGGCCTTCTCTTCTCATTTCTAATTTTTAATTTTGCAGAATGTTCATGAAGAAGTCTTACAAGAATATCAGAAGATCAAGCAGGTGGGTATCACCATTGTGCCACCTGGCCTGCAGTAAGAAGCACTGTAGATTCTGTGACCTAATTCCTCACTGTTTTCTTTGTCTGCAGTCCAGTCCCAATTACCATGAAGAAAAATACAGATGCGAGTATCTTCATAACAAGCTGGCTCACATCAAAAGACTAATAGGTGAATTTGACCAACAGCAAGCAGAGTCATGGCACTAGAACTCTGTTTGGACCAGAAGATGTGAATAAACTTAAACTTATTTATTTAAAATTCCAGATGAGTTGCTCTAGATCTAAAAGAGGAAACTTTGCTTATGGGAAGTTTCAGTATTAGTAAACTTGAGTTACTTTTTGTCTCTTCATTCTACTTTGCTTCCTTGAATTTTGAAGCTGCTTTCTTTTTCTGGGCCTCTCCCCACCCCCAAACTTGTTTTAATAGAAGCAATTTTTTTAGATATTGGGGATCCAGTGTCTATACTTCAAATCAATTTTTCCTTGAAAACTTGTGTTTGTCATTAGATATGATTTTTTTAGGTATTGGGGATGCAATGTCCACACTTAAGAGTTGCTTATGTTTAAAACAAAACAAAACAGTAATGTGCAAGGTGAAATGCTTTTCATAAGCCTATTTTCTGACCTTTCTTAATGCAAACTCTTTGCCTTAAATGGTAGAATATTTAGACATATGCACAAAATTCAAAAAAATCAAAACATTGTTTTGGAGGGTTGAAAAATAGAAAGTTGTGTGAATATGTGTGTAGTTTCCTATGCACATACATACATACATACATACATACATACATACATACATACATACATATGGGCTGACTGGCTCTAGAGTGTTAAATCTGCCCTGCAAGTAAAACCCCCCATTGCAATGACTGCCTTAAGGTGTTTGCTAGTGTGTACATCGTGTGGTTAATCAATAGCTACACTGCTTCCCTGTGCTAACAGCCACAGGAAGCACACTGTGGCCTACCAGCGTCAGAATGCGTGTGTGTTCAGCTTGTATGTCTGCAGAACTGATGTGGATGTGAGCTGCATGAAGGTAAAAAGCTGCTCCTCAGTAGGCCGGACGCTCAGGTTAAACAGCTGATGAGTGTTACAGTAGGTTGTTGGTGTTTGTTTGTTTGTTTGTTTCTGTCAAATTGCTACTTCTATTGTAGAAGACAAAGCATTTCCATTTCAACAGTTTGTCAGCTTTATTAATGTTGGGCAAAAAAATTGATATGTTATAAAAATGAAACAGATCTATAGTTTTGGGGCAAAATGATAAAATTAAATGTGTAGGTAACATATTTATATACTGCTATAAAGTATTTTTTGAAGAGAGATATGCAAAGAAGCTATTACCTACATCAGATGTATATTTAAGAGATTTTTTTCATCCTGGATACCAGGACTATAAAAAGAGTAGATATATTTAACCATAACATACTGTGATTCATCAAACAGCACAAACTTTCATTTCATGGAGTTTATCTGTTAACGTTGATTTAAACTATCTCGTCTTATCATGTGGGAACATAAGTTATGTGGTCAAAATATAAGGATTTTGAACTAATGTTGATTCAGGTTGTGTTGTCTTGTGTTGTCTTTTCAAAGTGCTGCCGGTTGAAAAGGGAAGCATTATGTTTACAAATCTGTTTTGAAATGTTTGCCAAAATTTTGGTAGTATCTTTAATAAAGATGTTTGTCTCCAGCATCCAAAAAAAAGTGAGTAGCTTTGTTGTGTATCACTGTAAACTAAAAAATGTTAGTATTGAGGTCATGTGACAGAATATGTTGATTAACTTTCTTCTTTGGAGTTTTTCTGAAACATTAACTGGGACTGGAAAGAAAGCTCAGAGGTTGAGGTTGAGAGCACTAACTGCTCTTCCAGCAGACCCAGGTTCAATTCCTAGCACCCACATGACAGCTCACAACTGTCTGACTTCAGTCCAGGAGCACACAAGTGGTGTACAAACATACACTCAGGCAAAATTATCTTTTACATAAAGTAAAATTTTTAAAAAATTGGCTCATGTATTAGAAGTGCAGAGGCCTTCTAACTCCTAAGACAAGATCACGTTCACTCTGCAACTGAAGACGCCACTACACAAACTTCATCTCTGTGTAGCATGGTCCTTCTAGAGAATTCCATTGAGATCTCTGGTACTCTTTGACCTCAGTATTGGTACACCATTATTAAATGGACGTTTATATCGAACTTTTGAGTTTACAAAGAAAAGCTTAGTTGTGGCTAAATTAGGGCCTCATGTTACCACAGCAGTCTCCTGAGGGACATACAGCGTCTATAGGTAATGACTTCAGTGGGATACTCTAGTGACGTGTTTGCCTTTTAACCAGAGATTGCTGCTGTTATTCACTATGAGCAATGTTTCTCAAAAGGGGGCTTCTTAGATGGCTTACGTTACCCACACTAGAGTCCCTTGGGAGGGCCCAGGTATCTGCATTTTCACAAGGTTCCTGCAGTGACATTTGCAAGCTGATATATAACAATTCTGTTGCCTTGGGTGTGTAGCTCTAAATTTTAAGTCCCTTCATCATGAAATCTTGAATTTATAGACTCCAACTTTAACAGATGTCCAGTTTGAATTAGGTATAAGACTACCCGAGTTTAATCTATACTCTAGTTTCTAAATGTTCTCTGAGGAAATAATGCAGAAGAAAGGAAAGGCTTCAGTTGAGCACTGACATTAAAGTCCTGCAACTGTTGGGTCAGCAGTGACTCTGAGTTTACAAGGATTCTCAAGGAGAAAGAGGGTCCTGAAGTCACCCTTTGTCAGCAGCCCTTCACCATCAGACATCTTTGTGTCCTCAGCCCAAGTAAAGCTGTGGTGGAAGTTTCATTACATAAAACTTTTGAGAATTCAGTGAAAAGTAGCCACCTAAATTAGGTCATTGACTATCTGTCCAATACAGAGAATGTTTATGGAAACATTGCTTTTCAGACAAGAGTCAATCCATTTTGACTGACTGCAGAGGGGGCAAGGCAGATAGACTGAAGTTGGAAGGTAGAGTGTTGGGGTTATTGAATGCTAGGCCTGTCCATACCTGCGCTTCTGGTTTCACTTCTCAGAGGTTGTACGGGGAGGAAGGCAGGTGGCTCTGACATTTTATGATTGCCTAATTCTCAAGTTGGGAATCCAAGACATGTCATTTTCAACTTCTGCCTGCCTGATTCAGCTGACCCACCAGGCTACTTTTTCCTACTATGATTAGATTATTGTTACAACATGGGGCTTGTAAGTGGACAATAAGTATCCCCTGTCTAGGTCCCTGAGATGCAGGAGAGGGCTTCCTGAAGATGAGCCCACATGATTAGCTGGCTTGCTTGCATTAGCCGGCCTAGGACTTGTTGCCTGGCCTTCAGACTTGGTATTTCCCCAATGGGCATACAGCTAATTGTGTTTGTTACATGATCGCCCTACTCTGCCTCACCACTCTCACTTCCTGATGTCCAGTACTGCTTGTTCTTCCCATCCCAAGGCCTTCCATGCTAAAAACAACCATTGGACCACTAGCTCTACGCTCCACTTCCTCACTCTGCTGAATCCTTATCCTGACTCTGCTTGACCTTCCACACTGATATATGCTCTTTTGATTCTCTGTTTCTCCTTCATGGCACTTGTCACAATTATAACTGGATACTAGTTGTATCCTTAAGATGCAATAGAAAGGACACTGTCTTGTTCATTACAGTATCCGCAGCCTCTGGCTTAGGGCATGGCATAGAAATGGTGCTCACTAATGCTGTATTGGAAGAATGAGCAAGGCAGACTCTTCACAGAGGTCATGTTTAACAGTGAAGTGGGAAGGGTAAGGATTATTGCCAAGAGTCCATGGGTCGTCCAGGAGGCTGAGCCCTGCTGCTGCCTTCTCAAAGTCAGGCTGTTGGGATGTAGACATTGGTCAGAGTGGCAGGTTGCTGCCTGTGGCCCTTCTTTTTGTTGTGATTAACTGGATATTTTCAAAGGGGGCATTTCTTTCCATTTACACTTTCCATTCATTCAGTTTCCTTTGGAATCTGAAGTGAAATGGTTTGGGGCTCATTTTTCATTGACCACACTTGCAACTTGCATATAGGTTCTGATTTTATTTTCCAAATTTTTAAATTATTTGTTTAACATTTATGTGTGTGTGTGTGTGCACATGTGTGTGCACCCACAGGTGCACATGTAGCAGTCAAAGGACAACTTTGAAGAGTCATTTCTCTCCTTTCACTACGTGGGTCCCAGACATTGAACTTAGGTCATCAGGCTTGGCAGCTAGCACCTTAACCTGCTGAGCTATCTAGATGGCCCAATGGTTTTGCTCAATGGCTTTCTCTCATCTCTCAAGGTCGTGGTAAAAGATAACAGTCTAAAGTTGGTATGCCAATGTTCCAGCATAATCCCAGCATCTCTAGCAATGTTTCTTTAAATTCAACACATGCTTTTATTGACATTTATTTTACATTTAGCACTTGCTCAGCCTTCCAAATGGTAGACACTCTGAGGATAGTAGAAGGACTCAGGTATTTCTGTAAGGTAATGATAGTGAAGCCCGTCAATCACATTCACCAAAAACTGCCTTCAACTTGTAATTGATGAAGCTTAGTGACAGCACATGGCAGAGCAAGATGTGGCCCCAGGTAGGGGAACAGCTGCCACTAGAAACTGACACACACGCGGGAGGTGTACCAGACAAGCACAGGCATTTGGCTACAGCGGTGCAGAGCATGAAGTTAAGTTAAACGGGTGGCTGAGAATCGAGGCTCTGCTACTCACAAACTACAGATTGTGACTGAGTGGAAAAGGCCTCTGTCCTCAGCCTGGAAGTAGGATAAGATACCTCGGGGGTTATGGTAATATGGAGGTGTACCTGGAACCTAGTACATTTTCTCTCTGTGTTTTATTAAGTATTTGAGAATTATTCCTTTCCATCTTTTATTTGTATGTAGTTTCAATGAACAACTGCATTGAGTTCATTCAGAGAATGACATGATGGCAACTGAACCCCTGTGGTAGACACACACAGCGCAGAGTGTTTTAAAGGCTTTGGTCCTAGTTTTTAAGTACCACATTAACTTAGCACCATGACTACCAGTAACCTACACATGGTGTTGATGTAGATTTGTTCCAAACGAGCTAAACTGTGAATATTGTCCATTCTCTCTTCCAGTTATCTTTATAAAGGACAGGGTTGTGTTTTTCTAATTTAAATCCATACTTGAATGTATAGCAATCCAATTTATATATTAAAAAACTGTAACTGAAATGTTTTATTTACTTTTAAGTAGATTCTTTTAGACCAGGCTAGCCTTGAACTCAGAGATCCTCCAGCCTCTACCTCCCAAGAGCTAGAATTAAAGGCGTCTACCACCACTGCCCAGCTTAAGTAGAATTTTTCAATCACTTTTGGGGCTGGAAAGATGGCTCAAGCAGATTAAGAGCACTTGCTGTTCTTGCAGAGGACGCCAGGTCAGGAGGCTCACAACTACATGAAACTCTGGTTCCAGGGAATCCAGTGTCCTTTTCTGGTCTCCATGAATACATATGTGGCACACAGACGTATATACAGGCACTCACAGGTACACATAAATCTTTTTTTTAAAGTCATTTTTTTCTAAGTGACTTGTTGTGTCTGATTCTCATTGTACTAATGGTCAAAAAGAATTCCCAACTTGCACAAAAAGAACAGAGTTTAAAAAGCCTTTTTGTTTATAAGCACAGTGCTTCCTACCACTTCCTTGTAGAGGGTCCTTAAGAGGGTTCATGGCAGGTGAGGTGCCTTGGGGCAAGGCTGCTGGGAAAAGGACTCCTTGTATCTGTAGTCTTCTCCTCTCGCAAAAGGAGTTCATTTACATCAGATTTGCCTAGGAGAATCGAGAGGGTCTCCAGGGGTCTATGGACACCTAGACTATAGACACTGCAGCTGAGAACAGCTGTGACGGACACTAGGGACTGCTGGCATGCCACTCCAACATCCACCCTCATCCTTCCCTTCTGTGCTGTTGACAAGCCTCTATTGCTGTAGGAGCCAATTACCACCTCCCACTTGCTCCTCCCTTCCCTTGCTTGAATGAACAACCCTGCTCCTCCACTCTGTCCATATGCATATCTTAACATTATTCATTTGTCTTTGACTAAAGGTATAGGCTTACCCTGTTTCACCAGCTCAGAAACGGGCTGCAAAGCAATACACCAAAAGCTTAGGTAGCAGTTGAAATGCTTTGTAGGCCTACATCCTGCCATGAATCTTAATTGTGGAATTGTCAACATGTGACCCAGGGCAATTTGCCTCAACTCTGGCCTTTCTGGCAACATAGGATATGATTTGGGATGGATTAGCAAACATTGTTGCACTGAACTAGAGTGACCAAATACTGTAATCCTAAAGCAACATTGCTTGTTCTCACATGCCCCGCTGTAAGCTGCCTTCAGAGAGGAAATTGTGGCAGGTCCCATAATTTCTCCAGAGCAGCTACCTAGTCTCTTGTAGCATGGGTCTCATTTCAGTACCTTATAAGTCCAGTCTTGTATAATTGCCAGAACTTTTACAGTGTGTTTAAAATTAGAGCCTCGCCTCTCTTCCAACTCCAGCTTGCTTTAGGCTAACAGCCAAGCACTGCCATCCCCTCCTCTTACCATTCAGCTTGCAGCAGGGTGAAAGGAAGGGGCAGG
Source organism: Peromyscus maniculatus bairdii (assembly GCF_049852395.1). Classification (NCBI taxonomy): domain Eukaryota; kingdom Metazoa; phylum Chordata; class Mammalia; order Rodentia; family Cricetidae; genus Peromyscus; species Peromyscus maniculatus. The sequence continues at coordinate 55,808,513 of NC_134866.1, forward strand.
TGAAGGCCATGGGGCAACAGAGGTCTTGGATGGCACCTATGAAATTGCTTTTGGTTTCATCCAAATACTGTCAAGTTCTTGGGCATCTCAGACCTTTCTGTTGCCTCTGGCTGCTGGCCAAGCCCCTCCTTTGGCCATCCTTGGCAGCCCCCATTCCCTCCTCCCCCAACCGCCTGCATCTTCCTCTCATAGGCTATCTTTGGCTTTGGAGGGCAGAAAACTAGACATCTAAGACTTCTTTTTTTTTTTTTTAAAGATTTATTTATTTATTATGTATATAGGAGAGGGTGCCAGATCTCATTACAGATGGTTGTGAGCCACCATGTGGGTGCTGGGAATTGAACTCAGGACCTCTGGAAGAGCAATCAGTGCTCTTAACCTCTGAGCCATCTCTCCAGCCCCCTAAAACTTCTTTTTAAATAACTAGACCATCATGTAAACTAGAGAAATGATATCTAGGTTCTCACCCTTAGATAAGCACTTTGGCCCTCACTAAGGATGCAGTAACTTCCCAGATGCATCACTACTGTGCTATAGACTTACATCAAACTTCAGAGTCCCTCACCAACTTGAGGAGTCACCAGTCATTCTTAGAGACCATCATGAAGCTTTTCCATTCGTAAGGAAGAGCATGCCTTCCACTGTCTGTGGAAACCTTTAGGAAGTGTTTAGTATTCACTGACTTTCACCTCTGTTCCTTAGACCAAAGAGAGGATCCAGAAGCGAAAGGGAGGGATACACCCTCTGCAAAGTCCTCTTTGCAGGGTCTAGCTTCTATTAGGGAGTTAGACAGAGGTAGATGCTGTCAACTATCTTGGGACATCAACAAAAACTGTCAGGAAGTCCTCTGATAAGCCTTGTTGCATAATTTCTTAGTTTAGTCTGTGTTTCAAATATTTATGTGGTCCTCAGTTTTGTGTTTGGGAACAGGAAAACATCACTGAACAAGACAAGTGTGAATTATGCAAAATGTGACACAATAGGGTTTGGCTTTGGGAATGAGAAATAAGGAGGCTTAGCAATGAAGGAACATGCGTACCTTGCAAAGGAAGCAGCTGAAGCTAATGGCAGGAGCTTGAGAAGGGAGAGCCAGGAAGAAAGAGACCACTTAGAGAAACTGTTGGCTCCCTGTGTCTGTTCATAAGCCAGGACAGGCTTTCCCTCTTGCATTGCGTTTGTTCCTCTGGTGCTGCTCCACCTCTGTTCACCATTTCTGGAGAGGTAAAGCCAGAGACATGAATGCTGCTCTCCTGAGAGCCAGACACTTCATTTTCTGGCCTGATCAGAGGCGTTTGGGTACTTGAGCTTCTTATCAAGTAGCCTTCTTGTGTTGCTAATCCCTGCAGAGGAAAGCTTCCAAAATGGACTGATACCATTTTAATGGGCCAGTGAACCTCAGCTGGCCCAAGAGGCTTCACATAAAGAGATGTGGGCAGGGGAAGGCTGGTGACTTCCTTTCCCAGGGATGGTCATGATGCCTGTCTTCCACGAGGTGAGAACCTGGTGCATAATGAGCACACAACAGCCAGCTCTGCTGCTGCCTTCTCTAGGTAGATGCTTCTGGAGTTAGAGCAAGAAATCTAGGCCACACAGAAAAAGAGAACGCCTGTATTATTAAAACTGTCACCGGTTCTCTCTGCTGTCAGTAGCCGGGCCATCTGTGATTATGTTATTGGTGGGAATATAGGATACCAGTAACCAAACAAGAAGAAAATGCCAAAGGCTTGGAGGAGGGGAATGGCAGTATTTATTTGCCACTTTGACAGTACTCCTCGGGCATCATTTGATTCTTGCTTTAAACTATCTTTAGTGTGAGATGTAATGACCTACGAAGAAGAAATGGGCCAAAAGGGTCATATTGGATGAGACAGGCAAGAATACAGGCCAAGTGTCTCTACTAGACCCCAATTCCTGTAAGCCTGCTTTCAGGGTTTGTCCTCTGACTTGGTGCTGGTCCCCAAGATGGGACCCGCTAACACCTCACAGGCCATCAACATTCTTCCTCTATGAAGTTTAGATTTTCCCGAGGAAAACTGAAGTAAACCATTCTGGCAGGAGGTAAAATTGCTGGGGCACGTCCTCCCCACTGCTTTGTCCCCTCTCGGAGGATGAACACCTGCCTCTTCTGGAACTGCACCCCTCTTCTGCTTCCCAGCCCTTCCCTTGAGGCCATTCCACAGGTCACTAGCAGCCCTCTAGGACTCCAGCTAGTGAGTAACCACATCCGCCTCCCTCACCCCACCTGGTTGTGCCCTGCCTGGAAGTGAGATGCCACCCACAATGGCCAGGCTAGTTTTTTACCTATTGGTGCCAAGTATGGTCACTGCTGCTGGCATTTGTAGCATTATATATTGGAACCCCCTTCAACCCTAAGCAGAACTCTACACAGCTGCTTCTTTGCCTTGATGGTTGCTCTGTGCATTCAGTTACAGCATAGCTGACCGTCATACTCAAATAAGTGCCATACTCTTCTCAGCCCACAACTGTAGTCCATGAAGTCTTCATTTTGTGAACTTTTTTACTTGGCAGTATTCATTGTTAGCTATTCTAAACCCTAGGTAAGAGATTAAAGATATATAGCTTTCACATAATTTTTTTAAAAAGAAATAGTTTTTGTACTTTTTTGGGTTTCCTTTCTCTAAAAAGAAAAAAGGAAAAGTTGAATCACAGAGAAACTCCAGAATGATCCGTTGCACCATTTCCTGTGTCCTGTGAGGTCTGACATGGTGGTGACCTAAAATTTGCAAAGGCTGTGTATGATGGTGATTACAAGGGTATTTCTGAAATTGCCTCTTTGTTATCATTGAGTGTTCTCCACAAATGCCTAGTTACTTACAAACACATGGCTGTGGTTAAATGGTTCGCATCTATTGTCCCGTGTGGTTTCTGAGCGTGCGGACTCGAGAAACAGCTTAGCTGGGTGGCTCCAGCTTAATGTCCCTAGAAAGGTGAGAGTCAGGCTGTTGGCTGAGCTGCAGCTGTGTCCGACCTTAACCTGTCCAGAGAATCTGCTTCCCGGCTGACTCCACAGCTGTAACCATCGTAACCTGTCCAGAGAATCTGCTTCCCGACTGACTCCACAGCTGTAACCATGTGTAACCGTTTCTAGGCTGAGAAATTGTCTTGAAAGGGTGATAGAGTGAAAGAAGAGAAAGAGAGGACCCAAGATGAAAGCCAGTGATTTATAACCTAATACATGGGGTACAGACTCAGGTTAAATAACATGCCAAACATTTCTCTGCTGGATCCACTGTAGCCCTTCAGCCACACCCTCTTTAGGACTAGGATGGCAGGCCTATGCCCACATTTTTGTTTTTAATTAAAAAATAAATAGTAGACTTGAACCCTTATTTCTGAAGAGTTTCCCTTATTTCTTCAGAACTCTTATTTCTGAAGAAAGTATGAAGCTGTAGACTGAATACCATACAGCAATCTATAATATGCCTAGTCAGGGTCCTGCCTCTGATTGCCTGCCCAAGGCCAAAAGGAAGGAAACATGACAAGTAATCAGCTTTGAGAAGTATGATGGCTCGCCTCTAGGACTCTTGCCTTAGTGAAGAGAATCATCCGTCCGTTGAGACAGGACACATTTGCCCTATGGCAGCACTGACACACAGAGCATACTCACTGCCTTCAAAAGGCCTGCAATCCGAAAGTCAGTGCCAAGCCAAAACAACTACCAGGCATCAAAACCGATTGCCGAGGTAAATAAAGCGTATGCTAGAAACCCAATAATGAGGCTAGAGGCCTATCAGGTCAGAGCACCCCGTGACAACAAAGCAGGCCAGGGCAAAAGGGTCAGGGTTGGACAACAGGTCCTGAGTGTCTCCCAGCAACTTGGTCAGGATGGGGACAGGAAATGAGCTAACAGCTCTTAAGCAAAGTGGTTTGACCTGATTGTCTTTCTAACTCCCAGCCCATGACTTAATGGTGATCTAGCATAAAATGAAAACATAGCCTTTGCCTTCTTTAGTCTGTTGATAGAAGTGTGGTCTGGACTGGATCTGACCCAGAACTTCCTCCCTAGGACTAGCTTTCACAGTATGGGAAAGTGCTGTGCATCTGCTTAGAGAAGGGGGATCAGTTCTCCAGCTGTTGATGCCCGTGAAGCACAGCAATAGCCAGCGTGGGGATCCCTGCGGGCGCACTAGTAGCACTTCTATCTTGGAGGTGAGGTGACCGAGCCGCTAACTGGATGTAAGCCATGCTCAACGGGAGGGAAATCATGGTACTGGAAACCTAGCCAACTGTCCAGGGCTAATGAGATCATGAATCTTAGAGAAGAGCCTAGCACTATTTCACTAAACTAGTATAATTCCTAACTGTATCCTAAATATGTATCCTTACACCCACAGATAAGTCTAGCTTAGCAAAAGAATCCTCATCAAAAAAGCTTCTCTTTGCCGCAGATAAAAAACAACTGCTTAAATGCGAGAGCAACTGGTCCTAGGGTGCCCAGCCCCAGTTATATATATATATATATATAGTTATAACACAGCCCCATGCCTAAGGCTCAGGGGACATCACAAAAGACTGAATGGAAAGTTTTAGGAGCCAGAGGACTGAGAAGTCTACTTCAAAATTGTGTCTCCTAAAAATGACATGGAAGGTATACCCATGATACCTCAACAATATGGATGCCTAAATAGACCTGAACAATAACACATGCTAACATGAAAGGTGGAACTCTCATGGTGGGCCCCACCCCTAAACAGAGAACTACAGGTAACTAATGGGAGGGAGAACAAGTCATCCAGGATGAGCCCCTAATACTAAATGGTTAACCCTGAAATCAGATGCATACATGCAATAGTAAACAGACCCAGCAGGTGGTATTTTTAGGTTTGTGCACATATATATATAACAATAAAAAAGGCTGTGAACATGAAAAAGATCAAAGAATATGGTTGGGGAGAAGAGATGGGAGAGGAAAATTATGTGATTATACTTCAAAGTTTTTAAAAATTGCAAGAGAAAGAATTGAGGGGTTGGATGGGATGTGGTGGTGCATGCCTTTAATCCCAGCACTCGGGAGGCAAAAGCAGGTGGATTTCTATAATTCAAGGCCAGCCTAGTCTGCATAGTGAGTTCCAGGCCGTCCAGACATCGAGAGACCCTGTCTCAAACAAACAAAAGGAAAGAATTAGAATAAACAGAAAAGGAAAGGAAAGGCACTGTGCAAAATCCCGAACAGTAACGCTGGGCATAGTAAAAGTAGAAACTCCCCACTCCAATGCACCGGAGTCAGATGTTAGAAGTAACTACAAGAACACATATCCGTGAAGTTTTCTTTCTACTGTCCACATAGGATATCAAATGTAAGCTTTTACTTAACAATGCCTGAACATTATTCTGTGATATTCCCTCATGATCTGGTTTATTCTTTTAACAGCTGCATATTTTTTTCATGATTTATAGCCTATTTTAATATTATAATCATTCCTGAGATTTAGACTATTTAGTCCTAATTATGAAAATCTGGAATTCTCAGCAACAATATCCAGAGGAATTCTCATGTATCTAAGTGTATTACATTTAATAGCTGACCCCTTGTACAGTCTCTGCCCTACTTTGCCTCATAAAATCTCTTAAAAACCTAAAATTATGAAGATTATTTAATGAATACTCAGAAATCTTCCAAATTTAAAAAAAAACTTTTAATACAGCATTGTTAATTTCTGGATGTGAGAAATTAAGATTGTTTCTTGAATTTGGCAACTTTAGAGGCAGCTATGGCGCCCCACAGTGAATGGGGAGGAAGAAACGGCGGCTGCTTCATCTCCCTGTGCAGGCTGTGGTCTCTATGCTGTACTACGTAACATGTCCATGTTACATGGTGTTTATAGGTCTAGGGTTTCCAGTAATATGCTTGGTTCTTTAACCAAGACTCTGGGTTTGTTTGTTTTGCCCTGTGTTTCAAATGACCCAAGGCTCTGCCTTTGCGGTCCCCTTCCCTGAGACTGTATTTTAACTCATTATTTACCAAAGTTTTGTTATATCCCTCCCCCTCACTTTACTAATCGACTGTTTCTGTTGAAAAACCCAAGATCAACCTGTTCTTCTTTCCCTTATATGAAGTTTGCTTTTTCCGAGTTATTCACAACATCCTTATATTGTTTCTGTGCATCAGAGCTTACTGGTGTTAGTATGCGCCTCCCTGTTGATTATCTCAGTCGAGGCTTTAACGCCTGAGACCTCTTATGTGCACAATTGCATCATACTTGACTTCAGTGGAGTTTTGACTTTACTTTAGGCATTCTTCCCTGCTTCCTTATCCTGTTCTCTATTTCAAAGACAACCATTATTCCTGGTTGGCAGGTGATTGTATATAGCAGCTGTCATCTTCTTTTTATTTAATTCCATTTTTTTGCCCCCTGCTTAAAAGCTATTTTATTCTCTGCAGTCTGACCTCCAGCCATTGAGTGCATTTTCCGTATCTGTTCTAATGTGATTTCATTACATTGATGGTTTCATTATCTTCAATTTCTTTCATCATTCTTTTATCTTACTATCTTTTCTCTATTTTTCTTTCACTGTATTTCTCATATATTTCTTTACTTCTATGTTTCATTTAATTTCATTTAACCCATTAGCAATTTAAAGCCCAACTTAATACAAGAGAAAAGCACTCAAAAACTAAGGGAAAATACAATGTACAAACCCAGTTTTTCATTATTCATAATGTATTTTCATTAAAAACTGTTTTTAAATCCATAGTGTATTCAGAGTAAGATAAGATGAAAATCACTCCAGAGGTGAACAGCCCTCAGCCTGGTAGAAAACATTTACCTAAGTAATTACCTGAAGGTGGGGGATATGGGTCAGTGATAGAGGGCTTTTTTTTTTTTTTCTTTTGAGAACATAGACAAATATGCAAAAGAAACTCTGGTTTTCTGGAACAGTCTTTCCTAAGATTTTATTTGGGCTTGCAAGATAGCTCAGTCATGGCTATTTACTGCTAAGCCTAATGACCCAAGTTCAAGGCCCTCTGATAGCCACACAAGCACTGGGGCACATGTATCACCTCCCCAATAAATAAATGTAATAAAAAAGTTTAAGAGTTTATCCTTCATCCTTTGAAGTACAGTGTCTGCATCAGTGTTCGGGACTCTGCATTCATTTGAGGTTGGCGTTGCTGACGTCTGTGAGTACATGTGAAACATTGCTGAGTTCTAGAGGAGAGAGGTCCTCCTGGCTTGCTAGGTTGAAACCTTGTGGAGATGAGTCAGCAGGGCAAACTGGGCTGCAGTCTGCAGATGGGCTCTTACTGCTCACAAAATGGTTAGCAGTATGTGCTACACTCTCTGACCCTGCAGAGGAGTGCCTACCCAGGCAGACTGTCAGTCAGTAAGGATCGTGATGGACAGACACACCAGCTGTACATCTTTGTTGTTTTTGTTTAGTTTGCTTGTGGTTTGAATCTGCTCAGCCGAGGCAAAGCTGTCTGCTGTTCCGCTTTTTATACTCCCGTTAACCTTCTAAATAGGCTGTCTATTTTCAGAGAAAATAAACATATCTTGCCCAATAACTTCCTGCCATCTGTCTGGCCATCCTTTCCTTCTGTGAAAAACAGAGCCAGGTCCCAGGGGAGGCTCTGCCTTCCTCCTGTGTCTCTGTGTCCCTGGTCCCTGTATTAAAGAAGGGCATCCTGGGGCTCTTGTCACCCTTCAGATGAGTCTGCAGGTAGGTCTTAGTTCTCACACCTCCCTCATCTTTATGCATGTTCACCATATTGGACAGATTATGTGATTAGACATTCAGGTGTTTCCTAGTTTTCTTGTAGATAGACTTTTTAAATCAAAATTTCATATTTTAGAAGTCATTGTAGGTGCTGGGAATGTAGCTCAGTTGGAAGAGACCCTGCCAAGCATTAGTCAAGCCCTGGGTTCATCCAGAGCACCACATATAAGTAGAATGAAACACACCTGTAATCCCAGCACTCAGAAAGTACAGGCAAGAGGACTAGCAGTTTAAGGACATCCCTGACTACATAGCAAGTTTGAGGCCAGCCTGAGCTACATGAGACCCTGTCTCAAAAAGAGAAAGAGACAGACAGACACACATAGGGAGGGAGGGACGGACGGACGGACAGAGAAAGAGGATCCTGTGATGGGTTTTGTATGAGTAAAGTAAACATACTCTATGCCTCCTCCCCCTCTTAGGAAGAATAATCGTTTTTCTAGGCTTTCCAGCTCATAAAATCCCTGAATTAAGAGAAATTGTCTTCTCTTCAAAACATTTATTGAAGAGAGAAATAGATGCAGAGTACTGCAGGGCGGGTGGGGGGGATGCTAAAGATAAAAAATGAGTAAAGACTTAAGCCCTTCTTTCAAAGAACATATGGTAACATCAGTAAGGAGAAAAATTTACGAGTCACCATAATAAGATACAGTAAGTGGGTCAGTGAAGGATCAATCTCCACTGCTGGGACAGTGATTGTGAAGATAATGACAGCATGGTAAAAGGATCTACAGAAAGTTAGACACAGGGTGACCCCATTAAGCTGAGGGATGTTAAGAGACAGAAGAAATCATGAGTAGTATTTATTCATCCTGTAGTCCAATATAAGGTCATAAAATGGCAAGAGGGCAGGTTTGGAGGCTATATAAACCCTGGACTTGCCTCTCAGGTCATACCATTAACCATGGGCCCTAGGTAAAACCACAGCCAACCTGATTTACATATCAAGGAAACAATGTATGTCAAAATCCCTGTGCAGTGCCAGGCTCATAGTAGTCAGGTATTTTTTAACTATTATTGATTTTGGATTGCCATACAAAAAATCAGTTTCGTTGTGGCATTTGCACACACACACACACACACACACACACACACACACACACACACACCATACAAAAAATCAGTTTCGTTGTGGCATTTGCACACACACACACACACACACACACACACACACACACACACACACGCACACACACACACACACAGAGTGTGTGTGTGTCATTAGACTTTCTTCTTGTTCACTGCTCCCCTCCCCCCTTGAGAGCCCCCTTTCTCCTTGCTTAGCCACTTGCTCCCCCAAACAGTGTGCCTTCAGCTTTCATGTCACACGGACTCTATGACCTTTCCTTCGCCCTCCTCTGGTAGTCTACTTTGTACTTCCATGTTCTATATACAGACATGTACATGTGTATAATTTAAATCTGCATTCTCTAAATAAGAGAATGTATCTGATGTTTGTCTTTTTGAGTCTAATTTTTAAGAGTTCTAATTTTTAAACTCTGAATATTAATCCCAGCTCAGAAGTAGCTGCAAAGGATTTTCTCCCATTCTGTGGATCTCTGCTGATGAGAGCTTTTTGATTTCACTGTCCATCCATGTGATTCCTTCCTGGGCTGTTGCAGCATTCTCGCCTCTGCCTATATCTTGAAGTATGTTGCTTGTATTTTCCTCAATAAATTTTAGAATTTAGTTTAGAAGATAAGTATTCCATTAAGGTTTTTGATCCATTTTGGGTGGATCTGGTTTCACCATTTTGCCTGTGGACACCCACTTTCCCCACATGATCTGTAGAAGAGGCTTTGTTTCTTCCTATCTGTGTTCTTGGCACCTTTGGCAAAGATTAGGTGGCTGTGACTTGGTGTGCTCTTCTGTGGGTCCTATACTCTACTCCATTGGTCTATGTGTCTGTTTCATACCAGTTCACAGCACAGCGGATATTTTTAAATGTTCATCTTTTTTTGATTTGTGTAACGTGATCCATCCCTTAATTGTCAGGTTATTTTATTAACTATTTGATACATACATGGTTTTTTGAAAAAGGAGTGTTCTTCTGTGTTAATTACGTTATGTAATTGTGTAGCACATAAGTGTCATATTGCTCTGTAAGCTTCTGTCTGAAGGCTCAAATGACGCTACTGTGAAAGTGTTCTTCCAGCTATCAAGTGCTCCCTGTGTAAGAAAAAGGTATTATTATCATGTCAGCACAGTAGTTTATGCCCCTTTTTCTAAAGGACATCAAGCCCCACTCTGAATAGGTGACACCGTCTGCAGATTTTAGCTGGGTTCTCCCCCGGACTTTACATAACTAGACCAGTCTGCTGAGAATTCTAAGGACCTGCCCGAGGCTGGCATGGGATTTGCCCGTGTTTCCATAGAGGTGCAACATGATACACATGAAAAGAAAATAGGTCAGAATCTTCTGGAGTTGTGCTGCCTCACTCACCAGCTAAAGGTCATTCTTAATCCTCCCACAGTTCCCAGAACGCTGTGTGCAGTGTTTTGTTTTTTATGTTCCAGGAAGGAAATGACTTCTATAAAGCAAAGCAGGGAACACGTTCTTCATGAGAGCAAAAAATCCTAAATGTTTTACAGTTCCATTGACAACATTACAAAGACAAGATCTAGTGAAATTTGATGATGCTGTAATTCCCATGATCAAAATGAGAAAGTGTATCTCTGTATAGAGCCATGGCTGGGGTTTTAATCATGAACCTCTGTGAAAGGGGTAGCAGCAACTCCAGGATCAGGCTCAGCACATGTGAATGGACAGGATGGCACTAAGCAGAGCTAGGGAGTTTCCACAAGATGCTGTGACCATCAAGCTCAGAACGAACGCGAATATACTGCTCCTCAGAAGGATAGACATCACAAGAAAGTGACAGGATACACTCACACGCCTTTGAAGCACATGGCATCCAGAAAACATGCTAACAGTTGCAGTAGTCCATGAGACCCACTATCCAGAGCCAGTGGGCAACCCTTCACAATGTTTGGGGTTTCCATTGTCAACTACATGTTTTTTCTCCAGTTCAGAGAAGGGCTTCTTTCCAAAGTAGATTTGTTGTTCTTTGGACATGCTTTCCTTTCCACATTTCCTAAACTTTCTGGTCCCTTGTGTAGCTTTGACTCGGCCTCCACCAGAGCCTTGTAGCTCCCTCGGATATTTATCTAGAAAGAACGTGCTCATGACTCAGAGACAAACAAGGAAGCATGAGCACTCTGATATCAGGCCTTCCATTTAGTACCCTTTCTTCATTTTCTAAAGTGATGTTTATCTAGCTTCTTTTTATATGGACCTATTAACATGTTCACAGAAAGAACCATAAAGTATGTGTATGATACATTTTTTACATACATGCCTATCTTTGTGCATTAAAGTTAACTAATGAAAATATAATTTACTGACAAAGTTAGACATATTTTAAAAAGACATTGATAACAATCTCTCCTAAGAACTATGCCAAAATTAAAACTCTACCACTAAACAGGTTAAAGTGTGTGATTTCTGGAAGCCATTAAGTCCTTTTGCTTTTATTTGAGTTGAGCTGCCTAATGTAAAAATCAGTTTCTCCTTTGCCTCATTTGAGTCCTTAGAATAAAGCCATCCCTTATAGACGTGTTTATTTACTGTAAGGATGTCTTGATCTTGTGGTCACAGCACCCTGACACCCATGTCAGCCGTGCTGCCTCAGCCTCAGAGGTGCTGGGGTCACAGGTATGAGCTACCACTCTTGCATTTTTTTCTACCACATGATATCTCCTTGCTGGTAAGGTAGTTTTTTCATCAAGCCCACACTCTGCCCAGGTCAAGGATGTGGGGCTGAAGTTATGCAAAAGTCTATCCAGGCTGGGTTCGTGCCTGAGCCCAGACATTTCGCATCTCTTCCTTCCGCCCGCTCTCACCGCACCCATGGATGTGAGCCTCAGCTGATGGGCAGCCATTGGCCCACTTTTGTGCCAACCTTCTCGACTTCCTTTAAAAAGCCTGGATGCCCGCATAGTCAAGAGGCTGTGAAAATAATGTCAAACTTTGCTCATCGGTGTTGGATATCTGGTCATCTTAGCAAAGCCCTGGTCCAAGTGCCGTGTGCATTCACTGTAGATTCCAATCCAGCTTTGCCAGTTCTTGCCATTAAACTGTATTATAAAGCCGGCCCGTTGAGGATAAGCTGTGAAAGCTGGTGTGTGTGTGTGTGTGACCCTCACCCCCAACCTTGAAACCTCGGTTTTAAAAGTAGATATATCAAGAAGACATAGGCAGTGCTGTCCATGTGATTGTGCTTTGGACGGGCAGCAAGGAACCCACTGTGGTTGGTGCTTACTCTAGTGCCTATAGCTATGAAAGAGAACTGTGAGGAAGAAGTCTGAGAGTCCCTAGTTCTGGAGATGGAAAGGACCTGGATGTCCTTACTAGCTGCAGATGAAGTTTAGAACCACTCTCAGTCTCAAAGCACCATAGTTACTGGTGCTGACAGCTGCTACCAACACCTTAAAGTAACTATGCAAAACAATTCCTCCGACATTTTGAGTATGAAATACTTATTAAACATACCAGTAGAGCAGTACATATACGTACTTGGTTTTCTTGATGTCTTGTGTGTTTTGCCTTGTGATTTTAAGCATACAACATCATCATTCTGCAAGGGAGCCAAAGGCTACATCATATTTAAAATGAGGCCATGGTTCCAAACCAAAGATTGAGAGTCTCAGTACCAGTTAGACTTCACAGATAAATTTGAACAGCTGGTTTATAAATACATCAGTCACAATAGAAACAAGACAGGTAATAATGACCAATGCTTAAAGAATTCAGTTTAGAAATGGGCCTTGAACAGAGATTCAACCCTCCTGGGCCAAGAAACTTCAATGAAAGGGTGGAGAGAGAGAGCGCACCTATTGTCAGCAAGCTTTCCAAACTGCAAGGCAAGCCATTGCGTAACCATAGGTCTGATTCACTGGTTGGCTTCTTTTGTTCAGCTGAGATGATGATCCTCTTGTCTTCAAGGATGATTATAGGTTACCAGGCCTAAAGGTTCAAAGTTGCCCTCTGCATCTGTTCTAGATGTTTCTGACTTTGAAGGGGCTGTCCATGTAGTTCCCTAGTTATATACCCTAGTATCTTGTGCTTATAACTTCAGCTCAGGGTTTCATTTAGCACTTTACAATGAAGCAAGACTCTTTGTCTCCACCAAGCACTGACTGTATAGTCTGGTCCTAGGGGATTTGAGGCAATTCTGGCCCAAGTTTCAGCTGATCCTTGTTCTCAATGGCTGACTCAGCTCTGACTCAATAATGACAGAATCATTTAAACTTATAAAAATTCTAAGAGAACCATGTACAAAAATAGAAAGGGGAAGCATGTTAAATAAATGTCAAGAATAGGAAGAAAACATACCAAATGAGTGACTACCAATGTCCTTTGTCCCGGTAGAAAATAGAAACTTTACCAATAATAGCACTTAATTTAGGTTTGAGTAGTGTTTTGACAGCCATCCCTTTGTTTGATGCCCATAGCAACTCTGTAAGGTAAGCAGCTGCAAAAGCTGAGTCTCAGAGAACCCAAAGGACCATCCACAGAAGAGAAAGTGGGACAGGAGCAAGGATGGCATGAGGTCGTCCACTATTTGGTATGGTCTCCTTACAGCATCCAGTCTAGATCCCAGAGCCCTTGGTGATGTGCTCTAATAAAACTAAGTTGCTTGAGCAAAACAAGAACTGTGTACTGATTGACAACTCAGTGAGACCCAGGAGCAAAACTGTAAGTAAGCATCGACACAGTGCCTGGGTTTTCTGAGACTGTTTATAATACAGAAGATAGGAAAGAACACAAAAGCATCGCTGTCCGTTTTCTAGAAAAGAAAAAACAATACTATGCATTGAAGGTATGAGCTACCAAGAGAAACTGGAGGTCAAAATAAATAAGATTCTGTAAGTTAAGTTTTACTTCAAATTTTACCAAGTTTAATGCTGATCTATTCATATTTCTGTTTTGGTTAGAGATGATAGGCAGGCAGACAGACAGACAGACAGACAGAGTTTGAAATTTTGTTGGAAGACCGTGAATAAATATTTATTATATATATTATTCTGTACTCTAATGCACTCCTTTTACTGCTTCCACATAGTATAATCTATAATAGAAACAAAGTGCCTTAGTTTAAAAATATATTTCCTATATAGATTGTTGAAAACACCTAACAAAAAATATTATCTACCATGTTTCATTTTATATATATAAGCCAATAACTTTTATACTTTATATTGCAATTGGAAGGTTTCATTTTATTTTAAACAATCTTTCCTAGCAATAGGGAAACCATAGAGCTCGTAAAGAGAAAGGTAGTATCAGTGGGGCGGAGGTGGGCGGGGTAGAGCGGGCAAACTCTGGCTTGTCTCTAAGCATTATGCAGGTGGTTGCTACACAAGTTTCCAGATCCTGATTTGAATCTCAGGGGCCAGAGCTCTGTGTGTTCCACAAAAGGTCCTTTGAAACTTCCTCCCTTCCTGGTTTGACAAAGCCCTGGATAGCTGGTCTCAGAGACACACACACTGGTTTGGCTTGGGCTCTGATCTCCTGTGAGCCATTCTTGTCTGCCCAGGTTCTGCCTAGCCTACTTCCTCTATTATATTTAGCTCTTTGGTTATTTTCCTAATGAGCTGTCTGTTTGCCTGCAGCCATCCAGCCAGAAGACGAATGTGTAAAATCATAAACTGCGCACCAGCACTCAGAGACTAACAGGAACTCTTCTCTGTGCTTTGAAATCCACCCACCACACGAGCTTTGCTGTAACAGTCCCTTTTTTTCTTTGGCCCTGGGCTAAGCAGGCCAGCTAGAGCTGTTCCCAGCTGCGGGCACACATTCTCTCCAGTGGTCACCTCTGCAGCCACCTTGCCTACTACGCTAAGCTAGCAAGCCAAGTACAGGCTTAAGATGGCCACACATGGGAGCAAAGTTGAAAGTATTTTATCAACCAAGTAACCACCACTGAAGAACTTAATATTTATCTGTGGCTTTGAATAGCCTTTGTTTCTGAGTTGAGATTGGGAGTGAAGTAGAAAATGAACCTTGGTAGTTTTGATTTGTGAGGACTCTGAGATCTTTCTAGAGACTGGTGGGCTTTTGTTCTCTGAGCTCCCGGGGGAAACTAACACTGATAGGACTGAGTTAAATCCTGCTGGAGATCTGGGCCTTGTCAAGCCTCAGTCTGCCTCAACATAAACCATTAGGTCCCTATCATTCCACCCTTGCAGGACTCCAAATAATTAAGACAACTATGGCCAGGCGGCGGTGGCCCACACCTTTAATCCCCGCACTTGGGAAGCAGAGCCAGGAGGATCTCTGTGAGTTCAAGGCCAGCCTGGTCTACAGCGTGAGATCCAGGACAGGCACCAAAACTACACAGAGAAACCTTGTCTCAAAAAACAAAAAACAAAAAGAAGGAAAAGAAGAAGAAAATAAAATAAAATTATGAGCCCAGTACTTTGAGAGTCCTGAAATCGAATTAATGAAGTTCTTTCTTCAGTTTGAGGACAACCTGGGATCCTGATTTTCATAGAATCAGTGAACACCAAATACATATGTAGTTATGGTTCACATATGTAAAGCCTTGTATGACCCCACTTCTGTGTCTTCTAAAAGCCGTACGTACATATTCTATTTGGGTCCTACATAGAAGTACTATATAAGATGAACACTGACATTTTTGTTTAAGACCTAGTAGTTACTATGTAACAGAATTCTCCATCAGCTATAAGAAGCAGTATACACTAAAAGATGGAGGAGCTTATGGGCAAGACCTGCAGTGGGGTTGACAGGGTGGCAACATGGTGGCTGTATATAAATGGCGGGACCATTGTACCCTAAGCAGCGCGGTTAGAAAATGCTAGAGAATGGTTAGAAAATGCTAGAGAAAATTGGAGATTAATTTATCAGCTATTAGCAACTAATGACTATGTGAACACTTAATGCCAAAGAAATATACCACAAAAATGAGATCTACTGGGCACCTTATCTGTACCCATCTTTCTCTGCACTCACAAGAAGATGCCGTAAACCTTGGATTTTATAAACATGAGGTCCATGCTCACTGCTCTCAGGAAGGAAAGCCCCATGCCTTCACACAAAGGATTCCCTCCCATTGGACAGGCAGGTCTCGGTTGGCCTCGCCTGTACCAAAGCAGGCCTGGATGATTAGTCACCTGGTGCCTCCATCAAATTAAAACAGGCACATGATCTTGGCCCATTGCCCTGGCAATGTTTAAATGGAAATGAGAGTGGGCAGAAAGGCCGGAGGCATTTCAACCCCTTGTCCTCAAGGTCTTTGACACTTTGTAGGGCCCAAGAAGATAAACTGTCCACCCCACAGCTTGGGAATTAGTTGTGGAAAGGGAGTTTGTCTAGCTTCACACATGCCTGATGAGCATATGGAGAGATAAACCTTGGTCACCATTTCCCCAAGCAGTCTCCCTCCCACATCCCAGATGGAAGGCCCTACAAAGAAGAAATCAGTCTTCTACCCTTTCAGCTGCCTTCTGTGGAGGCCATAGAGGGCTCCTGTCTCACAGCAAACAGGGCCTTAGCAGCCAGAGAGAGACTGCTCTTTAATAGCTCGTGGCTGCTGTTATATTTTTAAAGCCACTTACCAAAGAGGTGAGCTATCTTCCACCCCTCCTTCCCCAGAAGCACATAACCATTAAGGTTACCTGGAAACCTGGCCAGGAAGCAGGTGGCAAACAGCAACCATGCAATAGAAGCATCCGGATTTGTCATCTAATAGGAGATGAACCAGCAAGTCATGTTTCGGTAGAGGTCAAATGTGAAATTTAATTAGTTTGCGTGGCCTGGCTATTCTAGGGGCCATTGGCCTAGGCTTCGGAGGAAGGGGTTTTGTTCTGAGCTCATTCAAAGGGCATTTGGTTTCCACAAGCAAGAAGTGAGTGCGATCTCAGATCAGAGACTCCCTGTACTGCAGATCACCCATGGGCAGGAAAATGTGATGTGAGGGACATAAGACATTTGAAGGCATTGCTTCTACTTGAAAGAACCTCCAGTCAGAGACATGATGTACCAAGAGAATGACCTGAGGACACTGTGTGTACAATTCAGAAGGGAAGTAAGATACTCTGAAGGACAAGAATTGAAGCAGAAAGAAACTGGTGATGCAAGCTCATAACCCCAGCACTTGGGAGGTAGAGGCAGGAGGACCAGAAATTCAAGGTCATCCTTGTTTACATAAAGAGTTCAAGGCAAGCCTGGGCAACATGAGTGTCTGTCTCTAAAAATTAAAAATAAAAGGCACAGAGATGACCAGCAAAGAAGCTGTGAGAAAAGAAGAGAGCAGTAGTGTGCCAGGCTGCCCAGCACAACGTAAAGCACGGCACCTAGAAGGAATGAGAGACTGCCAGGGCGTGAGACCCTCCGCTCTTTGCCTTTCCTCACAGGAAGGGGCTCTCCTGTCTTTAAAATCAGCCCCAGACTTCTTCAAAGGAGCCCTCATCTCATGAAAGCAGTTGTCCTGGAACCAAAGAGCTTATTTCTACTGTGTGTCTCATGTCCCGCCCACCCCCTTTCGGTGTCAGATGAGGTGATAACACGTATAATTGTAGAGAAGCTGCAAAGCTGTGACTCAGCTGTTTCCTGTGAAGCCTCGGCAGTGACAGGGCTTTGGGGAGCCAGCTGGCCCAGAGCTGAAAGCTCGGCTCTAGGAAGGTTCGACACGACCACTTCCATTGGCTGTACCCTGTGACATGTCTTTATTCTGTTCCACATGAGGAAGAATGGCCAGGGGGACTATCAATTCTAAAGTTTACTGTTAGCAACTTGTTCTGAAGATTCAGCAGGAGCCCATGGGGCAGGCTGAGGGACAAGTCCTGGGGTTTCCTTGCTGACTTCTTTTCATTCTGCAGTCATCAGTTTTACCACTGGCATCTGGGCATGAGTCAGTAAAGCATGGCCGCAAATACTTGAGCAACCAAGAGAATTAGACATTGAAGATGCAGACAGGAAATCTCCATTATGCAAACAGTCCTCAGGAAGGGAAGGGGCGTGCGTAATAAAAAGTCTGGCTGACATTCTACAATCCTCTAATTACATAAACCCAATCAGCCTGAGAACATGGAGCAATTTCCAATCATTCTCTTGGCTGTATTGCAGGAGAGTGGGATTCTTTGGGCAGACTCATTCAGGGGTATAAATTCACCTGAGAGCTGGGAATGTGCTCACAGTCCTACGGGCAAGACCTTCTTGATCATGAGTGGTACCTGACCTTGTTGACTCTAGAAAAGGCAATGAATCACTTTTCAGCCTCGAAACTAGTTTTCTCTGTTAGTTCACAAAGGTTTGGGAGGCAGAGATTTGAAGTCATTTTCAAAGTGACCGTAGTCACGCAGCTGATACACACACAAGTGCTCAGGAAATTCCCTCAAGCTTGCTGATGTCACTCAAATCCACCTTGCCCTCCATACCAAAGTCAGATTAAAAAGCAACACATGGGGCTGGAGAGATGGCTCAGTGGCAAAGAGCACTTGCTACTCTTCCAGCGAGGTTAAATTCAGTTCTGAGCACCCACATCAGGCATTTCACAACTGCCCATGGTTCCAACTTTAAGGGATCCAAAGCCCTCTTCTGGCCTCTAAGAGCAACTGCAGTCATGTGTGCCCAACCCCCACACAGACACATACACATAAATAAAATAAAATTTTTTTCAAACAAAAGCTCTTTA
The DNA here is from genome assembly GCF_049852395.1 of Peromyscus maniculatus bairdii. Taxonomy (NCBI): domain Eukaryota; kingdom Metazoa; phylum Chordata; class Mammalia; order Rodentia; family Cricetidae; genus Peromyscus; species Peromyscus maniculatus. The sequence goes on from NC_134866.1 coordinate 55,826,974, forward strand.
AAAGTGGTTCACAACCTTCCTGATGCTGCAGCCCTTTACAGTTCCTCATGTCATGGTGACCTCCCAGCCATAAAATTATTTTTGTTGCTACTTCATAACTATAACTATAATTTTGCTACTGTTATGAATCATAAATGTCTGTGTTTTCTGATGGTCTTTTGGGGTCGCAACCACTACTTTAAAAAGTGACAGAGGAACCATGGACATACATGTGGAAGTATGTGTGTACTGATCATGGTTGTTTTCTCCACCGCCCCATGTCTGGGTCAGTCATAACTTAGTTTTAGTCTGCATTTGTCCCCGCTCCCACAGAGGACATACCAACACAAACTCAGAGAGAACCAGAGTTCTTTCATTTCCTTCAACCCCAATGTCTCTCTTGTGAGGAAGAAAAGAGGAGAGAAGCCTACCTCTTCACAGCCCTGCATTCATGCACAGCAACGAGTGTACATGTGGGCATTATTTTCCCTGTGTACTGTGGGGCAAAGAGGAGTTTAGTTGGACAAAGTGAAATCTATTGGACTTGTTTTTCCAAAGTGTTTGCTTTCTCTGTTTTGCTTATGTGTTTGCTTGTTTAGTTGCTCACATGAGATATCATATTCTTGTGTCTGCAAGGTACCCAGCTTGTGCACTCACCCCTGCCTTGGCCCTCGTCCAACTCCTCCATTAAAGCCAAAGTTAAACAGGTTATCTGCAGAGCCCACACCAGTGAGGCCAAGAAGAAAGAGAAAAGAGAAGGCCCAAGAGAGACCACAAGAAGGTTCCCACTTTATTCTGTCCCAAAGATTATCCTTTTCCTAAGTGAAAACCCGAGAAAGAACCAAAACCTGTATAACAAGCGCATGTTATCCACATAGACAATGTACATAAAGATTTCTGTGAAGAGAATGTTTGAAGGTAAATGAGATGGGGTTTCACAAGCCAAAAAAAGTCTCTAAGATGAGGAGAAAACTGAGGGACAAGTTAAACGGAATTAGACTTGGAGTTTGGGGAACTTGCTGGAGGTGTATTTCCCTTTAAATAGGAGTAGAGACACTTCAGGAACAGAGAGAACTCTAGAGGGAAGCACTGACCACAGGATCCTGGGAAGCTGTCAACTCCTTCCCGAGCCCAACCCCTACCGCCGAGCCCCGAAGCTAGTCTCCCGGGGTGCTCCTGTCACCCAGCTTCTTCTGGGTCATGAACATTCCCAGCTCTGCTGGCTTTGCTGCTCCTCTGTGTCTAGCCACATCCGGTGTCTTTCCCACGTGTATCCAGTCCCGCCAGACTCGGGAGCAGATTGACACCAGTCAGCAGCACACCTGGCGCGGTCATCACTGTCCTCGTGAGCAATCCCCTCTGGGGCTTCCTGCTGCAAGAAATTCACGTGAATTTCTCTACAAGTACATATGCACGTAGACAGTAGATGTTCATTAGTAGATGTTCATTTCCCTCTTATTCACTATTTCATTTTTATTGTTTCAGTTAGTCTCACAGTCAACAATATTCCAAAAGTCTTAAATAGAAAGTTCTAAAAACATACATTTCAGGTTTAAAATACATACCCACACCATTGAGTATTGTGATGAAATCTCATCCTGTCTCACACAGTCCAGCCTATGGTCTGAATCATCTAGCCTCTGTATAGACACTGTATATGCTACCCACCCATTAGTCAGAATGACTACTGTATTGCAGTGCTTGACTGTGTCCAACTCAGCTTTACTCAATTACAGTCCACAAAGTGTAAGAGGATGACGCCTACAATTCAGATACACCAAAGAAGAGCTGTAAAATGTCTAAGTGGATAAAGATCTCCACTAATAAGGAAAGAAATAAATGTATGCTGGGGCTGCTAAGATCTACATCTATAAGGACGGCGGATCTTCTAGCCATCAAATTGTGAAGAAAGGAAAAGCCTGCACTAGTTTTTCTATGGCTTCTCAAACTACAAAAGACACAGCCACATACATGATAAGGTATATATGTATATTAAAATAGTGTATATAGGGTTTAATACCATCAAAAGTTTCAGGCACTCTATGGAGGTCACTCCCCTGCCCTCAAGGCAAAGGCAGAGCAATGTGATATTTGAGACTAACCCATTTTTGAAGGGCTGAGTGCTAAAAATTTCATACTACAGATCTGTGCCAAGTGTTGCTGGGGGTGTGGGGGGGAGGGATAAGACGTGGGGGTGGTGAGGCATGCCTTTAATCTCAACATTCTGGGAGATAGAGGCAGGTGGATCTGGAGGTCAGGCTGGTCTACATAGCCAGTTCCAAGTCATGCAGACTGAGACCTTATCTCAAAATAAATTTTTTAAAAAGAGAAGGAAAGAAATGTTACTTACAAAATACTCAAAAGCCTTCAGTAAGGACCAGATCAATTGGTGAGCTAAAAGTTCAATTAATGGCCCAAGTGAAGGGAAGTGGAATGTTGACCCTAGTTTACAGAAAGTAAACCTGAGTCACAGCAAGGTTCTGAAATTCCACATGAACTCATGCTGCCTGTAAAAGCCAGACATCAGCGGTGAGCAACCATGGTCTCTGGCCAGCCAGGCAGAAGCACTTTGTTTTCCATTGGGTGGTGACGCCAGATCCCATTGCTTCTGACAAAGGCCTCGTCAAGCCTGTGTGTCATCGTTTGCGTATGCCAGGGCTGCTCCGGTGCACGCGCGGACCCACTTCCCGACCCACAGTGACGCTTTGGCTTCCTGATAGCCAGTGCCGTCCAGTGCGTCCGTGCGAGTGCAGCGCCATCTCCTGGACACTCTGGGATAAGCAGCAGCCTGGATGCATAGACCAACAATTTCTGAATTCTGTGAGCTTTGAGATTGGTAGCAGTCAGGCCCGGCTGCAAGGCCTGCAAGGAACACTAGGATGTGATGTGGCAGGTGCATTTGTGATGTGTGTGTGTGTGTGTGTGTGTGTGTGTGTGTGTGTGTGTGTGTGTGTGTGTGTGTGTGTGTGTGTGTGTGTGTGTGTGTGTGGTCTGTAAAGGGGGCAAGACCTTTCAAAAGGTAGGAAAACTGACCATCACCACTCTCATTAATGGATTTGTATGAAATTTTACAGCTGACAGAAACTCATGCTTAAGTAATCCCATATAATTTCTCACTGCTCTGCATAAGCAGAAAGGGTTGGGGGGCACATAGGGGGAGGTACCAGATCCTGGCTCTGCTAGCAGAGTTACTCATGGCTTAGCCACGGCTGAGATGGCAGCTAACTGTGCTCCTTCTTTCTTTACCAAACTCTTCGCCCACCTGGAAAAAAAAAAAGCAGGCTGACCAAGGATGAGGAGGAAATGAAGTAAAACCCAGTCAGCTCTGAGGAGTCTGAGCTCAAACCTCAATTATTTCTGGGTCTGGAAGTGAGTCTCAGAAAACTCTGGCCAGCAACAGGTTTGGGTTTTTGCCAGGTCCTCTAGCAGATCGGAGATGCACTTAGGTCACGATCACAAGGCACAATCATGTTACTGAGGAGGTTTCTAAGGTGACCGGACATTTATTGGAGAGGGGCTCTGCTGGTCTGGCCATGGGGAGATCTGGGGCTGTTCTGTAACACGGGCAAGTGTGGTGATATTGTGTTCCCCAAAATATTGTGCACCCAATAAACTTATCTGGGGTCAGAGACAGAACAGCCACTAGATACGGAGGCCAGAAAATGGTGGCACTCACACCTTTAATCCTAGCATTCCAGAGGCAGAAATCTTTCTGGATCTCTGTGAGCTCAAGGCCACATTGGAAACAGCCAGGCATGGTGACACACGCCTTTAATCCCAAGAAGTGAGCCTTTAATCCCAGGGAGTGGTGGCAAAAAGGTGTATAAGGCGTGAAGACCAGGAACTAGAAGCTTTTGGCTGGGTAAGCTTCAGGCTTTCGAGCAGTGGTTCAGCTGAGATTCATTCTGGATGAGGACTCAGAGGCTTCCAGTCTGCGGAAACAGGATCAGCTGAGGAATTGGCAAGGTGAGGTAGCTGTAGCTTGTTCTGCTTCTCTGATCTTCCAGGATTCACCCCAATAACTGGCCTCAGGTTTGATTTTATTAATAAGACCTTCTAAGATTCCTGCTACAGGCAAGCCCACAAATGGGCTATGCTCTAATCTCCTGGCTAACTGAGCTGGAGGCTGGGGTGTTTGGAGCTTTCCTCTGATTCTCCCCTGGAATCCTTGAAACTGTTCTGAGACGTGCTCTGTGACCAGTTCAGAGAAGGAACAGGGAGGGAGAGTCAGCTGCCTGAGCACGCACAGCCTACGAGGAGGAAGGAAGTGCTCTGGCCAGCTCTCTGGTTTCTTGCTCCTTGCAGTTTCCTGCTACTGGTGACCTGCCAGCCTCTGAACTTCAGTATATTTTGCTACTTGCTTCAAGGCTAACTGACTCATCCCCTCTCCAACGTGTAGGAACTGTAGTAACCATAATGGTAACAGGCTCCCATTGATCCCTGAGTGATCGAAGAGAGAGAGAGCTTTCCTTCACTTTGTTTTCAACTAGAGTGTCAGACTGAGAAATGGCTGGAACAAATAGTTCTGGGTTAGAGGTCAGGGGACAGACTGGACTCTAGGGCAAAACAAACAAGGCCTCTCACAGTAGCTTGCAGGCCTGCGCTCACAAACCTGCCCTCAGTGAACAGACTTGGAATGCTGCCTGGCTCATCCTTAGGCAGCCAGAGCAAGCCAGGAAAGCATGTCCTGTATGAGCCACGTGAGGCTGCATCAGCCTTGAGAGCTTGAGTCCCAGGCTTGTGACTTTAAAGTAGCAGCAATGATCCCACAGCACAGGAATGACTCTTGATGTAGAACAGGCGCTGCTGTGGAAAGACGGGCGCCCTGGGGCTCTACAGCCACTCAGCTTTACCCCACCAGTCCCACAACACACAGGTGTTGTTATCACCACACGGTCTGTGGACCATGTTCATGAGACGTGCAAAGGGGTGTCATGCTTGTAATCGTTTGCCCTCTGGTAGAACCTTCTGGACAGACTGGCATCGTTTGCAAATTCCAGGATGCAGTTTGAACTTGCTCGGTAATCACAGTGATGTATTTTGTCAAAATCTTTCTTCACAGCTCCAGCTCACTTCTGCCAACACTATGTCTGGTTTCCCCATGAAGCCAACAGCCCCTAACAGCAGGAAAACAAACAGGTGCCAGGCACCAGGTGTGGGCTAAACTTTAGACTCTAGAGCAGTGGTTCTCAAACTTCCTAATGCTTTGGCCTTTAATACAGTTCCTCATGTTGTGGTGACCCCCCCCCCCACAACCATAAAATTATTTCATTGCTACTTCATAACTATAATTTTGCTATTATGACTCACAATGTAAATATCTGATAGGCAGCATATCTAATGTGTGACCCCAAGGTGGTCACAAACCACAGGTTGAGAACCACTGCTGTAAAAGCTCGGTGGGGTGGGAGTTTGGTGGGGGGTGGGGCCCTGAGGGATGGAGGGATGGTCCCTGGATGGCTGAGAGAGAGGAATAAATGCTCTGGCCAGCAAGGAAGAGTTGGCCCTAGCCGCCTCCAGGTGCCAAGGCCATGCAGAAACCAGAAACTGGCTCTCTCTGGGCAGCACAGGCCTTCAGCCTTCAGACAAAAGCCTTTTGTCCAGGAGATTGCTTCCAGGAGGCCACCCCACATCACTTCCATCCAAACTAACCCCCGGTGCTACCAAGAACCTGGAAAGCTATTTCCAGGAACTAATTTTAAAAATTCCTGCATGATAAGTGAAAATCTGAATGTCCAATATTAGGGCAATGGTCTATCCCAGTTTGTGGGTGTTTATAAACAGGTAGGAAACAGGGAATGAAACAAAAGCAGGCTTTTTTTAGGCTCATGAAAAACAAAACAACAAAACCATTGCATTCAGGTGAGTGCTACTGTACACAGTATCGAAGTGCTGAAATTATCACACCTTGACATACACTCTCAAGTGGGCTTTGTGTGCCACCACACCTGGTTTATTCAGCGTTGGGGCTCCATCCCTGGCCTCCAGCACACTAGACAAGCACCCACTAGACAGAGCTATACTCCCACCCACAATAACGATGTCTTCATGTTGGGTTGTAAGGTAACTAGTATACCCCACTCTTAGCCATTCAATTTTACTATAAATCTAAGATTTTCTACAAAGATGTTTTTAAAACTTTTTTACCTAAAAGTAACCAAATTTTTTGATTGTAGAGATTTTCTTATTCATTTCATTGTTATTCTATTTTTCTATATGCTACTTTTATTTGAGTATCACTTTATCAGTCAGGTTTAAAAAAATAGTTTTAAAATCCTATCTAGGTGACAAATCTCTGAGGCAGGAACAGACTCAAGTTTCATCATTTGCTTTCTTAAACACAACAAGAACGTACTTGGTCAGTCTTTTTTTATTAATATTAATTAAATTTATTTATTTATTCTATATCCCCACTGAAGTTTCCCCTCCCTCCTCCCCTATCATTGCCTCCCATGGACATCAACAAAACATGGCTTATCAAGTTGCAGCAGTACTAAGCACTTTCCCAAGAGCCAGCCAAAGCATTAGAGATAGACCTTGCTCCCAGTGTTAGGAGTCTCACAAGTAGACCAAGCTACACAACTGTCTCATCTATGAAGAGGGCCTAGTTTGGTCCCAGGCAGGCTCCCTTGTTGTCAGTTCAGACTCAGTGAGCCCCTGTGAGCTCAAGTTAGCTCTTTCTGTGGGTTTTCTTGTCATGTCCTTGGCCCCTCTGGCACCTACAATTGCTGTGGGATGTCTTTCTGTGTGCTGTGAATATGTGTTGCTCTGATTGGTTGATAAAAAAAACCTGCATTGGCCTATGGCAGTGCAGGATAGAGGGGGGGGGGGAATCCCATACAGCTGGTATTTAATATAAGCCTCTAAGTGATTATTTTATAAGTAGCTGAAGTACCTCAGGGCTGGGCGGGACACAGGAGAACTTCTGACTACATTTTGGAGCCCAATGTGGTAGCAAGAATTTCCACCCAAAACCTAAGAAAGCTTTAAAAAAATATATTCTAAAATGGAGCTAAAAACAGCTTCCTAGTTGTGTCTTTCAGGCAAGCCCTGATACAGAGCTTTTGGTAAGATGGCCATTGTTACTGTATTAATCCTACTGATCCATAAACATGGGAGATCTTTCCATCTTCTGATAAAAACAAAACAAAGGCAGCTTTAAACACGTCACTTCAATCCTCCTGGAACCTACAAACCTATAGCTGCCTCATAGCCCAAGAAAAGGCACCAGAAATTTAACTAAAGAAATGAGTCAAGAGGAACAGTTCAGAGCATCTAACGTTGGGTTGACATGCTCTCTGTCCATCACTAAAGGCCTCTTTTGAAGCATCTATGAAATGGCATATATCAGTAAATAGGGGCAGGTGTTGAGACATGACTGACCCAAGGAATTATGTGATCAAATAAGAAGCATGGAGAAGATTCTAGTGTGTGGGGGCTGCTGCAGTGAAGTTGGTGTGAGAATCAGCAATGAGGCTAACAGAACTCGGCCTGATTCTTAGCAAACCTGGCAATGCTCAGTAACTGATACAGGACACTGGTGGGGTGGGGTGGGGTGGGATGAGACCCTGGATTTACATCTCCTGTTTTCAGAGCTGCAGACACTGTTGGGGTGGGACCCTGGATTTGCAGCCCCCCTCCACCCTAACCCCCACCCCGTTTTCAGAACTGCCTGTTGAGATTGTTGAGCTTGTGATCTGCTTCACACTGACCCTCCTTCTGCTCTGACCCCTTCGCTCATTTTGTAAACTGTGTAACTGTAAACTCCTCAGGGCAGGGTTGTGTCCTATTCAGGTTTTTATTCTTCTTTTGTTCATATAAGCTATGGCTGTATTGTATAGCCAGGGTGGCCTGGAACTCTGCCTCCTCCTGCATCAGCCTCTGAAGTGCTGGAATTACAGATGTGTTTGGTTTTGCATTGAGGGATCCTAACACTGTTCCTGACACACAGGTGGTCATTACCAAGGATTGACGGCAGCCTCAAACTTTTGACACCTCCACCAGGAAGTGGAATCTGTTTCTCTTCCTCTGAACCTGGGCTGGTATATGACAGCTTTGGCCAGTTGAGATTCTATTCACTACTTTCTTTGTTATGATGGCAAAATACCTGAAAAAAAAAAAAGCAGCTTAAGGAAGGGTTTCCTTGGGCACACCGTTCAAAGTGCAGTCCACCATGGTGGGAAGGAGTGGCAACAGGAACTGGCCATTTGTACTTGGGAAGCAGAGAGAGATGCATACCAGCAATCCACATACTTTCTTCTTTTTACTTATTGCAGAATCCCACACCTAGGCTGGTACTGCCCACATTTAGAGTGAATCATCCCATCCCAATTTCCCCAATCTACAAACACTGTCATAGACATGCCCAGAGGTTTCTCTAATAGATGATCCTAGATCCTGTCAATTTAACCACCAAAGTATGGTAGAAGTGGAATTCTTTTAGCTCCAAGCTTAGTCTTAAAAAGAATGTGTCTCACGTGGTTTGCCACCTTCTCTGACTCCCTTAGTCATCCAGAAGTCCACCTCTTGGCTTAGACTGGGTGTCCAAGAAACTGCATGTGTCCATTGACATCCCAGAGGACTAGATATCTACCAGCTGAGGGACACACGGCAAAAGCCTAGAGAGGGGGAATGCCTGACATTACCGCAGCCCTGGTCACTTCAGTTGAACGGATAGCACCCATGCTGGATGACTCAGTCATCACACAGTTGGTGGAAATAGACTTGCCTATGGATGCCTATACAACTGCAGCCACCGATCCCCCACCAGAGGACTGTGTGACCACCATTGTCTCTATGGGCTTCTCAATAGATCAGGACCTGAAAGCTCTGTGGGAAAGGAACAATAGTTTAGAATGGGCTGTAGACTGGCTCTTCAGTCACATTGATGACCTAGATGCAGAAGCCACCATGGACATCTCATAGGGTTCTCAGCTGAGTCTGAGCTATGAGACCCAAACTCCAGGATGGTCCTGGAAAGTATCAGCTCTTAGCCTTCATTAGTCACATGGGTGCCTCTACCATGTGTACTCACTATGTCTGTCACATCAAAAAGGAAGGTAGATGGGTGATCTACAATAACCAGAAGTGTGTGCCTCCAAAAAGCCACCAAGGACCTGGGCCACATCTACTTCTACTTGCTCTTACCCTTTACCATGTCACTCAGGGGACAGATGATCCAACATGAGGGACAAGGACTGAGGGGTGGACTTTAGCCCTCTGCTTTGTGCCCTTTGTCTTTTTGTCCCTGGCAGCAGGAAGGAGCTGGAGGCCGTGGGAGAACGGCCACACAAAGAGGAGGGGTGCTCAATGGACTTTGGGCACAGAGTAGGGATGGGACAGGATGGGGACAACTGCCTATCCACAACAGGGCATTGTTGCTTCCTTCTCCTACCCCTTGAGTCCACATGCTTTGCTTCTCTGTAATGACCCCTGAAATGGGGAGGGATTTTATCTGTGTGCATGAGTGCAGCTTTATGCATCCTTCCAGGAGAGGGATGATTGTGCCTCCCCTGACCCTCCAACACCATATGTTTGCTCCCCTGTGGTTGGGCCAGAAGGGGTTATAGGGGAATTAGGGACCCATCCCCCTTGTCCTTGTGCCTCAGTCTTCCAATCTGCCTCTTCCTGATCCTCTGGAGAAATGCTAAAACACACAATGTGAATAAAAATACAATGACAAAAAAAAAAAAAAGAAAGAACTTGGTCTCTTAAAACCCTGGACAAGTCCAGCTAACCTGCCAGAGAGCCTTGCAGAAGAGCCTGACGCCAAGTGAGAGAGAAAGGAGCCCAACCCAGCCGAGACTTGCGGTTTTCCCCTGGTGAAGCCATTTTGATCCTCCATACCTGCAGAGCTGTGGGGAGCTATGTGATGCTTTTAGGTACAGCCTTTTCTTCTTTGCTTAAGCTAGGAACTCAGTCAGGTGGTCACATCTTGGGTTTTATGTGCTGGAATACAGGCTCTACATGATGCCTTCTCAGGGGTCTTCACAGGAGAATTAGGCAGGATAGTAGAGCTCATGGCCCTTATCTCTACTTTAGCCAAAACAGTCCTACTTTCATGTCTTTAATACTCTGACCATCGATCCCATTTTGAGATTATCACTTACACAAGTAAAACACTAATCCATACTATGGATTATGGGGTTTAAAAAATGAGATGTTCACATAAATGTCATGCTAAGCCCTTCAAACAGATATGCTAACTCCAGGTATTTCTCCACGTCCCTCTAATATAGCAATTCTCAATCTGTGAGTCATGATCCCTTGAAGGTCAAATACCCTTTTCACAGGGGTTACAGAAAACACAGTTATTTACATTATGATTGATAAGAGTAGCAAAATTACAATCATGAAGTAGCAACAAAAATAGTTTTATGTTCGGGGGTCACAACATGAGGAGCTGTGTTAAAGGTCCCAGTGGAGTGGGAGAGGTTGAGAACCACTGCTCTAACCGAAGGGTAAAACAAGGCAGCTGAGCTGTGGCAACAGAGGAAACAGAACCGAGAAGGTACAATGCGGTCCCTGACCCCAGTCCTCTGAAAGACAAGGTTGTTGAAACATTGAACCGGGCAGTGAAGAGCCTCGGACAGGCCAACAGACAGGCAGCGTGACCAGGGAACAGCTGTGGGGACAGCCTAGTCCAGGCCTGGGACTCAACCTGTGGACTCAGCGACCGAAATAGCTCCTGGCCAGGCCACTTTGAGGTAGAGGCTCCCACCTGGGAATGGGGTGTGAGGTGTGTAGCCCTCAGTGAGGTACACACACACACACACACACACACACACACACCGCATGGATTTTCTGGATATGAAATGTACACAGATCCGCAAACTCTTGTGTAAAGTGTAGCTGATAGGAGGTCCTACAATGGCTGTGTCAGTGAACACTGTGCTACAGATCCTTCAGCTGAGGATGTGCCAGGTCCCTGAATTGTAGGAACATTATCTCCCTTACTTCAAAAATTTCCAAGTCTCAGCTTTGCCATTCTTTTTTCTGACTCTTATTACCAGGAAATCGACACTTCTGGCTTCCTCATGTGCTGGTTTTCTCTTGTATTTTATCTCTTTTCCTTTCCTTCTCTCTATTGCTGTTTGTTTTTGCTCTTTTCGGGGGGCGGGGGAACAACCAACTCCCAAATAAATCACACACAGAGGCTTACTCTTAATTATAAATGTCCAGCCTTAGCTTGGCTTCTTGCCAGTTTTCCTTAAATTATGCTGTCTACCTTTTGCCTCTGTGCTTTTCCCATTCTCTTACTTCTGTAAATCTTACTCTTACTCCATGGTTGGCTGTGTAGTTGGGTGGCTGCCCCTGGGTCCTCCTCCTTCTCTCTTGTTCCTTCTTCTTCCTCCTCCCAGATTTCTCCTTCTATATCTTCTCTCTGCCTTCCAACCTCACCTATCCTTTCTCCTGCCTTGCTGTTGGCCGTTCAGTTCTTTATTAAACTATCAGGTGTTTTAGACAGGCACAGTAGCACAGCTTCACAGAATTAAAGAAATGTAACATAAACAAAAGTAACACACCTTAAAATAATATTCTAGAACATCTCTCTCCCAGGGAAAAAAAGTCCCTTAATCTTGTCTTCCAACTCATGAATTCATTCAAGTTCTCTATCACATTTTTCTCCTATATTGTATTCTTTGTTTTAATGACCTCAATATTTCCACATACTTCTTTTCATAGTCTTCTATGCCTTAAATTGCTAACATGTTCTTCTCTCTTATCTGTAGGTGGAAGTTTCTGTTCCATCAGCAAGTCCCAAATACCCAACAGCTGCTTCCCAAATAATTGACTCAGAGGCTTAATATTACTTATAAATGCTTGGCCAGTAGCTCAGGCTTATTACTAACTAGCTCTTACACTTAAATTAACCCATAATTCTTATCTATATTTAACCACATGCCTTGGTACAACATTCTCATCTTGCTTCCTCTGTATCTGGCTGGTGACTCTGCCCTTCCTCTTCCTGGCATACTTAGTTTGGCTTTTCCACATGACTTCCGGCCCAACTAATAGCCTGTCAGGTTTTTATTAACTAATGAGAGTAGTACATATTCATAGTGTAAAAAAGGATTGTTCTATAGCACTTATCTTCTCTGCTCTGGCTTTGGATTATATGTAACATGTGGTTTTTCTTTTAATATAATTTTACTCCTCCAGGATGGAGGGATTTGCTTTGTAAGCTAAGGGAGACTTTGGTACTCATCGGTATTCTGAGCCAGGAACAAAATTTAAGATGGGGATGATGACCAGACATCTTGGCTGATGTCTCTTCCCATAATGCCACCACTCAATCCTCCTCCAATCAGGATTTACCTCCAGCCTTAAGGAGAAGAGCAATAGGCCTGTGCTATGCCATCAATTGTGAGAATCCATGTTTCTTTCTTTCTTCTATAGATCCTTCAGCATGGCTTTGAGAGAATATGCTGACAACTAATAGAAAGAGGAGCTTCTAAATAAGTGAGTCATTGACTTCCAGTAAAGTGACAATTATAAGAGGAATGACTAACAGGTAAAGCAGAGTTAGGACTTATTTATGATAGCCTGAACTGTGGGCTCAAGATGACCCTACCATGAATCCCAGGAATCCTTCACTTTACCTCCAGAACCACAAGGCAAGGACATCTAGAGTCTTTCACTAACCTCAGTGACCCCACTATTGAGATGCTTAAAGTTTCTGCAGAACTAGGAGCTTCGCTCAAAATACATTGAGAGTCTCTTAAATAGTTTCAACAAGTGCCACATGGTTAAGCAATGGATAGAAGTGAGTGTTAGCAAAAGCTCGGCTCCAAAAGGAAAGCCTGGATTGGCTGCTGCCACTTTAGGAGTAATTGTTTAGTCATGTAGTCAGGAACAGGACCTAGAGCTTCAGGTTACACAGAACAACAGGTCTAGGGAACTACAGTTTTGTTCTGTACCATTAAGAAATGTCCCCAATGCCTCCTCTGAGAAATGGCCAGTTCCTCATCAACAAAACCCTGCACTGTGTTGTGTTAGGAGTTCAGAGTGCAAGTATAAGGCTTAGTACCTGGGCATATGTGTGTGTGTGTGTGTGTGTGTGTGTGTGTGTGTGTGTGTGTGTGTTGAACTTTTGAAACAAGGTTTGCAGATAAACATCTGTAAACAATCTACCTCTTAACTGTTTCCTTAAAGAGTTCAGACATTATAATTTGCAAAATATCTGAAGTTGGGGCCAGGGAGATGGCTCAGCAGTTAGGAGCGGTGGCTACTCTTCCACGGGACCTACATGGCAGCTCACAACTGTATGTAACTCCATGTCTAGGGGATCTGACGCCTCTTTCTGGCCTTTGAAGACACCACATGCACAGACATGTACGGGCAAACACCCACACATTTCCTATGGTCCTAGAAAAACAGCAGCAACCAGAAGGGTCTATAATCATCACCCTCCCATGTATTAGGGGAACACATAATATGTGATAATCTGTGACTAAGAATGTTGGCTGCATTGTGCAATGCAGCTTAGTTCCAATGTAGCAGTGTGTGCGTGCACATGTGTGCATGTGTGCATGTGTGTGTGTGTGTGTATACATATATCTGTTTGTATTCATATGCTTGTTCAAAAAGTCAGCATATCCATAGTATATTGTGTCTCACGTTTAAGTTAAATTCAAACATGTAAATGGCTTCATGATTTCCTATGTTGCCCAAGTCTAAATAGGCACTGAAATAAATACAACCCTAATATAAGTGGCAAAGTAAAACCTTTTTTTAAACTTTCTTTTCATTACTGTGTCTTTTACGTCATGTCTCCATATTATATCTCCCAGTCTCACCCATCTGCCTCCCCCAAAAAATAAAATCGTATACATAGAAGAGTTATTAGTTAGAGAAGAAAATGCTAAGCATAGGACTGGAATGTCTTTAAGACTTTCTACAACATTAAAATTCAACATGTCAAAAGACATCCTGGCAGTCTGAATTACTTCTCAGTAGTAAATTGTCACTGAATTGCCACATTATTTCTCCTAGGTTTCCCTAAATCAGAGTAATCATTTAATGACTAGTGCTGGGAATCCTATTACTCAAAGCAACATCCATGTATGAAATGTCATGTAGTGTTCATTATTTTGTACAGTTCATATACATTAACACCAAAGGAAGAAAAAGGAGTGAAAATCTATAAGACTAAATAGAATATATTTTGTTATTGAATTAAATTTATATTATTTTAATATTTTTCTTTTATTTTTGAGATTTAATATAATTGCATCATTTCTCACTAACTCTTTTTCCCTCCAAACCTTGCCATAGATCCCATCCACATCAGTAGGCCAAGGAGAAGACTCAGCTGGTAGAGGCATCTGTTTCAAGCTGAGGACCTGAGTTTGACGCCAAAAACCCATGTAGTGGAAGGCAAGATTCAAGTCCTATGAGTTCCCCACACGGACGTGGAGGCATACCGCACCACCCTCCCCAAAAACACACATTCAATGAGTGGGAAGAGCATATTTTTAAGAATCAACATAGATTAAAGGCGCACTTGGGAGGCAGAGCCAGGCGGATCTCTGTGAGTTCGAGGCCAGCCTGGGCTACCAAGTGAGTTCCAGGAAAGGCCCAAAGCTACACAGAGAAACCCTGTCTCAAAAAATAAATAATAATAATAATAATAATAATAATAATAATAATAAAAAGAATCAACATAGAGAACTGGGTAGTGGTGCTGCACGCCTTTAATCACAGCACTTGGGAGGCAGAGGCAGGTGGACCTCAGTGAGTTCAAGGCCAGCCTGATCTACAGAGCGAGTTCCAGGTCAGCCAGGGCTGTTACACAGAGAAATCCTGTCTCGAAAAACGAAAATGAAGAAAAAGAATCAACACAGAGAACTCTTTTTAATGTTAACATACCTTTGAAATCATTAGTTTAAAAATTAGCCGAATTAAGTGCAGGTTTGGCACTCTTTGCATGGCACTCTTGTTGATAGACAGTCCCTGAGTGCTGTTTACCTGAGTTCTTCCAGTGCCAAGAGACCGTTCTTCAGGCGCATGCACTCTTTTTTTTCACCACTAGATAGCGCTCCAACCACATGAGCCTTAGAAACATTTTGGCCGCAAATGCTAGGGCAGGCATCCCTGAACAAGACCAGCCTTGGACAAATCATGTACTGCATAAGGTAGGTTTTTCTCTCTACCCCTAAAGTTTTCACAGAGCTTCCCAAGCGAAGATTATAGTAAAAAGTTATTCAATCAGGGAAGTAAAGCTCTGGAGTTGGCAATAAGCCCAGGGTTTCACCGGGGGTATTTTCAACAATAATTTAATCCCGCATTGCAGGAGCTGGCCTGAAACACCAAATATTGAGGCCATGGCGAGCTCATGCAGACATCTTCCACAACCTTCTATCTACTGGAACCTGACCTACATATACAATTAGAGAATGTGAGGAAGGGGTGTGGGGTCTGAGGTCTTAGCTCTGCACTAGTTCTGCTGTGCCTTGCTGAGCAGTCACCAGATTTTATTTACCTCACACTAGCAGTCAGCATTTGCCAGCCCAGGTGACTTGCCCAGAAGGCAGAGGTAGATGCCCCTGGCCCGTGGCAAAGCTGGTTTCCCATTCCCTGGGAGACTGTTTTCACGTCTGAGTTACATTCCCAAAGAAATACAAGACTGGTTGGTTGGTTGGTTGGTTGGTTGGTTGGTTGGTTGGTTGGTTGGTTGGTTGATTTTGGTTTTGGTTTTTCAAGACAGAGTTTCTCTGTGTAGCCCTGGCTGTCCTGGAACTAATTTTGTAGACCAGGCTGGTCTCAAACCCAGAAATCCACCTGCCTCTGCCTCCCAAATGCTGAGTTGAAAGGCCTGTGCCACCACTGCCCGGATACTGCAGACTGTTTCAAGCTTCAATCAATCATGCACACTTGTGTATGTGTATACACACACACACACACACACACACACACACCTAAATCAGTGTAGATATAGGCCAGAGAGTGTGATATATCCATGCAGAAAAAGAAAGAGCCAGGATGATTAAAAGGCTTCACTGGGACCGGGAAAGATGGATCATTGGTCAAGAGCATGTGTTGCTCTTGCAGATGACACAGGTTCGATTCCCAGCACCCACATGGTAGTTCATAATCACCCTTAACTCCATTCCAGAGAATGTAATGTCCTTCTCTAACCTTCTTGGACACTAGGCATGCATATGCAAGTAAAACATTCGTGAACATAAAATAAAAAAAATACATCTTAGGGGAAAAAGAAAGGCTTACTGGAGGTACTCCAAGGAGCATAATGGTTGACTTTCAAGTGTCTGATCTGGGGCTCTCAAGCAATTCCTCCAGGTTCTACAAGTCCATCAAGGTACTCAGATTTCATCCTGAAAGCCATCCAAAGTCGACTCCTAGCTCACCATACCCACCTCAGCTAAACCAATCCAGACGGATTAATTATTGAGGTTCTATGGATACTTTGTTTGGACATGAACATAAAATCCTACTCCTTGGGGGTGTTTATTTCTTTGCTTCTTGTGTTTCATTTGTTTGCTTTGCTTTGTTTCCAAAGTTAATCTAGCCCAAAAGCTCACATCACAGACCAGATCACTAAAGCACACTGGGGACAGCTCAAGGCTGTCTATGGCTTGAATTGAGTCCTCTTTTGGAAATTATTTTTATGTCTTTGGGCATTCTGCCTGCATATATATACCATGTGAAAATCTTGTGCCCAAGGAGGCTGGAAGAGGGCATCACCTGGGATTACAGACTGTGCTGAGCCCCAAATGGGTGCAGGGAACCAAACCTAGGTCCTCTGCAAGAGCAACAAGTGCTCTTAACCATTGAGCCCTACACCTCAAATTGAATCTTTTTTTTTTTAAAAAAAAAAAAACATTCTTTTTATTTATTCTTTGTGGCTTTCGCATCATCATGCATCTCTGTCCCATTCATCTCTCTATCACTTTGTATCCACTTTCTGCCCTTGCAACACACCCCCAAAATAAAACAAAATAAAATTTAAGAGAAAAGATAAAAAAAAAAAAAAAGAAAGAGAAATCTCATTGTAGTAGCTGTAGCATGACAAAATGAGTCATGCAGTAAACCCTTTTATCCATATATCTTTATGTGTTCATTGCAAAGAGTCATTGGTCTGGTTCAAGGCCTTTGGTTTCTGCTATACCATCAACACTGGGCCCTCACTGGGACTTCTCTTGGATATACTGTTGTTTCCCTGTGTTGTGGAGATCCTGAAGCTTTGAGTCTGCAGGTCAGACCCCTTCACGTGCTCTAGCAGATCATAGATGGACTGGATGTTGGGGTGGGCCAAATCATAAGCCTGGTTCTGGGCTTGGGTAGTTGCTGGGTTGATCTGCCCACAAGCTCTCCTCAGTCTTCACCACCAGGGTGAGCTTTCCAGCACTGCCCCAGATAGTTCACCCCTTATAGCCATGAGCAAGAGCAGGACCTGTTCTCCTACTTTCATGCCCTCACGGTTGTCTCTCCCACACCTACACCATCAGAGCCAGCTCTATTGTGCTGCCCAGGCAAGGCACAGGAGCCACTCTGCTGAGTGCTGCAGCTGGTGAGGGGCAGGGCCAGTTCTCCCACCTTCCACAGGCAGGTGAGGGCTGGAAGGGAGGGGGGCATCCTTCCACCTGCAGCCAGAAGTTTCTCTGTCCTGCCTAGCCCCACAGTCCAGATGAAACTCTCCCAGCTCTTGTACCTGCTTATAAAATAATCACACAGAGGCTTGTATTAATTACAAACTATATGGCTTCAGCTTCTTGCTAGCTAGCTTTTTTTTTATCTTAAATTAAACCATTTCTACAAATCTGTATGTTGCCACGTGGCCGTGGCATTACTGGTCTGCTGACATCTTGTTGCTCCTTTGGCTGCAGGCTCGTGTCTCTCCCAACTCTGCCTTTCTTCTCTCTCTGTCTCTGCTTGGATTTCCCACCTAGCTGTAAGCTTTCTTGCCATAGGCCAAAACAACTTTACTCAGTATCCAATGGGAACCACACATATTCACAGCATACAGAAAGACATCCCACAGCACTTCCCCTTTTCTGTCTAATCAAAAAGGAGGGTTTTTAACTTTAACATAGTAAAATTATATATAACAAAACAGTTATCAAGCAAGAATTACAGTTACAATATCTAGTCTATTTGTATTTGGCAAAATTAAAGAAAATATTCTATCATCTATACTATTTTGTGAGTCTAAAGTTTTATATCTAATTTATCTTCTATCATGACTAAGGAAAGCTATAATTATAACTATCTAGCCTTCAACTCCATTAAAGACCCCAGAAGGATTTAATATTACCTGAGTAAACAGGAAGTGCTTACAATGGTAAACAACTTCCAAAATTCTAGAAATGACAGAGATATCTGGCTGCCTGGACAGTCACCCAAACTTCCTCTGCAACATTGGGGCATCCATCTTCAGCCTATAGGTCTGGAGTCTCTCAGTCACTTTTCCCTGTGTCCTGTAGAATGTCTGGCAATCTCCTCTGTGAAGCAGGAACCTGAAGGACCATCACAGCCTTGCAAAGTTCAATGATCACCTTCCTATGGGTTCTTCATGTCCAGTTTAGACACAATGAGTTTCTTCGATGCCCATCATCCTCTTTAAAGTAATTGGTGCTGCCAGGAGCAGACATGTCTCACTGTTCAGGAAAGTCTAAGTTCTTAAAACATTTTAAATGCCATATTCTGTAGGTCTTTGAAGTGTTTGAAGATTACCTACCTAATTGAAATGTCTATGTATACCTAGAAAACTTAACTAACATGACTATAAGTTTGATTATCATAGATGACTAATTATTAATCTGTATTTCTTAATTATGCATTACAATTTTAAATGAATTGTATAAACATAGTGCTTTAAACAAGAATAAATATATACATACAGTGTAACAAAATTAACTTTAAATTTGTATCAATAAACTAAAATCCATAGCAATGTAAAACATTTTAAACAAGTTGTTGCTCTTTAAAAGTAGATTCATATAATTTACCCTTTTATCCTATCATATCTATATTCTATATTTCTATATCATACCCCCCTTCCTCCTTCAAAAAGAGATTGACTATAACCAATAACAATGTGTAACCAAACCCCTAAACAAAGACAAACATTCATAATATATTTTTTAGTGGGGGGGATGTGGGTGTAGTCCTCTAGGCTGCTTTCTGCTGATTGTGGGTACTGGTAGTCTTATGGGGATCCTGAGAAAATTCAAGATAATGGTCAAGTCCTGGGAAGACTGGCTATAACCTTTGTTGATAGATACCATCTGTTAAGGTTCAGGAGGTCTCACTTGATCAAATCTAATCCATCTTAACCTGGAACAAATCCACAGTCTCTTGCTTCCTGTGGAAACAAAAGCAGAGCCTCCTTTCCAAAGCAATATATACTTAGAACCAAATTTTGAAGTCAAGATACCTTTAAAATATATATATTGGTTTAACTCAGCAGCCTTTACAATCAAATGTCTCTCTCCAGTTATTGTCTTATTGTCTCTTTAAAGACTTTATTTTTAAAAACTATTTATTTCTTTATATAACTGTCTATATTCATTTTCCTCTCTCTTCCAAGCCTACATATATTTTTACACACACTGTAAACCATTTAAAGTTTTATTTCATATGAATCTGCCTTATTGTGAATCTCTAATCCTTTTTTGACCAGGAGAGATTTTAAACTGTTAAACTGTGGCTAACACCAACACTGCTGACTCCGCCCCCTTCGCTTCCCAACATGGCAGAGGTTCGTTTACTGCCTTCTTTGGGAGCCATGCTCACTTCCGACTCCAGGCGGTGGTGGGTCTGTGCCTCCATCAGGCAGCATGTAGCCCAAAACCTTATTATTATTATTATTATTATTATTATTATTATTATTATTATTATTATTATTTGGACTAGCGAAAAACTAAATCCACCACATGTTGCATGGCTTGGAGACACCTCAGACATCCCACAGCCACCACCACATATCAGATGAGGGGCAGGGCCAGATCTCCCACACTCACATTCTCGGGGGCCAGCTCACACCCACCCACACATCCCTCTACTATGCTGCCCAGGTGAGGCGAAGGGCCCATTCCCCCAGGGCTGCTGGTGGTGAGGGGTTGGGGCAGGGTGCCACAGGTGAGGAGGGGCAAGAGGAGGGGCCTCTTTCCTTCACCCACGCCACCACATGGCAGAGTAGGGAGGCAGGAACCACTCTCCCACTCTCATGCTCTCAGGGCCAGCTCACCCATGCCACCTCAAACACCATCAGCTCTACTGTGCTGCCCAGGTGAGGTGCAGGACCTGCTCTCCCAAGTATTGCAGCCAGTGAGGGGCAGGGCCAACTCTGTGCAAGAGTTGGTATCAGGAGTCGTGGACATCAACACAGACTGCAGCTGAAAGAGGACCATGAACCCAGACGTGGGCCCTGGCAGCAGCCCAGGCCTATATATCACCATGGCCCTGGATGGCAAGCAAGCCACCTACTTCAGCCTGCTCCTCACCACTTTTATCTCTTCAGATCTCTCTCTCTCTCTCTCTCTCTCTCTCTCTCTCTCTCTCTCTCTCTCTCTCTCTCTCTCTCTCCCTTCCTTACCACACCATACATCTCACCGTAATAGTGCCTGACTGCCCGGTGTACTGTCCCGGGCATGTGTGTGGGTCTCCTTGTCTCACTCAGTCTCTGATGGTGCTGGGCAGGGCCATGCTCTCTCCTTGGAGCCCAGGATGCATCCTCAAACTGAATCTTAAGGATAGAGAACATATTAAGTGCTGAAGAAGGGAGATCAGTGTGCTCACAGGGAGTAAGTGAGCTGAAATCTCCAGGAAAAAAAGCCATGTCTGTGTTAGTGAGTCCACAGGCTGGCACGTTTGAATGCAGTGAATATAGAGAATTGGAATGCTGCAGATCCAGCCCAATTATCTTGAGCAATCATTAGTCCCTGAATAGCAATTCACTGCCCACCCCTGCGTCTGACCTAGCATCCATTGACTGTCACTTAAAACCTTTTGGAATGTGTTAACTAAATAGATCATTACCTTCCAGCAACCCAAAAGCTAAAAATATTGTCAACATCTTAAACCTACTGCAGAGATCCCCCACTTTTCTATAACCTGCCTGCCTAATGCTAATGTTTCTACCGATGTTTTAGGTTAGGCTGTTTAGTTTTGGCCTTTGTTCCCCCTTGTGTCCTGGCAGATTTTGCCTCAACTTGACACAAGCTAGAGTTATCCAAGGGGAGTAGGGAACCTCAATTAAGAAAATGCCTCCATAAGATCCAGCTATAAGGCATTTTCTTAATTCGTGCTTAATGGGGGGGGGGGGGGCAGCCCATGGTAGGTGGTGCTATCCCTGGGCTGGTGGTCCTGGGTTCTGTAAGAAAGCAGGCTGAGCAAGCCATGGGGAGCAAGCTAGTAAGTACCACTCCTCCATGGCCTCTGCCTCAGCTCCTGCCTCCAGGTTTCTGCCCTGTTTGAATTCCTTTCCTGACTTTTTTCAATGATGAATGGTGCTTTGGGTGTAAGTAAGCCCCAGGTTTCCTTGGTTATGGTGTTTTGTCACAGCCATAGAAACACAAGTTAATACCAGGATAGTGGAGTATCACTGTGACAGATGCTGACCATGCTCTTTGCGGGAGGATTGTGGAAAGACTTTGGAACTTTGAACTAAAAGAGCCATGGAGTGTTAAGAGCTCAGTGGTATGTTCTTCAGGAACTTGGAATATAAGAACCTTGAGGGCAGTACAGACGATGGAGGCCCAGCTTATGAAGTTTCAGAGGGATGTTTAAAGGCTCTATCTGGGTCATTCGTTATTTTGAATTATGATGCGGTGGTTCTGATCAGCTGGGACTGAAGAATCAGTTTTGATTAACAAGAGACCAGCACCATAAAACCTTTGTGTTACTGGGACAATTGATGCTGATTCGCTGGAGCTAAGAAATTAGCAGTGATTGAGACCAGAAACAGAGGCAAAATCTTCTGAGAAGTTCTTCCTCGGAGTCATCACACACAAGCTGTGTGTGTGAAGCAACTGAGGATATACTTTGTGCTGACAGCTAAACTTTGTAGTGTAAGAGTCACCCAGCTAGTGCTGGTTTTGAAGACACGAAGGGGTCATGGAGAGCAGCTGAGGCTTGGCACTGTGAGAGGCCAGGAGAGGCCATTGGTGAAGACAGCCTCAGTGGCAGTCGAAGGCCCAGGGCTGGAGGGGTCATGCAGAGGAGTTGAGGCTTGGCGCCATGAAGAGAGCCTAGGAGAGGCTGTTGGTGAACATGCAGACCAGCTGCAGCAGAAGACCCCAGCATTTTGGAGACCCCAGCACCATGGGAGGACCACCATGGACAGCAGCAGTAGTGGAGGAGCCTGCCAGAGCCTAGAAGACAGGCTGTGTGTGCTGCAGAGGACAGGCTGCAGACCTGACCCAAGGCTCTCAGAGGAACCCAGAAGATCGTAAGTGAACACTAGATACTGGACACTGAGTTAGTTACATTTCTGGAGTTTGGATTTGCTCTAGTTCAATTGTGACTGTGCCCTGGTTCTTCCCTCTTAGTATTCAATGTATTTTTTTATATTACAGGAGCCCACAGTGAAGAGACTGAATGTTTAAAGAGAGTTTGAGGTTTTGAAAGAGACTTTTTTTATTATTTACATTGGTGCTTTGCCTGCATGTATGTCTGTGTGAGGGTGTAGGATCCCCTAGAACTGGAGTTACTAGACAGTTCTGACCTGCCATGTGGGTGCTAGAAATTGAACCTGGGTTTTTTTAGAAGAGTAGCCAGTTCTCTTAACCACTAAGCTCTCTCTCCAGCCCAGGCATTTTGTATTTTTAAAGACACTGAATTTTGAAGTGTTCAAATTTGTGAAAACTGTGGGACTATTAAAGTTTGTAAATTATTCTATGTTGTGATGTTGATGTTAACATGAGATCTTGGGGATGAACAATGATGTGTTTGTGTGTCAAGTTGACAAGGGGTCAATTGTCCTGGCTGGTTTTATGTCATATTGACACAAGCTAGAGTCATCTGAAAGGGGGGACCCAAATGAGGAAATGCTTCCATAAGATTCAGCTGTAAAGTGTTTTGTTTTTTTTTTTAATTAGATGGGGGGAGGTTCCAGCTCATGGTAGGTGGTGCCATCCCTGGGCTGGTGGTCCTGGGTTCTGTAAAACAGCAGGCTGAGCAAGCCATGGGGAGCAAGCCAGTAAGTTGCACATCTCTATGGCCTCTGCATCAGCTCCTGCCTCCATATTGCTGCCCTGTTTGAGTTTCCATCCTGACTTCCTTTGATGATATAGAAGTGTAAGCCAAATAAACCCTTTCTAAGTTTCTTTAGTCATGGTGTTTCAACACAGAAATAGAAACCCTAAATAAGACATCTTGATAGGCTGGGGAGATAGTTCAGCCATAAAGTACTTGTTGTTCTAGCCTGAGAACCTGAGTTAAGAATCCCCAGCACCTACATAAAATATCAGGTGAGGCAGCACACACCTGTAATCCCAGGGCCACCCTAGCTGAATCAGCAAGTTCCACGTAAAATTGAAAACTCCTGTCTCACAATCCAAGGTTGGTGGTGTTCTGAGGGACTGACCTCACTTCCTATGCATGCATACACATACACTTAAACACACATATACACAAATAAGGAATATGCATTGATTTATGCAACCATAATAGCCTTATGAAGCCATTCCACATTAGAACATTTATGTGGGATAACCTGAATGTGTTTCCAGGCCATAGTCATTCACATTTGGCTCAAGAATAAATTCTAATCCTCTTTGAGATTAGAACTATGTTTACACACATACAAAGAAGAGACACACTTCCCTCCAACCCAGAGGGTAATAAAACATGTTTGTCAAACACATGAACCTAAAGGAAGTTTACATTTGCTATCCAGGTGTTATTAAGGGACAGGCATTCTCTTACCAAGTACAGGCAAACAATACTAAAAACCCCACACCCATACCCACAGAGTCAATCCCAGTATTAGACATTTCCTCTCTCTGGCTTTAACCACCTCAGCTGGCCCTCCTAGAACATACTGTTTTGAAGCTATTTGGTCAACCTGCATTACGTGCTTTCTGCTGGGACTGGGAACCATGGATGTATCACAGGTTATGTCCAGGTAGATCTAAGTCTTAAAAGATGGAACTAAAGCCATGAGGTCAGTAGGAGGTGGCCCCAGCTGAAGAGGTGTTGCAAGAAGAAATGACACTGAGCAGGAAAACCTTGAGCTCCTGTGTCTTCCCTGAGCCCTGCTCAGCCTGTTCCTGTAAGTGCAGGTGGAGTGAGGCACCGGACAGCCTGGAGGGGACAGGAGCAGCTAAACAGTAGAAGGCAGTGCCGTGCTCACTAAACACTTCCTGGAAATGTGCTGTCTCTCAATTAATTGCCTTTGTTTCTGCTACTGTCCACATGTCTCCCTCTCTCTCTCCAATTCCTTGTTTTAGGACACAGACCAGGAGGTCCTATGTGCCCACCCGACTCCAATATTACTGGGGACTGTAATGCTCTCAAGTCGGAGTCTGATTTGTCTTCTCAGTCATTCCTGATCAACTTACATCCCCCAAGTTCGGGGGCTGCCTGGCTTTGGTGCCTGCTCTCTCGTCTATTGCGGCTGAAGTGGAAGGAAAACTCAGACTCTCACTTTGTGAACTGGCAGGGAAGCCCCCATTACTATCTGGCAGCTAGCGAGAAATCAGAAGATGTGAAGGTCCTTGGGAATGGATCCCTTCCTCATGGACAGCTTTGGGTCTCATCTCCTGTGCCCTGGAAAACACATTAATTTTACAACGAAACAGTGGTAGATAAAGGAAGATGGAAATATGGAAACTGCTCCCCTTTAAGACCTAACTCAGTATCATATAAAAGGATAGCTACAGATTAGACCAAGGGGGAGAAGTTGGAGCTAAGAGGGATTTGTTGAGCCAGCAAGGGGAGGCTAGTTTCTCATGGTAAGCATGGCTATTTTTATAGATTTTTTTTAAAGTTATTTTAACTGTGCTCTATAATGTGATTTCTGGTGGAAAGAATGGGTTCTGAGTGGTGTCTTTGGCCCTGGGTGGAGACAGGAGTTAGCTGCCAGCAGGATTAAAAGCTTAACAGGAGCTCAGTGCATTCTGTAGCAGAGGCTTTCTAGTAAAGGACAAAAGCGTACCACGCCCCTCTCCTAAGAGTTAATCCAAGAGGGCCTGCCAATTCCCTAAATAGGAAGCCACACTTGCTCACAGAGTAGGAAACAGTAAAAAGCCTGCCTAAAGTGTCGGAATGTTGACCATTGCCCATTCCTACCCCCTGTAATAAGTGCTGTTATAACACTATGCTGTCTTACTGAATGCTTTCAAAGCTGATCACAAGGACTGGGAAGCTGAGGGGAGGCCAGAGCACTTCAGCCATGCTCTGTGGAAAGTGAATTAGAGTTCTCAACTTACACAGTCCTCACCACCCTGGAGCAGGACACTGAGGCCCAGAGAGATTAGTGTCACTGGCCTGTATTCACACAGCCATAGAGTGGCAGCCACCGTCTCAGAACTAAGTCAGCCTGGCCATGCTTTTGACTGTCGCACACTGTCCCCTGAGGTTTCTGCTGCAGGAAGTCTTTTTTCAGCACTGGACCCTGAAGCTACAAAGGAGTTCCACATTCTTCCAGTTCCCCACCAAGACAAGAAGCAGGAGCTACAGTCTATCGGAATGGGACAGAGAAAGCCTCCCAAACAGTGAGCAACACTGAGCTTGTGGATTACAAACACACCACTCTGATACACAAGTGTGTACTGGAACACACTCACCCAGAAGCTTTTAAAATCCATACAGCTAAGTGACTATAGTCTCAGTGTTATGATACAGTGCGAGGGAGGCCCTGGCCAATGCAGCCAAGAGAGAGACAGAGATGCTGTGTGCATGGCTGTGCAGCCAGCGCTCAGGAGAGGGGGAGGGGAGAGAGAGGGAGGGAAAGAGGGGGAGGGGAGAGAGAGGAAGAAAGAAAGGGAGGGAGAGGGAGGGAGAGAGGGGGAGGGGGAGAGAGAGGGGGAGAGAGAGAAGGAGAGAGAAGGAGGGAGAGAGAGGGAGGGGAGAGAGAGAAAGAAGGAGGGAGAGAGGGGAAGGGGGAGAGGGGGAGGGGGAGAGAGGAGGAGAGGGAGAGAGAGGGAAAGAGAGGGAGAGATGGAGGAAGAGGAGGAAGAGAGGAAGAGGGAGGGAGAGAGGGTGCACACCTCGTGGGAATAGAGCGAAAGAGGTGGGGGAGGAGGAGTTTTCTCTTTAAAGAAAACTTTCAGGACAAAGGGCAGGGCGGGTTCCTAAGGGGTGGACCAGAATGCCAACACTCAGTATCTGATGTACTTACAGGCAGGCACACACTGCACACAGGAGAGGTTGTGCTGAGGGTTTTCCTTATGTTCCTCCCCAGCTGGTACCAAGCAAGAACCATGTCTTTTATACAGCTGAGCACTTCTCAAATGTATTTCATCGGTATCCCCTCAGACAAGGCGGCCTTCTTCCTTCACACTCTATAGTGGGCAGTTCCCTGTGTTATCGGCCAAGGAGTTGGTTTCTCCCGAGGTCCAGACCTGGTAGTTTGAATTAAAACAACAACAGAAATACCTCTTATTTTCTGTATATGAGATTGTCATGAAATATTTTTGGATGTGGTTTTCAGAATATATCCAGACATACTTAAAACATGGAAGGCTTCCAATATCCTGGAACCCAAAACAATCAGAAGGACTGCTCATGTCTACCACACACTGCAACACTTCCTGAGGGCGTCTCCCCCATATCCTCAGTTAAGAAGAGTGGAGCCTCCTATCTCTGTCAGTGTGCAGTCCAGCTCCCTAGAAACACAGAGGAGGATTGCCTAACTCTCTTCCTCTTTGAGAAAACCTCTTCCAACCAGTCCTCCATTGTCATGGAGCTGGCCCTTCTCTGAGTACAACAGGAGCAATTACCAAAGCTGAGTAACAACAGGTAGGCGTGTTACTGTGTCAGAATGAGGCCCGACAGTCCAATGTGTTTCTGGATGCTTCCGCCCAGCTGCTCACTTCAAACTTCAGTTATGAGGAAACTCAACAGATGCCAACATGGCAGCTCCCCACTTATTCCTACCAAAGGAATTCCATTTACTTTTCAGGTCATGAGAAGATGATTCCATTCTTGAACACAAACATAAAGGCTCAGACAAGCCTGTGTCCTTGGGTTCTTACCTGTGGGTATCTCATGAGTACAAGATCAAATGCAGACCCTCCAGGTGAGAAACTTACTCCACTCTTAGGTGTGGACTCTTTCTCCATGTAAGGATTCTGTCCTTAACTACGTCACCGTCACCGCCCTGCGACAGTGTCCCAGCCTAAAAAGCGGGTGGGCCCTCTGTGTGCCTCCCTTCTCTTTCTGCTCTCTCCTTCTGTCTGTCCTCTCTCTCTCTCTCTCCCCCCCCCTCCCAATAAAGTTCTAAAAAGGTAACCATGGCCTGTGATTCTTCCGATCAGCACTCTCCTCTGGCGGCCAGTCACGAGCGCCGATTTAACTAACACTCCATATACCACTTTTGAAGAGAATCCTGTGCTTAAGTCTCTGTCAGCACCTCTTCTTGGGCTGCTGAGAAGGACCTGTAGACAAGTTTGATGATCCATGCTTGATTCCTGAAACCCACAGGGTGGAACGAGGGAACCAGCTCCCTCAAGTTGTCCTCTTGCCTCCATACATATGCCCACACAGCCATAAGTAAAAATGAAAGATGAATGTCAAAAGAATAATGCTGGGAGCGTGAAGTTGAATTTCTACCTCCTGACACTCATACAAACAACATTAGGGAAGATCATGGAAGTATTTCTAGGATCTATGGAATTTGTAGCATTCTAAAACATTAGCTCTTGAAGTCTCTTTAGGGTCTTCTCAGATATGCAATGGCTTTCTTCAGAGTTCCGAAGTAGTAATACAGGCTTCCCCTCCCCCCACAACCCCAGGATGTGACCTCTCCTGGCCCTCTGACTTCAAATAGCACAGGCTGGTTTCTCCAGCTAGCTATCTCTGCAAAGCAAGGCTCACCATCCTTCCATGTTCTCTGAATCAACCAACACACACACACACACACACACACACACACACACACACACACACACACACACAGGTTTATTGTCAGAATGCTGCTAGAGTGAAAAGCAAACCTCTCATGACTGGAAATGGGATCTGTGTGCTATAGTATATTTGTTAAATGAAACACTAAATTGCCTGAGATGCATCAGGGCTACATCTAGTCCAGATAAATGATAGTGAGCAAAACAAGGAAAAAACAGGGAGCTGACATGAGACTGCTAAAGAAAAATACAAAGATGTCTTTCTTCCCAAGGACACACAAGAAACTACTAACAGTTTCACTGAAAAGAAGGATCAACTGTAGGATGGGGGTTGGGAAGCGGTCCTTTTCTGTGTCTATTTCCAAACATACAGCCATATTTTAACAATATTTCTTAGAGGAAGGAGTTGGGAGGGAGTGTCACCTGCCTAAGAGCATCAGAAAACCAGCTTTAGCTACCCTGAAGCTGTCCTGGAGGATTCAGGAGAAAAGGAAGAAGAGAGGCAGGGGTGGGAGGAGAGGGAAGGGGAGAGAACCCAGTTCCTGTCCCATACACACCCGGCTACTGGCCCATTCAAAAGCACCAAGGAGTTCCACATTCTTCCAATTCCCCAAGAAGCGGGAGCTAAGACGCTACAGTCTATCTGAACGGGGCAGAGGAAGCCTCCCACACAGTGAACAACTCCTAGCCTATGGACCACTAACACACCGCTCTGCTACCCCTAAAGCTTTGAGCTTTCTACAGTAGAAAGTTCTCATAAATGGGTTATTATCCCAAAGAAAATGCTAAAGAAAAAAAGACATATTCAACTGTGGTCGTTAAAACACAATGGGGAAGGCTTTCTCGGGAACAAGATTATATAACCATGGCAAGGCCGGTGTTGAAGCAGGGGAGAGGACAGTTGGGACTCCTAACCAAGGAGCAAAGGATACTCCTACATGGAAACATCAGAAGAAAGAAGAATCTAGGCTAAATTAACCAGATCCCTGCTGAAGCCAGGCCAGGGTAAACAGACATCACCTGGGAGATGGTGGGATGAGACAGTGAAACCGCGTGGAGAGTCCTGTGAGGCCACCTTACTAGGATTCTCTACTGATCTTGGAGTCTGACCAAAGTTTGTCTAAGCGAAGAACCTCTGCAGAGCCAAGTGCAGTTCTTAGTTCAGTTCACCACGCTTAGGTTTCTACTTTAGGTCATGGGAGAACAACTATCTCCACCAAGCAGCACTTACAGGATACATGTAAGCACTCCAAGATTTGGCCATAAACCTTAGAACTCAGAAAGTCTGCTTCAAGTAGGGCTTCCTCTGAGAAAGTATAAGATCTATACTTGAGAGCATAAATCTAAAAGGACTCCGGTGTTTCTAGTTTAATTGGCAGGGAGAGGGTACCTGTGTTTCAAACTGTCCAGGAGGACCTCCTGTGTGGCCAGGACTG
The DNA here is from genome assembly GCF_049852395.1 of Peromyscus maniculatus bairdii. Classification (NCBI taxonomy): domain Eukaryota; kingdom Metazoa; phylum Chordata; class Mammalia; order Rodentia; family Cricetidae; genus Peromyscus; species Peromyscus maniculatus. The sequence goes on from NC_134866.1 coordinate 55,856,423, forward strand.
ATAGCTTTACATTTTCTCTGTGCTTTTTCCCGGTGTGGGTGTTTCCCCACCCCATCCCTGTCTGCACTGTGGATTCTCAGCGTTTCGGCTCTCTTTTCCCCACCTGCAGAGTCCTTCCTCCTCCTGCTGGGTCCCACTTTGATGTCCCAAATGCTAAAAGCACAACTCCCTCCCGTGACCCACTATTCACTGGAGAAGGACAGTGGCTTACACTTCCACAAGCAAAATATGTATAAACTAGTAGCCATCAGAGACCATTCTGTCACACATAAACTTCTCATCTGACTGTATGAGAATTATATTAATTTCCTTGTTCTTTTGGTTTGTCAGTTTGGTTTGGGTTTTTGTTGTTATTGTTGTTGCTGCTGGGTTTGGGGGGTGTTTTGTTTTGCTTTTGGGGTAGAAGAGGTTTCTTAGTGATGGTGGTGCTGGGGACCAAACCAAGGGTTTTGCACTTGCTAGGCAAATACTCTGCCGCTGAGCTAAATTCCCCCCCCACACACACACAAACCTGTGTTCTGTGGAAAAGCAATGAAACATCCAAGTTACCACACGGGGAAAAGAGGCTGCAGTGAGAGAAATGGGAGGGGATCTGGACAGGGAAGGGCTTGCAGCGGCTGTTCTTCCTCTGGATCGGCATCCACATCCTAAATCATCCGAGGCCACTGCTTGGTGGCGATCAGGAGCTTGGGTTTCTGTTCTACTGGTGTCCGATTTTCTTGTTTTTTACCCTAGGCTCTTTGGTCGAGTCATTTCAGGTAACAGGTCCACATGTGCACATGTGCCCTGTGATTGTTTCTGGGTAAGACAAGTCGCCCCCTCTAATTGAAGATGCTTTGTCCCTAAGTGATTCACTTCCTTTCAGCATCTCAGCTCATGCTTAAGGAATTTAGTTTTGCAACCAGATGTAGCTATGACTTCTGTGATTGCGCATCTGCTCTTAACAAACACAAAAAGAATGTTTGATGCACTGGCAACTCAGTATCCTAGACTGTTTGCTTTCTTCTAAAACTGCTGGCCTCCTGATGCCAGAGGCCTCGTTTAGTTCTGGTGCACTTTTTGCCAGGTGTTTCCAAAGAAAAGCTTTTGACTCTGCCTGTCTTGTCTTTGACTCCTGAGACTTGAAACTCAGGATTTCCCACGTGCTGGGTAAGCTAATGACGAAGCTGTTTCCCGGCCTCTTTTACAGCCTCTCACTAAGCTGCCCATGATGGCCTTGAATTCATTCTGTAATCTATGTGGGCCTTGAGTTTGTGCTCCTCCACTCCTCCAGGTATCTGCGATGAGAAGCCAACACCACCAGGTCAAGCTTTGACACTGCTTTGTAAAAATTTCAGTTTCACCCTCTCTGATATTGCTACATATATTTAGTTACGTGTCAAGCTGCTACCAGGCTTCGTGCGGTCCTGGCTTTCCTGTCATGGAGCAGAATTTTCTTTTCTTGCTTTTTCAGTGTTTGCAGGGAACCAGTATTCCTAGCTTCCCTTTTTCTATAATGTCCGTGTGTTCTGCATTCACCATTCCCCTTGGCTCCTTTGACCTCCTTCCTATGCTGGACACCACAACTGGTAATTTGGACAAACACAGAAGGCTAGACTTCTTTGTCCCCTGGGGCTTACATTGTGGCCTCTTGTCGTGCCTATTTTTAGCCCTGTTAACCTCTTTCCTACCTAGGCCCCCCCTCAAGCTATGTGTTGCTCCTTTGGCGACTAGGTTTAACTAGGCAGATTAACACTGCCACTAGGTCTCATACCCCATCCTCCAGTTCTCCAAGTCATCCCTGCTCCATCAGCCACCTTCCCCACAACTGACTGCTCTCTGCCAAAAACCAACCAAACAACAACAACAAAACACATAGGCAAGGCTCCCTCAGGGGAAATATCCTTTTCCGCCATCCTTTTGTATCCTTGGATCTCTTTAAGCTATTGTTCTATTTTGTCCCCTACTCTGTCAAGTCTCCTAAAGACTAATCATGTCAGGTGTGGTGGGGCACATCTTTAATTCCAGAAAAAGTAAAGCAGAGGTAGGCAGAGCTCCATGAATTCAAGGACTACCTGGCCATCCAGGGCTACATAATCAGACTTTGGCTCAAAAACAAAACAAACAAACAAAAGACTAATCTGAACTGGTTTCAATTCCCCACTTCCCCAAACACTACCTTCAGTAAGAAAAAACAAACAAAAATGAAGTGAAATATGCATATGGAAAATATGCAAAGACAGAGAATGGAGAAGAAAACATTCCTATTCCATCTGTCTGCTGGAGAAATGTATTAATTGACTAATTAGTTTCAGGATCTCAAGTCTCTCTTCAGAAAAAAATACATTGATTTATATATTGCATGGACATATATGTGTGTTATTTCATATTATATACGTTTAACACATTCCCAAACCTATATATGTACATAAACATTGTCAATTTTATACATTCCTGTGTTTGTAGGCATATGTGTGTGGCATATGCACATGCATGTGCAGGTGTATGTACAACTGTGGAGGTATGTGTGTGCAGTGTGTTGGAATGTTCTTCTCTACTACTCTCCCCTTATTCCTTTGAGGTAGGGTCTCTTCTTGAACCTAGCTCTAGTGATCCTTCTGTCTGCCCCACTCATTGCCAGGGCTATAGGCATTTGAGGGACTACACTTGACTTTTTTTTTTTTTAAGATTTATTTATTATGTATACAGAAGATGGTGCCAGATCTCATTACAGATGGTTGTGAGCCACCATGTGGTTGCTGGGAATTGAACTCACGACCTCTGGAAGAGCAGTTAGTGCTCTTAACCTCTCAGCCATCTCTCCAGCCCTACACTTGACTTTTTATATGAACTTTTTATGGAGTTCTAGGACCTGAATTCTAGGACCTGAATTCTGGTCGTTATACTTGAATATCAAGCTTTTTAAACCACTAAGCCATCTCTCTATCTACCTACATAGTTTATGTTATAAATAGATTGCTAAAATTTTATATCTTAAATAGCTTTCATAGTGAGCATACTTAGACACAATTCTGCTGTGGATATCACTCTATATAAATAAAACACTGATAGCCAGTGACCAGGCAGGAAGTATAGGCAGGACAAAGAGAGAGAAGAATTGGGGAAACAGGAAGAAGGAGGGAGAGACACTGCAGCCACCGCCAGGACAAGCAACATGTAAAGATGCCGGTAAGCCACCAGCCACGTGGCAAGGTATAGATTTATAAAAATGGGTTAATTTAAGATAAAAGAACAGTTAGCAAGAAGCCTGCCACGGCCATACAGTTTATCAGTTATATAAGTGTCTGAGTGATTATTTTATATGTGGATTGTGGGACTGCAGGGCTTGGTGGAGCCTGGAGAGAAGCCCTCCAGCAACACAATTCATTTTTTCTAATGTCTTCAAAGTAGCCAGTCACATTGATTTGCCTTGACTTGTGTAATCAATTCCATACTCACAGATGTTTGGATCAACCTCAAGCTGAGTCCTTCAAAATTCCTGCTTTACGAAAAGGACTATCAGATATTCTAGGCTTATAGGCTGAACATGGATGTCCCAACATTGCAGAGGAACCCTGGGTGACTGTCCAGGCAGCCAGATGTCTCTGTCATTTCTATAGTTTTGGAAGTTGCTTTCTCTGCACTTCCTGTTTACTCAGGTAATATTTTATCCTTCTTGGGTCTCTGATGGGGATTGAATACTATACAGTTATAGTTTTACAGTTTTACTTGTTACCAAATTCAGAAAAGAAACTTACATAAAAGACATAAAGTTTATAAGGTTGAGAAACATAAAAGCTTAAGTTGTTTATCTAAGAAGATGTTTTAAGGTCTTAAAAGATATTTTTTAGGATGGTAATACAAGTTATGACAGAAAGTGGTTTAGTTATAAAACTTTGTACTAACATAGGATAGATAATACAGTGCTTTCTCTGAATTTGCCAAATACAAATGAACTGGATATTGAAAATGTAATCTTTACTTGATAATTGTTTTTATTGTATACAGTTTTACTAAGTCAAAGTTAAAACCTTTTCTTTTTATTTAGACAAAAAGAGGCAACTGATGCAGAATATTTGTACACTGTGTGAAGATGTGTTGTTATGATTGGTATAATAAAAAGCTGAATGGCCAATAGCTTGGCAGGAGAGATAGGTAGGTATTCTAGGCAGAGAGAAAAGAAGATATGAATCAAGAAGCAGGAGAGACACCAGAGAACATGGAGAGGAAACAGGAGGTGCAAGATGGAAGAGAGGTAAAAAGCTACAAGGCAACATATAGATTAATAGGAATGGGTTAATTTAAGTTATAAGAGCTAGTGGGCAGCCAGGCAGTGGTGGCGCACGCCTTTAATCCCAGTACTCGGGAGGCAGAGGCAAGTGGATCTTTGTGAGTTTGAGGCCAGCCTGGGCCATCCAAGTGAGTTCCAGGAAAGGCGCAAAGCTACACAGAAAAACCCTGTCTTGAAAAAAAAAAAAAAGAGAATGATTCAAGAGCTAGTGGAACAAGCCTAAGCTATAGGCTGAGCTTTCATAATTAATAATAAGTCTCCTTATCATTTTTTGTGAGCTGGTGGCCCAAAGAAATTCTGCTCATAGGTCTCATGGTGGCACCTATTTGATTACTCAGCCTTATAGGGATGAGTTTCCCTGAACAAAACTTTGCAGGTCTGAGAAGAAGGCCAAGGTGATAAGGATTCACAACATGACCTCATCATGCCTGGCGGTCCTAGTCACTTCTGCCTAGCCATTTCCAGGTGAAAACATCTCACGTGACCAGGACCCCATGGCTTTGCGTGGTTGCGTAAAGCGCTCAGTGCAGCCATGTGATCTATGCGCATGTGTGGAATAGCCACATGGGCCTGTGTGCGCAGGTGCAGCCCAGCCTTTATAAGCTGGCACCATATTCCCGGCTCCATCTTTACTCACATGTCTTTTCCACAGGCCTGTGCACATCTGTCTCTCTCTCCCTTATCTTAATAAAACTCTTGTTAGTGGATTCTGTTGTATTTTGTGACGTTTCCTAGCAGGGTAAGAGCTCCGCCAATGAACCAACACAAGGTCTACAGGATCCCAGTCTTCTGGACATTGCCATGATTCAAGATGTAGGTAAGAGATACCATTCAGCAGCAAGACTAGCATGCAGAGGGCAAAAGACAGCTCAAGGCTGCCATCCTTCATGGCAACCACTCACCCCATGGGAACTTCACTGTCTCTCTAATCCATTTCCTCCAGGGCTCTCCACCCCTGGTCAGCAGGCATAGGGCAGATGGGAGGGTCAGCTACCCCATGCACTGAGCCATTGGAAAATGAGATATGCTCCCCTTCTTGTAGGTACTCTTCAAGAATCTTACTCTTTGAACCCCTCTTACTGGGCAAGAGGCAAAAAGCACAAATTTCAATGCTTTTTCCCAGGCCCAGTAGGGCAGGGAGGTGGGGAAGTGAGCTAATGGGCATAGGGTCAGTTCTGTTATAATTGTTAGCCAGAGGGAACTCTAACCAGCTGGCTGTGGTTTTCAACACAAGATGCAGAATTTATCCTTCCTTGTCCTCTGTTTTGAAAAGTTTCCACACCCCAATAAGCCTCTGCCGACGCAGCAACCCAAATCAGACCAAATCAAACTGAATTAGGAAAAGCCTGGGTTTAATGGATAAAGTGCTCCCAGATGATTTTCCAGCCCCACAAAGAGGAGACAGGGAAGAGAGACTAAAAAGCCATGCGTCTGTTTTCTTGGGTGCAGTTTAAATACTCTGTGTCAGTGGTCTTTAGCATCTCTGGGGGAGGAGTGGTGTCTGGCGGGCTTGAGACAGGGCAGGGTTTGGAGAGAGAGAGATGGGGGAGGGGAGGGGAGGTGGAACTTCCACCGGAACAGCTGATGGGAACATTACAAATAGACTTGGAACAGAAATGTGCCCAGGGATATTTTCAGAAACGTCTAGCAATGTGACTTTATCTTCACACCTGCTTGGAATCACTTAAAACAAACAAACAAAAACCCACATGCATAAGCAAGATAGTAATTTTATCTCCTGTGGTATCTTTGCACACATAAGCTGTTTCTTCCTGACTCTAGAGCTACAATCTTGAAAGAATGGATAAAATGTCCCTTTTTACTTAAAGGTTGTGCTTGTGTTCAGTCTGAGCATTCAGTTCCCCAGGAGCAGCCTCAGCCACCCTGAGAGACAGCCATTCACTGACTAATCCTCCTGCTGTAGGGCCTGAAGGACAGGCTGGGCAAGCAGCCGGCAGAAAAATGACAACCTCTGTATTTGGGGCTCAGAGTAGGATCTCTGGCAACCTCCAGTCATTCTCCTTCGAGACCTTGCTATGCTCTGAAGAACAGTGCAGGGGGCAACTGCTTTGAACTCACACTAAGATCAAATCCATGTCTATCACATCTCTGCCGGGAAGTCTTAGTCTCCTAACCTCCCAGTCAGCTTTCTTAGCTGCAAATGGCTAAAATGCTCACCAGCAGTTGCCTCCCCCTTGATTTCAGGGCCTTTACTTTACTTGCTCAGCAAGAGCCTGTTGGTAAGGCACTAAGAGGTTATCCTAGGGAGAGGTGTGAGTACTGTTGGTTGCTTCCCCACACCCTTTCTTCCTTCCTGGAGAATCCACTTCTCCCCACCACTCCCCCTTCCTTAAGGAGAAAATGAAGTTATTTCCACTCTGAAAGGAGCAAGCATTCCTTCCCACCCCACCCACCCCACCCCCTAGTATTTGGGTCAAGAATGAGCCTGTGAAGCAATTCAAACCAACTACTAAAGGTGAGGTTTGCTGTGGAGTAATTTCAGAACAGCCTATTGATTCCTCTGCTGTGGCTGTTCCCAGAGATGCGGCACCCCACCACCAGGTGTGGGACCCCAGGAAAAGGGCTGCAGCTACCAACAGTAGAGACCTTCAAACCAGCTACTTTAGATTTTTGTTCTTTATGAGCATTTTATGTAGCGGTAACGCCCGCATTACCGATACCCGTTCACCATGTCCGAACGAAATAGAGACAAGAGACAGCGAGTCATTTGCCATGGCTGAATGCCGAATGCCTTTTATTGAAAGAGGGAAGAAACCTTAAATACAGGCTTACAACACAAATGGAGGATCCCCAGAGGGCAGAAGTTCGATACCAATGGTCTACATTCTAGACCCAATGTTCTACATTCTTGCATCTAAGTTGTTTACACCAAATACAGGATGCACCTAAGTTGTTTACACCACAAGCAGGATGTAGGAACAAAGAACCTCCGGTAAGCTCTCCAGTGATCCTTAGGTGAGAAGGAGACCAGCAGGGAATCTGAATAGGGAGGACATCTGGTAAAGGTCAGCAAGCAAGGCTGCAGCCACTCACAGTCGGGGGCCAGGGCCCATGGCGCCCACAGGTCCCCCCTTTTTATTAAATGAGCTTCTGACTTAGGTTGCGTGGGACGTCAGCAGACCACCTTACCCGTCATAGAGACACCTGCCCAGGCCACACAAGTGCTCTGTCTTAGGTTGATGGCCGCCCCCCAATCATTACCCGTCTCTGAATACTCATTATCATACAGACTCAACCACGTGAGCTGTAGAGTGACTGCTGCCAAAGATCTCAAAGTGGCACTGGGCTTGCAATCTGTGCGACACAGAAAAGACCAACAGAAGTCCTAACCCACCCATAGCCAGGAGGCTAAAGGCAATTGAACCATTCCCTATTTAAACGAGCCTTACCGCAAATTGGAGTCCTGTAAGGTGGTATCCCATAAGCAAATGGAACTTGAGTATTAATAATTTACAACTTACAAAGCCAATTATAACGTATAAAAGTGGAATTAAATTTATCATGCCCAATAAAAAGAAAGATTTAACTAACTGTGGTAGCTACTTTTGCTGCCAGGGTCTCCATTGTGCTAGCTGTAGTAACCAATTATGAAATAGCAATCCCAGAAACAATAGCAGCAGTGGCCACCACTGCTATAACAGCAACAACAGCAACAGCGATGTCAGAGTCTCTTCTGGAGCGTGTGAGCATCATCTGTGTCTAGCTGCCACGGTCCACTGGCATGGACACGGCTCCAGGAACAGGAACCACCAAGGCCCATTTTTCTTGATCCCAGCACTACTTAGGCTGGCAGGTCTGCAAGAGAACAACTGAGAAACATAAAGAAAACAGAAAACAAAAACAGCAAACAAGGAACAGAACTAATGGCCTCAATAATGGCTACATTCAGGCTCACAAATTTTGAGGTATCTTCAAAAAGGCTAGATGAATTTCAGGAGGCAAATAAATGTTGCACAGAGCCATTCCTGAAAAGTAGATACTACACCAGCTTGAGGGGGGTTGCAAAATGCGAAAAAGGCTTAGCTGGCATGCTACTGTTAACAAATGAAGTTCATTGACCTTCAGAGTTATCCTTAATCTCCAAGGTGATACATTCTCAAAGTTTTAGAAAAAGTTACCATACATTACCTTCTGAGGAATCCAACCACATGGCTACAGTTCCTAGGCTTACAATAATGTTTGCCAAGGCTGGCCGTATTGGGCTCTCAATCCCCATTGGCATCAGAAGGGGAGAGTTTTTTACTAAGGCCCAATAGGTCTCTGCCATTTTGGGATTCAGCAGCAGCCACAGGGCGCACACAGTGTTCAGGAACCCAAAGAGGAACTTCATTGTCCTGCGGAAAGACACAAACAGATCCCCGGGCCCACACCAACACTGGATCGGGTCCCCTCCAAGTGCCAGTAGAAAGATCTTTCCATCGCATCAGAGGATGATTTGCAACAGGAGCCCTCCAGTGCTTATCTGCAGCAGATACTCCAGCAGAATCCACCAATAAAAAATTTAAAATATATAAAACAAGGGAAAGAATAGAATGTGGAGAGGAGAGATGAGCCCCTAGCTCCCCCCTTTTTACTTTAGCAATATAAGTTTTTAAGGTTCGATGGCAGCGTTCTACTATAGCCTGCCCTTGAGGATTATAAGAAATACCAGTCTTATTCACAATAGAAAAATCTTGGCAGAATTTTGAAAATCCCATACTACTGTAGGCGGGACCATTATCAGTTTTTATGCATTTTGGCACTCCCATGTAAGCAAAAGCATGAAGACAATGATTCTTTACATCCTTAACCTTTTCCCCTGAATGGACAGAAGCAAAAATTAGAGAAGAATATGTATCAATAGACACATGGACATATTGTAATTTTCCAAAGGAAGGCACGTGTGTGACATCCATCTGCCACACATGATTAGGTAAAAGTCCTCGAGGATTAACTCCCAAATGAGGAACAGGTAAAAATTCCACACAAATAGGGCATGATTTAACTATCTGGATGGCTTGTTCCCGGGTTATGCCTGTATGATAACGGAGAGATCCAGCATTAAGATGATAACGCTGATGCAACTGAGTAGCCTTATCAAAGGCAGAACAGACTAATGTGACAGCCATACGAGTAATGGCGTCAGCCCTCTGATTACCTTCACTTAGAGGTCCAGGCAATTGAGTATGAGCTCTAATATGGCCCACATAAAGGTTATGTGAGCGGGACCATATAAGTCCTTGTACTTGCAATAAGTATTCATGAATGGAAGAAATGGATGGTATGTAGGCTGTTGTTTCCAAAGGCATAATGGCATGTGCCACATATTAACTATCGGTATAAATATTTACACTCTCATCAGAAAACATCTGTAAAGCAAGCAACAGCGCCTGTACCTCTGCCACCTGGGCAGAAGTGCCCTGGATTTTTATTCTCTTTACTATGTTACCAAAAACCACCACAGCAAAACCACGTGAAGTGCCATCAGTAAATACCACACAGGCCTGAGGAATAGGAGTCATTTGTACTATCTTGGGAAATATAACAGGATGCAATTTAAAAAGTTGACACACATCATTGGAGGGGTAGTGAGTATCAAACCGACCCTGCATGGAGCATGTCAATATGGCCTAATCATTATCATTAGCTTGCAACCATGCTACTTGAGACTGGGTGTATGGGGTCACCACAATATCTGGCTCCTTACCAAAAGTTTGAACACTGATCTTGATTCCCTTAAATATAATCTGAGCGACAGCCTGTGGATAAAGAGTGATGATTTTTGCTGGAGAAGCTGGGGAATGTACCCATAAAATAGGACCTGTTTGCCAAAACATTCCAGTAGGTGAATGAGTAAAACAAAATATCAAATACAATAAGGGAGAATTAAGATCTATATACTGCACGTGAGCCTGTTTCAGGGCCTCTTGCACACGTTGTAGGGCTACACGTCCTTCAGCTGTCAATTTATGGGGAGATGAAGGGTCAGGGTCGCCCTTTAAGACATCATACAAGGGGCGAAGCTGACCTGTTGGAATTTTTAAAGTGGGCCGAAGCCATTGACTATCTCCCAGAAAGGTTTGGAAATCATTAAGTGTGCGTAGCTGATCCGTACGCAGAGTAATCTTTTGTGGGCGTATGCCCGTGCGTAACAATTCATGACCTAAATAATGATAGGGAAAAGATACCTGTACCTTTTCTGGGGCTATCTGTAAATTAGCCAGGCTAAGAACCTCTTGTAAATTAGAAAAGGCATCAAAAACAAGTTTTTTATCTTTAGCAGCCATTAATATATCATCCATATAGTGAATTATATAAACACCTGGAAAAACTTTTCGAACTGGAGCTAGGGCCAAAGACACATAAATTTGACATATAGTAGGGCTATTGGCCATTCCTTGAGGCAATACCACCCACTGATATCTCTGATAAGGTTCCTTAAGATTTTCTGAAGGAACACTGAAAGCAAAGCGAGGACTGTCCTTGGGATGCAAAGGAATGGTGAAGAAACAATCCCTAAAGTCAACCACCATTAAGTGCCAATGCTTAGGAATTGCCACAGGCTGTGGCAGGCTGTGTTGCTCCCATGAGAAGCATGGTTTTATTTACAGCTCTAAGATCCTGTAATAGCCTCCACTTTCCTGATTTCTCTTTAATAACAAATATAGGTGAGTTCCAAGGTGAAGTGGAAGGAATGATATGTCCAGCATCTAACTGCTCCTTAACCAATGCATACGCAGCCTCCAATTTTTCCTTAGTAAGGGGCCACTGCTCCACCCATACAGGGTCATCACTCTTCCAAGTGATTTTTATCGGTTGTATTATTGAAGGCTACTGTGCAGTGACCCCTATGGAAAAGACCCTAATCCTCTAGTATCGCCAGGACCCCTAGTGACATAGTTTTTGTCTGCCGCAGGGAGCGGGTCTCCTTGCAACATTTTCCCTAAGCCTTTTCCCCGGGCAGTAGCCCTGACTCTTCAGCATCTGTTGTACAGGCTGTGTAGTAAGCACCGCTCCCATGCCATCCAACACATCCCGTCCCCACAAGTTCACTGGAATGTCAGGTAGCACAAATGGTTGAAAAGTTCCTGCATGACCTTCCTCATCCTTCCAATTTAAAAGTAGCTTGCTCTGTAATGGTGTCTGAGCTGTGCCAATACCTTGTAGGTGAGAGGTAGAATCTTTAAGGGGCCAAGCTTTGGGCCAATGTTTTAAAGAAATAACTGAAGTGTCAGCGCCAGTATCTAAAAGACCCCGAAAACTGTGATCATTAACTTTTAAATTTAGCATGGGTCTTTGTTCTAAGGTGGAAACCCAGCATGCTAGAGGGCCCATAGAGCCAAATCCACCCTCACTTCTGTGTGGTTTAAGAAAAGGATTATTAGTATGAAAGCGGGGCATCAAAAGCAGTTGTGCTATGCGAGCACCCTGGGGAATAATTGTCACCCCTTTACCAGCCTCAACCATAATTCTAATTTCTCCTTCAGAGTCTTCATCTATCACTCCTGGAATTACTCTAATACCTTGCATAAGAGCACTGCTCCTGCCCAAAATCAGTCCTAAAGACCCTGCAGGTAGTGGACCCATAACTCCAGTATCGAGAACCTGGGGACCCATCTGAGGTGTTAATACTGTTCTGGTGGAGGTGCAGAGGTCCAATCCTGCACTTCCAGGGGTGCCTCTGATAAGGTCTTGGACAGAAAGGGATTCCTTTGAGGAACAAACTGGATGGGATGGTGGGAAACTGGGGATGGGGCAGGTGTATCCAGGGCTCCGTACACCTGGCTTCGGAGGGTCCAGAGCGGACCCCGCTGCCCGTTTCCCGACGGCGGTAACATATTTCCCTGAGCATCAACCTTAGATCGGCACTCATTACTCCAGTGATGCCCCTTTTTACATCGCTGGCAAAGTCCCGGTGTCTTTGCCGTTGCTTGGGCTCCAGGACAATTTTTCTTAACATGACCTTGCTGGCCGCATCCAAAACAGGTTTTTGGGCGGTTTCCTCCAGAATTAATCCCCCTTCATGGCTGAGGCCATTACCTGTCCCATGATGTGATGCCCATCTATATCTCTACATAGTTTAAGATAATCATTTAAGCTCTTATTTTTATGAGGCCTAATGGCCTCCTTGCAATATTTATTGGCATTTTCAAAGGCCAGTTGCTTTACTATGGGCATGGCTTGATCAACATCCCCAAATATTCTCCCTGCTAGTTGAAGCAGGCGATCTACAAATTCTGCAAATGGTTCTGACGGCCCTTGAATGACTTTAGATAGTTGTTCACCAGCAGCTTTATTAGGCAGCCCTTTCCACGCTCTGGTAGCGGCCACACTAATCTGTGCATAAACTGCAGGATCATACAAAATCTGTGCTTGTAAAGTGGCATACTGCCCTGTACCCGTGAGCATCTCAAGATTACGAGCCGGGAAGCCTGCAGCAGCATTTCTATTAGCTGTAGTTTGACAATGTTCTTGAAACTCACTCCTCCAAATTAAATAATCCCCCCCCCAGAGAGAGCAGCGCGACACAACTGCATCCAATCACTAGGGGTACAATTTAAGGCAGAAAAAGATTCAAGTATAGCGGTGGTAAAAGGAGCATGGGGCCCATACGACATTACAGCTTCCTTGAGCTGTTTGATGCTTTTAAAATCTAGAGGATTGTGCTCCCTTTGTCTCTGCCCTTGAGCATTTTGAGTCTCTATAACTGGGTAAGCAACTCCCCCCCCGTCAATCCCTCCATGGATGCGGAAGGAAGGACCTCCGTGTTGCAAAAGTCAAGGTTATGGGTTGGAGGTCTATCCTTGCGAGAAATCTGTGATTTCCCTCTTAGGCATCTAGCATCCTTTTCTGATCTGACTTCTACATCACCACCCTCTGAAGATGACTCTGCAGAATCGGAAGACGACTCTGCCAAATCAGAAACATCAGAAGTTTGAAGGGTTCTGAGAGCCTCCTCTATCTGAGACTCCTCCAACACAGCTTTAGCTTCATTTAAATGTTCTTGGACTTCAATATCATCACTAAGCAATGCATTCTTAACCAAGCGCCACAAAGAAAAAGTAGCTAAGGATACGGAATCAGGCCCTTCTTTATGCAAATATTTCTGTAAGTCAACCTTGACCTGTTCCCAATCTGGTATATTAAATCCTCCAGAGACTAGAAACCAAGGACTAGCATTCTGGAGGATTTGAACAAAATCTTTAGCCGTCTTGCTCTTAATGATAGTGCCTTGCCGCCTCAACAGTCCAATTAATTGTTCCTCAAGGAGTGACTGTGAGCTAGCTGCACCCATTTCAATTCACTCTTACCTTTGTTTCCTTTTTTCTTTAAAATGCCAGCCGGCCTTCCAAGAGTGTCCGTCAGCTAGGTCCTTCTTTCTCAGATCTCGGTAGGAACCTCCATTTGTAGCGGTAACGCCCACATTACCGATACCCGTTCACCATGTCCAAGCGAAGGGCTGCGGATTAAAAATAGAGACAAGAGACAGCGAGTCATTTGCCATGGCTGAATGCCGAATGCCTTTTATTGAAAGAGGGAAGAAACCTTAAATACAGGCTTACAACACAAATGGAGGATCCCCAGAGGGCAGAAGTTCGCTACCAGTGGTCTACATTCTAGACCCAATGTTCTACATTCTTGCATCTAAGTTGTTTACACCAAATACAGGATGCACCTAAGTTGTTTACACCACAAGCAGGATGTAGGAACAAAGAACCTCCAGTAAGCTCTCCGATGATCCTTAGGTGAGAAGGAGACCGGCAGGGAATCTGAATAGGGAGGACATCTGGTAAAGGTCAGCAAGCAAGGCTGCAGCCACTCACAGTCGGGGGCCAGGGCCCATGGCGCCCACAATTTTAAAGTATTATTATTTAATGTAGTTAACTTAGTGTTTCTTGCCCTTATAGCCAAAGGCACCCTAAGAGTTAAGGAATGATTTGCTATTCCCAGAACTTCTTTGTTTCCGATAAAGCTACCTGGGGCAGCACGCACCACTGAAAAGCAGCCCCACCCCCAGCCTCAGCCCTGAGGGTGAGGTGAGAAGGTGATACAATCTGAGTTTGTGTGGCTTATTATCAGTGAGCCATTTTGTTTTTCCTAATGAGCCAGAAAATTCAGTACTGTTTCAGTAAATAATGGAATCTCTGGTCCCACTCTCAGACCTTATCAGAGGTGCTTCTGTGTGCCGTGGACAGCTGTCAATGCAGAAACCCACCATAAGTCAAAACTCAGAGAACGAGTGTCAGAGTGTCCAGCCACAAAGGGGACATCCATAGCACACTTCCTCTGCCCAGGCTCAGCTAACATCGAGGAGGGGCAGCGACCAGAGTGAACATGACAGGACCACGGTATTCGTGAACTCCAACTGCACAAAACCAAGCCAGCCAGCATTCCAGTATGGAGTGGGGATGGACTCCAGAGCTTCCATCCCCGGCTGGTGGCTTCTGGGGAAGGGGGAATCAGTTTTCTTTAAGGGTGTGGCCCCTTCCTGCAATGTGGCTGCTCTCAGCCCCCACTGGCTTAGCTCATGGGCTTCCCCCTCTCTCCCTGCCCTCTTGTGCAGCTGCCTAGATTTCCAGCTTGCTGCCCTGAGGTTTCCTTTTCAACTTCACTAACACCGTCCTTCAGTTTCCTTTCGAGTTCCTTCTTAAATTCTTTTATTAGCAAAACTCAGAACTTCAAGAGGGACCCCAATTTTCCTGGTAAATGTGATTACTCTTGTGGGATCCCCCCTCAAATTTCCAATATTAGTAGGAAGTTCAGCACGATGTTTAGGGAACAGAAACTGTTTTTGAGGTGGGTATGCGAACCAGTTTTCACTCGAGATGTAAATAAGTCAATAATGGAAATCAAGTAGTGGGAAATGCCTGTCTATCATGTCAAATGTGGTCTGGAGTCCTGGAACCCTGACTGGGAGCACTCAGGGAAGGAAGAAAGGACAGATACATAGATACATGTACAGAAAAGTGGGGTGTGTTCTCTGATGGAGTGGCACCTACTACCTCCCCAACCCAGAACCTCAAGGTTTGTCTCTTATATATAACACAGGCGAGGGGTTGAACGACCTCCATAGGAGGTCTCTGTAGGGAAGGAGTCTCAGTTGCTAGTTAACATGCACACTGATCAACTAATCATACTTGGACAGGAAAAGGCTTTGCTTTTCTGAGACTGACCCAGATGGGAAAAAGCTTTGCCAATTTCCCACGGGTCCGAGATCTTGGTCTTTGTCAACAATACACACTCAAGGCTTTCTCTACTCTACTCTATACGTCTGTCTATGTCCCTTCTACTGCCTACCACCCAACACAGACGTGTGGAAGAAGGCTAGATGTGTAGCTCTGTTGTAATCAGGTGGGGTAGACCAAGAGAACCTCAGAGATAGCAACCCTGAACTCTGGGATCTCTGTTAATGTGAGCCAACTTTTTGTTCACGAACTCCTGCAGATGAGAAAAATGAACCCTCTAATTAAAACTGATTTTAATTGGGTCCATTTATTTCATACCAGAAATAACCCAATTAACCCCATTAGTGACTGTAGTTACAAGAGCTGAGGCATTAAATTCTTGTTCAGATAACATTGTAAAATCTGAATCTAGCTGCTTTGCCCCCAAAACTTCTTAGAAGGAATCCAAATCACACTGCAACCCCAGCATGCCATCTCAGAGGAGACAGGTTGAACCACGGCTCAAACTACTGGCTCCCTATTTGTGTTCCCTTGACTGTTGTCTGTCATAAAAGTTGGGTGAAGTCTGTTTATTCTCATGATTGGGAGTTTGGCAACCAACAAGACAGATGGCCTTGGGGAATGTCACAAGCTATGTGTGGGCAAACCAATCAGTGATATGAATATCCTGAAATAATAATGCTCATCCTTGGGTTATGCAGATCACCAGTAATCAGGATCAAAATTCCATGACTTAATCATAACCCTGACCTGTGTGACAGTGCCCACCAGTCTGTTACCCATATCTTGTACATAGGCTGTTGTGCACATGTCATGAGACCCCTGAGCAAGACCACCACAGAGCCTATACCCGATGTAAAACACACAGGGGTTTATTGATTACAAGTCCCAGCTTGGTCCGTATTCCAGCATCCCCACACAGCGGATGGAGGAGGAGAACCCTGAGCTCTCAGAATGGGGGGTTTTTAAAGGGAAAAACCGCAAGCAGGTTGGTACAAGCCTTTGTGTCATAGGATTGTTGACGGTATATAACCTTTGAATTTACTGGTTGGGGGTTACAATTGGGAAGGCCTGGACAAGTCCCAGGCTCTGTCCTTAAGCTGCCGTGGAGGCTGGCTGGCCTAGCATGTACTATGGGGGCTGACTCAGAGACCCACACTTTCACATTGTAGCATACACGTAGTTCTACATTGGTGTCCCAGACAGTAAACAACTGGCTGAACCTGAGCAGTCAGAGTATGTGCAGAAAGGGAGCTACTGCAAGGACGATGTCTTTTGTTCATGGCCCTCCCCGAAACTGCTTGCTCAAGTCTCAGGAAACTGGTAACTTCAGATTTCATGTCCAAACTGAAATTGAGGCCTGATCTCTGAGAGACAACTGAGCAGCCTGTTACAGGATCTGCTTGGTCCTTTCATAGGCCACCCCAATAATAGCCTTTCAGGCAAGATAACTTAGGATAAGGACCTCTCCCACCTTCTGAGCAGCTAGCTCATTGCAGGGAAGTTCTTTCTGTTTCATAATCTTACATGCCAACTGCCTGGTTTTAGTTTCAAGATGAGCAGACTGAGTCCATGGTAACCTTTAGTTGTTTTTTCTTTCTTTATTTCCCCCCTCTCTTTTGTTCTTTGGGGGGGCCTGCCACCCAGCTCCCAAATAAATACACAGAGAGACTTTTTCTTACTTATAAATGTCTTGCCTTAGCTTGGCTTGTTTCTAACCAGCTTTTCTTAAATTATCCCATCCACCTTTTGCCTCTGGGCTTTTACCTTTCTCTGTTTCTATATAACTTTTTTTTCTTTCTTATTCTGTGTCTGGCTAGGTGGCTGGGTGGCTGGGTGGCTGGCCCCTGATATCCTCCCTCCTCCTTCTCTCACTCTTCATTCTTTCTTCCCAGATTTCTCCTCCCATTTATTCTCTCTGCCTGCCAGCCCTGCCTATCCTTTCTCCTGACTATTGGCCATTCAGCTATTTATTAGACCAAGAATGTATTCTCTGTCTAGAAGGCTTTAGATTGTTTCGCCTGGTATGATTGTGTTTTGGACTACTCCCTTCCCTGAACTCAACAGCCATGGTAAGACACAAAGTATTTGGAAACACCCACAAAGACTGCAGATACAGGGCCTCTAACTTACATGGAAGCAAAAAACCCACACTAGAGCCCAGGGTCATGGATGGTAACTTAAGATTCCACGTCCAAACTGAACCTGGATCTTAGAAACTGTGGCAAGAGAAACTGTCTAAATGTGAGGCAGAGCCTGATGGGAAGCAGCTGGTGCCCCTGACCTTGAATTTCACATCCTCCAAGTCAAGGGCCCTTTCATTATCTAGTCAGCTTTGGACCTACCTTTCAAAGTTGCTGTGAGGATGAAAATTGCCTCTATTCAGTTCTTATCAGTAAGTTTGGCACACAGTCAGCACATAGTAAGAGGGTGGCTGTCAATGTTACTGATTTCAGCAAATAGGTAGAAGGTGAGGAAATGCTCTGAGAGACGTTTGGAGCAAAGTTAACAATCATCTATAGTCAGACCTGTGGAGAGCCAGTGAGCATTCCACAGAGGGCACAGCCACAAACCCAAACCTTCCCATATCTGGTACCATGTTTACTCACCTGAAGCCTCCAGCAGCATTCCTAAAGGTCATCTGTGGTTAGAAAGTAGGCCATCGATCCCTCCAGCCTCTGAAGTACCCTTTAGTGCCAGTTCAGCCAGGGAGAGTCCAGAGTGGTTCCAGAGTGAGCTTGGATAGACTCTGTAAGGTTTTCTTGCCCCAAAGCATTCCTGTCACTCCTTAGAGCTTATCAGTGCTCACTAATTTACTGTGTTTCCTGAGATGTAGCCTTACAGTTACACATGTAAATATTTATAAATGGCTCTTTTATGTTAAGGCCCTTTCCCTAACCACTCTCCTGGTGGGCCAGCTGCTCTCGTTTGGTACCCTTATATACCTCTATTGTGCCATCCCACATACTTGATGGTATCTGTGTCTATTTTCCAAGTCTGTATGTCCCACTTTCCTATGAATACCTAGGGACAGAATTATATATGAGGATGTCCAGGGTAGGGTAATTAATAAACACTCACTGCATGAATTCAATAAGGACCCGTGCGCACCTGCTCACTTGTGGGACTCTAATAATGCGAGAATGAATGCATTTTTCTTCCTGTTCTTCAGGGACTTTAGAGATGATGGAAAATTATTTTAAAAGAACAGTGATGAGGCTGGACAGGTGGCTCACAGGAAAAGCACTGGCTGTTTTTCCAGAGGACCCAGGTTTGATCCCCTGCATCCACATGGTGACTCACAACAGTCTATAACTCCAGTTTTATAGGATCCCACACCCACTTCTGGCTTCTCTTGGCACCAGGTATGCATGTGGTGTATAAACATACATGTAGGCAAAATATCTGTACACATAAAAAATTAAATTTAAATTTAAAAAAAAAAAGCACTGACATATGATCAAGGCAGAGCTTATCATGTGAGCTTAGCTGGGAGGCCTTCTAGTAGGAAGGAGGTGTCTGCTCTGGGGCAGTTCCCAGAAGAGCTAATACATAATCTGAATTTGGGACTCATTGGACTAGTGGAAGTCAACTGAAAAGAAAACAGGAATGCGGGGCACTCTGAGGGTGGGAGAGGCAGAGCACATGGTGAAATACAAGGGACCGAGCACAGGGATGGCTCGGAGCCCAGGGAGCTGGGAGAAAGCAGAAACGGGAAAGGCAGGAGGGATCACCGGACACAGGGAGGGCCAGCGTATCTCCGTAGGGAATCCGAAGAAACCCACACGGTAGGGCTAGCATTCTGAAGACTGTCCAGCAGCGCCACAGCAGTCTGGGAGGCCATGGTAAGGAGATCAAGTGAGGTAACAGGAGGGTTGGGCCCCCAAGAATGGTGTGGCATTCGGCAGAGGTGTTCAGACCCAGATGAGACCTGGGAGGCAGACCTAGGACAGCTTGGATATTATGAGTAAGTAAAAGCAGAAAGCAGTAAAGATGCCTCCAACTCCCTGCCCTCGCCACGAGAAGGATGACAACAGTTAGAGGGGGCAAGCAGGTACCAGAGAAAGCTGGGTATAGTCGGATTTTCCTTTGCCAGCTCACAAGTGATGATACAAACTTATTATTAAATATGAAAGCTCGGCCTTAGCTTAGGCTTGTTTCTAACTAGCTCTTATAACTTAACTTGTATTTTAAGTCTATTATTATTATTATTATTTTAATCTACTATTATGTTCTTCCATGAGGCTCATTACCTCATCTCCACACTGCCCATCCTGCTTCCTCCTCGCCTGGCTCTCTCTGCCCAGAAGTCCCACCTATACTCTCCTGCCTAGCTATTGGCCATTCAGCTTTTTAATTACACAGTCACAGCAATACATCTTCACACAGTGTATAAATAGCCCACAACAGCTGATTGCTTGGGCACTAACCCAGTGAGGCTGGGAGGCTGAAGGAAGCTTCAGGTGGGTCTCCTCAGCAGCTGCATTCTTGAGGCTTGGAAGAGAGGTCCAGACAAGGAAAACAAACACAATATTCGTCATCAAACAGTGGTAGCTGGAACCAAATGTGGGAAAGATCCTACCTGGGGATATCCAATGTACAGGTAAAGTTCTCAAACAAGGAGGTAAGCCAGGACATTCAGATGTACCAGAAGGAGAAACAGACCATGCTGCGATTAGCATTGGGAAGGAGAGAGCTTCCAGGGGGGCTACTGATCAAAACAAAATCCTGCCAATCAAGCACGGATGGGAAAAAGCCTGAAAAATGTTCATTAGTGGCCCATTTTCCCATCCCTCATGAGCCCGTGGCCACAACCACTGCAATAGCACAGGTTTTCATAGAGGATTAGCTTCTTGTCATCATCTACACAGGAACATGACCTCTCTCCTGAAGAGTGTGTTCATGCCTCACTGTTCCGGAAGAGCCCCGGTGTCTCATAAGGGCCAAAGAGAGTCCATATCTGCTCCTCTGCACATACATACCCTCTCAGGGCCCCCAGCTCTTGAGGAAAGGCCTCACTTTGGGGCCCTACCAACTCCTCACTGAAACGCCCGTGGTCTCTACAGGTCTGCACTGATCCACAATGCCAACACCAATGCAGTGGAGGATCCTGTCGGCACATTCTGAGCTGCAGCCACAAGTTCTCTGAGAAATAGAGTACATCCTCTCCACATTATCTGTTGTCTCCATGTCTCCTCCTGTGTCTCACCAAAACACACTCTTCAGCTTGTGCTTTAGCCCCATTTGTCCCATGGCTTCAGATGTTAGACTCGGGTTGAGCTTCAGGACAGACCACAGAGGTCCCCGTATGCAGGTTTATCATTTACAAGACTTGAGGTAAATATGATGAACTCCAACCCAGGTAATGTAAAATTAGAGCTACAGCACTGACAGAAAATCCCTCATCTGTCTGGAGTTTGGAGTTAGGGGAGTGTGGGACTCCAAGCCCCACGTGACTGTACATACAGGTCTCTGGGAGGTTTAATGCTTCTGCAGATGCTAAATTCACACTCAGACTTCCGGGTTAGGCTGGCCTGAGCACCTGGTTCTGGAATTGAGTAAGCAAGCTGAGACAGTTTGGCAGAAGGTGATAAGGAGGGTCAGATTGCAAGGTGATTAGGAGAGAGGAGGCAAGGAAAACACAGGTGGCGAATATCGGGGAAGGGTACAGGGTGGACACACAAGAGATGGAAGGCCATCGTGTCCTCAGCCATGATCTGGGAGAGACCAGACCAGTCAAATTCTTAGGAAATGGGGGCTGCAGGAAGGGGAAGACCAGAGAGATGTTGAAGGAGACAGACTCTAAAAACCCGCCTGCACCATGTGCTGATGGCCAAGGTCATGGGAACAGCAAGAGCCTTGCAGACGTCCAGGCCTCAGGAGGCCTCTGGGAGAGGCAGGCATCAGGAGGCTAAGGTGAGGAAAACGAGCAGGATATGACTTTACCCCAGGCTTGTCCTGGAGGGCTGGGAGGTCTCCGGCCCTGCCATGGACCAGTCACCTCTGCCATGCAGCCCGGCCACACCTGTCGGCTGTGACGAGCTTCCTCTGAACACCTGCCTTGCCTCCTAAAGATACTCTGGTTCAGTGTGAAACTTGCTGCTGGCTTGGAAACCTGATTTAGTCTGATAATTTTCTCTTTGAATGACTTTCCTAACTCAGCCCATGCTGCCTGGAGCACCTTGGCTCACTGTGAAAACAAGTCAGGCAGGAAAGGATCCTCATTCTGTCTGGAGCTTGAGGTCAGGGGTTATGTGAGAATGTGTTTCCTCGCTGAACTGCTGTTCAAAGGTTACCAAAGCTAAGGCTTTGGGGATGAGACAGGTGTATCAAAGGCATAGCTTGCCAGGTAGGTCCTGTGGCAAAGTGCAGTTACAATCTATGGTGTGGAAAGGGGCAGGCACATTGTTCAGTGTGGCATCGGTACTTAGACTCACTTTTCACACACGGAAGTCCAGATGGCTTTGCTACCATATTCTTACATGCCAAGAGCCAGTTCCACTGATCACACAACACCCACCTCATAAGCCAAACAAAGCCCGGGGCAACCCCGGCAGTCCACTCACCATTTCCACCCCACTTCCTATGAGTGCCAAAGCTTTCCTGAATGATTGTGTTTACAGGTTTTACACAACCATGTCTCCAAAAGAGAAAAGAATTTGCTCTGAGAGGTCGCAGCCTCCTCCAGAAGCTGTCAGTGCTGTCCTGCCGCCTCTGAGGGTGACTGAGCGCTGATCCCTGCTATTGGAAAGGCATCGCCAAAGGCGGAGAACACAAAGACAGCCTGGCCTATGTATTAGGGATTGAACAGCAAGTGTGCATTCCTAGGCCTAGTAACTGGTGAATCATACCGGAATGAATTGACTTTGGGACTGGCCCTTTAAAACTGAATCATCCTGCTTGCTAACTCCTCCTCCAAGGAGGTTCCTTATTAAATGAGAGCTGTGGCTAAGCCACGTTTTACACCCGACCAACACCTTCAACTGAGCGGTCCTCCTGGGGAAGCTGCACCCTGTCAGTATGGCTCAGGAGTTTGTGAACCGCAAGATCCAGCCTGGGAAGGTGGTCGTGTTCATCAAGCCCACCTGCCCTTACTGCCAGGAGACACAAGAAATCCTCAGGCAGTTGCCTTTCAAACCAGGGTTTCTGGAATTTGTGGATATCACAGCTACCAACAACACCAGTGAGATTCAAGATTATTTACAACAGCTCACCGGAGCGAGAACAGTGAGTGTGTTCAAACACTAAGGAAAGGCTCGAGGGTTGCTGTTTCCTTTGAGAGCTGTGCAGACATCTGTGCCTTTTCTAGGTTGCCACTACCGGGACTCTGTCCTTCAAAGCATCCAGAGGGCTTTCCAGGGCGTGGGGGAGGGACCTGAGGGAAGACACTGGTCAGCTGAGCAGGCAGCAGGACCAGGAGGCAGCACAGCGATCGATGTATGGTATGGGGCCGCCGGCCGGCCGGGTCAGTGGGCCTGGCAACCGAGCTGGAGGGTTCGCTGTGCATCTGAAGGCTTTGTTTGAAGCACTGTTTTGAATGACAAGGCAGGGGCAGCTGCGAGGCTGGTGTGACCTTCAGCTTCTCTGTCAAGGAACACATGTGTCTTGGTGGGCTTTGTGAGCCTGTGTTTCCCTTTCTCTGGGCTTTCTTTCTTTATCACCTGGTTTGTTCATTCGTATCTAGCTCCACCCACTAGAAAGAGAAGCCTCTGCTCCCCCATTTGCCCCTTTTGCTGCCTTAATTGTAGGATATTCCAGGCCCGCTGCTGTTCAGCCTCGCTATCACACTAACTTTCTGAAGGATCTGACAGTTTCTGGCCTCGGTGCCCCGGGCTGAGTGATGAGAGCGGCAACTTCAGAATCCTGCTCTGCAAATACACTGTGCGGCTCCCTCAGAACCTCCTCTTCCCGGAGAAGGCTTCCTTTGTGCCTGAGCTGCTGGTGGGATGCCCAGCCTGACGGACTCTGGCGCTGGGAGGGCGAGCTTGTCTCACTGTTACTGGAGTGGGGGACAAAGCCTAGGATCTGGCAGCCCCAACAAGCCAAGAACCTTGGCCACCTGCCTCCACTACCAATTAAAGAGACACGTGACAGTGAAAAGCAGGGAGAAGAGACATTCAGTGAGGCTTCCCCGGGAAGATGAATAGAGAGGTCCAGTGGCTCCCAAGTCTATAAAGTTTAGGGTGTGTGTATAGTGTGTGTGTGTGTGTGTGTGTGTGTGTGTGTGTGTGTGTGTGTGTGTGTGTACGTTTGTGAGACAGCCCAGAGGCTATCTTTGGGGGGTGACTTCTTCTATCACTAGCAATCATCAAATTTTTGAGAGTGGGTCCTTCACTGAATATGGAGTTCACAGGTTGGGCTGCATTGGCTGGCGGCCAGAGAATCCCTAGGGTTCTTCTATCTTTGCCTCCCTAATATTGTGACTTGCACCCAGCCTTTTTGTAGATTCTGGGGTATAAAACTAAGGTCCTCGCTCTCATGGGCGAGCACTTTACCACCTAGCCCTGTGCCCAGCCTAAGGTTTAGGTTCAGATAGAAGGCTGGAGGTTTATAGGCCAGATCAAGGTGAGGTCCTCACCCACGATTGACTCATGCTTGTTATCTCAGGTCCAGCTGGTCCTGGAAGGGCCCCAGAACTGTGAAATCTCCTCCAGTCAGGCAAGTTCCTACACTAGCTGGGATCAGGACTTCAGCCCTTCCCAGCACAGGGGTTCTGGGGAAATTCATTTTGAGGCCCATGGTTTAGAAAGTCTGATGGCCAAAGGGAGAGGCACAGGGTCTTCCCTGATGGCAGTCATACCAGCTCACTTAAGTCCCTTTCGGGGCACCTTGTGGGACAGTTGGCAGAAACACATTTCCTACTTGGGGTTTAGTGCAAACTTCATGATTTTCTCTGTGATCTGGGTATAAAGCCTGCAACTGTCTCATTCAAAAATCTGTGTGCTAGGTCCGATCAAGGGTGGGCTTATTTTACAGCTATAGGATGAGGTCTTGGAGCAGAGACGAAGGTGAGAGTGGGAAGAACAGAGAAGTGTGGCCACTCTACAGGCCCCTGGCTGGCTCCCGCACGGGGCCTTCTGGACAGAGGTTCCCAAACTTCGCTGCCAATGGAATCACCTGGGAACTTTTCAGACAGTCCCATGCTCAGATCATACAGAGTGGGGAGCAGCCATCAATAATAGTGTGAAAGATCTGTAGGTGGTTCCAGCTACAACAGGATTAATGATGATGTTGTCTTAGCCTCTTCTGGAGGGGAAAAAAAAAAAACCTTTATTTATCAGATGTTTGCACTGATTTGTAAAGCAACACTCTTTAGTGGTGGCCTTTTAAGTCTAAAATTTCAAGAGGGGTGTGGGTGTGCGCGTGCCTGTGTGTGTGTGTGTGTGTGTGTGTGTGTGTGTGTGTGTGTGTGAGCGAGCACGTGCGTGTATTCATGTGTATATATATATGAATGTGTGGCAACCAGAGGTTGACCTCAGGATGTGTTTTTCAATCACTTCTCCACATTAGTGTTTTTGAGGCAAGGTCTCGCTGAACCTGCACCCTTGCCGTTTTGGTTAGACCGTCTAGCCTGTGCGTCCGTGGGATCTACCTGTCTCTGCACCCCACTCCCAGGATTGTGCACGCCATGCCTGGCTTTTACCAGGCTGCTGAGGATCTGAACTCAGGGCCCTCATGCTGTTTTTGAGCCATATCCCTGATCCTGTAGACATACTCCCACCCTCACTCCCAACCCCCTCTAATAGGCTTTTGAGTGAAAATTCAAACGCATGAAAAACCTCCTACTTTTAAAATGCGCACTTTTGTGTAGGAGACAATACAATGAATTGTATATTTGGCAGGTGGCAGTGATGTGCTTACAAAGAAAGTTAACTAGGAAAGGGGAGGCAGGGTGTGGGCAGCAGGTCACTCACTGGTTTAAATGGAACCATCAGGGCCTCACTAAGGTGAAGGAAAAAACAGACAACCAGTAAGGGCTAGCTTGTGTGCCAGAGTGTGGCTGGTGTCCCATCGAGTCAGGAGGCTGGCATGATGGACACTAGGGCTTAGAGTAAGAAGAGTTAGATCTGAGGCCTTAAGACCTCTAACCTCCCGTTAACCAGCTTGTGCTGCATGTGAGCAAGGCCGCTGCTGGATTTTCAGAGTGACTCGATTTGACTCTTGGAAGGGTCATGCCGGTCACTGTATATCATCAATGCAAAAACTGCTCTCACCTCAAAGGAGATCAGTTATTCTAGAGTCAAGTGAAAGGCATGGTCTGAGACGACGGAGCTGGGTTGTTACCTCAGCATCCACGGTCCACGGCAGTAGTTTTATAGTAGCAGAATAAAGAGAGCCAGATGAAGCACTTTTTAAAAGAGCTTGGAAGGAACATCAAAAGCAGCAAGTTATAGCCATGCAGATAGATGTTGTGTGATAGCATTCTTACCCCTCTGGCTGATAGCTGAAGGGTTTTGTTAAGTTACTACATTCCAAAGATGCTTATGTGGTCATCAAGTCTGACACTGAGGTGGGCAAATGTGGTAGTATGGAAGAAAATGGCCCGCAAAGGGTATTTTTAGGTACAGCTTTGCTGGAGTAGGTGTGGTCTTGTTGGAGGAAGTGTGTCAATGTGAGGCTGGCTTTGAGGTAGGTCTCTTCTCAAGCTTTACTCAGTGTGGCCGTTGGCTCAACTTCCCGTGTAGCACTTTCAGCTCCAGCACCACGTCTGCCTGCAGGCCATGCTCCCCACCGTGATGATAACGGACTGAACCTCTGAACTGTAAGCCAGTCATTCCAATTTAATGTTTTCCTTATAAGAGTTGGCATGATCCTAGTATCTCTTCACAGCAATAAAAAAGCCCAGTTGAGGCAGAAAAGTAGGCTAGAGATGATTCAAGGTTGTAAAGTTGGCCTGGAAACATCCACAGTCCACAGGCTTCACAGTCACGGAAGCCCTAATCAGTCTTCCGCCCCTGCCTACTCGGGTACTTTCCAGGAATCTCTCACAGGAACAAGAGACTGTAGGAGGGGCAGGGTCTGAGGCCGCACAGAATCCAGGTGAGAACTGGTAGAAGAAGGGGCTGAAGGAGCCTTGAGCAGCTGCGTCTGAGGAAACCTAGCCAACGATGGTCAGAAGTGGAGATGCGGGTGCTGGGCAGATGGCCCGGTGGATAAAACCTGTACCTTTCAAGCATAAACAAGAGCTGTGCATACAGGGCAGCCTGCTTGTAATCCCAGCACAGGGGGAGCAAGGACCCTGCCTCAGTTAAAAAAAAATCAGGAAGAGACTGTCAGCCTCTGGCCTGAACACACACAGGAAGTAAACCCTAGGGTTACAGAGGACGCTGGGAAAACCCACTCCAGGAAACCCAGAGCAGTGTTTCCCAGCTTGATTTCAGGCTGAAAGTTCTTCCTCCTCTGAGCAGACTTGACTCAACTTCCTCCCCAGGAGAGGGTGGGCCAGAGGTTTGAGTGACAGACGCTTCTTCCTCTCCCTCAGCCTGAATGGTTGAAAACAACTTTGCTGAGGGGTGAGAGGGGGGGAGGGGGGGAGGGGGAAGAGGTCGGGGAGGGGTGGGGTGGGAGGGCTACGTTTCTTCAGGCTGTAAGGCAAACTAGCTTCTTGCCAGACTGTACAAAAAACTAGGGTGCAGCCAGATTTCAGGGACTGTCTCAGGCAGCACTATAGGGCTTGGAAGGGGACAGGGGAGTGTGCGCGTGAGTGTGTGTGTGTGTGTGTGTGTGTGTGTGTGTGTGTGTGTGTGTGTGTGTGTGTGTGTGTGTGTATGTGTGTGTGTGTATGTGTGTGTGTGTGTGTGTGTGTGTGTGTGTATGTGTGTGGTGGGGGTTGTGGGGAGGGCCCTCAGTCACCCCAGGAGAAATCAGGGGCTGTTCTGTGTAGACCAGTGATTGAAAGGTGACCAGCACCTTAGAAATGTTTAGAAATTCGAACTCCTGGACCTTAGCTCATTATGTCTGAATCTCAAAATTGGGCCTTGAAAGAAGAAACCTGCATCTTATTTAACCAGAACTTGTAGGATTCTGATTCCCAGTCAAGGGGAGAACCAGCTCCCAGGAGCCGACCTTTTGCTTTTTGTGGCATTCTTGCCACTGGAATTAGCCCAAACCCTCAGTGGATCAAATGTTTTTACCTCACAAGCCTGAGGGCAACAGTTTAGATTAAACCCCAGAACCCACAAAGGAAAAAAAAAAAATCTGCCTCAGTTTTTAGAAACAGAGTGATGCAGGAAGTTACTCAGTGTCAACCTTTGGCTTCCACACACAGGAAGAAAAACAGGGATGTCGAAAGCTGTAGGGACAGTGATGACTGCTTGAATCGTTTTTGAAAATACAGACACTCAAAAATGGTCAAACATGGTCTCCTTGTTTAAAGCTTGAACAAATTTAACAAGTCACTCTCTTCAACAGAACCACTGGGGCTCTGCTGTTATGGGTACAACAGAGCACCCCAAGTGTGAGGAGATGGGAACAAATAAGCCCTCAAACTTGGGGCCTCCTTTCCTGCCAAACGGAGCCAGTATTCCGTGGCGATTTTAGGGTTCTTTCCACATCTTCTGCACGTTTCTCCTTGTAGCAAACGGAAGCAAGGTTGTGTCACTCTCCTTTACAAAATCCGCCACAGCCACCCGGCCTTCCCCTGGCAGCCAGCCTCTCCTGGGGTTGAAGGGTACTCTCCAGGCAGACCTGCCGGAAAGGGTTCTGTGGCTTCTTCTGATTGTCAGGCAAAGAGGCAGCTTGCAGATTTTGGACTGAGGCATGGTGTTTTGGTTTCGTTATCAGCTTTCTAATTTTTAAATCCTAGTTCTCCCTCTCTATAAAACAAACAAAAAACATGCTACTAAAGTTTACCCACAGTAATTCAACCTCTTTTCTCTTCCTCACGTTTTAAATAATTCACTTTGAAGTTCTGTGTCTTCTGAGGAAGATAGGATGCTCTGAAAACCATTCTCATTCTGTTCCCCTAACCCCCGCCCATCTGTCAAGTATGATTGTGTTCAGAAGCCCTGCTGCCTCCTGACCCCTGGTGCCCTAGAATCCCTGTCCTCACTGCCAGTCAGCCTTCGTGTGACGGCCCTGGTTTGGACATTACCTGGCCACAGCGAGGGCATGTCCTCCTTCCTAAGGAGTCTGAAGGCCTCTTCGCCTCTGATGAGTGTCTGAGCCGGGTCCTGTGGAGGGGAAGTGACCGATTCCACAAGTACATTCACCAGTCAGTCTGGCCAGCGAGCCAGAACAGATCAATTTCCTTGACCCAGAGCTGCAGCATTTAGATATTTTACCAACAGCAAGGGACTACAGGAGACTCAAAACAGCACCATGCTGTCTTCTAGTTGAGGACAGTGTATTAATAATGGGGAGATGCAATATTTAATAAGCCTGGACCTACCCAGCTCCTGATTGCTGGGGTTTAGTTGATGGTCTCAGGTTTGGCCCCAGCTGCAGGAGAGCCAGAAGGAAGCCTGGTGATCTCACTGTGTCAATAAGAATTTGTTCCTGACATATGTCTGTAAAGTGAAGAAAACTGCCAATGCCCAGCTCACTGGATCTGAAAACCTTTTTCCTACCTGGGGCTGAGGGTTCAACTCCTGCTCAGTAGCTCTGCCTCTGAGCTACAGCCCAGCCCTAGTACCGTTTTTCTAACGACTGCTTCCACTCTTAGAGCATTTTAAAAAAGTTTCTTCAGAAGATTGTAAAGCTGTTTGTGAGCTTAGCGTGGTGGGCAACACTGGGGAGGTGACGAGGCTCCTTAACTGTCCCGATTCTTTGCTGCTGCAGGTCCCTCGCGTCTTCATTGGTAAAGACTGTATAGGAGGATGCAGTGATCTGATTAAAATGCAGAAGAATGGGGAGCTGATGACCCGCCTGAGGCAGATCGGAGCTCTGCAGTAATGAAGGGGGGCAGGTAAGTCGGACCCAGTTATTGAGAGGCTGTGGCTTGTGCTCGCTCCGGCAGCACATGTACTGAGGCATTCTGCTGCCATTTTCTGTAAGGCGGTAGGAGGACATTCTGGGTTGGGGCGATCTGAGGAACTGAGACAACACTAATGGATGAATTTTACATTTTACAGAGGGATGAACTGAACTAATGAGAGAAATCCTTTCAATGTACCTTTATTTAACAAATGTATTGTGTTAGACAAGTACTAAACATAAATGCACACAAAAAAATGGAACTTCCAGTCCCTAGAAATAGACAGATCACAAACAACTAAATCATTCCTGAGACAAATAGAATAATGTGGTGGGATGTGCCAGGGGTGGGGCACTTGCACCTAAGGACGGCAAAGGATGGTCTTTCCCAACAGGAGCTGCCTGGCAAGGATTCAGCTGGCTAAAGATGAAGGAGGGAGATTTGGGAAGCAAGGGAGGCACTTCCAAGGGACAGTAGAAAGCAAGATTTAAAAAGGGACATTGGGGAGGAAGTAAGAACTGTAGACAGGGAGGGCCACAGCACAGAGGCCATGAGGAGGGATTGTGATTTCAGTGCAAGGTGAAATGAAGGGTTCTCGTTTGTTTGTTTTTCTTGTGTTTATATGTGAGCTAGATCTAACTGACTTCTCAAATGCCAAATCGGAAACCTAAAGGAGATCTTTGGCCCAGTGGAAAACTACAGGGAGAATAATTGTTTAGAAAGGACCCAGTGATGCTGAGGAAATTGAGGTCCCCTCTTGGGGTTCTTAGCCTTACTGACAAAAGAATTTAAGAATGGACTCGAACAATTTTATTAGAATTCGAAAGAAAAACTTCAGGGTGGGCAAGTTGTAAATCTTGGCCATTGCCAGAAGAGGAACATGGAGATAGAAACGAAAAAGCGACTTCCTTTGAGCTAAGTCATCATGGAAGTGTCAGGAAGGAGAAGTGAGTGAAGCCTAAGTGTGAGGAAAAGCATGCTCAGAACAGAGACAGAAGGAAGGAGAAGCCGAGCTCTTCTGGGTGATTCAGAAAAACCGGCAGCTTATAGAGCTGCATGTCTGTAAGAGACTGCATCAGTAAGAAAGGAAAAGACCATCTCATTGAAGGGATAGTTATTCTTCCTATTTCCTTAGCATGGTTTGAGGTGGGCCTGCCTTCTTGAAGGTGGTCCCTTGGACAGGTGATGGGCCAGCCCAACTGGATCAACACTTAAGGGAGGAGACAATGGCATGTCTCCACTGAGAGGTAGACTCCACTCTTTTGGAGGGAGGCAACAGCTTTCCCTTAATGGATCTTCAATGCTATAGTAACACCAGGATACCTTGGGTCTGATGAGTAACCTCTCTGTGTCCTCCAGCACCAAGGCTAGCAAGCTTCCAGGGACTCACAGACAGAAAGACTCAAGTGTTTATTTTATGGAAGAAGAAAGTAATGATTTTTTTCTTTTTTTGAGAAAGGGTTTCTCTGTATAGCCCTGACTGTCCTGGAACTCACTCTGTAGACCAGGCTGGCCTCAAACCCACAGAGATCCTCTTGCCTCTGCCTCCCCAGTAGTGGGATAAAAGATGTGGGCCACCATCACCTGCTGAAAGTAATGATTTTTTTCCCTCAGGGGTTTTTTTGTGTGTAGCCCTGGCTGTCCTGGAACTCAGTAGACCAGGCTGGCCTTGAACTCTTAGAAATCCATCTGCCTCCCGGTGAAAATAATTATTCTTTAACATCAACGTTCTTTGAGAGGCTGCATGAGTCACAGATCAACAATTTATCCTTTTGGCAATTCACAGCTTTTTGCAACGTCACAGCTGGTGAGCACTGTCTGTTCAGGGTAACTTTCTGCACTCACACTGAGTTCTAAGTCACTAAAAACCCAGTTAGTGGTACCCATTTGCTTCTGTTCTAGACCGTGTTCAGCAGTTTAGGCTGAGGTTAAGAATGAAGAAATGCCATTCCCCACTCCCTGTGCTAAGTGTGGTGCTAGACTCTTCACAGCAGAGCCTGTCAGCATCCTTCTTCCATCCTGTGCTGTCCCTGTGCTGGGCCTGTTTCCTGCAACTCCCGCCCAAGGCCAGCTGTAGTCGATGACTGGTGTCTTCTGGTGTGGGAGGGGAAACCGAGTTACTTATGATGTGAAATCTAGTTCTTCATCTCTTTTCCACCCAGCAGGCCCCATGCTCACAGCAGCTGTCCAGCCATGCTGATGCCAATGCCGGAGAGCTAACCTGAATCACAAAGGATGCCAGTATTTCCTGGTGACTGGGATTTTGAACAAAAACAGCTTTTGTTTCTTTTTTTCCTCAGTGCTAAAAACTGTTGCAATTTGCTTTAACCTTGCAGCCAAGAAGCTTAGCAGACCACACTAGTTAGAATATGCATTCTTCATGTACCACCATATCTCTACCTCTAGCCCACAATTCTCAACCAAGTTTGTCTAAATCTCCAGTGAATCTGTTGCTGGTTCTCTGCTAGTACTGGTCAGCTGAAATAATTTTCCAGAACTCAGCTTTATAAAGTGTTATTAAATCCTTGGATATTGTAAACTTGTTTTCAGTCACACACGTGCATCTCCCCCCCACACCCACCTCACTTCAGCAATGACTGCTCTGAGTCAGCGTGCTCGATCTTGCCCTGTCCCAGAACTCACAGAAGATAATCCACACTTACATGAGAATACCAAGAAAATGCCAAGCAGCTGTGTATTGATATGAGTTAGACTAAAAGCAAAATTAAATATGAAATGCAAAATTCGAAAACTCTGCTTCCAAGAATGTCTATGAAAAAGAAAAAACAAACAAACAAAACACAAGAATGTCTGTGAAGGAAGTCAAGTTTTGGAAATTCCTCCCACCCACACTTTGATGTTCTGTTTTGATGTCTTGCAATGATGTTTAATTGTTGTGAAACTGCAGGTCCCTTCTCCGTCTCAGTGAGAAGGGCTCATTCCTAATAAAGGTGCACCTGGAAATGACTAATGATTTCTCCTGGGTTATGTTCTGTGTTCTCAAGACTGAAAGGATAGTATTTTTGCAGCGTTAGGGCTGGTGGGACAGCCCAGTGGGTCAAGGCGCATGTCCCTAGGCTTCATGACCTAAGTTCTAGCCCCAGGGTCCATGCAGTGGAAGGAGAGAACTTATTCTGAAAGTGTCCCTTTAACTTCCACACTCAGTGTGGCACACATGTAAACATACACACATAAACAACTGTTTTTTTTTTAAAGATTTATTTTTTTAAATTGTGTGTAGTTATGTATGTCTGCATGAGGTTATGTAAAAATTGTGTGTAGTTATGTATGTCTGCATGTGGTTATGTGCATGTGAGTGCAGGTACTCCTGGAGGCCAGAGGTGTCAGATCCCCCAGAGCTGGAGTTACAGGGAGCTGTGAGCTGCCAGACAGGGTGCCAGGAACTGAAACCAAGTCCTCTGCGAAAGCAGCAGGCACTCTTAACCGCGGAGCCATTTCTCTAGCCCATGGTCTTTTAATGTTTTTAATTGAAATGAAAAGAAGGTAAGTGCAATGCCACCTGTAGCCAACTGGAAATCGTTTAGGATCCAGTCATTACGTCCATTCATATGTTACACCTGGTACCCCGCTGTGTTCGGCCGTTCGCCCTTGTGGGCCCCAGCTCCTCCCTTTGCCCAAGACTGCTAGTTGTCAGGACCCACACTGGACACCAGCAATTCCTGAGGAGGCAGAGGCAAAGGACTCTGCTGGCAATGTGTAGCCACAACGGCTATCTCTGGCATCTAGAGGGCCGCTGTATCGTGTGTGGCAGCAGTCATGTGTAAAGCCCACTCCAGGCACTTCAACTCTGCCCCTTCAGGAGAGAGGTCATCTTGATCATCCTCACAATGGTGGTCATGGAACAGGAGCAAGTCACAGAGGGAGAAAGAAGAGTGTGTGTGTGTCCAGCTGCTTCCAGAAGGCCTCCCCAAACCAAGAGGACCTTTGGCCTCCTCCTCATGTAGGAAATAAGGCATCGGACAGGCTTCACAGTGCTTTGGAGGTCACGTCCATGTCCCCCATCTCTGTGTGAAGATACGACCCCTACTTAACAGCGACCTTAGCCAGAGGAATCCTCTCCTGCCCACGAAAAAGGGGAGGAAAAGACACACAAGGCTTCCTTCAGCCCTCTTCAGTGGTGAGAATCAGGAAAGTGGGAGGGGCAGTGGTAAGGGTCCCCACTGTTAAGCATGATTTTAGTACGGGGAATCTTTTCCTATGGTTTTCTTCATCAGGGAAATTAGCCTGTGAAATGCAGAACCTTTGGGAAGGGGAGTCCTCAGAGATATTGAAAGGGTCATAAGATGCACACTAAAATTTTCATTCCATGGTTTTATACATTAAGAGGATCTATATGGTCTTTTACCACATTTCTTCAATACTTTATTAAAAGTGAGTAATTGATTTTACCCAATCACACTTTTTTTCCCCCAATCACATTTTCCTCCTTTAAAGTATCATGACCTTATGCACACAATTATCAGTTCATAATCTTTAGTCTGTGAAATCCCAGTGTGCCTTGTGGCTTCTGAGCATCACCCTTACCTCAGCTGAGCACAGCAACACATCCAGGACCTGCACAGAGGGGTGCCCCCTCCTTCGGAGCTGGAGGAAGTGGCTGACGGTGGTTTCAGCTTCCTGCTCACATAGACCAGCACCCAGCAAGTGGCTGCAGAGTAAACTCGTAAGTCAGACTGGTGAATCGTGGGCAGTGTTTCTCAGACATTTTGAAGTGGATGTGGAATCTCCTCAGTAGCTGGAATGGGATGACTATAAGAGCCTGCATATGATGGCACTGAACACACAGATCCAGCTTTCCCATCTCAGCTACTCACTAAACGCCGAGCACATGCCAAGGCCCCCAGCACCTCAGGTCTCACCCTGTAGTCTAGCTGACCAGCAACATCTGTGATCTTGCCTCAGCCCAAGTGATTAAATTAAGACGTGAGCCACCACACCTGTCTTTCATTCCAAGTTTTACGTCGGTTTTCACTCATGACCGCATAGCAGTCCTGTAGGCTAATTATCAGTACGTATTCCCATCTGAAGATGGGTCACAGTGAGGCACAGAGAGGTTAAATGTTCGAGGTGCTTCAACAGAGCCAACTCCTGAGGCTTCTAGGTATAGACAAATGTAACTGCTCTGCTTTCTATTCAGGCTTTCCCATAGAAGGGATCTGTGTTTTCTGGCCCAAAAGGTCAATTGGCAGGCCTTCCTGAGCCTGTAGTAGATGGGAATGAACAGAGAGACCCACAATTGGACAATGTACACAAAGTATTTTGTCCCTCTCACTCATAAATGGGATGTCTTCATCAAACTTCTCCCAGCAAGGCTCAGGGATCTATGCAGAAAAGGAAGCAGAAAAATTATAGAAGGCAGAGGTGGTGGATGACTCCAAAGAGTGTCTTCCAGACACCGCAGGACTGACATACATGTGAACTCACAGAGACTGTGGCAGCATGTACAGGGGCTGCACAGGTTCAAGACCGACGGGCCCAGCACCGGGTGGGGGGAGTGGGTACAGGGTTCGACCCCTACAAAGAAGCCATTTGTAATGCGTAGCTGCTAGCAAAGGGAAAATGGCTTTTTCCAATAGAGTGTCACTGGGTATAACAGCTGCATTTTGTGTTAGCCATACCCGAGTAGTTGGCTAACACAAAATAAACCTCCATGTTTTTTGTTTTGTTTTGTTTATTTGTTTGTTTGTGGGCTTTTTGTTCCACTTTGTTTTGACTTTTTTTGTCATTGGGTTTTTAGTTTGTTTTGGTTTTTGTTTTAAATTGTTTTTGTTTTTGTTTTTTTTAACATTTATTTATTATGTATACAGAAGAGGGCACCAAATCTCATTACAGATGGTTGTCACCCATTTCAGGGTTAGTGGGATGACTGTGCACTGCTCTTAGGATGCTATGGAGGCAGTCTCTGGATTGGTAGGGACACATAGGCTTTTTTGTCAAATGTTGTGTGGTATTTTGATTGTGTTCTGACAAATAAAGCTTTCTTGGAGTCAGAGGGCAAAGCCAGCTGCTAGCCGGCCAAAATTAACCATAGCGGTTTGGAGGGCTAGAGACAGAGAGGAGACAGGAAGTAGTAAGATGGAGCTGAGAGAGGATCTTTTTGGATGGAGAAACAGTGGAGGCAGAAACAACTGGTGGCTGCTCCCTGCTTCTCTGATCTTTCAGGTTCCTACCCTGATATCTGACTCCCAATTTTTAATTGATAAACATTAATTAGGCTAATTAGAAACATTAACTAGATTAATGTTTCATCTGGTGCCCAATGTGGGGCACCAAAATGTTATTGGTTGTTTTTTACTCTTTTGCTTTGTGGGGGGACCTGCTACCCAGCTCCCAAATAAAACACACGGAGGCTTATTATTTCTTATGAATGACCGGCCTTAGCTTAGCTTATTTTTAGCCAGCTTTTCTTAACTTAAATTATCCACCTACCTTTTGCCTCTGGGCTTTTTCCTTCCTTACTTCTGTGTATCTTACCTTCACTCTCACTCCTGGCCCCTAGTGTCCTCCTCTCCTTGTTCTCTTGCTACTTTTTTCATTCCTTCATCTTTCCCTTCTATCTGCTCTCTCTGTCTGCCAGCCCCACCTATCCTCTCTCCTGCCTCGCTATTGGATGCTCAAATCTTTATTAGACGTCAGGTGTTTTAGACAGGCAAAGTAACACAGCTTCAAAAAGTTAAACAAATGCAACATAAAAGAATGCAACACATCTTTCATCATTAAACAAATGTTCCACAGCATAAACAAATGTAACACATCTTAAAATAATATTCTACAACAGTCAAATTTGAATTTTTTTCCCAGTCCTATCATGGGCGAGGGGGATATGTGACCACCAAGGCCAGTACAGTAATGATTTGCCTGAGATAAGAAGGAAGTCAGGTTCAACACAAGTAGCCAGTGTTGGCTTAAACTTTTAGAGTCTGGCACCGAGCCGTTTATTTTAGGCATATTTAAGTACAGCACAATTTGGAATAAAGTTTTCTGGTGTCACTTAACTCAAACCCACGCATATAATAAAGCTTAAGGCATAACTACATTAAAACTCTTTTTCAAGTTTATGTGACCTCTTCCATCAATATGGGTTTTTCAAATTGACTATATGTTACATCTTAAGGGTCTGGGGAAGGATCTGGTGTGGTCTTGGTCATACAGAATACCGCAAAGGTCACCAGGCTGTAAAACAACCTCCACTCCTGTTTCTAAGAGTCTAAGGGATCCAGATGTAGCCTGGCCATACAGATAATGCAGAGGTCACCAGGCTATAAACCACATTCATTCCTAGCCCTCTGGGTGGAAACAGGCTATCCATCTCTTTCATTGAAGAGACACCGTGCATATTTAACATTTCCGGTTTTCCTACTGCTTATCTCTGAGCACGGGGACCTCTACAGTTATTTATTAACAATATAGCTTTAGGCCATCATGTACTGTTCTTGGTACAGAATGTCTGTCCCCGACTCATGGGATTGCCAGAAATACATAATGGTAATAATGGTATTGATGGCAGAAATACGGAATGCTGTCTATGCAGTGTCCAAGGCATTAAGTTAGGACTTAATAATCTTGTTTAATTCTTCCAATGATACTATGAGGTCAATATGTTTATTAGTTTCATTTTATGAAGAAGCAAAGTCAGGAGAAGTGCCACTTCCCCTCTCTGGTGCACATCAAGGTGAGCTAGGTTCCACCAACCTACTCTGGCTTCATCACTCCCATGCTCAATCACCCTTCCAGGATAATTGTAATTTCTTTTAAGGAAAATGATAGATGGAAAATGTCTGGCCCAGTAAGAGCACACTAAATGATAAAGTTGAAGTAAAAAATAATACTCTGAGTTCCTCAGGCCTAACTAACCTATAGAGTTCATGCAACTATCTCTTCTTGGAAGCCAGAAGTCCCTAAGGCTCCCTAGACTATGCCTGGCATGTCTTTCCATGCTCTGCTTTCCACACTTGGCTGCCATTGAAAGCCCTGCCTCTGAGTCCATGAGGACATGACCTCATAGTGTCGTTGATATCAAGTATTCCTAGTGCCTTGTCTAAGCCTAAATTCCCTGGTCAAGTTTGCTGAGTGTTAAGCAAAATGAGGCATTTGGACATAAGAGTCCTTAACTTGGAGACAAGCAGCCTGACTAGTTTACCCATTAACTGTTGTGGAATATTTAACTATGTAAAGATATGTTACATTTGTTTATGCTATGGAATATTACTTTACTGTGTAAAGGTATTTTTGGACCCCAAAGTTTAGGGTCTCAAGTAGGTGCCCCAAGAACCCAGACTCCAGTCCAGTTGATGCAACAGCACAAGGATTTTATTTAAGCATCTGTACAGATGGGCAAACTCTTGTCCTGAGAGCAAGAGTTGCATCTTACTGCAGCCCCATAAGGGCTTATAAAGGAAAAACCCACAAAACCCACAAGATTACAATTCCGATACAATTTCATGGCCTGATCACAGAGTGGGTACAGTCATGTCCGCATGTACGTTCTTCCTGAAACCTCAAGGGGGGTATCAGGACGGGAGTGGAGTTTACACAAAGGTCACAGTGGTCCTTCCTGGAACACTTGCAACTATCCCAATCACAGTTGAGCGCATCTCTTAACAGAAATCTTTACATTGTTACATTGTGGCAGGGGTGGTTGAACAATGGCTGAGTCAGCTTGCTCTTGGAACTAGATTTTTAGTTTCTCATTTCCTGGGGCTTGGGGTTGGTGTAAGCCTGAAGGGTTAGGGTCTTTTAGTATGTTACATTTGTTTCTGTTGCATTTGTTTAAAGATGTAAGGATATGTTACATTTATTTATGCTTCACTTGTTTAATTATGAGAAGATGTGTTGCTGTTTCACCTTGCCCGCCTAAGGCATCTGATTGGTCTCATTAAAAAGCTGAACAGCCAACAGCTAGGCAGGAGAAGGATAGGCAGGGCTGGCGGGCAGAGAGAATAAATAGGAGGAGGAATCTAGGCTCAAGGGGAGGGGAGGGGAGGGGAGGGGAGGGGAGGGGAGGGGAGGGGAGGGGAGGGGAGGGGGGGGGGGAGGGAAGGGAAGGGAAGGGAAGGGAAGGGAAGGGAAGGGAAGGGAAGGGAAGGGAAGGGAAGGGAAGGGAAGGGAAGGGAAGGGAAGGGAAGGGAAGGGAAGGGAAGGGAAGGGAAGGGAAGGGAAGGGAAGGGAATGAGGGAGCAAGAGAGGGACACAGCCAGGCAGCCTTCAGCCAGACATAGAAACAGCAGGAAAGTAAGACATACAGAAAGAAAGAAAGAAAGAAAGAAAGAAAGAAAGAAAGAAAGAAAGAAAGAAAGGAAGGAAGGAAGGAAGGAAGGAAGGAAGGAAGGAAGGAAGGAAGGAAGGAAGGAAGGAAGGAAGGAAGGAAGGAAGGAAGGAAGAGAGATAGATAAAAAGCCCCAAGGCGTCATGTGGTGGTGGCAGAGGCAGGTGGATCTTTGTGAGTTCGAGGCCAGCCTGGTCTAGAGAGCAAGATCCAGGAAAGGCACAAAGCTACACAGAGAAACCCTGTCTCGAAAAATCAAAAAAAAAAAAAGAAAGAAAAAGAAAGAAAGAAAGGAAGGAAGGAAGGAAGGAAGGAAGGAAGAAAAATAAAGCCCAAAGGCAAAATGTAGATGAAGAGAAACAGGTTAAGTTATAAGAGCTAGCAAGAAATGAGCCTAAGCTAGGCCAAGCATTCATAACTAATATTAAGTCTCTGTGTCATGATTTAGGAGCTGGTTGGTGGCCTAAAAGAGAAAGCTTGGTACAGTTAACTAACTGTGTTCCATTATAGTCAGTAGACATTTATTAAGCAACTTCTGTTTTGGTACTAAGAGACATACACAAGCAATAAGTAAGTCCAGACTGGTGTCCCAGAGCTGCTTAGGAACCTCTGGTGCCTAAAAGGCTCCACATAAGACCATCTTTCTTTCCATATTTATTAGAAACTGTGAGGCTTATGAGAAATTGGTTCTTGCTGGTGGTGATATGCAGTTTAGAAAAGCATCCAGGCAATAGTTAATAGCATCTATTGACATTTAAACAGTCATCTTCACAATTTAATTATTGCCAAGGAAACTGTCTGGATTCTTGCTTTCTGGTCCTGCAGCATTGCTATCAGCCTTCATCACTGTTACTGAAATCTGGGTGGTGATCTCTTGGGGGACTGTAGTGAGTGTCCTAGCTATTTTCTATTGCTGTGAAGACAAGGCAACTTAAAACATCTAACTGGAGGCTTGCTTACAGTTTCAGACAGTTAGTCCATGACCACTGTAAAGGGGGTATGGTAGGAGGCAGGAAGGCATGGTGCTGGAGCAATAGCTAAGATCTTACGTTTTGTCTGCAAGTTGGAGGCATAGAGAGCCAGTCAGGGCCAGGCATGGGATTTTGAAACCTCAAAGCTCACTGCTGGTGACACATCTCTTAATCCTTCTCAAAACAGTTCTAACAACTAGGGACCAGACAGTAAAATATATGAGCCTATGGAGGCCATTCTCATTCAAACCACCACAGTTGGTAATTGAGACCAAAATGTCCACTTCTATAGCAGTTCACCCTCAAAGGAAGGTACTGCAAATTAGAAAACCAAGCATCTAGAATCCAGGTGTAATGGTATATATCTGTAATCCCAGCACGTCAGAAACAGTGTGAGGAGGATCATTAAGTTCAAGGCCAGCCTGGTCTACATATCAAGTTTCATGCCACTCAGGGCTGCACATCAAGACTGCCTCAAATACAGAACACCAGCTTATGGGACTGGTTTTAAGACCTTTCTTGGGGCTGGAGAGATGGCTCAGTAGTTGAGAGTGTTCACTGCACTTTCAGAGGATCCAAGTTTGATTCCCACCACCACACAGTGGCTAACAATCGCTTATAACTCAGATTGCAGGGAATCTGCCATCATCTTCTGGCAGACTCCTATATATGTATGTGGTGCCCATAAACTCACACAAGTATAGATACACACACACACACACACACACACACACACACACACACACACACACACCCCAAATACATCTAACAAAGACAACTCGCTGGGTTTAATTTTACATTAGTAGAGAATATGGGGCAGAAAAGTAAAAAAACCCAGCACTCAGAGTAAGTCCAGAGATACCATGAGAAGGTCAAGAAACAATTTTAAGGAAGGTCTGCAGGAGACTGTGTGTGGCCACCACGACCCAATCCTTGACTCTCGCCTCCACCTACACAACAATGAGGAATCTGCAGTCGCTCCAGTGGCAATGCTGTAGGGAAGTCTAGGCCCTTGGTCAAGCGCTTGTGAGGCAGAATCAGAAAAACAAAAGACAGGAGAGACATGTACCTGGGAGTCAAGGTTAGACTGATGGTGGAGGGTGGGGCGGGCCCTTGTAACTGGGGCAGAATAGGGGGTGAGGAGAGACCTAGGGGAGCAGGCTGCTCCCAGTGCTGCCAACCTGAGAACTGCAATGGTCTGTTCCCTAGGTTCTCAAATTCTGGAATCACTTATATCAGCATTGCCTGGAAATGTATCATCAACGCACACTCTTAGACGTACCCTGGATAACAACACTATCAGCTCAGACCGAAGCCCAGCAGCCCATGTTTTAATAATCCTGCAGAGGGTCACCTTGGGGTCACTGCTGTGAACCACTGGGAAAGCAAGGCTGAGTGACACACGGAGACCTCGGAGAGTCAATTATTAAGCTAGTTGTTTACTGAGTTGTTTGGTCGGCTGTAAAGAACAAGCTCACGGTGCTTACAGTAAAAGTTAGTTTTCTTCCAGTTCTGGAGGTTAAGGTCAAGGTGCTGGTGGGCTGGTTCCTCCTGGAGGCTCTCAAGTCCATTTTCCTGTTGCCCTAGCCGTCTGGGCTGTCCTGGTCTCTGTCTTCAGGAGCAGGCAGCACCTCCAAATCTCTCATCGCCACACTGTCTCCTCCCGGACTCCACTGACTCCCACAAACAAAGGCCTGGTCAGAAGAATTTTCCCATCTCAAAATCCTTAATCACATCAGTGAATTTCCCCATGAAGAGTAACAGAC
Organism: Peromyscus maniculatus bairdii; assembly: GCF_049852395.1. Taxonomy (NCBI): domain Eukaryota; kingdom Metazoa; phylum Chordata; class Mammalia; order Rodentia; family Cricetidae; genus Peromyscus; species Peromyscus maniculatus. Next base: position 55,897,817 of record NC_134866.1, read on the forward strand.
GTTAACTCCGTGCAGGGTATGGCCATCTTTGTGAGGCTGCTATTCTGGTCTACTCTGGAAGTGATGAGAATCTTCACTTTTCACTCGCTTGTGTTCATGTAAATAAACCCCATGTCAGTTACCTTTGCATTGCTGTGAGACGCCCAAGATCAGCACTCTGGCTCAGGGCTTCAGTCCAGGCACACCTGGCTTTGTTGCTTTGGGCCTGTGTTGAAAGCAGCTTACCTCACTGAGGCCTAGCAACAGAGAAAAGGTGCCTGGGCCCAACAGACTCTTCAGGGGTATGTCCTCCGTGATTTACTTGTCCTCCGTGACTCACTGCTTCCCATGCTGCCCCCCCTCCTTCGTTTCCACCACTTTCCAAAATTTACTTTTTATATTGTTTTGAGCTTTGCCCCCAGGCAAATCAATGACCTCTTACACAATGTGAACGAACACACACAATGGGAAATAGTGTGAGACTGTGGCACTGATGTCATCATCACGCCAGGGCAGCGAGGGGTCTCCTGCCCTCTGGAGTCCTAGAAGCTATAAATACTAAGAGCAAAAGCATTTTAGTGTGGCTAGGTAGTAAGGCAAGAAGAAACAGGACTTGGCTGGATAAGAATGAGCAAGTCAACAGAGGAGGGGCCAAATCCAACCTCTGGAAGCGTATTAAAGCAAGCACGTAACAGACTGTGTGCACTAAATTACATGGGATTTTCTTAAATGGGAATAACTAGGAAGGCTATCTGCTTAAGAGGATGTCACACATGCCCCAATGTTGATTGTTGTTGAACATTTAACCGTAACTAAGGTGTAGAAAACTAAGTTCTGAGACACTAAGCTGCCTTGGGACACCAAAGCCTTGCATGCAGCTGAAGCAGCAGTTGTGTAGCATACATAACAAGGGGGTGTTTCTCCACTTGTTACATCCCATAAGATGTTTTCCATCTCCTCATCCTCCTGCCCAACTTACAGGGCAGTCTACCACCCGAGGTATCTTGAAGTTCATTTACGCGTGCTCTGTAGCCCCTCAATAGCTCTTCATGTATCATGTTTCCATTCTGTATCTTGCATTCATGGGAAACTTCACCCTGAATACCAGGCCCACAGGCTGACCAGCTATTCCTGACAGAGCCAACAGAAGGCCACGTGTGGGCATGCTTGCCATTTTTCATTCTGTGATTATTGTTCATTCCAGACAATCTGGCCTTTTCAGAGGCAGTTGGGCTCACACTGGCAGCATAATCACTAAGTACATAATACATAATTATGCCTGGCCTTTGTCTGAGGGAGGGTTAGGGAGATAAATCCAAACATGGGCCTGGCCCTCAAGAAACACCCAAGTAGAGACCACTGACAAACAGCTATCTAGAAATGTTGTAAGTTCTACAACAAAGGTGTATATAACAAGTGGCTAAGGAAAGGCACCGTAGAAGTAATTGGTTCTTCCTGGGAGTGCCAATGGGTGGCCGTGTCAGAGCAGCAGCAGGAGGCAACTGAAATTCAAGGTGACAGACCCCAGAATGCCTTTTGCTTCTGCTGTGCCTTTACATGGTTGCCCCTGCCATCTTCCTCTGGTATCTGGTATGGTGAGAATGGGTGTGGGGAGCTCCCCACGGCCTGCAGTGTACTGTGTTTATCCCGTCCAGTTCTACTGGGCATTTTCACCTGTGTGGGTTATTATGAAGATCTCTTCCTAAGCTGTACTGCCTAAATGATAACAATAATGTTAGTTTAAATAAAGTTTTGATTAGAAATACAAACAAGGAACTGTCCCACTGCTCCAACACATGAGTTTCTATTGAGGAGCCATATAGACTGTGGCTTAGGTTAATGATGAAGAAAAACAATTGAGTCCCAGTTAGCCCAGCTAGCTTACATTCATTTAACTGTAATGTTGGGAGATGTGTTTCACAGGTTTCAGAGTGCATTACAGCTGAAACAAAGCTTTGAAAATAATAGACTAAGATGTTTTTGTCAAAGAGCTTGAAGTGAAATACCCAAGAAGATAATCTAAAGTCTTAGAAAGGCACACAGTTGAATGTGGAACTCTTTAAGGTCAGGTAACAAGAACAAAGCAGCCCAATTATTACTAGCTGACACACTTTTCTAGCTAGGATTGGTTGATGACCAAAGATGATGATTAATTTCTTGTACCCATTTTTGCCCTCAATCTCCTGATATAAAAAGTATTGATGAGTAGGTACACACCCCAAAGATTTAAAGTAGAGCTAACTAATTCTTTTTCATATATTCAAAATTTAGGTTTGTGATTCCTTATAAGATTACCATTCAGGGTAAGTAATAAAGTGATTGGCCCTTCTTTGTAACTGCACAGCTGCAGCCAGCCAGGAGAAGACCTGACTGAGAAGAATATCCTGCTTGCCCACTTGGTCAACCTATAACAGGTTGCTTGGGTGTGAATGGATGTGGGTTCTTAAGATAATTTGTTTTTCACCTGTAATATGTAAAATGTTTAGTCACTCAAGGAAGACGAAAAACATGTTTTTATCAGTATTCATTGCAATCATTCACTTGAAAAATGGAATGTAACTACATTGCAATTCCTGCATTGCCTGAAAGAATTTGTTGTGGTATGTAAGCTGTAGAGGAAAAGTATACAGTAGAAAGATCACAGAAAGAATATGGAAGAACAAAGGATAATAAAGAAGGAAACCATCAAGAGAGTGTGTGAGTGTCTTTTTTCCAACCCCCTCAGATAAAAAAGTTTGTACCACTGTTGTGGGTTTCCCTTTGAGCCCTGAGCTACCTGGAGGCTAGTCCTCCAGGAGGTGATATGGGAGAGTCACAGAAGGCAAAAGTAAATGCTGTTTAAATTGAGTTGTCTTGGATATGACAAGATTGTGCATTAGGGAACCTAACCCAAGGGACAGAAAGAGTATATAGTATGAAGTATACAGATAATCGGAATGAACAGGACAAGATATCAAGATGGGACACATTTTGCTTAAGAGGAATATTCAGGCAGAGAAGGCAGGCCTGGCTTACCAAAGCCCTTGCTGGGAATGTGTGTACCTAGTTCTTCTATGGGCCATAGGAGACCTTGCAGGAAGCAGTGTTCCTAGATCAGGTTTCTGTTAGGAGTATAACTTCATAGGTGCCAGGGAGCCCTTGGTGAACTGAGCAGGCTTTACAGGCAGTTCTTCTGCAGAGGGGCTTCAGCACACGGCACACAACAAGCCCCCGTGCTTGGCTGCTGTTCTTTCCTCTATCTGGGTTCCTCAGACCTAGGAAGCTGCAAATTCTTATTCCTTTACTACACAGGTCTCCATATCATAAACTCTTGGCCCAGCCAACACTCCAATCTGCAGGTTCTGTGTTAAATCATTATGAAAATGCTTTTCTGGATAGAGGTAGTTACCTTGCTATGAGTTTATTTTATCCTTTAAGCAGAAGTGAAAGTTGGTGCGATCTTCTTATATCATTTCACATCTACAAGTCATCTATAAACACTATCCATGCTTAGGATTTTATACACAATGAGAATTGTTTATAAAACGTAATTGTGCGGGGCTGGAGAGATTGCTCAGAGGTTAAGAGCACTGGCTGTTCTTCCAGAGGTCCTGAGTTCAATTCCCAGCAACCACAATGGTGGCTAACAACCATCTGTAATGAGATCTGGCTCCCTCTTCTGGCCTGAAGGGATATATGCAAGCAGAACACTGTATACATAATTTAATTAAAAAACAAAATATACATAAATTAATTAAAAAACAAAAACATAATTGTGCTTGAGAAATTAAATAGTCCCAAAATCATTTCAGCAATTTAATACTCAAAGTGGAAATAACTACAGAAAACTTCATTAAATTTGTTTTTTTAAAAATGGTTTATTTGTTATAAAACATTAAATACTAAAGCTAAAAACATATAAATTCAGGTCAGGCTATATTAAAATACATACATACCCTTTGAAAAATCTGATTAAAAGTTGAATTAAACAGATGCTTTAAATAAAATAAAGTATTTTTTGAAGACATTTTAAACCTAATTGGCTAGATCAGTGTAGTGTCATCTGTAAAATTACAGTTGAAATGTTTGGCCATCTTGGAATTCAAATTCATCTGATTCCTCAGTCTTCTAGTATGCAGTATGAAGCCCCAGCACGGCTTGTACAGGGGTGGGCTTCAGTCACAATGCCAGTGCTGTCTATTAGAAATCTAGACCCCTGTAGTAGGACAGGGAGGAAGTAGCCAGCAGCATACAAAGAATGCACATAGGATGCAAACCTGGCCCTGAACAAGGGTCTTAGTTCTACCACTACACATTGTCCTCTCTCACTAAAATGCTTGGTAAATATATGGAAGCAGAAATTGTGCAACAAAGCATATACCCATCTAGAAATAATCCTTTGATTGGAAAACAACACTCAAAACCAGCACTAATTTAGCCACAATCATTTTAAGTATTTGAAATTTCTCATCACTTCCAATTGAGTGAATTCAATAGTACTGAGGGATCTGTATTCAAATGTGCTTAAGAACTCATTTGTATTCTGAAACATGGCTGCCCCAGTCACTCTCACAGGTTAGTGAAAAACTTCCAGAATAAACACTCGAGACCACCCATTTCCAAAGTCAACTCCCACTCATGAGAAACACCTCAGAGGAACTAGTTATGATCTATTTAAATGTTAAAATAGTATTTCCAAGAAAATGCTTTGTTTTTCAACTCCTATTTTTCAATATCCTAAAATTTTAGAATTTTAAATGCTGTGATTAGCACAGATGATGAGCATATGCTTTCAAGTATCAAAAGGCTACCACTGGATCTAAAATCGCAAAGGAACTGGTAGGTATCTACACTAACCTGTTCTTTACAGCGCTAAGCCACCAAATGAGGTTTGCCAATAGCTGTGCAGCTCAAGTCACTAAAACACAAAACCCAAATGCATTCCAGTCATCTTCATTGGCACAGCACAATTAAATGAGCTTTCTTCGGGTTCTAGCCACAGGGATTGTTTCCCTTTACTTTGACAGTAGTGGTGTGCATAAAGGGCTTTCTGTATGCAACCTTAACACTACAGGGTAAGACAGTTGAATCAGACTTTTGAAAAGCTGGGGAATATGCATATTAAATCACTGGAAATTAGAAAAATATATCCCAGTACTAAATTACAGATGCCATGGTGTTAGCACTAATAGTAATCCATTTTTCCATGCCCAAGCTTTTGCGCATCTTACAGAATCATTTCTGCAAACATGTAATATGAGAGAACTAACTTGGCCATCTGAGCGACACTGTCTCTACATCTAGGTCTTTGATTTGCATCCTTTCTTTTACCTTCCTAGGTGGCTTTGCTAATTCATTTTCATTCATTTTTTCATAATTAATTTCAGTCCTTGCAAAGTACTCAATTCAAGCCACTGCCATCCTAATCTTAACAGATACAGTTAAAAGAAAGAATTCTTAAGCATTTGTAACAAAGTTTCTATTAGGCATCTTTTCCTGTGATTATCTTTATAACTGTGTATTATAGTCAGGCTACTCACTCACTCTTATCAACTTCCTGGCTTCACATATTGATCAAGAAAGTATCTGCTCTTCTGGGATAGAGTCAGAATTGAGCTGGTGTCCCAAAGCCAACCAAAAGCATTTCTTTCTGCCAGGAGTGGTCACTGTGGAGGCTCTAGGCAGTACAAGCTTCCCCAAAGGTGGGAACCTCCACTCTGCTCTCCTGGTATCAGAGACTCTTCTGCTTTTCACTCTTTGGAGTGAGGTTTGAATAAGAAAAAAGCATTTTCAGCCAGGTATGGTGGCGCACACCTTTAATCCCAGCACTCTGGAGGCAGAGGCAGGCAGATTTCTGTAGGTTTGAGGCCAGCCTAGTCTGCAAAGCGAGTTCAAGGACAGCCAAGGCTGTTACACAGAGAAACCATGTCTGGAAAAAAAAAATAGCATTTTCCCCATAGGAAATACACATAATTTCAGGGGGCCAGGGCAAAGTGAAAACATGGAGCCCTTCTTCAAACATTTTTAGGAAGTTGCAGAGCACTAAGCCACCTTTCTAAGGTGGGAACCTGGAGAATCCAGAGGGTTACACTGAAGTAACTACCAGCCCTGATTAGGTTTGTGGCTGATTGACAGGCAGATGTGGTTAGATGGTCCAGATGGGGCAGCTGTTCTTCATTGTATTCATTTAAACACTCTTAGAACTGGAGCCAACTGTTATGTGACTGTTATGTGGCAAATTTCTATTCCTACAACTTCATGCCACACTGGTTATCACTCCCCAGAATCCCACAGTCACACATGGCTTGTAAACGGCCCTTCTTTTAGCAGAGCAATCAGTCAGACAGGATGAAATTTTTGTATTTATCCTAGATGACTTTTTAAAAATTAAACATCTCTTAGCTAGGACAGGTCTTAGTGTTACTAAAGTGATGGGACAGCCTACAGGAGAAGCCCCTGTCCAACAGTTTTATATTCTAGGTGAAGCACTCAAGTCTGTGGACTGTGCTCCCTTTGAAGACCACCACAGTTCTTCAAAGACCGCTAATAAGCTATATGGTGATTCTTTTTAAAAATACCATACTGATTTAGTTACAAGAATTTTACTGGAACCCAGAGTTACCCATTCTTCATAATAATAAAAAAGTGTATGTATACAAAAGCTCAGGTCACATGACCAAACAGCGACATTTCCGGGAGTGGATATACTTCCTGTACTCCGCCAGCTGCTTCAAGTACATGTTTGATGGCCATCTGTGCTTTTCAACAAAACTTCGTTCTTCCACTAAAATGTTAAGGGGAAACAAGTTAACTGCATATACTTTATTTTTTTGTCAAGATGAAATACAAATGGTTGCTATGTTACAGAGGAGCAGTCTGTTATATCCCGCATCCTTCCCACAGCCTTCAAGAATCACTGAGAATCTGGGCAAAAGAAGCCATCAGGATTTTTACTAGGATACAATTTGTGATGACATGCACTGTCCCACCAAGTAGTGTTCGACTGCTTTCCTTTTCTACTTCAATAAAACTTTTGTTTTTACTGGAGATAAGAAATTCATTTTTTCCTTGTGGATAACTTGACCTTTCAAACTCTATAAAGTATTCCTAACTATACTTCCTATCCACTCACAGTCAACTAGCTAATCTACTCATCCCGATGTTATTACCTATGCTCCAGAGTCTGCCATACTGTAAGTTCTTGGTCTTCAGGCTTGCTCCTCTAGCCTCCCTGTACACTGGACACTCTGGATCCACTTTCATAGAAACCTGTGTTCCAGTCCAGGCTCTCACCCCAAGCTAGCTACACCCAGAATCTACAAATCGGTGACTCTTTGGGTTTGGATTTTCTGCTTCCCATTTTCTGTACAGGTTGTCTCCACTGATTGGAGGGAGGCCTACCAAAGCTCTTTAGTCAACATTTACTAATTCCACTGTTGAGGCCCCAGGCTCCATCCTGCCTCTGACACACCTAGTATTTTAAACATTGAAAGGTTTGGGGATCCTCCCCTTCCGTATGCTTTTGCATTTCATTCTATTTAGTTTGATTTCATCACCTGCTGTTTAACTTCACGGGCATGTGGGTTAACAAGGTCCTAGTTACAGGATCTAAATGACAGCAGAAAAGCCACCTGCTCAAGGAAGCTGGTTCTCTCTGTTTCATAAGGAAGCTAAGATGACTTTTTAAAGACAACTCCAAACTGCATGTGGTGGATACGACTTTAATCCCAGCACTTGGGGAGCAGAGGCAGGTGGATTTTTGTGACTTTGAGGCCAGCCTGGCCAACACAGTGGCTTCCAGGACAGCCAGGGCTACAGAGTGAGATCCTGTCTCAAAAGAAAAAAAAATACAGAACTCCAGAAAAAAGTGACAGCAGATGAGCTCTGGCAGCCAGTAAAAACAGGGACCAAACAACTGTTCCATAAAACATAACACAGAACTTAGCTAAATTAAACCAGTCATGAGAAAAAGGAATCCACAAACACCAAGGGTCAGATTTTCCTGTGTGTTGCTATATGTCTTCTTAAGAATCTAGTATGTACAAATCTAAGGTGGAATGGCCTACTTAGCTGGGTTGGAAGGCTTGCCATGACACGAGAGTTTTCCATCCTCACTTTCTGATTTCTAAATAACTTCACAGAAGAAAAAATTCACCAGGTACTTGGGAGGCAGAGGCCAGGAGGTTAGGAGTTCAAACCTTGGCTAGAAAGCAAAACATAAGCCAACCCAAGACGCACATACCCCATTTTTAAGAAGAGAAAAATAAAAATGAACACTAAGAAAAAGAGTGCTGTCTGAGAGCCGATTGGTGGGATTCTAGTGACAATCGGAGTGTCTAAAGCTGACAAAGACCAGTTCCACAAGGAAGCTGTAAAGGACATGACAGGAATTTCCCAACCCCAAGCAGATGGGAAGGAGGCTGGGTATAAAATCACCACTGAAAGGAGAGAAGACTCCAGCCCTTTGGAGAGGACATGTCCCCTTTGGCCGGCAGCACATGTCCCTACCTAGCACATGCCACTACCTAGCTCCAGGCTTTCCCAGGAGAAAAATAGACTCAGGGTATCCAAATCTTTCAGATTTTCTCCTGGAGATTTTAAATGGAAGTACTATACAAAATCACAATTTTAAATGGTGGTTGAAAAAAATCAACCCTGGTAGGCCTGACTGGAGTCAGAGGTTGCCAGTTCATAACCACTGATTTAGTGTATTTCATAATGCTCTGTTACCCAGAGGACTTCTTCCTCTGCTAAGGAGAACCATACCACAGGTGCCAAAGATATGAACTCTCAGTTCCCACCCAAGGGCAAGACTGATCCCTGCCACAGACAGCACTTGTGTCTTATACGGCTTCTTAGAGGACACCCTGCTCCTCTGATTTGCCACTGGGCATTGCACATTTTATAGGCAATTGTATAAGTAAGGGCTAATAACACTAATAACAGAAATTACACAGTCTTTCTCCCAAGGCTGTAATTATACTCCAGGTAGCTCATACATCCACATGAGTGGAGAGAAAATAATCTTATTCTTTTACAATGGTGGTGACCTACAGTCACAGTAACTCTAGGGTCAAAATGCAGCTCAATTAAAATGTCTTAAGGTACAGCCTAATGCTCTTTGTACCTGGAGCAAGCAGAGCACATCTTCTCTTTATGAAATAAGCCCAGTTGTTGTTGTTTTTTCTTGCAAAATGCAGAGTGAATGATACCTGCCGTTGGCTTTGGTTTGATTATGTTATACTACTGTCTTAACAGCTGAGTGCCATGCTAGGGGACAGGCTGACAATAGGCACATTGTTCCTGGCTGAATCTGTCAAAAGCCAACTGTAAGAATCCTGGATTCCATGTTTCCATGTCAATTTGTGGAGCAGAATGAGGCCAAGAGGCCAAGAGCGTCTTTATGTCTTGTACATTAGCACTAAGACACGGCACAGATAAGACAGAGAGGAGCCCAAGAGCTGTAGATTCAGCCTTTTGATTTTCTGTTCTCAGGTTCAACCACCCTGCACTTACCCCTCCCCCCTACTCTCTCTGTGCCACCCAGAAGCCCCTCAGACATCTCGGAGGAGATCTCCCTGTCCTTGGCTAGGCATTCCTCCAGGTCCTTGTCCATTACTCACTTCCTCCCGCACCAACGCTGTTTGTCTGACCGCTCCCTCTGACAAACACTCTACCTTTGTTTCCTTTCCTACTAGGCTGTTATAGGAATCTCTACCTGTTCACTTTGGAGTTAAGACTGGTCTTGAACCAGGATCCTATTGCCTCTACTTCCAAGGGCAGGGATTAAAAGCTTGCATTACCATGCCTGGCTGACTCATTTTAATCCTTACCTTTTACCTTAAAAATTATAGTCTAATTACTTCCAACTGGCAAGATACATAAATATTTGGTCAATAAAAAAACTGTTATTCAAAAGTTCCTATGTAGATATGTACATACAGATTCTCTAAGTATTAAAGGTGACATATTGTAAATAATAAACTATTTATATTTCTATGAAAAGAAAATTAAACATGTTGTTTAAATTTTCCTCCCGATTGATTTAAGTAGCTAAAACTAAAGTCTCATTTATCATAGCCAAGTGGCACCTGAGGACACTCACCCTAACTCTCCTACCATAAAAAGCCAATTAAAAATGAATGGGTACTATAAAATAATCATTAGAAGCTTCTTGTGTAACAGGTCAGACTGGTCATGCGACACAGGTGACTGTATGTGAGAGAGTCCTCGATTACACAGCAGAATTGAAAGGACATGTATAACATTACATTTGCGTTTTTATGTTAGAGCAGCAGCTGTTTCTTAGTAATTATATCTCAAACCTCAAACAAAGGCTTCTTTTCAAAACAGAAATCAGCAGTCTACCTGAAAGGTCCTGAAATTCGGGCTTTTGGCTGAATATGAGGTAGTTAGCGGCGATGAAATGAAGCAGCCACGTCGAAAGGCAGTCAGAGTGGTGGAACTGCAAGGAAATGGAAGGAGACAAGTTATACACCTGTCCTGACCAGACTGCGGCCATGGTCCGGGAGAGATCGGAGTCCACACCCAGGGGTACGCCTGCAAAGTGCTGCCATGTTTGGTAACTGTGGCCACAAGAGGAGACTGGAGCACTATTAACAAATACTGATAAGGTTAGCTCGCCCAGCAAAACAGCCAAGTCACCAGAAACCAGACAGTGTGCCAGAGCAGCCGGGCTGTGCCTGTAACCAATGAACACTGAGGTTCTTAATGCTCCAGTGTAAACTTTTCATACAAGGTCTAGTCATCAGGAACCACATTCACATCTCAGTCAGAACTGAGCATTTGCTCTTAGGATCATTGCTACACAGAGCTGGATTTTCTGTATCGTTCTTCTCCTTCTGCGTTCTGAGAGCTGCTAAGTGAGGGAGACTAAGAGCAATCTGGCTGGTAAGATAATCAACCCACACATGCACTGCTCTAGGCAACCATCAATCTGGATTATAGTGATTTGATGATGAGTGACTTTGGTAGAGTTCTCTGTTATTGTCCTTGCAGTAGATACTTAGACTTACTATATTACGTGGACAGTTTAGTGGCACTAAGTACACTCGTATGGCTGTGCAGACAGTACCATTATCCATTTCCAGACAACTCCATCATCCAAAATAAAACTTACATTTGTTTAATACAAATAACTCCCTTTAACTCCTGAGGGCCTTGGTTGTACTGTTTTACTTTCTGTCACTAGGAATCTGACTACAGTAGGTACTCGATATAAGAGGAAATCACACAATATGTCCTTCTTTATTATACTTCATTTAACATAGTTTCTTCTAAAGGTCATCCATGTTGTCAGCTATATAAAAAGTCAGGGGATGAGTAAGTGTCTGTAGCTATGCTAATGGAAGCCACCAGACAACTGACCAGAGTGGACTACCCGGAACAGGAAGGCCAGGGCGTAGCCTCAGGGTCATGGCTTGGAAAAGGAGGGGAAAAGCTGGCTATGAAAACATGTTTCAAAAGTAGGACCTTAGTTATTGTATATATTATATAACACATATTAAAATATCTTGGCAAGAAATGGAAGGTACCTCATTGTAAAATTAGGGTTTTGGCTGGCATGGTGACCTACGCCATGAACCCCGGAACTCAGGAAGCAGAGGCAGGAAGGTGTCTCTGAGTTCAAGGACAGCCTGGTCTACAAAGGAATTTCCAGTCCAAGCAAGAATATAGTGAGACTCTGTCTCAAAAAACAAATCAACACACAAAAAAGTAAAGAGCTTGGGAAATACATGTGCTATCCTCTGGTAAAGGGTTTCAACTGAAAAAAGGTCAAGGATATAAGACAAAGGCTTTAAAAAAGATAAAGGCATAAAAAATATAAACCAAATGCTGAAGTAGAGCTATTAAATATGGGGAAAGTACCCAGGAGCTCTCAAAAAAGCTCAGGCACAAAGTTCCTACTCTAATGTAGCTAAGTATTACCATATACATTATACATAAAGATATACATTTAATTGAATGTGAGAGTGCGTACACTTCCGTGGGTTAGACAGGGCTTCTGTGAGAGCTGAGATGAAGAACCCTCCTCCCCTGAGCCCGAAGAAGCCAGGCTGAGAAAAGCAACATTTCTGGTACAGTAGTGACAGAGGGATGAGGAACACTTTAGCGAAGAAACAGGATCCATGGTAGAGAACAGAGCAAGGGGAGGGAGGAGAGAGCAGCAGCCAGGGGCCCTGCAACTGCCCACCTCGGAGAGAAGACACAGGGGTGTGGCACAGAGGAGAGCGACGGGAAATTTGGATTCGGAGAGCTACTGGGGAGCTTAACTCAGCCGAAGACAGAGAATGGGGGAGGACACCCCTAATTCTGACCAAACAGGCCACCTCAAACCTTCTGTTTTCTGTTGCTATACTAAACACCTTGGACAACCAAATTATAAACAGAGAAGGTTTGTTTGGCTCGAAGCCCTAGAAGTTTCCATTCACGACTGGTGAGCCCTGCAGTGGCAGAACAAGGCAAGCATTCCAGGCAGGGCAAATTGTCTGCTTCATGCCTGGGAAGAAAATGAAGAGAGAAGGAAGGGGTTTCCCACAACCCCCTTCAAGGGCACTCTTAATGACATGAAGAGCAGAGGCATGTGTGCGTGCATACACACACACTTAATAGTAAAAATTATTTTTTAAAAGGTCTTAAGAAACGAGACTGGGTTGGAGAGATGACTTGTGGTTAAGATCAGTAGCTGCTCTTGCAGAGGACTCAAGTTTGATTCCCAGCACCCACATGGCCACTTAGAAGCCTCTGTACCTCCGGTACGAGGGCACCTGCAACCATGTTTGGCCTCTGTGAGCACCATGCATACATGTGGCATACAGATACACATACAGATAAAACAGCAATACACATAAAATCAATGTTTTTTTTTTTTAATTTGAAAAGAAACAATAAAACTTAGAGTAGATAAGTTAGACTATTTAAATTGAGAAGGGAACTAAGGAGTCAGAAGTTAGTACTGGGGGACACAAATCCGAAGAATTTGCTGATAGAGACACAAGCTGGTGCGCAGCTGTGGGAGGCACCTTAAACCGCTAAGAAGTGACCCATGGGATGCACTCCCAGCTGCTCACACCCGGACCATAGCATAAAGCCTTGCTGGCAGAGTATGAAAAGAGTCCACTAACACCAAGCAGAGCTTGCCTAGCAGCGGGAAGCCCTGGGCTCCATCTGCAGCACTGAACAACCAGCGGTGGACATGCTCAGAATCCCACTACTCCAGAGGGAGAGGCAGGAGGATTGGGCGTTCAAGATCATCCTTTGCTACACAGTAAGTTTGGGGCTGGTCTGGGATAAGTGAGACCTTGTTTCCAAATAAATGAAATAAAATAAAAATAAAGGAATTCAGGATGTAAACATGCTAACAAGAGGGAAACTTGTTCAAGGTCAATATAAGTATATCAGAGAAAGATAAGGGTTACTTGATTTTTAAAATTTGTTTTTAATCTATAGTGTTAAATACATCTGACTGTAAGACTTGATTATGACAGATATGAAGTACAAAATGGAAAGTTAAAAATGCTCACGTGCTTTGGATAAATTTCCTTCTCTACCCAGAAATATTTACAACGATTAATGAATTTGCTTTAGCCTGGAGCAAGCTTTCAGCTGTCAGGAATTCTGTCTTTTGCTCCAGTACGTGGCTCCAGGTCAGCTTGGATGAAGACGAAGCCACCAAGCTTTTGTCAGCTCTGCATGTCAAACGTGACAGGGAAAGATCCGCGCTGGGAGCCAGACGTGATCTTCAGATATCCCATTCTAGAGTGACAGACCCAGGGTCCTGAGGGGATGACTCAGAAGGCTCAGTTTAGGGCACATTCAGTAAGATCTGTGATGAGTTAAGGCCACTTGGAGTTTCGGCAGTGGGGGAAATAGACGATAACACAGGAGGAGGATCCATGAGAGCCATCTTCTCCCGTGAGTGAGAGGCTGGGAAGGAGTGTATTATGGTGATACTTTATTTGTACTGAAATGTGATTTTAATTTTATGTTAATAAATAAAGTTGCCCTGGGGTCAGAGCTATTAGAGCCATAGCAAGAGCGTGATGGTTAGAAGAGCTAGGTAGATTTCTGTGTGTTCAGGGATACAGCCAGTATTGGAGACATACGCCTTTAAGACCTGGAGGGCGGTACTTACAGGCAGTGATAAGGCAGTCATGTGGTTGGATTTACAACCAATGAGAAGGCAGAACAGAAAGACTATTTAAAGACAGACAAACAGGAAGAAGCTCTCTCTCGGGGAAGTTAGGAGCACTGCAGGAGGTAAGATTTTATCTCTGAGCTCTGACCTCTCGGCTTTCTCTTTTACATTGGCTCTGTGTTTCTTATTTTAATAAGACGATTGGTTACATCTATATCTGGCGCCCAATGTGACAAGAATCCATTAAAAACTGCTTGGGGCCGGCTCCCTAGCCCAAGCAGCCGGCTCCCTAGCCCCGGCCCAGGTCTGCTTGGCCTTAGGCCGGACTGTGAGCTGCTTGCTTAAAGCCAGTGCTACAAACAACTCAGGCCTGCCCTGCTAACCAGGGCCCCTGCCTGTAAAGCCAAGCCTTGACTCGGCCCAAGAGGGAACAAGTGGCTGGATTTAAGCTTTAGCCGGCTGCGTTTTCACTTTCACTTTCACTTTCGCTTTCGCTTTCTCTCTTGCTGTCTCTCTGTCTCTCTGTCTCTGTCTCTGTCTCTCTCTCTCTCTCTGGATTCACACCTAGGACACTAGGTGGCTGTTTTGAAATTCGCTCGGATTTCTACTGTTCTTCGCAGATTTGGTAAGTCATAAAGGAAACTATTTAAACGACAAATTTTTTCCACATTTAAAAAAAAATGGGTTTTCTGTGTACATTGGAAGAAAATTGGGTTTTGTTTGAAATTTTAGGCAGTCTGACAATGGAACAACTATATGAGAAGATTAATGTTGATCGAATTATGCAGTTTATTACCATGCTTATCCTCACTTTACTATTTAAAAAGATAGTCGATTTAAGTGCCAGGATGACAGCTTTAGAAAAACTTGTTAAACCTGTAAAAATTCAGACAGAAGAAATTAACAGTAAAGTTGGTTCAAGTTTGGATCATAAGGTTACAGAAAGAAAGCCTGTTTTCACACAGTCACCCTTAATTTATCCTGTAACGGTACAGCAGATGCCTGATCAAATGGCTACACAAAATATTTGGGCTCCAATTGAACTGATGGATTTTAAAAGGTTTAAGGAGGCAATAGTATCTTATGGCATGCATTCCCCATATGTAAAGCAAATGTTAAACTCTTGGTCAACATATAATAGGATTGTACCACAGGACTGGCGGGACCTTGCACAAGCTGTTCTGGAACCCAGCCAGAGACTTCAGTTTCTAACGTGGTTTAAGGAGGAAGCTAGAAACGTAGAAAAACAATGGAGGGATAAAGGAATACAAGTTTGTCAGGATCAGCTTATTGGAGAAGGCCAATATGCTTCGGTACAAACACAATGTTTATATGATGTTCAAACCCTAATTTTATGTCGAATGGCAGCCTTGAATGCATGGGACAGAGTTGAAGAACCAGGGAAAAAACATGAGTCATTCACAAAGGTTATGCAAGGCCCAAAAGAATCTTTCACAGATTTTTTAGAAAGACTGGCTTCAGCAGTACACAGAATGGTCTCAGAATCAGAAGCTAGTAAGGCAATAATTGAAGCTTTGGAATTTGAGAATGTGAATGCAGCATGCAAAAGAATAATCAGGCCGTTAAAGGTAAGATCTGCACCTTTGGAAGATTGGATTAGAGAAACAATTAATGTTGAGGCTGATGAGCATGATGATACGTGGTTAGGAGAAGTAATTTCAAAAGGTTTGAGGAGTGTTAGATGTTTTGGATGTGGAAAGAAAGGACATTTTAAAAGGGACTGTAAACAGGTCATTCCTAGAAGCAATGTTTCTTCAAGGAACAATGGCAACAGAATGCCCCTTCCTTCTGGAGTATGCAGAAGGTGTGGTAAGGGAAAACACTGGACCAACGAATGTAGATCAACAAAGGACAGACAGGGTAATCCTTTGCCTCAGTTTTCGGGAAACTCCCGGAGGGGCCTCATGCAGGCCCCCATAGCAAAACCAGTTCAAACCTTTCCTGCAGCTGTAGAGGAAATCCCTGCTCTAAGCGATTAAATAACCAAATGACTATTGGAATAAATCATGCTGGTCAGGATGATGAAACAGGGAGAATAGAAAATTCAGGAGAAAACATAAAGAAAATTTTTTGGCAAACTTCTATTAATGAACAGAGACCAAAATTAACGATAAAAATAAATGGTGTTTTGTTGTCTGGTCTGGTAGACACAGGTGCGGACATTACCATAATTGCACCAGAATTTTGGCATCCAGCTTGGCCTCTTCAGGAGGTAAACGTTCAACTGTTAGGAATTGGGACATTATCTGGAGTGAAACAGAGTGCAAGATGGCTGGAATGTATAGGTCCAGAAGGACAGAGAGGAAAATTAAAACCATATGTGGCTAACATAGCTATGAACCAGTGGGGTCGAGACTTGTTGCAACAATGGAATACTCAGATTAACATCCCTCCAATCTCAGAAACAAATCATAAACTAGCACATGTTTCTGAGAGAAATATTAGAAGGCATTATTTTGAGTGGTCACCAGCCATCCATATTATACAAGAACAGGGCACAACAACTGATAATCTTCCAAAAATACCAACAGCTCTACCTTTAAAATGGTTAACAGACAAGCCTGTATGGGTTCAGCAATGGCCTTTAACAACAGAGAAACTCCAGGCCTTAGAAGAGCTGGTAGAAGAACAGTTAAATGCTCAGCATACTGAAGAATCAACCAGCCCTTGGAATTCTCCTGTATTTGTTATTAAAAAGAAATCTGGTAAATGGAGAATGGTAACAGACCTTAGAGCAATTAACAAAGTAATTCGGCCGATGGGCTCTCTACAATCTGGAATTCCTTTGCCTACTCTGTTACCAAAAGGATGGCCTCTCATAGTTATTGATTTAAAAGACTGTTTCTTTTCAATACCCTTACAAGAAAAAGACAAAGAAAGATTTGCTTTCACAGTGCCTACTTATAATAATTCTCAACCGGTTAAAAGATTTCAATGGAGGGTCATCCCACAGGGAATGTTAAATAGCCCAACTCTGTGCCAATATTTTGTACAACAGCCATTGGAAGTGATACGTAAAGAATTTCCTAAATCTATAATTTATCATTATATGGATGATATTTTACTAGCTGACTCAAATGCAGATACTTTAGAAAGAATGTTTGAAGAAGTAAAGAAAATTTTGCCTTACTGGGGATTATAAATTGCTCCTGAAAAAATACAAAGAGGAGATTCTATTAATTATTTAGGATATAAAATAGAGCTACAAAAAATTAGACCCCAAAAGGTGCAAATTAGGAGAGATAGACTACAGACTCTTAATGACTTTCAAAGATTATTTGGAGATATTTCTCATCTACGAACTATTGTTGGGGTAAAAAATGATGAACTGAATAATTTGTTCAAAACCTTAGAAGGTGACAAGGACTTAAATAGTCCAAGAGAATTATCACCTGAAGCTGAGAAAGAATTGGCCTTGGTAGAAAAGAAAGTACATGAAGGGCACGTGGATCGTACTGATCCAAAGCTGGATTGCATTTTGGTTATTTTACCTTCTAGGCATTCCCCTACTGGAATATTAATGCAGAGGGAAGATATTATATTGGAATGGATATTTTTACCAAATAAACCAAATAAAAAATTTAAAACTTATGGGGAAAAAAATCTCTGACTTGATTTGGAAAGGAAAATTGAGACTTCGTCAATTAGCAGGAATAGACCCAGCAGAAATTGTCGTACCTTTAACTAAGGAGGACATTGAAAAATTATGGACAGAAAGTGAACCTTGGCAAAGAGCTTGCAGTAATTTTTTGGGAGAAATTAACAGCAAATATCCCAAAAGCAACAGAATTGATTTTATAAAGAGAGCTGAATGGATCTTGCCTCGAATTGTACGGCAAAAACCCATATCTGGAGTTCGTACATTTTATACAGATGCCAACAAACAAGGAAAGGCAGGTTACAAATCAGAAAATTTAAGTAAAGTGGTTCAAAGTCCTTATAATTCAGTGCAAAAATCAGAATTGTATGCTATTCTGTTGGTATTAATGGATTTTTCAGAACCTCTCAACATAGTAACTGACTCTCAGTATGCTGAAAGAGTGGTATTACATATTGAGACTGCAGAATTTATCCCTGGTGCTTCAGAATTAACTTCACTATGTATTCAATTACAAGATACAATCAGGAAAAGGAGTCATCCTTTATATATAACTCACATCCGATCTCATACTGGTCTGCCAGGCCCTTTAGCACAAGGCAATGATGAGATTGATAAATTATTGATAGGAAATGTGCTGGAGGCCTCAGAATTTCATAAAAAACATCATGTTAATAGTAAAGGTTTAAAAAAGGATTTTTCCATAACCTGGCAACAAGCCAAAGAAATAGTAAAGAAATGTCCTACTTGTTCCTTCTATAATCAAATGCCATTACCAGCAGGATGTAACCCAAAGGGTACTCAGAGGAATGAAATTTGGCAGATGGATGTGTTTCACTTTGCAGAATTTGGAAAATTGAAATATGTACACCACACCATTGATACTTATTCAGGATTTCAATGGGCAACTGCTTTGAGTTCTGAAAAAGCTGATTCTGTAATCACTCATTTGCTAGAAGTTATGGCCATCATGGGTATACCTGCACAAATCAAAACTGACAATGCTCCATCATATGTCTCTGTTAAAATGAAACAGTTTTTTGATTATTACAAAATAAAGCATATTACAGGTATACCACATAATCCTACAGGTCAAGCAGTTATAGAAAGATCAAACAGAACTCTAAAGGATATGCTAAATAAACAGAAAGGAGTAACAAAAAAACCCAGAAATAGACTGCATAATGCTCTATTAACTTTGAATTTTCTGAATGCCAATGAGAAAGGAACAACAGCTGCAGAGAGACATTGGATAATAGAAAAAACTACAGAATTAAATCAGCCTATATACTTTAAGGATGTGCTGACCTCAGAATGGAAACCAGGGTATGTATTACGTTGTGGACGAGGTTTTGCTTTTGTTTCTACAGGAGAAGATAAGCTGTGGGTACCATCAAAATTGATAAAGGTTCGATTTGAACAAGAGAAACCTATTAATTCAAGGAGATGATAGTTCATCAACCAGCATGAACATCCAATTTAAACTAACTTGTACCAGTAACACATGTCTTTTCATTTAATCAGATAATAACTTGCCAAAAGGGAACATCCCCAAAATTAGTCTTGGGGAAAGGTTTTTGTTTTTGTCTTTTAGGAGAATGATGGTTAAGGAATCTGAAGAACATAAGACAAATGAGACAACTGAAGAAAAGGGACAAATCATATATCCCAGGAAACAGAGTGAAACGGCGTATGGGTATATATTATCTAAAAAATTTTATGTCTTCTTAAATGTTTGTTTCTGCTTTTCTCTAAAGATTTAACACTATTGGTCTTCTAATAGTCCCAGTTCAATTAAAATTTAAAGCTGACTTTGGAGTTGGAGAATGGCTCTCTCCTTCTTTAAACTCAAGCATGTTGTTAAAAGGAAAATACAAACTCCCTGTATCATGCCAGAATAAAAGAGCCATTTTCTGCTATGGGACAGGACAAAAGCCAAATTAATTAAGGGACTATTCTATTACTAATCTCAACTCTTTGATTCTATTCTGATTCTTTAAACTTTTCTTAAAGTATAAATTTTATATCAAAATTTACAAGATTAATATATATAAATATATAGATATATATACATTTTAAACTTTGTTAAGATATGAATGGTCATATAGAGTACTAACTAATTCTAGAAAAAAGGCTTCAATTAGCTGCATATATATGTCTTTGTGTTCGAGTCTCTTATCAGTTTTCTGCAGGAAATCATGGCCAGGCCTAACATCAACTGAAATCTCCAGGAAGAAGATGGGGCCCCACAACAACAACCACAACAACAACAATTCCACGTGGACAATAATAATATCACTAAGCTGACAAACATCATCTACAGATCAGCTTTGAACTACAAGGATAAAGATAACTTCGCCCATACCCAGCAGGAAGCAATTTTAAGAATGACGCCCACATTCCCAAAGAGAGACATGTCGGCTCCTGGCAGTACCAATCTACTTCAGAGAAAATATGGGCATTGAAAAAACTGCATATGGAGTTAACTTTCATTGTGGCAAAAGTTAGCCACTGGACAACAAAGTATCCTCAAATCAACAGGACAAAATGGACAGACAGAACACGAAACAAAGGACTACCGATTCCTGCCAAAACAAGTGTGGTTATGGCTTTATCAGAAGGCATCTTCTGAGGCCAGGACAATATGGCACCATCCCTGAAGTGGCCTTCACAATCCGGAAAAGGTATAGTGCCCTTTTCTTCGAAGGCAGCTGAACAGGCAGTGCCCCGATGGCTTCTGTTGTGCAATGGAACAGCAACTGAAAGCTCATGCCTCTCAATAGTAGACTGGCACTTAATAGAGGGATGTGGAGAAGAAGGGGATGCTGAGATGAAGCCATATGTACACAGCCAAGAAGAATGGACAGCTGAATTAAAAAACCATCAACAATTTCCAGAATTTAAAATCCTGAATCATGACATGACACTAGTGGAATTCAGGTGTTTCTGGTACATGGACTGCTCTCACCTTATGTGAGGTTGAACTGTTGACCTTGTATACAACCTACTTCACAAATGAGTCTGTCAGATACGATAAGCCTATAGGCTGAAGATGATGCCCCAACACTGCAGAGAAACCTCAGGTGACTGTCCAGGCAGCTGGCTGTTTCTGTCAACTCACAAAATTTTTGGAAGTTGCTTCCTGTTTTTATTTTTGTTAGCTAATATTTCCTTCTTGGGTCTCTGAGGGAGTTGAAGATTAGTTAGTTATAGTTGTAGATTTGTTAGTTATAGTTGAAGATTAATTAGGATAGAAAGTGAATTAGATACATTTTGGACTTACTAAAATAGGATAGATAAGAGAATTATTTTCTCTGATTTGTCAAATACAAATGGACTAGACATCGTTTAGGTATTTGTTACTTGTATATATTGTATATAGTTATTGTACTTTTGTATATAGTTTTTCTTTTGTTAGTTATAACCTTTTGCCTTTTTTCTTTTTATTAAAATAGAAAAGGGGAAATGTGGTGATATTTTATTTGTACTGAAATGTGATTTTAATTTTATGTTAATAAATAAAGTTGCCCTGGGGTCAGAGCTATTAGAGCCATAGCAAGAGCGTGATGGTTAGAAGAGCTAGGTAGATTTCTGTGTGTTCAGGGATACAGCCAGTATTGGAGACATACGCCTTTAAGACCTGGAGGGCGGTACTTACAGGCAGTGATAAGGTAGTCATGTGGTTGGGTTTACAACCAATGAGAAGGCAGAACAGAAAGACTATTTAAAGACAGACAAACAGGAAGAAGCTCTCTCTCGGGGAAGTTAGGAGCACTGCAGGAGGTAAGATTTTATCTCTGAGCTCTGACCTCTCGGCTTTCTCTTTTACATTGGCTCTGTGTTTCTTATTTTAATAAGATGATTGATTACATCTACAGTGTATGCTGGGCTTTTGACTAGAATTGTTTTTCTTTTTCATTCATTTTACATACTGACCACAGTTTCCTCCCTCTTCTCCTCCTTTCTCCCCACCCAACTCCCATCTACCACCCTCCCCATCCACTCATCCTCTATCTCCACTCAGAAAGGGACAGGCCTCCCATGGGCTTGAACACAGCATGGCACATCAAGTTGAGGCAGGACCGAGCTCCTCCCCCAGCATTTCAGGCTGGGCAAGGTCATCCAGCATGGGGAACAGGTTCTCAGAAGCCAGCTAAGTGCCAGGGACAGGTCCTGATCCCACTGCTAGGAGCCTTCCAAAGAGACCAAACCACACAACTGTCACACACATGCAGAGGGCCTAGGTCAGTCCCATGCAGGCTCCCTAACAGCTCAGGTCAGCTGTCTCTGTGGGTTCCCCCTTGACTAGAATCTTATCTTGAAGTCTGAGGGACAGATTTCAACACACAATACTAGTTTATTTATAGACTTGGTCCTGTCCTCTTCCATATGTACATATACATGAGTGTTTTATCTGCATGTATACCTTATTTGTGCCTATGGATGAGTGTGAGTCATCCTGGATGCTGGGTACTGATCTGGATCCTCTGCAAGAACAGCGAGCTCTCTTCACTACTGAGGCATCTCTCCAGCCCCCATATTCTCTGGTCTTTCTAACCACAGCTTCTCACAACTGGCTTGTGCAAACTACACGTGTTTTCTAGAATTTGTAGCAGTGCAATTCTTAACAGAGAGGTCCTGTGTTAATAAATAAAGTTGTCTGGGAGTCAGAGCTATTAGAGCCATAGTAAGAGTGTGGCGGTGGTGGCACACGCCTTTAATCCCATAGATAACTGTGTGTTCAGGGTCAGAGCTATTAGAGCCATAGCAAGAGTGTGGCGGTGGCGGCACACGCCTTTAATCCCATAAGATCTCTGTGTGTTCAGGGATACAGCCAGCATTGGAGACATATGCCTTTAAGACCTAGGGGGCTGTACATTCAGACAGTGACGAGGCAGTCATGTGTTTGGGTTTACAACCAATGAGAAGGCAGAACAACATACTTTAAAAATACGAACCGACAGGAAGTAGGTCTCTTTTCGCGAAGCTGGGACAGCAGGAGGAAGGGTGAGATTTTAGCTCTGAGCTCTGACTTCTCGGCTTTCTCTTTTACATTGTTTCTGTGTTTCTTATTTAATAAGATGGTTGGTTACATCTACAGTCCTGGGCACAGAAGGAGCCAGGAGCCAATGCAGCGACTCCCACTTTTACACTTTCAATTTTACTAGATTCCCAGACATGCCAGCAAACTTCACCAATGTTACCACTGAGACTCGAAAATATGCTCCGGAAATGAACAAAGGAAGTAAATAGTTCCAGTAACTGTGTCTTTTGGTATATACAGAACAGTCCTTCTATTTTCCTTTCAGTAATGTAAGAAATAATTCTTTGGGGAAGAAAATTCTATTTCCTGTAATGCTAATGTTCACAGCACAACCACACGCAAGTAACTGGGATTAGGACCATTACTGAAAACAATTACATAGACATAATTTCTAACCCAATGAATGCTTCAAAATTACTTCACCATAAAAACTGGTGCAAAGAAACTGTAGCCTCCTTTAGCCAAACTTTAAAATGGATACTAGTCTTGACATAGCTGCTAAAACACAGGAAACAAAGTACTTACTATATGTATATTTTAAATCAAAAGAGGCCCCTCCACCTACCCTCACCCTCACCCCTATCCCTACCCCAAATCCCACACACAGGACCAACCACCTTGGCCTTTTTGAGCAGGTCCACAATGTCAAGGTTCATGGAGGCCAGCTCCCTGCTGGGCATGCTCTGCAACTGTGTGATGATGAAGAGCTCACAGATATGCTGCAGTCTGGAGACTTGGTACATCTCAGCACAGATCAGGAGACACATGGCCTGGAAAATGCCAGCTGGTGAGGAGGGAAGTGAGAGAAGATGGTTGATTAGACCACTGCTTTCAGGAACGAAGAGAAAACACACACAGCATGGACTGGGTGTAGCTGGCATACTTCACTTCCAGCACTTGGGAGGCTGAGGCAGGTGCTGAAGTAAGTCTGGTTTACACAGCCAGCGAGTTCCAGCCTAGCAACAGCAGCAGCAACAACAACAAAACCTCCCAATCAACACACACACACACACACACACACACACACACACATCTCTAAAACACGCGGACAGTTATCCTTCAGTGTGGACTAGAATTCCCAGGAAGAGTCCCATCAGCACATTCCTAGCTTGTACTACATTTTGTAAATAATCCATTTAAGCTTTCATCCTCCAAAAAGAATCCCATCCCCAGCTCTCTAGAGAAGGATTCCAAAAACTGCCCTTAACTATTACATTTTTCTTTCTTTTTTTGAGACAGGATCTTATTGTGTAACTCTGGCTGGGCTGGAACTCACTGTGTAGACCAGGCTTGCCTTGAGCTCCAAGAAATCTGCCTGCCTCTGCCTCCCAAGTGTGCGTATTAAAGGCTAATTTTTTATTAGCTACATTAAATCTTATTGTTTCCTCTTTCTTCATCCCTATCCCCACTCCAAGGTCTCACGTATCACAGGCTAGCCTTCAACTCCGTATGTAGTTAAGACTGACCTTCAACTTCTGATCTTCCTGCCTCTACCCTTGAGTGCTGAAATCACAGGTGCGTACAATCATGTCCAATACACTGTGCTGTGGATCAAATCCAGGACTTCGAGCATGCGAGGCAAGCACACTACCATATGAGCCACATCTACACTTCTAACTCTTCTTTCTTTGCTTTAGTCCCCAGGCTGATTGTGTTGTTTTCACTATGGCAAAATAAACATAAAACCTAGAACTTTAAGTGTGTGTGTGTGTGTGTGTGTGTGTGTGTGTGTGCGCGCGCACATGCATATGGCATCTGTGTGTGCATGCATATGGTATCTGTGTGTATATGCATATGGCATCTGTGTGTGCATGCATATGGTATCTGTGTGTATATGCATATGGCATCTGTGTGTGCATGCATATGGCATCTGTGTGTGTGCATACATATGGTATCTGTGTGTATATGCATATAGCATCTGTGTGTGCATGCATATGGTATCTACGTGTATGCATATGGTATGTGCATGTATATGGTATCTGTGTGTGTACATGAATATATAGGTATCTGTGTGTGCATGCATATATAGGTATCTGTGCGTGTATGTATATGTTATCTGAGTGGGCATGCATATGGCATCTGTGTGTGTGCATGCATATGGCATCTGTGTGTGTGTGCACGCACATGATATCAATTTGTACGCATGTGTGGAGGCCCAGAGTTGATGCTGGATGTCTTCCTCCATTGCTTGTCACTTTACATATTGAGACAGGGTCTCTAACAGTTTAGTCTGGCTAGCCAGCTTGCTCTAGGGTTTGCTATGGGGATTCCCCCTCTCTCCCTTCCTCGCTGCTGAGATTGGAGGGCTGCTATGCCTACCCGGCTTTTGTTCTGGAGATGTTACAAACAGTTCTCACAATTGTGCAGCAAGTGACTGCCCACGTTGCTTCTCCTCCATCTGGAAATCGCACAGTTAAGTTTGGTAGGTTTAGGGTTGTGCATGTGGCTTAGCTGCAGGGTGCTTGCCCTGCTGTAACTGTCAAGTGGACAAAATCTAGAATCATGTGGGAAGAGTCCAGTCAGGGGTTGTCTAGATCAGGTCAGCCTGGGAGCACGTCTGTGAGAGGCTTGAGGGCCTTCATTGAGGTGGGAAGACTTGCCCACTGTGGGCAACACCACTCCCTAGACTTGGGTCCCGGACTGTACTGGAGGAGGAAAGTGAGCTGAGTAGAAGGGATGAATACACTTATTTCTCTCTGCTCTTGACTATGGATGTGATACAATTAGCTGCCCAATCTCCTGCCGCCCTAACTTTCCTGAAACAATGGACTTCAGCCTGGAACTGTCAACCTGGAACTGTTAACAAAAATAAATGCTTTCCCCCATAGATTACTTTCTGTCAGAGTATTTTATCACAGCCACAGAAATGGAGCAAGAACAGCAAATTTATAACTTTTATTATGAATAAATCTTTTACTGAAACATTGAAAAATGAAACTAGATTTAAAAAAATTGAGTGTACTACTATCTAATGCAATCACTAAAACAATAATGCTAACATATAAATATATAACTTACATATTTATTTGTTTGTTTATTTATTTGTTTGTTTGTTTAGGTTTTTCAAGATGGGGTCTTTCTATGTAGCCTCAGCTGTCCTGAACTCACTATGTAGATCAGGCTGGCCTCAAACTCAGAAATTCATCTGTCTCTGCCTCCAGAGTTCTGGGATTAAAGGTGTGTTCCACCATGCCTGGTGCATTTTAAAAAAATTAGTGGTCAAATTTGTTATTAATTATCCATATTTCCCAGTATTGAGAAAATAATATTTATTTCCATTAACAGCCAATGCTTTCATTTTTACCAAGCAAAAATAACAAGCCAGTCTTTATTAATACTGGCAGTAACAGCTGCAAAACATAGCTAACTGGGAGACAGACAATTTGACTGTAGAAGTAATTTTCTCTTCTGGAAACTCTATCTTTTCATGGAGGACTCATGACTTATTCAAAATTTATTTAAACAGCAAACATAGGAAAACTGCCTATTCTAAAAATTAGAGCAGTGAGTCTAAAGGGAGGCATGGTCTGAAAGGTATGTCTTGTTTTTCTTTCTGTAGGGTTGCTGGCTGCCTTTCGTGACCAAGGCCTCATCTGCCAGGTCACGAGCTGTGTTTGAGGAGGGCGCCATCTGGTGGCAGAATGGGATAAAACACTCCGAGTGCTTCCGTGCCTTGTTGAAAGGACTGTTGTCTACAAAAATCTTGCAAGATCTGTTCTAACATGTATCTGCTACACATCATTAATTATTATTAACATTATTCACGTGTGCTGGTCAAAGACAGACTTTGGTTAGTAAATTTAGAAATAGATCCTATAGTCCACCAGGATCCTAAACATTCCAGGGAAAGTTTTCAGAGACGCCAATTTTAGGGGAGCCTGACTTTGAAAGTCAGTAGCAGCCTTTAAACCCCACATTCTCAGATCTGGATGACCACAGCAGTCTCACAATATCAAATGTCCTCAAAAACATTTCAACCAGATGTGAGGACCATGAAAGCTACTGTCCAGCCCTTTCCTCGTTGAAGAGGTAGTGCTCCCAAACTCTGCAATTAGAGCAGCCACTAGGTACCCCAAGTGCCTCGATTCTCGAATGTCTAGGGCAATCAACAACCTGTGTTACTGTGAGCTCCTAATCCCTGCTCTTCCATTTGAAGTAATCGGACATGCGATGCTCTCCCTACATCACCTCCAAACTGCTTAGCAAACGCCATGGTATCAGCTGACAGACCTTAAACAGAACGGATTAGTTAGAAAGCAAGAGAGAATCATGCGACATGCACACTGCGTACCTGGGCAACAAGAGTCTGTGTATAAGTATTCTAAAAACGACAAGAACGTCTCTTTGGAAACGCCATAAACTGGAATCAGGACACTCTTGGCTTCCATGTAATTGCCGTTAAACATGGCTGCCATCACTTCACAGCGTGCCACCAAGATGGCCCTGTGGGCTGGCACAGTCGTTCCTGAAAGGTGAGAAAGGTAAACAAAATCAAGATAACGCTGTAGAGTTGCCCGTGTGTTCTACCTGGAGTGCCACCGACCGGGACAAGCCAGGCTGTGGTGCAGAGCCACACCGGGAGACAATGGACACTGCTCCGGAGGCTTCTTGCAGCAGCTGAGAAACAGAAGAGTTCAAGACTTGCCTTGGAACCCAACAATTTACAAACCAGACAAACATCTGTTAGTTTAGCTTTCCTAAAGACCAAAGGACTGAAATAGAAATGTTGCTATGTGTTTTTATAACAAAGCAATCGTCCCTCCTGGTTGGCTTGAAATACAGCAACCTGTGCCTCCCAGGAAACAATCCCATTGCCCTTTGTGGCCAAACTCAAAACTGTCTTGGTCAGGCTTCCCCACCCCAGAAATGGAAACAGCAGAAGCAAACAACAAGTGGTCCAAACCTCACGGGGAGGAGCTATTCTAGGCCTTAGGAACATTTGCAAGGTGATGACAAGGTCACGCCATCTTTGTTGCACGCAAGCGACGCCTTCTCTGAGACAGGCTTGAGCTGTGATGCCCTTGGGCTCACACCAGACACTGAAACGCACCAAAATGACTCTCTAGGGAGACTGCCGAGTTCTTCAAACTGCACAAAGTTGTACCACACAAAGACAGCACCAGATGGGGTCGCAGGTGGCATGGAACTCGTAGGGTGCTGAAACAGTTGTTATAATTTCTACCACGTAAGGAGACCATGAACCCACACAACAGCCTTCATTTCCACAGATTGCCACTGACCACCCACCACCATGGTGACTGAAATGGAAGATGCCGAGATGAGGAGGGCAGAGTGGGAGTTCTAGTTATGGAGGATCCCAGGACCACAAAGCTGCCCCCTTCCAGAAGGAAATGCCATGAGCCAAACCTCTATTTTCTGCCCAATAATTTACTCATATGTTGCCCAATTTCATAACATTTATCACAATTATTTATTCTTCTCTAAAATATTCACGATTTGTTAGGTTTTTCAACCTCTCTAAAATCCAAGCAAAATACTTCCTGTCCTAGGAAGAAAACAGGTCCATCTAAACTCAGAGATGTTTCCTAAAGCTAATATTTCCTCAGGCTCATGGATCAACCACTGATACCCCCAGTGAAGCCCATGGGTTGATGCTGCGATTTACCGAGGCACACCCCAACCAAGAGCAAGGAATCAGCTTGAGAGCATCCGACTTCGACCAGCAAACACCATCTGTCCACCGTGTCTCTTTGCCACCCCCCTCCCAGCCAGTGTAACAGTGCCATCTACCCAGAGGGTCAGCTGCCATAACCAAGGCATGCTGGATATGTGTGTGTGTGTGTGTGTGTGTGTGTGTGTGTGTGTGCGCGCGCGCGCGCACACGCGCGCGCGCAGGTAAACATGTCTCATATGGAAGCCAGAGGTGGATATCGGGATGTCTTCTTCAATCTCTTTTCCACCTTATTTTTTTTTGAAGCTGGCTCTCTTGCTGACCTGGAACTCTGTTTGGCTAGAATACCTGAGAGGCAAGACCCCAGAACCCGCCTGTCTTGGCTCTGGTGAGCTGCGATTACAGGCACGGGACAGCTGTGGCACAGAAAGGTATGTCCAGCTGATGTTTAGATCCATCTGAAGGTTAGAATTTAGTGCAGGAAGCCAGCATACTTTCAGTTAAGGGAACATAATCTCACAACCTTTTAAATAACTGTTTTGGTGTTGTGAAAATTATGCCTTGAAAATGTAACACAATATCCAACTAAGCTACCTGTTTCTGTTGTTATTGTTTTGTTTTATTCAGTGTGTGATGTGTGTGGGGGTGCCTGAAGAGAACAGAAGACAGCTTCAGATCCTCTGAAAGCAGAGTTACAAGCAGTCATCATAGGTACTGGGGACCAAACCAGGGTCCTCTTGAAGAACAGCAGTGCTGTTGTTGCTGGCCATCTCTCCAGCTCCTAGTTACCTGTTTTGAGCAGTATATTTACACAAACACTAAATGAATCTAACACAGCATTTACATAATAACTGGCAATTGACTGCTGGTAAAGAATTGTCTAAGGGTACAGAAGATTTTTTTGTCAGAAGATAAATATGTTCTTTGGAAATGCCAGGCCTATCTTGTCCTGTATATTTCATGTTATGATTTCAGAAAACTTTTCTAAGAGAAAGAATGAGACTGAAACAATTACAGAGCCAATTTCTCCTCACTTAACACAGGTCATCAATGGTCTTTTTGACTAGTGTTAAAATAAAATGTATTTGTTGCACCTTTTTATTATTTCAGATTTCAACAATGACATTTAGGAATGATGCTTGGTTTCATTCAGAGAAAGAAAACAGACACCTCAAGAGAGATTTAACATGTACGGACATATACCTTCAGTTGGACTGTGAAGCTGCTTAGCTACCTACCCTGGTGTTTCTCTGGTGTGCAAACACCCATGCACCTCCCACAAATGCATTATCAACAGTAGTCCCCTAGCAGTTAATCCTGTGATCACTACTGGTTGGCCCTTTAAGGAAACTTTTCCCACCTACAATGAGTATCATGAAGTTGGCTTTGGACAGACACTTTGGATTTTTCAATTTGACAATTAATATGAGTGTGCCATTACCAGGGTCTGGTTAGTCAGCTGGAGGAGGTCTTCTAACCCAATGAGAGGACTATAGGTAGTCTATGGCTGTTTGGTGGCTCCCCTTACCATGATGTTTTAAATGTATCTCACTCTTACTGTCCCACACTTTCAGGCCCCAGGCTCACACTGCATATGGTGCTGCCAATAGAGCCTTGGGAAAAAATTCACTAGTTTTCTTGACACATGACTAAAATTAAAAATAAGGAGAATCTTTCTGGGTAAAGCAAAATGCTATGCTACCTGCCACATATTTCTACCCCCAAATTAGAATTGTATCTCCTTCTTTACAATTGCCCATCTAAAGTTCTACTTAATTTATTTGCAAACAACTCCTTTTATCCTTGCATAATTTAAAGTACCTGATGATTCATCTTTAAGATTATGCATTTAACCTATTAATGTGACAGAATTAAGCATGCAAGTAATCAGTAATAGGCTTCTAAGACTGCTCATCTTTATTAAAAATAGGCAGCATTACTTTCCACAGAGATGAGAAGTGGCCTTCAGTTGCTCTGGTGGTGAGAATTCTCACAGTGCTTCTAGTGACACATCCAGCCATAACTGTGGGTGCCTGGTGTAGGTCAATTGTTTTAAAAACTGAATTAACCAAGCAAGAGATAATGTGTTTTTAAGACAGCTGGCTTCAGGTGAATTTAAAACAGAATTTTTAAAAAATATACAAATGAAAATGCAAAATGACACATAAAAAATCATCCCATCCCCTACAGATCCCGGAAAGTAGATGAAGTATATCTTTAAGGAAATATAAATTCCTTTTTAGTTTATAAAATGATTTTCTTAAAATTCAGCTGGTATTACTTTATGTCCTGCAACAGGGATCACTAATTCTTCATCCCAGGCATTTACAGCTGAACTAGAATGTGAGGGAAGCAAGTAAGAAATGAAGCCATACAAGGAATCTGAATGAGTGGAGCCATACCTTGTATTTCGAAGACAACATCGGCAAGCATCGGTTTATTAAGGAAAAACTTGAGTGACGTATTATAGAACCACAGAGGCTTTCTGGCTTGGTAGGTCTTGCAATTCCTCAGGCAATTGATCTGTGAGGAGAAAACGCAAACGCAGGGGAAGATGTTCAGTCTGCTTTGACAGCACAGTCATTACCGCCTCATGCTGGCACCTATGACGACACCTCTGAAGGAAACTTTGCCTCGGGAGAGCAGCAGCTGGTGGCTGGGCACACAGTACAGGAACTGGCTCAGTGGTGGCCAGGGAGACTCGGGATCCTGAATCCCTGGCAGCCACTAATGCAACAGAAAGTTTATCCATGTTTCCTTATAACCTGAGGCTTTTTACAGCCTAGCAGGTCATCTTTTCTCCTAAAGAATGAACATTCAAAAAAATATCACAGCGGTGAATTTCCATTTGAATACAGTTTTCTAATGCTAGTTATCTGTTGTTGCTGTGTGTGTGAACAGCAGAGACTACGGAAGCTGCAGAAAGCCCTCGGGTCCTGGATCTACAGCTCCAGATGCTCTGCCCACATCAAGCTGGCCTGTCACAGCACATCTGCCTAGCCCAGCTGCCAGGCTCTTCTCACAGTGCCTTTGTCCATCTCAGCTTCGGCACCTTGTTCATTTGCTGAAGCTGATCCAGACATCCCCTGGTCCCACTTCTAGAAGCCCAACGCAAATCCCTTTCCTTGCCTCCATCCTTTTCTTTTGTATTTCTCTAATTTTTCTTTACAATGAAATAAAAGAAGTCTTAACAGCATTTTCAAGTAGAGTTGCCCAAAGTAAGCTGCAATCTTAAATTTTATGGCCACAATCCCTCATTTGGAATGGTCTAAATAGAGTTTCTTGATGTAGTTCTGGTGGTCCTGGAACTAGAACTAGCTTTGCAGACCAGGCTGGTCTCAAACTCATAGAGCTCTACCTGCCTCTGCCTCCCATAGTGCTGGGATTAAAGGCATGTGCCATTATCACCCGGCTTTTTGTTCATTCTCGATGACTCCATCAGTCCCCTGGCCGTATTTCCAATCTCATCCTCATGAGAACTCCCATGCTTGGCCAGCTAGAGAAGTCAGGAATCTTTATCCTTAAGAAGTCCCACATCCAGCTCTGGCAATAAGAATTAAGTGATATCTAATTGTCTACCTATGCTAATCTACTTTGAAGGAAAGTTTCCAATCCTTTGTGATGGAGAAATATGATACAAATTTTCTTGACAAGGAAAAAGAAAACCCACTCCATGAAATCCAGAAGTATAAGAGACGAAGATCCTGGTCCTCCATTGGGAGATCTCAGCGCTGCACCACAGCACCCACTGCAGGAACAGGTATTTAGTATGCAAGTTACTGGCACTCGTAAAGAGTGACAGCCAAAACCCATCCCAGAGTTAGAGAGCTAGCAGGTGCTTCAAGGATCTTGTTTTAGCCCCAGTTTAAAAGAAAAGCCTGAATTGCTCAAAGCGGCAGCAATAATTAACAGCAGACTCAGAACTGAAATCCACACTCCCAAGTGCCAACGCAGTGTTATATTCCCATGACACACTAGAGAAACAGAAATCATGGAATGGTGAAAGAGCCCGCCCACCTGTGCAGGGGATTAGGTCAGTGTCATGGAATCACACAGTCCAGTCTTCCCATCATCTGTCTGAGTCGATGTTACCCTTGGTACCGCAAAGGAACGAGTGTCAAATCAGACCCAAGGAAAAGACGGGTTCAGAACACCAGCAAGACTCTGCATATCCCACATAGATAAAGGTTATAAGCCTGCACATTGTGAATCTTATAGAGATATAAAACATGTATGAAGTATGTGTGTGTGAAGAGAGATGGAGAGAGAGACATTTTCCCCTGGTTCATAAATTAACTCATGAGAGTCTTAATAAACAGAATGCAGGCATTTGTGCATCCTTTAAAGGATTACTCAGTTGAGTCAGGTTGAAAGAGAGCCATTAACTGTCCAGTTCCTGTAAGGTTGGACGTCCTGGGGATACCTGCCACATTGAGTTACAAAATATAACAAAAAATAACAAAATATAAAATATATATATATATATATATATATATATATAAAATACAAAAATAACAAAATATCTCAGCCCTTAATTCTGTGTTTCTCTGTTAAATTTTTTCCTCAACTAAAGAAAATTAAGAATCTTCATGAAAAGCTAGTACAAGCAGGTGTGGTTGTATATATGCAATCCTAGCACCAGGAAACTAAGGTAGAAAGCCACAAGTCTGAAGCTAGTCTGTGCTACACAGAGAGTTTGAAGTCAGTCAGGGCTAAAAAGAGTTTGAAGTTAGTCTGGACTCTATACTGAGTCATTGTCTCAAAACAAACCCCCAAAAAACAGAAAGTGGGGGCTGAGAAATGGCTCATTGGGTAAAGACCCTTGCTGTCTGAGAACCCACCTAGTGGAGGAAGAATCTACTCCTACAAACTGTCCTCTCAACTCCACATGTTCTCTTTGGCACATACAACCGTGTACATGTGTGTAAACATACACTAAATGAATGTAAGAATGAGAAGAAATGAAAAACTAATTTAGTTTACATCTTTCAACTATTAACTTGAAAATGTTATTAATGTAAGCCGTAGAATTAAGTCATTTGTTAAAAAAACTAGAGGAATTTTTCCTTATATTCAAAGAAAATCTATATTTTGCTAAGCATTGCACTCAGCTTACCTTTTTATCTACTATATCCAGTTTGCTTATCAGAGAATCTGAAATAAGAATGAACTGGCTAAATTGTGCAACACTGTTGTCTTAAAGTTTTACAAATCTACTTTTCAGACCTTTACAGACTCTGTGTAATCTAAATCACTGGTGTTTTATGGTCATACGACATCAGTATTTTTATAACCTTGAACCCAGCTTGTAATTTCAAATATGTACTCAAGAGACTCCTCAACTGTCCATTTGGTTAAATGTATTGCTCAGAACTCTTTAAAAAGTCCACACAGGACCAGCCTACTCCGCAAGGTTACTTGAGTTAAAACTCTGCAGTGTGAGAACAGGGTCCTCCTGGAGGCCCCGCTGCAGCTGTGGCAGCCTCTCCTTCCCAGTACGGGATGTGTGTTCCCAGGGCTCCAGTGGGCTGTTCTGAAGGCAGAATTCACAAAGGAACATTTCAAAGACGTGACTCACACATACTTTAATCCTTACATAAATTAAAATCTTAGTAAGAAATACATATGTTTCTGTTTAAAATATTTAAATAGAAACATATACACAGAGAAAACATTTATATTTATGAATTATTTAACTTTGCTAATTACTCAATGTTATAGTCATCAAAGTATACCCGTTATAATTCAGAGTCAAAGTAATTTACCTTTCCTGGTGTTTTTAAAATGCATTTCACTTTCTCGATTACACTGGAAACATCCCCTGAATCATCCAGCTTCCTCCTGACGTCTTCTTCCAGCTCTTCCCACTGAAAAGCACCTGTGAGGAATCACAAATGTCCTGTGTGAGTAGGAGCTATGAAAAGCTGAGTCTCCTTCTGGATTATGAATGCTTCTTTAGTATTTTAATTTTTGTGGAGCAAACATATCTCTTTACGACTGAAGTATGTGTTTGACACACAAGTCAGTTTGGCTTCCTCTAACCCAGTGGTTCTCAACTTGTGGGTCATGACCCCTTTGGGATCAATGTACCCCTTTTACAGGGGTTGCCTAAGACCATCAGAAACACAGATATTTACATATTTATGTAATTATCATATTTATGATTCATAACAGTAGTAAAATTACAGTTACAAAGTAGCAATGAAAATAAAATTTTATGGCTGGGGGTCACCATGACATGATGAGTTGTACTAAAGGAATTGGGAAGGTTAAGAACCACTGCTCTGACCAGGATTCATCCCTGACAGCCGCCATTTCTACAGCAGGTGTTCAGCTAGCAGCACTGGCCAGGATGAGTTTCTGTGAAAAGTGATCTGCTCCCAGGAAGAAGGTCAGTATGGCCTTTCCCGGCCTCCACTGGTCTGGAGACCACCCTGCAGATGTGTGTTCAGAAGGCCGTGTGCACTCTCAGGTTCAGGTGGGATGCCTGCCCTGTGACTCTCCAAAACCAACCCGAGAAAGGCAGTGAGGCTGTTTTCTGACACACTACGCATCCAGCCACTGCAGGAACAGGCCTTTTCCTGAGCTGTGTCTCCATCCTGGCCAACTTCAAAGCTACTCTTCGTGGACTCCTTTGCTCTTGCCTACCACGTTCCTCTAATTCTATTTTATGCTGAGCAAAAGATGATCTTTA
The DNA here is from genome assembly GCF_049852395.1 of Peromyscus maniculatus bairdii. Lineage (NCBI taxonomy): Eukaryota > Metazoa > Chordata > Mammalia > Rodentia > Cricetidae > Peromyscus > Peromyscus maniculatus. The sequence continues at coordinate 55,932,922 of NC_134866.1, forward strand.
CCCAAAATGCTCTTCTCACGTAGCCTAAGTACTCTCCTACCCAACCTCCCTGCTCCCTGATGACCTTTCTTCCTTGGGATCCATCCTATTATTCAAGCTAAATTTTCAGAAGTATGATTTCTGCTCATGATGTCCCAAGCAGTCTTCGTCACGGTTCTATTGCTGTGATGATCAGGCAAGACTTACAAAAGGAGACGTGACCTTAGGGCGCTGCCTACAGCGTCAGAGCGTTGGGAACACGGTGCTGGAGAAGTAGCTGACAGCTGCATCCTGATCTGCAGTCAGGCAGGCAAAGAAAGAGAGCCTGGGGCTGGTGTGGACTTCTGAACCCTCAAATCCCACCCCAGTGACATTTCCTCAACAAGGCCACACCTCTTAACCCTTCTAATCCTTTCAAATGGTTCCACTCCCCGGCGACTAAGCATTCAAATGTATGAGCCTATGGGGGCCATTCTAATTCACACCATCACACAAGGGATTACCTTCATCCATTTGTGACTTACAGGAGGTCAAACTCCTAAAAATACAATTAAAGCAATATGCCATGGAGAGGCACAGGACGGAGGCCCACGTTCCAGCTCTATCTCTGCTGTTAACGACTGGTGTGGAAGTCATTCAAGGAAGTCATTCCAGCTCTCTGGAGGGGTGAACAGGACCTTTTGCTGTCTGCTCCTAAGCTCCCTGTCCTGGTGGATCCCTGCCTGTGTCCATCTCTCTGCAGATGCCCTCGTGATTGAGACTGAGGACTGAGCAGGGCATACAGTTCACACTTTAAGCCAATGAGATGAGGCCAATGGGCACCAAACCTGACCAGAAGGGCCTGAAACCCAGAAGCTCAGGGCTCTTGGCACTTGCCTTTTAATTTTTTCTAAAAGAGTGGTTTGTTTTTATGTGTATGAATATTTGAGTGCACGTATGTAAGTGTACCACATGTGTGCAGTGCTTGAAGAGGGTGTCAGATCCCCTGGAACTATACTTAGTCAGACGTTAGCCCTCATGTGGATCCTGGGAATGGAACCTAGCTTCTCTGCAAATGTTTTAACCACCGAGCCAGGCACTTCCTTTTTGCTATAACACTCAGCATTCCTGAGCATTCTCACTTCTTCCTCTTACCTTCCCACTCCAGCTTCAGCAGCATTTGCCATTTCCATCCTATTAACACTCACAGCATGGCCAAGTCTGAGCTAACGACATGGTATCACAGACGGTGGGATTGGGAATTCTAAACACAGTAGCCTTGCTCACACAGGTGCTGGCCTGAGTCCAGCTCACCACTGCCCCCTTGTATCCGTGACACTCTTCTCTTCCGACATCCCTGTTAGGTGACTTTCCTTTTCACACTCTAGAAGAACGAGTCTCTGAGAACTGTCTCCCTTCTCTCCCTTTTTATATTAGTGATTTTTAACTGGGCACACATATTCTTTTCACAATCAGACAAATTCTTTGGATCATCTTTCCAGAAAACCTCCCGTTCACACATAGACAAAAGGTCCGTATAAAAATGTCAGGATCCTGCATTAAAAAGTGATTTTGTAATGCCTATGCCATGGTCATTGTTACTATAGGGAGAAGATGCCAAAAGCCTTTCCCTGTGTTTGGAAGGTCCATTCCTTCCTGTCCTTGCTAAATCCTGGTGCTTTTGAACACATCTTCCTTCTCACAGCCTCTTAGTCTCCTGGCTGCTGACACCAGGCTCACTAAGTATCCTCTGCTGGTACTGGGCAATGTCCTCTGGGACTCTTAGACAGGGATGTTTGTGGACACTACAGGGCCAGAGACTGGACAGCAAGACCCCACACAAAGTACAGCTGCAGACGATGCCTACTCAGAGCATCATGGAACAGCTTTTCCTCTGCTTAGTAATTGGCTCAGGCATGGGTGATCTGGTGTACCAGTTCTTGACACCAACACCTCAGAGGACTATAGGCTAGCTGCATGTCCACCTGCTAATGGTCTGGAATGATTACAGTGACAAGAAATTTACCATTGAATTTGTAGCTAACTTTTCTGCCACCTTTCTAATCTCTAAGCAATAAGCCTCATACATTTAAAAAAAATGCCAGGAGTGGGAACCAAGGGAGCTCAGGTTGATTCTCTATCCTAGCTGTGCATTATACTGATCTGAAGAAAGATAGTTTGTAAAATACATCAGAGGAAACCTCATCCTAATTAAATTAGATTTTCTGGAGCTAGGGTTCCAGACACTGATACATTTTAAAACCTCCCAGGACCTCTAATATACTCTGAGTGCTGCTGTTGACCATGTTCTCACTTTAAAAATCCCAGACATTATCAACACCCAGTTAGCGGCACACAGCCTAGAGTAGGAATATTTTTGTTTGTCTACACTCATCCACACTGAAGGAGAACACAGTTACATTATCGGTATTAACCTTTAATATTGTTGAGTAAAACTTACTTCCAGTTAATACAAGTAAAGTTATATTAACCAAAGAACAGCGACATAATCCATTCATAGGACTATGTGCAAGGGAGCAGACATCAAATAATCTAAACAAACAGGCAAACTGAGGGGCCACCTGGCTGTTGGCAAACAGACTCACCAAGAGCCGGTAACCAGAGGGAGAGCAGGACAGATTCCTAACGGCACACTAACGAGCAGGCTGTTCCCAGACCTAGAAATACTAATCGCATTATCTTTGACACCCTAACTGCCAATAAAATAGTAATCCTTAGGCTATGGCTTCTTTTCTGTGGTGAAATGTTTGACATGAGATCCACCCCTGAGCAATGCTTCCAGTACATGGCACTGTCAACAATAGGCACAGTGTCCTGCGGCAAGAACTTAGCAGCTACTCATCTTGCTCCGTTCCCTGGGGGTTGCTGGGATAATTTCTCAGGCCCCTCAGTCATTCACTTAGTCTGTTGAAGATCACAGCGCATTCAGGTATCCTATGCTGTTTTCTGTTTTACAGAAAAGAGCACGTTGCAGAATAATTCCAAGCATTGGAGAGAATACCATGCAAACCGAACCTGAAGGCTTGTCCACATGTTGATCGACTCTGCATTTTAGTAAGTAATGTGGAATTTTGGGTCATGACAGGTCCAGCTCAAAGTTACATTCTTGAGTCCCTCACAAATACTTCAACTTCTAACCATCTGAGATCACGTGACTCAGGAATTTACAAGCCTTAAACTACCAAGTATTTTAAGAATGTTACAAGTGTATGATGTTTCAGGATAACTCCCTGAACACAGAAACTGCAGATCTCATCTGCTGTTAGCCCTCATCCTAAGGCATCGCTTGTTAAATGCTAACACATCATATGATGCTCCTCTTATGCAAAGGAAGGTTAACACACACCTGGGCTGTCTCTAATTATTCAAAACTTTTTAAGAGGAAAACAAACTGAAGGCTTATATATGAGTATAAAAGGCTAACCGGACTATGAAATAGGTGCCTTCTAAACACCAAACCAAAACATTCACATAACCCGATTCCCAGAGGCAAAAGACAAGCCTGGTGTTATCTAAAAAGTACCTTTTGTAGTCTGGTTGACTGTTTTTTTAAGGGGCAGAAGATAGGTTTATTGTAGCTTTTCAGCCCCTGTTTGCTCAGGACAAATATTCCTGAGCAAGCTGTGCCATGCAGTTCTGTCTTTGCCTGAGCAGCCCCATGGACATAGACAAGCTACGGCTGCTGTCCTCCATGGTTCCCTGATACACCCTGTGACCCGTGGACTGTGACGAAATCACTGCACAATGGGCCTGGAAACCGTGTTCTATTCAGAGGTTTGAAAATGTTCCAAGGAAACATTTTAACTCCTTATTGAAGACTCTATGAAAAACGTAGACAAGAGTTCTTGTTTTATATGGTAAAAAATTAATATTTTTAAGGCCCTAATCTATCAGCAAATGAGATTCTAGTAGAGAAAACAAACACCACTGATATTCAGGTTATTTTGTTTGGACAATGGGGTCTCTGTGTGTTTGTTTGTTTGTTTTCTTATAGCAAATATGCATTATAAAAACTGTGCAGTGATGGCTTTAATATCTTTTAAGACAGAACTTACGCTTTCTTTTGCTCAATTCAGATCTATCATTTGTACATAACTAAAGAATGATTAATAAGAACCTGCAGGGCCAGTTATTCTTCTGTCTCAACCACATCAGGCACTTTCTACCCTAGGCCAAGGTCAACCCTACCCCATCTCCTGCCTGCCTGAGACACAGGAGACCAGAGCAGAGGTGCAGAAGTACAGAAATGCAGATGTGCAGAAGTGCAAAAGTGCAGAAGTACAGTACAGAAGTACAGAGGTGCAGAAGTGCAGAAGTACAGATTGCAGAAGTGCAGATGTGCAAAAGTACAGACTACAGAAGTGCAGATGTGCAGAAGTACAGATTGCAGAAGGGCAGAAGTGCAGATGTGCAGAAGTGCAATACAGAAATGTAGAAGTGCAGATTGCAGAAGTACAGATGTGCAGAAGTACAGAAGCTCTGGGCTGGCTGAGGAGCTCTCTTTCCCTACGTATTCCATAGCCTCCGTTATGCCTGGGACTCCATTTCCTTGCTCCCTAAATTTCTACTCATCTGCTAAGATCCACTCTCCCTTTTTGGGTAGCTATATGACAGGACACAAAGAACTGAGCTCCAATCTGATAGCTCTGGATCAGACAGCCTTGAAGCTTAGCTCAGTTTTACTTTGTGCCCTAAGGTGACAATGGGTTCCCCAGCCCAGTCTCTCAACTGAAATCCAAGTCCTATTTCACTGGTTGTGGCTGAAACCCAGCTGCCTCAGGAGCACCAAACAGACTCAGCGTCTGCTGGAAATATAGCTCACATTGTACCCCACCCCAGTCACACCATCAGAATCTGCACACTCTAGACGATGAAAGGTCACAATGTCAGCTCCCTGATGAAGCTTCCTCACTGAATTCTTGTCTTGCCCAGTCTACTTCAAGTTCCACCCCCACCCCTACCACACGCGAGCCTGAACGGCAGAAATGGTTCCCACAGGCCCTGCTGGCCTCATCACCTCCTGTGTGTTCCAAGTCCAAGGAAAGTACCCATGGTCCCCAGAAAACAACACATAAGGATTACATGTTCACCAGAGCATCTGTGCAGGTGAATAAAACCTCTTTCTAATAGTATCTGGGAGGACGCAGGGTGCTGTCACGGGTAACTGGCAGGGAATGGGTGAAGGTACATGGGGAGGCTTTTGTCTTCTCTTCCCTTTTCATCCATGGCCTGCATTTCTTCCCATCTCTACTGAATTGACTTTACAATGTAAAAAACAACCCTCCCTACGAGAAAGCCAGTTCAGTCTCTGGTATTGAACCTGCTTTACAGCTACCATATTAAAGAAGGCATAAATGCCTTCCAGGAGTAAATGGATTTAATCGGAAGGCTACTGAATAATTCATAGAATTTCAACAGTAAACTCATTGGAAAGTTAAACTCCTCTGTCACTTTTCCTTAGACATGTCATTACAACCATTTTTCTTACCATGTAAACATTTTAGTTTTTTAGAGTTAGTATTAAATTCTGAGCTGTAAGATCCTAAGTTTAAATATTAAAATTTGTAGAACTAAAAGAAGTCATAGAACTAATAGAACTAAAAGAAGTCTTTAACTTGATGCTACTTGATGACTCTGGCTACTTGAACCTGATCTACAAGGCCACTGAAATGTATGGTAAGCCTCGAAAGCTAAAGCAGTGTGCCCTATGGGTACTTACTCATGAATTTTCCAAGTCACTATTCACCAAGCCACCAACCACATTATTCTCACATTTCCAACAAAAATCAACTACAGCTGTTCTTTTAAAAAACATAATTAAAATTTAATATTATGTAATATAACCATAACTCAAATAAAAAAACCTTGTTTGTTAGGGCTGACTTATTTCCCAGTGTATACTATACCAGTTTTAGTTCATTAATCCACTGATGATATTTGGATCACATTCACCATTTTAACCATGGTGTATGATGCTTTGATGAGCATGGTTGGACAACTCCTCTTTGATACCTTGCTTGACCTCAAGTGTACACCCAGAAATGAACTGCTACATTATGTGGTAATTCTGTTTTTAATTTTCTAACAACTGCTTTACTCTTCCCAAAGCACTAAACAATGACATAAATGACAACCTGGATGAACCCACAGACATCACGCTCTATGGAATCTCAACTATGCTATGTGCGTCATCTGAGGCACACAGAGCAGTCAAAATCACAGTGGTGGAAAGTGGAGAAGTTACTATTTAATGGGAATAGACTTTCAATTTTCAAAGTAAAGAATTACAGAGATAAATGGAAATGATAATTGCACTCTATAAATGCATCTAGTATCATTGGATTATATACTTAAAAATGGCTAAAATACCAAATTGTATGCTATGTGATTTTGCCATTTTTTTCCTTAAGGCAAATAAGTTTGTCAGGAAGACAAAAAACTTCAACTAATTTCTACATATAAAGTAAACACTACATTTCATGTGTAAGCGTCACCTCAGATGGCAGGGGTACAATAAATGTAAAATTAACCGGGACTCTCACACTTCTAGGGGGCTTAACAGAGTAGAAGGGCCCAGGAGCGCCTGACAAGGTACCTGAATAAATGAAGCGCAGAATGTCCGATAAACAGGAGCGGAATTGGGCGTCCTTAACAATGACGCGCAGCGGCGGGTTGCTGGCAGATTCCTGGCTAGCACCTGGAAACACAGCATCTCTGTTTATGGCAAAGAGATCCTGGGTGGTTCGGACAATACTGGAGTCCTGAATGTCGGTAGGGCTCTTCACATTGAAAAGCAGCATGAACACATGGCTGACAGCGCAGAGGACAATCTTGTGAGCCTCTACGACGCCCGTCACTTCCGGGTGGTAAAACACCACGTCCACACACTGGCAGCAGAGCAGCAAGTTGTTCAAGTCGGAGTGGTAGTGCGATGCTTCAGCTTTCAAGACAGGCATCTTTTCTGTTTCCGAGGGAAAATTAAAATAATAACCTTTTTTTATGTCTATAGGCCCAATAACTAAAAAAAAAAAGTATTTTTAAAAAATAAGATGGAATCCTACAAAGTACCAATACTTGCCCATTTTTAAATCTACAAATCACTGATTTTGTACAGCATAACCTAAGAGTATATGAACTAGTTCATCGGGGATTAGCGAAGCACATTTTACAGAATACACATGAATACGATATTTCTATTTTGTAATGAAAGTGAAAACCTAATGATATGAGCAATAAAATAACATTTCTCATTATTTGTGCATCTCAAAACAAAACACAGGACTAAGTATGGGGTTGAGAGTCACCATTCTTCTACTTGATTAAAAAATCTCCTCTCACGTCTGCAGTCCTGGATGGGGAGTGGAGGTCAACCTCTTCATGTCAGTGAATTTCCATGTCTTCATAAATTGCAATGACTCCAACTATTCTACTGTCCGAAATCCTAACAATTTTATTTTGATCCTAGTCTTTTTTTCCTTCTAGTAAAATAATCTACTTCATCAAACAGCAAGTAGTTCTTTCCTCTCAACATATCTCAGCCGGGGTGCTGAGTACAATCCATGGGTTCCTACAGAGAACATACTCTTAGATTCACCATGACTAGTTTGAAGTCCTATTGAAGAGAGAGCCCAGAATCATCAAGCCCAGAATATCCTCAAGTCATGTCCTCCCCATAGAACCTAACTGTAAGACGTCTGGCCTCTCACTTGCTGGCAAACCTGAGCAGAGGAACATAAGGGAAGGGTAGCCAAAGAATGGCATGCCATCATCCAAGCAAGTGAAATTAGTTCCTTCAGCAACAGAAATCCTTTATTCTAAACGAAGTTCGGAAGCTGGGTCTGTGGCGCTGATAAGCATCTTCCAGGGCCAGCTCCCTGCACTGCCCCAAGGCCATCCTTCCTCCTGTGGTTGGGGTACCTTCGCAGAACCTCAAATGCTAACAGTCTGAAAGCCATGTGCTCTCAGAGCCCAGTACTAATTCTTAGAATCAGTCAGCCCCAGAGACACCTGGGAGTCACACTGGATCCTGGGTTTTACTTAGTGCTCGGCCCACAGTCCTCTAAACTGAAAGACACGTGAAGCAGCCTTGTGAGCACACAGGCTGAATCTGCTGCCCAGACACTGCTGGGACCCTGTACATCATTTACCCAGACCTCCAAATGAAGAGCCACTGGGGAAGTTTCTATCGATATCAAATAGTGTGGATGTTTCGTTCCTCTGAGGAATGAGAATGTTCTTTCCTTTGGATCAGTGAGAACAATTAGTTGCTACACTATTTGTTCTTCTTCAGCCCTGGAAGTATTTAAGGCCCCAGAATTTACCACATAACAGACCTATCTGAACTTTCAAAAACTGGAAATGATTCCCCAATTCTAATTTGTATTTCCTTGTATTTCCTTGGTTTATATTCATTCAACAAATAGTTCTCCAGTGCCTACTTCGAAGTTTTTTTTTCCTTTTGACAAATAGGAATATCTCACATTTATGGAATATAAACAGATTATTCAATACATACATACATACAATGTGTATCTCATTATTTCTTTGTATTTGGGGCTTTCAAATCCATCTTTTCCATTTCTTCATAAAATACAATAACATTATCATAATAAACTATAGTCAGCCGGGCAGTGGTAGTGCACACCTTTAATCCCAGCACTTGGGAGACAGAGGCAGGCAGATCTCAGTAAGTTCGAGGCCAGCCTGGGCTACAAAATGAGTTCCAGGACAGCCAGGACTGTTACACAGGGAAATCCTATCTCAAAAAAAGAAACAAACCAAAGAAAAAAGAAAGAAAAAAGGTGATAGAAAACTGTAATCATTATTCTATGATATCAAGTATTATTTTTAGAAAAAATATTAAAGACAAACTGATCCAATAGATAAGTATTCTACTATTATATTATAAGACCATGTAAAATGTTCTGATAATATGTAATTTTATTTAACTTACTTATTCATTTAATTTTTGGTTTTGTTTGTTTGTTTGTTTGTTTTGTTTTATTGGTTTTTTGAGATAGAGTTTCTCTATGTAGCTCTGGCTGTCCTGGAACTCACTCTGTAGACCAGGTTGGCCTCAAACTCAGAGAGATCCACCTGCCTCTGCCTCCCTGGGTGCTGGGATTAAAGGCTTGTGCCACCACCACCCAGCGCAATTTTATTTTTATAGTTACACTCAGTTGCACAAATGATAATGCACACATACACCCTTTACTTCATCCTTCAGTAAGTAACTCTGTCGTGCTGCTTTATCTCTAGACACGAAGACAAACACAGACACAGACAGAGATACACACACATACACCAGCTGAACCCTTTAAAAGTAGGCATTAGATCACTGTGACTTTGAAATATTTTCACATTATCTCCCCCAAATGAGAGCAGTGACTTATTAATTATAATAGGTAAGAAAATTAGCAATAACCCTACAATCTCATCTTGCTTTCGGTTCATATTAAAATTCCAAGTGCCTTTTAGATATCTATTGAGCAGCATTCCATAGACACATGGCCTTTTGTGGTTATCTCGTCAGTCTTTAATCTCAGTGGTTCCTCTTTCCCGCATGCTAAGAATCCACAGGATCAACCTTACATCAGTATTTCTCACAAGTGTGGTTTAACAACTACCCGCTTCAATGTCAGCCCTTGTGCCAGGTTTGGTGAATCAGAATGTCAGATGGCCCCCCGAGCATGCTTGGACTGAAAGGGATTTCTCTAAGATCTGTGTGGAATGATCTGTAAGAAATGTCTTCTTAATGTCTCCACACCTGGTTGTTCCAGTTGAGGAGGTCGAATTCCATGAAAGGAGTTGGTCATTTTCCTCTTCCTCATTTTCTCACTTGTCTTCTGATTTAAGGCTTGAATCATAAAATATTCCAACTGAAACGTGAATCAAATTAAGATTAAGTCCAACACAATTATATCTGACATGATTATCTGTATTCCAAGTCATATTTGCAAATGGTTTCAATGTCAGTGCCAATACTTGCAAAGATTTGCAAATAATTTTTAACATTAAAATAAATATATTTGGAAGGATTGATTTGTTTTGTCTTAACACAGGTGCCCTCACTTAAGAAAAAAATATTTTTTCGAATAATCAAACAAGCAACAAACATATTGCAACTCTATGGCTCCATCAGCTTCCTCAGTGGGGAACCACTGTAGTTAATACTGTGACATTCAAGGAAGTAACAGGTACAGCCACATCTGTTCCCAGCAAGTACTCTTCAGCAAGGCAGCTGTACTTGTTTCTCTTACTACATTGTCCTTTACTAACAAAAACTCTCCTCAACATGCACTAACCTAGCTCCCAGCCTGTGATGTGCCTCACAAGACCTGGGGTAAAAGCACAAACGGATGTCACTCACACAGGAAACTATTAAAATGTTAATTTAAAAAAACTATGAGGAAAAAAGATATCTATATTCTCATTCTGAGAAACCTATCTCCACACGGGCATGTTCAGCCAGATTTAGCTTAAAATTCTCCAACTCCTCAGAGATACATGCAGCGTGTAGGACAGGTCACCCCTAACTCCTGGACTACATCTTCCTTCCATCTCTGACTCTTCCTTTCCAATTCTAATCCCCATGCTCAAGGAATTTTTGGCACCCAAGAGGATCCCCAAGCTGCAGCTGTTCCCTCACCAATTCCCTTTAAACATTTACCCTTAGCCAGCCTCTCAGGTCTAAGGGTCCCAGCAATGCGGCCCCCATCGGGAGAGCACGCGCAGAATAGAATTTAGATCAGTGGCTGGATAACTGAATCCTGTGTCTGGGAGCCTGGTCATTGCTCTGTCTAACAAAACTTTGTGTGCCAATGGAAAGCTACAGAGAACTCTGAAATGTGACCTAGATCTAATACTCAAGGAACTGAATTTCATTTTGTTTTATTTTGATTAATTTAAATATAAATAGCAACAGCCACATGTAAAAGCACAGGTAGTCTAGAAAGTGTGGTATCTGTTCTAGGTAGTCATGTCCTTTTGGCTCCATTAACTTATGCCCTACGGGAAGGCATACAAGTAGATGGTGGGGCTCTCTCAACTTCACGGGCAGGTAGCCTCCCATTCAGAGCTCTTCATCACTGACTCTGAATCTCAAGATTTTAAATGCCCTTTCACTTCAATATTATCATCTCCAGCTGTATTCTTGATAATGCTATAATCTCTTATCACCAAGATTCCAGTTACAAATTACTACTCAAGAGTCTAGAGAGACCTGAGGAGACAGCTCGACAGGCAGACATAAAGTATTTGCTGATCAAGTGTGAGAACCTCAGTTTGGAAACGCAGAGCCCATGTGTAGCCAGGGGTGGTAACATGAGTGTGTAATCTTAGCACTCCTACAGAGAGCTGGATGTCCCCAAAAGGTCCTGGGCCAGCTGGTGTGGTGTATGCAGTGGTGAGAACAAGAGTCTATCTCAGACAAGGCGCCAAGTAAGGATCACCATGAAAGATTGTCTTCTGACCTCTGGATATGCACATAAGAGCACATACAAGGATATGGACACACATGCATGTGCACACACACACACACCGTGACCACACACACACACACACACACACAAACACCAAGACCATCTTGATCCTATTTCATATTCTTACTGTTAACATAAAGGAAACATCCATGTCTCTCTCCCAACCTTGACCACATCTTCAGTCCTTCTCATGTCCCTCACTGTAACTACAGCATTAGACACTAGGAAGAAAGTGAAACATGGATGAGAAAGAAGAGAAAGAGAGATGAGAAGAATGATCCCAAGTACTTCAGGCTCCACAAACTGGAATAGAGAGCCAGGAGGCTCTTATTCCAACAGAAATGAAACTAAATCCAATCCATGAAACAGTCATCAAATGAAATCACTAAAGAAAGATGATTCCCACCTCCCCACATAAATTACTTAAGTATCTCATGGAAATGTACAGTTCTTGATCAAATTAAAATATTTCAAACCCACTACAATAGAAATACTGGACTTAATTGTAGCTATTTAATAGAAATCAGTATCACTTATATTTGTTTATTATAGTCAAGTCAATGAACTCCAGAGAATAAAATTTCTATAGTCGTCTGTGGCGATTTTAATGTTTCAGCACAAATGTACATTAAGTCCAAAGATCTCATGTTTAAGGTAGAGTTGTCTTTGGTATTGATTTTCCTTGACAGTTATCAGATTTGCCTATTGAGAAGGGTTACTTCTTGGAGAGCTGGATAGTTTAAGAACAATAAACTGTTAAATGATGCAAAAGTACTCTCCAAAGACCTTATAGTTCTGTTACTATGGGGTAGATGTCATATGTTGGGACCTAAAATAACACAAAACACACCACCACTGGAACTGAATCAGCAAAGCCTGGCTCCTGCATATCCAACAAGAAGCAATCTGCACATCCAACAGGAAGCAATCTGCACATCCAACAAGAAGCAATCTGCACATCCAACAAGAAGCAATCTACACACACCATCCTTTGACTAGGAGTGTGATTTTTCCCAATGAAAATAATTATTTCATACAATATATTCTAATCACAGTTCCTTTCTCCCCAAGTCCTCCTGATCCTGTCCACCTCCCTACCCATCCAAATCCACTTCTTCTTTCTTGCTTTAGAAAACAAATAAGCAAGCAAACAAACAAAAAGCACAAAACACACACACACACACAACCCCACATAAAAACACAAAATTGGAAACCATAATATACAAGAAAAGACCAATAAGAGGAAATAAAAACAAAATAGTATGTGACAAAAAATTTGCAAGCACTCCAGGACTTTGCTTTGTGTTGGTCATCTGCCACCAGGCATGGGGCCTTAAGCACGGTTTGTGTATCAGTGAGACTCCCTTGGAGAAAAGTGGTTGTCAATTGGAAATGGCTTCTTGTAGGGACGGGACCTCTTATCCTCTTCCCCCTCTCAGCACCGGGACCCCATCTGGCTTAGACCTGTGCAGGCCCTGAGCATGCCGCCATAGCCCTGTGAATTCATATGTGTAATGTCCTGTTGTGCTCAGAAAGCACTGTCTCCTTGGTGCTGTCCATCCTCTCTGGCTGAAACACTCTTTTACCTTCTTTTGCACATAGTTCCCTGAGCCCTGAAGGGAGGGGCTTGATGACATTTAGAACCCAGTGCATATTCCAATTATAGCAAGACTAGTTGTGATGTCTTGCTGAACCTGCATAAAAGAAAATCACTGTTTTCAACTAATAGAAATAAAAAGAACTTTTAGGACCCACTGGTTCAGTCAGTAAAGTACTTGCTTTGTGAGTACAAGGACCTGATCCATGTGGGGAAAAAAGGTTGGGTATGGTGGGATGTAGTTGTAATTTCAGCACCAGGAAGGCAGAGACATGCAGATCCCCGGGGCTCACTGGCCAGCCAACTTCACCACTGGTGAGCTCTGGGCCAATGAGACCTTATCTCACAAAACAAGGTGGGTAACACTCAAGAATGACCTCTGGTTTCCACACAAAGCACATGTATTTCTCCCTCCCCAGTAATGCTGAGCATGGTGAAGCATGTTTCACAGGCCGGCACTGGAGCAGGAAAGACAGGTGGACCTCTCAGCACACTACCCAGCCTGCATCACTTACTTGACATGTTCTAGGTCAGTGAGAGGCTGTGTCCTTAAAAAAGGTGAACAGTGTCTGAGGACATGAGGTTATCCTTTGGTCTTCACATCCAAGTATGAACATATGCACCCATGCCCACATGCAGGCATAGGTGTGCATATATGTGCATGCACACATACACAGACAGACACTAACAAGATTACTATAAACTCATGAAGGTTTGTATAAGAAAATGTGATTTTGACATACACAAGGGGCAATATAGTACCAATTCTGAAATATTCTAAAAATCATAACAGATGATTAAGAATGTTTCATTTGGATAGAGAATTTTATAATTTTACACTGATTAAGCCTGTGCCACTTAACTCTTAATGTGTTTCTCAAGGTTAAAACAAACCATGCTTATAAAACCAACACTCTAATTGATGCCATAGAAAGTAGCTAAAGTGCCATCCTGACAAATACCCCACATGCTGCAGGGCTCTCCACTTACCACTCCTCCAAAATACTTCCCGATGTAGAAGTCATCCAGGCTGTGGAGCTCCAGATAGGTCGCTCCCAGCTCTTTGGCAAGTTGGATCCCTTCTGTGGTACTAACACAGCTTCCTCGGTCTGAGGTACACAGGGGGCATGTACAAGGTAATTCTTCTGAGGAAAGGAATATAAAAACAGAGAGTTTTAAAATTAAACATAAAAAAACATAGGCAGTGTGATCATTAATGGATAGAATCACTATACACTAGACTCTCAATAAATAGTGTCTGTATTGAAAAAAAAAAAAGTCCTTAAGTGAACAAGCATTGACCACAAGAACAGAGTGTTTTAGAAAAGAGAAGAATTTAGAAGTTGGTGAGAGGCTGTTACCAAGGGAAGCATAGCAATGACACTCATGGGCCAGCGACAGCTGACCCGATGCGGTTACACAACCCCTACATCGTATCACTAGACAGTAGATCAAATGTAGCCATCTGATCATATACACAAACCACGAAAACTGAGGACTGGGTCTTCTTTTGTCATAAATTTTCTGTTAAGTAGATCACCAAGTCTGAATAAATCCTGTACTTTTATTTTAATGGAACCCTATTGACATGGATTTTAAAGTTGCAGACTGCCAGACTGCCAGCACCTCATAAATTTCACATCAAGTACATTCTTGATGCAACCATTTAATTCTAAAACATTCCACTGGGAAGATTTATTTTATTCTATGGTCGGGTGTTTTGCCTGCATGTATGTCTGAGTACCGTGTGGTGTCAGGTACCAGCACAGGTCAGAAGACAACACTGGACCACCTGGAACTGGAGTTACAGACAATTAGGAGCTACCATGTGGGTGCTGGGAAAGGAATCCAGGTCCTCCGGAAGAGCAGCCAGTACTCTACCTGGTAACCCATCTCCCTAGCCCCTAAAACATTCTACTTTAGCAATAAAATTGAATCAAATTAAAATGTAAAGACTAAAAAGTATTTAATAAAAAAGCAAACTTCTTAGGATTCAAGTGTGTTCAATGGACGTGTTTACGACAGGAAAAGTATGGCTTATGGCATCTTTACACTCTTCCTAAGGCCAAAAATATATATTCAGCTCCATATTCACCAGCCAGCTTTGCTTTGTCTCAGGGACATAAACATCAGATATGCCATATGCAAACAGCAGCTAAGTCAAAAGAATGAGGCAGTCTCCAAGCAAGGCATGTTGTTGTCAGTTGGTGTCCCTGGGAAGCACAGTCTCAGCTGGAGAATGGTTCAAGTGGTTCACTGCTTGGTGACAGTCCTAGCTAGTTATGAAACACCAGGACCAAAAACAACCTGGAGAGAAAGTGTTTAATTTGTTCACACTTCTGTAAAGAAGTCAGAGTAGGAACTCAAACAGGGTAGGAACCTGGAGACAGGAGCTGACACAGAGGCCACAGAGAGAAGCTGGTGACTGGCTTGCTCCCCATGGCCTGTTCAGCCTGCTTTCTTATAGAACCCAGGACCACCAGCCCAGGGATGGCACCATCCACAATGGGCTGGGCCCTCACCCAACAACCATTAATTAAGAAAATGCCCTACAGGCTTGCCTACAGCCTGATCTTAGAGAGGAATTTTCTTATAGTGGTTCCCTCCTCTTGTATGATTGTATCATGTGTCAAGTTGACAAAACTAGCCAGCTCAGAGACCCTGGGAACAGCTCTTCTCAGGAGTGAGGGAAATGGGTATGAGTATCTGACTTTGACAACAGTGCAGTGGCACCTGAGATCTTACCTAATCCTACAGGCTCTCTGGAGGTTAGCCTTTCAGAGTTTTCCCACTTGAAGAAATGTAGCGGAGCCTCTGTGTCCTGCCCCCACCCAGTAATCAGATGAGGTTTGCACTCATGGAGAGGACATTACCTGCAGAGCAGCACATCTGGGAGACACTGTGTGTAGAGGCCTCAGCCAACAAGCTCACAACCGAAGAAGTGAGTGGAAGAGCCAAGGAAAAGCATTTGAGCAATTCCCTTGGGCAGCACAAACATGTTACCCAGTGACTGTACACAGATGGAGCACGTGTGTGTTATGTATGGGATGTATGCCGCAGTGCATGAGTGAAAATCAAAAGATAATTTTCTGGAATCAGTTCTCTCCTTCCACCACGTGGGTTACAGGGATCGAACCAGCTCCTCAGTCTTGGCAGCAAACACCTTTACCAATGATACTGAGCTGTATCATTTTAAAGTTCAGAAAGCAAAGCGCCTTTAGTCCCTGCACTCAGGAGGCTGAGGCAAAGGGATCTCTGTGAGTTTGAGGCAAAGCTAGTCTACACAGTGGGTTCCAGGACAGCTACATATGGAGACCCTGTCTCAAAAAAAATTAAAAATTAATAAATAAAAATAAAGTTCATAAACCATGTACTTTTATCTTCATTTTACAGAAAAGGAAATTGCAACTTTAAATCTGTCAGGTGTCTTAGCCTTGGGAAGCAGAGACAGAAAACAGACAAACCTGTCCCTGGCTTGACCAGACACATAAAAGTGGCATATCCAAAACAGAATAACAAAATCTGAATAGAGATTACCAGTTTCCAAAATACAGCAATTAGAAACATTATTAATACCAGCTTCCTTAATTACACTATACATTCTAATCTTAGCATGCTTTTTCTGAGACTTTTTCAGTTTGTAGCAAGCTGTTTATGTAGCATTTAGACTGTCTTGAAAGAGAACAATGGGCATTTCTCATTCTGTACAAGGCCTTTGTAAACAGCACCTTAATTTTTTCTGAAGACAGAAGCCTTCTTATGTCTACAAAAGTCTCCCTATGTGGCTAGAGGGGGTGGACAGGCAGAGTACATTATGTGACTTTACTTCTGGATAAAGTTAAATGAAGTCATCAGTGTTTCAAGAGGAAAATGAACCTGATGTTCAAGAATGGCTAACAATCCAACTTTGAGAAAAAAGTAATTTTTATGTGAAGCCAGTGGAGTGCAGTCTTCATCGTGTGCCTGTTCTGCGTCACTGGAGACGCTTTCTTCTACGCACTCGGCAGAGAGGAAAACTGTCACCTGTACAGCTGCCAGTTGGTTAGTTACATGCTTTGTGGATTCCAAAGGATTTCTTCAAACCTGCTTTAGAGAAAAATTTTCCTAACTGGGATACTCTGAGATTCTCTTCTAAACCATCTGGCACTTCCCCATACCAATCAGCTGTAGTTAACATAAAATTCTATGCAAAGGTCTGTCTGGAATTGCTTATAGGAGATTCAATAAAATATTTCTGGATTAAATATATTCAGATTAAGCATATAACAACCAGAGGATCCAAAAGAACATTTATTTGTTGTTTATTTTGAGATGGGGGCAAGTAGCTCTGGCTGTCCTGCAACACACTATGTAGACCAGGCTAGCCCTGAACTCACAGAGATCTGCTTGCCTCATGGCTACAATGGCTCTGGGAATCAGAGTTGGTACTGTCTTTACTACCCCACAACAGACACACACACACACACACACACACACACACACACACACACACACACACACACAACTATTAAGATATTGTCAGGAAGTGTCTATTTATTCTTGTAAACAAACAATGTAATCTTGCATTCAAATAAATGGCATTTCTTTTAAAGTAGTGGTATTGAGGGTAGGGCACTCTTTAAAATGTTGCCATTGCTCGAAAGTTCTAGAAATTCTTTTGAAAAATCCTAACCCAGCAACATATGAATTTCAGAGCTTTAAAGATAACTTGGGTTAGGGGAAAGGGAAGAAAGAAAAAAGATAACTTGAAAGGCAGATGCTCATCTCCTGTAATTTAGAATTATGAATGTACCCTAGGGCTATTGTGCAGATTTCTCCTTCAAAGGTATTTTCACCGTGTACTAAATCCCAAAGATTTATGCTGGGGTGTGGCTTGGTGGTTAAGAGTGCAGGCTTATCAAAAGGTACTGCATAAAACAGGGTATGTAGCACACACCTGTAACCCCAGTACTGATGAGATGGAGGCAGGAAGATTATAAATTCAATGTCAATCTTGTTTATATAATGAGTTCAAGATCAGTGTGGGTTACAAGAGGCACTGTCTCAAAAAAAAAAAAAAAGCCAAAAATGTATTCAGAGCCAAATATGATATCAACATTGCCAAGTTTGTTTAAAAAAAAAAAATGTGTAATAGGGTCAAACAAGGTTGTAATCCCAGCCTTTCAGAAGCTGAAATATGAGGATAGCAAATTCAAGATAAGCCTAAGCTACATAGCAAGTTCTATCTCAAACAAACTAATGCATGTATACAAACACACACACACACACACACACACACACACACACACACACACACACACAAGACCATCTCAAACAAATAAATGCATGTACACACGTACACACCAAAAGAGACAAAACTGCTTTGTTGAGTAAGTTCTAACAAGATCTCCAAGAGAATTAGCAAAATTACCCAGCTCAGTGAAATGTGTTGTGGGGGATGAAGTGGAGAGAGCAATAAGGCCCTTGAGTTAACAGCCAGATTTAGTTCTATAATTAATATGTAATCACATGTTTAGTCAATTCATTTCGTGATTTTAATGAAATGATTTTCATTTGGATTATTTACGTAACAATTCATTCATTGAAAAATGTTTATTAGTACCCACTACCAACAGGGATAGAAAGATAGAAAGCTGAAGGACTCCATGACCAACTGACCAAGGTGGATGTGACTGCAAACATCTGCAACACAGTGCATACTAAAATGAAGATACACCGAGTTACCACAGGGATGGAGGAGGGACATGAACCCGGTGTGTGGGGGAGCAATGGTTGAAGGAGGATTGTCTAAGTAGTTAGAGTAGCGACTGTGCAAAGGCACTGTGATCGGAGGAGACAGCAACTGCAGGGGTGTGAGCCAGATCAGAAAACACATTTCCACTTCTAAAAAGAGATTTCTTTTTCTAACTTTTATTTATGTGCACAAGTGTGTGTGTGTGTGTGATGCATGTGAGTACCCATGGAACCTGGGAGAGGAGGCTGGAGCCCCTAGAGTTCCAAGTAGTTGTTTTGAGAACCAAACTCGGGACTTCTGAAGGAACAGTGGGTGTTCTTCACCACTGAGCCATCTCTCCAGCCCCATATTCTCCCCTTTAAACTCTTAAGATGGCAAGCTAAGCCCACGTTGCCATCTCCTCTACCTGCCAAACCATACAAGTGACTAAATAAAAGAGAGGCTGTCCAAGAAGAGAAAGGATGAAGGAGGAAGGGAGGGGAAGGTGAGGGGAAGGACTGAGTACAGCGCTGCATTACATTCAAGTGGGATGACATCAGGCCAACGTTAGGAGTGCCTGGCAGAACGAAGGAGGCAGCGTGGGACCACAGCTGAATGTCCAGCCAGAGCACAGGTGGTTTTCACACGCTGTGTAACATCCTGAGCGTTCACAGCTCCGATGTAGGAAGCAGGAAACAGCAGGACCAAAGGCGACCATCTGGCAGCTGGCCAAAGCATGCTGATGGAAGGAAGCAGCTAGACCCACTGACCCTGTGAGCCTCCCACTTCCACCCCAGCTGCAGACAGCAGCTGGGCAGAGCAAGAGGAAGGACTCAATCCACAGCCTGGAAAATGAAGTGCAAAAGTAAACAAAGCATTTCCTACCATCTGAGAAACAGCTGTATCCTGAAGCAAATCCTCACCTACAGACTCACAATGCCTAAACAAAACCAATAACATTTAACCAATGAGAATAAGTATAATTAACTAAGTATTTTTAAGTAAATGTACATCTTTAAGACAGGAACAAGAAATTGTGAATGAACCATTTAGAAATTTTAGATCAAAAAGATGTTGAAATTAAAATATTAGTCAAGAAAGTAAAGTGGCAGAGAAACTTTTATACAAGCCAGAAAAAAGAGGCCAAGACCAAAGCAACATAAGGGGATGCTGTACTCGAAATTCTTGGGAGGCTGAGGCAGGAAAACCACAAGTTCAAGTCAGCCTGGACTGCAGTGTGAGATGCTACCAAAAAGAAGAGGCGGTGAGAGAGAGGGAGAAAAGATTCAGAGGCAGAAAATAAGAAAGCTAAGATCATCAGGAGAGATCCAGAATTACCAACATCAGCCCACAGAAGGCCTGTAAAGAGGACAGAAATGGTGGGGTGCTGGCCACTGAAGCCAGAAGTAAGTGACCTTCAGAGACCAAGGAAGCACGAGGTTCTTCAAGGACTCCAGAGTGACTGTTACAGAAAATGGGACTTGTGCCCACCGTGTTCAAGAAATAGTCAGAAGTCAGATCATGAAGTTTTTCAGATCAGGAGTTCACAATACAAAGTTACTAACGTGACAACAAATGATGGATGAGAAGAAAAGCACTAATGGGAACCTCTGGTTTAAGACAGATGTCATGGCTGGCTCCACCTGCAGTGGTGTGGACCCAGAACCCAAGTGGTCATGTCTGAACATCATCCCCACCAAAAGGCACCTGAACTGCTAGAGCAATGTGTAAGCTTTGGATGTCTTCCAGCAAGCAAGGTGAAGCGCTGGAAGCTGACTGGAGCTGGCCTGAAAAGACACCTTCTTAGATATGGATCATATATTACACTGAGGAATAGATCAGAAAATGCTGAACTTTAAAAATAAGTCCTTATATATCATAAGAGTTGGAGAGGCAGAGAAAAGTGGAAGCTGCTTACAGAGGAAAACCAACAGAGGAGAGGGCACACAGCCCACACTCCTGCCAGCATGTGCACGGCCACAGGAGGGATTACACACAATACCGGGCCAGATTCTTGTCAGATGTCCATGGCACCAAGACAAAAAGACACTGGGGATCAATTGTTGTTTAAAGACTAGAGAGACAGGAAAACTAAACATAGTGCAGTATTTACGTATTGAATTGGAAAAAAAAACTGTAAATCACATTATTGGAATAACCAACAGAATGTAAATGTGAATATTTTAAATAATAGTATAATAGATAATAATATGTCACATTTTTTTGAGGAATGGCCATACTGTGGGCAAGAAGTGAATAATAGCATTGTTCTTATGATGAATATTGAGCAATCAGAAGTGAAAAAAAATCCCATGTTACAATGTAGTCTCAAATGATTTAGAAGAGAAAATGTGTGTGTGTGTGTGTGTGTGTGTTATAAATTCCACAATTCAGTGTTTTATTTTTGCCAATTTTCTTAGGTTAGAAATTTGGAAAAACAAAAGTGAAGAATGAGGTTCCTGAAGAATTCAAAGCCCCAGCTGTGCTGATCTGACTTGTATTCTGGCATGACTACTCTGAGTTTATTGAGGAAAACCAAAAATAGGAGGCCAGAGGCCAGTCCACTCTGAAGCTTAAGCTTCAAGGTTTTCTGTAGTTTCTTTGCAAATCCCTGGGAGAAAACGCAACAATGTGTTTTCCCACACAGCTACAGGCTGCTGTAAAATTAGCAAAGTAAAATATGCATTTGATTAAGATCACTGTCTCTGCCAGGCCGTGGAGGTGGCAGTGGCCAGGGCAGTGCACGCCCTTAGTCCCAGCACTCAGAAGGCAGAGGCTGGCCTGGTCTACAGAGAGAGTTCCAGGACAGCCAGGGCTACACAGAGGAACCCTGTCTTGAACTCCACCTCCCACCCCCCCCCCAAAAAAAACCCCAAAACTGTCGCTCTCCACTCTCAAGTTTTTACTGAATGAGGCCACTCGGAAGAAGCCAGGAGCTACCTGTGTTTTCTGAATGCTACTAAGTGAATTAACTTTGGGTTCAGAAAGCCGTCACTCGTGGTCTGCGGCACCTCTTGGAACAGGAAAGTGTGTAGTGACGGTCCTGGCACCAGAGTGACTTTCAGAAACTCTGGCCACACAGTGCAGACATAAGAATTCACGACGCTGAGCTGAAATATGAACACAACATGAACTCAGGTATCTAGGGCCGGAAAGATGTAGAGAGTGAAGAAATTAGAAAAAAACAAAACTAATCATCACTCTTGTCTCTCTACAGGAAATAGCACAAAGTAATCCACATGAAGAGATCAAAGACTTTACAACCCAAAAGACAAAAGAATAAAAAAGAAATACGGAAAGGAGTTAAAGTGCTACACAGAAGCGTCTTTCAGACATTTGTAGCACGTGGCAGTTTTGTCATACTTGAAATTTGTTGTTTTCTTTGTGCATTATAAATAGTATTTGCTTTTCTATTTGTATGTGCCTGCATTTGTGGCTGTAAAATTGTACAAATTTGAGTACTTCCAAATATCTGCAGCTTACCCTTTTAGAGAACCAAAAACGCCACCATGAAAGATGAAATGAGGGCCTGGAGAAACAGCTTGGCAGCTAAGAGTACTTACTGCTCCTGTAGAGGATCCAGGTTCGGTTCCCAGAACCCATACTGGCAGCTCACAACCACCAGTAACTCCAGTGTGAGGGGATCTAACATCTCTTCTGGCCTCTGAGAGGACTGCATGAACAGGGTAGACATAAACCCAGGCAGGCATACACAGACACATAAATTTAAAAAAAAAAAAAAAGCACCAAAACTTTAAAAAAGGTTAAACAACAAAGACCTGAAACCCAATAGGGATGGCAACAATGCAAAGAGTTTGAGATTCACTTAGTATAAAATCAAACAAGGTCCATAGCTTACTGGATGTGGTTGGTGTGAGAGAAAGATGAGTCTAACAGAGTCTCTTTGGGGTGAACAGAGGGGTAGAAGGAATCCAGTAGTCAGAGGATCACATCCATGAGGATGCAGGTCCAGAAAGAGGCCACAACCAAAGAAGCAGAGTGATGTCGCCACGTACATATAAGTGTGTACAAAGAAAGCCAGAGACACACTTCGTGGGTTCATGATCTGGGCAGAGAGCAAGAAGGGAAGCTGAAGGACCAAAGAACTGCTCTGTGCGTTACTGGTGCACATAGAAGGACAGGGAGGGGACCAGAGAAGGGGGCAGAGGTTAGAAGAGCTAGGAAACAGTAGTCATAGTGGAGGGAAAGTGTGTGTATACTTTCAAAGAGAGAGCTGTTACTAAAGTGTAACAAATTTGACAAGCAAGCATTGGGGCTCTCCTGGGGAACTTGAAGCAAGTACAACAGCTGAAGGGGAGGTACCGGGAGGCCGGCTGGACTCAAGAACTAAGGCTACCTCTTTAAGAATCATAAACTGGGAAAAAAGTTGGGGAAATCCTGAGAATGTGAGGTCAAGGGTAGGTCAGGCTTGTTTTCTCTGTAAGTACTAGTGTGAAACATAAACTTGCCCTCTGGTCCAGCAATCCACTCCAAGGAACAATCCAAGTACCAAAACCACAGTGGAGACATAGTTTATGGCACATTCATATAATGGCATAATATACAGCAATTAAATGAGGAAGCAACTCTGTTTGTATGATGTTCAAAAACAGGTGCAACTAAAGTCAGAATCCAGAACAACAGATCCCTGGACGGAGGCTGTAACTACCTGTTGGAGCAGCCTAAGGAAGTATTCTGCACTGTAAACATTCTAAACCCTCGTCCATGATATGGCTGAATGACTAAGTAAGACACATTAAGCTGTATCTCAGGTTAGCAAATCATATGCTCCCTACTGTGCTGGTTAGTTTTATGTCAACTTCATACCAGCTAGAGACATTTTGGAAGAGGGAACCTCAACTGAAAAAAAATACCCCACCGGATTGGCCTGTGAGCAAGCCTATGGTGCATCTTCTTGGTTGATAATTGATGTTGGAGGGCACAGTTCCTTGTGGGTGGTGCCACCTCTGGGTGGTTCTGGTTCTATAAGAAAGCAGGCTGAGCAAGCAAGTAAACAGCACTCCTCCACAGCCTCTGCCACAGTTCCCACCTCCAGGTTCCTGCCCTGCTTGAGTTCCTGTGGGACTTCCCTCGGCGATGGCCTATTACCTGCAAGTGTAACAGTCCCCAAGTTGCTTTTGGTCATGGTGTTTTATCACAGCAATGCACACCTAACTAAGACAATTTGCTATACCTTAATTTAAAAAAAAAAAGTTGTTAAAAAAAACAAAGAATTAAAATTAAAATTTAAAGACCGCCTTACCAAGGAAATAACACTCACTGAGTAAATTTATAAATACTACCAAGTCAAAGGGAGTCCTGAGCTGGCCCTGAGATATGGGATGGTCATATGCTGAAAAGCAAAGGCGGGAACAGCCTGAACCCCAGGAACCCACCAAGCACGTGGGAATGAGCAGCCCTTTCCTCGGGCAGTGTGGTCAAATGTTTCCCGCTCACTCCTTGTTATGTGCCTAACAATCCTGCTCACGTGGCCACATCTTTTCATAGATAATCTATACTTGCCCATCGAATGGACCTTCAAAGAGATTAATATGGCTCAAAGTCAGCCTGTGTCAAAAGAACACAATTACTGATGTACAGTAGAAGAGCAACTTAAAGGAAAATTTACACCCAAATCACAGCAGGAGTTTGTGAGCCTCTCCTCTGAAGTCCGATTACTGCACAGAACAATGAGATGACAGCTGGCATTTGAACTCACAGCCTTTTGGCTTTCAAAATAAAACTGTGTTAATAATTAACCATTAATAAACTTAGCTTTGTAAACATGGTACCTGTATGCTCATTATAAGAAAGAAAATCATGTACTTGCCATTTTGTCTGGTCCCAACAGCAGCAATGATTACCGGAACTGAGTTTGATGCTCTTTTAATCACTGGAATATAATTATCCTTTACTTCATGGAATGAAAACTTGTCATTTACATTGTATTTGATCACAATGATGTCAGCACTCCCAATTAGGTTTCGGGAGGTGTACCAATCACTGTCAAAAATGTCCTAAACAAAAATGCAAACATCAACTTTTAGTTTGTTTATCTTCAAATCAATCCCCAAACTAATTTCTAGATAGTTATAACATATCAGTGTAAATGTTTAGTATATGTTGGTTTTGAGAAGTTATGAAAATGTATTTTTGAATCATCTGGTGGTTTGAATAAGAATGGCCCCATAGAGATTGAATGCTTGGTCCCCAATTGGTGGAACTATTTGGGAAGGATTGGGAGGCGTGGCCTTGTTGGAGAAGGTGAGTTTTTGGAGGAGGGACAGGCTTTGAGGTTTCAGAAGCCCACACCATTCCCAGTCATCCTTCTCTCTGCCCCATACTTGTGAATGAGAGGTAAGCGCTTAGCTACTGATCCAGCACCACACTCTGCCACATTCTCCACCTGATGATCACCCTCTGGAACCATGAGCCCCAAGAAATATTTTCTTTACAAATTGCTTTGGTCATGGTAATAGGAAAATAACTAAGCAATGGAAAGCAACTTCACAGCAATAGGAAAATAACTAAGACAAATGGGTAGCTACATAAATGAATATGTCTGATGCTTGACAATTTATTCAAAACACTTTTTCTTCATTTACCCTAAACAACTATGTACTAGTAAGTCCCATTACCTAAAGCATTCTGGAGTTTGATGAAATGAACAACCTCTTTCCACCATCTATACCTAAATAATTATTCTATTTTGAAATGATGCTGATTTTAGTCACTGGCAATTTCAAAGGTGTAACATTATGCATTAGATGTCAGAAGCTTTTCTGTGACCCAGTTAGACACTGCAGGATTTTTGCGTGTTCTGAACTGCAATACACTGTGAAGTTTGTAGTATTCCTTTCATTTTATACACATTTGAAGAAATTCACATATAATCTCTAACTTTATACTGTATTTGTATAGTGCATATTTGAGCATGGAAAAATATGCCTCTATAACATTGTACATTACAAGCTGTTAACTGCAAAGGACTGTTTGCAATTTATGTATTTAGCTCAGACACTAAAAATTCAGGATAAAACTGTTCAGAAATTTTTACTATAAGACTGTAGTTAATATTCATATTTAGAACTAGAATCATATGTAATTTATTATGAAACTTGGTTCTCTAATAATATCTGCAAGGTTTTTGTGAAAATAGTATATAAAGAAAATGCCATCTTAATTTCACTGCCAACTGTGCACAAATAGTTTTCTTCTTAAATTCTAGTTAATGATTAATCATTTCTTTCATGTGGCTTTTTTCTAAGATATGATCAAGTAAGGGCACACAATGGCTAGAAAACTGCTGGGCTATGGAAGTTTACACTCTGGTATGTGATTCCAAAACAAGGTTAAAAGTGTTCAAATTGGCCAATCAAGCAAGATCTACATGACACAGCTTCTAGCCCATGACAGAAATGCCCGTTCGTAGAGAGAAGCTCCTGTCCCATCTTCATACCCTCACCTGCCCATCACTCAGCAAACTTATTCAGAATGAGCGCCGCATTGCAGAGTTTTTAAATAGGGATGCATTATCAAAAACAGAATGGATACAGCATATTTGAAAGGAGTTCAAAATAACAGAAATAGAGAGGCAAACTGACCCGTCAGTGCCAAAGGCAAAGGGCTGAAAGTGGTTTGCGATCTAGAATTAGGGGAGCGGGGAAGGGAGGGGAAAAGTGAGGACATGGAGTCCCAAATCACAAAAACCCATCGGTCCCAACTGTATCTGTAAATACTCAGATTCAGAGTATGCAAATGCAGCGCAGTGTGGACAGAAGGGTGGCAGCAACAACAGAAGAGTCCGGCATGTGGGATTCAAAACCAATTATAAATTGGACCAGTACCGAGCAGCCATTTAGTGCCCAGAGAACAAGTTAGAAATCACTTTTTTCACATTCCAAATAGTTCAGAATTCCAGAGTGACTGGAGAGATAAAACATGGGGAAAGGAGGATTTGGGTCTTACTGATTTACTCTGTGGTAAAACAACTATAAACATTTTTATTTGTAATACAATCCAGAAATTCAAACCCTGTACAAGAAAATATGAATATACCACCTCAGTTTAATTTTTTATTCATTCATTCATTTCCAGGTTTTTTTTTTTTTTTTTTTTTTTTTGGTTTTTCGAAACAGGGTTTCTCTGTGTAGCTTTGCACCTTTCCTGGAGCTCACTTGGTAGCCCAGGCTGGCCTCGAACTCACAGAGATCCGCCTGCCTCTGCCTCCCGAGTGCTGGGATTAAAGGCGTGCGCCACCAACGCCCGGCTCTCATTTCCAGGTTTTTTGAGATAGGTTCTTCTCATGTAGCCCAGGCTGGCCCAAACTCACAATCCTCTACCCAAGTGCTGGGATTATAGACATGAGCCAGGAGGCTCAGCTAACCCTGTTTTGGAATATACTTTTCACAGACAGAAAAATAAAAATCTAGAAATATGAAATTAAGTAATAATATGACTGCAAAAAAGAGAGGTAGCAGAACTAAGCTATGAACTTCATCTAATGAATTAGAAGCAGATTTACACAAAGAGCATCAAGTATAAGAGGCAGCAAGGAGCCAGAGTAGGGTTAGCAATCTACAGAAAGTAACTCTGGAAGGGAAGCACTCCCAGCTCCTTCCAACCCCAAGGCAGCGGGGACACATTTCTTTTTAAGCAGTCACAGAGAAAATGCTTTACTGGTTTCTGGAAATACAGAGGAAATCCATGAGTCCCACCCGTGGAAGTCAGTCCCAGGATCTCACTGGGGTGTTACACAGCAGCAAACTTGGAGCCACACTGGAGAATCAAATGCATCTTAAAAAAAGATCTGAGTTCCTATAAGGAAACAAGGACTTCATCCTGTTTGATTAGTGTGTACACTGAAGGCCCTGCATTGGCATCAACCTTGACTGCCGTGAGAAACTCTCCCATGTTTAATGTAGGTGATATATGACCACATACAATGATAACAGCACTTTATACCACAGCCGTCACTTCGGGCACCTACAGCCTCCACACTGGGGACTTTACCCTTCAGCACAGCTCCAGGACAGACAGGAAAACAAGCCCGAGAAGGTGAAAGGTTACCAAAAACATATAGTGGCAATGTGGGGGTCTGAAATCACGTCCTTTTGCTGTCAAAAGCGCTGCGTTTAATATTCCGATTCAGTGCATAGGCCAATGCCAGCTGACTGGTATAAGCAACCTTCCTATTTCTGGCAGGATTTACTTAGGTTCAAGGGGGAAAAACAGCAGCTCAGAGTGAGTAACTCCATATGTAACTCACTATGTCTGAAGACTTGTCCTAATCTGGGACACTGTTCCTGGTGACAAATTTGGTGTCACAGACTGTGAGCACACAAAACGAGACTTCCCCTGACAAGCTGTAACAGCCAGCAAGACCTCAAAGCTTATTTCGCCCATTCTGAAGATTCTGTTTTATTGTTATAAAATGTGTGGCTCTTTGCTAAATGAACACAGGTAGGAAAGGGTTAACAACTCAACTTAAAACCAGGAGAAACAATTCCACCATCCCAAGTCATCTTATTGTATTTTCTCTGTATTTATTTCATCAGTCCACTAAACATTTGTTCAACAGTATGTTGAGCAAGTAATACTTTCAGGCTATAAGATCTTTCATAACAAAAGGGCCCAAAGTAACCATGCTTGCAGATGGCAGCCACAAGTCCTCCCTAGTGGCTTCCTTTGACACCAACATCACTGTCATACCTGAAGGTTAAGTCCATCCTTTTCACTGAAAAGTCTACTTAAAATTTATTTTAGCACATTAATATACATTTCCAGTCAAAGAGTGTCTTCTTTCCATAATAGGGTAATACGCTCAAGAAGATTTCTCAGTACGTTCTACATATTTCTGCTCAAAAGTATGCTACTTCCCCTCAGTAGCATACTTTTTTAAAAAAAAAAAAACTGTCTTTTAATGTAAGAATCCCACCTAATTTGTGCCTTTTTTTAAGATTCAAAAGTTTCATGTGTGTGTGTGTGTGTAGCTGAAACACATACAGCTACAATATTAGCAAAGGAATCACAGGCATCTGCAAGTCAAGGAGCTGACTCCTTTGTCCTGTTATCAAACACTCAAGAGTCAGAATAGATATTTTTCATTCAACTATCATAAACATGAAGATTTTTTTTAAAGTGCTAAGTAATGTTAGTGGTATTACTGATTTATTAATCACTAAAAACGAAGGCTAATACATGAGTATTTGCATCACTTAAAAACTATTTTTTCCAGAGGTTAACAGTCTACAAATGTGCCATTTAAAATTAGTTCTCAAACCCTCTCCTCTCCCTTTTCCCATACTATTTCTGTCCCAGAGAAGAGTATTTTTGCCTATGTGAGCGGTAAAGGGCGGTATTTATATAACACATCTCCCTATGCTCCACAGGGTGGACATGAAAACATGAGTCTTGGCCAGTGGAACTTTGTGACCTCGTCCCTTGGGGATGGCACAGCCAACTCTCAGCTGTCTGCTATGGACAAGCCACAGTCGTCAAGCACAGTAACTGTTTTACATTCCCCTGGGGCTTTCTGCCTTACAGACGTGCTTTGTGACTGGGCTGCCCCACCACCTCCAAATTGAAACAAAGGACGAGATTTGCCAAAAATGTTAAAAAATAGTGATAATAATAACCTCTCGCCAGGCAGTTAGGAAAATGGGAAACGAGGGGAGGAGGGGTCCAAACAAGAGGCTCCCTTGGCCTGGGCACCGCACAGCCGCTGCCCCTTACCCAGACGGGACAGTCGTGCACCACCAGCTTGACGTTCCCGAACGCACTGGCCTGGTACTCGGTGAACACCGGGCGCGCGACTGTGCTGGCCGCGTTCAGCAACAAGCTGCTCTCGTCCCCCGAAACCAGCGGGCTTCTCCCTAGGTAGGTGCGGATGAGCCCCGACGGCCGGTTGTCCTGGTGGAACGTGTCGCCCTCGTTCCCCAGCGCCACGATGTGGATGGACCTGCGGGGCCGAGAGGGGCGCGGTGAGCGGGTGGGCGCAGCCAGGGCGCGTGGCACGTCCCGGACCCGGACCGTGGCAGGACGGCGACGCGTACGTACATGATCGCGGCTGGCAGCGCGGCGGGGAGACGGCGGCGGGCGGCCTCGCGGGGGCCCGGGCGACGCTCTCACCGCAGTCGGCTCATCCCCCGGCCGCGGCCCTCGCGCGCCAGCACCGCGGCGCTGCCGACGCAGAGCGGAGCGGGCCCGGAGCGATCGGCCGGCGGGGGCGCGGGCAGCGCTGCGGATCCCCGGTCGCCGCCCCTGGTCGCCGCGCCTCCGCCCCGGCTCCGCCTCCGCCCCGCGGTGACCCGGCCCCGCACGTGTCCCCCGGGGAGTCCGCCGCGCAGGGGAGCGAGCTGCCCGCCGAGGCCCCCCAGAGCCCGGGCGGCGGCTGCGGGACACAAAGGAGCGGTGGGCGCGGGGACGACGCCGGAGCCCGGGAGCTGCTCGCCGCCAATCCGCCTGCAGCAAGTTTGCTGAACTCGGAAGGTTGAAACCCGAGCCGGGAGCGGGGGAGGGGCAGCCTGGCCCCCGCCGGGGACCAGGGGAGAGCCGGGCCAGGGGGCAGCCCCTTGCCGATCCCGCGGTCCTGTGCCCACGCTGGCCTTCACCGAAAGTGTGTTATCATTTTGTCAGTGGTCAACATACGCTACAGCTGTTTTGTAAAATCCTACTTGTGAAGAAAAAAAAAAAATAAAGGCAACATTCATGAAGCTGCAGAAAAGGTTCTTTGTTCATGCACCAATTAATTTGAGGATGTCGCTTTAGAAAGGTCATTTACTATTGCAAGCTATATTTGGCACACTTTAACAAAAATTTCGAAATTTGAAGTGTCGGGATTTTTAGTGTGTGTGTGTGTGTGTGTGTGTGTGTGTGTGTGTGTGTGTGTGTGTGTGTTTTAAAGAAAGTTTAGCAGTTTGCTTGGATTCTTCTTTTCAGCACACATTCCAGTTGCATTATTTAATAATAGCTCACTGAAAAACAAGGATCATGTTAATGTAAGGATACTTTAGATTCTTTCATGATGACACGCAGAAATAAAGCTTGTGGATGCCCCCTTGAAGGGCCTCAGACTACCTCCAATATAAAACACCACGAGAGGCTGCAAATGCTGGACCGGCCAGGGGTTACTCTGGGGCTCCTCTGTCAATATTAAAATTCTCCCAAGCATCTCTCACACACTGTTGAAAGGGCTCTTGTTTATCCTTTTAGTTATTGGCTCTGCTTTGAAATTGGGCTTTTTTCTTTTCTCGGTGGACCTGTTTTGGGAGACAGGCTGTGTTTGAAGGGCTTCTGGGCAGATGGAGGTAACTAAGCAGCCTCTGGAGTGTCGACGGCCTCTATTAGGAGCCAGCATTGCTCTGCTGAAACAGTGTATTAGTTTCTTGCCCGTAAGTTCGGCAGGACAGGAGACATTCTCTATGTACTTTGTTTTCTTATTCCTTTTTGCTCCTTGAGATAGCTCTGCCTGTGTTGCCCAGGCTAGTTTCTAACTTTTAGTCTTCTCCCCTCAGCCTCCCAAATAGCTGTAATTAGTCATATAATCTCAGAAGGTCACTGGTAAAAACAAATCAAAGCAAAAACCTATGTGGTCTACAAAGTAAGTAAGCTCCAGAGTCACATAGTGAAACCCTGTCTCAAATAAATAAACAAGTTCCCTTTGTAGCCAAGCACAATTTCTTTTAGTCTCTGGAAATAACCATCCTGAAGGATTCAAATGTGCTGTGTCACATTTCCTCTTGCATCAACAGAAAACATGTTTTTCTCACCATTCCCCTCCAGTGTCCCACCAGTCAAACACAAAGCAGACACCAGAGTGGAGAAACAGTTAAGAAAATACGATGAACTTTTTAAAAGTTGGTTTCTCACTATATTGTCCAGGCTGGTCCAGAACTGTAGGGTTACTAAGCAGTCTTCCTATATCACATTTCCAGAGTAGCTGAGACCATAGCCGTTTAATGAATTATGAATTGGCTTTTGTAAATGAAAATAAACTGGTCATATCTTACACCATGGGTGAGCCTTAAGGACCTCATGCTCCATCAAAGAAGCCAATATGAAAGAATGAGTATCATATCATTCCACTTATACGTTACCTGAAGTACCAAGGTCTTAGGGATAGGAAGTAGGACAGAGCTCCAGAGCTGGGGCAGGGAAGTAGTGTTATTCATGGGTATAGGGTTTCAGTTTTGGAAGATGAAAAAGACATAGAAATCACTTGTACACCAAAGCATGCATAACTAATATGGTTTGTACCAATCACTAAAACATGATTAAGATAGTAAATTTTCTGTTGTTACTTAAAGCACGATACAAAGTGCATAAGAACACACAAAAAAGGCACCAAATATGGCTGGGAAGTGGCAGAAGGGAGGGAGCATCCTTTCCTCCTCCAGTTGTGAGCATTTTAATCAGGCCAGGTAGACAAGGAGATAGTAAGATACACAGGGTTTACTCTACGCTCTTGAGAAGCTAAGTCTGTCGGTGTCTCCTAGATTCTCAATACATACATTCCCCACATAATATACTCACTACTTTTGAAAATATTTTGGTTCCTTGATAATTCTGACATAGCTAATGTGCTTGGCAGTTGGTAGCAGCACATACAAAGTGCAGGATTCAAGTTCACCGAATGTCTAGTTCTGTGCTATGGATCATTAGGGAGAGTCCACAGAGAAGTAAACAACATCTTAAAAGACAAGGAAAGGGTGGGTAGGTTTGGAGGAAGAGGTTGGAAGCTCATGCAAGGCAGAGGCAGAGGCATGGAAACACTCATGGTGGTTGTTCCAGTAGCAAGAGATGGAGTGAACGCTGCATGCAGGTTCCAATACCAAGGCCGACAGAAAACAGTGGTGAGGTCAGACGCGGTGACTCTCTGGCTATAGGCTGGGCACCTCTAGTTAAGCCCGCCTCTCCAATTGTGAAGACAATTCCAAAGAGACACTTGTACCCTTCCCTTTGGCAAAGGATTTCTCTCAGGAATCTTACTGGGAGCAGGAAACAGTAAAATGCTGGCCAGATAAGGAACTTGTCACCAGGAAGAGATTTTGAGAGTTCAGACAGCCTGTGGGTCAAGCTTCCAGGAGAAACTGGAACTGAGACGATGCTGGTGGGGGAGGGGACCACACTGTTCAGGTGCATACACCCCTTGCCTTCTGTGTCTGGGCCCTGAAGATGGACCTGGGGAGTCACTGGACCTCTTTCCTTATTAATTTTCCTTTCTCTGCTTTCCAGCATGATGTGTCTGTCTACTTGGCCTCCTGGGGACTGGTTTCTGAGCCTGTCAGCCCTGCCAGGGCCCATGCCTTGTCCTAACAGCTGCAGTAACATCCTTCTTTCCATGGGACATGACCGCGAGATGCTCACCAAACCCATTTTCACTTCCAAGAGAAATAATTGATTTTCTAAACTTTCTGTATAGATGTTCAGCTATGTGATTCTTTCTCACCAATGGCATATAATCCTGATGAACATTTAAGAAAAGGTATGCTCGCTGGGTAATGGTGGCCCACACCTTTAATCTCAGCACTTGGGAGACAGAGGCAGGTGGATCTCTGTGAGTTTGAGGTGAGTCTGGTCTACAGAGCAAGTTCCAGGACAGCCAAGGCTACACTAAGAAGCCCTGTCTTGAAAAAACAAAACAAAAATTAAAATAAAATAAGAAGATATGTCCCTGTAAAAGGGGGCACCCCCCCCCAGACACCATAGGCTATCAAATAGAAATTCCAGTGTCAGGTATGGGTTACCCCTTTTTGAGTTGTTGGTCAATGGGTTACCATAGACCTCCCCAAGCATTAAGGGTATGGCATTACTCTTAGTTACCCTCCAAAACTTGATGATAAGATCCTATTTCTAAAGACACCACACACCCGAGTCATGAACATGGAGAGACTAAGCTAGTACTACCTCAGAAGTTTTATTCCCACAGGGTAGCTTTCATGACGCTGGAAAGGTCTATGCACACTACTGGGAGAGAAAGGTTATCAGCTATCTTAACCACCTGTGGACCCAGTGAGCTGCAATAATGGCTGGCCTAGCGAAATATGTTCCCCAGTAAAATAGTGGCATGAATGTTTTGAGGGTAACGAGCTACTTCCTTATGGGTTTGGAAGCCCTTTGTACAAGATGGAGCCGATGCCTGGTACCATTAACAAGGCCAGAGCTGGTGGCTGGCTAGGTCATAGGCCCTTGAGGAGTACACAGTACTGTTGTTCTGCTAAATAGACATAGTGACAAATTCCCCCTTAGTTCTTATCTTTATACCCATAGATCAGTATATCTCTCAAGTCTCACCAGAGAAGCTTCTTTTTACAGCAGATGACGACACAGAGACTCACAATAGATCAACATGCAGAGACTAAGATGCTGTGGGATGGTCTTTCTGTATGCTGTGAATATATGTGGCTCTTATTGGTTGATACAGTTATTTTGGCCTGTAGCCAGGCAGAATAAGGCTGGGCAGGAAAGCCAGAGATACAGGGAGAAGGAAGGGCATTGTGGAGAGAAACACGATCCAGCTTTCCAAGGAACAAGATGACAGGAAATTGGTAAGCCACAGGCCACGTGGCAATGAATAGATTAATAAAAATGAGTTAATTTAAATGTAAGAGCTAGATAGTAATAAGCCTGAACTATAGGCCAAACATTTACAATATAAGCCTCTGAGCAGTTATTCAGGAACTGGCAGGTGGGAGAGAACCATGGAATGATCGGCTCTAAATGGGACATCTGTATCCCACCTCTTCACCCCCAATTCAGGGATCATCATAGAAACGGAGTTAGAAAGTTGGTAAGAGAGAGGAAGTAGATATCAGTAGCAAAACCATGACTGTCAGATGTGACAGCACAACAGTTTTACATGTGAACTCATAGTGATTAGGACTGCATGCACAAGACTTGCACAAGATCAAGCTAGTGAAAAATCTCAGCATGGGTGAGGGGCTCAGGAAGTACCACCCCTGCCTAAGGAACTATTGGCAATTGATGGCTGCTGGGGGGCAGAGTTAGTTTTCTTCAGGGATGTGGGCCCTGAGAGGCTACCCAAGTTCCAGCAGATGGTCCCCCACATACGCAGTCAACAGTAAGTGGACTCAGGACGTATGGGGGAGAGTAAGAGAACAGGAAGTGGGGAGGGGAAGAGGCATTCGAGGGGAAGGGGGGTAGATTTGATCCCAACACATTTGCATGTTTGAATATTAAGAAAATACCTTAAATACAAAACAATGAAAACTTACTTTGAAAATACACACACACTGCCAACCTGCTGAAGTTCGTTCAACCTTGAAGCCATGTGTTTGAAGACCTTGGCACCACAGTGTGGTGCTTGAGACAGAGCCTCTTCACAGCATGCACTGTACTGCGGTATGAGGGAGAAATAGATCTTTCTTGAGTTTAGCCAGA
The DNA here is from genome assembly GCF_049852395.1 of Peromyscus maniculatus bairdii. Classification (NCBI taxonomy): domain Eukaryota; kingdom Metazoa; phylum Chordata; class Mammalia; order Rodentia; family Cricetidae; genus Peromyscus; species Peromyscus maniculatus. The sequence goes on from NC_134866.1 coordinate 55,968,092, forward strand.
CATTTTGAGGTCAATTGCTACAGTAGCTACTGTTATTTGTCTTGGCTAAAAGAATGTCACAAATGGTCTATTTCCTGACATCTTAAAGATACTTTCTGTAATTATACTAAGATCACTTTTTGGTTGTTATTTCTCTTTTACTTAAAATTTTTATTTAGTGTATATGTTTGTAGTTTTTTTATTAGTACCTTTTAAAAGTATGACCTTTCAAGAATGAATTGAAACAAGTTGCAACACATTAGATTAAGATGTATCCCTAACTTTAAGGCCACTGCAGAACACACAGGAAGGACTTCCATCCCAAACAATGTATCTTCCTTTCATAATGGCTGAGATGTCCTCCTTCTGCACGTGCTCTGCTAGATATCTTCATTTGAGAATGAGATGTAACGTATTATACGTGAGACAGCTCAGGGAGCTGGTGACAGCCCCCGGGGTTATAAATATTATGTAAGGTTGGGGAGCTTCTTGAAAGCAAGCTGGTACTCAAGTGTGTAGAGAGGAAACAAGTGTTCTATGGCAGGTGCAGAGCTGGACTTGGCACAGGTTTTCCATTGTGTTTGGGGAGCTAGGTTTGTGCAGAGGGCTGGAGCCTCAGGAGGCAGGGTGAGCTGAGGTGTCAGCTGAGCTGGCTTACGAAAATGCGTCAGATCAACCTCATTGCTGTCTCTCCTTTACATACTGCGGCTTTCTGTCCATTTTCATCAAATAGAGTTCTGTTCACAAATATATGTTTGTGCACACTCTTCTAAAGCAGAGGAGTTAAGCTGCACTAATATTGAGTAAGGGATAGGTACTGGCACCTGCTTGATCCTTCAGTGAGCAGGGTGCCGATGTGGGGGCTGTTGTAAGGCAAGGGCAGGACAAGTGGGCAAGGAAGGCACTTGACCTTTCAACACAGAGCATCACTTCACAGCTTCAGCATCTAGCTAAGGGGGTTACGAGTGGTTTAGTACACAAAAACAAAAACAAAACCAGGAAGAACAAACCCCAACACAATTGACATAGTCCTCACAACTCCCCATTCATGCGTTCTCTGTGTAACCCTGGCCGTCCTGGAACACTCTATAAACCAAGTTGGCCTTGAACTCAGAGATCCACCTGCTTCTGCCTTCCAAATGCTGATATTAAAGGTGTGTAGAGGCGGCTCAGAGGGTAAGAGCACTGGATGCTCTTCCAGAGGTCCTGAGTTCAATTTCCAGCAATCACATGGTGGCTCACAACCATCTATAATGAGATCTGGTGCCCTCTTCTGGCATGTGGGCTGTATACATAATAAATAAATAAAGTTTTTTTTTTTTTAAAGTGCAATAAATGAATTTTTTAAAAAAGTGTGTGCCACCATACCCAGCTCAGGGTAACATTTCTTACATGTTGAGAGGCACACACAGTGAGGTTAAAAACAAAAAAAGGCCAGGGAGATGGCTCAGCAACCGGAAGCCCTTCCCACCAAGACTGACAACCTGAGTTCTACCCAGGGCACACACGGTGGGAGGACAGAACGGCCACCTCCTCTGCCAAGCGTGTGTGTGTGTGTGTGTGTGTGTGTGTGTGTGTGTGTGTGTGTGTGTGTGTAAGAGTAAATAAATGTTATAAATTAAAACATTATAACTACTAAGATCTGGAAAAAACTGTCCATAGTAAATGTTCTTAGAGAACACTGTTTTAAGTATGAATTTATATTAAAAAATTACAGTCATTTATTTATTTATTTGAAGAGGTAAGCCAACATGCATCCCATGTGTGGAAGTCAGAGGAAAGCTTGCAGGAGTCAGTTCTCGCCCTCCACCATGTGAGTCCTCCTGGGAGGTCAAACTCAGTCTATGAAGGTCAACAGCAAGGCCTTTACACACTAAGCCATCTCAACGGACCTACACCCACGTGTGCTGACATTTACTTTACCCTAAGTGTGTATTAAAATTAACAATGATATTCTGATTGCTTGTATTTAACTAATCATTTAAAAACTAATGTGCAAACACAAAGGCAAGAGCCCAGACTGTTCTGAGCATTTGTAACTATTGTCCATTCAAACCAATGCTGCCATGGAAAGTCTTTGGTAATAAATGCTAAAAGGGGCTCTTTAGAGCTTCCTTAAAAATGAAAGTCAGAAGGCAGCATACCACTGGGGAAATAGTTTTCTCCTTGCCAAGATAAAAATATCTGAAATAATACATTGAATACAAATGGGGGAAAAAACAATCCTGCATTCCTTTGTCAGCAAAGACCTTCAAAATATGCACAGAAAGTTTTGCTGAACACAGAGTCACAAGTGTTGGAACAGCAGTGTGGGAAGTTGCAGGCTACACTGAAAGCTGATGTCCTTAACACTTTCCACTTTGGGATGTTTACTAGGTTCTGTTGCACTATGGCATTTTCTGGACTGTGTTTCAATAATAAAATACAACTTTTTGTGTGATCTTAAAAGAAAGCTCTAATAAAGGTGGCAGATTTTCTTCCTTATTCTTCAAAAATGACTTTTCAAAAGTAAAAGCTAATCTATTTAATGTTTTTAGAAGTGTAAACATTTATGGATTCATGGGAATTTTTGCCTTTTTGTTTGTTTGTTTTGTTTGTTTGTGTCCCAGGCTGACCTCAGACTCATGACAGTCCTCCTGCCTCAGCCTCCTGAGTGCCAGGGTTAATGGTGTGCACCCCCACGCTTGATGGATGAGTTTTGACTAAGATTATCACTTTTGCAGTGAGGAAGTGTTGCAAACCAAGGAGAGAGCAGGCACATGAGCTTTCTTCCCCGCACCTCACAGGCCATTCAAACCAGCCGGCGTCAGAACATGCAGCACGATAGGATGTTACGTGTGTGCTAAGTCTGTGAAAAAACAATTTGTTTATAGCTGTTGGTAATCAATCTACCTCAAGATCCAGCTATACCACTTTTATGTTTTATCCTACCACAGGGACACTTGCTCAACCATATTCACTACTATTTTATTCATAATAGTCAGAAACTGAAAACAACCTAGCTATCCCTCAAGAGAAGAATGGATAAAGAAAGTGTGTGTGATACATTTACACAATGGAGTATTACTTAGCTGTTAAAAAAATGACATCATGAAATTTGCAGACAAATAGATGGAACTAGAAAAAAGTCATCCTGAGAGAGGTAACCCAGATGCAGAAAGATAAATATGGTGCTTATTCACTTATATGTAGATATTAGCCATTAAATAAATGATAACCAGAGTACAATCCATAGACCCAAAGAGGTTAGATAGAGGAAGGGACTGGGGGTGGGGAGGGGGGAGTCTTGGATCTCCCTGGGAGGAGGAAATAGAATAGGTTTTATGGGTGGACTGCGGGCAGGGGGGAATGAGAGGATCAGATGGGGAGGAAGAGGGGAGGTAGGGTTGAGGGAGGCAATGCCAGGAGAGACAGCTGGAATTGAGGGGTGCCTGGGGGGATGATGAGGAAACTTAGTGCAGTGGAAACTTCCTAAAACATATGAAGGTGATTCTAATGAGGTCTCTTAATGAAGGATACAGAGTCCCAACTGGCCATTTCTTGGCACCAAACATGGCTTCCAGTAGCAGAACTAGGTTGCATTCAATTGAGTTGTTGGCTAGAGGGGGTCCCATGGAAATCCCCAAACAACCTAGGCTGTTGATAACAATAACACAGTGGGTTTCTCTCCAAAACCTAACAGGTGGGGGGTGGGGCACTGTCAAGGGCAACACCCACACAAGTCATCGAACGGGGAGAAACTGAGCTGGTTCCTGTACGGAGCCCTCTTCCCTATGTTCTAGCTCTTTGGTGTGGGAAGACACTGTGCAGGCTGCCAAAAGAGAAATGTGAAAACCAACCCAACCAAAAATCTTTTGACCTATGTTCTGTCCTTTCTACTAGATAAGCTAGAGCAATGGTGGCACAAAGCTTGTGGGAGTAACCAATGTCTGATTTTACTTAAGGCCCACTCCATGAGATGGAACCCATACTCTGGGGTAACCAAGAACCAGACACTAGATAGCCTGGAGACCTAGGGTAAAACCAAACACCACTGGTCTAAAAAAAAAGTATAAATAAAATGACTCCTAATGATATTCCACTGTACTCTTAGATCAGTGTGTTATTCAATCATCATCAGACAAGCTTCCTCCGGCAGCAGATGGGAGCAAACACAGGGAACCTTGTAGAAGAAGAAGCAAAAAGAGTGTGAGAGCCACAGGGCACGGAGGACATCAAGAGAACAAGGCCCTCTGAATCAACTGAGCAAGGCACACATGAGCTCACAGAGACTGGAGCAGCAAGCACAGGGCCTGCACATCGTGTTTTAATGGGACTCCTGACTGCAAAAACAAGGGGGTCTCTGATTCTCAGGCCTGCTCTTGGGACCCTTTCCTCCTGCTGGGTTGCCTTTCCAGGCTCCATGTGATGTTATTTTGTCATGTTGGGTTCTTAATCTCTTACATGCCTGTTATTTCCTAGTGAAATACAGAAAGAGAATGGATCCAGAGGGGAGGGGAGGTAGGGAGGAACTGGAATGAGTAGAGGAAGGGGAAACTGTAATCAGGATATACTATATGAGAAAATAACCTATTTCCAATAAATGGAAAGAACTTTTTCATTGTGAAACACTACATACATACAAGGAAAGTACAGAAAATGCCTGCATATAATTTAGCACATAATTAAAAAAATAAACATCTAAAAGTTTCTAGGTAAAAAGCAGAGCACCATCAGGGATTATCCCATGCTGCATGTATATACACTCACACAGATACACACCCATGCACTCGTGTGCACACTCATGTGCACACACATACTCTCACATATCCACTCACACACATGCACATGCGAGTGCACACCCACTCACTCATGTGCACACACACACACTCACTCATGTGCACACACCCACCCACCCACTCATGTGCACACACATGCTCTTGCGTACACACACATGCACGCACTCACTCACACACTCACTCACTGTGCCTCCTCCACAGTGACTGTGGGAATAAGGAGCTTGAATTTGTGGCGATTGTTTATTTTCCCTTATACGTTTGTGTATTGTGGCTTGTCTTTCTTCAGGTTTTTCACTGACACATGTGTGCTCACACTGTGCACACTGTCCTTTGCTCATTGTTGTTGTAAGGTTTGGCCATACTACCTGAGCTGTGGTTCACTATTCCATTGCTGAAGAGCACCAACAGAGATATGTATGACCCGTCATCTATCCCACTGCAGGTGACATGCAGGTCATTTCTAACTTTCACCTGCTCAAAACAAACTTGTCAGGACCCCTTTTCTTTAAATATGTATTTGTGAGTTTGCTAAATCACAGGGTATGTGTAAGTCCAACTTTGGTAGGTAATAGTCATCTTATTTCAAAAGTGATTTTTATTCACTCCCTAAAGCATGAGGTATGAGAATTCTCCCCCTTATTCTTTATATACTATATGCTTTATATAATTACATATTATGTATTGTGTGCCTGGACTATATTATGTGCTTTACTGATTTATAATTTTCACAGCCCCTGGAGTAGGGTCTGTTGCTATCTAATTTGCAGGAGAGAACATCAGGGCAGAGACAGAGAGTGACTGGAGCCGTGAGTGAAGGGGCGGCAGCTGCGACTCAGGTGACTCAGCCACACTGCTACGTGGATGCTTGGAAATGCTGTCCTTCGTTGTTTAGAGTTGTTTTTGAATTGAAGGCCTCTCTGTCATTGCAAAGATCCGAATCAGACCAAATTGGAAAAGCCCAGGTTTAATAGGTAAAGTGTTCCTGGGCGATTCCCCAGCCCCACAGAGAGGAGACAGGGAAGCGAGACCAGAAGAACCACGTGTCTGTTTTCAGGGGTGCCACTTATACATCCCTGTGGGAGTCGTCCTGAGCCTCTCTGGGGGAGGAGCTGTGTTTGGCGGGCTCTGAAGGGGCGGGTTTGGGGTGGAGCTGTGGGAGGTGGAGCTCCCAACCAGTTTTAATTTATTTTTATTTTATGTGTATGGTTGCTTTGTCTGTTTGTATGTTTGTGTACCACTTGCCTGCCTCAGAAGAGGGCACAGATCTCTTGGAAGTCAGTTACAGACAGTAGTGAGCCACTAAGTTGGGGCTGGAAGTTGAACTTGGCTCTCCGACTAGTCACCTCTCCAGTCCCACTTCCCTTCATTTCTTAATTTTTGGGATTGACAACAGCACATGTAACCCATACAATCCTCATACCTTACAGCATTTCCCTAACTCCCTTGAGACATTGTTCAAATAGAATTTCAGTGGGCATTGGAGGTCTGAATGAAAGACACATGCAGGCCAGACAGGTGGCTAGGCTAGAAAAGGAGCTTGCCACCAAGCCTGGAGGCCTGAGTTTGATTCCCAGGACCCCCACAAGGGAAGGAGGGAACCAGCTCCTTCAACTCATCTCTGCTTCCACTTGAGCCCTGAGGCCTGCACCCTTCCCCAGCAAATAAATAAAAAACAGAATAAAAATGAAAACATGTAGCACCTTCTGATTAGCTTGCTGGAACACAGAAGCAACTTTAGGCAAGATGGAAATGTGCTTATCAAATGTCAGCCAACATTTTTGTGTATCAGCTGATGACACTGGAAAATAACCGTCACACAGAGCAAGCTAGCTGACAAAGCGGCTCTTCCATTGAAGCCGTACACCTGTGAGAACTCTTCTCAGAGCACCTTCAAGTAAATGGATTAGTCAGATGTTGGCATGACTGTATCATGGTGTCAACCAAGAATTAAAGCTAAGCAGACACATTCAGTTGTTCAGCCTAGAAGACTTTATTAAGCATTACATTTTAAAGAGATATATTCTGTATTAATATATGTGTATGTGTGTGTGTACACATACCATATTTATCTACTTCTGTTTCTGAAACAGGGTTTCATATACACTAGGCTGGGCTCAGAGTCACTACATAACTGAGGATGACCTTGAACTCCTGAACCCACTGCCTCTACCTCCCAAATGCTAAGATTATAGGTGTGAACCACCATGCCTAACATATATGGTACTGGGGAATCAAACCCAGGGTTTTTACATGCTGGATAAGCACTCTACCAATGGAGTTATATCTGCATCCCTGTAGTAATAAGAGTTTTACTCAAAATATCATTTACAATGATCTCATCTTCTGAAACTTTTCTCTTTCAGCATGTTTTATTGTATTCATAATGTCCTGACAGTAATGTAAGAGTGTGATTTATAAAGCTCTCAGGAGATTGTTTAAAGTTCCATTCTTGTGGAATGTTCTGTCAAAACCACAGGAGCTTACCAGCTGATGCCTTCAACTGTGCTCCAGAGGCAACCTCCAAAGGACACACAATGAAGCTCCGCCCTCCCGGAGGCCGAACCGAGGACTCTGGCTGGCTTTAAGATGAAAGAAGCAGAGAAACCTTAGGAAAGGGAGGTGGGGGCTAACACAGATAAACCGCAGACCTTGCCTGGAATTTCGGCCTTCAGGGGCAAACTGTTTTCATATTGTTTTAACTAATCTAATGAGAGATAAGATTTGTAAATTTACATACAAAATCATGAGATTAGCCACTCAGCCAATAAGAGCTTGCAAGTAGTTCACTGGGAACAGTAAATTCATTTACCAAGGCCAGACAGCTGGTTGAAACCCTCTGGATAGGCAAAAGAACACTGGCTTTTCTTGTCCTTTTTTAAAATGGCTGCTGTTTTTTAAGCCAGAGTTGTCTGAATCAGCAACTGCAACCCCGCCAGCTCCAACCCTCGCAAAGCTACAAAGGGAACTTAACTAAACCTCTCTCCCTCTAAAGAACTCAAGATTCAAAGGTTAAGGTGGAATTCTGCTCTTTAGAGGCCAAATAGCAAGTAGCTCACCTCCTCTCCTTGCCCGCATCCTCCAAAAAGCCCTCCAGCTTCTCCTCACCCCTCCTTTTCACCTGGCTCCGCCCTACCATTTCCTGTCAGCTAGTTGCTGACTCAACCTCCTGACCGCAGGTGAATTTTATTTAATCAAACATATCTCTGCATCATTAAACAAATATTCCAGAGCATACACAAAAGTAAGACGCCTTGAGATAATATTCTCCAACAGACTCACTCATTTGATCTCGAGTGATCCTCCAGTGGAAGCCTACAGCTGCATATTGTTTCAGCCTTGTGGGTTTCTTCCAAATGGCAAGATTTGCACCTTCAACTGTGCTGTTTGTGGAAGCCACAGGAGAATGCAGGTTCTTGTCACAGGCACATCAAGTCACACATCTCCCCCACCTTCAGAAAAGATCTGGCAAAGTTGTGCCTCTCTCTAGTTGAAAAACACAACTAGCCACTGTGTTAAATGTAGATAGATAATGGGCATTCAAAGAACTGCTCTATTTTAGTTAAAAATGTTGAATAAGTAACAGAACATATGTTCCTTTGAATCAGGACTCCTGGCAGTTTTCAAAGTGTTGAACTTCAAAGAGGTCTGGTCGTGTGCCCTTTATGCCCTTTATTTAGAGATCTGGTCGTGTGGCCTTTAGGATTCCAGCTCTGTTATTTACTATTGAAAAGCTGGATACCCCTTTCTACTATAGAATATAATTTCCAGCATTGTAAGTATAGGTATGGCTAACAGGCCCCAATGATGCGGTTCATTTATTCATTATATTTTTGTGAAGTTTTTAACTTGTACTCACGCAGAAACATGAGGTGTTATCTTTAAATGATATAAAATGTTGCCGTTAGCCTGTTTTTTTGTTTTTCTGAGAACTCTAATGCACTACAAATAGATGTTTTTGATCCTCACCGCACGCCGGCTGTCACTAACCATTTTGAAATTCTAATGGCAGGTTCTCCTGGTGCTTGCTGCAGCCTGGCTTCCTTGTAGCTTGCTGTTGCAGGAACTCTAATCTCCATGATGGCAGACCCTGGGCATTACCCCAGCTAGAAGACTTCACAGGCGTGCTTTGAACAGTTCTTTTCCTCTTGTTCAAAATCGTCACAACCCAGGTCACCTGACCGCTCTGCCAGGACAGCCCTCCTGAGCCTGTAACCCTGCCTGCAGTTAGAACTGTATTTTACAGTGACTCACAATAGAAACATCTCTCTGTCTGAGACTGCGGTTGGTGCCATTAAATATTAAATTGGCAAAGGCATTTCAAATTTTAACAGGCTTCATAAGGGTTCAGGAGTTCAAGGACAGTCTTGGCTACATAGGGAAACCAAGACCAGACCGGGCTATAACAGAGTCTGTATCCAAAAAGAAGAAGAAAATAAAAGCAAAACAAAATAACCCGTAGCATATCTTAATGACACGTGCTTTCTGCATCCTCTTATTGTTTGTTGCCTTTGATGATGCCCTCGGGCATGTTTTTAGTGATACTGGCCTTCTTTCCCTCTTCAAAGCTCCATTAAAAATTGTAAACATTGGGGGCTGGAGAGATGGCTCAGTGATTAAGGGCACTGGTTGCTCTACCAGACAAACCAGGTTCAAGTCCTAGTACCCACATGGCATCCAACAGCTGTCTGTGGCTCCAATTTACAGGGAGAAGGGGAGATCTGCTGACTTCTTCTGGCCTCGATGGGCACTGCATGCACAAGAGGTATGGACATACATACATGTAGACAAAAGACCCATACACATTAAATAAAAATAAGAGTTAAAAATTTTAGAAAATAAATGCTAATTTTAATTTTAAACATCAATCCTGAATTCTGGTATTATCTTTTATTGACATTCTCTCTTTGAATTAAAACATCTGGATTTGGGTAATTTTTTTTCCCCAGCTAACTAATTTTTTTTCTCTGAGGTAGCCAGATCCGTATCTCCTCCTCAACAGGAAACATTCCAGGTACCACAGAGTCGCTGCTGTTTCTGCTAAGGAAGGGCTTGTTAGAAGTTCTCCTTCAAGACATTCTTGTGTTATGTAAGCTCCTGCCTGTTTTGGGACCAGGATTCAATCTGTGTGGAAAGATAAGAGACCTTTTTCTGTGAAGTGGTAAATATGGATAACCAAAGAAAGTTAGCAAGCAAAGATTTTGAAACTCTTCCTTGGAAGCATCTTCAACCGGATACCTGAATAAATTCTCCAACACTCCACTCCTGAACTTCTACCCAGGCTACAGCAGAAGCTGCAAGTATAAATATTTCAAGTCTCCTTTAGTTTTTGCCTTTGAGTCATAGAACATCCTTACTGACTTATGTAAAAATGGGACTGGAGAGATGGCTCAAAGGTTAAGAGCACTGGCTGCTCTTGGGGAGGACCCAGGTTCAGTTTCCAGCACCTACGTGGTGACTCACAATCACCTGTAACTCCAAGGATACTTGGGATCTGAAGTCTTCTGGCCTCTGTGGGCACCAGGCACACAAGTGGTGCACACACATACACATAAGCAAACACCCATACACATCAAATCACAACATCTTCTCAGCATGAGGGAGGCAGAGACAGATGGATCTCTGTGAGTTCTAGGCCAGTATCATCTACATAGGGAGTTGCAGGACAACCATCGCTACATATTAAGATCCTATCTCATACAAACAAACAACTAAATAAAGTACGCATTAGATCACCAGCAGGTGCATTTAAAGATGTATTTGCTGTGAGTTCTCTTTCATGTACGTTGGTTTGCTATTATGAAATCTGGCAAATTTCATTGTAAGGAGATCTATTGAATTCTGAGGGGTCAAAACCCTTTTGCATCATGTGAAATCTAGCAAGAAATGGTATTTCTGTTGAACTGGCTAACAAGAAGCTAACTGCTTGTGGGTGAATGAACTGCATCAAAATAATCATGGGTAATTGCTATTAGAATATTCATCATGTTGAGGGGAATATGTTTTCACAGATGATTAAACCTAACTTTAGAACTGCAGAAAAGCCTATGCTGAGAAGTAAGATGTGCAGAAATATATAGCCCTGGTACAACACAAGAATAACAAAGCATGATTTTTTAAAAAAAGCAAACAGTTCTTTAGGCAGAGTTTCCTGTGTTTCCTGCTGTGTCAGTGAGCATTTCCCTCTTCCCTAGCCATGGGGCGTCACAACCATCACGACAGCTAGAGATCCTCTGGAGCAGTGGTTCTCATCCCTCTGACAGCTCCTCACGGGTGGGGACCCCCAACCAGGACATTATTTAGCTGCTACTTCATAACTGTAATCTTGCTACTGTTATGAATCGTAATGTAAATATCTGATATGTAGGATATTTGATATGTGACTCCAAAGGGGTCTCGACCCACGGGTTGAGAACTTCTGTTGGAGAGTAAACACATGCTAGACTCTGGGGTTAGGAGGCATTTCCAGGTCAGTTTATTTTATTAATGGCTATGCCCTAATACATTACTCAGTTCTTTTATATTACTCTGATTATAACAATATTTTGCTACAAATCCCTTTCATGGCCTCCAGAATTTTTATTGAAGAAAGTCAAAGTGATTTAAATGAAATTGCTGTTCTAAACAATCAGGCTAGAAATGTCATGGGGAGAGGCCAGCTGGGCTGACAGGATGGCAGGATGACATTGCCTCACTTAACTCACATTTTCCAAAGCTCATTCCTCAGCATTGCAAGTCCAGACTTTACTTCTGTAAAGATGCCCCACATGGATCCCACTAGGGGCTAATGCAGGGCACAAAAGGACACTATGCAATCTGTAATCCCGATCTAACAATCAGAGGGACTAACAACTCTATGTACCCAACGTTTTTCTTCCCCTGTTACTGTCTTCAGTTCAGTAAACATTTATTAAGCACCTAGGGTACCTGTCAGTTTGATTCAGGGGATATTTTGTACATTAAAACATCTTAACTGCATTTGTGGCATTATTGAACTGTAATAGAAACACTATTTTTTTCAGAGCAAATTGCCTTAAGCCAATTTTTGCCTTGACCCATGTTCTGAAGTTGTTTTTTCTGATGTCAGCTTGAGCCATTTTGCAAAGACTGGTAAACTAGCTTCCTGACAGCATTATACAAGAGGATCATCCAGTAGTCATGGTCACAAACCCACTCTAGTTCTTTCTAGGAATCCCATGCCTCTCTGAACAGGTACACAGTTGATCACATGCAAGGCATTTGTGTTTCCTGCTATTAGATTCTTCTATCAAGGAGGAACATAAACATTTAGAATCTTTTAGGATCTTCTTCAGTGAAGCTGGGCAGATAGGTCACCAAATACTGCCCATTACCTAATATCAAGGTGTTACTAATGCAAATTTGTGAAAAGTAGAGCCAGTTGAAGCTAGCATGCCCCATATTCTCACATCACTAGTATAACATGGCTTGTTGCCAATCTTTTCCAGTCTTCCTTCTCGAATTTTGTTTGGGCAAGATGGAGAAATCAGACCTTTCTTCTTCTGTTCTCCTGAAATCAAAGAGAGGCATTTGCATACACTTCCTCCTCTTTTCTACTGCCCTCCGTTAGTCATTCCCCATCAGTCCCTTTACACCCAGCATACACAGCGTTCCTTAAATGCCCAGTATCTGCCTCTCACTCTTTCCCTCAAACACAGATGTGTCCGAAGTCTCAGTGATCTCCCTGACCACTTGAATTCCCTTTCCATATCTGAGCCTCTTTATTTTTGGTGACCTTCACCACCATTCTACTTTATCTGAACATAGCCGGACATGTGTGTCACCATCTGCAACAACTCCATGTCTGTAACATACATTGTATTAGTAAGTTGTCATGCTCTGTTTAAACCAAGAAGCTGTCTGTAGAGATGGGGCTGCCTACCTTCAGATTCAAGACCTTAAAAATCCTCCAAGCTCCCCTGATGGGGATGGGCTGAATGCACCACCATCCCTTTGCCTGTGAAAAGGAAAAAGGAGAGCTGAAAAATAACACAGACATGAACGCACTATTTCCTTGAGATCAGAGGGAGTGGATTGAGTTTTTGAATTACATTTGAGTAAAAGCATTGTGTCTTTGAGCACAGCTAGGAGGTAAGTGATTTGAAGGCTCCTTCCCAAAGCAAAAGCCTCAGCTACTGCTATCTCGTGACATAAAATAAATGTGGTGGGAATGGCGCATTGCAAGTCTCACCCAGAAGACCTCTGCCTGGGAATCTCTGTGGATCAGAGGATCTAGCTGGTGGTTTTATTTTCAGTTTCTCCAGGCCACTTTTGTAGGATGATGTAAGTGTCTGTTTGCTGTTTTATTCTTGGACTGTTGCTTGCTATATCCTTAACAAATTAACTCATTCAAAACCAAAAGCACACCTATGGAAGATCATTCTCTGTATGGATATCTAAGACAACACATTCAGATAATTGATACCCTGTGTGGTGGTTTGAATGTAATTAGCCCCATAATCCCATAATCTCATAGGGAGTGGCACTATTAGGGGGTGTGGCTTTGTGGGAATGGATATGGCCTTGTTGGAGGAAGTGTGTCACTGTGTGTGTGTGGCATTGAGGTTTCATATACTCAGGATACCGCTCAGTGTGTCAGTCAACTTCCTGTTGCCTGCAAGATGTATGACACTTGGCTATTTCTCCAGCACCATGCCTGCCTGCATGCCGCCATGCTCCCTGCCACGATGGACTGAACCTCTGAACTGTATGTGAGCCAACACAATTAAATGTTTCCTTTATATGTTACCATGGTCAGTTACTATGTCTCTTCACAGAAATAAAAACCTAACTAAGACACCCTGGATGAACAGCCTCCAGCCATCTGTATTCAACACTCACATACTACCTTCTCACATTCTCACAAGATGTCTGAACTCTGGATCTTTCTTTTCTCCCCATCTTAGCTAGCCTTTTGTTTTTATTTCTTTCTCTATGCACCATTTATCACATCCTCATAGTCTCTCTTTATTTCTTTCTCTCCCTCCCTTCTTCCCTCTCTCCCATTCTATTCTAAAACTGGATCCATGTAGGTATCTGACTTTTCATATCTGGATTATGAAGCATCACTGTATGTCTTAGTTACTTTTCTATTGCTGTGATACGATCTCATGACCAAAGCCATTTATAAAGAGTTTATTGAGGGTTTGCTTAAAGTTCCAGAGGGTTGGAGTCCAAGCCTGTCACAGCAAGGAGCATGGCTGGCAGGCACAGCTCTGGAGCAGTAGCTGAGAGCTCACATTTGATCCACAAACACGAGAGAGAGAGAGAGAGAGAGAGAGAGAGAGAGAGAGAGAGAGAGAGAGAGAGAGAGAGAGAGAGGTGTGGGGGGGAACAGAGGAACTGGGAATGGCCTAGGCTTTTGAAACTCAAAGCCCCACCTCCAGTGACATACCTTCTCCAACAAAGCCACACCTCCTAATCCTTCCTAAAAAGATCCAACAACTGGGGACCAAGCACTCAAATATATGAGCCTACAGGACCATTCTCATTCAAACACCACCGTGTGGAAAGTCATAATTTGTGTGCATTGATGGCACGTAAGTTCATGGTCCCTTAGCTTCAGTGTCATATAGTATTAATCTGGTAATCCAAGTTAGCCTTTGGCTCTCAGATGTGGTACAGACTTTCTCCTTTTTCCATCTTTAACTTTGACATTTCTTTATACATTCTCATATTCCATGTTACAGAAAAATAGTAAGCATTGGTTTACAAAGGATTCCCCTCTGCTTCTTACCACCAAGCCAGCAAATTTACACATAGCCACACACACCCTTTTCCTCCTCCTATAGTCAAAATGCAGTATGAATCCTACTGTAGGTTAGGTGAAAATCCCCTGACGGTCTGTACAGAAAAGATTGGCCTCAGGGTAACAGTTTCAGGAGGTGCTGTGGTTCTTTGAGCAGGAATCTCAAGGAAACAGTGTCCCTCTAGACACAACAGGACTGTTGCACTTGTGAACTCACAGAGACTGTGACAGCATGCACGAGAGCCACAAAGGTTCAAGCTAGATGGGGTCCCAGTGCCGAGAGGGAGAAGTAGACACTGGCTCCCACCCTTAACCAAGAAGCTATCTGCAATTGATACCTCCTGGCAAAGGAAGTCACATGCTGTATTAATCACACTTCTGGTCATGCCCTAGGCCCGGGAGTAGTTGATTAACACCAAACTAACTTACTGGTACTTTGAGTTTTTCTGTCTCATTTTGCTTTGTTTGGAGATTTTTCATCTTGTTGGTCTTTCGCTTGTTTATTTTTGTTACTGTTTCTTTTGTTATGGTTTTGTGTCTGTGTTTCTTGTTTTTGTTGTTGTTGTCTTATATTTGTTTGCTTTTTTTAGAGGGGGAAAGGGTGTGGAGTTGGGTGGATGGGGAGGTGGGAAGGATCTGGGGAAAGCTGGTAGAGGGGGAAAGTATGATCAGAATAATTAATAATTATTGTGCCCATCATTCACATCAAGGAAATAATTCCATTGTTCACATCCCTCCTAAATGGACCATCCCATCCTTCTAGAGGTGACCACCATAGTGAAGTCTTAACAGTGATCAGGTTTTCTTGGAGGGTCCAGATTTTCTTCCCTCCGTATCCTCTTCCTCTGCTCTACCCTGCTCTGCATGCTGGGGGTCTAGATTTGTACCTGCTCTGGCCTGGGCTTCCAGTGAATTCAGTTGATGTCGATCTCAGAAGGGGCTAAATGAGACAGGGAGCTTTTCAGCCTGGTTTCCGTCCCTAGAGAGTTCCCAGAGGTCAGCTGGTTGACTTTGTCAGGAACTGATACAATCAGGGGGTTTCCAGTAAAGAGAACTAGGTGTGTGAGGGAGAGAAAAAGATTGTTTAAAGAAATTGGTCCATGAAACTGGGAAGACTTGATGAATTCAAAGCCAATCCAGTAGCATGGTGGGAAGCATCGTGGCACACAGGCAGACATGGTTCTGGAGAGGAGCTGAGAGTTCTACATCTGGATCTGCAGGCAGCAGGAAGAGAGTGAGCCGCTGAGCCTGGTTTGAGCTTCTCAAACCTCAAAGCCCATCCCAGTGACACATTTCCTTCAACAAGGCCACACCTCCTAATAGTACCACTCCTTGTGAGCCTATGGGGGTCATTTTCAATTAAACTACCACAGCTGGTAAGCTTTGACCTCAAAGTCAGTTTGTTGCATGAATCCTAAATGATCTTATAATAAAAACCCAGAGCCAGATATAAGAGAAGTAGAGCAAGCCACAGCCACCACCTCTTACCTCATCACCTCCTCAGTCTGAGATAGCTCCTGTCTCCTCCCACCTTATATTCCTTTCTCTGCCCACCATATCACTTCCTGTCTCAACCTTCCTACTGCTGGAATTAAAGGTATGTGATCCCAAGTGCTGGAATTAAAGGTGTGTGCCACAACTGCCTGGCTCTGTTTCTCTTTTAGACTGGATTAATCTTGTGTAGCCCAGCCTGACCTTGAACTCACAGAGATCCAGATGGATCTCTACCTCTGCCTCCTGAGTGCTAGGATTAAAGGCATGTGCCACCACTGCCTGGCCTCTATGTTTAATCTAGTGGCTTGTTCTGTCCTCTGATCTCCAAGTAAATTTTATTTGTTCAAAATATCACCACAGCAGTTTACTGACAGAATTTCTTCTTGCTTGGGGGAAATTAATCTTTAGACATTTAGGTCTTCAATTGATTGGATGAGGCCCACCCATATCTAGAAAGATAATCTTCTTTACTCAAATTCCATCAGTTTAAATGTTAATCTTAAAAAAAAAAGGTACCTACACAGAAACACTAAGATTAATGTTTGACCAAATATATGGACACCATTACCTAGGCAAGTTGATGCATAAAATTAACCATGGTGCAGACCAAAAGCAATTCAAACTCTACATTGTCCTGTCGTGTTCCACAAGGTCCCTGATAAGACTTGTCTTTGGTCATATGGACATTGCCTCCTTAGCTATGAAATGGGATTATTAAGGGAAAATTTAGTAAGATGTACTCTTAAGGCCAAATCTTACACATATATGTGTGTAAAATATATTATTACTGTTTGAACAATGGTCTGAGTTTCTTCTTAGCTAAGACTGAGAAGTAGAGAAGTTGCCTGCATTTCCAATTTCTAAAACAAACATTAGGCAGTAAAATTAAATTTGCATGTTAAAAACAGAACTAACCTGGAGACAATCAGCTTAATTTACTGCTGGAGTAGAAAGCAGAGAGTTTTCTTGAGGTCTCATGTCCCTTCATGAAGTACCTGTGTGCACTCTTATTCAGGACAGTGGACCATCAAGGATCTGTCACTTATCAGTCTAAACAAAGGTCTAGGGACTTGAAGAACACCATCATTCAAGTGAAGAGGAACCTGCCTAAAGAATGGGAAAAACCTTTATCAGCTATACATCTAACAAGGGGTTAGTATCTAAAATATACAAAGAATGCAAAAATTAAACAACAAGAAAACAACCCAATTAAAAATATGGGCATAGATAGCACAGAGAGTTCTCAAAAGAAGGAATACAAGCTGGGCGGTGGTGGCCCACACCTTTAATCCCAGCACTTGGGAGGCAGAGGCAGGCGGATCTCTGAGTTCGAGGCCAGCCTGGTCTACAGAGTGAGTTCCAGAAAAGGCGCAAAGCTACACAGAGAAACCCTGTCTCGAAAAACCAAAAAAAAAAAAAAAAAAAAAAAAAAAAAAAAAAAAAAAAAAAGAAGGAATACAAATGACCAAGAACTATTTTTTTAAATTCTTCAATGTTCTTAGCCCTCAGGGGAATGCAAATGAAAAGGTTTGACTTGCCCGAGTCAGAATGGCCAAGATCAGTAAAACAAGCAATAGCAAACGGACCAGGAACTGCTGGTGGGAGTGAAAACGGAGCAACCACAGTGGAAATCAGCGTGAATTTCCTCAGGGAACTAGACACAGATCTGCTATAACATCCAGAAATACCACTCTGGGCATATTCACGAAGGACAGAATATTGTGCTAAAGAGATGCTTGTGCATTCACATTCATTACTACTAGGTTCACAATAGCCAGAAAATGGCAACAGCCTGGATGTCATCAACAGATGAATGGATTATAAAAATGTGGTTCATTTACACAATAGATTATTATTCAGCTATTAAGAAAAATGAAATTTTCATGTAAATGGCTGGAGCTATAAATAATCATTCCTAGTGGGGCCACTCAGACCCAGAAAGACTGCATGTTTTCCGTTGTATGTGGATGTTGGCTTTGAATCTCTAGACATGTGTGTTTAAATTGGAGTACTCATAGAAAACAGGAAACTAATTAGGGACTAAGGGAATTTCAAGGAAATGGAGATAGAATGGAGCTGGTGTGAAGAGAAAAGGTGGTGTAATAGAATAGGAAGGGCTCAATAAAAGGTCAGGGAAGAGAAGGGACCGTGGAGAATGATAACTAACACACTACAAAGCTTTGAAAACTCCATATGGAAACTCACTACTGTAGTATCTTCCTAAATACACACACTCACACACATACACACACACACACACACACACACACACATATATATATATACATATACACACATATACATATATACACACATACACCCATATACACATATACATACACACATATACATACACATACATATATACATATACACACATGCATATATAAAAGGGTTTACTTATGTTAGGTTATAGCATGAAAACAATGCCTGCCCCAGACAACATGGGCTCTCAAATTAAAAACCCAATGCCAGGCATGGGTCACTTTCTTTCAAGGTCTGGTCAGTGGAATCCCTTAGACTACCCTCCCAAATGTTGCAGGCTATTGCCAACACTCTTGTTTACTTACCATTCCTATGCTCCCCCCCATTTTCTTTTCAGAAAGAGATCCCTGAATCTAACCTCCTTTGCTTAGTTTTTCCAACCATGACCAGTAAAAGCTTGCAACCAACCCCCCTAAACAATGACAAACATTCATAACCTACCGAATGACCAAAAACCACCCATCCCACCTCTTGGGAATGTGAGCATCATGTTCTTAAATTACTTCTTGCTGTCTGTGGGTTATGGCACCTTTAGGAGACCCTGAGAAATCGGGATAATGGTCAAATCCTAGGAGAGCTAGCTGTATCACTTGTCCAGTTTCTGTGATGGCAAAGTGCAGGGCTTAACTCAAGTCCTGACTGGTGTAATTTGTGAGGCTGGACCATCTCAACTAGATACTTTGAAGTTATTCTGGATGTAGAATTTTGAGGAAACTGCAACAGAGACATTTTGAGAGGTTGGATCAGTTGGGATACTTGCTTCATTGAGGACTGGTCCTTTTGTTCTAAAAAACACACAAAATTTTAAAGGTAATATACATATCTGCATTAATACAAATATGGAATGTACACTATGAACAAATCAGCTAAAGATGATTCCGTGTTCTATGTTTGAGCATAAGTCCATTTGGACTGTATAACCAAACTTTAACATAAATCTCCATCCATGCGGTATGAAAGGATGGCATATAATAATACGTCATGAGGACTCTGTGACCAACAAGATTAATCTTGTCTCATCCAGTCTCAGAGCTGTTCCCATGTTGAGGGATCAGCTTATATGTCACCTGCCTTGTAGTTTTTCTTGGTTTCTTCTTTCATGTCTGCAGCTTCAGGTCTCCCCTAATAAAATCAGATCTTCATTACTTTTGAAGGAATCCATAGCTTTTTGTTTCCTCTGTAAACAAAGGCAAAACAAAGGCACAGCCTCTCCCCCAACACAACACATTTTCTGACTTCCATTCTAAAGTTAAGACATCTTAAAACATATAGGGTGGTTTAACTTGGCATTTTTCCTACAATCCAGTGTCTCTCAGCAGTGTCTGTCTTTCTCTCTTCAGCATTCAAAAATTCAAAGTCAACAAAGCACCATACAGGATTCAGATGCCCTCTGTATTTCCCATCTTTATATGATTTATTTTTTTTAATATTATGGCACTATTTTTTTAAAAAGGCTTTACTACTTTTATTTTTTTATTTATTTATATGACTATTTTTACCCATTTTATTTTTTTCTTTAGCATTTAAGTACATTTTCAAACATATTGTACTCGTTCAGAGGGTTTTTCTTTGTTTGTTTGTTTGTTTTGTTTTTGGTCTGGACATGGCTTTTTGTGTTTGCAGCCTTCTCTGACTGTGCGAGCCAAACCTTAAATGGCATGGTTCCCCTTAGCACATGGTGCTGGCAGCTGGCTCTGTCCTCTTCAGGTCTGTAGGCAGCAGCTGGAGCCACACCTGATGGTCTCAGCTCTGGGAGGTTGTTTTGTCCTCTTTCCAGAGTCCCTGCTAGCAGTACCTGACTACTGTGAGTGGTCACAGAGACCCGGATGGTAACTGCCGTGGCACAGGCTGGCATGGCTTCTCTGTCAGTGTGGTCATGCTATGCACTGGAGCACTAGATGTCATCAGACTTGCTTGGTCCACCAGCCCCCAAATAATGACACAGAGACTTATTAGTTATAGAAGCTCGGCCTCCAGCCTTGGGTTATATACAACGAGATCTTACAACTTGAATTAATCTGCTTCTGTTAATCTACATTCCGTCATGTGGCTCGTCAGCTTTCCTCTGTAATGTATGTCTGCGTCCCTCCTCGTTTCAACGGTGTCTCTCACTTCTCTTCTTCCCAGAGTTCCTCTCCCTCCCAAGAAGTCCCATCTCTTTTCTCCTGCCTAGATATTGGCCATTCTGCTCTTTATTAAACCAATCAGGTGCCTTGGGCAGGCAAAATAAAACAGCAACATATCTTTACACAGTTTGCTCAAACATCCTGGAACACCTTCTAAAACTTGACAGTAAGACTCTAATCCTGAATATACTATACACCCGAGTTATAGGACATGGAGAAATAAACCCATGCTGACCCAGAAACTTCATCTCTACTGAGTAACTTTCACAATGCTAGAAAGTTCTATATATACTACCAGAGCAGAAAAGTAATCAACTATTTTACTCAGTTGTGAACCTGGCGAGCTACAATAACAACTGACTTGGCAAGATATGGTCACTGGAAGAATGAGTGCTATGGGAGTAACCAGCCACTTTCTGATTGGATTTAAAGCCTGCTACACAAGATAGAACCCATGCCTTGTACAGTTAACTAGGCCAAGAACTGTGACTGGCTAGGTCCTAGGCCCTAGAGGAGGACATATTACTGTTATTCTGCTAAAGGGACATAGTGATAAATGGCCCTTAAGTTTTTGTCTTATACCCATAGACTAGTGTATATTTCAACCCTCATCACATAAGCTTCCTACACAGAGGCTCGCAACAGGTCAACATGCAGAGACTAAGATGCTCAGCCCTAAATGGGACATCTGTATCACACTCCTTCCCCCGAGCTTCAGAAATAATTTTGGAAGTAGGGGTGGAAAGTTTGTAAGCGTCAGACGTAAGACAAATTGCTAAACGGTCTTATTAATAAAAAACCAAGATCCAGATATTGGGGTAAAAGCTGAAAGATGAGAGAGGCAGAGAGCAAGCCACTAGTTCTTACCCCTATGAACTCCTCCACCCAGAGAGAGCGAGCTCCCCTTTCCACCCCGCCTTATCATTTCTTCTCTCTACCCAGCTCTATCTATTCCTGTCTGTCTGTACAGACCTACAGACCTCTATGGTTAACCAGTGGCTAGCTCCTCCTTTTGATTTTCAGGCAAGCTTTATTGTTAGGGCACAAATAAAATATCACCATAGTCAGAGGACCCAGAGGTCAGTAGAAAACAGTGTTCTTGGGCTTTCACACTATGAGGGCACACAGGAGCCCACAGCAGTTAGGGCTGTGTGTGCATGAGTTGTACAAGTCAAGCCAGGTAAAAATCTCAGCACAGATGGGGAAGAAAATTAAGTCACACCCGGTCTGAGGAGCTATTGGCAACTGATGGCTGCTAGGGGAGAAGGTCAGTTTTCTTCAGAGATGTAGTTCCTGAGAGGCTGCCTGTGTTCCAGCGGACGGTTCCATACCTGTGCATGGACTCAGTGGATGTGCGGAGAGAGAGAATATGAAGTTGGGAGGGGAAAGTGTGAGTGATAAGTGAAGAACTGGAGGGGAGGGAGTGGGGAGCACATTTGATCCAAACACATTCTATGCATGCACCCACATTAAATAAAAATATTTTTAAAATAATACACAAAATTAGGAGTTTTTTTTATGTTTCATTTTATTTTGCTGTGCTCGGGGTAGAACCCAGGGCCTCACCAGTGCTAAACAAATGTTTTACAACAGAGTTACATCCCCAGTCAACAACCGTCTTTTAAACAACGCTAATTGTTGGTGAGGAATTGATTTAATACAGATGATGCTTTATGATAAATCTTGAGGAAATAAATGAAGTATGTAATGTAACAGAGCACCTCAGCGGAGGTCCTTTATCGAGAAGCAGGGGTGATTTGTGCTCAGCATGTTCAAAATGTGTACATTGTTTAGTCAGACAGCCTTGGCTTTTCTCTTCTTTCTGCCCCTCTCCAGCTGGGGAAGACGGTGGGAGTCTCCTCATGCCTTTGTGTATCAGTGAATGGCCTGCCGCCCAGAGGCAACCTGGGAGTGTGCAGCACACAGGAGGTATCCGGGACCAGGGCGTGTTCTAGCACTTAGCCGGTGATTTGAGACAGGATTTTTATTCTGGCATATAAGAAAAACAACCATTCTACATCTTCAGAGAGAGTCAAGTCCTGTGTTAAAATGTTGACAATAACATAAAAATGTAAGTGTTTTTGTTTCGCCGTGCTTTCGAACGTGCTAATTTTATTTTCCATGCCCTTTGTCTCTTAGAAAGATGTGAGCCTTTTTGCTTTTTCTTCTACCTACTAAATTTGTTTACTCAGAGAAAGTTCTAAGTCCTCCCTTGAGAGAATCATGGTATTGTGATATGGAATTATTAGCATAATTTAAAATGAAGCAAGCTACTGAGAAAGGTTTAAGGACTTAAACACAGCTCATGTGGAGGTTGAGTGAGAGCGCATACGGCCTGAAGATCAGGATGGAAAGCTCTCGCTTCTGCTCCAGTGCCATGCCTGATCCGAAACTGTAAGCAAGCCCCCAACTAATGTCTCCTTTTATAAGAATGGCCTTGGTCAAGGTGTCTTTTCAGCAGCAGAACAGTGACTCAGACAGTTCACTAATTGGTTCACTACAGTTACATCATATCAAGGTGGCTCAGTGGATAAGGAATCTTGCTGCTAAGCTGATCGGAGTTCCATCCCTCAGACCAACAATGTGGGAAGAAGGAAGGGACTCCCACAAGCTGTCTTTTGACCTCCACATGCACTCACTATGGCATGCATGTGTAGATAAATAAATGTAGTTTAAAATTTCTTTGTCAGAAAAAAAAAAGGAAAAACTTGGCAGTGGTGGCTCCCACCTTTAATCCCAGCACACAGGAGGCAGAGGTAGGAGGATCTTTGAGTTCAAGGCCAGCCTGGTCGACAGAATGAGTTCCAGGACAGCCAGCTACACAGAGAAACCCTTTTTCAAAAACAAAAAAAAAAATTATTTGTAAAAAGGAATATCATGAAGTGCTTCAATCTACACTTGGTCTTTTTTTTTTTTTTTAAACATTACTGAATTAGAAATCTAGCTTTGCTCTGGCTGTGTGTTTTTATTGAGGTGTAAAGCATGTGTAAGCTGCTGAGCTGTGAATGTTACTGTTGTTCAAAGGCTACATTTCAGGCAACTTTCACAAAGCAGCACTTTCTCAGCCTGAAAATATTTACTCACACTAATCTGACTCACAGAAATCTTCTAGCATATTTTCAAGCAAACAGAAAAAAAAAAGCTCTTGTTATTTTTATGAAATTAATTACAGATTTTGGTGGGGGGGGAATCTAGTTTATAAATACTTTTCTTGGCAGCTGGTCCACTATTATTTTCTCTCTACAAAGAAGATGTTTTTCGCCTGGCCCACAAGAGAGCATTACATACTTTGACTTAATTCAATTGGAATGAGGCTCAGGACTAAATGATAAACACAGCCAAAATGGTAATGCTTTGTGATGTTTTGTCCAGTTATTAAAAAATAAGGGGTAACATTTCCATAAAAACACTAAACTTATTTTTTGTTAGTACAGTTAATTATTGATTTATTCTCCCATAGTCTAAAGTTTGCAAGTCCTATGAGGAAGCAGCCACTGGTGTTACCATGTTAAGCCTTCCAAGCTCACAGGGTGTTAATACACAGATTTGCTGTCTCTCCAGTCACTGGCCTGCTAAGGCAAGAGCCTGACCCAAACTCCTTTGAGAGTGTTTCAGTTGCACAAGTTACTGCTTCATGTCAAGATGCTGAGTGACCTGGAGGTCATTGCTCTGGAACTGTAGACCACCATGGGTAGAAGGAACTTTAAATATTGTAGGTCTCATTGTGCTGATAATATTGGGAGTAGTCAACAACTCATCAGAGCTCCCAGAAAAGTCTAGATCAATACATTCTGTCAACTCTTCATGGCTTTTGTTACAGTTGACTTTTGTGATATGAAATAGTATCAATAAAATACAAAAATATTTTTACTAAGTTACATTTTAAAAATTATTGTAATGAAGATCTAAACAAACAAAATCCATTTAAAAGAAATATAATTTTGTCAGTTGACTTTAGTTCTCTGAAAGGTAAGTCAATGGCCTATCAATTGAGCTGCTACGAACATGCTAACAAGAAGCCAAGAAGCATTTTACAAGTTGTAGTGGCTATGATAATAGCAATTTGTAATTAAAACATGCAAATGGCAAACAATTGATAATATTTAAGACATTAATTAAGTTCCCAGGCATTGCAATACTATTTATACTTTCAATAATACTTAATACATTTATACTTCATGCTTTCTTTTTTTAAAGGTCCTGTAGTATGGTTTCTCTATGAAATGTAAATAACTAGAATGAAAAAACCTATTTTAATAAGCAAGGATGATAAATTACATAATTCCACATGTGTAAGAACATGGTTTAGAACCAAACACACATTCATTCAAATAAGTGCACATAAAACTGCCAGAATCTGAATGAATTTAGTGTCACACCAACATCGTGCTTCAGGATTTGCTGTTGTGCTATGGTTTATAAGATGTCGTTATTGTGGAAAGCTGGGTTAAGGGTAATTGAGAACTTGGCTATTTTTGAAGTTTTCCTTGAGTCTGTAATTAAGATAAAGCTTGGAAATATGAATAGCTGCGATGGAACTGCTTCACTGTCCTAATTAAATATGTGTAAGCTATTGATAGAATTAAATATAAACATGCCCCTGATTCACATCCCTTTTCCTAAGTCTTGGAAATCCATACACTTTTCTCTCTCAAATATTCTCCACAGAAAGCTGATAAAAGCACATGGTATCAGGGGTCAATTCTATGCTGAAAACCCAGATCTACCCATCCACCTCTGGTGTTCTGTTCAGACTTCATCTCATTAGACTGTTTTCACTAGAGCCCTGCATGGCATCTAACTCTAAGTATGCTCTTGAGAAATGTTAGCCAGTAAAGAATAAAGTACAATAGAGTACTATTTGGCTAGAAGTGGGTATGTGCAGTGGAGAGTATTTACAGTCAGGTTAAGGGTTAAGAAAAGTGTGATAGTGGGGATCTTCTGATGATCTCTCTTCTACAGTTTCTATGAACAAGCTTCCATTGGCCACAGCCTCAAGCTTGCTGAAGACAACCCCCAAGCTACTATTAAGTATAAAATGAAACTTTGTTTAATCCACCAATTTTTTTTTCAAGACAGGGTTTCTCTGTGTAGCTTTGTGCCTTTCCTGGGACTCACTTGGTAGTCCAGGCTGGCCTCAAACTCACAGAGATTCACCTGCCTCTGCCTCCCAAGTGCTGGGATTAAAGGCGTGAGCCACCACCGCCCGGTTTAATCCACCAATTTTTAACTCATCCACACTAACTCAATCAAATTGACCTGATAATTACTTCTTTCCTTGTATGGTGAGTGGGGAGCAATGATTTCCTAGGTGTGCAAAAACTGAAGATGTGCAGACAACCCAAAAACTTCAGAGTTTTGCCTGATGTGTGACCTATTGATCTCAATTTGGGTGAAGCTCGATCTCTTCAGAAGTCTTTCCAAATTAATGACTAGTGTAAGCACACACACACACACACACACACACACACACACACACACACACAAAGAAAAAAAAGTAAAAGTATTTTTCTAGTGATAATGTTTTCTTAATGGAGGAAGAGTTTGTAGTAAGATTGTGTTATAAATGGTTGCCAAGATCATTGGGAATATAAAGAATGGGTGTACTATTCAGTATATTATAAAATAGACAATGTGAGGTGACAAGACTATGCAGTGGTTAAGGAAACATCTGCATTTCTTGAATGGCTGGAAGAATAATGACTACTAAGTACAATAGAGGACTATACTGACAAGAAGAGTGTGTGTGTGTGTGTGTGTGTGTGTGTGTGTGTGTGTGTGTGTATTTGACATTATGTGATTTCTTTTAAATCACTTCCAACTGCCCTCAGAGGGAGCTTTGTGCTCAGGTGATTCATTAATTCCAGTCCCACTACAGAACTGGGGACAAAACTCATTTTGTATTATAGAAGTTCCTAGTGTGGTTCATTTTTCAGTTCCTCACCCCTCCCCTCTGCCTCCAAACACATTCCTCTTCCTCCCATCTCCACAGATATTTCAGAAGGTTCTGTGAGAAGTTCTCAGAGGCCCCATTGTGTAGTAACAAAGAACTCTGGCAGTGTGTCAGGTTCTGTCCTTGCCTGCCATCCTAAGTGGCAGGACATCCTTATCCCAGGCCTGCTACTTGCTAAACACTTGGAACCTAAGTCACAGCTCACCATGGAAGTCAGACCCATTGGGTGGATATGTGGGCAGGTGCTGAAGAACTTCTCTGGAAGACGTATGACTAATCTTACTGTAAACTGGGATGTGGGCATGGGCACAACTGGGGACAAATCTCCCGGGTTTCCCTGTATTCCCAGTCACCCAGGAGGTGGCCCCTGTTCCATACTCCTGTGAATGTCACAGGCTGTTTCTGCTAACTTCTCCTTTTCTTAGTTGAGGGGATCCAGAAGGCAATCATGGACCTTGTAGATGAGTTTAAAGATGAACTCCCTAACATCCTAAGATTATCACAGTCTAATCAGGTAATGTGATTTATAAGCTTCAAAAGGAAAACAAAATATGTGATTTTTTTGTAGCATACAAATCATTAATGCTGAGATCTGTTAGGAAAGCTTAAGAAAATATAATTTTTTCTCAGAAATAATTTCAAATTTTATTTACTGGGGGGATCCCTTGGATAGAAAGAGAGATAGGCCAGAAAGTGAATGAGATAGAGCAACTAAGATTAAAGATAATCACTATGTCATTGGATTAGAAATCTGAAAGTCTTTCCTAGAAGAAACTGACAATGTAGTTTACTTAAGATTTGCTTAATGTAAAATTGGAAAAGTAGCTAGAAATACTTAGGTAAAATCTAAGGCAATTAAGTGAATACAAACACTTAACTGAGATAAACTAATCCTGAAAGGTACACTATGAGTGTGTGTGTGTGTTAATGTGGAAAGAAAATACTGATGTCTACCACTTTAAACAAAATACATACCCAGTGTGTTTTTAAAGTCTCTGTTTCATAAGAGATTTGAAGGAGATAAAATTTTGGAATTGGAGGCAGAGGGACAGAGGAAATTCTGAAGATGTTTATGATATAGAAAATGTGCCATCTTATCTAACCTAATTATCCCAAGATCGTCTTTGATGTACGATACAGTGTAAAGTTGCATGACACTGTAAAAGACAGAACTGTGGCAATGTCACATATCAGGATTTTAGTCCGAACCAGGAACTAAACAAAAAAGCACTCTGAGTAAGATGGCAATCACGAAGTCTATGTGTTTCATTACGAAAGGTGTTGGGGCTGTCTTAGCCATGCCTCAAGATGAACAGCTTTAAACACTTACCATTACCCCTCTATTGCTTGCAACTGGGGAGAAAGTTCTGTGGAGAAGATAAAGAGAATGTGATCCCTGTCAGTGGGTTGAATCTAATGAAACAGGTTGTAGTGGTATAGTTAATAGGTATTATTAATTTAACTCAGACCCAGAATATGAAGATCTTTGGATGTCATTCAACAAAAGAGGCTGATCTTTGTCTTAATTATAACACAAACATATGACAGGGAAGATTTTCAGGATGAAAATGACACCTCATTTTTACTTTGAAAATAGTTCCTAGAGCTAGGGGGACAGTTCAGTGGATAAGATCGCTTGCTCTGCAAGAAAGAGTTTGCGTCCCCAATACTCACATAAAAACCAGGCATGTCTGCATGTGCCTCTAACCCTAGCATTAGAAGGTGGAGACAGGTAGATCCTGGGATCTCACCGGCTAGTCAACCTACCTGAAATGATGAGATTCAGTGAAAGACCTGTCTCAAAATATAAGGTAGAAAATGATAAAAGAGAACACAGGAAGTCCTCCTCTGGCCTCCGCATGGGCACATGCACATGACCTCAGATATGTGCATACACCATATATACATACATACATACATACATACACACACACACACACACACACACACACACACACACACAAAGAAAAAAAGTAAAAGTATTTTTCTAGTGATAATGTTTTCTTAGTGGAGGAAGAGTTTGTAGTAAGATTGTGTTATAAATGGTTGCCAAGAACATTGGGAATATAAAGAATGGGTGTACTATTCAGTATATTATAAAATAGACAATGTGAGGTGACAAGACTATGCAGTGGTTAAGGAAACATCTGCATTTCTTGAATGGCTGGGAGAATAATGACTACTAAGTACAATAGAGGACTATGCTGACAAGAAGAGTAAGATGGGATATAATAAAAGTATTTTAATAGTCTCAATTCAAGGAACATAACACATTGTGTTGCGCTGTAAATTGAAGCTACTCAGCTTATGATTGACTGTAAACTAACAAAGAAAATGCGCCTTCTCTGTTTGGGGGTCTAGACTTGGAAGGAGAGTGATGTGAAGTGTGGGTCCCCAGATGAGCAGTTGTTGGGCAGCACACAGGTTGATCAGCTGAGCAAGACAGACTAAGGCTTGAAAACTCAGAGGGAAGGCCAAATTCTGTAATTCCAGACCTTCAATTTATAGTCTAGTTGCCTCCTCTCTTGGTTCCCCTGGACTTTGTATAAAGTATTTTGAAATGCTGAAGACTTTTCTTGGCCGTATTTTGGAGTTCTAAGAGGAGAGATGGACAGGTGTCCAATGGACCTAGGATATAAATGCTTAAAGTGGATGGTAGTGCAATAATTATTGAAAAAGTCTTAAGGGGAGTCCTAGAGGCCAGAGACATGCTGGAAATGCCCTGTTTCTTTTCCAAAATGTGCTTCCTCCATTGCCAAAATTAGAGACATTGAGATTTTGTTCAACTAAAAAAATTGTAATTTCTTTATAACCCCTTTCACCTATCTCTATCTTCTGGTACTGTATCCAACACCATGGTTTATATTCAGATATATGGCTACTTTCTCCCAAAAAGAGAGCTCTATCCTGTTCCCAACACCTTGAATTTGTTTACTTAAGAGGATGGTAGGCCACTTAGGAAGAACATAATGATAGCTTTTTGCCCATTTTGAAATCCATTGCTCTTTTTTCACCATTCACCTTGCTAACTTAGTTATACAAACCCGTTCACATGTGAGATGTACAAAGCATAGACTGTGTGTAGAATGAGAAGAAACCTCATTAGAAAGTGCTTCCCCCTACTTACCTCAGTACTTACCCACCCCCCACAACCTCCTCGCTCTGATTTTGTCTAGATTTGACAAGAACGTTTTCAACTTTCACAAAACATTGTTGATTAAGTTCCACAAATATTTAAAAAGGAAAGGGAGAGAAGATGGTGGGTCAGGGAGGTAAAGCCATAGTCTCCACAAGACTTGTTTCCACTTTGATTTCAAAGACTTCAATCCACTGAGCCAATGTAAGATGTGATCACAGGTTTTAACTGGATCTCTCTGTTTTATTTGCTGTTGAAATAATGAAAATAAGCAAAGCTGGAAGAAGAGAACTGTTTAGATGGTTAATCCATTAACCTAGAGAAGAGATGATGTATCTTATTTCAATAGACTAGACTAGGGGTGGGGGAGGGGACTATTCTGGGACTATTCAAAGAAAGAATTGAATAAGTTTATTGACAGGCTGCTTTTGTAGGTGGAGGATAGGAAGTGCTGAGGTAATAGAAAAGTTAGTTCAGCGTTAGAACTGCTGACAACAGAAATGGGAAGGCCTGGGGGGGGGGCATGCGTTCAAATGAAGAAGGACATATGGGGAAACCCGGAGCAGGGTTCCAGAACCATTTTACTGACTAAAGCAAAGCTTCCTTTGGTAAGTGACCTTTGTGCCCCTGGGAGCTTGGCTGGACATTTACTTCCTGGCCTCTGGGAGCTGCTCAGATGATGATGAGCAGTGTGAAAAGGAGCATCCACAGTTACACTGGCAACCAGAGGCTTAGACTAAGAGTCAAAGAGAAAACCAGCAGGACATCATGAAGTTCACTTCATTTGGGGTCAGTATTTAAACCCACACACATGGTTTGATTAAGAAAAAAAAAAAAAAACCAAACCAACAACATAGCATAGGCAGTAGGTAAAGAAGAAAAATCCTGGCAGCTGAGAATGAAGAACCTTCTTTTATTTCCTATTAGAACTAGTTAAGAAACTTGCTGAAAGTAATAGTGTTTGAAATCATTGCAAACATCTTGGTCCACCTGAGGAATGTAGGCAGCCGCTCCTCCATGGCGTCAGTTTCTTCACAGAGTGCAGGAGAGAACCACGCGCGCGCGCGCGCGCACACACACACACACCTGCGCATGCACACACACCTGTGTAGTGGGTAGCCATTTCAGCTTTGGTCTGGAAGTTTCAACCCCCATTGAGGCTTCAGTAACTATCACACCTACAAGGTGGGGCCACCCAGACCTTTGAAATTTGCCCCACGTTGGGTGCCAGATATTGGTGAAATTATTCAGGCCACTCCACATAGTTAAAAGGGAGGTTTATTTTGTGGGGTAACTCACAAATGAAGGGATAGGCTACAGGGTCTGGGGAAGATGTAGCACAGTCTTGCGGTGTTCTCTGGAGAACTCTGCTCAGTCTACCTCCAGTGTCCAGGGTCCGGGAACCAAGAGAAGGTGGCACATCAGATCTCAGGTCTTCAGGGCCCTCTCTTGGCCCCGCCTTGTAGGTGTGACAGTTACCGAAGCCTCAATGGGGGTTGGAACGTCCAGACCAAAGCTGGAATGGCTACCCACTACACACCTGCACACAAACACACCTGTGCATGCACACACACACCTGCACATGCACACACACACATACCTGCACACACACACCTGTGCATGCACACACACACCTGCACACACACATACCTGCACACACACACACCTGCACACACACATACCTGCACACACACACATGCACATGTACATACACACACCTGCACATGCACACACACACCTGCACATGCACATACACACACCTGCACACACACCTGCACATGTACATACACACACCTGCATGCATGCATGCACACACACACACACACACACACACACACACACACACACACACACGCCTTGGTTTGCTTTCTTTCTTATATCAGTTTCTTGCTGGGCAGGAAGCATCTTCTTGGAAAGAGCCGGTTCCACGGTTTGTGGGAGGGAGGATGGAAGTGGTCCAGAGCATTGTGCGGTTGGAAGCAACAAGTCCCTGAAATTATATGGGAAAGCGTCTGTTTGTTAGTTGATTTGTTTCTGTTCTGTTTTATTTTAAAGAAAGCATTATAAAAGGCATGTGAATTGTAACAACTAAGCTTAGGGTGAAACAAAGACCTTAGTCGTGAGACACAGTTGAAGACAGAGGGACAGCCAGGATTTCATGATGACAGCTAAATATGCCCTTGTTACAATATGGGCTTGCATGAAATAATATCATTTTCAACAAATGTCCATGTTTTGATCAACCTAAATTATGTGAGCCCTGCATGAGATCTGAGGTGACCAAATTATCAATAATAATTAACCTTATTTTTATACAAAGACAAAAAAAGCAAAAAATGTAGAAGGGGAGTTGGACAGATTGATTTGTCTGGTGGAATGAACCAGTTTGCTTGACACAGATGGGGACAGTCGGTGACTGCAAGCCACGGTCCAGTGAAGAACCTGGGCCTGATAGCACGTGCCTGTAATCCCAGCACTCAGGAGGCCAAGGAAGGAGGAGGGCCTGGACTTGGAGCCCAGGTAGAGTTTGAGGCTGATTTGGCTTAGACAACAAGACTGTCTCAGAACAATCAGAAGAAAGTCAAAGATCCCGTAGATTCATTTAGAAAATAAGAAGAGGAGTCTGGCCGGGCGTTGGTGGCGCACGCCTTTAATCCCAGCACTCGGGAGGCAGAGGCAGGCGGATCTCTGTGAGTTCGAGGCCAGCCTGGGCTACCAAGTGAGCTCCAGGAAAGGCGCAAAGCTACACAGAGAAACCCTGTCTCGAAAAACCAAAAAAAAAAAAAAAAAAAAAAAAAAAAAAAAAAAAAAAAAAAAGAAGAGGAGTCTGCAGAAGTAACGTTATCATTTCACAGCCGCCAGCATGGTAGACCCCCCAAACACTGATCACTTGTAAAAGGAGATGAAGTTGACAAGGTGGAACTTCACATGTCCCATGCCTGTTTGCCCTGGCAATGTGGCTGACTACTCTTAATACTTACATCGAGGGAGAGCGTAGACAAACGGCAGTCACAAGTGAACAAACAGGAGGAAGAGCTGGGGAGGCCAGCATGGCAGTCACACGAGACACGTGGCTGCTGGGCTTCAGCGCTGCAGGCTCTGAACTTCTCTTGGCTGTCCTTCGACCACAACCAGGGGAGAAAACGATACCAAGTGACTCTCCCTTCGTGTTGTTTTGATCACTTTGCTTTTAGATTGCTTTCCTCGGTGTGGCTTGGGAGGGTGACAGTTTTGGCAGTCCAGGTGGCACTATCTACTGCTGCTGCCTCCTGAGAGACCGAGAAGCCCCCAGGGGCTACTGAACTTTTCAAACAGTTAACAGAACAAACTACATCAGGACACAAAACGGCAAAAATGCATCTTCATGGGTGGGCTAGAACAGCTTCTGGCTGTCTCCAGTGAAAAATGCTGAGCCGTAAGAAAAATACTGAAATCTGGTGAGGTATATTTACTTTTAAAGTAAATATACAAAACTGAAATCTGGTGAGGTATATTTACTTTTAAAGTAAATATACAAAATATTAGCATGGCAGACAAAAAATAACGATTTAAATTTAACTGGTATTTTGTCTGTATATATTTAGGTTTAACAAAACATTACAGATTCCAAAGTTGCTAATCTGTAGCCAATGCCTAACTAATATTTTTTTCCTAAGGATGGCCAGATGCCCCACAATGACTTAAATTAGTGATGAAACCGTGCCGGTCTGTTGACTGGAACGCAGCCTAACCACACTCTATGCAGTTTCTCTGTGGTAAACTACTCAGAAGAGCACAGAAAAAACCACATGGTACATGTTTTGATAATGCTACTGTTTTGCTGGAAATTACTAGAACTTCTGAAGTTTTGAGATGTAGGGTTTTCTTAAGCTTCTTGACTGGCATATAGGATGTTTGTTTTAATTTCCTTTATATATACTCTAGCTCATGAATATAACCCTTAAAGCAAACTTGTAAAAATATTTGTAATGGTTTTAAATCAGTACTACTGCTTAAATATTTTATATATTAAGTAATGTTTGGATAAGAACTATTGTTTAGAATGGAGCCTGGA
This sequence comes from Peromyscus maniculatus bairdii, assembly GCF_049852395.1. Classification (NCBI taxonomy): domain Eukaryota; kingdom Metazoa; phylum Chordata; class Mammalia; order Rodentia; family Cricetidae; genus Peromyscus; species Peromyscus maniculatus. Next base: position 56,001,640 of record NC_134866.1, read on the forward strand.
GGTACAGGGCTGTAGTCCAGCTATGCAGGAGAGTGAGGCAGTATGATTGCAAGTCCAAGGCCTGATTGGGCTACAGAATGAGTTCACACACAACCTGCACTACTTAGTGAGAACTTGTCTAAGAATAAAAAGGAAAAAGAGAGCTAAGACATAGTTCAGTGGTAAAGCATTTGCCTAGCATGTACAAGACCCTGGATTAAAAAAGGAAAGAGGAAAGGAGGGAAGGAGGGAAGGGAGAAAGGAAGGAAGGGAGGGAGGGAGGGAGGGAGGGAGGAAGGAAGGATCTTGTCTATTTTTTAAAGTAGCCTCTAAAATCAAGGTAGAAATATCATAGACCACCAGGCATAGTAGCACATGCCTTTAATCTCAGCACTCAAGGTGAGTGGTGATGGGTAGATCTCTGTGAGTTCAAGGCCAACCTGGTCTACATAGAAAATTCAATACCAACCAGTGTGACACAGGAGGACACAGTGAGACCCTGTTTCAAAACACAAGCAAGCAAGCAAACAAACAAACAAAAAACCCATAAACCCAGAAAGAAATGAAACAATTCTATCTTTTGATTAATTTAGTTCTTGATAGTTATACTAAGGAAAAATTAATGTGTTGAAATGAAAACTTTAATTAGGGGTGTCAGTGAATTGTACAGGGTGTATTTATTGGGCTGAGTAAATTTAAGATGTCATGTACAGCATAGTTGTATACTCAGTTTCTGCTACAAGTATATGCTATTAATGTATCAGAGAATCATATATCAGATTCTTCTCAAAGCTTTTTTTTTTTTTTTTTTCAGAAAAAAGATCCAGTGCAGAAAACCTCCAAGGTCAGAATGGCTCTAGCTTTAGCCCAGATCAATCGAGGAACATTAATTCAAGGATTAAACAGCATATCCAGCTCTTCCAAATCAGTGGCCAAACTTCTGCAGCCACAGCTGGCATATAGACTCTTAGAACTGAGGCACATCTCTCACCGGCTGCTGAGAGAGGTGAATGCACCGAGTCAACCTCTGTACAGCATGCAGGCAAGTACTGTTGCGCTTACATGAGCTGTAGAGCCTTTCTAGACTCATAACTGACCAAGTGTTGACAATGAATGACTCTTGAGTGCTCAGCCCTAAGTGGGACGTCTACACCACCATTTCAAGGCTCAGGGAACATCATGGAAGGGGTGGTGGTGTGAGGGCCAGAAGATTGGAAGAGATGCTGTGAAACTCCTTCTTCTGGCCATAACATGGCTGCTCGCCCCTGAGCTCACAGCAGCAGTGGTGGCCTGCCCAAGGCTGAGCCCACTGACCCCCTTCACCAATAGGGAAGGATTCATAAGGTATAAGCTGTTAATGAGAGGAGGGTGAGTCATTTTTCTTGAGTGATACAGGCACAGGTAAATGGCTCCAAACCTATGCTCATACAAATACCCCAATTAAAGTAGTGGGCTGCCCCTCCCCCAAAAAGGCATGAAATCAGGAGGGGGCTGGTTGGGGAAAAGAAGGTGTCAGAGAGAGAGAGAGAGAGAGAGAGAGAGAGAGAGAGAGAGAGAGAGAGAGAGAGAGAGAGAGAGAGAGAGAGAAAGAAGAAAAATGGGGATTATGATCAAAGTACATTATATTGCACAGAACTTTGAAAGAATAAACAACATGTTAAAACGTCTTTAATTTAAAAATAAAACTATAATGAATTTGGGGTCCTTCATGTAAAATAGATAAAATTGGAAAAGAGGAATGAATATAGAACAGTTTCTAATTTAAGGAGGGGTGGATAATATGGACTTTTTCTGCCTTATTATTTGAGCTGTATAAAACTTTCCATTTCAGACAGTTCAAGGAAGACATAAACATGAAAACTGACTATTTGTGTCAAGCCTAAAGGGAATTCTATAGCGATTTTCCACAGTGGTTGTGTTTTGCTCTGCCCTCCCAGAACACTGTTATGTTTCTAAACTAACCTTTGGTGTGCTAGCTGGGTGTATTCAGCAATACAATCATTCAGGTATACCCACTGATATTTATGTGTATTTCTAATTATGTTTTCTGCGTGGCTTCATGGAGCTTCTGTTATTTCTTGTTAAGGGAAGTAACTACTAAAACTTTTCAGGCCTGATTTTTTTTTTAAACTTTATGACACAGAACTCTGGATACTTCAATCTGGATTAGATTCAAACATCTGAACTTGTTCTGTAGGAGACTCGGGGTCTTTCATGACCAGCATCTCAATCTCAGGGGCATTGGCTTGAACACCTGGGCTGAGAGGAGAGGAAACCATATTCAAACTGGGTTAAACCGAAGAGAAGACTGTTAGTTCATACAAACAGCCCAGCGTTAAGATTCCAGACATGTGCATAGATAATGAAGCAATGTCCTACCTCTTTTTCTTGCGAGTCTTCATTTTGTTCTATATCCATTCTACTCTTAGACTATCTAATATGACTTGTAACTGTTTGGGGGGTCTCCATCCTCTGACGATCACGTAATTACAACAGAAAATCAAGTCCCCGAGCCAGTGTTCCTTGGGTCCACTGGTGGAAGATGGTGTACACCCAGCACTTGCCTTTAAATCAGGGAAGTGGGCTGCATTAGTCGGTCTGAGAAGGTTCCCTGATTCATCCCCAGAGTTGGGGTTGGAGCCCTGTGCAGACCATATGGCCTGAAAGTAGAGTGGGGAGAGCAGGTCCTCAATAAGGGTGGATGCTAGATGGCCAGAATCAACAAACATCCCATCATGGAGGAGTCATCATTAATTAAAGGCTTTTACATTTAAAAATCAGATTCTTTAACTATGCATCACATGAAAACAGAATTTATAAAAGGTTTCATTGTGATACTTAATATCTAAGAATATAAAAAATGTTCTGCGTTTGCTAACCAATGGATTCTTAAATATTTCGAGCCGTGTTTCTTATCTTTATAACATTGAAGAGTAGCTGAATATTATCTTAATTCCCTCTGAAATGTCCTTTGAAAGCTAATGCTCTGCCTTACCATTCCTTATCTGAATTTTGTCAAAACCATAGGCTTAAAAAAGGATTTATTTATTTTTTAATCTGTGAATGTTTTGCCTGCATGTATGTCTGTGTATCATGTGTGTGCCCTGTGTCCATGAAGGTCAGAAGAGGTCATCAGATACTCTGAAACTGGAGTTACAAACAATTGTGGTCCTGGGACACCACAATGACCGTTACAGCTGCCATGTGGGTGCTGGGATTCAAAGCCAGGTCCTTTGGAAGAGCAGCAATTGTATTTACTCAACAGTTGAGCCACCTTTCCAGTCCCTAAACCATAGTATTATAGAGCTGTAAAATGTCTTCTTTTGAAGTATTTCCTGCCAATCGTTTTATCATATTTTTTGTGATTTTTTTTCTAGTTTTTCTACTAGATCAAAGCTGCAAAGGAGCTGACATTTTACATTGCATTTAAGCCAACAGGTTTTCCTGCTGTAGAGCCGAGTGCCACATGCTCGTGTGTACACGTACACGCACAAACACACACACACAGAGGGAGAGAGAAAGAATATACACACACACATACAGAGGTGGAAAGAGAGCACACACGCGCGTACACACATACACACAGAGTGTACAGAGAGGGGGAGAGAGAACAAGCTCATGTCGGGGACATAGATTATTATTCACAGAAGAAGTATCAGCCAGAGCAATGTCCTGTTGGTTCCCTACTTTTCACTCAATCAGACGCTACAGTGAGGGCTCTTTGTTAATTGCGCATATTTAATGTTGTACCAGGAGAGGGGAACCTTGAAATGAAGAAACAGAGCCTTTTTCAGGGACATTGAAACACCTGCCCAGCGTTTCTTCTAAGGGGGTTGGGTGTCCATTACCCTGGAATGTGTCTGCAGAAGGAAAAGGAGAGGGTATTATTTTGGGTGCCCCTGGCATACCGAGGGGATTCATCTCTAGCTCTCTCCACAGGAATGCACTTGCTGTGGCTCCTACAGCTGTTCGATAGTCAAACATGTCCCTTGCTCAGAAGAAACAGTTTGCACAGGAATATGAGAAATCCATGGAGAATAATCTCTCTGTACTCATGAAAAGTTAGTGGCAGAAAAATTCTGTCTTTGCATTCCAGCTAGTGTGTGTGTGTGTGTGTGTGTGTGTGTGTGTGTATCCACTAATGAGAACAACAAAAATAAAAAAACCAATCCCCCCCTAAAAAAACCCCACAATGTATTTGCCTTTTGCCTTGCCTGACAATGCAGTTCTGAGATCCATATCTAGCTCAACCGCACTAACTCACTCTAGAAACATGTTTCGGGGCTGAGCAGCTGGTCCAAGGCTAACCTGCTGCCATTGTCTTCTTCGACATTGATTTGCAGTCAGCACACAGAAAAGATTTCTCCTTCTGGGGTCTGTCTAATGACGCAACTTTAAATAATTTTACCAGTGAAATAGTTCAAAACACAGAAGCAATTTAGCAGAAGTCCCACTTGACCATAAGTGAGTCCTAATGTGTTTCCTATCGCCCGCAGAATGTCCTTCATAAAAAGAAACACATCCTAGCACCGCCTCCATTTTTCTCACAGAGGTGATCACTGTGAAGCTGAAGTGAACATCTCTCTCTATTTTTATATTTTTATTATATTTGGATATGTCTACTTACGTAGTATTATTATGTATGCTCAATATTCATATAGATTACATGACACTGTACTTAATCCTTCTGAAAATTCTGGTTTTTAGCAAACATCATTGATAAATGTAGCTAGAGTTTATTTTAGCTCCTCTCTGGTATTCCAGGAAGAAAAGACAATCTAGAGTTTGCTATTGGGAGGATGAACAATTTAATTTCCAATTCTTCTATTAACAAGCAGTGATTTGGTTAACGTGCTCATAGACACCTCCCCATCCATATGCAGGAGACTTTGGGTATATCTCTGAGGGATCTTCTTTCTTCAACTCTTACTAACTCAAACTGCACTTTAGGAAGGGTGAGCTTTCCTGAGAAAATTTTTAAAATGTCAAGAATATGACAATAACTGATTCAATTCTTGGAAACATTAGAAATATTTCTTCAAATATCCTTTGTCAGTTTCTACAAACTTTTTCTGACATGCATATTAAGTATATTTTGATTTTTGTGTGTGTATGGGTTTTTTCCTTTTATAATAATGTTGAGAACAGAAGGTAGGACCTTGTGCATGTCAGCAAGCACCTTTCACTGAGTTACATCCCTGCCCTCTCATTTAATCTCTACATGTGTCTATCTTCCTCATGTACCCCATCTCCACTTCTTTCCACACAGGGTCTTTTTAGGCATGTCTAGCTGGCCTGGGACTCAAACTCACAGAGATCCACCTGCTTCAGCTTCCCAAGTTCTGGGATTAAGGGTGTGCACCATCATTCCTGGCTCTTTATCTCACATCTTGATTATGTCCAAAATGTTCTTCTACCTATTAAGTATTATCTTAAACTTAAGACATTGATTTCTTTTGTGTGTATGTGAGTATGTGTGAGAGAGGTTATGTGTATAGAGAGGTGGCTGTGTATGTATAGAGGCCAAAGGTTGATGTCAGGAATCTTCCTCCATTGCTCTCCACAGTATTATTTGAGACAGGGTCTCTCACCAAGCCTGCTGTGAGCCCCAGGATCCTCTTGAGTCTGCTTCCAGTACTGGCGTTACAAGTGTGTGCCACCAAGGCTGACCTTTTTGAAAATGTGGGTGCTAAGAATCCAAAGCCAGGGCTTCATGCTTGTGTGGCAAGCATGTCACTGAACAAGCCATCCCTGCTTGCCCCACATTAACAATTTGAGGAGACCTATGGGTTCTTTCCCTAAGGATGCTGGTTCTTTCCCCTTGCAAGTCTTGGAGAGTTTTCTCCCTTTAATTATTTTTCAATTTTCTTGAACATATTTGTGTGTGCACGGTCTTTCAAATTATTATTTGTAGCAGGATTCTTAAAAGTTCTTATTAATAAAATCAAACCCAAGGCAAGTTATTGGGGTCCATGCTGGTAGATCAGAGAGACAGAACAAGCCACAGCTATCTCACCTTACCAATTCCTCAGCTGGTCTTGTCTCCTCAGACTGGGGGCCTCCTAGTCCTCATCTGGAATGGGTCTCAGCTGAATTACTGCTCAAAAGCCTGAAGCTTAACCAGCCACATGCTTAACCAGCCAAATGCTTCTAGTTTCTGATCCTCACGCCTTATATACCTTTTTGCTTTCTACCACCACTCCCTGGGATTAAAGGCTGGCTTTCTGGGATTAAAGGTGTGTGTCACCATGCTTGGCTATTTCCAATGTGGCCTTGAACTCACAGAGATCCAGAGGGATTTCTATCTCTGGAATGCTAGGATTAAAGGTGTGAGTGCCACCATTTTCTAGCCTTTGTATCTAGTGGCTGTCTGTTCTCTGACCTCAGATAAATTTATTAAGGTACACAATATTTTGTGGAACACAATACCACCACAATTATTCTTTGAAGTATTAGGAGCTACTAAGTTATCAGACTATGGTGGTTTGTATTGCACACTCGTAGGAGTTAACTTCCTGTTGTATAATTGTATTTAGCTGGAACTTCCTCAGTAGAGTGTCATCGTAGTAAACCCTCTGGACTCGGTGGCAGACCTCCCTGGAGGAATTTTGCTGGTGCTCCAGGGGTAAACGGACAATCTGCAACCAACCTTCAAGCGTTCTCAGTTCAGGATTTTCTGTACTACCCTTGGAATTTCAGACCCTTTTAAAGGCATTATTCCAAAGAGAAAATTCCAGTGTCAGGTGGGGAGCAGCTTCCTTCCTTCCTGTTGTGGTGGTTACAGTTGTTTATCACTTTCAGAAACTGCAGCTGCAAATCCTATCCTCCACCGTATGTCTTCTTTTACAATTTAATATAAGGTGTCCCACTTTCTTTTGGGAAGTAAGTGAAGTATAATTTAACCTTTTAATGAACTCAGCAAATATTTATTGGAATCTGATATATAAAACCACTAATTCAGGTACCAGGTGTATTTTATCCTTTCTCCACGGACTATGGAGCTAATAGGTAAATATGCAGAGACCGTCAGTCAAGTGTAGCAAGTGACCAAAGGATGCAAAGTAGACTGTAGAAGCATCCAGAAGAGGCATGAAACTTCAGATGGCCCCTGTAAACTATCTAGAAAATTCAGTATTCTAAGTGAGACCGGAAAGCAGAAGAACAATCTGGATGAGGTTGCAGGAAAATCGTTAGAGGAAATGAAGAGTCCGTAATGAAGGTACCCACGTAAGAGAGAGCACGGCCTTTTAGGGAAACAACAGTATGTGCTTGGGGTGAACAGATAGAAGAGAATCTCGGGGTCAGGTTTCGGAATATTTGAGCATTAGGGGTGAGGAAAACACTGCAGTGACATACCGCGATTAATGGAGAGGAGGATTGTCTCTGAGAGGAAACTATGTTTGTAGGAAGGAAGAAAACAACAGGCCAAATCTGAAGGTGCAGTAGGGCACAGATAGAAGTATGAATGTGAGACATCAGTCTGGGGAGTCCAGAAGGGATGTATGAGGTGTGACACATAGGAAGGCCGGGGCTGCTCTGTGGGCTGAGTGTACCCATGGTGCTGGAGTGTGTTGAGTGGTAAGAGTCACAGCATGGAGAAGATATGTTCATTCTTAATAATCCACAGTAGATTTTCCCAGCTGCTTCCAGGTGAAGCTCTGTGGTGGAGAATTTCAAGGGGGTGACAGCTGGAATTAATGTTCAAAGGAATATGCTGTGTGAATGCCCAGAGGATATCACTTTATGTAAACACGACTGTGGGAAAGTAGGTTGCCTAGTAACCAATCTGAAGTTATGTTTCATGGTCCCAAGATCTTTTACAAGTGACCTGTTTGGTCTCTGATCTGAGAATGATGAATGATAGATGCATCCTTTTCTACCTGGAAATTTAAATTGGTTCTATCTAAGTTAACTTATTAATATGGAATACAATGAAGCAGATTACTTCCCTGTAAAACATGGACATAGGAAGAAAAAAAAAAAAAAAAGGCCGGGCGTTGGTGGCGCACGCCTTTAATCCCAGCACTCGGGAGGCAGAGCCAGGCGGATCTCTGTGAGTTCGAGGCCAGCCTAGGCTACCAAGTGAGCTCCAGGAAAGGGGCGCAAAGCTAAACAGAGAAACCCTGTCTCGAAACCCCCCCCCCCCCAAAAAAAAAAAAAAAAAACCAAAAAACCATGGACATAGAGGAGCATTTTCATTAGGACATGGACGATAACAGCTAGACTGATGTTTGAGCCCTTTGGTACAGAGAGGTCTAAGATGAAATCTACAGTAATGGTTTCCTTAAGGTGAGCAAAGAAAGGATGCTGACCCACAGCCCCTAAGACAGTCTACTCCTGGGTCTTTTGAAAGGATGCTTAGATCTGGGCCCTTTAAAATATGTACAAAACATGAGCTGCCTAAAGACCCAGTCTACACACATTACCTAAAGAATTTTCAGTGGTCAGTCTGCGTTGAGCACAGAGGTCAGGGTTTAGCATCTCCGTTGTGCATCTTGTTAAAAACTCCTTTGGCACCTGCCTGTACAGATGGACTGAGTCATGTTACTCCCCAAACTTTCCAGGCTCTGCAGAGCCGAGACTGCAGTGATAGGAGAGTAGCTAACGATGTTAAGCCTCAGGAATGGAAAACCCTGAGTGGAGAACTCCCTGGAGGTCTCCGCATCCCTAGCACCGGTTCTTCAGAGTGTTGCCTCTGCCCCGCCTGTGAGCTGCCTGGCTGAGCAACGCCTGCAGCTGCTCTTGCTGCAGTGACCTAGATAGTCAGCTTAGATGCTGACTTCAGCCAAGGCACGTCAGCTCCAGACTGAGCTGTGGATTCTGGAAGGCCAGGCAACGTGGGGCCACAGAACTGAAAGATCTTCTTGGGTTGAGAGGAGCGGACTGTTTCTAGTGTGCACAGGAGGTACAGAGCAATATGTGGGCAAAACCTGAGTGAATCTCAGCCCCTGCGCTGCCTGCATATTTCATTCAAGACCACTGAACTCATGCCCTCTTTTCAGGCTAAGACACCCCTCCCTACACCTTCCCCATACCTTTCATAGTGTACTCCAGTTAAGAATTTAAAGTGTACATTTATAAACATCACTTCTGTGGGTGCTTGATGGGCCTGCCCCAGGACTATCCAGCAAGTATGATTCAGACCCAGGAAAAGACATTTTCCAAAAAGAGCTTCTCAAAGACATACTGCTCCAAGTTGGCCAAAAGGTGAGGGCATCTGACCTCCGCTGGACCATCTGAATAAAAGCTTTCTCAGAAATAATGCTCCACAGATGCTGGCCAACACTTTCTGTACTGTGGAGTGCTAGGGTCCTTCTTACAAGTGTGGTGAGGTACTATGCAAATAAATGCATGCCCATGCAGCTCTTTCTGTACTGTGGAGTGCTAGGTCCTTCTTACAAGTGTGGTGAGGTACTATGCAAATAAATGCATGCCCATGCAGCTCTTTCTGTACTGTGGAGTGCTAGGTCCTTCTTACAAGTGTGGTGAGGTACTATGCAAGGCATGCACATGCAGCTTTTGCCACCTTTCTTCCTGGGCCTGCCTGTTAGCAGCGCCAGCACACCTTAATTTGTCCATTAGTCACAGAGGGAGAGATTTGTCCCTGATTTTTCTCCTGCCTTCAGCAAGGTGATTTTGAGCAACATGAAATCAGGCCTGGTAACTCTCCACTCTGCAGTTATGTATAATTAGATCTTTGTTTTCTCAGCTGTGCAAATGTGGCTTTCTTGTGATTTATGTCATTATTAGTGAAAAAAATGAACAGAGGTGCTTCTCTATGAGATGAGACAGTCAATTAATTATGTGAAAGGAGCTGAAAGGTTGAAATTTGTTCATGTCTCAAACTGTATATATTGTGCATATTAATGTAACCAAACTAAAAAATATCGACATAGCATTGATACTGTAATTTAATTCAAATATGTAAATAAATGAAATTAATAAAATAAATATAAGATGAAATATTTCAGATAGACCAAGGAAATGTAAATAAAGACTCCTGTTTTTCCAAACATCTCCTGCTTATTAGTTTAGTTTTTTTATATGCTACTCCTGCTAAATGGCAGAAACTAAGCAAGGTGGTTTATAATGTAAAAAGCAGGTAGTGTCTTAGTCAGTGTCCTGTTGCTTGTGAAGAGACACCATGACCAAGGCAACTCATATAAAGGAAAGCATTTCATTGGTGCTTGCTCACAGTTTCATGGCAGGGAGCGTGGCAGCAGGCAGGCATGGTGCTGGGGAAGGAGCTGACTAAGGTCTGATCTGCAGGCTAAGCGAGAGGAACTGGGCCTGGCGCGCGGACTTCTGAGACCTCAAAGCCCACGCTACTGCAGTGACACACCTCCTCAACAAGGCCGCACCTCTAGAGACTCGTTCTCAAACAGTGTCACTCCCTGAAGCTAAGCATCAAATACATGAACCTATGGAGGCCATTCTTATTCAAACAACCACAGCATGTGAGCCACAAAACACAAAAACTGCTACTTGCTAGGAGCCACATAAATTTTGGAGGAACTATATTTCCTATGGGGATGATTTGCTATAGAAATTGAAAGCAGTAAGATATTGAAAACAGCAATCCTTAGGCAATATACAAAATTAATTACAAATGTAACAGGTATCATCCACATAATTAATTTTGAAACTAATCATTTTAATTGCCTTTAGATAAGAGAATAAATCCAGGGAAATGTGTAGTGAAACAAAGTATGATTTCTTACACAGACACCTCTTTTATTTTGTTACATGTGACTTCCTACTCATCCCATACAGACCTTCCACACACGAGTCTTTCTCCTCTGCAAAGAGGCATCTTGTTGGAGTATACCTGCTTTTCTCTCTCCTGCTCTTTGCCTGCATGCTTGCTGTAGCCATAAGCCAGATTCAAAGGCAGGCTGCCATTCCCATTCTCTGGGAAGAAAGAAAATGCAACCTTTGATTCATTTCCCATAGACTCTTTAAGAAAGCCAGAAACTCGAAGACATTTTCCACGTTGACTTACAGAGACAACAGTCCAAATGAGAGGAAATGTATTTCCTATGGGGATGATTTATTACAGAAATAGAAAGTATTTATTGAAGCCAGTAAGAAAGTAGTATCTATTCCTATAGAGAGTTGGTGTGGCCTAAAGAAAGATCCAGACAGTTCACATTACACTCCCCCACTCTTAGCTAGGAGGCCTTCTTGGCTGCTTATTTGTTTCTGCATTCCATAAGTCCCTTTCTGAGAGAAAGGAAATACCGAGGGCCAGTTTTGTTCTCCATTCAGAAGCGGCAGCTGCAGCCAAAATGAAGCAGGCAGGACACTCACTGAGCACAGCTGCAGCCCAGACACTTCACTAGCACAGTACCCTGGGCTTCTCAACTCAACGCGGACAATACCCGTGTTCCTACTTCATAGAGTTCTTAGAGATTAAAATAATGCTAGCAATGCTATTATGAGAAACACTGGCATATACGGAGTATTCTGTAAATGTTAATGACACACAGTTGTATTATTCAAACAAAAGCTATTTCAATTTTGGTACATATCTGTCCATTTTTTCTATGAAAAGCTAGTTGTATTTTTTATACATGAAAGATGGATAGAATTCTTAAATTTTAATCAAAATATAGACAAGTGTGCAAATCATTAAAAGTGTAACTCAATGAATTTTCATAAATTGAACATTATTTATGGTAGCCAAACCCTGAAAATCTCATACCTTTTTCAGCACTGATCTCTCTCCTGTGAGGAAGGCGTCTGTTTTCTTGACTTCCACCAGTAGAGATTAGTTTGACTCACTTTTGTTTAGAGTTTAATCATTTGCTATGCCTACAGTATTAACCTCGTTCTTTCTCATATACCATGAGCTATTATTAATGTCCATCACATCACTGAATGCTGCTTACAGGCATTCCGTTAAGTACTTTAACATTTTCTTGTCTTCCTAACAAAACCTTGACATAAACATGAGCTGGCTCCATTTCCCCTCCTCCCTCTGAGCATTAGCAGCAGCACAGCCCACTGGTCAGACTAGGGGCAAGCCTTGGGGGTGACCCCTCACTCAAGTCTAACTTTACTATTAGCAGCTATCACCCTAAGAGGTCCTTCTGTCTCTTTTTCCTCGGCTCTTTGTGGAACGGTGACAATAAAAATGCCACCTCATGGGGTTGCTTTAAGGATAAAACCGAGTGTTTATAAAGCACATAGACACGCATTGTTGCTGTTTTATTTAAGCTAGGGTCATTCTGTCTTCAAGTGTGGTCTCAGTAACTGTGACAATCACCCATGCTATCCCGTCAGCTTACAAAGGAGTAGCACACCTGTAACATAATGAAGGGTTTATTAAAATACACCTCAGAAGCGCACTCTCAATGATTGCAGAATGTGTTATTGGTTAAATATCATTTCCCTAACCGTTCTGCTATTGTTGATTATTTTGGCTTTTTTTCTTTTTTTCTTGTCTTTTTTTCTTTTTTTTTGATAGTGTAAATAACCTTTGCAAAATGAGATCTTGCTATGCTGCCCAGGCTAACCTCAAACTGCTGTGCTGAAGGAAACCTCCTGTCTCAGCTCCCCCTCCCCCAACACCCCCCAAAGCTGAAACACATGCTCCTAAGTGTGGGTAAATTTTTTATTGTTTTTTGGTGATGCTAGGGAATAACTCAGAACTGGTGCATGCTAGGCAAGCATGCTCCCACTGAGTTGAAGCTCCAATCTGAGCATTATAAATCATTTTCAAGGGCCATGCACACACTGTTCTCTCTAGCATGCATGCTCTATCTACTGTGCATTTCTATGACTTTATTAGTTATAGCCCTATCATTCGGACAGTCACTGAAGCTGCTGCATGGCTTGGAGCTACTTCAGAGGAGCATGGCTAACCGCCACTTCACTGCTGGAGGGAAGGAAACGTTTTTTCCTAAGGCCCTCATTTCATAGCCTGTTCAAAGCAAAAGAGGTGCCCTGTAGGAATAATCCCCTTAAACAGAATATGTTACACTGATATGTTTAAGGCAACAACACCTGTTACCAGAAACTAGAAACATGTGAGAGGCAAATTCATTATTAGCATAAACCCTTCAGAGCAGCAGGCAGAATATGAGCCGGGAGCCTTGCCTGAAGCTTAATGATCATCTAAGGTCAAGGCTGGCTGCAGCAGTCCCATGATTAACATTTCCAAGCGGGTCATTAATCTCCAGGAAATGCTTAGCATGTTGATTACTGTTTGCTTAATTGAGGTTGTGAATAATTTAGTAAAGAATGATTACATGAATTTGGACAAAGGAAAGACTTTTTCTAATACTCAGGGGAGCACCTCCTAGCCAGCACATTTCACAGCTGTAAACATTGAAATATTTCAGATTTTAGAAATGGAAATTTCAGACTTGTGTATATTTGCCACTGGTATCTATTAGTAAAAGGATGTGTCTTCTTGCTAACGGGAGAGGTAGGAAATAATATATTTTCACAGGGTGAAAAGCCCAGATAGTTAAAAATAGAGATTAATTTCTTTAGATAAAAATTTTAAATTCTCATAATAATACTGTAAACATTGAAAATTGAAATGTTTTATTTTAATAAACTTTGTTTGTTGTTGTTGCAGGTCAGAAGGGGTTCTCTGTTTGAAATAATTTCCTTTCCAGCAAAGACTGCCTTAACTAGCATAATGTATGCTTCCTATGCAGCACTAATTTATTTGGTAAGTTAGCTGCTAGATTCTAGAAACAACTCTTTTATTTCATGCAGTGTTGAAAACAGCACTGCATATACTATGCCATCTGGAATTATTGTTAGCAGTCAAGGCACGCTACTGCCTATGCAAAATAATTCATATTAGTTGTTTGCTTTTATGACAAGCCAAATTAACTCCCCAAAGCCCAATTTACTTATATAAAATTATTTTACTTCTCTAAAGTTAATTACTATTTAAAGAAATTTAACCAAATTTAGTAAATTTGATAAAATTTAGTCAAAACAGATTAACTTTTGCTTTGAAATATCTTGCGTTCTAGTTGTAGCCATTGTCTCATGATGGCTTTAGTTCAGTATTCCATTATTTGGGGTCTGTGACTCTGAAGAACACAGTTACTACATTTTGATTACAAGTGCTATGTATGACAAAAATATAAAAGATAGTATCAGTTATATGAGTTTCTATCCATTAATAAATATCCATATATGTTTTATTAAAAACAATACAAGGAAGGTCCTATCTTGATGAATTATCACAAAATCTATTGGTCTATTTCAACTCACCATGATGTAAAACATTATCAACTACTACTATAACAACATCATTCTTGCCTCTCCTCCATATAAGTGACTGACATTTTGACTTGTGGGTGATTCAGCTTTTTAGATTGAATGTACATTGAATCATAGCATACACTTTCATATCTTCTGTCAATATGAGATTCATTACTTATTATAGTTGAATCTATTCCTGTCCATTGCTGTATAGTGTTTTAGTGATTGACATTACTTTTCCTACTCAACTGCTGATGGACATTTTAGATTGTTCCTAGTTTGAACTTTGATAGTTGTCATACATATCTTGGTAAAAGTCCTTTGTTGAAATTGCTAGGTTATAAGCTATGCAAGCACTTATCACTAATAGATGTTGCAAAAAGAGCTCCTAAAATGGTTTTTAACAATTAAAACCTACCCTAGAAGAACATAACAGTCCTATATGTCATCAGTGGTGCTTGATACTGACAATATTTTCTATTTTAGCCATTTTTGAAAGTAGATATTATAATACTGATTTTAGTTTACATGTTCTTGATTATTAATTAGATTGGTTACCATTACATAAGTTAATTGGATATTTCATCTGTGAATTGTTAAAATCTCCAATGCTAAAGCAATGGAGACAACTAGCCTTTAGCTGAAACCTCTGAGACCTTGAGCCAAAGTCAAGCTTTCCTTCTTTAAAATGATTTCTTTCCGTTACTTAGTTCAGTGATGAAAAGCTGCTTAGCTTAGTTCCTTCAAATAGATAGTGACCTTTCCTGTCTCCTTGGACCATTCTGGCTTGATGTAAATAGAGATTCACCTGCTTGGTTTCCTATTTAATTTTTTTAGAGTATAATTTTCTGGTTTTTCACTTTCAGTCTTTGTATGACTTTGTTATTGATGTGAGTTTCTTGCAGGCATTTTTGGGTCTTGTTTGTAATCCAATCAGCCAGCTTGGAAATTTGTGTGCATATGTATGTTTTATGTATGTGTAGACATATGCATATGTGCAGAGGTGAGAGTATATTGGGGGATCTTCCTTTATCACTATTTACCTTGTCTTTTGAGACAGGGTAGCTCACTGAACCTAGCCTCATTAGTTCAGCTAAGCCGACCTGCAATACACTGCAGGGATTCATTTGTCCCTCCTCACTCCCCACCAACCAGTGCTCATGTCCTACTGTATCCTGGCATGCCTAGCCTCTATGTACACCTAAGGGACCCAAACTTCATTTTCACTTGGCTCTAAATTCTTCTTGCATTGGGAACACATGGGAATTTTTCTGCTGTTATTTCACAGAATAAGCTTCTGTGTCTTTTATTGCTTGGGTCTTTCATCAATACTGATTATTCATAAACATAGCCTTCTAATCATGCTCCCAATTATCATTTACAATGTTCCTAACTAATTTTTTTCTGATTTACTACTACCTGAATGTACTAATTTGTTCACTCTGTCTTCTTCAGTCTCTGATATTATGCCTTCCAGTTGACCTTGTCTATTGGCAAGACTTGAGTGAGTTTTCCATTTTCTAGTTTGTTTGGTTCCTTTTCTGAGTTTCATCTTATTGCCTATATTAGTTTGCTTATTTCATCTGTTGTTTGTTTGTATTCTACTCAAACTTAGTCCTTTGAATTCTTTGGCATTCATATGCCTCATTATCTCTGGATTCACATATGAACTTTTAGAGGAGTCATGTTGCCTTGTTTTATCCATAGTTCTTGCATTTCTACATTTAAATTTGCACATCTATTAGACTAGACATCTATTCTAGGATTATGTGAGGATCTTAGTAAGGAGCCTTGTCTTTTCTTCTTTCTTGTTTTTTTGAGACAGGGTTTCTCTGTGTAGCCCCGGCTGTCCTGGAACTTTCTCTGTAGTCCAGGCTAGCCTTGAACTCACAGAGATCTACCTGCCTCTGCCTCCTGAGTGCAGAGATTAAAGGCGTGTGCCATCACTGCCTGGCTAGAAGCCTTTCCTTGACAGTTCTATATGAAGCATCACTTAAAAGGATGAAAATAATCACAGTAACAACAGGAAAACAAATCTTCTGGACACAGAAACAGCAGACAAATAAACAGAACAGCAATGACACTGCCAATAACAATAGGAAAGAAAGAGGCAAACATGACATAGAATAAACTAAAGAGCTGAAGTAGAAAGACAGAAATTTAACAATCCAGTTAAAATGAAAAGTAAAATTAGACACAAGCAAGAAAAAAATAATATAAAGAGAGGGACACTAAAAACTTCCTCCTAGCTGAGGTCCATGGATTGCATCAGTTTCTTTCTTCGTCCTCTAATACAGTAGTCTGCCAAATGTAAATGGTGGGGAAGTGGGGAGAGTGGGACAAAGATGAGGCCTGTGGTCACTGCATTTTCCACAAAACAGACTAGTGCTGCACACAGGCTGAGCTTTGCTCTGCCCTGACCTGCCATGCATCTTCTACTTGACTTGGTCAATGATAGGTCTGTGGCAGAGCAGTATTCACCTCACAGGCTTTCTGTATGCATGCTAAGGAGCCATGATAGCCCCAGCCGTGATCACAGGGTTAACTGGGCACACCTCTCTTGAAGTTTGGTTCCACATGAATCCCAACAATCTTTGATAGTGGAATGCCTTCTTACTCCAGATGCCCAAGCAAACGTCCAAGTCAAAGTGCGTCTTTGGATGCTCCATAGAGAATGGGAAGCAGACTACTGACCTCTGACCGGTGATAGAAGGGGAGAGGGAACCCTGTGGGATGTAAACTATCTACTGACCTTTCAGCTGACCTACCTACTGACCGAGTGCCCGCAGTAAGCCAAGTGTTCTGCTCCCCACAGACGAAGGTGCCACTGACCACTGCGCCCCCCCCCCCCAGCTTGCGCTTCCCGCTGCTTAAACTTTTCAAGGACTGGCGGAGCCACCCTTCTCCTTGGCTGTTGCACCTTGTCAGTGCTGTGGAATCCTCAGGGCCTCTGAATTTTGACCTTTCTGTGGAGTCTGAAATCCAGAGTAGCTTAGTCCTTACAAGTGTGTCCTTTCACATTGGATCCTGGCAAACTCTGAGAAAGAGTGAGCAATGAGTCACCTTCAGAACAAATCACAGCACTGGACAAGTAAGGCTTGCGTGAACTACGTACAGGTTTCAACACTGTTAAGACAGTCTGGTGGTATCACTGGGATCCTCTGCACTCTGACTTACTGGGTATTCTGGCATGCACAACAGCCCCGCAGCCCTACTGGGGGCCAAGACTGGAGTTTCCAATTGCTTTGTGCCTTTCTCTGAGTTCTGCCTTGCTGTTTTCTTTCCGTTTCCCCTTCACTGCTTTTACTTTCTGTAGCTGTACTGACTCTTCTCACTTGCAGAGTCATGCGAAGGACACTTCTATTCCACCATCTTGCTACAGAAGGTTCGGAGCAGTCCTTGTGAGGGTAGATCCAGCTCTGGCTTTCTTGAAAGGATAGAGCAAAAGGTTTGAGGCCTCCGGCTGCTCTCCTGCCTGTCTTGCTTGTTCCTCACTATAAAGTACAACACGCATGCTTCCCTTACTCTCTTGAATTTTGACCCTCCCTTTTCCACCTCTTGTTTGGTGGGATTACAGGTTCTCACAACTATGCCTGGTTTAAGCTTTGCTTGAAACTAAACCTAAGGCTTTCATACACAACAGGCAAGAACTCTATTACTGAGTTGAATTATATTCTCAGCTCTCCCTGCTCAATCTAGAATCAGTTAGTCAATTTATGCACATGCACACTCATGCATACATGCACACTCATGCACACATGCACACTCATGCGCGCATGCACACACACAAACATACACATGCACACGTGCACAAACACTTGTTTGGATTTTAATTTGGACTGCATTAAGTTAATAGATTGTGGGGAAAGCTTAATGCAATTGTATGTTGCAATATGATAAAAGTAAACAAAATGTATAAGAACTATGATAAAATCATAAAAATTAAGAGAACTTTAAGAAGGCCAAAGTAAACAGAGGATGTGCCCTGTTTAGAGATTAGCAGAACTCTCTCTACCAGTTATAAAGACATGTTATGAAGCTCCTGCGATTCACAGAGCAAAACTGGTCCAATAATAGGCACAGCAGCTAGACATAGAGAGTTATAAACAGACCTACATACAAAGAAACAATACAAGGGCAATACAAGAAGGATTTTCCTGGTAAGTAAGGGTAGATCAACTGGGTACCATTGGCTAAGTATTTTTCTCTTACGTTATACCAATTCCATGTAGATTATAAATCTATAAGTGAAAAGCAAAACAATTCAGCTTCTAGAATATAATAGATGAGAATGTTCTCATGACCTTGGGTATAGATTGTGATTTTTTTAAACAGAAAAAAAAACCCCACACAATACAAAGGAAAGCATTCATAAGCTAAACTATGAGAATTAAGAAACTATAAAAGTCTGCTATCAACATGAAATGTAAGTCATAGGAGGAATTAATGAAATTTGCACATATGAAATCAAACAAGAATATCCTGGGATATATCTTTAAAGATAAATCAATAACTTCGAGAGTTGGACATGTCTCAGAAAAACAAAAGGCACATGAGGTAGAAAAGGCAAGACAGAGGAAGCAGGTGGAAGAAGCTGCTCATTTAATGTGGAAGAAGCAGGGGAGGAGATGGGTACAGAGCAAGATAGAACCCTAAACTGTACCTCCAATGAAATATTTACTGTAGGTAGTACCCAGGAACTAAAATTACCAAAATAGGTCCATCACTTGGGGACAAGTCTGTGGGGAACGCTTCACATTCAAACCACAAGAAGAACAATCCACTGAGGTGATATAATGGCCATAAATTATATATATATATAATGAAAGTTGGGTCAATCTTACAATAAATACTACACAACATACAAGGAGAGACAAGACTGCAATACAATAGTGGGTGACTTCAGTATCCCTTCTCTCACCAACATGACACAAATATCAACAAAGAAACAGTTAAATACACTAGAGGTCAATGGAGTTAACAAATGTCTACACAATATTCCATACAACAGTAGTAAAACACACATGCTTTTTTTAAATCAACACATAACATACTACTTTTCAAAACATATTTGAGCCATTAATACAAGTTTTACAAATATAAAAAATGAGAAAGGAAGAAGAGGGAGGGAAAGGAAGACTATAGGCCAATGTAATCTTTGATAACCCTTGATTAATTAGATGCAAAAATCCTTAATAGGATTCTTGAAAACTGAACTCAGAAATATATATTAAAAACATCATCCGGGGGCTGGAGAGATGGCTCAGCAGTTAAGAGCACTGGCTACTCTTCCAGGGGTCCTGAGTTCAATTCCCAGCAACCACATGGTGGCTCACAACCATCTGTAATGAGATCTGGTTCCCTCTTCTGGCCTGCAAGGACACATGCAGGCAGAACACTGTGTACATAATAAATAAATAAATCTTTAAAAAAAAAAAAAAAAAAAAAAAAAAAAAAAAAACATCATCCAACATGATTAAATCAGTTTCATTTCAGAGATGCTAGGGTGGTTCTGTATTTGTAAATAAATACATTTAATGAAATATATGAACAGAAGTAAGACAAAAAGGGCATGATATCAATGAAACCTTTGAGATGAAATTGTATCATTTGGAACAAGTTAAAAGAATGAAACTTAAGGTCATCCTGTTAAGCATAAAGACAGTACAAAAACACAGAAAGAGAAGTACAGTATGTTTTGTTTCATTGTGTGGAAATGAGAATGATTTTCCAAGAGACCCAAACTAGAGGAAGGAATACTAGAGAAGGGCAAGGGACTAGTGGAAGATGAAGAGAGGGGTGGATGAGATTAAGATACAATATATACATGCATGGAAATACCACAATAAAATAAATTAATGTTACTGTAATAAAGGTTCTATTAGAAAATTACAGTGCTTTGAAATCTAAATGGGGAGAAAACAGAGTATTTACTATCCATCATATCATCTTCAGGCAGTTCTTCTGTAAGATAAACTAGTTCCCTTTAGCTTCATGGAATTTGCTCTTGTCCTTCACTAATTGACTCGTTGTCATTAGTAATGCAGAATAAGTTGAATGAATAAACTTGTTGCATTTCTCACTTCTGAGGTTATCTTTATGCATGTTTTATTTAAACACATTTCCAATCTATTGCTTGCCATGTGTCAGGGTTTCTTCAAAGGGAGGGTGTTTTAAATTAAAATATGTAGATTATTGACTATGTTAGACATGTTACTTTTTGTCTATGGTTGTTATCACCTTAAAAAGAAACATTACTTTTCAACATTTTTTTTTTTATTGATACAGGCAGTCTGTGTTAATGCTGTGCTGGTGAAGATAAAGAACATTTTTCAAGAAGAAGAATCCATAAGGCAGAATAGAGAGAGTGACAATTTTAGGAAAGCCTTTTCCGAGCCTGTGCTTCCAGAGCCGATGTTTTCTGAAGGTGAAATCAAAGCAAAACCTTACAGGTCATTGCCGGAGAAGCCAGACAACCTTTCAGCTCACCGCAAGCCTCCTGCCAACAAGCAGAGCAACAAGATCCAGGTTTTACATTCTGTGTTTGACCAATCAGCCGAACTGAATGAATGAGAAATTCAGACACAAATACCACTTCAGAGAGATCAATAGTCATCTGTCCATGGGTACATTTCATCAGACAAAACCAGAAGACCAGTTTACATATGCTGAATGCTCTTCTAAAATGGGATAGAGCTGGGAAAACTATGACATCATTCTCTTGTATTTGTATAACATAGAGAATAAAATGAATCTTGATGTACAATGTATGTATGACTACCCAGTATTTTTAAATTTTTATTTTCATATGAATATGTACAGATATCTACCTGGGCCAGAAGAGAGTGTCAAGACTCCAGAAGCCACCAAAGATGCTGGGAACCAAACACAGGTCCTCTGGAAGAACAGAACACACCATTGAGTCATCTTCCCTGACTTGACTAAACAATATTTTTAATAAGAGAATTCATATTTTGTTGTGTCAGATTTTACACTGTTTATAATATGGATGTGTTCATAATCCATTTATATTTTTAATGGAGAATTGTTCAGAATGCTTATCTGGAAAGGAAAATTTCATAACTAAAAGCTATACATTTTGAGGCTGGAGAGATGGCTCAGCAGTTAAGAGCACTTGCTGTTTTTGTGGAGAGCCCAGATTTGGTTCTCAGCACCACACGGCAGCTCACAACTGTCTGTCACTGCAGTCCCTGGGGATCGAATGCCCTTTTCTCACTTCTGCAGGAACCAGATGAAGTGTGATGCACATACATACAGGCAGACAAAAACTTTATTTAAAAAAATGCTGGGGCTGGAGGGGTGGTTCAGCAGTTAAGAGCACTGGCTGCTCTTCCAGAGGACCTCGGTTCAATTCCCGATACCCACATGACAACTCACAACTGTCTGTAATTCCAGTTCCAGGGGATCTGACATCTTTGCACTAATGCACATAAAACAAATAAGTCAAATAAATATTTTTTAAAAATGCCACACTTTCAGAGATAGTAAAAAGTATATTTATTCCTATTTGCAGGCAGTATAGCTGAGTTTCCCTACTGATTTTATAAGTCACTTGTGAAGTTATGAAGGACCTGAATTCATTTTTGCCTAAAGGAACAATTTTAGTTTCTTTCAAGCACTTTATATTCTAACACATGATAAGATTTTGTGGGTATTCAAGAAATAATAGGCTGGTATGAACTCCCCTCAGAGATGGCACATTTTCTGAACCCAGTGAGTAACTGTTGGTGTAAACATTGTTGAGAAAGTCCAAGCCTGGCTTGGTAGTATTCTTAGAAATGAGTAACAAATCTCTTTGGTCATGTAACCCACGTCCCAAAAGAAAAGGCAATGCACTAATACACACAAAGGTCCAAGCACTTGTGTGTCACTGATGTGGGAGCTGGGAACCAAACTGCAGTCCCCTCTGAAGAGCAGCAAATGCTGTCAACCACAGAGCCATTTCTGCAGCTCCCTCACTCATTTTCACAACAAGGAGAAGAGTCCAGGGACAGCGGAATGCTAAATACTAGGTCTAGACACTTAGTTCACCCCACATCATGAAAATTACTATGCTTTGAGACTTAGCTTTATTTTTAACAGTCTTCACCATGGGTTCATTACCTACACATCCTTTCTGGCCCCACTTACATCTGCATTTTACTGACTGCCAAGTTTTGCATGACAGACACCCAGGGTGTTGTTCTAAATCCTGAATAACAAGCATGACATGGGTCCCAGGCAGTCAGAACAGCACTGACCACACATAACTGATATAGTAAAACCAGTGTAAACCAAGTGAACATCAACCTGCTTGTAAACTGTGAGGAACAAAACATTTATGGGAAACTGTACACACACACACACACACACACACACACACACACACACACACACACACACACACGTTCTCTAAAATTCTTTTAAACTTTTATTTGAAGGTGGCATGTAAACAAAGTACTTTGGTGCATTGATTAGGAGACTGCCTCTGTCCTGCTAGGGC
Source organism: Peromyscus maniculatus bairdii (assembly GCF_049852395.1). Classification (NCBI taxonomy): domain Eukaryota; kingdom Metazoa; phylum Chordata; class Mammalia; order Rodentia; family Cricetidae; genus Peromyscus; species Peromyscus maniculatus. Next base: position 56,024,354 of record NC_134866.1, read on the forward strand.
GACACTGTGTGTGGCTTTTTTACTTCAGGAATGGCCCTGGTAAGAGACTAGTCAAGCCAGGTTTTATTTGGTTTTGATATCTAGCACCCTCCCTCTCCCTCTCTTGATAGGGTCTCACTATGTAGCGCTGGTTACCTGGAGCTCATTGTATAGACCAGGCTGGCCTCAAACTCACAGAGATCCTCCTGCCTCTGCCTCAGAATGCTGGAATTAGAGGTGTGTATCAGTACACCTAGCTTTAAGTTTGAGTTCAGCATACACATTGGCCTCACCGGAGGCCATTTTAACATATAAACATCTGGTAAACATTTGTAAGCAAAAGTATACAACTAAGATTTGAGGACCTCAGTGTGCTTATATTTTACCTTTAAAACTGTAAAAACCATAATTAAACACAGGAAGTACATGATCTGTGGACAAAGCAACGTAAGAACAGAGGATCTCTGGGAACTGAAGTAAGTGATGGAGGACCATTCTGCTGTTAACTTTGAATGTATGAAAACTTTCCCAAATAGAATCTGCTGTATTTAAAAGGAATCTCTTCCCACTTAAACTTTTCCTGTTATGTTTTCTGTTTTATCTGTTGTCAACTGTGTGAGTCCTTCCTAAACTGATCACCTCGAGCCTCTAATGTACAGCTTCCAATCAATCCAGAGTGTGATGGAATGTATTCTGTCAACTTTGAGTGGCCCAGAAGTCATACTAAAGCAAATGTGCTTTTAAACATCCCAAATCTAGGAGTTTAAAAAATATTTGCTTCTATTTTGATTTATGTGTATATGACCTGTGTGCTGGTGTCCACAGGGGCCAGAAGAGGGCATCAGATTCCCTGGAGCTGAAGTCACATAGATTACAAATGTTTACTAAAACATAGTCTCCACTATGCCAAGAGTGCTGCTGGGCTGTGGCTCACACGTTCTGTATGGGTGAAACACTAGACAATGCTTTAGTCACAGTGAGTGTGAGGAGCCAAACTCAGGTCCTCTGGAAGAATAGCAAGAGCTCTTAGCCATCTCTCTAGCCCCTGACAAAACCTGTGATTTTTAAAGCTATATATAGTACCTATGTTGGAAAAAATTCACCTTTGCTACTGAAACAAAATTACTGTAAAATATTTTCAAACATACACACATTTTTTGCTGCCATATATTTTTTATCAGGAAGAACTCTGAATTACTTTGAACTCTCCAGTGGCATAAAAATCAGAGTCACATTTAAAAGGTTCCTTAGAAAGCGTCACATAAATATTGCCATTATCCACCGTCACGGTGTGAATCCTTTGCTTTACTCCCTTGGAACACCACTTGGGTCTTGCTGATGGGTCTTTAGGGTTTATAGACTGGTACAATCCTTCTCCTGTTGCCAAAGTGATTTTGTATTTATGCCAGGGACAAACTATACATGAATGTCCATTGAAATCCTGGAGGGGAAAAACAACAGATTTAATAGTCTTGACATTTCAGCTGTTTATGGTAGATCTCAGATTTAGTTAAGAATCTAATGCAGGAGAACTGGGTTCAAGTACACCAGGTGGAGTTGCATGAACTCAGAAGCTGAGATGAGAGGATCCTAAGCTCAATGCCAGCCTGGACTATCCGATGGGACTCTGTGTCATAAACAGTGAGGAGCCTGCCAGTGAGATAGCTTAGCAGGTGAAGGCACTTGCCACTAAGCCTGATGATGTGAGTTCAATCCTGGGAACCCACATGATGGGAGAGGAGGGCCACCTCCACATAGTTATTCTCTTTGTTCACAGGGATTGTTCCCACACACAAATAAAATAAACATCACAAATGAACAAAGAGAGCAGTGCTTCCTCCTCCTATTTACAAGTTAGTCAACACAAAGCAAACAGGACAATTGAGTCCTTTTTGCAGCGGGCTAGAACTCAGCGAGCTTGAGTGCTAGCAGAAGAGGACTGGCTGGCAGAAGACCACACAGCCTCTCAGCCAGAGGTTATGATCATTAATGTCACTTCCTTGACAGAAAAAGGGCGGGGCTTCCAGAGTTTCCATAGGAGTTTTCACTAGCTTCTAGAAGAACTGTAAGGCCTGGGAGTTACTAAAGTATGAATGCAAATGCTAATGGACAAGAAATTTGTGATCCCAAACTTCTAAAATGTCCCAACAAAGTGTTGCCAAGCCTTAGGAGCATGGGCTTCACTGGATCTGCTTTACACACAGCTGTTTGTTTAAACTCAGTAAGCATCAGGCAGTGGGGTTCTGCATGTCTCCACTATGCCAAGAGTGCTGCTGGGCTGTGGCTTACACGTTGAGCAGCACATTCTTTATGGGCTGAAACACGAGAGACAATGCTATAGCATTCTCATCAACGGGTGCTTTCAGCCTGTACACCAGAAACAGAAACGCTAACTTGGATTCCCATACAGGTATTAGCAAACAGTCACATTTTCATAACTTAAACACATGCCCTTTAACATACGGAACAGGAACAGATATGGTTAGCAGGCAAATAACACGTGTGCAAAGAGTGAAGCTCAGGCTTGTATTTTGCAGCAGTTAGACAAACAAAATAAACAAACAGAGACAGAAATTAGACAACTTGTTTTGGAGCACAAGAAAGCAAAGGCAATTCCCCCAAATTCTTCAGGTAAGATTTTTAAATGTGTTTTCTCTCAAACATTTAGAAACACTTTTATTATATTGAAAATATATACTCATAAAATTCAAAGCATACAATATAGCAATAAAAAGTGACTCTGTTAGAATTTCAATCTCATTGGAACTACTCTATTTGCTCTTAATACTCAAAAGCACATTGTTAATATCCCTCAATACCAGCACGGATAGGCCTGCATAATTTATTTTACTGGGTGCATAATGTTCCACAGCATGGCTGTTATAATGTATTTAATGAGGTGGTCTTAAATTTTCCTGTATTTACATTTGTTCAAGTATATTCACAGGGTAGATATCCCAGAATATTTGCTAGTTCAAAAGACATTCATACTCTTTATGATTTATCTGGAAAATGGTTTTCTTTGTATTATAGGGTATGAATAGGTAAGGATAGTGGCAACCATCTTCAAAGTACTAAAGTGGAATTAAATATAAATTATTAATCTTTGAATAAAGAATAAAATAATAAAAATATAGGAAATATCTGAATTTGCTTAAAGTAAATTTAATTTTACATACCTCAATTTCTCCCAAGTGTAAGGGTCCTCCAGAATCTGAAAAGGAAATGATATTATATCTAATCACTAAACTGAATTTTGATAGTTTTGTGATGAACAAGTACAGATTCTAAAAATGAAAAGAAATCTTACGGTAGCAACGAATGTCCATAGCATGATATTCCCCTTTGTGGTAGAAAATGACCACTTCTCTGTCATGGACAACAGCTGTCATTCTTTCCAACTTTCTAATGTCATCTTCTCTGCCAACACAGACAGAAGTGTACTTCTTCTCGTCGTCTTGTTCAGAGAGTTCAGGGTCCATGCTATTTAGTGAGGAGAGAAGGAAGAAAAGAGGAGAGGAAGGGATGTGAGAAGAGGAAGGGAGGGAGAGGAAGGAAGGAGAAAAACACTGAAGTAGTTTTTGAAACTAATGAATGCTTTTTTCTATAGCTGTATAGGATTTTTTTTTTTTTTTAATTCTTTGCTCTTTGTACTCTTTTGGTCTTTGCCACCCAGCTCCTAAATAATTACACTGAGTCTTGTTACTTATGAATGCCCAGCCTTGGCTTGGCTTATTTCTAGCCAGCTTTTCTTAAATTAGCCTTTTGCCTCTAGGCTTTTATCCTTCTTTATTCTATAGACATATCTTTACTTCTTACTCCATGGCTTGCTGTGTAGCTAGGTGGCTGGCCCCTGGAGTCCTCCTCCCCTTCTTCTCTTGCTCCTTGATCTTCTCTTCCCAGATTTCTCCTCCCATTTATTCTCTCCCTGCCAGCTCCACCTATCCTTTCTCCTGCCTAGCTACTACCATTCAGCTCTTTATTAGACCAATCCAGGATTTTAGACAGGCAAAGTAACACAGCTCCACAGAGTCAAGTGCAACACAAAAGAATACAACACATCTTTGCATCATTAAACAAATGTTCCACAGCATAAACAAATGTAACACATCTTCAACTAATATTCCACAACAACAGAACATTTGTAAATACTAGATCAAAGTTTGATCTAACCCAACACTGCCAAACCAAGAAAAGCTCCCCACTGTCAGGGAAGACAGGGTTATTTTCAGTTCTTATGATGGAAATTTCAGAGCAGGGGCATAGAATCACTGTCCTTTCATTCCCTATCAAATGCAATACTGAAGAGCAGCCAGTTGTTCTCGTCTGTTGGAGTCCGGGGATTCTTGGGTGCCCTGCTGAGGTGGCTCACTTGAAGTTCATGGAACACATAGTCAACTTTTGTTTACCCCACCAGTGCAAGTGAGAGGTGTGAATAGAGTTTTTCCATTTTGACAGACATGAAGATGATTTTTATTTTTCCCTTTAATCAAGGGGAACTGATACAAGAGGACTGAAGGTTATGTATTTTTTTTTCTTAGAACAGGCATTGTCTTTTTACTGTAAAGTGATTCAGTGGCTTGTGTATACATGACGACTATAGTCATATTTGATTGATTCTATGTGAGAACCATCACGACGCTTCTAGGTTTCAGGAACCTTCTGTGACTTCACAAAGCAAGCTCATCCTCTAACAGAAGATGTTAAGGTATGGGGTCCTGTAGGTACCTGAACTATTTCTTGGAGCAGAGCTACTTCAATTCCTTTATTGTGTGACAAAATTAAGGACTTATGACAGATGACAGAGGTTAAAGTGTCATGGTAACATCTAATCACAGCTGTTTACAACACTGACAGAGAAGCTTCTTAAGGAATGACTTTAGTGGTCATCTTTAAATGCCACCAGAGTTACAAATGAAGTTATCTTCAGATTCTCCTTCGAGTTTTCTCCTTGTTAGAGAAGATCCTTTTTTGAATGCTTTCTGATCAATGACTATGTGACTGGCATTTCAGGAATTAGGACATGGAAGCTTTCTGCCCTCTCAAGGACTGTGTTCTACATGGCAAGATTAACATCAAACTTGGTGACAGGGTAAAGAAATTTTGCAAAGAACAGACTGTAGAGTAACTGAGATAATCAAACTGAAACCCGATGAGTCAGATATGTGAAGCATTGGTGGAAGAGAGTTCCATACTGAAGAAAGAGTGAAAGTCTGAGGGAAAGCTTAGCTGATTTGAGGAACAACAACAACTACAACAAAACCCTGGAAAAATCACAAGCAAGACTGGGTAACACTTGCTGGGAGGTGAAGTCAGCTGTATAGCACAGGGGAGGGAGCTGGTCCAGGGGCACTGGGAGTCACTGACTGACGTGAAGCAAGGAGGTTTTACAGTCCCCTTTAACAGTGCTCCAGGCTCTGGAAGACGGATGGTAACAGAACAGGCAGGAAGACACAGAACAGAAAGCTGTTAAGATAGGCACCAGAGCTAGGTGACTTGGCCAGAGTGTTCTGATGTGGGAGAGAAAAGTAACAGTCTAAACCAATCCCTAAAACATGTCCCATTCAGAGGACAAGGGGAAGATGCGAAGAGGCAAGACCAGCACAGCACTCAGTGACTGCTAATCAAACAAAACTAATCATTCTTCTCTACTCTATCATCTACCTCAAATTGCAGGTAGGTAATAGTCAGAGAAAAATAAAGGCAGCCAATGAGGTAAGATCACTACATTATACATGAAAAAACTGGGGCTTCCCAGGAAACTGTTCTGTCCTAAAATGTTGTTAGCAAAAGCTCAGACTACTCCGCTCCCTTTATGTAAACTGACCAATTATTTACACCTCAACTCTCCTAAAAATCCAAATATTGGTTATGGTTATCAACTAAGTAAAAGCTTATATCCACAATATAACCATCACAACCCTCTTTTGCCTATACTTTGAAGTTTTGTCTTGTATTCACTCTTTGGGCCAAATGTAGAAATTAAAAGGTAAAGAAAGAAATCAGGACTAAGAAAATCACTCAACATTACTCCTAAAGACAGTCTCATGGCTACATGTCTGATCAGTTCTCAAGACTACCCACTCTATAACACTGTGCGACATTCAGCAGATGTTTACAAGACACACGTTTCTGAGACAGGTCTCGTGTAGCTCGGGCTGTCCTTGCATTCCCAGTCTTCCTGCCTCCCTCTCCCTAGTGCTAATAACACAGGTCTATGCAGGCCTGGGGATCTTAAAAGATCTCAATAGGTGTTTATGTCAGACATAGCCTTCCAAATCAAAAGGAAATAACTCTAAAGGTTTGTAGCAATCCTAGGTTTTACTAAGATTCTCTCTCTCTTTCTCTCTCTCTTTGGTTCCCTCTTTTAAAAACTTATTTTATGTGTATGGGTATTCTGCCTGCATGTGTGTCTGTGTACCACATGTTCATGCTTGGCTGGTGCCTGAGGAGACCAGAAGACATCATCAGATCCCCCAGAAACTGGAGGTACAGAGGACTGTATGCTGACATGTGGGTGCTAAAAATTGAACCTGGGTCCTCTAGAAGAACAGCCAGTGCTCTTAAATCTCTAAGCCACTGCTTTAGCCTCTTTCAATTACACCTTAACAATTTTACAGTTGTATGAATTTCTTATCAGAGTGTGAGGCTTATAATTCTGCCTTATGCAAGATAAAGAATTATATATTGTTAATATTTTGACCCACCCCTTGAAAACCTGTCCTTTCGGGCTGCCCTGCGTTTTAAGGAAAAACTCTCCCTCTCTCTCTCTCTCCATTCCCACAAGGTGTACACACCTCTGCTTTCTCTCCCTTCTCTTTCTTTCTTGTCTCCCTCTTTCCTATCCTTCTCTTCATCTCTCTATTATAATAAACTCCCCACATGGATGCAGTGCCTGGGTGTGAATGACTTTCCATACGCCATCACCCCCGCTACACCTGCCCAGGATGATTTCCCTCATGTGTGGTGGGTACCCTGGCCTGGCTAGCTGGGGGTTCCCACCTGTGCAAAATTCATAACATATATGAAAAAGGAAATGAAGTGAATAAAAATGATGTCCCACACTGTCAGTAGAAACTCAACTGCTGTTAAGCATAGTAGGTGTACTGTGAAATACTCTTAGTAATAAAAACATACAGTTGTCTACATTTGAAAATACTATGAATCACATATCAACTTCAAATACTCCAATTATAGGGAGATGACCCTCAGTCTACTTTCTAAACTACACTGATACTGCCACATTCATAAGGTGTTAACACACCTTTACTTGACCAAACAGGAAGCTACCATATTGGATCCATTTCAGCCTGAGGTTAACATTTTACATATATGTATCCACATATCCAACTTGTTTAAAGAAGTTGGACCTAGATTAAATGACTCCGACCCATAAACCTTACAACATTAAGAGGGAAAAATATGACTCATTTTAAAAGCAAGTGTATAAAAACAGAAAACTTAGGAATAAAATCTCCACCGAGTTTATTAGGAGTGAGCTTTACAAAAGGAGATTTACGGGCTACTAAAACAAAGCAGGCACTAACCGAGGCGGAAGGTAGGACACGGGATAGCATCCCACACCTGGGCTCCCAAACCTACATGTGTGGAGGCAGACGTGTGTGCAGTGACAGGAGAAGCAAGAGCTTTCCCTCAATGTACACACTTTACACAGATTAAGTTTAGGAAACGACTCTGGAATCTGCAGTCAACCCCTACTCTAAATGACCTAGTTGGGCTGGGATGCAGCTCAGTGATAAAGCATTCGCTCACTAGCCCCTGCCTCAAGTTCTACCTCACCTGGGAGTGAGGGTGGGGCTAAACTTGGCACTTTACCGTTACTGGAAAAACTGAGCTATATGCTGTGTTTTTAAATTATCCCACAATAAAATAGCAAAAACAATTTTAACCAAAAAAGCAAGGGGCCAGCTTGGTGGCACACATCTTTAATCCCAGCATTCATAAGGCACAGGCAGGCAGTTTTCTGTGAGTTCAAGGCTAGCCTCGTCTACATAGTGAGTTTCAGACCAGCCAGGGCTCTAGAGTTGAGACCTTATCTTAGAGGAAATAAGAAGGTAAAGGAGACCATCACAATAATTTTTTCTAAGTTGTTTATGGCTGACAGGAAGCTGGAATAATATGTCTCATGTCCATCTGGTTTTGCTTGATTTGGTCAAATACAAGATTGCTAGTGGGAGCATTTGCCTTCAGAGCTGGACATGCAGCCTTATCAGATTTCATGGAAAGAGCACAAAGGAACCAAATCATAAGAAAGCAAGAAACAGTAGAGGAAAGGGAAATGGGTTGAAAAGGGGTAAAGAAATACATTAAATTTGCAACAAATGTACCCCTCAAAGTAAGATGTGAATATATGAAGAATCCCTATGGACAGTAAGTAAATGCCAAATAAGCAAAGAAAAATGGACAGAAGACATGACCAAACAGTTCACACATAAGGAATTCCAAGTGGCCAATAGTCACATGTAAAGAAGCTTAACCTCATCAGGAAAATAAAATGCGATGCAAAGCCCAAGCTGGAATATTGGCAAGAATATGGCATAACCACTAGTGATGACATATGCTAATGCCGATGCAGCTTGGTCTCACCAAAGCTGAACAGTCATGATCCAATATCCCACTTGAGGCACGTCAGAAGGATGACCACACCAGCAAAAGATAAGAAACAACATAGCCCATTTGTAGCAGGATGAATAATTTGTATACTCATTCAATGGAATGCTACTCTAATGTAGAAAGGAAGCTTTCATTTTTTAAATCATGTGCAAAAGCAAAGAAAACCAAATAACATGTTATTCATGAATACATGCTTTGTAAGAATTTTCATTATTATTTTATGTTATTTTCATATTTTGCCTGAGTTATTGTGTTTTTTACTCTTTTTTGGGGGGACCCACCACCCAGCTCCCAATAAATTCACACACAGAGGCTTATTACTTAAAGTACCTGGCCTTAGCTTGGCTTGTTTCTTGCCAGCTTTTCTTAACTTATCCCACCTATCTTTCACTCGTTCTTGTTCTCTTACTTCTGTATTTTACTCTTTCTCCCTGGCTTGCTGTGTAGCTGGGTGGCTGGCCCCTGGAGTCCTCCTCCTTCCCTGGCTCCTAACTCTCAATCTCCCAGATTCCTTCTTCTATATATTCTCTCTGCTTGCTAGCCCGGCCTATCCTTTCTGCCTCACCACTGGACATTCAGGTGTTTTAGACAGGCACAGTAACACAGCTGCACAGTTGAACAAATGTAACATAAGCAAAAGTAACACACCTTAAAATAATGTTCTACTACATGCCTGCATGTATGTCTGCAAACCATGTGTATGTCAGTGGCCTAGGAGGCTGTAAAATGGCGTCTGGTACCCAGAACTGGAGTTACAGACAGTTTTAAGTCACCATGGAGCTCTTGGGAATTGAGTTCGGATCCTCTGGAAGAGCAGCAACCACTCTTAACTGCTGAGCCATCTCTCCAGCCTCGGTGAATACATGCTTATAGTGTAAACTTACAGAGAAAAGCAAGAGGATAAGAAAAGTGTTCTTAAAGCCTCAAAAAATGTTGTTAGTTTTTCTATTTAAAGTTATTCTTTCTAGTGTTTAAGTCGAATACTACTTTGTTGCAAACTCATGAAAAACAGAGTTTTATATCTTTAGAGCATTTACCTGCACATAGATCAAGAATTAGCTGTTTGAGAATTTTGTACATCTTGTTTCAAACCTTAGCACTAGGTAAGAAGTTAGCCACCCCCAACAAAAAAATAGCAAAATGCAATAAATGTAGACTAACTCTACAAGTTAACCTCTCCTGACAAGCAAACAAATAAAAGCAAATAAAAGCCTCCCTCAAATTTCGGTGTTTGAGCATGGAACATTGACAAGGTGACTCCAACCAAAAAAACAAAACAAAACACTGTAGTGCACTTTGAAGTGGCTGATAAGAAACAGAGGGAGAGAGCTCTGTCTAAGGGATAACAGTTTCAGAGAATTATGATTATAGTCTTGCATAAGCTTAGGAAAGTATTATCTTTCAAATAATAGTGTTCTTTATGCATCATACACGGTACTATTTATGATGTGATAATTATTTAAAATTAATACTCATATTGTTCTTAATTAAATACTGTGAATATCATAGTCCATTTAGACAATGAGTCCATGTGTTCACCTTTAAGAATTTAAATTTTGTTACCCTGATAAACTATTCATGAACGCCTACATATGCCTACATATTTCCTCTATTTTAGAAAAGTAGACTTTTTAAAAGTGTAGCTTTTTTACACTGACAGATAAAATTGTATGTATTTAGTCTGCATGATGTTTTGAAGTACACATACATGTGGAATGACTAAATCCAGCTAATTAATAAATGAGTTACCACACATAATTAACATGTTGTGATGAAAACATTTTCCACGCACTTAAACTTTTTCAAGAATACAATATATTGTTAACCAGTCACCATGTGTACAATAGAGCAAAGATAACAGATTCCCTTACCTAAATAAAAGAAAGTGAAAAGTTAGACAATTACCCAATTTGAGCAATAGATAATTTCCTTCTTTAAAAAATTCAGTTCTGTTCCACAGTTCTCTTTTTGAAAAGTGGTGTTTTTGTTGTTGTTATTGATTTCTAAAATTAGGTTTCTAAAAGTGAGACTTCTAAAAATAAAACTACACATTAGCTAAGTGGATGTGCCTGTCAGTTTTAGATACCTTTCTAATTTAGATAATTCATTCAAGTATACATGTACTGAACACAAAAGTCGAAAAGTAAAGGTACTCACGTGTCACTCCTCTTAAGCAATGACTAAGGCACTCTAAAGCCCACACACTACCCCAATGCTTATCTCCAGGGTGACACACTTGCTTTTAGGCTCAGGGAGGGGGAATGCTTTGGCCAGTTTTATATCAGTTTGGATGACAATAAATACATAAGACCAGCTATATTTGGTGAGTGACTACTTGCTTAAACACTCTGACGTGAAGGTTCATTACTCCTCACAAAACTGAGGATTCATGAATATGCTGTTTGGCATTACTTTCGTGTAATTAGCAGTCAGCGATTTATAAAAAATGTGGCCTGAAAGAAAAATCATCTTGAAAGCCACAAAAGCCGTTCAGCAAAAATGTATAGATCTTCTTATTGGCGGTGCATACGATATCAGGAAAGATAGGTCCGAATTTAAATCTAGGAACGCTAATATCCAAGATTGTGTCCACAAATATTTAAAGTAGAACACTTGCCCAATTTAATGAAGTCATGCAGCTGAGCAGATTACCGCCAGCGTCTGGTATTTGATGAGAAGGTTCACCTGGGTCTGACTCCCCGGAATACGCCTGATTTGGGGCTGTGCTGCCTAAGAGGCTGTCATCATAGGGTGTGGGGACGAAAACTGCTTTAACACAGCTCTGCTATTTACAGCTAGGCGCAACCACGGGAAACGCCCCTCCGGCTGCCCCCGAAGGGCTCTGCAGCTCCGACACCAGCTGTCCTAACAGCTCAGAAGACAGGCTGCAGCGGCTCGACGGGGCGGCGCACGGGACGCGGCGCGGCCAGAAGCAGTGCCCGCGGCCATCCCGGGAGGGCACGCGGGGCGTCGGGGCCTTCCGGGTTCGCTTTCCTAGCCGACGGCGCACCAGTACGGGGAGGGCGTGTGTAAAGGCGGCCGCGGCCCAGCTGTCAGGGTGAGGAGTTCACGGACGCCCTTTCCGGAGCGAAGCGCCTACGGAACTGCAGCGCCCAGGACTACAGGATCCGGCTCAGGGCCGCCCCCGCCGCAGGAAGTCCAGGCCCAGGCCCGGGCCCGGCCAGACCGGAAGCAGCGCGCGGGAAGCTCCGCCCCGCACCCATCCCCGCACCGCGAGAACCCAGCTTCCGGGGCTGGGGCCCTCGCCCCGCCCCCCCAGCGCGGCGGCCGTGCGTCACCCGAGCAGCGTCTCCGAGGGGCGGGGCGAGCGCCACGTGCCCGGAAGTGCTGGTTCCCGGGCGTCAGCCGCGCCTCCGGCATTACCTCTCCAGCTCTGGCCGGCTGTGAGTGGATTTCACGGTGACAGCCAGCCTACCCTGCTCTTCCAGCATGAGGGACGTCGATTCTTTTTTTTTTTTTAAAGACGATTATTGGTCTCACGCTAAATTTATCCATATTTTAAATGCACTCATCAATCTCATGCCTAAGAACGTACCTTGTAGAAAAATATTGGCAGAAGCCTCAGGACGCATGTAATCCTTGTATAGGATTGTGTATAGCAACGAAAGAATCAGTAGAGTGACCTTCAGTTCAGGCAATGATTGGATAAAATACAATACGAACACAGGAACACTTGACAGCCATATACCGTACACTGAAAGGTCCAATTACATGCTGTACACTGAAAGACACAACATATAGGTGCCCATGTGTAATATGCTCTCTTTAGTACAAATAAGTTATTGCTTGTGATACAGATATGCAGGTGTTAATGATTTTAAGGGGAGATGGTGTATTTTCGCTTCCAATTTTTAACTGCCCATTTTCTTTTTGCATTTACTTATACTAACTAAAAGCAACACAGTAAGAATTCCTCATATTTATGCTCAGAGGTGGAAGCTAAATGGATGACAGGTTTTCAAATGTTCTCTGTAAACCGGCCCGTGGCAAGCGCTTGTAGAGCCTGCTACTGTGGGGCTGAGGTCGATCACTTGAACCCCAGTGTTGGGCAGCACAGAGACCCCCTTAAAAAAAAAAGCCAGCGTGATGGTCCATGGAGTAAGGGCGCTTGCAAGCCTGTCAACCAGAGTTCTAGTGTTGCTATGTTGTCCAGGCTGGCCTCAAATTTGTGAGTTCAAGTGATTCTTTCAAATCACATCACCAGAACCTGTGTAATGATCAAAGAACTGAGTCCACAGAGCTTTACTCTGGCCTCCACAAAGGCAGGCTGTAGAGTGCATGTGCCCACTCACAAAGAATAATTAAAGACTTAAAAATCAATGATCCTTTGATGCAATAGCTCATAACCTTGGCTAAGCTTTAGATATATCTAGGAATTAAAAAAAAAATCTTGTGCACAGTCCGCACTCCAGATCAATGAAGTAAAATCTTAAGGGAAGGGATCCAATATATTTTCACTTCCAAAATGATTCTGCTGAAAACCCAAGGTTGAACACGATAACTTGTACTTAACATACTAACATAGTGTCCCAAAGGATGGGGAACCTGAAACTTGGGAGTCTTGTTCATTTACCCCAGTATATTGCATAGATTTTTTTCTTTTACGACAAAGTTTTGTTATGTTGTCCAGATTGGTCTCAAAATTGTAAGCTCAAGTGATTCTTTCAAATCACATCACCTACAGGTGTGCCGCCATGTTTGGCTTATAAATATTTTAAAAATAGGCCTCAATAAATGAAACACAGAGATACTCAGAAGAATAGCTCAATATTAATTCCCCTGATATTATTCTGTTCACTATATAATTTTAGAATGACCAGTAATATTTTATAGATCAATGTTCCTTCTCACCATTTGGTTCACTGACCAAACACAGGATAATTATCTAGTTTTGATATATCACTTGTAAAGTCATAATAAAAACTGAAATTAATATTTGCATTATCTACTGTTTTGATTTTTAAAATATTTATCTTAAGTGTGTTGTGTCTATATGTGCACCACATGCATGTTGGAGCCTGGGTGTTTTTTTGTGCACCACATGCATGTTGGAACCCTGAGAAATCAGAAGATGGCATTGGAGCCACAGAAACTGAAATTACAAGTGGTTTTAAGCCACCATGTGTGTGCTTGGAACTGAACTTGAGTCTTCTGCAAGAGCACTAAGTTCTAACAGGTTCACGATCTCTCCAGCCTGTGTCCCAAATTATATTTTTGAAACATGGAGCACATTAATAGTGTCCAGCTTGTGTCACCAAATGGTTAAATTGGGGTTTCAATTAGAAATGAACTTTTCGTTTGCTTAGCATAACCTGATATTTAATTTTTTGTTTATTTTTTGTGTATGAGTATTTTGCCTACATGTATGTCTGTGCACCACAAATGTGTCTGCTACACATGAGGAGGCCAGAGGAAGGCATTTAACCACTTGGGACTATAGGTACAGACAGTTGTGAGCTGCCATGTGGGTGCTGGAAATTGAACCCAGGTCCTCTAGAAGAGCAATGAGCACTCTTAACCACTGAGCTTCAGCCAAAATCTGACACTTTTTAAAGGAATAAATATTTTATACCCATTGGCCTTAATCTGTTTCCAACTCAACACTCCATTAAGCACATATACAGAATGAAAGAGAAATTTTTCTTTTATCTTTCTCAAAGTAGTAATGTAGTCAGTCATTTGATATTAAATGCTTGGAAAGCTGTAATAGATAGTGAATAAATCACCTCTCTCTATTTCCCAGGTGCACACACATGAATAAACAAAATCATGTATGCATCCATCCTATTTATTAGGTCAGAGTCCTTAATTCTATGTAGAAGTCTTTGCAGCTGAGTAGAATCACGCCTACTGCTCCCTCTAAGTGCTGCCTGTGACCATCTTGGGACACTTCCTACTTTTCTTCTCAGAAATGGTTTATTTTTTCCCCATCTCCAGGTTTTGTGGTTGCTCTTCTCCAGTGTTTCAAACTTTAGTCTACTAGTGACACCCAGTGGCACGTAAGAAATCAGGCCACACTAGCTTCTCTGTATTCTTGGCTCTCAGGGACAATTTCAGTCATCTCTTCTGACCTTTAGGGGAGTCCAAGGCCTCTAAACTGAGAAGCAGGCTGCTTTTAAGCAGATTGTCCAGATAACACACTCTTCCCCTTAGAGAATTTAAAATTAGCTCATTAGTTTATGAGCTAATAGAGGCTGAATGCTACCAGTTTTCACTACTGGGAGGTTTGAAAATTAGTCACCAATCTGGATTTCCTATACCCTCAAAACAGAAAATATTGATACTAGTGTTCTTGTTAGGCCACTGTGATGCAAACCACAAAAACAGATGAGGTTGTATATCTGCCTATGTTTTCTATTCTGTGAAGAACACCATGACCAAGGTAGATTCTAAAGGAAAGCATTAAATTTGTTTTACAGTTTCAGAGGGTTAGAGTCCATGATGGCAGAGAAAATGTGTGGTGGCAGGAGGTTGAGAGCTCACATCTTGGTCTGAGAGGAGAGGAGAGGAGAGGGAGAGGGAGAGGGAGAGGGAGAGAGGGAGGGGAGGGGGAAGGGGAGGGGGAGAGGGGGAGGGGGAGAGGGGGAGGGGGAGGGGGAGGGGGAGAGGGAGAGGGAGAGGGAGAGAGAGAGAGAGAGAGAGAGAGAGAGAGAGAGAGAGAGAGAGAGAGAGAGAGAGAGAGAGAGAGAGAGGTTGCACTGGATATTTCACGAGGATTTTGAAACTTCAATCCCCCCACCCAGTGACACAGCTCCAACAAGGCCATACCTTCTAAACCTTCCCAAGTAGTTCCAAAAACTGGGGACCAAGTATTCAAATATATGAGTCTATGGGGGCCATTCTCCTTTAAATCACCACAGTCTCTCTTTCTCTCTCTCTCTCTCTCTCTCTCTCTCTCTCTCTCTCTCTCTCTCTCTCTCTCTCTTCTCTCTCTCTTGATTTTATCTATGTTTATTGATTTATTTTACTAGGGCTCAAACCCAGGGCTTCCCATACACTAGGAAACTAATCATGCTACCTTTAAGATGATTTTAGGCCATTCACATAGCTTTCTAAAGAGTGGGCCCTCCACCAAATTTCCTCAGGAACTCAACAACCCTCAACAGTGAGGGAAGTAGTCTGACTGCCTCCATACCTTTGATTGATCTGTCTGTTACTCAGGGTCTGGACACAGACACAGGCCTATAGGTCTCTGTCAGTGCTCATTCTTCTGTTGCTGTAAAGTTTGCCCTTGCAAGTCAGTGTCAGTGGAATGTGAGAGAGGGACAGGGCACCAGGTCACACAATGCACCCAGAATACATCTGTAGTTCTGATGGGTGCAGACAGCTCCACAATGTCTAAATATGTAAATGGACTTGGGCTGTTTGGAAACAGTCTTCCCCACTTTCTATTCAGACCAAGTAGAATGAAGTTCTCTTTATTCTGATGTAGATTCATTTTTCCAATAATCTTCACTTGGAGAGGGACTAGCATTAGAACTAAATCAGAACTAAAACCACTTATTTGTTTATTTGTTTGTTTGTTTGTTTTTGTTTCAATTTTTGATTAATTAAATTTATTCATTTATTTTACATCTCCACCAAAGTTTCCTCTCTCTCCTTCCCCAATTCCCTCCCCCCAACTTGCCCCAACCTCCTCTGTTGTAGAATATTATTTTGAGTGTGTTACTTTTGTTTATGTTGCATTTCTTTAACTCTGTGAAGCTGTGTTACTGTGCCTGTCTAAAACACCTGATGGTCTAATAAAGAGCTGAACAGCCAATAGTGAGACAGGAGAGAGAAATATGTGGGGCTGGCAGGCAGAGAGTGCTGGGAATGTTTTTCTGTATGCTGTGGTTGTGTTGCTCTGATTGATTGATAAATAAAATGCTGATTGGCCAGTAGCCAGGCAGGAAGTATAGAATAGGCAGGATAAACAGAGAGGAGAATTCTGGGAAGTGGAAGGTGGAGTTAGGAGACGCTGCCAGTGGCTGCCAGGAGAAATAAGATGTAAAGTACTGGTAAGCTACAAGCCACATGGCAACTTATAGATTAATAGAAATGGGTTAATTTAAGATATAAGAACTAGTTAGAAATAAGCCTGCCACAGCCATACAGTTTATAAGTAATATAAGTCTCTATGTGTTTACTTGGGTCTGAGTGGCAGCAGGCCCCAGTGGGACTGGAAAAATCTCCAGCTACAAGAGAGAATAAATAGGAGAAGAAATCGGTGAGGGGGGAGGGAATAAAGAACCAGAGAAGGAGGAGGATTCCAGGGTCAGCTGCCCAGCTAGCCACGGAGTAAGAGTAAGAGTTACAGAAGTAAGAGAATGGGAAAAGCCCACTGGCAAAAGGTAGATGGGATAATTCAAGTAAAGGAAGGCTGGCAAGAAACAAGCTATGCTGAGGTCAGGCATTTATAATTAAGAATAAGCCTTCGTCTGATTTATTTGGGAGCTGAGTGGCTAGCTCCCCCAAAAGAGCAAAAACAACCAACAACACTCTCCACCCAATCCACTCTTCTGTTGTTGGCTTTTTTATTACTCTCGGGGGGGGGGGGGGGGCGGGCAACTGTAGCTAGAGTTTTCCTGCCTTGCCCACAGTCAGGACAAATCTTTGTCACCCGCCAGTCCCACAGCCACTCAGACCCAACCAAGTAAACACAGAGACTTATATTGCTTACAAACTGTATGGCCGTGGCAGGCTTCTTGCTAACTGTTCTTATAGCTTAAATTAATCCATTTCCATAAATCTATACCTTGCCACGTGGCTCGTGGCTTACCGGCATCTTCACATGCTGCTTGTCATGGTGGTGGCTGGCAGTGACTCCTTCTGCCTTCCTGTTCTTTCTTTTCTCCTCTCTGTTATTCTCGCCTATACTTCCTGCCTAGCCACTGGCCTATCAGTATTTTATTTATTGACCAATCAGAGGAACACATTTGCCATAGAGAACATCCCACAGCAGCCAATACCCAGCTCCCAAATACATCACACACGGAGAGACTTATTCTTAATTATAAATTCTTGGCCTTTAAATGGATGGAACTAGAAAAAAATCATCCTGAGTGAGCTAACCCAAACCCATAAAGACAGTCATGGTATGTACTCACTCATAAGTGGATTCTAGATATAAAATAAAGAACAATCAGACCACAACCCATAGAACCATGGAACTATATATATAGCATGGAGGTCCCTAGGATGACTGTGGCTTATAATAAATTTTGGTTTTACTCAATTATTGAAAAAAAAAATAGCCAAATGAATGGAAACACATGAACTATGAACCAAAGGCTGAGGGGCCCCCAGCTGGATCAGGCCCTCTGAATAGGTAAGAAAGTTGATTGGCTTGATCAGTTTGGGAGACATTTAGGCAGTGGGACCAAGTCCTGTGCTCATTGCATGAGTTGGCTGTTTGAAACCTGGAGCTTACGCAGGGATACTTGGCTCAGTCTGGGAGGAGGGGACTGGACCTGCCTGGACTGAGTCTACCAGGTTGATCGCAGTCCTCAGGGGAGGCTTTGCCCCGGAGGAGGTGGGAATGGGGGGTGGGCTGGGGGTAAGGGGAGGGAGTGGGAGGGGGGAGAACAGGGGAACCCATGGCTGATATGTAGAACTGAATGGTATTGTAAAATAAAATAAAAGGAAAAAAACAAAAAACAAAACAAAACAAAAAAATTCTCAACCTTTGCTTGACTTGTTTCTTGCCAGCTTTCCTTAACTTTAAATTAGTCCATATACCTTTCACCTCTGGGCTTTTCCTGTTCTCTTACTTCTGTAAATCTTTCTCTTACCCCATGGCTGGCTGGGTAGATGGGTGGCTGACCCCTGGAATCCTCCTCCTTCTCTGGCTCTTTATTTCCACCCCCAGATTTCTTCTATTTATTCTCTCTGCCTGCCAGCCTCACCTATTTCTCTCTCCTGTCTCACTATTGGCTGGCTGTTCAGCTCTTTATTAGACCATCAGGTGTTTTAGACAGGCACAGTAACACAGCTTCACAGAGTTAAAGAAATGCAACATAAACAAAAGTAATACACCTTAAAACAATATTCTCTGTTTCTGTTCAGAAAGGGACAGGACTCCAATGGGTGTCAACAAAGCATGGCCTATCAAGTTGAGGTAGGACTAAGTTCCTACCTTTGTATTGAGTCTGGACTAGGCAACCCAGTATGAGGAATAGGAAGTGAGCCAAAGTTTTAGGGACAGGCTGTACTTCCACCACTAGGAGTCCCACAAGATCAAGCTACATAACTGTCACACCCATGTAGAAGGCCTAGGTTGGTCCCATGTAGCCTCCCTGGCTGTTAGTCCAGAGTCTGTGAGCTCCTATGAGCCCAGGTGAGTTGTTTCTGTGGGTTCCCTTGTGATGACCTTGACCCCCTGTCTTGTACAATCCTTCCTCCCTCTCCTCAGTAGGATTCCTTGAGCTCAGCCCAGTGCTTGGCTATGGATCTCTGCACCTGTTTTCATCAGTCACTGTATGAAGGTTCTATGATGACATTGGGGTAGTCACCAATCTGATTACAGAAGAAGACTAGTTCAGGCACGCTCTCCACCATTGCTAGGGATCTTAGCTGGAGTTGTCCTTGTGGATACCTGGGAGTTTCCCTGGCACCAGGTTTCTACCTGGCCCCCAAATGCCCCTACCATCCAGATGTCTCTTCCACTACTCTCCCTGGCCCCCATCCCTTCAATCCAATCTCTCATGTTCCCATCCATGCTGGCCCCCAGTCTACCCAGGAAATCTCTTCTATTTCCACTTCCAAGGGAAACCCATGCATCCCCAAACCCTTTTGGGCCCTCCTTGTTGCCTAGCTTCTCAGGGACTGTGGGCTACAGCATGGTTATCCCTTATGTAACAGCTAATACTCACTTGTAAGTGAGTACATATCATGTTTGTCTTTCTGGGTCTGGGTTACCTCACTCAGGATGATTTTTTCTAGTGCCTTCCACTTGCCTACAAATTTCATGATGTCATTACTTTTAACAGCTGGGTAATATCTCATTTTATAAATGTACCACATTTCTTTATTCATTCTTCAATTGAGGGGCATCTAGGTTATTTCCAGGTTCTCGCTATTATGAATAGCACTGCTATGAACAGAGTTGAGCAAGTGTCCTAATGTAGTGATTGAAGCCATGTGGCAATGCATAGATTAATAGAAATGAGCTGAATTAAGAGCTAGCTAGCAAGAAGCCTGAGCCATAGGCCATACAGTTTGTAATATGTACAAGCCTTTATATGTTTACTTGGGACTGAGCAGCTATGGGGCCGGGTGGGACACAGAGAAACTTCAAGCTACAGACCTGAGTCTCCAAGTAACTATGGATAACAAAGATCATATTTTTCTCCATTTCCAACTCATGGAATTCACCAATTTCCTCTAGACCAGTGAAAAGCAAACTTTTGTTATACTGAGGTACCAAAACAGTTTTCTCACTGCTGTGACCAAATACCTGACAGAACAATGTGAGTGAGAAAGGAAGGATCTTTTAGCTCATGATCTCAGAAGGTTCATTCAATGCTTGTTTAGTTTCCAGGGATGTGGACAATCAGCCGATGTAACAGAGGTTGTTCCTTACTATTTGGCAGATGGGAATCAGAGAGGAGGGGCATTCAGCGAGGAGTAAGGGTATAGTACACATCCCTAGTGATATGCTGCCTTCAGCCATTTCCCAACAATGTCATCTTACCGTGGATACACAAGGGATGCATCCATTTTTTAGGTCCTACTCATCATGATCCCATGCTCTCTGGACCCACTATCAGAGACATTCCTGTAGGTAGGTATACTTTACTAATCTTGTAGATGTTTCTCAGTCTAATCATGTTGACAATGGAGAACCAACAAAGGCACTGAAAATTTGGAGTTGTTTTTTCATTGTAATTTGGCACAGTTTAACTTGATATATCATAATTATATCCAATTACATTATGTTCAAAATTAAAATATTAATTTTCAGCATTGGCAAAGGTTTGCTAGCCCACTTCCAAAAAAAACCAAGGGTCAAGCTAGCAAGCAGAGCTTTTTAGGGAGAGAGCCATGTCCGATCAACTGTGTGAAGAAGGGATATACTAAGAAGAGGACCTAGATCTCTACCATAAGCCTGGAGAAGGTCAATATTGTTACATATGGAGATGGAAGGGTCAAAAAAGTGCAAATTTATGGATTCCAATAAAAATGCTGAGTGCCACATCTCTAACAGGCTTCCTTTAGCATGAATACTGCACACATTCCTGCACTTTTGTTGCTGGAGGAAGAATACAATCTGACCACTCACCAGAAAGCGCCTTTGGTCCCTGACATTATCCTCACAGGTAAGGTCTTGCTCCTGCTCCAGGAGCACAGGCAGCAGGTGGGGAAGCTCATTGTTGTGGTGCAGCATGGCATGGATGGCAGCCACAGGGGACTCAGCATGGCCAGGCACTGGGGCAGGCTGTGGACACTATGGCCTAGATGCTGCAGGTTCAAGGCTGGCCTCCGCATGGGGAGCTGTAGAGTGGAGACTTTGTGGTGTGGCACAAAGCAGGTGGGAGCTGGCAGCGGGGTGTCAAGTAGCTCAGAGTGTTCCTGACCCAGGTACGCTGTGGAACTCCAGGCTGATGGAGAACTGCCCCTCAGGGATCACAGCCCCAGAGAGGCTTGTCGGAGACATGGAGTCTCTTTCAGTCTGCTGCTCTCGTGCACTTGAGAATCTGGGGTTGGCTGTGATCTTTTGTCCCCATGCTGTACTCTGTGCCCCATGCTGATGGGTGGGACCCCCAAGACCTGCCCTGGGGCTGCCTGCTAACCCTGACCAAGATTTGGCTCCAAGGGCGGAATGGAATGTCACTGTCTATGGCTGCTAAGCTGTGGAAGCTATGTTATAGTGCTGTAGCCAGGGCTGTCTTCCAATAGATTCTTCACACCAGTACAGTGTTGATGCAAATTGAGAGTTATTCTTGTTACAGTATATGCATATATTTCTGTTCTTGTTTAAAGTATTGTAGCTTTACAATATATTCTAGACTACTGAGGAGAATCACAAGAAAGACTTTGGTAAGAATTTCTGTGTTTAAAAAATAAGAGAGAAAGCAGGAGACTAAAATAACAAAAAAAAAGTAAGAGAGAAATTTGTCTGAAGTAAATGTCTGAGGAATCAAAGGAATGGACTGAGGGTGCATGGAAGGTTGTAGAAGGTCAGATGGGATGTGAACTATGCTTGTTGTGGCTTTTTATACCTGCAAATATTGAATTTAAAAATTAATTCTGGCTGGTTTTCATTTTAAAAATAGTTGATGATTCTTCACTGCAAACTGTTTATGTTAATGTGTGTGGGGGGTGTATATGGATATGTATGTGACTTGGATTTAACTCCATGTGTAAATGTAAGCTAGCTTTAACTGTATGTATGTGTATGTAACTGGAATCCAACTGTGCATATGTGTGCAAGTAAAACATGTGTTAGAAAAACATATTTTAAACAGCAACCATGTGGCTTTCCTCCATCTTGGCTGGTGACCTCATAGACAGCCACGTGGCTGACGACCATCTTTTACTAAAGGTTATAAGGCTCTGTTCAGGTTAACAAAAGCTAACTTGGAGATTTACACCTAAGTACATATGTCTTTGCCAAGTGTTCAACAGCAAGCTTCTAGAGAATTTAAATAGATGGTTACATATGTTTAATAAATAAGGTATTTGGTAAATATTAAAGCTGAACTTCAGTGCTTTTATACACAAGAATGTACCTTGCTCTGGCACCTAAACTTTGTAATTTAAGAGCCACTCAGGCGATAGTCCCCAGGAATTGAGATGTTCATTTCTTGTAATGTAGCAAGACAATGACCTAGGCAAAGGGCTTGGAGCAGCTTCTGACTCTATGAGCCTCCACCCTTTGGGGGTTGAAAACCTCTTTACAGGGGCAGCCCAGCACCTCCTCAGGGTTAGGGTTAGAGTATGCCAGATGTTTGCAATGAGATTCATAACAATGGCAAAACTGCAGTTATGAAATAGCATTGGTATGGTGGTATTTTATTTGTACTGAAATGTGATTTTAATTGTATGTTAATAAATAAAGTTGCCCGGGGGTCAGAGCTATTAGAGCCATAGCAAGAGTGTGGTGGTGGTGAGCACGCTTTTAATCTCAGCACTTGGTAGACAGAGCTAGGTAGATCTCTGTGCGTTCAGGGATACAGCCAGCATTGGAGACATATGCTTTTAAGACCTGGAGGGCTGTACTTACAGTCAGTGACGAGACAGTCATGTGTTTGGGTTTACAACCAATGAGAAGGCAGAACAGAAAGACTTTATCAAGACAAACACACAGGAAGTAGGTCTCTTTTGGAGAGGTAGGACCACTGCAGGAGGAAGGGTAAGGTTTTAGCTCTGAGCTCTGACCTCTTGGCTTTCTCTTTTACATTGGTTCTGTGTTTCTTATTTAATAAAACGGCTGGTTACATCTACACATTGGGAAGTTGAGAACCAGTGACTTGGAGAATGTTTCTCCTTACTCAAGGTCTATTCAGGCTTCAGAATCCATGTCTAGCCTCCTTGTCTTTGCTAAATTTGTTAAGCTTAAGCTATTTAGATAAACTGGGTCATAAAATTGTTTTATATCGATATTTTGTTTTGTTTTCTTTACTGAACCCGTATTTGATACTACAAGAGCTTCAATTTAAAATCATTATTTTTAAGGCCACTTATTGTAGACTGTTAGAGAACATAAGTAAATAGTCAATAATCTTATAAATAATCAAGTTCTTTAATTGTAGTCATGCTACGTACAAATGTAATTAATTACAGGGATAAGCTTTACTCAGTCCCTTGCATATGTTTTCAGGGTTGAGCTTAAAACAAGTAATGAGAAATGAAGTATGTCTACTCAGATATACCTGGGAAGTCCTCATACTTCAGAGATCTGCAAAATATGGCATTTAAAATGTTGTTCTAAAAGCTTATTATATCAGACAAACTCCCAGATCCTACCAGTGACCCAAGGTCTCCAAAAGAAGATGATGTAAGGGCACAACAATGTCTCTGACTAGATTATGGCAATGCTGACCAAAGGGCCAGATGCCCTTAATGCAATGCCTGCTACCAGGACCTGGCCTAGGCTGTGGACAAGCAGCAAATTGATTGCATCCCTTTTTCCCAGACAAAGTAAGATAAGTCTTCTCCATGTCCTTCTTCTACAGGAAAAACTCTCCCTTATGGGCCTGATGATTGAAGAAGATTGATGCTGTTCTGATACTTGTGCCTCCAATGGTATGGAGACCTGGGTATGGACTGATCCCTGTCATTTATAGAACTGGAAACTATTTAGTCTGTACTCAAATTTATCCTTCTCAGATCTCTGATAGTACTGACAGCTAGGCTAGCTATAACTTTGTCAGCTTGGCAGCATCAGACAACCAGATCCTTCTGCAAGGTTATAGCTAGCTTGTTAGCTCATTTTTAAGAAAATGTTTTAGGATATATAAACGTCTGAGGATATGAAAGCTTATAAGCTTTGTGGATCTCAGAAAATAATTTAAGATATAAATGCAAGTTGTAAAGAGATAAATGATTTACATTATGAGAAATGTTTTGGATTGCTCTTCCCTTCTATGTTATAACAGTTCACAGCTTAACATTTAATAGAGTTCTGATAAGCTGGTAGAGCAATGACTACTTACTGTTCAGTCACAAGCTCGGCATTTTAGAGTTATTTTGGTTGTCATCTAAATATAAACTTAAAAAAATTTCTGTCCAGTTTATACCTGACTCTCTGGACAGAAGGAAAATGCACAAGCTTTTAACCCAAATCTGTAGTTCTTGCTGGGACTCGAAGTATGAGTCTATTTCTGCTGTTTTAAAGATGCCCATCACCTGCTTTGTCTATGACGTGGATTTCAGTACAGATTGGTAATACTAATGTATCTAAAACTTTTATGTCATTTTGTAAGATAGTTCCTGTAGGCCTCAGAGGATTAAAAGAGTCATAAAAGCTGGGTCCACTTCACAGGGTTGGAAGGACTCCAGATAAGTACAGCTTAAATTTTCCCCACTTGTCTGTTCCTAAGGATGGTATTTTTTCTCTCCTGGTCTCAAGACTCCTGCTCTTCTCAACTACTAACAATATGAACCTAAAAATTCCAAATAAGTTCATAAATTTTAACTTCTGTTCCTAGTTTAAATTTGTCTCAACAGGTTTCCACTTGGCTGACAGCCATCTCCAAGCTTCAGTTGCTGACTACACTGCTCTGGACAACTATGAACTCTGGACTTGCTAAAAGCTGACATGGATCAGACCAGCCAATGTCACTGTTCCCTTTCTCTACAGCTGGGTCAGATAGCCACATGCTTCTTACAGATGCTCCATTGCCCAGCCTTTGACTAGCCTTTTGGTATTTTGGGGGCCCTGACAATGGCGCCCCAATGTCAGCTTGAAGCAGTTCCAGAAGAGACTATGCCATCCTATGCCCAAATAGATTGAAATGCTGGGTCAAAAGGAAACTCCCTGGTGTACGGGCAAGATGGCCAACTATAATGCCCATTGGCATACCAGGAAAATAGGCTCAGAATTGTCAATTGATAAATTTATTAACTGAAATGGCTCTGCAGTAAGATAAGACACTTGACCTTCTTTGTGTAGAGCCAAAGAGGTATTAAATAAGATTATAATCTGGTTGTATTCAAAGATCAGAACTACAGAGCCTTAAGAATGGCAATACATACAGGTGTCACTGCCCTAGAAAAATCTGTTACCTAATGCTTCTTAGCTCCCAACACCCTTGAATCCCTGGACTGGTAGGACTCATGATTGAGTCCTGCCATTGGTACTTGTGAAGGGGGGAACATGGAGGGGCACCAAAACAGTGTGACCACACAGTTGCCATGACAGGCTTAGAGGCCCAGACACAGTTTCTGGCAGGTAATACCTGGACTCAGGAAAAAAACATAAGCTGACCCCACCCAGTGGGGCCTGCATCTAAGAAGAAATACCTGACATTCCAAACATTCCCTGTACCCCTAGACAGATGTCAGCCAATCAGGGTCCTGAACCCTGGAAATCCATCACCCCAACCTCTGCTAGGATAAAAACCCCACCCTGCCTGGGCTTCGGGCTCTCTGCTCTCACCACTGTGTCAGACAGAGTGCAAGCTCTGAGCTTGAAAATAAAGGCTCTTTGCTTTTACATACAGGAGTCAGTCTCCGTGGTGGTCTTTTGGGGGTCCTCGTGATTTGGGCATAAGAGTGATATTAATGTAACTCAAACTTCGGTTCCCTCCATGCCTGAGCCTTTCCAGGATACGTTGCCAGGTTTAGTTTGCATTCCCTAAAAACAAGGATTTTTCTACATCCATAAAATCAGGAGGTTAACAAGGATTCCTTCCTATCATCTAATTGTCACACCCGGTTCTGAACCAAGATTATATCTAGTTGCTATGTTTCCTTAGCTTTCTTAATCTACTAAACCAATGGACCAGTCAGGCAGGGGCAGGTTTTAGGTCAGGGACCTTGAAAACAAGCAGTTCTCTTCTTGTCCTTAGTCAGAGGCTAAGAGTTGTCCTTTGTTCTGTCTTGACTGGAGGCTATAGTTTGTAGTCTGGTTTTTGTCTTTTCTCTGCTTTCACATAGCTCCCTGGGAGCTGAATGTGAAGTTGACCAAAACTCCAGTCCAGATGCCCATCCTGGTTAGCAGCCTTGCACCATCTCTGGATTTTCATGGTGGGAAAGAGCTGTAGCTGACAGTGATGCTATCAGTTTTTGTACCTTGTGCATTCATCCACCACCGCAGTTTTCTCTCCTTTTGTTCATTGTCAGTCCTACTCAAATGGCCTTGCAGCAATCTAATTCCAACTGTCTGAGTTTCCATGGTCCCCTTCCAAGGCCTGCCATCAACCCTAAACCCATTTCCTAAATCTTTTCAGTCTCAACACAAGGTGAGAGTGTTACAGGGATTAACAGGGTTGGAGGCCACTGAAGACAAACTCGCTCTCTCCCAGACAGTTTTAGACTGTTTCCATGGTAACACTAGAAAGGGAAATATCACAACTGCCCCTCCACATTTAAAATACCTTGTAAAAGGGGAGCAATATTAGGACTTTATTGAGGCCCATCAAGGGAAAACTATTTCCTCATGGTCAAAAGAATGGATTCTGAGTTCTACCCCCAGCCCTGGGTAGATTCTGATCTGCTCTGAAGATGAGAACATTACTTGAGAGTGAATCTAGCTGCAGCTGCCCGTCCATCACCTGTCCAGAAAGACACAAATCTGATCCACCTGAGGACATGCTCAGGCAGTGGGAGGAATAATTATGTACTTAATTAGAACGTACTTTTACTTCCCCGAAGTCCCTCCCCTACAAACCTGCTCAGCTAGCTCCTGCCACACAGCAAGCACTGTGAAGCTTGCTGCTTCCCGAGTCCTAACTCAAAAAACAGTAGCTTTTTCTTTTCCCCTCTTCCCCTCTCTTTCTCAGATACGGTCACAGCCTAAGCAAGCTTTCCTCTGGGCTTCCTCACTCTCTGTCTGAATTGTTCTCACTTCTGCCAGGCATTTCTCACCTTCATAGTTGAACATGCTGACTTTCTTGGACTCTTAACTCGAAGTTATGATTTTCTCTCTGCTGGAGAGAGCTAGAGTTTTTGAGCCCTGTTGTTTTTCTCCCAAATTCCAATGAAATGGCTTTTGAGCTTCTTACTGGGACCATTTAAAAATTCTTTTATTAGTAAAACTAGTAACCTATATTTCTTAGCAACACAAATTTCTCAGTATTTTCTTGACATTTATGATTTGAGTGACTTTTTCTCCCTCCTCCTCCTCCTCTTTTTGAAGTAAGAACTGGTCTGTGTGCCTCTGCCTCTTTAAGTACTGCCTAAAATACCTGATTGATCTAATAAAAAGCTGAATGGCCAATAGCGAGGGAAGAGGTCTAGGCCAGACTTCCAAGACTAAGTAGGAGGAGGAATTTAGACTCTGGGAAGAAAGAAAAAGAGATGTCAGGGAGATGCCAGGGGCTGGACAGACAGACATAGAGGAAGCAGGAAGTAGGACATAGAATAAAAGAAGGCAAAACATAGATGAACAGAAACAGATTAAATTTAGTTAAAAGAGCAAGTGGGACAAGCCTAAGCTAAGGTCAAGTATTCATAATTAATAATATGTCTCTGTGTCTCTATTTGGGAGCTGGTTGGTAGCCCAAAGAAAATCCCAAATACATAATAGTAATAGAATATTTTTTAAATGTGTGAAAACAATAATTTAATTTCAAGAGATCAGATTCATTGTCTCTTTTCCTTTTGCCATTCATTTTTGGGTTCAGCCTAAAGAGCAGTTGAATTTGAAATAAATGTAGTTCTTAGTTTGTAGCTAGAGTTTCTCTGGTCCTGCCT
Organism: Peromyscus maniculatus bairdii; assembly: GCF_049852395.1. Taxonomy (NCBI): domain Eukaryota; kingdom Metazoa; phylum Chordata; class Mammalia; order Rodentia; family Cricetidae; genus Peromyscus; species Peromyscus maniculatus. The sequence goes on from NC_134866.1 coordinate 56,052,329, forward strand.
GGTCCACAGTCAGAACAAATCTCTTTAACCCGCCAGTCCCGCAGCAGCTCAGACCCAACCAAGTAAACACAGACACTTATATTGCTTACAAACTGTATGGCTGTGGCAGGCTTCTTGCTAACTGTTCTTATAGCTTAAATTAATCCATTTCCATAAATCTATACCTTGCCACATGGCTTGTGGCTTACTGGCGTCTTCACATGCTGCTTGTCATGGCAGCGGCTGGCAGTGACTCCCTCTGCCTTCCTGTTCTCTCAATTCTCCTCTCTGTTAGTCCCGCCTATACCTGCCTGGCCACTGGCCAATCAGTGTTTTATTTATTGACCAATCAGAGCAATTTGACATACAGACCATCCCACAGCATTAGTTAGTAGGATATATTTGTATGGTTTATAGATTACAAGAATGTGCCTACTGTTTACTAAAATTGCTTATCCTGTATGCCCACACCAAGGTGAAAGACAATGTTTTACCAACACATGAATGTGCAGGTAGGCTGGAGAGATGGCTTCATGGCAAAGTGTTTATTGCCAAGCCTGATGACCTGAATTCTGTTCCTTCAACTGGCATGGTGAAAGGAGAGAGTCAGCTCCTGAAGGTTGTCCTCTGCCCTCCACAAATGGTCCCTGGCACACTATGTAAGTGCTTATGTATGCACATATGCTCAGACACACACAGACACCTCCCCAACAGATCAATATAAAACAGAGAAAATAAAAAAGTTTCAAGATAGCTAGTCCCTTTAAAAACACAGTATCATTTTAAAAGGTCAAAAGACTGTTTTTGAACAAAACAGTAAAATAAAGTGTATGAATTGTAATTAGATTTGAATCTAAAGGAAAAAATTATCTTCCAGTTGTACTGAGAACAGAGAACATTTGGCTGTGGACTGAGTATAAAAGTTATTAGGAAAAATTCTTGCTAATTTCCTTAAGTGAGATCATGCTTTTGGCGTTATGTAAACATGTCTTAGCAGCTGTGTGCTTAGAGGCAGAGGCAAAGCGTAGTAAGATGAGCTCACGATGCTGCAAGCGATCTTCAGTTTATCCTTGCCACTGACATGCACACAAAAGCAAACAGTAAATGCTAACAACTGTTGAAGTTCAGTGGTGACTATGTGGGTGTTCTTTTGTATTATCCCTGTGGTGTTTTTTATATTTTATAAAGAAAAAAATTAAAAGGAGCAAAATATCTTTAACCTAATGTTCCAAATGTGTGACTATTAAACTCTTTCTTTCTCCTCATAATAACATCAGTACCACAGCATCTCTGCTGTAGAGTGTACTCTAGAATGTGCTTGCGTGGGGTGGGGTTTTGGTATCTACATTTTTAAATATATAATAATGGTAGGCACACAATAATGAAAATGCTCAGTAAAAATAAAAAAATAAAAAGTTGTTTTAGAAATTTAAAAATGTATTTTTAAAGCCCATGGAGGAAAAGCCAGTGGAATGCAGTTAACACAGTGGTCACAACGATAAAATCAGAAGCTTGCACAGTGAATGTCTAGTATTTATACTCAGATCCTTTATTTTAGTATTACTCCAAGAATAATGATGTGAACAAACTCTCCTCCCAGAAGGTTCGGGAAGGCCAAATATTCAGCATTGCTTCCACCTGTTCTTAAAAAAAGACTGCACATAACCCAAATTTTGTCACATGTCCAAGGGAGAAAATTTGGGTCTGTGACTTTTGTTTGTCTTAAGTAAAATGAGACAATGGCTTTTCATTGGTAGCCTTAGACTGGTAGTATGTTGTTGGAAAGATCTTAGTTTTCATTGGGACAGTGAAACATGATCTTAAGTAGTCTTATTAATAAAAACCAGGAATCAGATATTGGGGTAAAAGTTGAAAGATCTGAGAAGCAAATGAGCAGCCACAGTCATTTCTTACCTTTCCAAGTCCTCAGGCCAAATGGGGCCGAGATCCTGACTCCACTTACCTTATATTCCTATCTCCAGCTCCTGGTTGTGCTGGGATCAAGGCATGTGCTTCCCAAGTGCTGGGATCAAAGGCATGAGCCTCCCAAGTGCTGGGATCAAATGCATGAGCCTCCCAAGTGCTGGGATCAAATGCATGAGCCTCCCATTTGCTGGGATCAAAGGCATGAGCCTCCCAAGTGCTGGGATCAAAGGCTTGCACCTCAACTCCTGGCTCTCTGGTTAACTAGTAGCTAGCTCCACCCTCTGATCTCCAGGGAAGCTTTATTTGTCAGAAGACAAACAAAATATCACACAACAGGACAGTGTCTCAGAATGAGGCAACCTAGAGAAAAGGAGAGCTGAGAGATGGAAGAACTGTTTCTGGTGACATATTTTGTGCAGCTGAATCTAGCTCCTCCCAAAACTGTTTTGTGTTCTTGGACTTCCCAATTTCAAGTACTTTTAGCTTAATCCAACTTGAGAGGGTTTCTGTTGTTTATAATTAAACAATTCCTGAATGATTATACGGAATATAATGGGAATGCTTCCTCTATTTTCCTAAAGTATAACTTTTAAGTAGAATTTTAGCTGAGGGTACATGTGGTTTGGAAAACAAATGGCCCCTAAAGAGAGTGGCACTGTTAGGAGGTGTAGCCTTGTAGGAGGAAGTGTGTCACTGTGGGAGTGGGCTTTGAGGTCTCATATGTGCTCCAGCCACGCCTAGTGAGACAGACTACTTCCTGTTGCCTGCCTATCAAGAAGGAGGACTCTCAGCTGTAGCACCATGTTGGCTTACACAGGACTGTGCCACACTATGATGATAATAACTAAACCTCTGAAAATGTGAGCCACCCCAATGAAATATTTTTCCTTTATAAGAGTTGCTGTGGTCATGGTATCTCTTCACAGCAATAGAAACCCTAACTAAGAAAGGGTGATAACATATTCAAGCAAAAATGGGATACATGAAGCTCTGAGAGACACACTCAAATCATATTTAGACCACAGCAATTGTGTTAGCATTTCATTGACGGGGACACAGCTTCTTGACCTGAGGGTTGGTGTGTCAGTAAAGACAGGACAGCAGCCTTTCCAACACTCCGTCCATCAGAAGGAGTGATTTATGTTCTCTTGCTTTTCATGTGGCAGCTACGTGGCAGGTTTGATCAGTAGGACATAGAAACAATGCTGCCTGATTTCTGAGTCAAAGTGACACACAGCCATATTGCTTCTGCCTTGTTCCTAAGATGCTAACTTTGCTTGTCTGCTAAGAAGTCTGACTCTCTTGAGGCCACATGGAGGACATGTGTGTACACTAGTCAATAGATCCTGACGAGCCCAGCTTTTGAGTATCCTAGGTTCTACTCATATAAGGTAAGAAACTCTGAGGTGATTCCCATCATTTCCGTTTCTGTCTTCCAGGATGAAACTCTAATATCAGGTGTTCAGGCAAGCTGTTCTGTGTATTTGGTCTAAACTTCAGCTCTACAGAATCCATGAACATAAATCAAACAATGGTTCTTTTATGCCACAAGGTTTGAGGTATTTTGTTACTTAGCAACAGCTTATGAACATGTTGATTCTGAATAAGACTTGGGTTCTGCTATCAAGGGAGGAGAGCATGTGGGTACCATAGCCTGCTGCATCTGACATCTGCTCTTGTGCTGTGCATGAGTTTCTCTAACATTTTCAGATTTTCAATGGATAGAGGGTCTCTTCTGACATTTAATGACATCCTTTAGGGCAAATAGAACACATACCCTGTAGATATGATTTGGCTGCAGCCACACATCAAGCTCTAGATCATCCTTTAATCCCCTAAGGAGTGTCATGTTCTAACATGGTGTCCATCTAATTCACCCCAGTATGTCCTAGAAACTCAGAGAGGCCCTGGAGCAGGAAACTGAGGAATGAACCATATCCTTGTCTAATTTATACAACCTGGGGATATTATACAAAGGAGAAGCTTATCGGTTATTAGAAAAACCCACCAAATGCAGAGGTTTAAGGAAGACAGATGTGCAATTTCACATGATCTTTTGCCTACACTGGGTTGCTTCTGTACCACAAAATTCCAAAAGATCCATATGGCATTCATCTTTCTTTTAAACCTGAATTTGTGAGAATTAAATTCAAATCCCCGACTGTCTAATTAAAACAAGCTTTATGTTAGAGGTCCTCCAGGGACTGGCCAGCTGGCTCGTTCATGCTAAATCAGGATTTTAGAGAGCACCCATGGATGTGAGGAAGATAAGTTTTTTGTTCTTCAGGGTTAAGGAGTTTCCAAATGGCAGGTTTGGCAGGAAAAATAGGTGGGGTTACAGGAGCAGAACATACTCATTGAAGTTAGTCATAATGACCTCCTGAAACAAAGACATGACTGGAACAGGAAGTGCAGAACTATTTTAGTTAAGATTACAGGTGGGGCAGGGCCCAATCCTTTAGAAACAGAGGTTTAATCATAACAAATTGTCTTTACTATAAGATGGCCTTTAAGCCTGAGATGGAGGCAGGCTGGTCTTCAGTTTTCCCATCTGCGTGGCTGAACTTGAGTCCCTGTCCCTGTATCTGTCATGGATTGAATTGTGGCCAATGGGAAAAAGAGAGCACATGGCAGAGCCCTTGTCTGGAAGGCACACATGTCACTGCTATCACACACTCCACAGCTGAGAAATGAGTCACTTGCTATATCTAGGAGCAAAGGGGCTGTGAAATGAAGTCTGGCTGAGCAGGCGAATACAAGAAGAGTAGATTTGGTAGACTAAGTGGCATACTCATTCCAGCAAATGAGTTCTTTACTTGCATTGTTTGGAGGCTGAAATGATGAAAAAAACTGATGGTCATATGCTGTTTGTCCAAAGCATATTTTTGCTCTTTAGATAGTACATCAGATTTTTTTGTTGTTATTGTTGTTTGGTTTTGTTTACCTAACACCCTCATCTTCAGCTTCTTCCTACTAGCATGTATGGTTGCAAAGTAAGATTTGTATCTGAAAGCAAGCAAGCAAATAAAAACCCACAAACTTCTAGCCGATAACAACAGCAAAAAGGCAAGCCTTGCTACTTAAAAGCTGTTTGCACATGGGTAATTCATCTTTCTCTAGTTCCATAAGTAGAGGTGATTATGGGATATACCTTCCAGGCTGTTGTGGGGTTCATGTGAGTTTATGATTGTGAAATGCCAAGCATAATACCTGCTTCATGGAAACCATTTAATAAATTGTAGCTATTACAATAATATTAAGAATTAAGGATTGGATATATTAACATTTTCAAGTTTAGCCACTTCTCTAAAGCTATAATTTCTAGCTGCATTTTAAATACTTATGCTGATACCTACAGATAAATGTAGCTCTCACCCTTCATCAAAGAAATTACTTTTTGTAGCATACAGAGACCATTACAGAAAGTTACAACTGATGAAAATACAAAGAACAACTGTCTGTGGTTGCCCAGCCCCAAGTGATACATGTACAACAAACCCCTACACCTAACACTCAGGGAGCGTGGCAGAAGAGGGGGTAGAAAGACTGTAAGGGCTGAAGGGCCAGGCCATTGTGTTGTCTATATAGTTCAGGGAGGTTACACTCAATATTCAACAATATTGCTGCCTAAACATGACCTGAGCATTGACAACACCAATTGACATCCAAATTGGGGAACTCTCACAAGGCTCCACCCCTGGATGAAAAGCTACAGACAATAAGTGACAGAATCAGTCTTCCCAAAGATGAGCCCCCAAACTGGTTATCCAATACCAAGTGGTCAGCCCTGAAAACATACATACAAGCAAGAATAATGGATTCAGGTTGTATTTATGAATTAATTTGTTTATATATGTAACAATAATTAAAGAAAAAGGCCATGCATTTGAGGGCAGGGGAGGAAGGAGGAATGATGTAAATACAATATACATACATGGAATTATAAAAAAACTCAAGTTTTCTTGAGCAAACCATGATACATGATTGGGGTGAATCAAAGGGAAAGTAATCCAGAGATCTATTAAAGGTGCCTGAGGAAAAAGCTTTTATAGGATGATTGTTGAAGCAGAAAAGAAAATTATTTAACTGGGAGAAGTTTGCAAATCCTGAAGGAATATTGCTCATGACAACACACTTGTGATGGTTTAGATTTGAAGTGTCTGTTAGAGCTCCCAGAAAAATTACATCCTTGTCAGACTGAGCAGGGTTCAGTCCTCTGTCTCTGTGGGCAGGGCAGGCACGTAGAAGCACCCAGACCTTGTCCCTTGGGGTACAAACTAGATCAGCTTTTTGCTGTTGTTGTCATTTTGGTTTTATTAACCCAGTCTCCATTGTCTTAATATATTGTCAATTGGCTGGCCTGGGACTCACTATGTAGGTCAGGGTGGCCTCACACTGAAGAGTTCTGCCTGTCTCTGCCTCCTGAGTTCTAGGATTAAAGGTGTGTGCCACCATACCTGGCCCAAAGTAGTTTGATTGTAGTTGCATGTTAATTAAGTTCCTCTCTCCTAACCAGTGTTTCTGTTATCCCATCATTGTAGTGTAAGCTACATATTAACTTCTTCCAGGTCTAAGGATCTTTCCCTCCCTTGGAAACCTTTAAAAGTAAACAATTGTTCTTTGTGATAGGATTGAAACCTCTTCCTTCCTGTTCTTGCTGTGAGCTGCAGAAATATGAGGTAGGAATTCAGCTGATAACAGCGAAAGCCATTACTTGGAAGAGCCAAGAACTCTTCCAGAGGGAAGCCAAAACTCAAGGAGTCTTGGTGATACTGGCTTTTGAATGTATTAGCTGTTTCCTGCAAAGAATTTCCTGTGTGCTATTGTAGCTTTCCCACTTGATTCTTTTCCCAAGATCTTCTAACAGTGTGGTTGATCATTCATTGGGCACAATTTCCTACATACTATTGTGGTGTTTTGGATAACATTCCCCAGCTGTGTTTATTCATTAGCAAACATCTGGCCAGGGCCATTCTCTGGACAAAACTATTTCATCTGAGATACTTCTCCTACATCCTAGACTGCATATAGATAAGCATTAGCTCATCTTGCCTACAGATAAAAGAAAATAACCACTAACATTTAATCTTTAACGCCTTACCTTGACCCTAGTTTATTAACACAAGACCCTAATTTAAGAGATTTACTGCTTACAGTTCAGGGAAGGTGTTTTGGCCATCTGCTATTTACTTCAATGAGGTGATTATTCCCACTAACCCAAGGAGACAACAGACAATGATGGATGATAGGTGCCAAGCTTCATTTCTTATGCAAATTAAGCTTTTGTCGCTCCCTCTTTTATCTCAGCCCAGGTGTTATACCTAGTTCTAAAGATTCCCACTTTTGCAGTTATCTTAAAGTGAACCTGCTTTTACTAACCAAATACTACACATTGTGATGCAGGTTGCCTAGAAACCAAGTAAACTTCCCCCACCATACCAGAAAGCAGTGCAACCAGAGAATTGCTGATTGTATGTGTATATAAACTAGAAACTTCAGAGATAGAAGAAAGAACAAAGATGGAAAGAACTAAGATAGAACAATGAGAGAACAGCAGAAAAAGGGACAGAGAGGAGCTAAGTATGAGACCAGAAAAGAAGCTGTGTATACAGAATTGACATAGAAGAGTAAAGTGAATGGACTAAAGAGCTTGGTGTGCTTAGATTCTTTTGATATCCCTCTGATTCAATTCTTTGCCACTGGTAGTGTCTATTCTGGACCCTGGGAATAATCTCCACTGGCATGTACCAGTGGGGAATTCATTACTATCTGTAGTGTTAATAAGTCTCTTAATAAAGTTTATATCGTGTGTGTGTGTGTGTGTGTGTGTGTGTCTGTGTGTGTGTGTGTCTGTGTGTGTTCGTGTGTATGTTCGTGTGTAGCACCATACAATATATATTGTACCATGTGTGCATTTATATCCTAACTCAATGCCTTCCTCTCAAACCTCTCCTTTTCTGCCCTAGAGCTAACAATATCTTCCCCCATGCCCCTGCATTAAAGGCTGGGTCCACAATATAAAGAGGTGATTGGATTACAGGAGGTGACTGGGGCACTAAACCCATTAATTACCTAATCCACTGGTGAGTTCAAATTGAACAAACAGGAAGTAGGTCTGGTTGGAGGAGGTAGGGTACAGGGACTGTGCCTTGAAGGGCCTTTCTTTTCCCTGACCACTACTTGTCTCTCTGTGTGGAAGTAGCTCTGTTCCATAATTCTCTGCTGCCATGATAATTCTGTTTTACCACAAGCCTTGAAGCAACAAAGACAAGTTACTGTGGTCTGCAACCTGCAAAACTATACAAAATAAATCTTTCTTAAATTGTTTTTTCAGGCATTTTGTCTCAGTGATGAAAACATGACTAATACTAGATGCCTAGTTGCTCTCTTGTAATTGATTGAATGTAAGATCTATTTTCTATTTGGTTCTCCATTAGATTTCAGTTTGCTTAAGTAGGAATGTAAGAGATACATCAGTGTAATGGATTCTCACTTCTTCTTTTAACAGTTTGATTATGGTTTGTGTTATTCATAGGATGAATATACTATAAGACAATAGAATCAGGCTTAGCAAAACGATATTCAGAACTTCCCCAGTTTGTGAACATTGAACTTCACCACATGGAAAAGTGAATGGTCTTACTTAAGACCTGAGTCTATCTGCTGCATTTTAGTTTCTTTGTTGGGTTCTTTCACATTTGTGTGATATCTCACCAAACTATGTGATAATGAGTTAAATATTCCAATTCAACAAGCTGCTAGAGACTAGAATCCAAGCCTGGGGTTTCTACTCCCCCTTCAAGCTGGCTTTGAACTGCTTCTGCACTTTCTCCTATTGAGTTATTTATTCAGTGAAACAAATCATTCCAATATTTAAGACTTAAATTACCACAATTTATGGTTTCTTACAGTTCTGAGTTTAGCTCAGCAGTTCTACTGCTTTCTCCTTGGTTCACATGGATGGATACATACAACTGGAGCGTCAGCTGGAGTCACCAAGTGACTGAACCTCTGCTACTATGTAATATTTTCTTCTGGGCTTCTTCATAGACTGGTGATATCAGGATAACTTTTCTGAAAGAGCAAGAAGCCATGTACAAGTATTATCAATCATCTGGTTTGTGAAACATCTGCTCATGTCTCCTTGGCTAAAACAGACCAAGTCTCAGTGTGAGTTAAGATTATACAGAGTGAAGATGGGTATAGGAGTGATCATTTATGAATCATTACTATAATATTCCAGCAAGTTTATCATTGCCATTTTTGACCTGGATTTGGAAAAGGATAGCATAATAAGTTTATACCCAAAAGGATAATTTTAATGGAACAGATGTCTGTTATAATTGGCAGTTTACCAAATTATGTAGGAGACTTTCTTTGTACATGACCCATCTTCAATAATAGCAAACAACTATCTAATAAATTAATAAAATTCCTATGGTAGCTTGAATGTCATTGGCCCTCATAATCTCATAAAGAGTGGCAGGCACCTTTAGGAGGTGTGGCTTTTGTTGTAGTGGGTAGGGCCTTGTTGGAGGAAGTGTGTCACTGTGGGGGTGAGCTTTGAGGTTTTCTATGCTCAGGATACTGTTCAGTGTTTCGGTTAATTTCCTGTTCCATGCAAGCTAAGATGTGGCCAGTACCATGTCTGCCTCACACTGTCATGCTCCCCACCAAGATGATCATGGACTGAACCTCTGAAACTGTAAGTGAGCCCCCCAAATTAAACGTTTTCCTTATAAGAGATGCCATGGTCATGGTGTCTCTTCACAGTAATAGGGACTCTAACAAAGACAATTCCCAATGGAAACTATTTGCAAATAATGTTCTCTCTTGTAGTTTGAATGAGAAATATCCCTTATAGACTCATGTAAACACATATTCCCAAAGTTTGTAGTGCTGTTTGAGAAGGTTATGGAACCCTAAGGAGGTAGTAACTTGCTGAAGAAAGTCCATTGCTAGGACCAGGCTTGAGGTGCTAGAGCTTGGCTCCACTTCCCTTTCTTCCTTCCTGTTTCCTGTGTGTGGATGAAATGGGATCACTCTGCTTCCTGACAGCTGGCTGACCTCAGCCTCAGAGGACATGCCTTCCTGCTATGAGGAGCATGAGCCAATATAAGATGATTTTGTCAGAATATTCTATCATAGCAGCAGAAAACTAACTCATGCTTCTTCTAATTTTAGTAACTATAGACTGATGTTTCTCAGCAAGGGTTTACCTTGAAAATTATGTGTCTTCATTTAATTTATATTTTTAAGTGCACAAGTCACGATTTTGATGCTGACAGATTTGCTCTACTGTCAAACGCAGTGTCCTGTGCAGCTCCTTTCTATACGTTACACGTATACATTGAAGTGCACTAAGAAGAAGTTTGTTTCTTTGATAAAGTGCATAAACCATTATGCAACAGACTAAAATGGGACTTCACTTTTCCTGCCAAGCTTTTCCTTCAGTTAGAGACTGTTTGTTATTACAAATAATAGAAAATTCAACTCAATGTAAGCCATACTGAAGTATATGTAGTTACCAGGAATTCCAAGAGCCTGGTCTCTACAACATTTGGCCCAACTGTTCACTGAGGTTGTTGAAGACGTTAGCTCTTCTCACCTGTGGGCGCCATGGGCCCTGGCCCCCGACTGTGAGTGGCTGTCGCCTTGCTTGCTGACCTTGATCAGATGTCCTCCCTATTCAGATTCCCTGCCGGTATCCACCCTTCTGAATGCTTAAGGGAAGTTCCTTGTTTGTGTATCCTGCATTTTGGGCGTTAACAACTTAGATGCAAGAATGTAGAACATTGGGTCTGGAATGTAGACCATTGATAGTGAACTTCTGCCCTCCGGGGATTCCTCCATTTGTGCTGTAAGCCTGTATTTAAGGTTTCTTCCCTCTTTCAATAAACGGCATTTGACATCCAATCGTACGAATGACCCGCTGTCTCTTGTCTCTATTTTTTAATCCGCAGCCCTTCGCTCAGACATGGTAAACGGGTATCGGTAATGCGGGCATTACCGCTACACTCACCTCTCACTCTTGCTTTGTTATGGCAGTGGTGTCTTCAACTGGCTCTTAGGGTCACAAGCTCACTCATTTATCTTTAGAGAGTGTGAGAGAGTGTATAACTCTATTATCCTCCCAGGAGAGATAAGAACTTCCTTCCTATATACATCCCCATTTCCCTCTGATATCCCCTTACTCTCATTCACCTTAATTGGATCATTCCAAGCTGAGTAAGACATGGTGGTAGAAGCAGTGGAATTATATTGAAGGGTTTAGTTAATCAAGCCTGGTCTGGAATAAGAAATAGGTAAATTGTGGGGTTCTCTAAGAACACGTGACTATTCCTAAGTGTTATATCCATCCTAAAATGAATCTAGCAAATGTTAGGAAAGGCTTATGAATATCAGAAAAGCAATCCACGATGGGCATAACTTCTTACTATGAAATACATTAAGAGGCATTCTTTTTCCCTCTTGATGCCCCCAACATCTTTGCTTCAATTAAATTTGTATCCCTCAGCCAGTATAAGAAAACAAGAATCTGAAGAGAGAAACCCAGCTTCCTCCACTCCTACATAGTCCAGCACTTTATATACATAAATCCTAAGGAGAAAATTACATAACCAACATTTTATTGAGAAACCACAAATTCAAAAATAGCCAGAAAGAGCTGAAATGATGGTGGAAGAGGCCCTGTGTTCTATCCCAGAGCACTTAAAAAAGAAAAAGAAAAGCAAACCACCTAAGCTCTCTTTGCTACTATATGGATGAAAGTCAGACCTGGCCTTTTAGACTTTGAGTACTGGAATCCTTTCACTCAATCACACTGCTCCAAGTTTGCTTACTTTTATCAGAACATTGTTTTTACTGTAAAAGTTTCCTGTGATATGGTGAAAACATTTTTAGGAACAGAATGCAAAAACATGTTTTCTAACTTCTTCCATGCTTTGTAGGAAGTAATTTAGGAAAAAAAAAAAACACCATTAAAAATCTTTTTTCCTTCACAAATAAATCAAGCTATTCTATTTTTGCACGAGAGTTACAGCTAATCACTGGTTGTACACTTTCTTTACACCTGTTTGTTTTTTACATTTTGTTTCAAATGACATCATAGGTTTATGTTTGCTTATTTCAGTTTTATGTTGCTGTGTGGTTGTTTTTTTCCCCCACAGAAATAGACTTCTTCACAATCTTCTAATAAAATCAAGGCTGTCATATTGCTTGTCTCTGGTGGTGATATGAAATCATCTATGTGCATAGAATCCCTTGGAGTTCTGAAGCTCAGGCCTATGTGTAATGGCTTAGTGAACGTCTAACCATGGTTAGAAAGGATGGTTTTGCTTTATTTCAGGGGGTCAGCTTGATTTTTCTAAAATCCAAATATGTGAATCTAGTTTTGTCTCTAGTCATCCTTTTTGGGTGACCTTAAGAAGAAGGCAATTTCAAGGTCAACTCACTTAATTTAGCTTTGCTGTATGATGTGAATAATGTGTCTTATTTTAGCAAGTGTCTAAACATGAAGAGTAAAGTCCCCTTGACTAGGTGTCTTAGTCAGTGTTTTATGGTTATGAAGAGACACCATTATCATGGTAATTTTTATAAAAGAAAACATTTAATTGGGGCTAGTTTACAGTTTCAGAGGTTTAGTCCATTGTAATCATGGCAGAGATTATGGTGGCATGCAGGCAGACATGGTGCTGGAGAAGGAGCTGAGAGTGCTACTTCTGGATCAGGAAGGCAGCAGGAAGACAGAGAGACACAGGGACTGGCTTGGGCTTTCGAAATCCCAAAGTTCAAGCCCAGTGACAAACTTCCTCCAACAAGGCAATACCTCCTAATCCTTTCAAATAGTGCCACTCCCTGGTGACCAAATAGTCTATGAGCCTGTGAAGGCCACTCTTATTCAAACCACCACACTAGGACATAAGCAAATCTAAGTTTTCAAAAAGAATTTGAGTTCCTGGGTTCAACACTGACAGATGGCCATGCTAACAGGATGCTTCAATTCTATTAACCTATTAATGGTTCCAAGAATAATAATTGAGTTGCCTAGATCTGCATTAAAATTTCAGATTTAGTTAAAAATAGAGGAAACTCCTTACTTATAAGTGTTTCTGTATGAATTGGTCTTAATTAAATCTTCTACAAAATTTAGGGAACAGTTTAACAGGATTTCAAATTAACTTTTTTAGTTGGTATTCTATATTTCTACCTTAGTTGGAGAATTCTCAAAATTTGTAGCTGGCAATCAGCTGAAAGTCCCTCTCAGAATAGTAAGAATCAACTGTGAGACCAAAATGAGCCATCTTAGAAATAAGACCAAAATGCTTTCACCCTAAAATTAAGGCCTAAGATTTCTCCTTTTGGGAATAGGCCATTAGTTACTGAAACCAGTCAGTTCAGATTCCAGAAACCAGGAAGTGTAAAAGTACAGAGTCACAAGATAGTCACGAGGTAATGCCTGCCAGACTATGGAATGTCCTCTCCCTGGTTTCTAGGGTAACTGACCACAGAAATGCCCCCACCTGAGGGCAACCAATGAGAAATGGTGGCGGGCAACCACTCCCTTAGAAGTAATTTCTAGAAGTCCCTAGAAGCGAGCCAATCAGAATTGTATCCATACTAGCACCCCTAAATGATGTAACCTTGTGACTTTTCCCTTTAAAAACTGAGCTTGCAGACAGGTGGGTACTTCCTCCAGCCTCCACTGCATTGGATGTATTGGACGAAGTCCCTGCCTAGGCTTGTATTGCTTTTGGATATCCAGAATTAAACCTTGCTTTTGCATTCCCGCATGCTCGTCTTTGGTGGTCTCTCTGGGGGTCACGATCTGGGCACAACACAACGGTTTTTTAAAACACCTTTATGGTTTATGTAAAGAGTTTGGTCTTGTCTTCCTAACAAAGATTTCTTCTTCTTTGCTGTAGAAACTTTTTTTCATCCTTTCATTTCCCATGAAATCCCTCTCCACTGTCCTTTATCTCAGCCAAATAATGACAGCTTCATTTCTCTGGCAATTACAGGTCTAGGTTTAGACATATTGAAAAGGTTTTGTGGAGAAAGAGTATCTTGGTGATCGGGGCCAAGGAATACCACAAAAATCATACCAGGCAAACAGATCTCACAAGAAATTTATTGGGGGAGGGGCATAAAATGGCTGCCTCTGAGCGAGGATAGGGACAGAACAGTTTGTGATGATGGGCTTCATAGGAAGGACGGAGCATGTGCATAAGGAAAATACAGCAGCAACGATGGTAGAGTCATTAATGGGGGCGGGCATGGAAGAACTCCAAGGAACCTGGTTCCAAAATGTGGGCAAAGGAGTTTTGGTGGTTCTTAGAATGCCCAACACACATGGTACAGTTCTAATGAACTGTATATGTGAGTCTGCTAGGTGACTTCTAGGAAATAACCCTTATAAAAAGTGAAAAAAAAAGAGAGTCAAGAACAGCCAGACGGCTAGCTTATATTTGAATATGATGACTGATAATGCAGCAAGCATTTGGGGACCTCAAAAGGACCTGGCCTGAATGCCTTGCCTACTATATAGGATTGCTGAATAGAAAGATGGAAAAGACGAGTTGTGATACTAGATTTCTTCAGAGAAATAAAACCCAAAATATATAGAGAGGCTCTGTTATGAAATTTGGTTTCATGATTATGGAGGCTGACAATCTCATAATATGTGTGTGAAAACAAAAAAGCTTGTGGTGCAAATGCTTGAGAACCAGACGTGTTTACGGGAGAGCTGTAAGACAGGAATTCTTCCATCCCAAAGATGTTATCTCAATTCAAGAAGAGATAGCAGTTTAATTTGTTCTTTCACTTTTTTTCTTTACTCAAATAGATCCTTAATAGACTGGATAATATCTACTAACATTGGTGAGGAAAGATCATTTTAATTCACTCTACTATTTTGAAGGCAGAAGTTTCTCTAGTCCCACCCAGCCCTGAGGTCTGTGTTTCTCTGGTCTGCCCAGCCCCACAGTCCCACAGCTTCGTATAAAATAATCATTAAGTGGCTTATCTTAATTACCAATTGTATGGCCTATGGCAGGCTTCTTGCTAGCTAGCTCTTATAACTTAATCCATTTCTATTAATCTATAAGTTGCCACAGGCGTTACCAGTCTGCTGGCATCTTGCTGCTCCTTCAGTGGTGGCTGGTGTCTCTTCTCTCTCTCTTTTCTCCTCACTGTCTCTGTTTGGATTTCCCACCTGCCTCTAAGCTGCCTTGCCAGAGGCCAAAACAGCTTTATTTATTAGCCAATGGCAGCAACACATATTCACAGCATACAGAAAGACATCCCACAGTATGCCCCCTTCTCTATCTAATGAAAATGGAAGGTTTTAACTTTAACACAGTAAAGTTATGTATAACAAACAGTTAACAAGCAAGAATTATAGTTACAATATTTAATCTATCTGTAATTGGCAAAATTAAAGAAAATATTCTAGCTAGCCTGTATTTGTGAGTCTAAGGTTTCATATTTAATTTATCTTTTATCATAACCAAGGAAATTATAACTATTAAGTCTTCAACTACATCAAAGGCCCCAGAAGAATATAATATTACCTAAGTACACAGGAAGTGCATGGCAAGCAACTTCTAAAATTCTAGAAATGATAGAGACATCTGTGTGCCTAGACAGTCACCTAAAGTTCTTCTGCAATGTTGGGGCATCAATCTTCAGTCAATAGTTCTAGAGATTTTTAGTTGCTTCTCCCTGTGTCCTGTAGAATGTCTGGTAGTCTCCTCTGTGAAGCAGGAACCTGAAGGACGATCTCACCTATTTTGGCAAAATTTAGTGGTCATTTTTCCATGGGTCCTGCAATGTCCAGTTGATACAACCTTTCGTCAAGCACTCCGGACAAGAACAGTTTCTTACCCAAATGGCTAACTTTTGACATAAGGAAAGCAAACTCCATATGGAGTTTCTTCAATGCCCATCATCTTCTTTGAAGTGAATCAGTGCTGCCAGGAGCAGATGCATCTCACTGTCCAGAAAGTCTAAGTTTTACACTTGATCTTAGCCAAAAGGCCGAGAAGCGATAAGTCTAAGTTTTTAAAACATTTTGAATGCCATATTCTGTAGGTCTTTGAAGTATTTGAAGATTACCTACCTAAGTGAAATATATCTATGTATACCTACAAAACTTAACTAACATGACTATAAGTTTGATTATCATACATGACTAATTTTTATCTGTATTTCTTAATTATACATTACAATTTCAAATGAGCTACACAAACATACCTTAAACAAGAGTAGAAATATTCATACAGTATAACAAAATTAACTTTAAATTTGTATTACTAGACTAAAATCCATAGCAATATAAGTCATTTTAAACAAGTTGTTTCTCTTTAAAAGTAGATTTAATAATCACCCTTTTATCCTATCATATCTATCTATTCCCTTTTCTTTTTTAGTAAGAGATTATATATAAGAGATTATATTTATAATCAACCTCCTCTAAACAAAAACAAACATTTATAAACAATATTTTGGAGTTTGGGCATGCTTCTCATATTACTTACTGCTGGTTGGGGGTGATAGTAATCTTATGGGGATCCTGTGAAAATTAAGAATTATGGTCAAGTCCTGACTGGAGTAGTCTGTGAGGCTGCCTTGTCTGAGCCAGCTGCCTTGAAGCTGTTCTGGATGTTGGAACATCTAGAGACCTCTCAGGGGGTCTTCCTTGAGCAAACCATATTAGCCTGGAATCAATCCACAGGTTCTCATCTTCTGTGGAAATAAAAGCAGAACTTCTTTTCCAAAGCAATGTGTCCTTAGACACAATTTTTGAAGTAAAAATACCTTTAAAATATGCATATTGGCTTAACTCAGCAGCCTTTATAATCAAATATTTCTCTCCAGTTAGAAATCCCAAAGACAGGAAAGGTGCAAAGCTACACAGAGAAACCCTGTCTCAAAAAACAAAAACAAAACAAAACAAAAATCCCAAAGACAAAGACTTTATTTTTTAAAACCATCTATTTCTTCATATAACTGTCTATCCTTTTCCTCTCTCTTCCAAGCCTACATACATTTTTACACACAATGTAAAACATTTAGAGGTTCATTCCATCTGAATCTGTCTTTTGTGAATCTATAATCCTTTTCTGACCAGGAGAGATGTTAAACTGTTGAACTGCATGGCTAGGATGAAAAGCAGCAGCCTTGGCTGCTGACTCTGCCCACTTCAGCTTCCCAATATGGTGGAGTTACCCAGGAGAGTCACGCTCATCATGTAGAGATGTATGGGCTTGAGCTACAGTATGGCGGGTTCACAGAATGTGCAGAACCCATGAATTGACTTTGGTTATCTAGCTAGCAAGAGGCCTGCCATAGACCATATAGTTTGTAAATAATATTAAGCCTCTGAAGGATTATTTTATAATCAAATCAACCAATATTCCTCTCTCTCCAGATGAGCCGCCCTCCCTCCAGGTTGGTTTTCACTGCTGAGATTCTCCCAAGCCACTGTGCTGTTTTAGGAAGGTTGTACCTCTCTCAGGTACAGAAGCCTAGATAACCAAAGTTGGTTCGTGGGTTCTGCAGGGAACTGCTTGCTTCTTGATATGAGTAAGCCACACACTCCTGCTGCAAGCTCCTATTGCTGTGGGCCAAACTAATGAGGGTCTTTGAGGTCCAGCCTCAAGATCCTCTTCAGGGCCTAGGAAGGCTACAGCTCTAGCTGCCTCCTCAGCTCAGTTATTTCCCTCAGAGATAATGGAGTTGTTGATCTGGTGAGACTGGCAGTGAATAATTCCTATAGCTGTGCGGAGATGAGAGGCTGTTAGCATGGCCGTAATTTGACCTGAGTTGGTTGTGGACCCACCTTTTGTTGTAAGTAGCCCACACTCTTTCCAGATGGTAGTGGGACAGGAGGATATGAAAAGTACATTTGGAGTCTGTGAAACATTTAAGGATTGTTCTTGTGCCAATTGGAAGGCATGGGTGAGAGCTATTAGTTCAGCCTGTGGGTTAGTGGTGTAGGCAGAGTTAATGAGCTGGAGGTCTTGAACCAGGCAACAGGTACCATTGGGCTTCTTAACTGCAAGTGTAGGGGTGTTAAAAGGAGAATATGGGGGACAAAGTAGTTTCTTTCTTAGGAGGCCAGAGATGATACATTTAAGTCCCCTGAGGCTCTGCAGTGAGAGTGGGTGCTGGGCTTGGGTGATGTACTAGGTAAGGTCCTGTAATTGGCCAATAATGGGGGAATGGTGTCTAGGAACAGAGGGGTTTGGGTGTCTTAGACTTAGGGGTCCACCTGGGAGGCTGGCAGAGGAAATGACACATTGGACTCAGCAGGGTAAGTGGCTAAAAGGAGGAGAAGAGGGACTATTGGTGAGTCTGGGGTCAAGTGAATGGGAGGAGCAAAAGAAATAGAAGATCCCACTTTGGCTAAAAGATCTCCTCCCAGTAAGGGGATGGGACAAGTTGGAACCACTGTAAATAACGAGTGAGAGGAATAACCTTGGAAATGCAGTTGAGTGGCGGGGTCTGGTGAAGTAGGTAAGGCAGTCCCCCTTATCCTGACAACAGGGAGATGAGAAGGAGAGGTGGGTCCCTAAAACTCCCTCAGGCTCAGTAGGCAGCCCCAGAGTCCAGGAAGAAGGAGATGGCTGTGATGACTACCCAGGTCTCCCTGTCACAGATAATAATGGTCAGGTCAAGGGAGCCTGGGTCCCTTCAGTGATCCATGGCTGCTGCAGGCCACAGAAATATGAAGTAGGAATTCAGCTGACTATGACAACCCTAATACCTGGAAGAAGCCAAGGGCCTTTCTAGATACAGCCAAGGCTTAAGGAGTCTTGGTGATATTGGCTTTTGAATATTAGCTGTTTCCTGCTGTGAATTTTGTGTGTGCTATCGTAGCTTTCCCATTTGATTCTAAGAACTTCTAACAGTGTGATTGCTCATTCGTTGGGCACATTTTTTTCTCTGTACAGTTACAGTATTTGGATAACTTCCCCCAACTGTGTGACAAGTCACACAGGCAAGACTTCTTATCAGGCTTTTATCTCCCTTTTTAGCATTAAAATCAGACATCTCCTTTAGCAAATATCCAGGGCCAAGGCCATCTCTGGACAAAAGCATTTTATCTGAGATACCTCTCAAACATCCAAGGACAAATTACAGATAGATAAGCATCCAGACCACCTGCTAGTCTCCTGAATTAAGGTAAATAGCCATATGGAGACAACCACCAAGGCCAGGTGGATGTTAGGTACAAAGCCTTGTTTCTTATGCAAATTAAGCTTAAATCCTCCTTTCTCCCATAGCCCAAGTGGTATCTCTAGACTTCCCCTTTAACATTTAACTCAGAACAAAAGGGCTTATCTTGTGGGCCCCAAGAATATATCATAGAGATTCAGCTGTGTATTAAAGCTGAACTTTGACCGGCCAAGGGTCTGTCAAAAGCCAAAGTCATTTATTATGAATATTTGGTGTGACCCAGCCTTTAATATTTCAGCTGTCTTCTGCTATGAAATCCTTGTGTGCCCAGACCTACTTACTGGTAAACAGTTCAGCTCCCCAGACCTGCTGAACTACTAAGTTACTAACTGCCCTGCTGAGTTTAGGAGACAAGCTGGCTGGAGACAAGTAGCTTTGTTTCCTGTGCTAATGAAGCTCAGACCATCCCATTGCCTCCAGGAGGCCTAGTGATTCTCCAGAGCACTTGACTGAGAACAAAAGAGGTTTTTACATATCAAGGTGAGAGATAAAACAACAGTCCTGAGGAGGCAGGGAATGAGGTACCCAGGGAAAGAAAAGGCAGGTATTTTCTGTAGACAGGGACAGAACAGCATGGCGAGAGAGAAGAGGAAGACAGAGGTTCTGTAGAGGGTAAGCAGATCTCGGGTAGAGTTTTCTGAGTGCCAGGAGTAGAGAGTAGCAGAGATGGAAAAAGAGGATACAGAGGACGAAGATGAGGTTGAAAGCATAGGAGTTAGTTGTTAGCTGGACTATGAGCTGGGGAGCTGGACAGAACTGCAGTTATGGAGACAGGACTTCATTGCAGAGAAATAAAGCAGACGAATATAGAGCTAGCTTGTTATGTCTAGAGTAATTCCTGCCTTGAATGCCTGGTGGAACTATAGCTGAATTGATAGAATTTTGTCTTAGAGGACTAAAGTTAATAGATATAAGAACATAGTGTATGTAGATTTTTTCCCTAATATCCCACGCCAGACATAGCAAAGCCCCCTTGGACACTGGGGAACCAATACACACCAGGTACATCAAGCTGTGACACAGGCTGCCTAGCAACGCGGGCCCCCCCACCCCCCCCCACCCTGCCAGAAAATGGTGCAACCGAGATTAGACTGAGACAGATACGGCTCCAAAGGAAAAAGGGCAGTTTTATTTTACCCATGACTTAGTGATATGAAAGTCCTAACATTTTACCCAACTTCTAAGGATATAGTTTGAGCACATGAATTTCCCTTTTTGATTCATTAACTGATTTTAGCCCTTAGTTGACCCCACCTCCTTTAACCACTCCCCCTTTGGGTTGCAAATAAAGCTGACAATCACTGCTCTTTGTGTGGATCTTATGACCCAGAAAACCTTGCATTGCATTGTCAAAGTATTACTGTTTGTAGATGCATATATACTGGTACCTCTACAGCATGGGACCATTTTGTCTTAGAAGAATAAAGTGAATGGACTAAAGAGCTTGCTGTACTTAGATTCATTGAACAACCCTAAGACCAATTTTTGCCTCTGGTAGTGACTCTTTTGGAACCCTGGGAAAAGACTATAAGGGGCTGGATTCCGATAGTGTTTGTTACATGGCCATGCCTAAAACTTTGGCTATAGGGTGGTCTGTGTCTGATTTCCCCATGCCACAAGGGGCACGTGGGCAGTCAACAACCCAGTGTTCCTCTTGGTGGCACCTTGGACATGGCCCAGGTGGCCTGTGGGGATTAGGGCAAGCCCAGGCCAAGTGACCCCCTGGCCACATTTGAATCAGAGACCCAGTGGTCCTGGAGCCCCAGAGGGCAAGGGAGCCCCAGCAGTTGCTGAAGCTGGTTGGATGGCCTTGGCCATCATTTAGTATTTATGCTTATGGGCTTTTTCACCTCTCCCATGTTACACCTTAAAGGTCAGTGGGGTGAGAGGCCTCTCCCCAGTCACTGAAGCTTGGCCCTAATGTTAGGGAACCTCTGGGAAAAGAAATAAATCATAAGTAGTTGTCTGCCATCTGGATTTTCAGGGTCTAAATTGGTGTACTGTAAGAGGGCCTTTGTGATGCATTCTAGGAACTGAGATGGATTTTCCTATTTGTCCTGGATGATTTCTTGGAGTTTTTCATAGTTAACTGGCTTAAGGGCAGCCTTATGGAGACTGGCCAGGAGGCAGGTTGTAAACTGATATCTAGCTAGAATGCTCTCTGGGGCATTACAGTCCCATGGTGGGGGGTCTTGGTTGGGGACGCCGCAGCTCTGGCCAGGTATGCTGCATTAGTTTGGTGCATTTCATCTGCATGTGCTCTAGCCTTCTCTCAAACTTGCCTGTGCTCCTCGGGAAGTAGGTTATTAGCTAGGATCATATATATATATCACAGAAGGTAAGACTGTACACTTGGGTAATAGACTGGAATTCTTTAATGAAAGAGGTAGAGTTAGACGTATGAGTGAAGCTTTAATGAAAGAGGTAGAGTTAGACGTATGAGTGAAGGGTTCACAACACGCCCCCCCCACGGTCCCATTTACCAGGCGGACACTTCCGCCTAGCCAATTCTGGTCAGGCCGGACACCTCTGCCTAGCAAGTTCCGGCCAAGGCATCTCGCGTGACCAGAATCCGTGACATTACATGGCTACGTAAGCGCGCAACGTGACCATGTGATCTACGCACATGCGTGGAGTAGTGACGTGACCTGGCCACGCCCCCAGCTGGTTTTTAAAGCGGAGCGCCATATTCCCAGTTCTCTTCTCTTCTCTCCTCTCTTCTTCTCCACGCACGTGTCTCTCCCACAGGCCTACGCACTCTGTCCCTTTAACTCTAATAAACTCTATAAGCAGATTCTGTCGTGTTTCGTGACGTTTCCTTGCAGGGTAAGAACACAACGCAGCTAAATAACTAACAATGAGACCCCAGCTTTTTTCCTCTATTTGAGAGAGTTCACTTCATGAGAAGCGGACATGTACCTTAGCCAGTCCGTCCACACTGGCAACCTCTTGCTGGATTGGGTTGGGTAGAGAGGGATGGATGGGGTCTCATAGCAGAACAAGAGTGAGTAACAGGGGGAGTGAAAGTGGGTGTCAGTCAGACGGTTAGAATGGTTAGAATGGAGAGGAGGAAGGGGCTGGAGGAGCTGAAGGAGGAGCACTTACATGTTGAGGTCAGAAGAGTGGGCATTCACTGGCAGAGTCCAGAGAGGTGGAGGGTTCCTCACTTCAGACTGCATAGCTGGGAGGATGTGAGTGGGTGAACAGAAGAACAAAGAGAAGGCTTGAACATAGGGTACCTCCTTCCATTTCCCCAGCCACCGGCAGACGTTGGAAAGGTCCCGTATAATGCTGGGATCCTAGCTGCTAGTAGGCAGCCATTTTGATTGGTTACCTAAGGGTATTTGGTTCAGATCTGACTGCAAAGGCGGATAAGTCGAGTGCTAAGTGTAGAAGTTTGAGGTTTTCTAAAAGACATCCCAGAGGGGAGGTTGGACTTGTGGTATTAGGTGCAGTTCCCATGAGTGAGGCAGAAAAAACAAGATTCAAAGGCCTGGAATATCCAATGTCCCAGAAATTCAGGGAGGATGGGATGGAGAAGGCACAGGCTGCCCAGTGAGTCTGCACACCAAGGGCGGGGCCGCGGACTGAGCAGACACAAGCTGCCCCGTATGCTGTCACAGGAGCAGGGGCTAGGAGGCTCTGGCCCAGAGAGACGTGTGGTTCCTTGGTATCAGAGTTTGCTGCGGGGGCTGAGAGGTGAGAAACCATGGTCGAGCGATGAGGCTTCACTCATGGGAAATGGCCAGGGCTGATTGTCAGCAAATGGGATCAATCATGGCCTTGAAGGCCGTGATTGGGGGTTCTCCCTCCTCCAAGTACACCAGAGGGGTGCCAGATGCTCAGCAATCACTCCCCTGGTCCAGGGAAGCATTTACTGGGAGAAGGGGAACTCAACAAACGTGTTCGTGTTGGATGGAGGGGCCCAGCTATCAGCTAATTGGAAAGGTGAGGCTGTCACAGGTGGATTGGGTTCCAGGGTCCCTGCATGCCTCATACTGCTGGTGGGCAGGAGGAACTGCCAGGAAGGCCTGCCGAGTCACACGGCACCAATAGCATACAACAAAAGTCATGTAGGGGGCTTATTGGAGGGGAGGGGGAGGAAGAGGGCACAAAGGTCTGCTTCTGGGAGAAACGGCAGAGAGAGAGACAAGGTGGGAAGCGGGCATTGCCCACCTTATTTATCTATCTATCTATCTATCTATCTATCTATCTATCTATCTATTTAAACCTGGCGTGATCAGACGCCTGGGAATTGAACCCGGGTCCTCTGGAACATCAGTCAGTGCTCTCCTTTCTAGGGCCTGCCTTTTATAAGGGGATGTAGAGCATGCACACAGGGACTATATAGTGATATAGTGGCCATAGGTCCCTGAGCTGACCAGTGTACCTGCCTGAGTCCTGAGGAGTGTATGCGCACAGGAGGTTCTCGGTGGCTGCAGCCGAGGACCCTGGGGGCAGGCCGGCATAATGCCTGAATGATAATGGAACCCTCTATTGAAACACATGGCATTGCAGCATAATTGTCAGATTGTCTCCTACATCTGCCATTTTGTCTCTTTGAGGCAAAAGTGTGTTGTTTATTGTAGTTTTCCAATGCTTAGCACATCTTTTAGCATAAAATAATTAGTTAATATTTATTAATAAGCATAAAAGTAATGCTGTAACCCAGGCTGGGATTTGTGAAGAAGCTTGAGTTCTCTCTTTGGCTGATCTATTTCTAGTATTTTTCAGACGGTAACATCCTCATCAGGGTGGGGAGGAGCAAAGAGAGGAAGGACAACCTGCAGCTCTTTAACAGTTTATCCAAATTCTGGAGGAAGGGAAAGGGTGTTCAGGGGTCCTTTGGCCTCAACCGGGAGCATAGTCTTCTGAGTTTCCACTCTCCCAGCATAGCACTCAGTGGGGAGGCGCGTCCCTGCAGGCCATGAGAGGGGCTGCCAGGAAGGAGTCTGTGTGCTGGTGGAGCTTAGCGACCCTGAGCCCTCACATCTGCATGCCTGGCTGTCACACTGCTAGCCAGGCTGTAGCAGACTTGAAAGCTCCTGAGGGTTGACCCTTCCTTTTTAGCCAGCAGCTTGTAAAACCAGGAGCAGGAACTGTAGAGCTTTGGTTTTTGCTCACAAAAATGAGAGCTGAGTTTTATCTCCATTTTCTGGTGGAGAAATGGCATCCTAAACTGCCAGGAAGATTATAAGGTTATCATCTAGTGGGAGGATTTTTTGGTAAAAACAAAAACAAAACAACAGATATGATATTGTCCTCTCCCTCAAGAGTTAGTCTAAAGGGCCTGCCAATCATCTGGATGAGAAGATGCCCTTCAGGAAGTAGTCTGTTTCAGAAACTTTAAGACATTGTATAAAGCGTGCCTTAAAGCATAGATTGGAACAATGGTCTTCTGCTACGGGCCGCAGGAATGTATTATCAGAAATTAGCTGGTTATGGCAAAGCCACTACCTGAAGGGATCAAGGAATTCCTTCAAAGGAAGCCAGATTCCAAGGAGTTTTTGGTGTTATTTGGCTTGTTATATATCAGCTGTCTTCTGTTATGAAAATCACGTGAGCTTTCATAGCTTTCCAAATTGATTTTTTCCTAAGAATTGCTAACAGTGTGGACTGATCCCTATTAGCACATATATGTTCGAGGTATTTGGAGAACAACCTCAGGAAAGACTTCCTTCCCTCAGGCCTATCCGTTTCTTCTCTTTTTAGAGCTGGAATCAGATTTCTCCCTTCTCCACTTTCAAGGACTAACAGAAATAACACTCCAGACCACCACATGCTAGTTTCCAGATTTAAGGTAAATTCCATAAGGAGATATCGCCTAGGTCAGGTGGACCTTAAGTAATAGCTTTGCACAGTTTAGCTCGGACCCTCCTTTCTTACAGCCTTACTAACTTTATAGACACATAACTTCTTACCTAACCACTTCTAGGAATGTAGATTGAGCACATAAATTCCCTTTTTGATATACTAACTGATAATAGCTCTCAGCTGACCTCCTCCCTTAACCACTCCATTTCCAGGTTGTAAAAGAAAGCCTGACAGTCACTGCCTAGGGAAACTCTTACCTGCCCTGATGACCTTGCAGGAATTCAGGCCTGTGACCTGCTGGAGGGGAGGACTGTGTTTACAGTGATGACTGTAAAGCTAGAGACTGAAGGGGGAATTAAAGCAAGTGGACTAAAGAGCTGAGATTCTATTTCCTGAAAATAGTCCTCACCGTTCCTGGTTCTCTCTCCTGAGCCCCTGGGAAGTATAGTATTAAGGCTGGTCCTCTAATTTTACAAGAGTCTTCATGTCTACTGTCCACTCTCACCCCTTGAGAATGATTTCCTCCACAATTATCTCTCTGTCCACTGTTCAATCTCACCTCTTGAGAGCTTTTCACTTCTTGATGGTCTCTCAGGCCCTTATTCACTCTTGTCCTTTGTTTTCTTCCACAGTGGCCTCTCAGTCCACTGTCCACTTTCACATCTTGAGAACAGCCCACTTTCCCTCGGAATAAACTGTCTTCTACTCTACACCGTGGGTCTCACTTGAATTCTTTTGCATGGATCACAATGACTAGGAGACTGAGGGAGGACAGAGCAAGATTATAGTAACATTTTCACTTCCAGCATTCAGGACAGAGCGCTAAGGCTCGGGGGGCGGGGGGGGGGGGGGGGGCTTGAGAAATATACTAAAGGGTCAGTTTGGCCACATGCTTTTCATAGCTGACCTCCAGTGGAAAAGAGTTGATTAAAAATCAAACATTCAGAGCCAAATTCACCCCAAGTTTAGGTAGAAGAATCCATGTCATCATATGAGACAATGGTTGTCTGGTTATCAGCAGGTGCCTATCCAGGTCACCAAGAAGGTAAAGACAGCTTTGGGACATTAGTTAGTCCAGATCTGTCTTGGACAGATTTCTTTTGGTTATAGCAAGGGCCCTTTGGGGACAAGAGGGTAGAGGAGATGATGTTGAATCCATGACGAGCTGATGCAAGGACACATTTTTGGTAGGTGAAGCCCTTAGCTCCTCACAGTAAACACCTTAGGTTGTTGGCTGGGTTTGAGCCAGTGAGATGGGTGCACCTTGAGTAGTGTCCCATAACTGTCGTTTCTTGGCAGTGCTTGGCTGGGTAGGTTAGCCTCTTTGGGGGAAGATGACACTAACCCCCAGGAGGACAGACCTGAGACCATCCAGTTAGGCCTGCTGTAGGCTAGACTGGTGTATCCACCAAGAAAAAGAATTCTGGCGGAATGCAAGCCACACTAAATGAAGATTTATCTTTTATGTAACCTACCTATATCTGACTCATGATAAGCTATACAACAAATCTGCATTGAGTGCCTCTGTGTATCACATGTTGTAGAAGTACGTAGATACAACCAGGCACAAAACAGAATCTGTGGAAATCATTACTTATATAAATAAGCTGTAAACAGTTACTTCCCCTTTCCTCTTAGTGGCACATTTGCTATTGACAAGAAACCAAGATGTGTGAAAGCTGTCAGTTCTCAGGTGAAGGGCGTTGCTAAGTACATGGGTATAGTGCTTATAAATGCTGCGACTTCCCTCGGAAGCAAGGACGGTTAAGAGGATGAGGTCACGGATCAACTCTGTTCCCTGATTTAGTTCTCGACAACCCACGTGAATAAGCTAGGCATTGTTTTGTTTTGTTTGAGACAGTCTATCAGTGTAGTCTAGACTACTCTAGAACTCATTACAAAGTCTGTGTTGGCCTCAAATTAGACAACGCTCCTGCTGGGGAGTGCTAGGATTGCAGGCAGGGCCTCTGCACCCTGCTGGGTTTGTTTTTTAAAGAGTTCTACCTACACAGGCAGGGTTGGAGCCCTGGCCTGCAGATCTCCTTAACACTCAAACAGTGAGTTCCGCTCCCTCACGTCATTCATCACCTGAGTATTTTCCTTGTCTAGTTTGCTCAAGACTTTGTCCTTAGAAGCTCAATGTGGACAGGCTTTGAGCTGGTCTGGGCACAATAGCCATGTCCTGTGGGATAAGGGTTGCCTTGGTAAGGATTGGCCTTTCCAACGGAAAGCTTTATGCTCTTCTCCTGTACTCAGTTTTTATTGACGTGGAAGTTAAGACTGGAAACAAAAGCCAGACTGATTTTCCTCCCAGAAAACTCATTACCATGTTAAAAAAAAAAATTCAAGCTGCTCCGTGGGAAATGTTATTTTTCAAATGTTCTGTTTCTGAAGTGGCAGCGTGATTACTTTTCTACAACATTGCTAGTAGAACTCATAATCTCCCCAGGAAGAGCGTTGTGGGGATTTTCTTCTTGGAAGAAACAGCAGATTTGCTGCTCCCCAAAGATGCACTTGACTTAAGCACAATTCAAAATAACTAAAAACAACACAGCGACGAATGAAAATTTGGCAATTTAGTTAAAATAAATGGTCTTATCTAGAACACAATGGGAGTATAAAAGAGAATTGCAAAAATAATAACTCTGGAACTTGGGTGGATTTTTACAACTTTCCAAGTTTGGTCTCCTCTAAATGGGCAATATGAAAGGAAGTGGAGAGAAGAAAACGAAGGGGAAGTGAAAGACAAGTTCTCATTAGAAAGAAATACGATAGCATGGAGAAAGCAGACCCGGCTTCAGAGGTTCCAGGAAACAGTTTCATCCTTTGCGACTTAGGCAGACCTCTACGCCCTGCCCTGTGCTGCATGGAGGCTGTGCCACAGTGACAAACCTGTCTCTGCAGCAGCTCCTAGAAGGGACTTTCGCAGGAGCAGGACAGCGGTCTGGGGCGCGGCGGGGGCGGGCGCAGGTAGCCCTTGTCCCGCTCCTCCCTCCGGGCGTGGTGATAGTGGGGGTGGGGCCAGCGGTGGCGGTGGAGCGCCTGGTGGTCCCCAGCCCCCTCGTTGATCTCGGCTTCTCCCTCCCTCCCGCAGCACACAACTCCGAGGCGCCTCCGGAGCCGCCGCCAGAGCCCACAGTCGCCAGCCTGGAAGAAGAGGTAGACGAAAGGGTTGAGGGCGCTGTTGGCCACCTCCACGACGCGCATCGCCACCACTAGGCCCTCTCCCTCCCAGTCACCCGCGGGCCCCGACGACCAGGCGGCTGCCAAGCGGGCCGCGAAGTAGGGTAGCTCGCAGCCCACGAAGAGCAGTGCCAGCGACAGGCTCATTTTCAGGCTCTGCACCTTGGCGCGGGGCAGTGCACTGGGGGCTCGGGCCGGACTGGCCGACCAGGGTGCCCCAGCCACGGGAGCCTGAGACCCGCGCTGCCACCACACACACAACAGGTGGCCGCAAGAGACACCCATGATAGCGACCGGAGCCGCGAAGCCCACGATAGCTTCGTAGACAGCGTAGATCTGCAGGTGCCAGCGCGGCAGGGGCGCGAAGATGCCCCCGCAGCGATGCTCCCCCGGCCAGGCGCTGGCAGCCGGAGGTGGAGGAGCGCCCCAGCGCACCACGAAGGTCGGCGGCAGTGCCAGCAGCAGCGCCAGCAGCCAGCCCAGGGCAGCCAGGGCGCGCGCGGGCAGCTGCGGGCCCTGCGGACAGCGCACGGCGAGCTGGCGCTCGAGGGCGATGAGCGCCACCAGGTGGGCGGAGGCGCCCCGCCCCGATGCCTGCAGTAGCTGCGAGAAGCGGCACGCCAGGTCTCCCAGAGCCGGACGCGGGTCGCCTAGCAGCTCCCAAGCCAGCTGCGACAAAGCGGTGCCACCGCTCGCGTACAGGTCGGCGGCTGCCAGCTGCACCAGCAGGAAATCCATCTTGCGACGCTTGGGACCCGGCCAGGGCCGGCTGCCGCCGCCGCACAAGCGGCATAGCACCGTGATGTTGCCCGCCACCGCGGCCACCAGGATGATTCCCATGAAGACCAGGTGGATCAGGTGGCTGGGTGGCCCGCGTGGCGGCGGCTGCGGCCCCGGGACAGAGGTCGCCTGCCCCGAAGTCAGGTTGAGACTCCAGCTCGGCAGGATGGATAAGGAGAGGTTGGGCGAGGGAGGCAGAGCGGTGGGGCTGAAGGGATCCTCCATCCTTAGTCCGGAGGAAGGAGAGGAACCTCTGAGGGCGGTACTTGCTTGAAATGCCAAAGTGGAGGCGAGGTGAGGTGGCACAGGCCGCACCGCTGGGTCTCTGTGACTTCTCAAAGTTAGTTGAAAAAAGCACACGCATCCGGGGCGAGATGGATTCGGGTGGATTTGTGCTTAGTTGTTTTTATAGGTTGTCCTCGTCATTTGTCACTCAAATGTGGGTTGTACATTCGAGGAACACACATGATCCCTATTCTCCACCTTCTCAACATTTCGCCCCCTCCTCCAATCCCAGCAAAGCTTCTTCTAATCCATGACCCACCCCCACTCCCCACCCCCGCCCCGCGGGATTGGTGGACCACAGGGCTCTGGAAACCTTGCCCTAACGTACAGCCAGACAGAAAGTTGTGTATATGATCTCTGCAAAGACTAATTAATATTAATCCAGAAGCAACACCTAAGATAGTAAGCTTCTGACTGAGATTGTACGCTCCCCACCAATAAATGTCGTAATCGCTAACAGGAAAAAAAAATACAAATACTATTTTTGATTAAAAAACAAAGAAAACCATTTTGTACTGCCACAGGTCCTCACTAGTCAGAGAAACACGGGGACGAGAAACTCAGCAGGGTTCCCCATTTCCCCCACTCCCTATCCCGCTGGGTGCCAGCGCGGAGTGCACGCCAGGCACACAGTCTACCACAGAGCTAGCCGGGCTGCTAACAGCACTAGCTTCTTGAGCAGAGTCACCAGGTGACTCTGACAGGGTCTTATCTTTCTTTGCCTGCAGTGAGAATGGCTTAACTGGAGAGAATCGAGGGCCGCACTGTTGCCTGGCAATTAGGAGCAGCAGAGGTTTGCAGACGCTTTCCAGTACTCCCGTTACTAGAAGCAGGGGATAACAGCTGTTCTCCTCTAGGGGTGTACAGCTCGTTTTGTTAGTCTGAAGAGGACTCTAATAGGGTTTTGTACAAATGGTGGTTCGTGTATTGAGTCCCCCAGTATTTTCACCAGCGAGGGATGTGTCAAGGCTCCTATGTCTCTTGATTTCCAGCAGATGGGAGGTTGCTAGGAGGGAATACGCCTCCAATAAGCCTAGAGAAAAGGTGACTAAGAAAATGATACGGCGGCCAATTTTTAAAAAAGAAATCCAGCTCACAGGAAATGGCTTAGATTTAATGCGCCACTTTTAGCCCTGCTTCACAAACACATTTCAGTTTTCCCACTGGAAGCATTGTTGGGTCTTTTGTGCACCCATCTCATTAATCATGGTGAAAGCAGGATTTCTTGTACTTCCTGGTCTTGGGCCAGGGAGGTGTGGGTGTCTGAAGTAATGTTTGCAACCTGCAGGTACAGGAGTTAGGAGGGCTTGGTAGGATGCTTATTATCCTGCCAGTTGCTGTTGGGATCTCACTTCCTCAAGTCTATCACTTGACTGGAGATGCTTGTCATTGTCATACACCCTGCGCCTCATGCTGGAATAGACATCTGGCAGGTATCAGTAACTATGTGTTCAGCGGATGAATTAGTGATTATATACTGCATGTCAGATAACTTGGAGCAAAGTGCTGGTCTTGACTATAAATCTGTCTCGTAAGATGCCTTTTCCATTGGTACCAGTTTCATCTGGAGGAGCCCCAGTCAGACCCGAGGGTGTGTGGATGGTGACATCTTTGCAGGAACATTGAAGGAAGAAGTACAGTGACAAGAGTGGAGAATTTCAGTCCTGATTGATCTTCATGTCCAAGGCATTTCTGTACCACATGGTCCAGTCTTTTCTTCTGAACAGCCAACGACTCTCTTACAAATTCGAGTTCAATATTTCCCAATGTAATTCTGTTTGTGGGACTGTTCTCAGAAATTACAAAGCAAAATCTACCATTGAAAGTACATTCCACAGAACTTTAGAAAGACTTGAGAACATTGATTAAAATAAACAACAGTTGTTTTCCAGCGAAAACAGTGGCCACAGCTGCTCAGGTTGTGTCATGGAGTACCCAGGGGACAAGCTGACTCTGACCTTCTCCCCTGTATCTGTGTTCCTCTTTTTTGACATCACCTACTATCTGATGGTACTGAGGCAGCGGCTAGGGTACTAGTTCATGCATGGCATCCATTTGGTCATTTGAGGGGACAGGAAGTGCTGGAAATTGGACCTAGGGCCTCATATGTGAAAAGGGGTGGCAGCAACATGGAATAATTCCGTCCAACTGTTGAGTGCTATGCTCCATTGCTTTGGTGGAGGAATTTTATCCTGTACACTACTTACAGAACCTCCATTGAGGTTTTTACAGACCATACTAATATTTTACTGGCACCTTTAATCTGGTATATTCTATTTTTTGCCCATGTGACCTGGTTTCCCAGGGCTATTCATTTCTACCTGTTTGACTCCTGGCTGTAGAATCAAAGACGGGATCAGAACTTGGAAAAAGCAGGTGGGAGCACACATGCTCACAGCTGTCACAGAAGTGGCTAGATAGTTATGAAAGCCTTTGGATGGGCCCATGGTGCTGGTGGTGCTGTCGTCCCAATTCATGAACAGTTGCTAAAAGGAGACTGGAAACAAGACTGATGAAGGGCTGGAGATGTCCTTCCCGTCTAAGGTAACCTTGCCGGGTCAGTCTCTTTACAATCCAGCAGACCAAGCATAATGTCAGTGCCTTCACACCATCTTTCTCTTGACTATAAAGGTAACCATGGTTACTGCCATGACTCTTGCTCCCTTTGAAGGTACCTTGATGCTGTTTGGCTGGCAGCAGCAGTTTTCATCAAGTGTCAAGAAAAGTGAACAAAACCGCTTTCCAGTGGCATGTCAACTTCTGAGCCTGCCAGAGGCTCCAAGTGGTGCTAGGATGCCCATCAGGAACTTGTGAATCTGGGGCCAGCCTGGACTACATAGTGAGTTCCAGGCCAGCAAGAGCTATATAGTGAGGTCCTGTCTCAATGAAGAAAAAAGAAAAAAAAGGAAGGCCCAACGTTATTCTAGTTCAGCATAGAATTACTGTCGATTCCTCTCAGATTCTGACATTAGATAATTAATTGTCTTGATTCTAAAGTTGGTTTTTTTTTTTTTAAAGTTTTGTGCTGATTCCATTTTGAACTAAATTGTCCTGAAAATTCAATAGTGCCTGAACGGGTAAAGGTGTTTACCATCAAGCCTGGTGACCTGAGTTTCATCTTTGGGGACCTTTGTGGTCAAAGTAGAGAACTGACTCCACACAGGTTGTCCTCTGATTTCCATATGCTGCGCGCGCGCACGCGCACACACACACACACACACACACACACACACACACACGAGTCACATACTCGTTGTTGTTTTGGGGCTCTTTTTGGGGGGCCCACCACCAAGCTCCCAAATAAATCATACACGGAGGCTTATTCTTAATTATGAATGCCCGGTCTTAGCTTTACTTAACTTATTCCGTCTATCTTTTCCCTCCAGGCTTTTCCTGTTCTCTTACTTCTGTAAACCTTACTCTTACTCCTTGGCTTGCTGTGTAGCTTGGTGGCTGGGTGGCTGGGTGGCTGGGTGGTTGGGCCCTGAAGTCCTTCTCCTTCTCTGGCTTTTAAATCTCTCTTCCCAGATTTCTCCTTCTATATATACTCCCTGCCTGCCAGTCCCACCTATCCTTTCTCCTGCCTTGCTATTGGCCATCCAGTTCTTTATTAGGCCATCAGGTGTTTTCAACAGGCACAGTTAACACAGCTTCCTAGAGTTAAACAAATGCAACATAAACAAAACTAACACACCTTAAAATAATATTCTACAACAGTTCATAAATAAAATAAAAATATTAAAATTAGCCCTTTAATTGTAAGGGCTAGAGAGATGGCTTGGTAGTTAAGAGCACTGGCTGTCTACTCTTCCAGAGGACCCAAGTTCAATTCCTAGCATTAATATGGCAGCTCACAACTGTAACTCCGGTTCCAGGGGATCTAAGGCTGACTTCTGTCCAAGGACACCAGGGATACAAGCAAGCAAAACACCATATGCATAAAATTATGCCTAATTATTACGGTCCTATGTTTAATAATCCTAATGCTTAAATCACTGTGGGAACTTGGTAATTCTCTTCTCTCTCTCTCTCTCTCTCTCTCTCTCTCTCTCTCTCTCTCTCTCTCTCTCTCTCTCTCTCTCTCGACAGGGTTTCCCTGTGTAGCGCTGACTGTCCTGGAACTACCTCTATAGAGCAGGACAGCCTCAAAGTTGGAGATGTGCCTGAGTTTGCCTACTAAATGCTGGGATCAAAGGTGTACACCACCATACACAGCTGCTTGGCAAATTTTTAATGCTGTCTTGGAGAGTCTGAGTGAATGAGGTGAATTGCACTTACAGGGAGGAGCTTAGGTCTCTAAGCCATTCATTGTTCTACTGTTTTCATGCAGTTAGTACGCACACCCACATGAGCTAGGAGATGCTTTTTTGTCTTTTTTTTTTTTTTGGTTTTCCGAGACAGGGTTTCTCTGTGTAGCTTTGGAGCCTGTCCTGGAACTCACTTTGTAGCCCAGGCTGGCCGTGAACTCAGAGATTCTCCTGCCTCTGCCTCCTGAGTGCTGGGATTAAAGGCATGCGCCACCACTGCCCGGCTAATTTTTTTGTTTTGTTACTTTTTAGACTTAACCAGGAGACAATGGGAGGTAGATTCTATGTACTTTTACTGAATCTTAATGTCATATTAAGATATTTTTGAGATCATATTAAGGTATATTTTCATTTGAGTTTGTGAATATAAAATAGACATGTATTAAGTGCAATGTCTCAGGAATTTATAAATGACTACAAATATAAGCTAATATAAACCCAGTGAACAAGTGAAATAAAGGAGATGGCTATGAAGAAAACTTTCATATACAGTTTGAAAACATATTTGTTATGTAAAAAATTGTTTGCAGATAAACCCTTGACTTGGAAAACATAAGGCATCACCTGAGAAGATGCTGTAGGGCCGCAGAGCGCTCAGTGGAAGCCTTATAGTGGAGGTCCATCCCTAGACTCCATGTAAGAGTGAGGACAGAACCTACCACACAGTGCTGTGTTCTGGCCTCCACACACATGTCCACAAATCTTAGGCACACCTGCAAAAAATAATAATAAATAACAATAAAACTTAAATTAAAAAAGGAAAAGGTATTGCAAGGAGTAAAGGAGTTCAATACACAACAAAGAGTCTGCATAGACAAAAAAAGAATGATACAGAGGAAGGTCCACTGAAGTAGAAACTGCAACAGGCTTAGACCCCACTCCATGCCATGAGTGCCTGCAGCACCGCCTGCCAAGATGGAGACAAAGACCTAATCCATCCAAATCCACAGTTCAGTAAAGTCTCTAAATGCACCAACCTTGCTCTTTGGCTTCGGCAGTTCTGCTTCTGGATGACTGTTCTTGTTAACAGAATTATGTCACTCCAGGGTGTGGCTTTTGTGTTTAAAAGTTCACCCTGTGAAAGACTCCGGGCTACACTGGGATTCTGAACACCCAGGGTAGTCAATGGCCAGCTAATAAAGACTTTCTATTGCCTTAAACCCATGTCCAAGCAGTTTTCTCTGGTAAATACCCCACAACAAGCAGAATAAAAAATGCAACAACTAGGAATAAATTCATGTCGGCTTCACATTGGGATTGCTGACCCGAGGCTTTACAAATGTAACAGCCAGGCAGTGCCCAGGTGTCCTTGTGAATGGTGATATTTTACCTTTTCGGACAAGGTCTCATGTAGCCCAGGCTGGCCTCTATGCAAATATGTAAACAAAGAGAAAAAGTAGACTATACTCTTCAGAATGATTGTCATCAAAAACTTAATTCTTTCTAAATTAGGCTACAAATTCAATGACTTCTTTTAAAAGGACCTCCAAGACACAGTCAGCATTAAGAATTTACTAGGCAGCTGGGCAAGGTGGCGCACGCCTTTGATCCTAGCACTCGGGAGGCGGAGGCAGGCAGATCTCTGAGTTAGAGGCCAGCCTGGTCTACAGAGTGATTTCCAGGACAGCCAGGGCTACACAGAGAAACCCTGTTTTGAAACCGAATCCCCCTTAAAAAAATGAAAGAAATGAAAAAAGAAAAAAAAAAAAAGGATCTTCCATTTTGATAACTAGAAAACAGTCCAAATTTGTAGGAAAAAATAAGCAAGAGTACCTGGGGCAGAAAGAGACTAGTCCAGTGAGGCACAGGGCACCAGATTAAAAGGCAGTCTGGCAGGAAGAGAGCACTCAGAAAGGACACACTTGTGAATGGGACCTTGATACAATCAAATCAGTGGAAGAAAAGATAATGCATTCAACCTAAGATGTTATATAATGAAGTAGAGAAGATATAGTTCACACAACAAAAGGTCAATAGTTTAGCAATTAAACAAAACTGAAGAAAACAGCATCACCAAGAAACTAAAGTTAGATCTTTAATATGTAATATATTCTTCCATGGATCAAAGATCTAAGGGTTAAAAATAAAACTGTTTATGAACATCAGAGAGAAGAGCATTCTAAATAGGACACAAACCCCAAAAGCGACAAAACAAAGACTCATAAACATTTTAAAGAGTGTTTTAATTTAAAAATCATAATATTTATTTGGTACAAAGATTTGTAAATATGTTACAAGAAAGTACAAATTTCTACATGTAAAAAAATTCCAGGTCAATATCAAAAGACAAACTACAAAGAAAATATTATTTCCAGTATTTTAAAAAATGTGTTTTTAATTATTTTTATAATTTTATGTGCATGGATGCTTTGCCTGCATTTATGTCTGGGCACTACATGTGTGCCTGGTGCCCTTGATGGCCAGAAAAGGCCATTGGCTTCCCTGAACTGGAGTTACAGACCGTTGTGAGGCACCATGTGTATACCAGTAATTGAATCTGAGTCCTCTAGTTGAGTAGGAAGTGCTCTAACCCCTGAGCCATCTCTCCAGCCCTTCTTTCCCTTTTATTTTTTAAAAGGCTAATATCTAAAGCATGCATGCAATGGAAAAGCAGGCTGACAACTAATAAAGAAAATGGCCAATAACAGACATAGGGAAAGTCATCCTGATGCAAATTCTGATGGCTATTGGATCTATAAAAAATGTCAGTACTCACAATAAATAAAGGTAAAATATTTGTTATTTATTGGGCTGAGATGGCAGGCATGCATTTCTGATGAGAATGCCAATTACTAGAACTTCTTTAGAAACAACTTGGGAAAATCTATGCAAATTCTACAGATTCTTGACCCAGCAATTTCACTTCTCAGCATCTATTTTAATTGCCAATAAAAAATAAGTAAGCCAGAGCACAATATGCAAAAATAAATAGTGCATATTTATAATATATAATAATAGCATATTACCAATTGTGTGTGCGCCCGCATGCGGTGTAAAGACATGTTCACTTCGGTGTGCAAATGTACAGCTTGTCTACAAAAGGACACAAACGCGGTGGCTGCAGTTGCCTTTGGAGGGAGCGACTGGGAAAGGAAGGGGTTTCATGGTCTACCTTTTGAAGCTTTACCTTTTGCACATTTTTTTTAAACAAAAGAAATAAAACCAGTTATGTCCAGAGTCTGTGTCCCATTTATCAGTTCTAACACATCAAATATATTAAAAAAATACATAAAAAATAAGTAAGTTATGAAACATCATGATTCATAATAACCAACAGTTGTTAAAATATTTTATGTTCTATATTATCCAAAGAAACAACAAGAATGCGTGCTCCTCTCCTTTAAATACCTCTGCTATTGAACCATCAGAGGTCTGCAACAATAAGGTCTTAGTAGTAACCAGTTTTGAAAATATGTAGTTCTGTAATCATTGGCACTTAAGATATAATACGTTATTTTAAAAGAAGGTAAAATTAGCGATTACTAAGGCTGTTTCAGTTTAATACTTATCAACACATTCACATGTATCTTGACACAGCTCCTGAAGAAGAGTGGGCTGTGAGCCACTGGTGGATGGCCTTTTCGTACTTCCATGGTGCTTTCTGCCAATCCTGATGCCACCTAAGGTGGGCTATAACAGCTGAGTAATTTTGCCCTATGCTCTGTTTCCACATGATAAACTGCTCTCTATTGTACTGATGGACAGAAGCAGACACTTTAGGGTAGTTTATAATAGAACGAAGCTTCTGGTCCAAAGAATAAGTAATTTCTGGAAATTCTGTAGCAATATTTGTTAGCTCATCTGGATCTGAGGAAAGATCTGAAAGAAAAGAAATGGAATAGTTATGTGCTAAAATTGTTTTTTAGAATATCATTGTGACAGATATGTACAGGATTTATTTTCCTTTTCCTTCTTAGTGTAAGATGGGCAGTATGCATTCACATGGCACATAGTGACCTTTCAATCAGCAGCACACCATATACTCAATTGTGTTCCCCTAACATTACATCCCATAATGACTCATAGCCATCTTAGGTCAATGATCATGAAGCAAGGAATGGCTATGGATTAACACTAAAAGTGAAGCACTTGTGTTAATGAATGACCAAATATCTTCCCATCACCATCCTACCATACTGTTTTTTTTTTTCTTCTGTGTTCTTTGATGCCAGAAACAGCCCAATCCTCATAATTAGTAAGCTGGCTTAGACTTTTTCCTGTTTCCAGTTTCTTGATTTTGACACATAGGCATGCAATTATAATCATCTCACACTTCTCAGCTATAACAATTCCTCATACAATAAACCATGTTCATTTTTTACTAAATCCTTTTTTCTTTAAGCATCTTATTGCTGGGGGTTCTGTAAATTACACTAACCAGTACTGTCCATTTGAGCAAACAGCCATGGAAATAAGCACTTCTCAATCAGTACCAGTGAGAAATAATGGCAAATACTCCAGATCCACATACGTTCTTTTTACATGAGATGAGAAGACAGAGGATTCATCTCAGAACACCACTTTACTGGAAAAACGGCAAGTCAAAGACTTAGGGGTACTGACTTCAGAGAGGAAGGAAAGCTCTATGTACAGGAAAAATTTCTGTGGGTCTATATGGGTTCACTGGCCAGGAGGTGCCTGAAGGCACATGTAATTTCGCCAGTGGACTAAAGAGGCACCTCTTGAGGCAAGAATGGTCCATGAATACATGCCAGGGAGACTGTCATGGCCTCTTGAGGAAAGAACGGTCCATGAGTACATGCCACAGAGACTGTCATGGTTGGTGCATCTACCAGCCTTCCAGTCACAGTTGCCTTTTGCAGAATGTGTTGTAAAGTTGTTTTAACAGCTGTAAGATGTAAATGAT
Organism: Peromyscus maniculatus bairdii; assembly: GCF_049852395.1. NCBI lineage: Eukaryota > Metazoa > Chordata > Mammalia > Rodentia > Cricetidae > Peromyscus > Peromyscus maniculatus. The sequence continues at coordinate 56,090,711 of NC_134866.1, forward strand.
TTTCCTTTGTGATTTGTTAACTGGACAGTATCCACTTAAAAACAGACACAGTGCTCTGATGAGCTGAGGGGGAGGATGAAGGAATCAGAAACCAGGAACAGACAGCAGATGCAATATCACTTTCCATCGATGGTCAAAACAGAAGGGGGCGCCTCACCCTAGAGCTGCTAAAATGAGCCCTCGCATTAGCTGTTGTGCACGATTGCTTGGTTACATGGCAATGGGCTGCAGTGACGCGCTTCTGAGTTGGTTAGGTTTGCTGGGCCTGGTGTAGGAGCGCTGTGGATTTCATTTAACCATGTCTATGAAGGTGCGTGAGTTGCTCTGTTGGAAGCTAGGAATCCCTGTTCTTAAACTTTAGGAGTTAGTCCTTTGGCCCCTAGATAATTATTTCTAGTTAATAATTCTGATATTTGTAACTAGGATGGAAACTTATGAATAAATATTAACAATGGCCTTGACACCTATTTTATGTACAGCATGGGGATAAAATATAAGAAAAACGCTAGCTGGACAGGGGTGGTGCACACCTTTAATCCCAGCACCGGGGAGGCAGAGGCAGGCGGATCTCTGTGAGTTTGAGGCCAGCCTAGTCTATAAAGTGAGTTCCAGGCCAGCCTGGGGTTTACACAGAAAACCTTGTCTCAAAAAACCAAATACTAATAATGATAATAATAATAAATAAAATAGGGGAGAAAAACTCTAAATCAAAAAATGCTATTTAAAAATGAATTCACAGAGAGGGACGCTAGAAGGCATTTTCACAGGGGGAAGGCGCTGTGGGGTTTATCCTGAGACCCATGCTGAACATTTAGTTTTATGACTTCCTAGTTCTGAGGCCCTGAACAGCTGTCACACTTTCTGGGACCCCATTTCCTTCCCAGTAAAGCGAAGAGAATGATATGCTCTCACAGGGCTGTGAGGAACATTAAAGAATGGATGCAGAATGGACAGACTCCCCAAGAGCGAAGCATTGATCACAGAATCGATGAAACTTAGGTGTGAGGAGAAGGTGTTGACTGATGATGGAGAAAAAGAACAAACGTTGGAAGATCTTACCAGGAAGCAATGGTTGAATGAGATCTGGACACCAGGCCACAGTGTGCTGCCTCCAGTTTCAGGTGCTGATGTGTGAGGCAGCCGCTCCTCTTTCATTAGTGAACACTGATAACTCACACCATCAAATGTCCTTTACCATCAGCAGTCAATAGAGTGGACACGAGGATTTTATAAACAGAGACTAATCTAAACTCTAAACCATGAGACTGGGGTGACCTATTGTAGCTTATCCCAGTATGAGAAGCAATAGGTATTCGTTTACTTTAAAAACAGCTCTCTTGAGCACGTGATGTAGATCAGCTCACTCCACTTAGAATGCATCAAGAAGCTTACCAAAGAGTTGGGGCTGCACGGAAGCACCGTCCGAGTAGGCTATGTACTTCCACTGGCCGGTCCGTAGCATGTAGGTGGAGGCGTTCACGTTGCATCCATGGAATTCACTTAGAATCCAAGGCGGACGGTGGATTTTGAATGTCTGCTCATTTGCAGAAGCCTCTGATGAGAGCCCCAACAAAGAGTACCCACTGAGGGTCTGAGGCAGAGCAAGCCCAGCAATATCTTTGGAACAAAAGTAAAACGCTTTTTCACTAATTCATTGGAATTATCTCAAACACCACCTCTATTTTCCCATCACCAAGGGTTGCAAACTAGGTATCTTATACGGATTCTGTAACCTCACTGCCTAGGCTGAAATGCTCACACTGTGAGCCACGTTACCTTGAGTGAGTTAGTAAGTTCTCTGACTGTTCCTCATTTCTTTCTTTTAAAAAATACTTTTTTTATTTATTTTTATTTTATGTGCATTGGTGTTTTGCCTGCACATTTGTCTGTGTGATGGTGTTGGAGTAATAGACAGTTGTGAGCTGTCATGTGGGTGCTGGGAATTGAACTTGGGTCCTCTGGAAAAGCAGCCAGTGCTCTTAACCACTGAGTTATCTCTCCAGCCCCATGTTTCCTCATTTCTAAGAGAGGTATAATAAAAATTCTATCTCAAATGTTCATTTTTGGTGAAAACTGGCTAACTTACATAAAAAAAAAACCACCAAGTAATCCAATTAAAAGTGAGGTATAGATAAAAACAGAGAATTCTCAACAGAAGAATCTCAAATGGCTGAGAAAAACTCAGAGAAATATTCAACATCCTTAGCCATGAGGGAAATGCAAATCAAAATAACTCTGAGATTCCATCTTACACCTGTGAGAATGGCTAAGATCAAAAACACAAGCAACAGTTCATGCTGGAGAGGATGTGGAGCAAGGGGAACACTCCTCTATTGCGGGTGGGAATGTAAACTTGTTCAGCCACTTTAGAAATCAATATGGCGGTTTCTCAGAAAATTGGGAATTGATCCCCCCAAGACCCAGCTGTACCACTCCTGAACATACACCCAAAGGACAACCACACTTGCTCAACTATGTTCATGGCAGCTTTATTTATAATGGCCAGAAACTGGAAACAACCTAGATGTTCCTCAACTGAAGAATGGATAAAGAAATGTGGAGTATAAACAATGGAGTATTATTCAGCTTAAAAAAAAATGACATGGCCGGGCAGTGGTGGCGCACACCTTTAATCCCAGCACTTGGAAGGCAGAGGCAGGTGGATCTCTGTGAGTTCAAGGCCAGCCTGGTCTACAAAGCCAGGGCTGTTTCACAGAGAAATGCTGTCTCAAAATACAAAAACAAAAACAGAAACAACAAACAAAACCCAGTGATATCATTACATTTGCAGGCAAATGGATGGAACTAGAAAAAATCATCCTGAGTGAGGTAACCCAGACCCAGGAAGACAAACATGGTATGTACTCACTCTTAAGTAGATAATAGCTATAAAGTAAAGGATAATCATGGAAGTCAACTGGCTGTTATGGCAACAGCCCATTGTATTAGCTCTTTCTCCAGGTCATTCTGCTCCTGGAGTAAGAAAGTGAAGTCATGCTTGGCAAATAGGCTGTCCTAGCAGTGCTTTAAGTAAATCACAAAACAAATCAATGAATCAGTATCTAATAATGGGCCTTTTCTACCTTATTCTACTTTAAGACAAAAGAAAGTCAGGAGGAAAGAAGCTGGGTGAGGGGGTCCATGCCTTGGCCATCATTAGTGAGCCATAAGGGGAGAACAGGACCCTGAAGTTGAATGGGAAACAGTGAGCAACTAGCATACACTCATAATCAGCATCTTAATAACATCTAATTTACAAACACAATTCAGAATTTTCTTGTTTAATATCCCTACAAATGTATAGAAAACCATGAATCTTTCTCTTCATGTTTATGAGTGGTCGGCAGTCGAATGAGGAAAGGGTCCACTCCCGTGCTCACTGTTTATCATTCAGCAAACCGGGCCCTGTTGCAGTTGCAGGAGGGTGGCAGTGGAAAGCTGACTTGCTCTTCAGAGCTGCCCTACAGCTGGGGAAAGGCTGGTGTGTCAGACGGCAAGACAGGAGCAAGGAAGCATAAAGCAGGTCTGTAGGCAGTGAGGGCAGGCAAGTGCAGGGCCGAGTCTGTGCGCTGTAGATCACACAGTCAGAACGGCTCTCTGATAAGGTGGGAGGCCAGGTAATGAGTCTTATGTAGAGCTGCAGACAAGTTCTCCTTGTTATTTCCTATGGAATACCATGTATAAAGTCCCCAAGTAAGGCACATGATTGGTTCCCAAGAGGGCTAGATGGAGCAAAGAAGGGCATGATTTTACAAGATGTTGGGGAGAGGGAAGAGGCCATGTTGATCTCCCAGGTCCAGTGAAAATACTTGGACTTGTGTTTGGGTGACACAGGAAACTGAGCAAAGTATTGATACAGACTAAGACTAACAGTGTATAGTAAATGGATAAACTGTCAGACAAGAGGAAGACAGCTGTGAAGCCATGGCAAGAGCCTAAGTAAGAGATTACAGGGACTTAAGTTTCCAGTCTACTATTGCTAGAATTGAGGTTGAGAATAAAACCAATAGCCAGGCATTGTGGCACATGCATGCCTTTTATTCCCAGCACTTAGGAAGCAAAAGCAGGATCTAAAATACAAAAATATAACAACAACAATAACAACAAAAACAAAACAAACAAACAAAACCCAAGAATAAAACTGATGTTAGTTACCTATACTAATATTATTTCAGACAGGGTCTTATCCTTGGCTGACCTAGCACTTGCTACTTAGACCAGGCTATCCACAAACTGACAGAGATCCACCTGCCTCCACCATGCCCCCAGTAAGTACTTAAATATCCGTTGTTTTGTACCTCATAAAACTGCATTTTCCTTTCTTACTTATTTAACAACACTTCCCTTAAAAACCCTTAAGCTTAAATTGCTTTCTTTTTGGAAATACTCTTTAGTATTTTGATAAGCCAGTGAGATGGTCTAGTAAGTAGAGGTAGTGGCCTTGTAGTCCTGACAACCCGAGTCTGATTCCTGGGACTCACATAGTGGAAGGAGAGACTCAACTCCCACAAGTTGTTTTCTGACCTCCACATGTATACTGTGGCACATGTGTGTCCATACACACCCACAGACAGGCTCCCATGAAATAAATAAATATAATAAAGAAATTAAAGAAACTTCTTAAACTTAAAACCCATATTTTATACCGACTTGTCCAGCAAATCTGTCATCCAATTCTATTTTAAGCCCAGTCTCACCTCTTTTGGCAGCATAAGCAAAGACTGAAATGGCAGAATTCTTGGGGTGGAGAGATGGCTCAGTGGTTAAGAGCGCGGGGTGCTGCTCTTCTAGAGGCCCTGGTTTGATTCCTAGCACTGGCATGGTAGCTCACAGCTGTCTGTAACTCTAGTTCCAGGGCATCTGACACCTCTTTCTGGCCTCTGAGGTACTTGTGCACCATAAGCATGCTTTGTAGAAAAGTATTCTAGAGAGTAACTTACAAAGAATGATTAGGCGATAATCAACTTTAATAGTATAAAGAATTCCCAGACATAAAAGCCAGCAGTGTTCTGTCAGTATGAGGCAATGATAAAATGATTACATACTATACAGACCAGCAAGGTTGAACAAACTACAAATATTCTTTGTACTTTATCATAAAGTAGCTTTTTGGAAAAAGGCATTTTTTTCAAAGTCTCATTAAAAAACTGTGAATTTAGTCTTTTAAGTAAAAGCAACCACAGCATCTTAAGTCTGAATAAACTTAATAGGAAGCTAGGTGCAAGTAAATAAATAAACCACACAGGCTTTTCCCGTTTGAGTCTTCTACTGTTTTCTATGGCACCACTTAGGAGAAGAGGGAACCTGGATTAAAACTGAGTTTAGCCTCGTACTCTTCACAGGCAATTAATTTATGAAATATGATGCAGCGACAGTTGAGCCACCAAGGAAAGGACTAGGGTTCTAAGACTAGATTATCATTTATAATTGAACCTCTTAATTAAAAGGAAGATCTCTGAAGATGTTTGGTCAAAATATGCATGTTTATTTATTCCACAGTGAGAAAGAACATGCTGCCTCACAGGTCCAATTTGAGAGCTAATCATTCCTAGAATTCCTTTAAATTCTTCCATCACTGAGAAATGACAGGTTTTAAAAGGCTGAATTGAATACCAGGAACACAAACCTTCAGGATTAACTTAGCTTTGTTAGCTGTAATGGGTGTTAAATAAAGCAAAAGAGAGTTTAGGGCGATTAATCTGGTATAATTGGTAATCATATATCCCTATTCTAGAAAAAAATGTGCTGATTTGGATAGCAAATTAGATGGATATTGTCTCAAATAAAACCAATCCTTGCTCATACAATGTTAGAACCACTTTCTTTTAAATAATATAAGTAGTCTATTTTCATCTCAGTACACTTTCAAACCTAATCTATGATTTAGGTTTTTAGGTCAGACATTTACCAGGTTTCTAATTCTTTAATAGTATCCAGAGATACACATCTGTGTACATCTACAGGCCACTTCCTGAAGGTAGGCAGGCTTCCAAGAAATGGGGTCACATTTGCCTTGAGAAAATGTGTGCCAGTTTTTATTCTAGCAGCAAATGGGAAGGCCTATTTCCAACAGAAGATTTTCCAGTTCTCAGTTTTTGTAAACTCTGTATGTGAAAGAATATGTGCATTCTTATTTAAATAGTTTGTTTGTTTTTGAGACAGGGTCTCATTATGTACCTGACTGGCCAGCAACTTGCTATATAGACCAGGCTGGCCTCAAATTCACAAAGATCCATTTACTTAAGCTTCTAAAAACAAACACATATATATCTTGGCTGCTTGTACATCTTCTGTTGTGAAGTGGTTTACGTCTTTTGGCTCGGTCGTTAATAAGGCATCTCTCTATGTCTTCTTAACAGATTTGTAAGAGCTCTATGGATATTACACTTTCATTATTTATAAAAATATGATTAACTTAAGTAGTTTTCACGGCGTTGTTACAACACGGTTCCTATCTTACCACTGGCTGACTTCTGAAGAACGGACACTTTAGTGTTTTACTGAAAGGCCCACGCACAGACACTTTCCTGCATTCTCTTCCTCTATCTGAGTATCATATATATCAGCAGCATTTGCTCTTCTGGCAATGAAAAGAATCTCTTATGTAACACACTGTAAACTGTGCTAACCTTGACACTGTTAATTTAATTTTTACTTGAGAATTGGAGAGAAAATCATTTTTGGCTTTATTCCTTTTACTATTTCTGGACAGGCCTAACAAACACAGAATTCTGTTAACATATTTTTGCAGTGAAATCTAACTGAGGAGCAGTCTATAATCAAAAATTTCATGGATGATCAAAATAAAGGTCTATGTCAACCTTTAGCTCTAGAATAAAGGACAAATTACAGAGAAAAACCTACAACTGCCAAGAACGTTAATCATTTTAGAACAAGGATGGACTTAAAGATGTTTCTGGAAAATTCTTATTTTCAAGTACCATAAACCATGGAGTACCTTGCTTGGTGGAAAAATAAATATCCCCATATCTCAGCTAGCTTTAGCAGGTAAAAATATCATGATGGCAGTATATTTGATATTTAGTTAAGATATTTAAAGCTATCTGTGGATACATGATGACGTATGCAAATCTGGACATTATCCTGAACTTTTATAATGTATAAAGTGGCAAGTAGGGATAACTATACTGTGTACGCTAGCTTTTTGCCACTGTGACAAATACTCCAGGAAAAACCTTAAGGAAGTGAAGATTTCTTTCAGCTATGGTTTCAGAGCCTGTGGCCGGTGCGTTCCTTTTCTGTGGTCTGTGGTAAGATGTAACATCATGGCAGCAAGAGCACACAGTGGCGCAGAAGGAAGAGGGGCTGGAAGAAGGGGCTGGGCACAGCACAGTTTTCAAAGGTACTCCAGTCAGGCCCCACGCCTTACAGATTCCAGCACCTCCCGAAACAGTGCCAAGCCTTCAACACTTGAGCATGTGAGGTCCATTTCATATTCAAACTGCAACTGGTACCTCAACAATGTAGTGTACATTAGAAAAAAAACAGACAAATTAAACAAAAAAAATTAAACAACCCAATCAATAAATGAACTAGTGAGATGAAAAAACAGTTCTCAAAAGATAAAATGTAAATTGTCAATAAACATATGAATGTTCAACCTCACTGGCCATCAGAGAAACTCAAATCAAACCACACTGAGATTCCATCCCACCAGTCAGAATGGCAGCCCTCAAGAAAACAGCACCACCGAGGACGCAGACCAAGCAGAGGGGACCTGGGTCACTGCTGGTGGGAGCCTAAGTAGTCAATCTCTATGGAAGTCAGTAAGGAGGTTTCTCAAAAACACTAACAACAGACCTTCCATATGACCCAGCTGTACACCTTGTATGACAACTTAAACAAATAAGAAAAGAATATAAAGAATGAGATGTGCAAAGTAGAGGAATACAGAGCAATGTTTAACTAAAAACAATGGGAACCTTGCATATTAACCAGCTAGTGTACAGTGACTATGTAGGAAGAGACTACGACCCACAGTGGATGACTCCTCAAAGATAATGGACTACTTATTTGTTAAGTCAAAAAGCCAAGATGCAAAACAGCACTAACATCGAGAGAAGCACAGAAAAAGCCCAATTTTCTACAACTTCTCCAGTGCTTTCTGCACACTCAGACAATGTCAAAGTCAGGCAAATATGACCCAAAGATGCTGTTCTCTGGGAAAGCAAGTTCTACATGAGGCAAAAATTGTAAAGAAAAGCCAACATTACCATGTTTCTAAAACTTTATGGATGCTAATAAAGGGGCATGTAGAAAAGAGAATCACACACATGTAGAAGTAGAGAATCACGTGCAGAAGTAGAGAATCACATTCATGTAGAAGTAGAGAATCACATTCATATAGAAATAGAGAATCACATACATGTAGAAGTAGAGAATCACATTCATGTAGAAGTAGAGAATCACATTCATGTAGAAGTAGAGAATCACATACATGTAGAAGTAGAGAATCACATTCATGTAGTAGAGAATTACATTCATGTAGAATTAGAGAATCACATACATGTAGAAGTAGAGAATCACATTCATGTAGAATTAGAGAATTACATACATGTAGAAGCAGAGAATCACATACATGTAGAAGCAGAGAATCACATACATGTTACTCAATAAAACAGAATGAAGGTAAGAAAAGGAGGAGTAGGGGATATGAGAAAGAAAATGCTCGACATGAATACACAAGTTCAGGAACGCTTTAAAAAACCATGAGAGAAAGTAACAGGGACCTGGGCACCAAGTGAGATGTGGTTGAGCTGGCTGCACGTGGTTGCTGCTCTGTAGTAAGGGGAAATCAAGTGATGAGTGACCAACCAGAGACTGAAGCTCTAAGGAGTAGGAAGATGTCCAAGCACAAACAACAACAGGAATAACAGAGGAGAGAGCTCTGATTTAAACCACTTCTGAGGACACTGAGCAGAAGGAAGAAAATAAGAACTTGTATTGCTTTGATTTTTAAGGAATGTGTTCCATATTTTACCATTTCCAAAGTAGAGAAATGTTATCTTTAACCAACATGTGTAAGTTAATGCTAGTTTTTGCAATTGGTGATGCCACAGAGCAGAATTATAGTATTTAAACAGTGACTTTAAATTACTCTGCTAAATTAAAAACCTACAGTTTTACCTAATTTCCTCTGAGTTTGAAGACGTCCTTAGTCTATTATCTTCAATGTAGCTTGCTATTGCAGTCCAAATGTTACTACTATGGACCTTTGGCTGTCCCTACAGACATTAAGAAGCAGGCAATAAAGTAAATAGTGTACAACTAGGAAAAATGTTTTAGGGGAAATACGTTCACACGATTAGACAGAAAATGAGAATGGCCCACGTAGGCTCATATATTTGAATACTTGGCCCCAGCTGGTGGAACTGTTTGGGAAGGATTAGGAGGTGTGGCCTTGTTGGAGGACGTGTGTCCCTGGAGGAGGCTTTGCAGTTTCAGAAGACTCATGTGATTCCCAGTGCTCTTTCTCTGCCTTAAGGCTGTGGATCAAGATGTGAGGTCTGAGCTGCTCCGGCCACCATCATAGACTCTCACCCTCTGAAAACATGAGCCAACTAAATTCTTTCTTTTAATAGTAGCCTTGGCCTTGGTGCTTTGTCTCAGCAACAGAAAAGTAACTTTTTACACCCTGTAAAAAAGTGGATAGAAGATTCTATAGTGGAAATACTTTTATTTTAGGGAGATGGTGGTAGGGAGTTGAATGTTGTATGTAAATAAATAAAATAAAGTTATGCACCCAAAAATGTGATGTGTCTTATTTTAGAGTCATATCTTGATTTACTAATGTGAGTGAAGGTCATTAGAACCAGAGGGACATCATCCTTGTTTTTCAGAGTACAAACCTGACTCAGAGTGAGAGTCACTCAAGTTAGTGGAATTCCGAGTACTTGGCTTGTTTTTTTTACCCCCCCCCACCATTACAAATAAATATTTCCATAAACAGTACTCACCCAGCATTGTAGGGTAGATATCCACAAGAGAAACAAAATTTGGCACTTGTAGGTTGACCTTAATTCCTGGTCCCATCATCAACAGTGGAACATGAGCACTAGCTTCATACATACTCATTTTATAAAACTGGCGGTGTTCCATGGCCATCTCTCCATGGTCTGAAGTATATATAACAATTGTTTTCTGAAGAAGATCTAGCTTGCGAAGAGCCAAAATAATTTCACCTACCATAAAAATCAAGATAGTTCTTTAGATTAGCTTTAGCTCACGTTTGATTTTGCCACACTAAGTTTAATCAACAGCACCCAGAATGTGTTGCAATACTTCTTACCAGCCAAGTAACCCTAATATTCTCACGGGCTTTCTCCTCAGCGGACAGACTGAGGAGAGGAAGGTAGGAAGGCAGTATCTATTGGATCACCTCTTTAGCTTCTGTCAGAGAATACCTGAGGCCTGACAGACAAGTCTGGATGTCACTCTAGACATGACTCAGATGTTAATGAAGACTGCCATCACTACTGACCCAAGCTTTCTGTACAATAAGAGGGGTTAAGAGCAAACCAAACTTCCTTGCTATCTCTTCTCCTAGCTCCTCATGTTACGGCCATTTTATGCTCTTAAACCTGGCTTATGGTAACTAAGGCTGTGTCATGAGCACACAGAGCAACTTGGGAGTAACTGAGCAGTGATATTCTGAGAAGCATTGTCTCTGACTTGAAAATTTCTCCCCACTGGAATTATGAGAATCAAAATAAAGCATAGTGCAGAGAAAGGGGAAATTATCTTTATTTGCTAGATCTTGAATTTGGGGTGCAAAGGTCTATATTAAATACACATATTTATAGGTCCAGTCAGAGTTGAGGTCCAATGCTCTAAGACCTCATGATCTTTCAACTAGACAAAACCTGCTTACTACTTTCTTTCCTTCTCTACTCCTTTCTTCTCAGGAGTGTTCCTTGCACACTCTGATGGACGCCTTGCTTCTAGAAGATCTGATAGCCTGGTCTTGCCATACTACTCTCCATATATACCCCCTCAACTATCTGGTGAAGCTTTGCATTCCAGCAGCCTCAGACCATAAAGTGCACTCTGAAGAGTGTATCAGTTTGTGGTTTCTTTTCCTCTGTGTCGAATGTCCTTTCTCCTACCCTCCTCTCATGCTTTCACCCTCCTTCTATGGTGCCTTCTCTGCTCTTCCACACACACTGACTCACTCTGTTCCCCAGGCTCCCTATGGTTTGTCCTGACTGCAGTAATACATTGTAAACCCTGATGTTTATCTGTTTGTCTGTAAACACACATGAGCCATAGCAGTGGGCGGAGGCCTGAGGGAGGTGTGGGAGTCAGTCCTTTCCTTTTCCCGTGTGCATGACAAGCACTTTACATACTGCTCCCTCCTGCTGATCGAACTGCGTTTGTTTGATGAACCTTTAGCTATCAGGTGCTGTGTGGGCAATATGTTGAATACTATCAAGAAATAACACCCTCAACTCTTCTTTGTGGAGCACACATCTATGCCCTGGGGTGTAACCTCCCTTCTGTGTGCTTCTTTAATGTTCAAGGATGGAAGAGTGTATATTATGTATGTAAAGTAAAATTCATAAAGTATATTTTGAAATATATTATCCATCTCCCTCTCTAAAAAAGAAATTACATGTTAATTTAAGACATTACAATTATTTGTATTTTCTGCCTCATCTACCTAGGATGTCCCTGGTTTTGCTTTCTCCATGCTGGCTTTTTCTCAGATCTCAGCTTACACACTACCTCCTCAGGAGTGCCGTCCCCGATACTCTGTTAGTATCCTAGTCTCACTGTTCTGTTTCCTCTAGCCATCCACTGCTTACGTCACAACACTATGTCTGTTCACATGCTCAGTATCTGTGCATTTTTTCTTTTCTGTTGAAGACACTGCAAAAGTTGTCTGTCCTACCTGCTGCAGCACAGAGCACACGGTGTTTCACATTAGAAGACGTAATAGCAAACTTTTAAAGCAACTGGAGAGTGCAGATGAGTAAACATTTCCCAGTGTCAGGAAATACCAATGAAATACACTCAGTGTACACTCATATGTCTAAACTAACACAGTCAGAGTTATGCTAGAGAAACACTTAAAATCCCACTGTCATGAGGGAGAACTTGGCGCCAGGTGTGGTGGTGTGTACTAATTCTAACACTTGAGAGACAGCAGCAGAAAAATCAGGGATTCAAGGCCAGCTTAAGTTACATAGTGGGTTCAAGGTTAGTCTCTCTCTCTCTCTCTCTCTCTCTCTCTCTCTCTCTCTCTCTCTCTCTCTCTCTCTCACACACACACACACACACACACACACACAGAGAACTTGGAAAGTCCTTGTTACTTTTTCACATATACACTGATTAAATAAATAATGTGTCTACATGGCTTCCTTCTTTCTGCTGTATTCTATTTCCTCAGTGAATACTTCTAATAGCACTGGCTGTTTTTTTGTATATAGAAAGAGGTGCTATCCACACTTGACCAGTGAAGTTATGTTCTGTCCCAAAATGTAGCAAGTGAGTGACATGATGTTGTGAAAATAACTTGTCATCAAAACAGCTGCTGATTTTTAAAACCAAGATTTCTTAATGTAGGAAGTGGAAACAGCACTACCATGATGGGGGAAATCTCTGACAGCCATGGAGGCAGGCTTGTCTGAGCTGACTTTGAGGCCGAATGTCAGGAAACCCAGTGATTGCAGTCATCAGAGGAAGTGGATCTGAGCTGTAGGTAAGCCTTCCTCTAAAGGGTCTAGGGAGAATGAATTTGTTTGCAGTATTACAAGTGTGGAAACAGCTATAATGCTAACAAAGAAGTCCCTCTCTTAAAAAATTCTTAGAGACATTAAAATGAGACTAATACATATGTAATAAAACCAATAAAAATGGTAGTAAATATTGGGTGTTAATTATTTATACTGAAGGCATTTTTTACACAGTGAATGTTTACCTGTAAACTAGTAAAGAGATTAGCTAAAAAATTAACAGATCTCATAAATTAGTGGGACCATGTTTAATCTGCTTATATTATCCTCACAGGCCCACCTGTCATTAAAAACTAATTACAACTCCCAGCTCTCCTAAAGAAGTGTCTTTTCCTCTCTCTCCTCCTCCTCCTCTCAGTCTCCTTATTGTCTCAGTCTTTGAGGTGTTCAGTTATAAACCCAAGCCACAGCAATCCTCTGGCAGAGCAAGGTCACCAGGCTTGAATTCTTACAGGGTCATAAAGGCAGTAAGAATTTTCCTCAGGCAGTGGCCGGCAGGCTTTCTTTTTACAACCCAAATGAGTGATAATGATCAATTAGTCAAGAAGAGAATTTATGTGCTCAATCTACATTCTTAGAAAAGTGGTTAGGTAAGAAATTACTATTAGTAAGGCTGTAAGGAAGGAGGGTCTCACCCTAAAATGCACAAGAAATAAAGCTATCCTCCTGACCTAGGAGACAGGTGTTGTTTAGTTTGGCCTTGGATGCTTGATAGGTATTTTAGATAAGTACACTGTTAGGAGTTCTTGGAAGCATGCATAGCATTACAAGAAAATCATTGTAGGAACCAGCTAATATATATATTTGCAAATTCAAGAGAAGATATATATAAAAGCTAAAATATCACCAAGACTTCTTAAGCCATGGCTTGACCTTTGGAGAAGTCCTTGACTTTGTGACAGTATCTGCTATCACATTTTCCTGCGTCTTGCAGCATTTATTTAACATTTTACAGACAATAACTTCCTAATTGTGATTTATAAATTAGTGTTAATATAGTTCCTGTCCTTTTGACTGTGATTCTTAGCCTTCAAGAGCTAAGCTGTCTCCAGCCTGAGTGTTGACATTTCTAGGACACTACATACATGCTAACTGACATCTGTTATCTTTCTGTGTGAGAGGAGTGCAGGGAAGGGACATGGACCTCTCTTTACCACGAGTGGAGGCTGAGAAGCAGAACATGCTGGAACAATAGACTGAACTATGTGTCCTCTGTAAGTAAGTACTCTTAACCACTCTAGAAGACGTTTTCATTTCATTTGATTTTATTTTTCTCTCATATATTACTCCTGACTAGAGTTTCCCCTCCCTTCTGTTTCTCCCCCTAGAAAACATTTTAAGATGTTTAAAATGACACTATGAAGCAAACATGAGTGCTTTGCTGTTTTCACAACACCTTAACCTGCCATCTGCCCTCCCTAAGACTGATATTTCCAGTCATCATAAGATTCATATTGGAATTTTGCTATTTTAATGTATATATAAGTGATTTTATAGAAATAATTTAATCTACAACTTTTATCAGAAAGTGACTTTTTCTATCTTTACATAAAAATATTACTTGATAACTAATGATAAGCATATGTAAGAAATTCACATCTATTTGAAAAAAAGTTAAAGAGATTTTCTACTCTTAATTCCTCTATGTCTCCATCTATTTAACTTCTGATGACTATTCTCCTGAGACTCCAAAGGTGTGTGCAGAACACCAAACTGATTCCTCTACATCAGTATTTGGAATGTGAAACTTCTCATCTCTTGGAAAATGAGCTGCCTTACAGTTAGTTACATGCCTGCCGTGTCCAGCCAAGTGTTTTGTTTCAAGCAGAAAACAGCTTTCTATGACTTTTTATGTATGAAACAACCTGAGAACTTATGAATAATTAAAATAGAAAGGGTCCTTTATTTTGTTGTTAATGTATTTTTATGAGTCAAGATCTTCAAAGTTCCAAGTCTGAAGGATCTAAGCAACTGCTTTAAGAAATATCTGAGGGTGCTCCCGAAAGCCTCAACTAGCACAAGCACAATTTGTTGGAAAAATATTATCCTTTCCTTCCTTTAATTGCTTATTAGTTATACCACCTACCTAGCATAGCATCTGTCTCAGCACACATAGCATAATAAAATGCTCTAATGTTCTTAATTTCCATTTCGGTAAAGTTCCCTGTGCAGTTTTTTGTATAGGAAGAGTAATAGTCCACAGGGTGCATTTCTGACAAAGCTGACCACTTTGGGATTTTGATGGCATCATAGGCTACCTGAAAAGGAAGAAGGAAAAGCTTTATATTAGCAAAGTCATAGTATCCTTTCTTCCCACAAATATCTGTGGCAAACTTCACACCGTCTCATACATAGAGTGATTAAAAAGAACATGCTAATTCTCCAAGCAGGGGTGTGCCGAGTAAACCTTATTTCACTGTCTGGAACAGGAGCGTTTCAGGTTTTGATAAGCTTTCTTTGAAGGGTCATAAAGCAATCAGATTTGTCTCCCAGTGATAAATCCATGAGACACTTCACAAAAGTGGATAATGAAAGAAAACTCAGAAAGATGAACATTCAGTAAAGAAATGAAATGTGCTAAGACTAAAGTGAATTCAAGTCACACATATATGAAATAATAGAAGAAAAGGATAGTCTTGGGATGCTAATAGTGCTGCTATCTCAAAGAATTCAGATTCATGGTCAGAGGAGCTTATGGGTTGTATACTTAACATTACCAGGAAGACCAGTTTGAAGAAAAGGATTGAGATTTACATACAGAAACCTGTAAAAATATTCACA
The DNA here is from genome assembly GCF_049852395.1 of Peromyscus maniculatus bairdii. Lineage (NCBI taxonomy): Eukaryota > Metazoa > Chordata > Mammalia > Rodentia > Cricetidae > Peromyscus > Peromyscus maniculatus. The sequence goes on from NC_134866.1 coordinate 56,106,250, forward strand.
CTGAAGGAACTCTACATTGGAAGCCAAAAAGTAAAAATGTAGGAAGTTGATTTAAACAGAGAAAGAAATATGAGAATTTGCAAAGCCAAGAGACGATGCTTGCTGTAGGTCAGCTGCACAGGGAGGGGAAGGCAGGCATGCTCACACTGCGGGTCAGGAGCTGCACAGAAGGCAGGCATGCTCACACTGCAGGTCAGGAGCTGCACAGAGAAAGGCAGGCATGCTCACACTGCAGGTCAGGAGCTGCACAGAGAGGGGAAGGCAGGCATGCTCACACTGCAGGTCAGGAGCTGCACAGGGAGGAGAAGGCAGGCATGCTCACACTGCAGGTCAGGAGCTGCACAGAGGAAGGCAGGCATGCTCACACTGCAGGTCAGGAGCTGCACAGGGAGGGGAAGGCAGGCATGCTCACACTGCAGGTCAGGAGCTGCACAGGGAGGGGAAGGCAGGCATGCTCACACTGCAGGTCAGGAGCTGCACAGGAGAAGGCAGGCATGCTCACACTGCAGGTCAGGAGCTGCACAGAAGGCAGGCATGCTCACACTGCAGGTCAGGAGCTGCACAGAGGAAGGCAGGAACAGCTCACACTGCGGGTCAGGAGCTGCACAGAGGAAGGCAGGCATGTCTCACACTGCAGGTCAGGAGCTGCACAGGAGAAGGCAGGCATGCTCACACTGCGGGTCAGGAGCTGCACAGGGAGGAGAAGGCAGGCATGCTCACACTGCAGGTCAGGAGCGGCACAGAAGGCAGGCATGCTCACACTGCAGGTCAGGAGCTGCACAGGGAAAGGCAGGCATGCTCACACTGCAGGTCAGGAGCTGCACAGAGAGGGGAAGGCAGGCATGCTCACACTGCAGGTCAGGAGCTGCACAGGGAGGAGAAGGCAGGCATGCTCACACTGCAGGTCAGGAGCTGCACAGGGAGGGGAAGGCAGGCATGCTCACACTGCAGGTCAGGAGCTGCACAGGAGAAGGCAGGCATGCTCACACTGCAGGTCAGGAGCTGCACAGAAGGCAGGCATGCTCACACTGCAGGTCAGGAGCTGCACAGAGGAAGGCAGGCATGCTCACACTGCAGGTCAGGAGCTGCACAGGAGAAGGCAGGCATGCTCACACTGCAGGTCAGGAGCTGCACAGGGAGGAGAAGGCAGGCATGCTCACACTGCGGGTCAGGAGCGGCACAGAAGGCAGGCATGCTCACACTGCAGGTCAGGAGCTGCACAGAGAGGGGAAGGCAGGCATGCTCACACTGTGGGTCAGGAGCTGCACAGAAGGCAGGCATGCTCACACTGCAGGTCAGGAGCTGCACAGAGCAAGGCAGGCATGCTCATACTGCAGGTCAGGAGCTGCACAGAGAGGGGAAGGCAGGCATGCTCACACTGCAGGTCAGGAGCTGCACAGAAGGCAGGCATGCTCACACTGCAGGTCAGGAGCTGCACAGAGCAAGGCAGGCATGCTCACACTGCAGGTCAGGAGCTGCACAGAGAGGGGAAGGCAGGCATGCTCACACTGCAGGTCAGGAGCTGCACAGAGAGGGGAAGGCAGGCATGCTCACACTGCAGGTCAGGAGCTGCACAGTGAGGGGAAGGCAGGCATGCTCACACTGCAGGTCAGGAGCTGCACAGGGAGGAGAAGGCAGGCATGCTCACACTGCAGGTCAGGAGCTGCACAGAGGAAGGCAGGCATGCTCACACTGCAGGTCAGGAGCTGCACAGGGAGGGGAAGGCAGGCATGCTCACACTGCAGGTCAGGAGCTGCACAGGGAGGGGAAGGCAGGCATGCTCACACTGCAGGTCAGGAGCTGCACAGGAGAAGGCAGGCATGCTCACACTGCAGGTCAGGAGCTGCACAGAGGAAGGCAGGCATGCTCACACTGCAGGTCAGGAGCTGCACAGAGGAAGGCAGGCATGCTCACACTGCAGGTCAGGAGCTGCACAGGGAGGAGAAGGCAGGCATGCTCACACTGCAGGTCAGGAGCTGCACAGGGAGGAGAAGGCAGGCATGCTCACACTGCAGGTCAGGAGCTGCACAGAGGAAGGCAGGCATGCTCACACTGCAGGTCAGGAGCTGCACAGAGGAAGGCAGGCATGCTCACACTGCAGGTCAGGAGCTGAACAGAGGAAAGCAGGAACAGCTCACACTCACTGTACCTCACACACTTTTTACAACACTGATCCCAAACATTTCTGTGTTTTCAGCACAGTGTACTAAATAATACATTTTCCTATCTCCACTGACAAACCAAAGCAAAATTTTAAAAATTTTGGCAGATTGTTTTAAAATTTTTAGAAAAAAAATAATAATTTCTTCTTTTGACAATTAAGATTGTTTTTAAGTTTCATTCTGTATGGTTATTTTTACCATTCTGAACTGGGGATGTGAGGCCTGCCCACTCTGCAAAGATAATGTCTTTCAGTTCCTTTTTTTTTTTTTTTGGTTTTTCAAGACAGAGTTTCTCTGTGTAGCTTTGCGCCTTTCCTGGATCTCGCTCTGTAGACCAGGCTAGCCTCGAACTCACAAAGATCCGAATGGCTCTGCCTCCCGAGTGCTGGGATTAAAGGCCTGCTCCACCACCACCCGGCCCAGTTCCTTTTTATAGACATATCATATGTAAATCTATACAGTTAACAAGTTCTAATATTTTATTTCCAAAGTATGATACTTTTAACAAACTCATTATGGTTCAGTTTAAAAGTATAAGTTCCCGGACGGGCGGTGGTGGCTCACGCCTTTAATCCCAGCACTCGGGAGGCAGAGCCAGGTGGATCTCTGTGAGTTCAAGGCCAGCCTGGGCTACCAAGTGAGTCCCAGGAAAGGCGCAAAGCTACACTGAGAAACCCTGTCTCGAAAAACCAAAAAAAAAAAAAAAAAAGAAAAGAAAAGTATAAGTTCCCAATTTTTCTATAATAAAAGTAAAACTGAGCTAACACCAGGTGGCTTTGCATGTGACATTAATGTCTACTTTTGAGCACACATAGAATACTTACCTTTGCAAGCCAATAAAGAGATGTGTGAAATGTAGAGGAGCCAAAGTTTTCTCCTGAAGAAGGGGAAGGGTAGGGGTGTGGTAAATTCAATCCCAAGTAAAGGACAAATGGTCTGGAGTAGTTGATGGCTTCCTGTCTTAGCCAGTCGATCGCTCTGTCTGTATTCTGCCAGTCTCTTTCCATCACTCTCCTTCTATTCTTATCAGGGATAAGATTAACCACAGGCCTGCCTTCTTGTCTGAGCAAGAATGCAACATCCCTTGTCCAGGCTTCCACGCGATTGCTGAGGGTGTAAGAACAGAAGCGTATCAGAAAACATGCATGTAGTCTTAGAAACTGGCTAAACAAATGCTGGAAAGCACCAAGGGGTTGAACAATTTTAAGACTTACTAATGTAAATGTTTACATAACTGTATCACATTATATCTCAGTTAAAAAGTTGTTGAGTATTACAGATTTTAAAACTATGGAAAAGAGAGAGTCCTGCACCTAGGACCCAGGCCCTGGGACACAGCCAATCCCCAGGAACCCCTACCTAACTCTGCCCTAGTTGCCAGCCAGCAGGGAAAACTCCTGTGGGAAGGACCCCCCACTCAACCCCCCCATAGGAACTTGCAATCTGCACACCCTGCCCCAATACCCATCCATCTGTGGCTCCAGTAACTTCCTGAGGCATGGAAACCAAACTACCAGCTCTCATTGGACCAACAGGTGAGTGATTCCTCTCACACCCAGAGAGTCCTGCCCCTAGGATCCCCCGGGAAGCCCCACCCAACTCTGTCCCAGTTGCTGGCCAGCAGGGAAAACTCCTGCAGGAAGGACCCCCAACCCAACCCCCACATCGGACCCTGCAATCTACGTGCCCTGCCCCAATACCCATCTGCCTGTGACCCAAATAACTTCCTGAGGCATGGAAACCAAACCTACAGCTCTCATTGGGCCAAGAGTAACTTCCTGAGACAGGGAACCCGCCAGGTCTCATTAGACCAAAAGAGGCTTCCTGAGACACAGACTCTGTCAGCTCTGACTGGACCAAGAGCCCTGATAAGACCAAGAGCGGCTCTGTGAGTCACAGAATCAACTAACTTGGGTTGAGCCAAGAGCAGCTCCCTGAGATACAGAATCTGCCAGCTCTAATTAGACCAAGAGCTAGGATTGGACCCAGAGGGGCCCCCTAAGACACAGACACAACAAGCACAGAGTGGACCAATAGCAACTTGCTCAGACACAGGCACCTCTTATACCTATTAGAGGAAGAGATGGGCAGCCGTCAATGCAAAAATACATACAAGAACATAAAGAGCAATATGGCATCACCAGAATCTAGCCCTCCTCTAACAGCAAGACCTGAACATCACAATGTAGAAGAAACGAAAGAAAGTGAATATAAAAATAGCTTCATGAAGATGCCAGAGGCCTTTCAAGAAAAAATGAAAAACTCCCTTAAAGAAATTGAGGAAAAGACAAACAAAATTTTAGAATAAATCAATAAAAAAAATTGAGGAAAAGACAAATAAAAAATAGGAAGAAATCAGTAAATCCCTTAAAGAAACCAAGAAAGTCATGAAAAAGCAATTAAACATGTGAGGGAAACAGTTCAAGACCTGAAAAGGGAAACAAACAATGAAGAAGACACAAACAGAGGGAATGCTGGAAATAAAAAATCTGAGTAAACTAACAGGAAACACAGATGCAAGTATAACCAACAGAATACAAGAGATGGAAGAGAGAATCTCAGGTGTAGACAATACAATAGAGGAAATAGATTCGTCAAAGAAAATACCAAAGCCCAACAAGTCATAACACAAAATGTCCAGGAAATCTAGGACACCATGAAAAGGCCAAACGTAAGAATAATAGGGATAGAGGAAAGAGAAGAATACCAACTCAAAGGCACAGAAAAGATATTCAACAAGATCATAGAAGAAAGCTTTCCCAACTTAAAAAAGGAAATGCCTATGAAGATACAAGAAGCCTATAGAACTCCAAACAGACTAGACCCCCCCCCAAAGTCCCCTCGCCACATAATAATTAAACAACTCAACATACAGAATAAAGAAAGAATATTAAGAGCAGCAAAGGAAAAAGGCCAAGTGACTTATAAAGGCAGACCCATCAGAATAACAACCGACTTCTCAATGAAGACTTTGAAAGCCAGAAGGACCTGGACAGATGTAATGCTGACACTAAGAGACCATGGATGCCAGCCTAGACTAATATACCCAGCAAACTTTCAATCATCATAGACGGAGTGAACAAGACAATCCAAGCAAAAACCAGATTTAAACAATACCTATCCACAAACCCAGCCCTACAGAAAGCACTAGAAGAAAAATTCCAACCTAAGGAAGTCAGATACACCCTCGAAAACACAGGCAATAGATAACCCCACAGCAGTAAATCCCAAAGAAGAGAAATACACACACACTACCACCAAAAGACAACAGGCATTAACAATCACTGGTCATTAATATCCCTTAATATCAATGGACTTAATTCACCTATAAAAAAAACATGACCCATTTTCCTGCTGCATACAAGAAACACACCTCAACTTCAAAGATAGACACTACCTCAGAATAAAAGGCTGAGAAAAGTAATTCCAATCAAATGGTCTTAAGAAACAAGCTGGTGTAGCTATCCTAATATTCAGCAAAATAGACTTCAAACTAAAATCAATCAAAAGAGATCAAGAAGGACATTACATATTCATCACAGGAAAGATCCACCAAGATGAAGTTTTAATTCTGAACATTTATGCCCCAAATACAAGGGCACCCACATATGTAAGAGAAACATTACTAAAGCTTAAATCACATATAAAACCCCATACATTAATAGTGGGAGACTTCAACACCTCACTCTCACCATTGGATAGATCTGCCAGATCCAAACTTAACAAAGAAATAAGGGGCTTAACTGATGTTATGACTCAAATGGACTTAATTGATGTCTACAGAACATTCCACCCTAACAAAAAAGAATATACCTTCTTCTCAGCACCCCATGGAACCTTCTCTAAAATCGACCACATACTCCGTCATAAAGCAAATCTCAGCACATACAAAAAAATTGGAATAACCTCCTGTGTTTTATCAGACCACCATGGTTTAAAGTTAGATTTCAACAATAACAAAAATTACAGAAAGCCTACAACCTCATGGAAACTGAATAATGCTCAACTGAATCACCAACAGGTCAAGGAAGAAATAAAAAAAGAAATGAAAGACTTTCTAGAGATCAATGAAAATGAATGTACTACATACCCAAACTTATGGGACACTATGAAAGCAGTGCTAAGAGGGAAATTCATAGCACTAAATGCCCACATAAAGAAGTTGGAGAAATCTTATACTAGTAACTTAACAGCACACCTGAAAGCTCTAGAACAAAAAGAAGCAAACTCACACAGGAGGAATAGATGCCAGGAAATAATCAAATTGAGAGCAGCAATCAATAAAATAGAAGCAAAGAGAACAATACAAAGAATCAAGGAAACAAAGAGTTGGTTCTTTGAGAAAAGCAACAAGATAAACAAGCCCTTATCCAGACTAACCAAAAGGCAGAGAGAAAAAGAGAGAGAGAGCATCCAAATTAGCAAAATCAGAAATAAAAAGGGAGACATAACAACGAGGACAAACGAGGAAATCCAGAGAATTATCAGGTCATACTCAAAAACCTGTACTCCCCAAAATTGGAAAAATCTAAAAGAAGTGGACAATTTTCTAGATAGGTATCATATACCTAAGTTAAATCAAGACCAGATAAACTATTTAAATAGACCAGTAACCTCTAAGGAAATAGAAACAGTCATTAAAAGTTTCCAAACCAAAAAAAACCCAGGACCAGGTGGTTTCAAGGCAGAATTCTACCAGATCTTTAAAAAAGAGTTAACACCAATACTCTTTAACTTGTTCCACACAATAGAAACAGAAAGAACATTACCAAACTCCTTTTATGAGGCTACAGTTACTCTGATTCCCAAGCCAAACAAAGATGCAACAAAGAAAGAGAATTACAGACCAAACTCCCTCATGAACATTGATGCAAAAATACTCAATAAAATACTGGCAAACAGACTCCAAGAACACATCAAAACAATTATCCACCATGATCAAGTAGGCTTCATCCCAGAGATGCAAGGTTGGTTCAACACACAAAAATCTGTCAATGTAATACACCATATAAACAAGCTGAAAAAAAAAAAAAAAACCACACACATGATCTTTCATTAGATGCTGAATCCAACACCCCTTCATGATAAAGGTCTTGGAGAGATCAGGAATACGGGGAACATACCTAAACATAATAAAGGCAATTTACATCAAGCTAACTGCCAACAGCAAATTAAATGGAGAGAAACTCAAAGTGATTCCACTAAAATCAGGAACAAGACAATGCTGTCTGTTCTCCCCATATTTATTCAACACAGTACTTGAAGATCTAGCTAGAGCAATAGGACAACAAAAAGAGATCAAAGGGATACAAATTGGAAAGGAAGAAGTCAAAGTTTCATATTTGCAGATGATATGATAGTATACATAAGTGACCCCCAAAATTCAACCAAGGAACTCCTACAGCTGATAAACACCTTCAGTAATGTGACAGGATACAAGATTAACTAAAAAAAAAAAAAAAAAAATCAGTAGCCCTCCTATATACAAATGACAAACAGGCTGAGAAGGAAATCAGAGATATATCACCCTTTACAATAGCCACTAATAATATAAAATACCTGAGGGTAACTCTAACTAAGCAAGTGAAGGACCTATATGACAAGAACTTTAAGTCTCTGAGGAAAGAAACTGAAGAAGATATCAGAAAATGGAAAAATCTTCCAAGGTAGGATTAATTCAGTAAAAATGGCAATTTTACCAAAAGCAATCTACAGATTCAATGCAATCCCCATCAAAATCCCAACACAATTCTTCACAGACCTGGAAAGATTAATACTCAATTTCATATGGAAAAACAAAAAACCTAGGATAGCTAAAATAATACTGTACAATTAAGCAACCTTTGGAGGCATCACGATCCTTGACTTCAAGCTCTATTATAGAGCTACAGTAATAAAAACAGCTTGGTACTCGCATAAAAATTGACATGTGGACCAATGGAATCGAATTGAAGACCCTGACATTAATCCGCACATGTATGAACCACTAATTTTTGACAAAGAAGCCAAAACTGTACAATGGAAAAAAGAAAGCATCTTCAACAAATGGTGCTGGCATAACTGGATGTCAACATGCAGAAGATTAAAAATAGATCCATATCTGTCACCATGCACAAAACTTAAGTCCAAGTGGATCAAAGACCTCAATATAAATCCAGTTACTCTGAACCTTATAGAAGAGAAAGTAGGATGTATTCTTGACCACATTGGCACCGGAGATCACTTCCTAAATATAACACCAGTAGCACAGGCACTGAGAGAAACAATCAACCAATGGGACCTCTTGAAACTGAGAAGCTTTTGTAGGGCAAAGGACACAGTAAACAAAACAAAGCGACAGCCTACAGAATGGGAAAAGGTCTTCACCAACCCCACATCTGACAGAGGGCTGATCTCCAGAATATATAAAGAACTCAAGAAACTAGACATCAAAAATAACAGTCCAATTAAAAAATGGGCTATAGAGCTAAACAGAGAATTCTCAACAGAAGAAGCTCAAATTGCTGAAAGACATTTAAGGAATTGCTCAACATCCTTAGGCATCAGGGAAATGCAAACCAAAATGACTCTGAGATACCATCTTATACCTGTCAGAATGGCTAAGATCAAAAACACTGAAGACAGCTTATGCTGGAGAGGATGTGAGCAAGAGGAACACTCCTACACTGCTGGTGGGAATGCAAACTTGTACAGCCACTTTGGAAATCATTATGGTAGTTTCTCAGAAAATTGGGAATCAATCCCCTCAAGACCCAGCTATACCACTCTTGGGCATATACCCAAGGAATGCTCAATCATACCACAAGGACACATGTTCAACTATGTGCATAGCAGCATTATTTGTAATAGCCAGAACCTGGAAACAACGTAGACACCCCTCAACTGAAGAATGGATAAAGAAAATGTGGCACATAATACACAATGGAGTACTACTCAGCAGAGAAAAACAATGACATCATTAGGTTTGCAGGCAAATGGATGGAATTAGAAAATATCATCTGAGTGATGTAACCCAGACTCAGAAAGACAAACCTGGTATGTACTCAGTGCATACTAGATGTGGAGCAAAGGTTGGCCAGACTGCAGCCCACAGCTCCAGGAAGGCTAGCTGGTAAGGAGGACCCTAGGAAAGACACAGGGTTTGCCCAGTGATGGAGAAATGGATGAGATCTACAGGAGCAAACTGGAGGTGAGTGGGCATAATAGAGGGCAAGGGTTGGGGAAGAGGAAGCTTAGGGCAGTGGGAGTTTAGAGCTGGACAGGAACAGAGTAGGAAAACAAGGAAAGAGATACTATGATAAATGAAGACACCACGGGGAATAGGGAGAAACAGAGTGCTAGGGAGGTCCCCAGGAATCCACAAAGATGACTCCACCATAGACTACTGGCAATGGTCGAGAGGGTGCCTGAGTTGACCTACTCTGGTGATCGGAGAGCTGAATATCTTAACTTTCATGATGGAACCCTCATCCAGTGACTGATGGAGGCTGATGCTGAGATCCACTGCCAGGTCCCAGGCAGAGCTCCATGAGTCCAATCAATGAGAGAGAGGAGGGATTCTATGGGCAAGAGATATCAAGACCATGATTGGAAAAAGTGGCGAGACAGCTAGCCAAACTGGTGGAAACGCATGAACTGTGGACCAGTAGCTGAGGAGCCCCCATGGTACTGGATGGGTGGGACAGTTGATCAGCTTGAATTGTTTAGGGGGACCCCCAGGAAGTGGGGTGGGGACCTGTCCCTAGTGCATGAGCCGGCTTTTTGGAGCCTGGTGCCTATGGTGGGACACTTTGTGCAGCCTTTGTGCAGGGAGGAGGGGCTTGGACCTGCCTCAACTGAGTGTGCCAGGCTCTGCTGACTCCCCATGGGAGATCTTGCCTTGGAGGAGGTGGGAATGGGGAGTGGGTTGCGGGGGGGGGGGGGGGGGGGGGGGGGGGGGGGGGGGGAAGGACTGGGGGTAGGGGCAGGGAGGACAGGGGAATCTGGGGTTGATATGTAGGATGAGTAGAAGATCTCTTAATCAATAAAAAAAGGAAAAAAAAACCTATGGAAAACAATTGAATATTCATTTGTGTTAAGACTGTGATAGATTGCTTAGACCAGTTAATTTTTCTTAGAGAAATATATTTAGTTGTGCTGGCTGATCTTAGGTCAGCTTAACACAAGCTAGAGTTATCTGATAGAAGAGAATCTCAATTAAAAAAGGGCTTCCATAAGATCAAGCTATAGGGCATTTTCTTAATTAGTGATTGATAGGAGTGGGCCAAACCATTGTGGGTGGTGCCAGCCCTAGGCTGGTGGTTCTGGGTCATAGAACAAAGCAGGCTGAGCAAGCCATGAGGAGCAGGCCAGTAAGCATCACTCCTTCATGGTCTCTGCATCAATCCTGTCTCCAGGTTCCCGCCCTGCTTGAGTTCCTGTCCTGACTTCCTTTAATGATGAACGGTGATGTGGAAGCATAAGCTGAAGAAACCCTTTACTTTCCAAGTTACTTTGGTCACGGTGTATCATCACATCAATAGTAACCCTAACTAAGACATTAGTTAAAGTATTTCATATTCCTAGCATTTTTCTTTTCTATTGAATTACCTAGCATTTTAGTATCTTTCTCTCAGAAAAGAATATTTCTAACCAGTTACTGTAATTTCTTTGCATCACAAAAGCATTTGTATTTAAAAAATCCTATCTCCCGTTGGTACTTCTTGTATTTCTAAATTCTATGTTTTAATATGTTCCTTGTTCTAGTTTCTCTCACTTAAAAACAGTTTAGCCATGGTCTGAACTGCCACAATATTGATGCAACTTTCTTATTTGTTGTAATGTAGTTAAGTTTTTGTCTTTGGTTGCGGACTTACACATATTAATGATTTAATCACCTCAAGTTTTGGAAGTCTTTTGTCTGTGTCACATGGTATTTGATGTTTCCAAGAAATGTCCAGGTTTATGAAGCTGTTGTTGCTTACGGAGCATACTCAAAATTGCCAAGAAACTTGGTTTATAGTCTCTATTATATAAGTGCCTTTGGGGTTAGGGATTTAGCTCAGTGGTAGAGTGCTTGCCTAGCAAGGGCAAGGCCCTGGGTTCGGTCCTCAGCTCCGGCAAAAAAAAAAAACAAAACAACATTATATATATATATATATATATATATATATATATATATATATATATATGCCTTTGAAGTGTTCTATCAGATTAGAAATATTTTTTAAGAATCTAGATAACAACCCCAACAAAATCATATTTTATGTTAAAAATAATACTCAGAAGAAATTTCAGACCAGAAAATGACTAATGGGTAATGAGGCGCACATCTTTAATTCCAGCACTTGGGAGGCAGAGGCAGGCGGATCTCTGAGTTTGAGGACAGCCTGATCTACAAAGTTAAGTTCCAGGACAGCCAGAGCAGTTACAAAGAGAAACTCTGTCTCAAAAGGGGGAAAAAAGCTTTCTTTTCACCTTCGCACTAAAGGCAGATAAAGAAACTGAAGCAGCTATAATAAAAATATTTTTCGTAGTATCTATTTCAATAAAAATATCAAAGAGTAGAATTATAACAAAATTATACATAACAATTAATTCTAACAGATGTAAGAATCCAAAATAGGATTTTCTGGGTAAAATTCAGATACTTATAAAGCACATGGCGTTAGCTTCTCAGTCTTTTGTTTGCATCACTGCTAAACAATGTCACCACGTTAGAGGAAAAGTTTTAGGGGTCACAACATCTCTGAGGCTCACAAAGAATGTGAGGAACCAGAGTACTTCCTTGTTACCTTAGCAGTGTTCTGCGGGAAATATTACTAAGAAGTCAACTTGTAACCCAACGTAACTAGCTGCTGTCTTTGGAATGACTCAGTGTAGACAAGGATTCTGTTCATGCCAGTCCCATTTAACCCTGTGATTCAGTCAGGAATGGATCCAGACCAAGGGAGGATCACTAGCCTTTCTGTTGATTAACTTTATTAACACCGATCTTTTTCTTTGGTCAAATTATAAAAACTGTTAAACCCAGCTGGTTGTATCTCAGAAACAGCAACAGGAATCTTACTAACATGGTCCTCTTATGGTACAACAGTTCAAATTAAGTTAATTTCGGCCTAGCTTTATCATCACAGACAGATTTAAAACTTGACTTTATTTTCATCCTTTACTAAACTGTGATTTATTCCTTGCTAATACAGATGGGAAATAAAACTACCTAACACATTGCCAACTAATTACTGCATGAATTTGTCTATGAGCCAGTGCTGTGTGGGTTTTCTGCTCCAGCTCTCCTGCTGTGACACTGGGTACAATTCACAGGTAGCAAGGATTAATTTGTATAGTAACAAGTACATCTGAAGAAAAATCACACACTAAAATCGATTATGAGAAATGAGTTTTCTTTCAACAGCAACACAGGCAACCCTGCAGCTTCCTAAGTCTCCCACAGAGCCTATCAGCCTAGACTTCCAGTTCTGCTGTTCTCCCTGTCCACACTGTTTTTGTTGGAACTGTAGAAGCAATAATTCTTTTGTATAGAAAAATGGTAGTTCTAAAAATTCCCTTGCAAATTTCTGAACCAATCTTATGAATCCTATAGTAAAAAAAGGAATCCACCATTCCCTACTAAATGCTCTTTTCTCATTATGACTAAACTTCAAATTTGTTCTTACTTTCATATTTTTATATTAGAGACTAAATCTCTATGTTATTATGAGAATTCTGGCATGAAGTGTGAGTTCGACTTATGATCCTTTACAGAACTTTAATTGAGAAAAAACAAGAACAAAAACAAACAAACAAACAAAAAACAAAACAAAACAAAAAACCCCACAGCTATGAGGTAGAGGGTCACAAAGGAAATGGAGCCTGAATCAAGTAGGTGTGGAATCATGGAAGATTCCACAGCCCTTTATTCCTGTATCCTTCAGGACTCTAATGTCAAAAGCATGTGGCCTGATGCCAAGTTTGTGTGCTTGCTTGGGATGGAACTTGGTTTCTCCCTGAATTATATTTGCATGTTTCCCTTGGTAGCTGCTTTTTAGGAGGCAACCCCTTCTTCCACAAATTGCAGGATAACCTGGTGTTGCCTTGTTATTTCATTTCAGGCATCTCCGTTCTCTCTCAGCATCTGCTCTGGCTCTAAAGTTAAATCTGATGCTGCTCTATTACTCTTCTAACTGTACATTTTGTATTTCCTTTTGCCCTGCTCACTCTCTTTTTATGTAGACCTGCATAAGAGTGATAACAAATAATCATACTACAGAGTTAACATTTGGTTGTCTTGAAATGTCCTGGACCTAGAAAATCAATCTATTATTTTTCAGCTTAACCTCAGGCAAATTTTGGGGACAAGGACAGGAAGCAGCCACATTTTTGCTAAAATATCACAAGAATGGTCTCTAGCCCAGTTTCTAATATTGTTCCCCTCTGAAACCTTGAGCTGGGCCTCCAGAGGTCCACACTGCTCTCTGCTCCTACTAGGATTAAGTCTCATTTATAGCATTCAATGGCTTTCCCAATCCAAAGTCCCCACATCTTCCTTATCCCTTCCAAAAGCATCATGATCAGACCTGTCTCTCTAATAGCCTACTCCCAGATTCCAGGTTCTGTCTTAGTTACTACTGATTGCTGTGATAAGACACTGAGACCAAGGCTACTTATAGAAAAGCACTTATGTGACTTAGTTTCAGCGAGTTATGCCCATCATGGCAGGGGCATCACAACAGCAGGCATGGTGTTAGAGCAGGAGCTAAGGGCTCACATTTCTGTTCACAAACACGAGGTAGAGAGAATTAACTGGGAACTGTGTGAGCTTTTGAAAGCTCAGAGCCCACCCACAGGGACACACCCCCTCCAATTAGGCCACACCTCCCAACCCTTCAAGTATTTAAATATATGAGCCTGTGGGGAGCTTTCATTCAAACCACCACAAGTATGTTTTTGCTATAAAAATAAAGGGAAATATTTTCAGGAGAAATTTGTGCAATTTCATGAAATAATGAAGAATGTAAATCACATTAGAAAGGGAGGAGTTGTAAGGCTTGGTGACTGGATCTCACATCACTCCAATCTTTCCCACCAGATGGATGTTTATTCTGTGCCAGGAACTGCCACACTCTTTGTTTATTCCTGTTACAGTTTCTTTTTTTTTTCTTTCTATTTTTTTTTCGAGACAGGGTTTCTCTGTGTAGCTTTGCGCCTTTCCTGGAACTCGCTTGGTAGCCCAGGCTGGCCTTGAACTCACAATGATCTACCTGGCTCTGCCTCCGAGTGCTGGGATTAAAGGCATGCACCACCACCACCACCACCACCACCACCACCACCACCACCACCACCCGGCTTCTGTTATAGTTTCTTTAATGTTAACCCAGATAAGACTCAGCTGTTCAATGAGTGATTAGATTCCAATTTATAAACAGGAGCCCCCCAAACTTAAGAGAAGTAACTTGCCCAAGGTGAGAAGGATGGTAAGCAGGGTAACACTGCTCCCCACACTGCGGATTGTCTGCGCTCCTCTTTCTGCTACATTCTCAAAGCAAAGCAGAATACATGGAGAGACTTTTACCCAGAGGGCCCACCTTGTACAGCAGTTCCTGGGGAAAAGCACATTAAGGACATTTTAGTAAGATTAGGTGCATTCTGCAGGAAAGCATGGCATGCATCACACTGTAAGCAGGCGGGGTCTTATAAACCATGCTGTAGATGTGGGAATCTAATGAAATCAGAGAAGAATACTCATGGATTCAGAGCAGGTAAGTCATGGGATTGATCAGGTGTATTTCTAAAGATTACTGTTGGGAGCCATTTTAATAACTCAGGTAAGAATGACAGGAGCCTGGAGGAGCAGTAAGTGAACAAGCTGAGGTGCTTCATAGTAGAACTGCCAACACTTGGTGAGAGAGACAGAGGGGGCTGGACATGTTAAGATGACACCTGAATCTGTAGTGTGGCTGTATTTCAGATTTTAAACATGGAAAACGAGAGATATTTAATGTTGGAAAGAAGAGCAAAACAATACTCAGATTATTGCAGTATTGGTTTAACTGCAAACTCACTGCACTACCTCCTCAGGGCTTGCTTAATAAGTTACCAGAGTGAGTCACTTAGACCAACAATGTGCTCTCTCACACCTCTGGAGACTGCAAGTCTGAAGCTGCTGTGTCAGCAGAGCTGTGTTCCTCCTGAAGGTCCTCTGCGGGATGCTCACTGAAGGCTCTCTCTCTGAGGGACTCTGCTCACTGAAGGCTCTCTCTCTGAGGGACTGCTCACTGAAGGCTCTCTCTCTGAGGGACTGCTCACTGAAGGATCTCTGAGGGACTGCTCACTGAAGGCTCTCTCTCTGAGGGACTGCTCACTGAAGGCTCTCTCTCTGAGGGACTGCTCACTGAAGGCTCTCTCTCTGAGGGACTGCTCACTGAAGGCTCTCTCTCTGCGGGATGCTCACTGAAGGCTCTCTCTCTGAGGAACTGCTCACTGAAGGCTCTCTCTCTGCGGGATGCTCACTGAAGGCTCTCTCTCTGAGGGACTGCTCACTGAAGGCTCTCTCTCTGCAGGACTGCTCACTGAAGGCTCTCTCTCTGAGGGACTGCTCACTGAAGGCTCTCTGAGGGACTGCTCACTGAAGGCTCTCTGAGGGACTCTGCTCACTGAAGGCCCTCTCTCTGAGGCACTGCTCACTGAAGGCTCTCTCTCTGAGGGACTGCTCACTGAAGGCTCTCTCTCTGAGGGACTGCTCACAGAAGGCCCTCTCTCTGAGGGACTGCTGACTGAAGGATCTCTGAGGGACTGCTGACTGAAGGCTCTCTCTCTCTGAGGGACTGCTCACTGAAGGCTCTCTCTCTGAGGGATGCTCACTGAAGGCTCTCTCTCTGAGGGACTGCTCACTGAAGGCTCTCTCTCTGAGGGACTGCTCACTGACGGCTCTCTCTCTGCAGGACTGCTCACTGAAGGCTCTCTCTCTGAGGGACTGCTCACTGAAGGATCTCTGAGGGACTGCTCACTGAAGGCTCTCTCTCTGAGGGACTGCTCACTGAAGGCTCTCTCTCTGAGGGACTGCTCACTGAAGGCTCTCTCTCTGAGGGACTGCTCACTGAAGGCTCTCTCTCTGAGGGATGCTCACTGAAGGCTCTCTGAGGGACTGCTCACTGTGTCTGCCTGGTTTATGGTGACTCAGGGATCTGTCACATTCTCCGACTTGCTCTGGTGTCACTCCAGTCTCCGCTTCTGACCCTAACTGTCCCCTCTGCGCATCTGTGCCTGTCCCCTTCTTATAATAAGAGTGGAGGGCACTGTATTTAGCGTTTATCCTAAGTATAGTGGTTGTCATCTTGAGACATCTATACATTAGTTAGTTACATCTGTAGCTAGGATCTATTTCCAAATAAGTCCCAGTGCTCTTCAAGTTTGCGTGGAACATTGTTCAATTCATCACCCCGACTGCTATTTTTATGACATTTAGTTTTCAATTCTCTTTCTTACGATCTCTCCTCACTATTATTATTGTCACTCTCAATTATCACTTACTCGGCACAAGGCGCTGCCTAGTCTTGTGTTTCTGTTGGGAGTCCCAAGTGTTAGGGAACTGTAGATCACACCCAGGTTTACAGGAGGAACCGCAGGACTTGGGATTTTATATCTGTTTATATCAAAGTGCACACAGCTAAATCAGCACAAAGAGAGGCACAGGGTGCAGACCAACAGAACCGGGCACAAGCTTCCAAGCAGAGAGCTCAAGAGCACCCCAGATTCTTCCCATGTGGGGCTGTAACTATGGGGGAAGCGCTGCCTCTGTTCAGGGCATGTGAAGTGCTGCCCTGACTCAGAGAACTAGCACTCCGGTTTTTACTGAAGGCTAATCATGTGGGCACCTTGGACCTACCCCCTACCAAAATTCTTGTCTCCGAAGAAAGCTGATTGTTTAACATAAATCAAATTATACACACACTCCAGGCCACGCCTATCAGTTACAGAACGGTGGAAAAACACCCTTAAACCCAAGTTCCCAGACACCAGCCAGGGACAATCATATGGGCAGGCAAATATTGTTATGGTAAGTTTCAGGTCTGCATGTTAGCAATTTCCTGCACTGATTATCTAGTTTAGTCATCATATTAAAGTTCAGAGGGCTTAGGTGTCTTCAAGATTACACAACCACAAGTTTAGTAGTCATTAGAGAAGCTAGAATTCAAAATGAGGAATTAGATTTCTACTCTTCACCACAGTGCTTAGCTGCTCATTTCTTTTTGTGGTGTTGTGGGTAGAACCCAGGGCTGTGTGCATGCCAAGCATGTTCTCCACCACTGAGCCAAACCCCTAGCTAAGACAGCTGCCTGCCTTTTGAAGGTTTACTAAAATGAAAAAAAAGTGACAATAACTTCAAGTTCTAGAGAACTGTTAAAGTTAAAGGGGCTCCTGTTACAAAGATTGTAAAATGAAAAAAATTATATAACAGAAACTCACAATAATTCAGAGGCTAAACTATTTTACAAATACTAAAATCCATTAATTATAGATATTAATGTTTTAGACAAAAAACCATCAGAATATTAACAATTTAAATATTTTAACAAAATTAAGCAGGGCGGTGGTGGCGCACGCCTTTAATCCCAGCATTGGGAGGCATAACCAGGCGGATCTCTGTGAGTTCAAGGCCAGCCTGGGCTACCAAGTGAGCTCCAGGAAAGGCGCAAAGCTACATAGAGAAACCCTGTCTCGAAAAAACCAAAAAAAAAAATAAAAAATAAAAAATAAAATAAAAAAAATAAATATTTTAACAAAATTAAAGAAAGTCAAGCTTTAGCCAAATTGGTATAATTGAGGGAGTAAGAGAATTGTTTTCAGCCTCACTGTAAAGTAAGTATAAGGAGAGTACATGAACGTATGACAGCAGAGCCCAGTGCTGGGTTAACTTTGTTTCAATTTTTACCTAACGGAATGATGTCCTGAAGTATAGTCCAGTTTTCCAAATTTTTGAGTCTGATAGCCATGCTTCTCCATGACATCCATCCATGTTGTGTAATTTGGATCGAGACCCTTAAAATTATTCCAAGATTCTGTTAAGTGAGTGAAGAGGCCACTCCACATTGCTGAAGGAAAAAGAGAAATAACAGAAACTGGCTAAGGTAAAGCTTAGCAACTTAACTATAAAAGCAATTATTCTGAGTGTGGCTGGCTGTTTTATTACAGTCTGTGATCTGGAATAAGAAATGCAGTTTCCAGACATTTCTCAATGCTACTCATTTTATTGGAGAGGAAGATTTACAAGGAGTTAGTATTTCTGTTCTTCAGAGGAGTCCACCAAAGCCTAGAGGTTAAGCTGATTAAGGGTTCACTGAGGTTTAGAGTCACTTTACCCTAGCTCAGGCTCCTTCTAGTCAACACAGGACAGAAGTCAGCAAACACGATTTTACATATGATGTATCTTTCATCGTTGAAATATCAATTAGGATAACATAGGTTTCCTTAACCACTGGTGACCAGATAGCTCTAGAAATGTAGTGAAGGTGGTTATAACTGAAATCACAGAGACTATCATCTCAGCGGCTCATAAAGAAATCAAACTGTTTTTGGTTATTTACAGGTTCCATGGCAGATAACCAAAGACCACACAAACAGAGGTAAAGGAGAGTGAGGGGTCCACAGAGACTCCATAGTGAGGCCTTATTCCATCTGGACTCAGGGTCACAAAGTACGGGTTTGCTTTGTTCCACAAGGCTGCATAACAGGACATTTTGGCAGGGCGGTGGTGGCGCACCCCTTTAATCCCAGCACTCGGGAGGCAGAGCCAGGAGGATCTCTGTGAGTTCAAGGCCAGCCTGGTCTACAGAGTGAGATGCAGGACAGGCACCAAAACTACACAAAGGCATGATTACCAGATGAGATGTCTTATACTTCAAGTTCTAATTACAAGATGCTTAGCTGTAAGGCGTGGTTACGAGGTCTTTGAAAATACACTTGCTTGTACCTTGTACCTTGACTTTGAAAGGGGAAGGTCTTTTGCCTCGCCCCTTGCTGGTGTATAAAAAGCCCATTAGGAATAAACTTGAGGCCACTGTGGTATTGACACAGAGCCCTCCTGAAGCTATCCTGTGTCTCTGTCTTTTTGTCTACATTTATATTTTTTTATATCTATTATTTCTCAATCCACACTGCCCTATACCAAGGACTATCTGAAGGTTGGGCTGGATCTGGCAGGAGAGTACCTTTCAGACAAGATTCTTAAAAACAAATTTTCATTTTTGAAACCTATAGCTTATGATCACTGACATGTTTGCCATCAAAACTATGGCTATTTGTTAAATTATTACAATAAAGTGAGCACTTAGATTTGTGATAGACGTAAATTGGGACAGAAGAAAAAGAGATGAAGCGTATAGTCTGAGATAATTTGGAAAAACTTCAGATAAACATGAATATGAGTTCTGCCTGGGAAGAATCTTCCAGAGAGCCTGCTGACTCCTTCCTAAGCCTTTGCAGAAAGACCTCCAGGAAACAGAACTCTCTGAAGCATGAGTACCTGCTCATCTGCTTTGACAGTCAAATGAAATGAAACACAGGAACTAGACAGCATCTCAGGCAAGAAAAAGCCCTTCTTTAGAAAAACGAGAAATTCAAATTCAACTCTAAAACAAATTCTTCAGAAAAATTAGAAAATCAAATGACCCCAACATTCATACCTTAGAACACACAGCAATTTCACTGAGGCATTTTTATTAGGTACTAGATGTGACTTTATGATAGATTTTTGCATATGATATTTTAAATCTGGATGTCCTTTTAGGCACATTCATACCTGCACGAGATGGACAGCAGATGGGAGCGTTAGTGTAGGCATTCAGGAAGGTGGTGCCATGCGCTTTCATGAAGTTGATAAAGGGAAGTTTTACCACCTGACTTCCTGGTTGAAATGTTAGTCTTCCATCCTGAAATGAAGAAATTCAGCCACTGCTGATCACCATGTACACACAGAGGACAAGTTTCAGTGTCTATCCTCGGCCTTTCACTTTAACTTTTACTGTGCAGATGGCAAACTCAGCCATCAGGCTTGTGCAGCAACCCGCTTTGCCCTGTGAGCCCCCCATTCCCAACCTAGCCTCTCTTCTTTCACATAACCATCACAGGCTTGAACAATTAGAGGCGATGGCAGTAATATTCTTTTAATTTCTATCTCCAGATTGCATATGACAGTGTGCTAGTTTATGATGCTGTTTCTCATACTTAAATCAATATTGGGTTTCAAAAATCAAAGGCAGGAAGCTAGAAAATTCAGGTTGTTAAATCAAGAACAAGATCATGAAATGCTAAAATTCAAGGATGTATTTTAAGAAGAAGAAAAAAAAACCCAACTCATTGAATAAAAACTATTAATTTTTATCATTGCCTCAGATAAGAATAGATCTGTTTGGGGGCTGAAGAGATAGCTTAGCAATTGGGAATATTGACTGCTCTTCTAGAGAACCTGGGTTCGGTTCCCAGTACCCACATGGTTCACACTTGTTTGTAACTCCAGTTCCATGATACCCTTGATTACATTACCAAAAAAATTTCCCCCTTTAATTTTAAACACAAAATTTACTACCCCAAAGACTTTAATATGTTTGCATGAAATCTCAAAAAGAATAAAAAGCAGAGGTATGTTATAAAGATCCAGTGCCCAAACAACATTTGAAAGAATGTTATGCTCAAATTCATTTGCATACATTAGGTTAAAGTGCTTCTTGGAAAGTTCATTTGGAGAATGAAGAAATAATTAAAAAATTATTTTAATAAACCTTAAATACCTGTGTATTTATGTATCAGGCACCTTGCAAGGTCTGAGGATACAATGGTGAGATTAAAATAGAGTCCCATTCCCAGGAAACTCACACCCCATTGGGAGAGGTAAAAAGAACATTAGCAAATTAACTTTGAATACTTGTGTGAATTATATGTGTAAATCTGCACAAATATATACTTTTTCTTTTGAAACAGGCAACTTCTGACTTGTTATCATGACCTGGAACTTCTGATTCCCAGTCTCCTGCCTCCTGACTGTTGGGATCAGAGGCATACATTACCTTGTCCTCGTTATGTGGTGCTGGTGACTGAACTAAGGGATCTGTGCATGCTAGACAAGTACTGTACCAAATGAGCTATATCCCAGCTATGGCTATGAATTCTAATAAATTCTAAATGCTGCTTCTGAACCATGGCATGGTATTTAGTTCCTTATCATTTTGGACTAAGGAGGATCAAAAGAGAAGTTTAGATTTCAAGCATTGTTCTAGTTTTATTCTGTTGCTGTGACAAACATAACCATGACCCAAAGCAATTTACAAGAAGAAAGATTTATTAGTTCCAGGTTACAGTCCATAACTGAGAAGGCAGGAATTCAAGCAGGATCTTGAGGAGCAGAAACCATGTGGGAACACTGTTTGCTGACTTGGTTTCTGGCTAGCTCACTCACAGTTTTATGCTTAGTTAGTGTTCTTTTTTCCCAGTTTTTTAGACACTGTTTCTCTCTGTAGCCCTAGCTGTCCTGGAACTCACAGAAATCCGCCTGCCTCTGCCTCCCAAGTGCTGGGACCAAAGGCGTGTGCCACCACTGCCTGGTCCTAGAGTTAAGAGTTCTTACATAGCCCAGAACCACCTAGACAGGCCATGGGATGGTGGTGCCCTCAATGCTCTGGGCTCTCCTGTATCAATTAATAATCAAGACAATCTCCCTATCCCATTTTTTTTTAAACTTGACATAAGCTAGAGTTACTTGGGAAGAGGAACCTCAGCTGAGAAAATGCCTTCATCAGACTGCCAATGAGCAAGTCTGGGGGGTGGGTATTTGCTTGATTGATTGATGTGGGAGGGTCCATCTCACTGTGGGCAGCGCCAGTTCTGGGTCAAGGGTCCTGGGTTGTATAAGCAAGCAGGCTGAGCAAGCCAAGAGGAGCAAAGCCAGCAAGCATTCTTCCTCCACAGCTTCTGCTTCAGTTCCTGCGGGACTGGATGGAGTACGAGACTTTCAAGATGAAACCAACCCTTTCTCCACCAAGTTTTGTTCAGTTACAGTGTTTTATCACAGCAATAGAAATGCTAATTAAGGTACTCCCACAGACACACTCATAGCTAGTGTGATCTAGGCAATTCTTCAATTGACGCTTTCCCCTCAGATAATTTTAGGTTATATCAAATTGACAATTAAAGTTCACTAGGAAAAGTTTCATCCTAACCTAAGAGTCAAACAATGAAGGTCCATCGTTACGGCACGGCTGTGTATTGCATGCCTTTTAGACTTATTGACCATGACAAGTGATATTCTTAAGAGTCTGCAATATACATTCCCGTGCTACTATTGACTTCTGAAACCTCATCAAAATGAAAACTACTTGTCTTAGTTAGGGTTTCTATTACTGTGAAGAGACACCATGACCACAACTCTTATAAGGGAAAACACTTAACTGAGGTAGCAGCTTACAGTGCCACTCCTTTGGGGGCCATTTTCTTACAAACTACCACATTCCACTCCCTGGCCCCCAAAGTCTTGAAGCCAATTAATAAAGCAAAATGCATTCAGTCTAAGTTTAAAAGTCCCCATAGTCTATCAGTCTTAACAATGTTTAAAAGTCCAAAGTTCAAAGTCTCTTCTGAGATTCATGTAATCTCGTAACTGTAATCCCCTATAAAATCAAAATCAAAAACAGATGATATACTTCCAACATATAAAGCACAGGATATATATTACCCTTCCAAAACACAGGGAAGGTCACATAGTGAGGAAATCTGGAAAGCCAGACTGAAAACCAGCCAGGCAAACTCCAAACACTGTATCTCCATGTCTGATGCCAAGACACTCTTCAGATCTCCAACTCTAAGTCAGCTTTGTTGACTACAACATGCCTCTTTCTCTTGGGCTGGTTCCACTCCCTGTTAGCAACTCTTCTCGGCAGGTATCCCATGACTCTGGCATCTCCAACATCTTGGGATCTCCAAAGCAATCCAGGCTTCAGCTTCACACAATGGCCTCTCCAGGCCTCCATTCAGGGACATCCCTGACACATGCCTGGCCTCAGTGGCTTTCCTTAGTCTTGGGGGCAAATTCCATAGCCCCTTTCTGCTATCCTTAACTCCAGAACCATGTGGCTGAAGCTGCCAAGTTCTGTTGCTTACTGGGGCTGGAACATGGCACTCCCATTCAATTCCATCTTCACCAGCTTTCTGTCCTTCACTGCCTAAACTCAGCTGTCCTAAAACTTGCTCCGTAGACCAGGCTGGCCTCAAACTCAGAGATCTGCCATCCTTTGCTTGCCAGCCTTTGCCTCCTGAGGGCTGGTATTAAAGGTGTGCAGCACTACACCCAGCTTTTCTTTAACTCCTTTTCACAAGCTGGAAACTTAGCTGGATCTTGCCCTGAGGTCACCACTCCCTTTATTCCATTTCTTAATCTGTTTATCTCCTTGAACACAGGATTTAACTCTATTCTACTTCCGGGTGTGCCTTTTTCTCCTCAAATTGTACATTTTGTATTTTTATCTGCTCAGTTTGCTCTTTTTCATTATAAATCTTCATTAGTTTTAACACTAATAACCACATGACAGAGTCTGTACTAGGCTGTTTGAGATTTCCTCTGCTAACAGAATTAATCCAAAGCTCTTCACTTTAGCCTCAGGCAGACTCTCCAGACAAGGGCAAAAAGCAGTCACATTCACCACCAAAATAACACAAGAATAATCTCTAGGCCACATATTAATATTTTTCTCCTCTGTAACCTCCTGAGCCAGCCCTTGATAGTTCAAATCATTACCAGTACCACTGTCTTCCAAGCTCCTACAATAATGGCCCATTAAGCACTGCTTAATGCATTCTACTGCTTTCCAAACCAATAGTAGCAAAGTTCAAATTTCTCCAAACAAATGCCAGTCCTTGGCACCAACTCCTGTGTTAGCTAGGGTTTCTATTACTGTGAAGTATTGTAGAGTATTATCTTAAGATGTATTACATTTGTTTATACTGTGGAATGCTTAATGATGCAAAGATGTGTTGCATTCTTTTATGTTGCATTTGTTTAACTGTGAAGCTGTGTTATTTTGCCTATCTAAAACAC
This sequence comes from Peromyscus maniculatus bairdii, assembly GCF_049852395.1. NCBI lineage: Eukaryota > Metazoa > Chordata > Mammalia > Rodentia > Cricetidae > Peromyscus > Peromyscus maniculatus. The sequence continues at coordinate 56,130,472 of NC_134866.1, forward strand.
TTCATTGGTCTACTAAAGAACTGAACAGCCAATAGTGAGACAGGAGAAAGGATAGGCAGGGTTAGCAGGCAGAGAGAATAAATGAGAGGAGAAATCTGAGAGAAGCCAAAGGAAGAGCAAGAAAAGGAGGAGGACACCAGGGGCCAGCCACCCAGCTACACAGTAAGCCATGAAGAAGTAAAGAAAGGTACACAGAAATAGAGAAAGATAAAAGCTAGGAGGCAAAAGATAGATGGGATAATTTAAGAAAAGCTGGCTAGAAACAAGCCAAGCAAAGGCCGGGCATTCACAAGAAAGAATAAGCCTCTGTGTATTTGGGAGCTGGATGGTGGGCCCCCAAAAGAGCCCGAAGAGTAAAAAAAACCACATGACCCTGGCAACTTTTAAAAAGGAAAACATTTAATTGAGGTGGCAGCTTACAGTTTAGAGGTTCAGTCCATTATCATCATGGCGGGGAGCATGGCAGTTTTTAGGCACTCATGGTACTGGCTACATCTTGATCAGATGGCAACAGGAAGTGGACTGAGTGTCACACTGAGTGAAGCTTGAGCAAAAGAAACCTCAAATCCCACCCCCACAGTGACATACTTCCTCTAACACCTCCTAATAGTGCCACTGCCTTTGGGAACCATTTTCTTTCAAACCACCACACCACCGTAGCTGCAACAGAGAGGAGGTGCAGTGTGTGTGGACTCAGATGTGCAGGAGGGTCCTTTGTTCTTAAAGGCCCGAGCAGAAGCGCTTTTTATCTTTTCTTAAAACAAAACTTTATCCAGATAGAATTTACATACAATCTACTTAAAGGGTGCAATTCAAAGGTTGTTTAGTATATTTAGAAAGTCATTCAGAATACTTTCATCATTCCCAATAGAACCCTTAGCCATCACCCTGCACTCATCCTAAACCGAGGCATCCACTAACACAATTCCTGTCTCTACACAGGTGCTTCCTCCGGACATTTCAGATACATAGATTCATATAAATTTTAGTCCATCGTCATTTCTTTTACTGAGAACACATATTTTTTAGGTTTAAACACTTTGTAACATGCATGACTTTTGGATTTCTTTTTTGGCTGCTGAATAATACAATGAAATTTCATTTATACATTTACCAGTGGATGGATATTTAGGTTGCTTTCACTTTTTATCTTCTAGCATAATATTGCTATGAATAGTCATGAAGAAGCTTTTGTGTGGACTATGCTTTTATTTCTCTTGGACACACACACACACACACACACACTCCTAGGAATAGAACTGCTGGATTGCATAGCAACTCTATAGTTAATTACCGAAAAAACTGTCAAATGCTTTCCCAAAGTGGCTTCACCACTTTACAAAGCATTCTCAACAGCAGTGTATGAGGTTCCCAATGCCTCCATATTTTCACAAACTGTGGTTATTGTCTAGTGTGTGTGTGTGTGTGTGTAATTAGTACAGGGAAGAACTTATCATATATTAGCTGTACAAAATAATGCACTTATTGCAAGTTTCATACTTTGATTATATTTACCTCCACATCACCTCCTCTGGCTCCTGTGGCTCCCTGTCTTCTCAAATACTCACCTCACACTTTTATGATTCTGGCTATCCTTATGGGAATGAACTGGTTTGATCTACATAATGTCTCACTATGGTTTGATCTACAATTCCCTAATAATTATCAATGCTAAGCAACGTCTTATGTGCTTATTGGCCACTTGTGTATATTCTATGGGGAAATATCTTTTCAAATCTTAGGCTCATTTTAAATTGTCTAATCCAAGATTATGAAAATTTACACTTCCATTTTCTTGAAGGAGTCTTTAACTCATAGACTCATTTTAAGTTAATTTTTACACATGGCGGAAGACAGGGTTCAATTTTGTTCTTTTACATGTGGATATGTAATTTCCCCAGCACTACTTGTTTATAAGAATTTATTTCTAGACTCTTAAATCTATTTTATTGATCTAAATATTTATCTTTCAGCCTGTAATATATTATTAAGCTTTATCATAAGCTTTGAAATTGAAATGTATTATGTCTGATCAATCATCTTTTTCAAGAAAGCGGATTATTATTATTATTTATTATTATTATTGTTATTTGATTTTCTGAGACAAGGTTTCAGTCCTAGCTGTTCTGGAACTTGCCCTGTAGACTAGGCTGGCCTGGAACTCACAGAGATCGCCCCCCCCAACTCCCCCCACAGTGCTGGGATTAAAGGTGTGCACCACCACTGCCAGGCAAAAGTAGATTAAATTATAACAACTAACATTTAAACCAGCACGAACACAATTATTAAATGTCTAGATCAGCGTTTCTCAACTTTTCTAATGATGCAACCCTTTGATGACTCCCAACCCTAAAATTATTTTGTTGCTACTTCATAACTGTAATTTTGCTACTGTTATGAATCGCAATGTAAATATCTGATATTTCCGATGGTCTTCAGCAACCCCTGTGGAAAAGTCGTTTGACCCCCAGAAGATTGCTACCCACAGGTTGAGTACCACTGGTCTAGATAATTAAACGTCCTTCATTTCTCACCCAAACATTAATTTTTTCAAACGTAAGTGACTGGCACGTCATTTTGGAAAAAGAATAAGATTTTATGGAAGTGCACAATGCATTTCCCTTTACAACTGAATTAAACCAGGATATAGGCTAAGCATTAACTAATAACGGCAAATGTTTTCGTGGACCTAGTCTGGCTTTAAAAAGTAAAAATCTGTGCCTGCGGTGCGCGAGTGTAGTCTCTAGAGAGTTTGAGGCACAAGGATCGCCAGAGTCCAGAAGTTCGAGACTGCCTTCTTACTATTACTTTGCATACAGGCACACACGTGTGCAGGTACTATTACTTTGCATACAGGCACACACGTGTGCAGGTGTGCGCTGCAGGACCTCTCAACCCCAGTGTCCCGCTCTCCCTGTCGTCTCTCCACAGGCTGTGGGCAGCGTCCGCTCGCCGTCCTCAGAGTACTTACGAAGGAGTCACTGGCAACAAGCACTACGTTGGGTGCCTGGGCCACTTGCAGCTTCTGCTCTCGTGTTCCGGGAGCCGGCGCCGCCAGCGCCGACGCTGCGACCACCGACACCCACAGCAGCAGCATCGCGGGCAGTGTTGTCCAGACGCGGCCACTGGGCCCGTCTCTGGACTGCCGCCCAGTAATGAGCAGCAGTGGGACCCTGAACTAGGACTTGGGGTTCCATACACTGAAGTCATGTGGGTAGCACCGTGAAACTACAACTCCCATCAGGCTCAGAGCAGGCGCATGCGCAACGATGGAGTCGCGCTCCCACTCTTAACCCATGTAAAGACCATTTTAATCAAATTTCGAGTTAGTGATCGCTCAGCTACTTACCCCCACGCTAGCGATGCCTGGGGAAATGCGCATGCGCCTTCCAGATTTGTACTTTGCGGCAGTTCTGCATACTCCAGGTGGGTTCTGGTTGCTTTCGCTTTGAGCAGAAGTTAAAATCTAAGGCAGTTGAAATGGTATTTAGGGGGAGAAAGGACTGGGCCTGAGAGTGGGGCTGGGGTCGTCCTCCCTTTGCGCGGGATAGCGTGGCTGTGCTCGCAGACACCGTGAACTTGGCGGTGATGAGGTGGCAGTGCTTCTGTCACTGAAGAAGGATGGGGCTGTGCCCGGGGCCTGGGGCCGGGCCACCTCAGGTGTGGTCCGGTAGTGGTTTGGATCCCCTGCGGCTCCGCAGCCCGGGTCGCACAGCCTGCCTCATCCGATTGCCTCTGTTGGCGGGCAGTAAGGATGGTGCTGGTATGGGGTGAGGAGCGGGGCATGCAGAGTGAGTTTCGGGGTCCAGATATGAAGAAGTTTGACTGTTCTTTGCCTTTAGAGTCGCAAAGGGGGCGGGAGTGGGGGGGGCGGGATAAAGAAAGGAACAGGTTCTAGAAGGAAGAAATGTGGGTTGTGTGAAGTGTGCTGTTAATTGACGTAGGCTCAGAGTACCATGGTTGGGTGCAGAATAATGTTATTCCTTTTTGATTGTTGGATTCCTTTGGAGAATTCCGGAAGAAGCAAGTTTCTGTCTCAAAGTCAAAGATCTTCACTAATTATACCTTCAGCTATATATACTTGTATATTAAACCAATTGTTTTGATTTTCTGGTAGGAAAATGAGGAGTTGTTCTATTAATTTAAAAACTTGAATGTCTTGTAGCGTATGTGCTGAGTGGTCTGTTAAACCTCACTACGTATTTATTGTGTAACATGCTTTTTTGTTGGAATATATCTTGTAGCCTTCAGTTGGATTACTTTGCAGATGGTAAAACAGACGAGAGAGGTTAAATGACTTTTCCAGGGTTTTTGCAAGGAAACTATTTGAAGAGGCAATTGATTAGTCTGTGCCCTAACTCATAAGTACGATTTGCCTCTATCTGCAAATTTTTGAGTCTACTGAGTTTCATCTCTATTAGTGAAGCAGAATTGTTAGTCGAGCATCACCTTCAGATGTGTGTGGATATTCCAAAAACACACCCTTTGTCCCTGAGGAATTTACACCCTTGGGGAGAAAATACAGCATACATAAAGTATCCAAGTAGATTGCCTCCTAAACAGGGCACATTCCCCAGGTTGTGTTGAGTTAATTTGGAATGTAGAAGATATTTTACAGAAGCAATATAAACTGGCACTTAGATTTACAAAAATTATATTTAGCTTTCTTTTTGGCATGGCAATGGTTCTTTGAGCACGAATATTTCTTGAAGGCCTTGCTCCTGCAGACCTTGTTTTGAGGAGGACATCTTTTCCTTCCTCTTTCTGTCCTTGCTGTGTCTGAGAGCAGCAGCTGCTGGGGGGATACAACGTAGGCCTTTCAGAGACCCAGAGACAGAGCGCTGCTGGAATCGAAGAGACTTCTAGTCCTGCTTTCCATCTGACATCAGTACGGTGCTCCTTTAGTGCTCCTGCCTGATGGATTGTCCAAACTATACTTTTTCATCTTCCCTGATGGTAAACCTTCCTTTGAGTAGCTCATCCTGCATTTGTGTTGGTTTAAATATTACAGGTTCTGATTTTGAGCTGAAGTCAGTCTACTTTCAGCCACTCATTTTTTTTTTTATTTCTCTTTGATTTTACATGGATAAAAGCCTGTCTTCCCACTTCCTCTCCATTAGTAGTCTTTTTCAGTCTTCCCCAGTTCCTCAGCTAGTTATCATTTTACTTCAGGTTTCTTCATTATTTTAATGACTGTCTTCTGAACATAGAATGTTATTGTTAATCACTGAGTTAGTTACTCTGTGAGCAAAGGCACTTTTATGTGTGCATGTGTTTATGTAGTTAGGTAGCATTCAGGATAGGTCATCTGATTTAGTTTGTAACAAAATACCATAACAGAAATTTATTTTCTCATAATTCTGGAGTTTAGAAGTTCCAAATCAAAGAGTTGTCAAGTTGGTTTCTTCTGAGACCATTTTTATTGTCACCTTCTCAGTGTGTCTTCACCTGATCTGTCTTTGGTGCCTGTGCATCCTGATATGTCTAAATTTCTTTTAAGAGTGATAGGTTGGATCAGGGTCTTCCCACATAACCTCCTTTAGCCTTCATTGCCTTTGTACTTTGCAAATACTGCTGTATTTTAAAGTACTCAGGGGCTGGTACTATGATGTCTGAATTTTGGGGTGTTGAATGCCTTCCTGTGGAAACATGAACAAACACATCTATTCAGTCCAGATAAGGTATCGGTGAGAGATCAAAATAACTCTACCATAGTTCAACTTGCTGAACTAATGAGTTTTGGGGCTTACTTACAGAGCATGGGTGTGGGCTTAGAGGAACATGGATGACTCAAAGATAGCTGCATGGCTGAAAAGCCCATTGCAACATGGGTGGTGATTCATGAAGGCTGTGCTCTTGAAGCTCCCTCTACAATCTGTCACCACCTCAGCTACTTGGAGAGTGTCTTGCCCCACATTTGTCACTGCTTAGTTTATCGTGGGGGAGGAGCCTTGCTAATCTTGTGTCAGGTGATTTCTGAGATCTGTGAGTTGTTTATTTCTTGAGCTTTGTAAACTTCATTTACTTTCTGAGTCTTAAGAAGCCTCCTTCCAGGACAGAATGTTTTAATTTGGAAGAAATTACTATGTAACACAGGGGGGATACAACAGGCTCAGATCTGTCATCTATTTATCATGTTTACATCATCAGCTAATGATTTCCGTGTTAGGGACAGGTTACTTTATTAAAAATACTCTGCTCTTTAGATTTTAGAGAGGTTGTCAGTTGAACAGTTGGGATCTAGCTTATGGTCCTCTGCAGGTCTTTAAACATCCAAAGTAACAACAGAATTTCCTAAAGAACTTCCAGTCAGTTTTGGGAAACACAGAGATATACATACTTGTAATCTAATAAGAGTAGAAAAGGTATTAAAAAGTATGGATAATGCTTGAATTAAAAAAAAACAACACAAAAGCAGTAGTATTCCAAGTTATGTTTGAGAGCATGCTAGTGTTTTCAAAATGTCAGCTGGTTGCTGCAGTCAGCTGGGTTGGGATATTAGGATTTCCCAGACCATTAAGATAGCAGTATACTTTGAGACTGAAGAATGAGATCTGTGTGGTAGACACAAATTTCCTGCATCATGAAGTAATGCCTTCAAGCATGTTCCTTGGAATATGCTTTTGGAAATGATGATGTAGGTCATAAATGTTACAGGATTGGACTAGTGTGAATTTGGTATGGGGCAGGTGGTATGCTTGACCTTGGCTTCCAGTTATGAGTGACATGAGAATAGGCAGAAGTAAGAGTAAGTAGATGAATGGTTAGGAGAAGCAATGATACACAGAAAACTGGAGGGCTATCCAAGAGTGATGTGAGTATAGAAACATGCCTTTTGGTGATCTAGACTTTGGAAGCTAGATCATCAGTGATGTGTTTTATATGTGCTACTACTCGACAAGATTGTGTCAGAGTTAGAGTTACTACCAAAGCAAATTGGGGAGGAAAGGGTTTATTTGGCTTATGCTTCCATATCACAACTCATCATTAAAGGAAGTCAGGGCAGGAACTCAAACAGAGCAGGACGCTAGAGGCAAGAGCTGATGCAGAGGACATGGAGGGGTGCTGTCTACTGGCTTGCTCTTTATGGCCTGTTCAGTAGAACATGGCCTTGCTTATAGAACCCAGAACCACCAGCCCAGATGTGGTCCCACCCACAAAGGACTGGGTCCGCCCCCAACAGTCAGTAATTAAGAAAATGCTCAACTGGCTTGCCTGCAACCCAATCTTATGGAGGCATTTGAGGTTCCCTCCTCTCAGATGACTTTAGCTTGCGTCAAATTGACATAAATCTAGTCAATACAGATTGATTATATAAGGGGCTCCAAACAATAGGGTGTTGCCATTACCAGGTCTTATTTAGGTAACCATATTGTTTTGAGTTCATGGGGACAGCTTCTGTGTCATATAGGCAACACATGTTTGCAGCAGGTGTCCTGGTCCTCTTATTCTTATTATTTAATATCTTCTGGGTGAACCTTAGGTGTAGGAGTTGTGCTGTAGATGTATCAGTTGGGGCTGAGCAACCACAGTCAGTTGTTTTCTGTGTTTTGACCAGTGTGGCTTTCTGGAGTGGTGTCCAGCTGTTGTAAGAGAAGCTTCTTTGATGAAGGGTGAGGGTTACATTGTCTGTGAGTGGAAAGATAAGTATTAGGAATGCAGTTGGAGGGGAAGAGAAAGGCTGAACAAAAATGTAGCTAGAGATATACTGGTAGGGGAAGTGGTAGTAGCAGGTTTTTCTCTAGGTTCCTTGGCCTCACCAGGCATCGGTAGTTGGTTAGGTTTATAGTACAGGAATGAGTTCCCTCCTATTGAGCTGATCTTACCTCAAATTAGACAGCGGTTGGCTATCACTCAAACGTAAGTGCCACTGTTGCACCTATGGCGATCTGTACTCTGCTGGTCATTGTGGTTTGTAGGTATCACAGCTGAGGAGGACTATTGATTACTTTTTTCCCTTGTCACCTTCCATGATACCGTCTAGTACCAGGAAAGCTAGTCCTCAGTGAGGAGAATTTTGGGTCACATCCAGCCTGATTCCTCCAAATCCTCTGTCTGAAGAGTTTTGATCAATAGGGACTTACCCTCAATTCTGCTCTTACAGAAACATAATGGTTGATGGAAAACAAAGACTTTTAAATCTTTCCTATCATCATTTCTTAGCATCCATGAATCATATTAATATATCTTAGTTGTCTTAGATTGTTTGATTTAAAAGATTGCTGTTTTAATTGTTGATTTGGGTTTCATAAAAGAAAATCATAAAGTGAATTTTGGTTTGGGATGAGAACAGGATTTCCAACAGTTTCTAATTGCCACTTCTGCCATTTTCTGCTGTCTGTGAATGGGAAACAGTGTTCTCAGCATTGACAGTTCTAAAGTCAAAATAGTTACCAGTTCTCAAAGATTTTGAAGGTACTATATCTTGCAGTATGAAATATCCATCCAAGATTTAATTCTTTGTCTAGGAATAAACATTCATTTTACTAGTATGCAAATTTTCTTTGTTATTTACTAAATTATGTGTATACCAAAGAGTTGATTTAACGTAAACTTCTTTATGTTTTACTCTCAATAAGTACTTGATTTGTATTTCTTTGTTTATGTACCTGTATACTCGAGGTTGCATACAATTTTACAGGTGAAAAGGAGTCATGATTGAAAACAGCTTAAGAAGTCCAGGTTTAAACCAGTTCAGAAATTTGGAGATGCAAATTAGTGTTTTTCTGGGAAAGATGAAAGCCTAAAATCATATAGAATTATTTCTCATGTTTTAGCTTGTGATCATGGCAAATCTGATTTTAAAAAACTTTGGAAGGTTTTGAGTGTTTTATATTACATCTCATGGTTGTTTTTACTTAATTTAGATGAAAAAAATGGGTAAGGAACAATTTGACATTCAGTTCAGGAAGAAGATGCAGGTGTGATAACAGGTAAGAGATGAGTGGCATGCTAAGTAACAAGCAGTCAGTCTGTCTTAATGATCCTTTCCAAGTCCTTCAATAGAAGGACTCATGATAGGTTTCTTTTTTGTATCATACTACAGGTCAATGCAAATACATAGTAGTTTCAATGCAATTGGTCCCCATAATCTCATAGGATTGGCACTATTAGGAGGTGTGACTTGGTTGGAGTGGGTATGGTCTTGTTGAAGGAAGTGTGTCACTATGAGGGTGGGCTTTGAGGTCTCCTTTGCTCAAGCTTCCCTCAGTGTCACAGTCAGTTGACTTCCTGTTGCCTGTAAGATGTAGGACTCACAGCTGTTTCTCCAGCACCACGTCTGCCTGCATGCTGCCCTACTTCCACCATGATAATGGACTGAGCCTCTGAAATTGTAAGCAAGCCACCCCAATTAGATGTTTTCTTTATAAGAGTTGCCCTGTTCATTTTGTCTCTTCACAGCAATAAAAACCCTGAGACAAAATATCTTTAGATTTTTGCTATTTAATTATTGTTAGTTTCCTCCTTTTTATAATTAACTTCCTGTGCATGATCATTTCTGATTTTTAATTATTATTTTTATTTTGTGGAATCTTTGGATGCTCATCCTGATTATGCTTTTAAGTTCCTGTGGTTTCAGCTGGAGAGGTCATATCAATTAATTTATCCCTTGTTGATAACCTTAAGGGTTATCATTGTTTTTTTTGTGACTTACTTTCTAACCATTTGAAAATATAGTTGTTGCTTCTTTTTAATCTTAACTTGAATAAACATCTTTTAAGTTCATAGTAGGAAAGTTTTCATTGCATAAAAGCATGAAAAAGTGAATGTATTTTCCCTTGATAACTGGTTATTGTGTTCAGCATCTTTCCATAACTGTGTGAAGAATACTGCAGTGTAGTCCTGTTCTTCTCCCATTTTTCATTCAGCATTGTGTGCTAAATTTTAACTTGGGAGGAAGAAGAACACATGATGGGAGGAGAGGAATTAGAGAAGATATTAGTGGAGTTGTGGACTAGAATTGGAGCCTTTCTAAGGAGATAAAGTCTTGGAAATACTCAGAATTGAGGGAAATATTGAAAATAGAAGAGCATGGGGTACATGGAGTAATTTTGGATAATGGATTTTTTAATGAAAATGTTTGGATGCTACTTAGTTGGTGACTAGTTTTTTAAGGTTTAGTTTAAAAAAATGGTTAATGGGCCTTTTCTCCTATTTTAAAAAAGTTATTTTCAGAGACAAATTACTTCGTGTTTGAAACTGACAAGTATACACATATGTGCACTCGTATGTGTTTGATGAAGGGGGTACCTGAGAGCCTGCATACTATGCTAAATGAGGAAGGAATGGGAAGAGAATAGATGGTTACGTGGCAGAGTAAAGAATTCCATGTGCTGCACGCAGCAGCTGTTCTCAAGAGCAGGTGTCGTTACAGTGGGCTTCGTTCTCCTGCTGCTGCCCTATGCCACAGGTGTCCACCTGACCCTCAGGGTCCGGCTCTCAGGCAGCTGTACTCAGTGTGACATTCTGTCTCTCTCGCTCTCTTCCTGCTCTCCTCCTGTTTCCCCTCTCACTGGAGTCTTGTCCTTCTTCTCTCCATTGTTTCACCTGGTCTTCTCCTAGTCATTGACTGCTTTACCCAGCATACCTTCTCTGCATCCTACGGTACCTTTCCTTTTCATCAGCTGCGTTTGGTTCCCTCATGGTTCACATGCTGCTTAGATGTTTCTCCTGACTCATATCGTATTCTGCAGAGCAGCAGGGCCTTTGTGTGTCTCGTCAGCGTCAGCGTTGATGAGCCCACGTGGAGACTGTCTGCTCTTTCTTCCTTGTGTATACTCGCACCTAAGGTCTTCTTTTTCTTCTCTTGTTTTTTAACTGGAAAGCTCTCTTTATTTGTCCAGGTCAGTCATCCTCACTGACCTCTTCCTTTTAGTCTACAGGTTATTTTGCAGAAGGAATGTGGCTTGAGAAAGTTAATGTGAAATCAACACTGAACTTTGTTAACTGTTGCTATCAAGATTTGTAGACTAAAAACGTTCTTTACCAGTTCACCTCTAAATTAGTATCAGGATACTTTCAGGTAAGTTAATTGTTTCGAAGATGACAGAATGTGATGTGCTGTTTTAAGTAATTATTTCAACAAGATCTTAAATTTTATTTGGGAAATCTGAATGTATCACAGATAAATTGATTTTATAGTGTCTTAATTTTTGTATTATTCTGAATGCCAGCTTACTGTAAGTTAAAAAAATCTTATCTTCAAATCTCTAACTTCATAGATTTCTTTTCTTATGCATTTCATTTTGGCTAGAATGTACTAGTAGTGTTATGTTAGTGTACTGTGTTAATATACTATATTAGTGTACCATGTTAGTGTACTGCGTTAGTGTACCATGTTAGTGTACTGCATTAGTGTGCTGTAGCTAGAGAGTTTCTCTCCAGGTCCCGCCAAGCCCTGGCAGTCCCATAGCCCACTTATAAAATAAACATACAGACGTTTATATTATTTAAACTGCTTGGCCATTAGCTCAGGCCTACCACTGACCTGCTCTTACTCTTATACTCAGCTCATTTCTTTTAATCTATATGTCTCCACTTGTTCCGTGGCTTTATCTGCTGCCTTTACATGATGCTCCCTGGATGGCAGGCTGGCGTCCCCTCCAGACTTCCACCTCCCAGCCTCTCCTCTCTGTTTGTCCCGCCTAACTCATACTTCCTGCCTGGCTACTGGCCAATCAACATTTTATTTATTCACAACATATAGGACATCCCACAGCACTTCCCCTTTCTGTTTTTTTTTTTAAAGGAAGATTTTAACTTTAACATAGTAAAATTACATATAACAAAAAAGTTATCTAGCAAGAATTACAGTTACAAGATCTAGTCTATTTGTATTTGGCAAAATTAAAGAAGATATCCTATCTTATATCAGTGAGTCTAAGGTTTCATATCTAACTTATCTCCTATCATAACTAAGGAAATTATAACTATCTAGTCTTTAACTACATCAAAGACCTCAGAAGGATATAATATTACCTGAGAAATGGGAGAAGGACACAAATAACTTTCTGGGAGTCTTGTGAGAGTAGACAGAGACAGCTGGCAGCCTGGACAGTCATCCAAAGTTCTTCTGTAAAGTTGGGGCATCTGTCTTCAGCCCACAGGGGTAGAGTCTCCCAGTCACTTTTCTCTGTGTCCTGTGGAATGTCTGGCAGTTTCCTCTGCAAAACAGGAACCTGAAGGACCATTTCACCAAGCAAAGTTCAGTGGTCACCTTCCTATGGGTCCTGCATGTCCAGTCGATCAAGCAGTCTAGGCAAGAATAGTTTCTTGCCCAAATGGCTATTTTTGCCAAGAAGATAAACTCCATATAGAGTGTCTTCGATGCCCATCCTCCTCTCTGAAGTAAATCGATGCTGCCAGGAGCAGACATGTCTCATTATCCAGAAAGTCTAAATTTTTAAAACATTTTAAGTGCCATATTCTGTAGGTCTTTGAAGTGTTTGAAGATTACCTACCTAATTGAATTATATCTATGTATACCTAGAAAACTTAACATGACTACAAGTTTGACTATCATAGAAGACTAATTATTAATCTGTACTTCTTAATTATCCATTACAATCTAAATGAGTTACATAAACATAATAGTGTGCTGCATTAGTGTGTTGTGTTAGTGTATTAGTGTACTGTGTTGGTGTATTGCATGAGTGAATTGTGTTAGTGTATTACATTAGTGTACTATTTATGTAAAGTGGTAGTGTACAGTGTTAGTGTACTATTTGTGTACAGTGTTAGTGTACTGTGTTAATATACTATGTTAGTGTGCCATGTTAGTGTACTACATTAGTGTATTGCATGAGTGAATTGTGTTAGTGTATTGAGATAGTGTACATTAGTGTACCATGTGAGTGAATTGTGTTAGGGTACTGTATTAGTGTACTGTGTGTGTTTGAAGTGTTCATGTACTGTGTTCATGTATTGTGTCAGTAGATGTGTTAATGCACTGTGGTTGTGTAATGTGTTAGTGTGTTTACTGTGGTAAAATAGTTACTGTGTTCCCTTACTGCATTTGAATTCTATGGCAGTGTACTGTGGCGGTCGCTTAGTTTGTTACTCTGAATATCTTGAGTTTGTAACTATTTAGTATCTACCTAACTTTGCTTTATCTTTATGATGAGATTAGAAATAGGTTGAGTCAACAGAAAATACATGTATTTCTTTTCTTTAACATTGTATTGTAATTGTATTTGGTTTGGGTAAGTCAGTAATTTGTAAAATATTAACATGGGCTTAAATTAATGTATTTTAATATTAAATGAAGTACTTTGCCTATAAAGTAAAATATCTTAAATTTTTATTTAAAATAAACAAATAAATATTTATTTAAAATATTAGTATTAGTTTTCATGTAGGGAAGGTTGGCCTTGAACTTGCCATGTAGCAGAGGATGGCCTTGAACTGATTCTCCTGCTTTCACCTCCCTAGTGATGGGATTTCAGGAATATGCTGCCGCACCTGGATGGCTGAGATTAGTGTATAATTTTTGCATAGTCACCATTCTTCTATTCATGTGTAAACATTTATTTCTCATTAGAGAAAGAAATGTGGTAATCTTTAATATGAAGGTGGTATCCTGGTTTACATCTCACAGAATCTAGTATTAAAATAACTTTATTAGACTTTAAAAAATTCTCTCATCTTAGTTACTAAAGCTATTTATGTTTTTCTCTGTCTTATTCTACTGGATCTTGCTTATAAAGTTGGATTGGAATTACTCTATATTGTAGGTCCTTGTTCACAAGATCATCTGTATTTTAGCTAAATGTGTGGAGAGGGAGTATAATTTTAACTCATTTAGCTCAATTTCAACATGCTTCTATTGGTCACCTACCATTTGTCAGATACTAATCCTAGAGATGGAAAACAGTAATAGACTAAACCCTATTCATACAGAACTTAGATTCTGCTGGGGTTATACACAAGACAGAATATATGCTACAGGAGATGTGTTAAGTGCTTTGAAGTAAAATAAAGCAAGGGGAGGGCGGACGGGAACATGAGTGGTTTTGAGTAGATGGAAGGAGAAGAATCTCAATTCTTCTTGAATTCTTCAAGAATCTTGTCCAGGGAGAGTTCCAATGAGGAGGAGACATTTGAGTAGAAATCTGAAGAGCTGAGGGAATGAACTGTGTGTAGAATTAGGGGGGGTGGGGGCAGACTGTTCCAGAGGGAAAGGATTAGATGTCTCTTTATCAGATGTTTAAGTTTATTGGTACTATTATCATTAGGGCGATATTATTGTATATTCACTGTGGCTTCTTGTCTTGATAGAATGTCTAGCAAAGAAGTGAAGACTGCCCTAAAAAGTGCAAGAGATGCAATCAGAAACAAAGAGTACAAAGAAGCTTTGAAACATTGCAAGGTAAAGGATACTTGGTTCTTTGGCAATACTTGGTTCTTTGATAATGTATTTACATTACCAATTTATGAGTTATTTTAAGGTATGTTATTTATTGTCCACATTCAGTCAAGTGGTAGAATCTTAGAACAGTTAGACCCATCTCTCCCTATTAGTGAAGCACGCTATTATTGCTGCACTTAATTTTCTTTATTGCTAAATTACCAAAGCCGTGTTCTCAAACCCAGAGGAATCATAAGCACCTTGCATTATGGAATGTGACTATACTTTAGCATTATTATTATTGTTGTATTACATTAAAAAATGTCTCTGTTATGTGTGTTGTGAGTCAATTCTCTTGCTACCATGTCAGTCCTGGGGATTGAACTCAAATCGTTAGATTTGATAGCAGGCACCTTAACCTCTGGGCCACCTTGCCTACCCAGCACTTTATTATACATCATTATTATTATGACCCGTGGGTGGAAGAATAAAGATTCTAAAGCTTCCTCATGTGCTGATGGGAATGTTCCTGTTAAAGAGAGAAATTTGAGTGTGCTGGAGAGATAGATAGAGGCGGTAGAAGTGAAGTCCTTAGGGAGATCGGTGTCTGCGACCCAGAGTGTGGAAGGAGGCCTTTAGTTCCTCTTGTGTTTGAGCAGGAGAGAAGATAGGTACAGATCATACAGGGCCCCGTTTGTTGATTGGCAAGGGGAAAAGAAGAGCGTTTTTCTCTGGCTTCTATTTTTGGTGACATGTGTATTAATAGCAGGAGATGAGTTGCACAAGAATGTTTAAGACTAAAGCAGGTTTGAAGCAGTTGTTATTCATGCTGAGAAAACTCATGCATAAGAATTCAAAGGATTGCAAACTTACAAGTGAGAACTAATTTTGGAGTACCCAGGGTCTGGGGGGCTTAGCTACACTGTGCTCCTATGTCTGTTAACTTTATTCCTCTAGGACAAATTTCTATCAATTCAGCTATAGCTCCATCAGGTATTCAAGGCAGGAATAACTCTAGACACACCAAGCTCCATATCCATCTACGTTATTTCTCTGGGTTGAAATCCTGTTTCCATAGATTCAGTTCCGCCCAGTTCCCTAGCTCATAGCCCTGCTAATGACTAAACTCCTATGCTTCCAGTCTCATCTTCGTCCTCTGTAGCCTCTTTCTCCATCTCTGCTGCTCTCTACTCCTGGCACTCAGAAAACTCTACCCCAGATCTGCTTACCCTCTACGGAACCTCTGTCTTCTCTTCTCTCTCGCCAAGCTGTTCTGTCCTTCTACAGAAAATGCCTGCCCTTTCTTTCCTTGGGCATGCGGTTCTCTGCCTCCTTAGGAATGTTGTTCCACCTTACACATTGATATGTAAAAACCTCTTTTGTTCTCAGTCACTTGCTCTGGAGAACCATTAGGCCTCCTCTAGGAACGGGGATGGATGGTCTGAACTTCATTTGCACAAGAAACAAAGCTGTGCATCTCCTGCCAGCTTGTCTCCTAAGCTCAGCAGGGCAGTTAGTAACTTAGTAGGTTCAGCAGGTCTGGGGAGCTAAACTGTTTACCAATTGGTCTGGGCATGCTAGGATTTCCTAGCAGAAGACAGTTGGTATATTAAAGGCTGGATAACACCAAATATAATAAATGGCCTTGCCTTTTGACAGAACCTTGGCGGTCAAAGTTTAGCTTTAATGCACAGCTGAATCTCTGTGATATATTCTTGCGTCCCACAAGACCTAATAAGTGCCCACCTGAAATTTATGTTATTAAAGTGAAATCAGTGAATGATGAAGGGAGAGAGGCAGAGGAGTCAAGAATGTGATGACAGAGGGTGACTGACAGTGATGGACCATAAGGAGGGAGAAACAAAAGGGGTAGGAAAGAGGAGGCTGAGGGTTGTTATAGTGAGGCCATTGCAGTGATTGAATTGGGGTAGGCGAGCTGGTTAAACACATTAGGGGTCACCCTAGAGGCATCCAAATGCACTGGTGCTCCATTAAGGAAAGGAATCAAAGCATTTCCTCTTGGAGTAGTTTGGCCAAGAGCAAGCCCAGTTTTGAGTTCCCTGCTTCTCTCCTGTGTCTTGCATCTGTCTGTAGTTTAGGGTTCCAGGCCTCGATGTGATCTATCTGTTACATGAGCTTGAACCAGTGCCTGCCTGAATGCTGCTATCTCATGGCTCTGTCCCTACAGGTGGTTTTTGCTAACTTTGATTGTTCAGCATAGAGAGCGTCACAAAGGGAAGGAATGAGGGGATACTCTACAGAAACCTTTAACAGTTTTACGAGGGGCTGAACTTTACTGGTCCAGAAGCACTGAGAAAAGCAAACATAACAAAACCTCAACAGACTTATCAACTTAGATCCATGTTGCTTCCATCATTTATGGTGGATATTTGTTTATAAGGACATTTCTGACCTGTTTGCTATTTTCAGCAAATGATTATCATAGCACACATTCAGACACATGGGAAATCCAAAGCAGGTAAGGTTATTTGTTACACTGTACTCTTAAAGGCAGGTTAAACAAACAGGCTGAATACACAGCAGTATATCAATCCTAAGTCTTACATGACCTCCAGGTTTATTATTTATTTGGCTATGAGGTCCAGCACAAGTGCCAGCCTCTATGAATGTAAGAGACTTATTCATAAAAGTATACTGATGACTGAGACTAGCAGGAATATGAAGCCATGATGGTACTAATATGATACAGGGTGGAATATATGTGGAGTGAGATGAGAGGGACTTTCTTCCAACACTGGGCTTATCTAATTATGTACATATGATTATGCTTCTAAATTATTACTGTATTACTATTACTATTATGATGTGTGTGTGTGTGTAATGTATATGTGCATGGTTTGTGGCATACACATGTGAAGATCAGAGGATAACTTTAACAAATTCTCTTTTTCCACCTGTATGTGAGTTCCAGGGACTGAACTTATTTCCTTAATAATATTTATTTCCTTGGTGGCCCACTGAGCCATTTTACTGGCCCATGTTTCTGTTACATTACTTAGCATGTTGCAAGACCCCCAAGCAAGACCACCACAGAGCCGATATCTGATGCGAGCACACAGAGGTTTTTAATAACAAAGCAAGCCTGGGGCTTGGTCTGCATCCAACATCCAACACAGCAGTGGAGGAGGAGGGCCTGAGCACTCACTTGAAGGGGTTTATATAGGAAAGGTTTACCTGCAGCTTGGGATTGGACAAGGGGTCTAGGGGTGAGGTAGTTCTTTGAAGTTGCTGGCTGATCTATAAGCATGAGGTTACCGATGGCTAACAGGTATCAGGGTATCTATAGAGACATTAATTTTTTTACTCCCTATGTCCTGCTCCTGCTGAACCCAGGATATGTAGATTTATTGTTTCAGCCTTATCTTCTCATGAGTTCAACTTCTGGTCAGTTCTAAAACTGCTGGTCAGCAATTACCTTTAGAGGAGGGTGGGGAGCGTCTCTCAAGATGGCTACTGATTTTTCCCTTTCACATGTAGACATCTTTCTGTAGACATTTTGCAAAATTTTAACATTGAATTTCACCAAGTAGCTCATAATTTATAACGGCAGCATTTAGCTGTAGACTATAAATGGAGAAAACACATGGGAGATATGTCTTCTCTGTAGTAACCCAGAATTGGTTGAGAGTAAAGAAAAAAGCTACCTGAGAGTATAGTAGCTGTTCTGTCCAGTGAGCTCTACAGCATCGGATACGCATTTCTTTGGGGAAGCTGGCTCCCGTTTATGTACATATAGTTAGGTACTTTTTTCTTTGTGTTCTCCTAGAATCTTCTCTCTATTTTCACCACATTTCATGGTGTGTGATTATTTCTTTAAAAATGTATCTCAGATTCTGAAACCTGGATCACTAGTGAGACAGTAATTACAGATTGGTGATTGACATGGAGCTTGTGTCTTTGATAAGCAGCGATGTGCTAGTCATTGTACCTGGTGTTTGGAACATAAGCAGAACAAGACCCTAGTGTTGGAGTTTAACTTTGGCAGGTACCTCATTGCTGAGTTTTGTAGAAGGCATTCTTATTGGGTAGAGTGCAGCTTGTACAGTACACTGGTGACAGATTGCTGGAAGTGTGTGTGGAGGCACATAAGCCTAGTTAGTGGAGAGGTTCAACTCATGGAAATGTGATTTTCCCTAGAAGATGCAGAACCTTGAGAGCCTGATTTTATTTTAGCTCCATTTTTTTTTCTTTCTCTAGAATATATTAATCTCTCTTTAAGTTATTTGCTTTACTTTAGTAAGTACTCTTATTTCTGAAAGAAATATCTCTGTGTATAATTTTGTTCTAGATGACAGGTATCATTGTTTATTTGTTTGGTATAGTTACATTAGGATGAATATACCTAGAAGTGCCACAAAGAATCCATCTTTAATGTGGGAAAATATGATTGTGGAAAAGAAGACATTGAGGTTGGATGAAGTGACGAGGCAGGAATGGGCCTGGGAATTACTACCCAGCATTCTCATGGGGTGTGAGGAGGCATTTTACTAGGCATCAAGGTTCTTTGGGCACCTTACTGAAAGGTGCCTCATTATCCAAACCCTTTATAGTCTTTCATTCATTTTCCCTGCTAGGTACCATTCTATAGGCCGCTTTGTTGGCGGCAGATCCAGTGTCCTAATTATTGCTTTTTGTTTGTTCAGTAGTTTCTAAAATGTAATAACGTACTCTTTCTTTTTTTAATCAGACAGTGTTAAAACAAGAGAAAAATAACTATAATGCCTGGGTTTTCATTGGTGTTGCCGCAGCTGAATTAGAACAGCCCGATCAGGCCCAGGGTGCCTATAAGAAAGCTGCTGAGCTAGAGCCAGAGCAGCTACTTGCTTGGCAGGTATGGAGACATGTTTTATTTCTTATAATATGGGAAAAGCATTTGTTTTTCATTTTCCAAAGTGTAGACTCCAGTGTTAAAATAAGCATTTAAACTGTCTCATGAAAAAAATTAAATTTTCTAAATCTAAAAGTTAATTTTAGGTGCCAAAAATACTGTTTATCATTATTTAACTTCCTACCTACCTGGGTTATTTTTAAGTAGAAGACTGTAAAGGGTCCTCTTACCTTCACTTTTCTTGGAGGGAAATTCCACACATACTTCATCTGTAAAGTGTGGTAATTTTTAGATGTTGGTACTTTATTTCACATAATAAATAAATGTGGCCGGGTGGTGGTGGTGGTGGTGGTGGTGGTGGCGGCGGCGGCGGCGGCCTTTAATCCCAGCACTCGGGAGGCAGAGGCAGGCGGATTTCTGTGAGTTCCAGGCCAGCCTGGTCTATAAAGTGAGTTCCAGGAAAGGCGCAAAGCTACACAGAGAAACCCTGTCTCGAAAAACCTAAATAAATAAATAAATAAATAAGGGGACAAGAGAGATTTTTCTAAGAATAATTATCACTGCTTCTTTTCTAGGGGCTAGCGAGTTTGTATGAGAAGTGTAATCATGAAAATGCTAAGGGGGATTTACCTGGTGTTTACCAAAAGCTGTTGGATCTCTATGAAAGGTAAGGAATATGTGGGGAAAAGCTAGTTTCTTTACAAACCTGACTTAGAATTGAGTGATTAGAAATTATATAGAGCTGAGCAGTGGTGGCACATGCCTTTAATCCCAGCACTTGGGAGGCAGAGGCAGGCGGATGGATCTCTGTGAGTTTCAAGGTCAGCCTGGTCTACAGAGCGAGTTCCAGGACAGCCAGGACTACACAGAGAAATGCTGTGTCAAAAAATCAAAAAGAAAAAAAAAATGAAAGAAATTATATAGAACTTGTGTTAGGATTCTCTAGAAACTGAGAAGATGAATCTACATATATATGAATGGGATTTATTAGAGTGGATTACAGGGTATAGTTGGACTATTCCAACAGTGAAAGGTCCATGAATCCAATAATAGTTCTGTCCATGAGGCTGGATGTCCCAGTTGGTCTTAGGTAAACTCAGGAATTCCAAAGAAGTAGGCTCTAATGCCAGTAAAGGAATGGCCTTGCCAGAGTGAGGGCAAGCAGGCGAAGAGCTAGCTTCCTTTTTCATGTCCTCTACATAGGCTGCTAGCACAGATTTTAAGGTGCGTCTTCCTACCTCAAATGATTCAGTCAAGAAAAGTCCTTTCCAGCTGTGTGCAGCAGCTTGGTTTTAGTTCATTTGAGATGTAGTCAAGTTGACAACCAAGAATAACCATCACAGAGGTGGAAGGGATGGTAACATTTACTGAGAATTTAGAAGCAATTTTCTTTCGGAAATTTATCATAAATTTCTTGTGATTGAATTAGACTGAAAAGACTATTTGATGATTGACTCAATTTGGAATTTTAAAATTTATGGCCAAGATAATGAAAGATGTTTGCGCATTTTAAGTCTTTAGTTGTTTCTGCTATCAGATTAAAATTCCTTTTCTTCTCTTTAACCTCAGTGTTGACAAACAGAAGTGGTGTGATGTCTGTAAGAAGCTTGTGGGTCTGCATCACCAGGAAAAGAGGCAGCTAGAGGTTGGTCAGTGACTTCTAAGGGACTCCCCGTGACAGTGTTATTAGAAAAAGGCTTTCATCTTGCTTAATACAAGTTAAAAATTAAGATATTATGATAGCAAGAATTTTGACAAGTGAATCCCAGTGTTTTGGAAAATGTGAATTACAATTCAAATGTAGGATATCCTAAGTTCTAAACTTTGAAACTAGTTTAAGTTTACTAAGTAGTGTGGCTGTGGAGCGTAGTGAGCCATTTTGTTACTTTCTAAATTGTGGGAGTTGAGGATGTAGTTATCTTATGTCATAGCGGTATTTCTGATAGAAGGGCTCTGGATATTTGCCTAATGAACTTATTTTTTTGTTGGAGTTCCTCTGGAATGGGATATTGTACTTTTGCTATTATTACATGTTAATGGGGGAAATAATTTTGGTTTTTAGGTTAAACATTTTACGTTTAAGTTAACATAGCTGTTTAAATCTCCTTTTCAATAGGTGGCTCGGACATGGTATAAATTGATAAAGACACGGCGAGAAGACGGAGCAGACAAGCAAGAGCTTTATGAGCTGTGGAGAAAACTGACTGAGTTGCTAGCTGAGAATATAGAGGACCAGGATAATGAAACCCAGCAGATGGTATCAGCTTGTTTATTCCTCATGGTTTACATCATGAAAATCGATACTTAATTGAATTAGAAAATGGAGGCATAATGAAGTAACACAGGAAAGTACCGTATGTCAGTGCAGTGAGTGCTGTGTGTGCTCAGTTTTATATTCATAACAGGAAGTACCGTGTGTCAGTGCAGTGAAGAGTGAACCTTTCATTTCCTTGTCCTTTCATCCTTGCCTTTGTCCTTCTCTTCCTTTATGATTTCATCTTTTCTTTCCCCTGTCTCTACTTCCCCTTTTTTCTTTCTGTGCTGACAATTGAGTCTAGTGTCTTGCATGTTCTAGGACCATACTGAATACCGAGCCATTCCCAGCCCCCAGTCAACACACGCACACGCACACCCACATGCACACATGCTTGTTGTTTTGTTTTTGATTTTGAGACAGGATCTTATTATGCAGCCCAGGCTGGCTTGGAATTTTTTTTCTTTCATTTATTTATTTATTTATTCATTCATTCATTCATTCATTCATTCATTCATTCTCTGTCTATTTATTTATCATCCTGACTGCATCCTCCCCTCCTTTCTCTTCCTCACCTGTCTCCTCCAGTCCACCCCTTCTCTGTATTCACTCTGAGAGGGGCAGGCCTCCCCTGGACATCAGTTCTTGATCCTCCTGCCTCAGTCTCCTGCATACTGAGGATTACAGAAATGTATCACAGTACCTAATAATTTTTTATAAACATGTATTAACCATGCTTATTTATGGCATTCGTACATAAAGCATTCATTGATTATATTCAGCCATCTTTCTACCCTTTCCCTTTACTTTCTGTACTTTTCTTAGTCTTTTTTTTTTAAATTAAAATATAATTACAACATTTTCCTCCTTTTCCTTTCCCCCAGCTCCTCCATGCCACCCCCACTCCACTTCTCTGAAATTTCTGGCCTCCTTTTCTTTGTTATCATTATACATACATTATATATATGCATGAATATATTAATTCATATAGATATCTGAGTCCATTCAGTGTTACTTGCATGTATATGATTCCAGGGCTGACCACTTGGTGTTGAATAACCAATTAGGGAGTACCTCCCTGGGGGAGGAGCACTCCTGCTCTCGGTGTTCCTTAGTTGCCAGTAGCTGTTTGTCCAGCTGGGGGCTCATGAGATTCCCCGTCCATGTTAGCGTGCCCTTTGGTGTTGTCCTCGTTCAGGTGTGTTTTCAGCAGCCGTGTTATGGCGGTACCATAGATGTGCTGCCCTGTAGTTTCTATAAGGCACAATTTCACAGCCATTTCCTAGTCCCCTGGCTCTTAAAATCTTGCTGTCCTCACTTCTGGAATGTTCTCTGAGCCTTGGGTGCAGGAGTTAAAAGATGTATCTGTCCAAGCTGGGCGCCCATGATTAGTTGTTCTCTGCGTCTTGACTTGTTTTCTGTAATGGTAAAGAGAAGCTTCTTCAGCGAGGGTTAGGTACGACACTATTCGCAGATACACACTGAGGGTGCAGCTAGGAACTGCTGGTGTAGTAATGTGGTTTTCTCTAAGTGCCATGGATCACTCCTCGAGGAGTGGGCTGCATTTCTTTTCCCTCTCACCGGATACCAGTGCCACCACTGCATCTTCTGTCTGTCACTGCTGTGGTTCCACGGCTGTGGTTCCTAGGCTTCATAGCTGGGTAGGGCCGGTGCTTGATTCTCTCCCTTGGCAGCTTCCAGGGTATGAATTCCTGTTCAGGGAAGACGCGTTCAACTCAGATCCCACTCTGATCTTCCAAGTTCCCTGTGCAAAGTGAACGGTGTCTTCCGCAGTAGGAACTTACCTTCAGCTTCCCGGAGGTGACCAAGGACAGTAGCAGCGGCTTGTATTGCCCCCTGAAAGGGAGTTTATCTTGCCTGGTGCTGGGGTTTTCATCAGGTAGTCCATGGCTCTTGAGGGGAGCATTTTCAGCCCAAGTGGCTTAGCTTCATTTAAACTGTGTATGTATATACACTTATATGTAGTATATGTAATTTTGGATAAATAAAAAAATTTGATCCCCCTCTCCCTCCTCTGTATTTACCTCCTTTTCCATTCGCTAATTAAAGCCTACCCCGTTTTTTCCATTTCCCCCTTCACATCACCTGTATATTGCTGTTCCCCTCTCTACTGCTTCTTTTTCTTGGTTCTTAATAATATACTTTTAAGAATTTATTTCTAGGTATTAAACAGATAAATAAAATGATAAGGGGTGAAATTTAAATAATGAGTGTTAAGAAAAAAAATGTCACTTATTTTCCACTTAGAATACTTGAGTTATTATTTGAAAAAGCTAATTATGTTAAATTATTTTAGGTTAAATTTCCTTTATTGTGAGGTCATTACCTGTATCAGAACAGTGAAATGTTGCTTATTTTTATTGTCTTTATAATTACCAAAGAGATTTTAGTGATGAGATAGTAGGGTTGGTTGTGATGACTAATTTTGTCAACTTGATTGGATTAAGAAACACTGAGGGGTATGACTGTGAGTGTTTTCTAGTAGATTTACTGGGGTGATTGGGGTTGGGAGACCTGGATGTCTAACAGGTACTCACACACCTGTCAGTATGTGAGTGACACCAGCCCATGAGCTGGGGTCTTGGACCAAATAAAAAGGAGAAGGAGAAATGTTGGCCTCCCCTCCTCACCGCGTCCTGATCTGCTCAGATGTGAGCACATAGCTTCTTACTGCTGCCGGGACAGTTGTGAACTGTGCTTCCTGCCACAGTGGACTGTACCCTCAGACTGAGCCATAATCAAACCTTCGTCTCGTCTCTTAAGTTGCTTCTCGTCAGATATTTGGTCACAGCAATAAGACAGGTGACTATATATAAGGGATTTTATGAGGTCATAAATATACCCTTGAAAATGTAGAGCTTACATAATGAAATGGAGGGTATAATATGCTTTAAAGTGCTTGCCTTGTACTGTTCTTGTGCAAGACATTTATAAGGCTTTTGTTCAAGATTTTCTTCAAAGTCAGTTAATACTGTATTAAGAGAAGTGGTTTCATTATGCTTCTCTCTATTTTTTACCAAGTATAACCCAACTTCATAATTTTTCTTTAAAGTTTTCCTACTCTTGGAGATTTTCCAAAGAAATGTGCTTGTGATATTATATTGCCATATAAGATAATGTTCTAGCTGATTGCTTTGTAGCTGCCAGCAGCGAAGGGAAAAATGCTTTATTAAGCTAATGTTTTAAATTTATAGTTGTCACTTCCTAGTTTAGCATAGTCTGTTGGCCAGTCAGAGTTAGAATGTATTTTAAAACTCACATAGACATTTTGTTCCCTCACTCAAATTGTCAGGACCAAGCAGGTTATGGTGGCTCCATCTGTAATGCCTGTAGTTGGGAGGCTGAGGCAAGAGGATTTCCACAGGATTAAGGCTGCCATGGGTTACAAAGTGAGATCCCCTGCCTTACAAATCTGACCAAACAAATGGGAGAATCATGAGTGCCAGGCATAAGTTGAAAGTTTAGTTTTTATAATGGAGTCTTTAGCCTTGGCTGCCCTAGAACTCACTTTGCAGACCAGGCTGGCTTTGAACTCACAGAGATCTACCTATCTCAGCCTCCTGAGTGCTGGGATTAAGGACATGCACTACCACTGCCCAGCTTATAAAGGAGTCTTAATACAGTATATAGCACTTGTCACATTTTTTATTTAGCATACTACATAATAGCTTTTTGGTTTGTTTCAGCTTTTAACTGCATTTGAGAATGCACTGGATTTAGCAGATAATATTCCCAGTGAAGATCACCAAGTACTTTATAGGCATTTCATTCAATGCTTATCTAAAGTAAGTGACATTTATGTATTTCTAGTTATGAGAATGTTCATCAGTATGTTTTATTGCTGTTGGAATTTACTTTATTGTGCTTTTATATTTTCAAGTTTCCTCATGAGACTACAAGGTTGGAGAAGGCTTGTGAAGGGATGATAACTATCTATCCCACCATACAGTATCCACTAGAAGTGATTTGTTTGTACTTGATTGAGACAGGTAATTTTTTTATATTGCTTCACAGAGGTGTATGATTATATGAGAGTGATATTGCAATCAGTTAAGCACTACTTTAGTGCTTACTGTGTATAAAATGTTATATTAGTGTTTCTAGACATCAGAGAAATACAGTTATGTAGTGTTGCTGTTTATAGAAAGTCTGAGAAGTGTAGGAGAGTAGAGTGATACAGGACTTATTGGTGCATCAATGAAATTCTTTTTTTTATTATTTATTTTTACTTTTAAAAATTCTGTGAAGTCCTTTGGTGGCAGGACTTGAAGGATGTCTTGAACTTTCTCCGACATTAGATGCGGCAGGTCTAGTAGTCCAGGTGGCAAGTGTAGAGTTGTGGCGCTAGATGCAGCCTCTCTTTTAATTGCAATAGTAAAGTAGATTTGTTTGGTATAGTAGAAGGAATAATTGAACCTATTTGGCTGAATAGGTTGGACTATATTACACAAGTCTTGAGTGCTATGAAAAGGAAACATTGAGCTTCATAGTGTTGATATTAATTAATGTCATAGCGATGGTCCATTTTTTAAAAATTTTGAAGTATTGTGAACTGTTAGTCCGTAAGTGAACTAGATTAAATTCAGGTTGGAGAGTGTGTCTTGGTGTGTGTGACATGCTCTTGCTTTTTTGTGTACTGTGATAGTACTTTGAAGAGAGATGGTTGTTAACAGCTGGGTCATTAGGAGTTGGCACATCTGAAGTGTGTATGTCTGTGACCTAGGCAGGTATTTGTGCAGATTGACCACCGTGGTTTTTCATGGCACCCTCTGTCCATGTCAGTGTTTGTGCTGAATAGAGTGCTTTATGATGACTGGGATACACTTCCACACAGGCTTTTATTCATCGGAGGTAGATAAACAAGTTCACGGAACTCAGTGAGGAAGCTGAGCTGGAAATAGTACCTGCAGAAGCATTCTGGGGACTGGATTGTCATGGAACTTTCCTAGCACAGTGAATCTTTCTCACTTGGTTGCAAAATGGATAAATACGTGGAACATTTTGTGTGAATGACTCACATTTGTCATAGTAGAAAAATACAGTTCTAGAGAACTGAGGGAGAATTCCTGGTAGGCGCTGACCATTGCACCTATTTCCACTCTGCCCATCTCATCTCCTTCATCACTCCTTAAGTTTCCTGCTCTGTATGAAGTCAGTGCTCTTACCTTTAGTCTCAGCATTTCCACGAATAAGTAAGATCTTTTTCTTTTTTTCAAAGAGAATATTTTTAACTATCACGAAAATTACCAAAAGTATCAGAGTGAATTACTTTATGAAACACAAGTGCTTAAACTAAATGTTTATGATGGACTAAAGTAGACTAGAGTGATACTAAGAATGAGTAAATGAACTTGGAATATAGTGGTGGTGACAGGAAGGAGCCGATGAATGGAAAAAAATGCCTTCAGCTTCTTAAAGGGAAGGGCAAAATTATTTTCAAATTTTGGTTCTTCTGAAAATTTAGCCCAATATAGAAAAAAAAATGGTTTATGTGAAAAGTACATTTGAAAGGAACTATTAAATTAGCCAAAGCTCATCAATTGTAAATGGGAATCTGCAAACTAAAGCTAAGCATGTAGCTTGGCAATCATTCGTATGAAAGTGAGGTGGATTGATTGGCATCACAGAAGACCAAGGGGCAAAAGGCTGAGGATGGCTGCTTGTAGCTTGAGAAGAGGAAGAAAAGAATGAGGACCAGGAAAGGGATAGGTGTGGGCCCCTATGTGAAGACAGGAAAGTATTTCAGAAAGAAGTCTGTTGGGGACTATCATGATAAACTGAGTAACTGATTTTATGATTAAGAAAACGAATATTAAGGCTTTTTTTAAAAAAAAATAAAAGTAATTGAACAAATAATGATGGAGGAAGTTGAGGAAGTTTAGAAGTTTAAGAAGAAAAGTAATCTAGGGGCTTTACTGTTTATGGGAAAAGCAGAGGAAACAAGTCACGTGATGGGGGCAGCAAGAGAAGCAGGAGAAGGATTACAGTGATGTCTCCTGTTTGGACTATTTCAAGACCGAAGGCAGAGGAAGTGAATCACGTGATAGGGGCAGCACGCTTTCAGAGGGGCAGGAGAAGGATTGCTGTAGTGTCTCTGGACCACTTCAGGAAGGGTCGACTGGACATGACAAATGCTGTATTAAATCCTTGGAAAATAAGGTCCACAAGGAGCCGGTCAGCACAAGGAGATATGTTTTTGTTTTTCATCTGATAGGAAGCCTTATTTCAAAATCATCCAGTTTCTTCAGATTTTATTGTAAGACCCAGTGTGTGATTAAAGATGTGATTGATATAGGCTTTGTGGCTGTTAGAGTTGCGGTCAAGAGTTAGTGACTGGTGGTTACTCTCTCTCCAGTTCTGTTTAGCTGTTAGTGGTCTGCACCATTTCCTCCTTAGTCTGCTCATATACTAAATGGTGTAGGTGAGTATCTGGACATTTCTTTTGGAAAACTGACTGAATGCTTTCTCATAAGTGTGAATTTGCCTTTAATCTGTTTTTTGTTTGTTCTTTTGTCTTGGGATAAGCATGGCCCTGGTATTCCAGAATGCCTATAAAACAGCAGGAAGAAAGGGAATCAACTCCATCGGCAGAGTTTTGTACATAAATTTAGTGGTCTTTCTAATAAAGAGACCATTCCTTCCTCAATCAGTGTGAAAAAACAAGATGCTTTCAAACATAGCATAATGTTTCTAGCATTCCTCGAGGTTTGCAATAAAATGGATTTGAGATCTTACCTAGATCCTGCTCTAGAGAAAGTTGGAGAGGACAGAAACATAAATGAAATTTTGCAAAAAACTGTCTGTTAAAGAAAACCCAGTATCATCCTGTGGGCATTAAGAAACAATACATAAAAGTTGGACTGGGATGTAGCAGATGAGAGCAGGAGGCCCTGGCTTTATCTTACAGTGTGTGTGGTGTGTGTATGGTGTGTATTTGCCTGTGGTGTGTATGTGTGTGTGCGGTCTGTGTGGTGTGTGTATATGTGCAGTGTGTGTGTGTGTGAGTGTGTGGTGAGGTGTTGGGTGTGGTGTGGTATAGGGGTTGTGCGTGCATGCGTGTGTGGTGTGGTGGTGTGTCTGTGTGTTTTGTATGTGTGTGTATATGTGGTGTTTATGTGGTGAGGGTGTGTGTGGTGGTGGTGGTGTGTGTGTGTGTGTGTGTGTGTGGTGTTTATGTGGTGAGGGTATGTGTGGTGGTGTGTGTGTGTGTGTGTGTGTGTGTGTGTGTGTGTGTGTGTGAAGGATAATAATGACATAGTGAAGGGATTATTGACTGATAAGAAAACATACTGGCTTAAAAGCTGAGTGTATTAGTACACACTTATAATCTCAGCCCTTGGAAGGGAAAGGCAGAAGGATCTCAGCCAGCTTCAGGGGCATATCAAGTTTGAGGCCAGCCTGGGCTACACAAGATTCAGTCTCAGCAAAACAGAACAAAGAAAGTATTCTTGGAGAGCCTTTGGGGATGGGTATTGTGTAGAATTGGTGGGGAGGTAGGTCTGTGCCATGGTGAGTAGCAGTGGATGGGTAGGTGCTCAGATGTGTGGTTAGACTCAGAGTTCTTGTTCTAGGACAGTGCAAAGCTGTGCATGATTTCTCTTTTGTCATTCCAAGGCAAACTTTATGTATCCTGCAGATTAAGAACTGCTAGAAACCTTCAAGGTCTCTCAAGGCCAGCACACCCTTCCTCCCCCAAAGTACTTTAGTTCCCATGTGATCTGCTGCTTTACAGCAGTGAATCACTGTCTCTCCACCAAGGACAAAAATGTATTCCATACTTCTGGGTCTTGCTTTGTGTGTTGAGACTCAAGATTCATTTTCAGTATAACTTTCCTAGTTGCCATTTGTTGAAAGGTGTTTTTTTGTGTATGTGCTAAATAACTGTTTTTATTTATTTTACCTTGTAGCCAAAATGCAAGAGGACAAGGAGGCTTGGCTCTTCAAATTCAAGCAGAAAACAGCTTCATTAAGGGTTATGACTTTGTGTTTGAGCCCAGGAGGTAGCTCAGGATAGAACACTTGCTTAGCATGAGTGAGCGAAACTCTGGGTTTGGTTACCAGCAATGAAAAATAACAAGGTTTTATGTCTTAGAAATATTTGAAAATGCAGATGAATATGGAGAAATGAGTGCCATCAAATTCTATTTTTTTTTTCTCCCTCCAAAACTAGGTTTATTTAAACGTGAAAAGTTGTAGTGCTCATTCGTTTCTTTGGTATGTCAGAAGTGATTTTAAAAACAAAACAAAACAAAATATTTTCTTATGATATAATTTAGGAAGCTGAATTCCATAGAGTTATTTTGTATCATCACTTTGATATTTCTAATTTTAATATTTAGCAACCTTAGATCTGGACTGCCTTTTTGAGAAGTAAAAATTATAATTTTTAAACTGTTTTTTTATAATTGTTTACTATACTTATTTTTTCTCTTTTTTTAAAGATTATAATATGATTAAATCATTTCCCCTCTTCTCTCTCCTCCCTCCAACCCCCTCCCCCATAAACCTCACCTTGCTCTCTTTCCAATTCATGGCCTCTTTTTCCATTAATTGTTGTTATAATTAACTGATATGATTTCTGTTACTACTTTTAGAGAATGCTACAGAGTTTCTTAAAGTTCCTCCTGGGCATATGCGGAGAAAGTGCTACATGGGGCTTTTTCCCCTCTTCTTGAGACAGGGTCTCATGTATTCTAGGCTGGCCTTGAACTCCTGAACCTCTGACCTCGTGTCTCAACTGCTGAAATTATAGGCATGTGCCAGTTGTCTTTTGTCTTTATAATTGTGCTTCCAGATATTAGCAAAGGGAATATATTAGGAAGGTACCTTGTTTTAAGAGTGTCTCCTGTCCATTGTGGCCTTTGGGAAGCTCCCTGTACAGACTGTGTTTATCCCTGTGTAGTTTGGGTACTCTAACTGTGGGTTATCTTGGAGAGATTCATGACGACCTTTCCTTTTGTCGTCCTAGGCATGTTTGTGATAAAGGCAGTTTGTGTTGCAAAAAGTAGTCTGTCATGAATTATGTTTTCAAAGACTCAACATACTACTTAATAACGCTATATCCTGTGTCATCTCACTTCTCTAGAAGTTGTCATTTAGTTACAGAGGCAGTAGAGTCACTATATGTCTCTTACACTAACAGTAGAGCTAGCATGTGGTATTAGCAAATCTGTGGTTCTACCTGTCTGAACAAGTAGCGTCAACATTACCTGGGAATACATCAGAAATGCAAACTCTCAAACATTGTCTCAGAACTGCTGAGGCAGATACTGAGAGTGAGCTCAGCATACTGTTGAACAAATTGAATCCTTCAGTGGTTCTGATGGCTAGTGTTGATGTGCAGTGTAGACAAAAGAGGATATTGAAGTTATGGAACTATCTTCTTAGAATTCATATTTGTAGAGACAATAGTGAGGTGGTCTTGGCAGGAGGAAAGTCATATCTGGGAACATAACAACTAACCAAAGTTATATTTCTTCAGTTTGGGTTCATATTTTACCATAAAGTGCAGAAGTTTTAATTTTTTATCTATTACGAATTCATTTATTTTTTGGTGCCAATTTAGAGTTCTAAATCAGTATATAACATTACTTATAGATTATTCATTGGTATACATCTTATATGCGTTATATTGAAATGTAATGGCATTATGGAAATAATTTACTTTTAGTATCTGTGATGGAATCAGTAATTTCATATATGGTTTGGGGATATATATTTTATAATAGATGTTAAAAGAGCAAGACTTTTAAAATATTAATTATATTTATTCCCCACGCTTATTGTTTCAAGTTGTCTGTCTTAATCACTTCTTCAGAGCTTTCCTGTGTGATTAAACAATTTATTAAAGTGTCGAATGCTCCTCATTAATTATAAACAAATAACATTTTTCACTTTTGGGGGGGGGTGTATGAATTTCTAGAAGTTGGAAAATTTGATTGATTTGAGGTTGGAGAAAATGGAACTGTTCCAAAATAGATGTTTTTTTACCTAAATTATTTTATTGAAATAAATTGAGATTATTGCAGCACTGGATAATTAATGCATAAGCCCAATTATTATATAGGCAAGAATAGTTTGATAAAAATGTATGCAGTGTATTTCAGAACTAAGAAGATTGTAACGAAGTCTTCCTTCAGTGTCCTGATTCTAACCCAGCATCCTTGGATACTAGGATGGTGGGAAGTCCATCAGCGTTGACTGCTACGTCTCTAGCTGTGTATTGTTGCCCTCAGGGAACCAATGAGATACTCTGTTTCTTTCATGTGAATACTAAAGTTGATATGGGGAATAGGTAATGCTGCTGAGAGTTGAATAGGAGGAAAAAGACAGGGCAAGCCATGGGCTCTGTGACAACCCACGGACTAGTAGCAATAAGATTCTCCTTTGAAACCCTTGAACATGAGTTCAGTTTCAGAGTACTTACGTATGTAAAGCGATTTTACTTCCAGTGTTTAAACATGTTAATGAAGTAATAATATCTTGTATATTTGCTGCTTTATTTAAGTTTTTATTTCCTTAAATCAGGACTTAGGAAAATATGTGTAAAGCAGCTTTTGAAATTTATGTATATAGGTATGATGTTAAGAATTCGGTGTACTTGTATATATATATTAATACATATGCATATGTATGTATATATGAATGCTAATAATGTTTTCTTTTTATTTTAGGGAGTCTGACAGATGAGGGACAGCGGTATTGTTGTAAGCTAGTGGAAATGAATTCAAAGAGTGGTCCAGGCCTCATTGGCTTAGGCATTAAAGCTTTACAAGACAAGAAGTATGAAGATGCTGTTAGTCACCTGACAGAAGGTAATGTGCAGAGTATAATATTTAATATGAGGAGTAGTTACTCAGTCAATACTGACTACTATTTTAGCCTTTCTGTAAGGAGATAAACTAAAGTAAAGGGAAAATGAATATACATACTCTGGAGTCTGCTTGTAAATTTGAATTTAAACTCAAGACCATGGAAAAGTTCAACTTTATGTGTTCCATTGATTCCCTTTGTACACAGTAGGGATACTTCGATGAAGCCTTAGAAACAGAGGTTTACGTTAGTTGACTCAGGTGTGGTGTTTTTTTGGATAAACCTATGTTCAAGCTGAAATGTGACTAATACAGTGAGGAAGGTAGATGGGGCAAGTGGGAGGAACTTTATAGGTCAGTGAATGCATTTGTGGAGTAGCAGAGCTAAGAAGAAAGCTGTTGTTCAGGGTAGTAAGATTTGAGGTACTGGAAGGGACAGGAATTGAGGCTGAACATGGCCTTGCAAACATTGTTAACAAGCATCAAGTACAGCGAGTGCATCCCACGGACAGCAGGAGCCTTGAAAGGCTCTAAGCCTGGAAGCACTGTAATCTAATTTGCCTGTTTAGAATTTCTGGGGCAGCATGGGCCAGGGATGTAGATCAGTCAATGATGTGCTTGTCATGTGAGCGTGAGGACCTGGGTCAACTCCTAGAACCCATGGTATTTATGATTACTTCATCCTAGGCGTGAAGGAAAGCCCTCTCTGCATAGCTGGCTGGTGTCATCTAGCAGAAGCCCAAACCAAAATGCACAGACCCAAGGAAGCTATTCTTTCTTGCAACCAAGGTATCCTTGACGTACTTTGTGTTTATGTATAACGGGACCGACCAATGCTGTTTGTTTTTGTCTAACTTGAGAAAGATATTGTTTTAAAATTGATGGACTTTTGTTTTCAGTTTAAATTTGTGGTTGATTTAAATTGCACTCAGGAAGATAAATAAATGCCCAATCTGTGTGCATGTCTGCTCTTACATTTATCTTTAAGGTGAGGGCTTAGGAACAGATGTTCTGCCTTTCCAACAAGGAACTTTCTGGTATGTTTAGGACCTTCATGAATTCTTAATGTCATGGATATAGATAAGAGATAATTCTTTCTTACTTGCCAAGCTTCTATATTTGACAGTCCATTCTAATTCAGTTTTCCCCCTTTCCAGTGTCCTTAGACGTCTATCTTAGGGTTTCTGTTGCTGTGAAGAGACACCATGACCACAGCAACTCTTATAAAGAAAAACATTTAATTCGGGTAGCTCACTTACAATTCAGAGATTTAGTCCATTATTGTCATGATGGGTCATGGCGGTGTGTAGGCAGACATGGTACTGGAGAAGAAGCTGAGAGTCCTACATCTTACAGGCAACAGGAAGTGGTCTGTCTCACTGGGCGTGGCTTGAGCATATATGAGACCTCAAAGCCCACCTCCACAGTGACACACTTTCTCCAACAAGACCACACCTACTCCAACAAGGTCACACTTCCCATTAGTACCATCCCCTTGGGGTCATTTTCTTTCAAACAACCACACAGTCCATTCTAATTTGACTTCTTTCCCCTTCCAGTGCCCTTAAATTGCGAGACGCAGAGGGCTAGTAGCCATTGTTCTTAAGCACCTTCAATTTTATTCATACCATGTGAAGATAGAGGTCTTAAATTTATGTGTTTGACTTTTAATTCAGATCTTCCTAGAAGTATTTCAGAGAACTTTTATTTATGTTTCAATTATTCATCTCTCTCTCTCTCTCTCTCTCTCTATATATATATATATATATATATGTATGTATATATATGCGTATATATATGTATATATATATATATATATATATATATAAAACACTTATATATACTAGAAATTTTGCTCACTGTATCCACAGTGTATTATGTTATTCTTTTTAAAAGAAAATCTTAAATTTTTAAGATTGACTTTATGTTATGTGTATGGGAATGCCCACATGTATGTCTGTGCATCATGTTCCTGCCTTGCTGTGGAGGCCGGAAGAAGGGAACCCCAAGCCGGGTGGTGGTGTCACACGCCTTTAATTCCAGTACTCGGGAGGCTAAGCCAGGCAGATCTCTGTGAGTTTGAGGCCAGCCTGGTCTACAGAGTGAGATCCAGGACAGACACCAAAACTACACATAGAAACCCTGTCTTGAAAAACCAAAAATAACCAAAAACAAAAACAAAAACAAAAACAAAAGAAGAGGGTCCCCTGCTTATAAGCTGCTGGAAATCAAACCTGGGCCTTTGGAAGGGCAGCCAGTGTTTTTAACTACAGAGCCCTCTCTCTGTTCCCATTTCATTCTTTAAGTTTTTTTTTAAACTTTTATATATTTATTTATATATGTATGTGTGCGTGTACACATGTGCATATACCATGCCATGGATTTAGAAGTCAGAAG
This sequence comes from Peromyscus maniculatus bairdii, assembly GCF_049852395.1. Classification (NCBI taxonomy): domain Eukaryota; kingdom Metazoa; phylum Chordata; class Mammalia; order Rodentia; family Cricetidae; genus Peromyscus; species Peromyscus maniculatus. The sequence continues at coordinate 56,165,151 of NC_134866.1, forward strand.
ACAATTTGCAGAATTTGGTTCTCTTGTATTATATAGTTCTTTGGCACTGAAGTCAGGTTGTCAGGCCAGGCAAGCACCATTATCTTATAAGCTGTCTTACTGGCTGTATGTCATTCATAAAAAGCAAGCAAACTGAAATGCTGGAGGTTGATTCCCATGTCCTCAATCTTGTCAGCACTGAAGAACATAGATAATCATGGTGTGGCAGGTGGCAACCGTCATCAGAAGAATCTCTGTCTTCTGAAAGCAGAGGCTTTGCTTAAACTCTCGGATTGTGAGTCTTCAGAGGAAGCACTTCGCATTCTTGATCAGGTAGGCGGTCTGGGTTTTTCTCTTCAGCTTCAGTTTCCAGCCACCAGCGACCAGCTGTCTCTCCCTGCCAAATGATTACCTTCATAAACTCTGAGTTACTGATACAAATCAGTATCTATACTCTGATAAACCTTCCACACTCTTGAAATTGCTTGTCTTAGTTAGGGTTTCTGTTGCTGTGAAGAGACACCATGATCACAACAACTTTTATAAAGGAAAGCATTTAATTGAGGTGGCTGCTTACAGTGTCAGAGATCTGGTCCATTACCATCGTGGCAGTGTGCAGGCAGACATGGTGCTGGAGAAGGAGCTGAGACCCCTCCATCTTGATCCTTAGGCTGTGTTGTATGTGAAGAATTTGTTCTGTTTTTATGCCTGTTCTCCCATCTTGATCTTGTCCTGTTACAGTAGCACCACCTGATTATTCGCAATTTAGGGCTTTAACTTTTCCCTTCAGAAAATGGTTTACAGATTATTAATCAATTGGTGACTTAATTAGCTTCATGTTCAAGAATGTAAGGTTTGCTTCCTCCACAGATGTTGATTTTGTTTTTAAAGGAAACTGTTTTCTTAAGGCTTTTGGTTTAATTTGGAATTCCTTAGCGAGGAAACATAGTGGGCAGATCATGAATTTTAGCCACACTGTTTCTTAAAGAGTTTTGTCAGATGTGTTAGTCATTGCAGGTCTTCGTTATCATCGCTTTGTGGATTTCAAAGGGTTTTGCAGTTTCTGTTTTCTTTAAAGTAACAGCAGCAATTGGCCTCCTTTAAGAACTCTCTTTTTTTTTTTTTTGGTTTTTCGAGACAGGGTTTCTCTGTGTAGCTTTGTGCCTTTCCTGGAACTCACTTGGTAGCCCAGGCTGGCCTCGAACTCACAGAGATCCGCCTGGCTCTGCCTCCCGAGTGCTGGGATTAAAGGCGTGCGCCACCACCGCCCGGCTCCTTTAAGAACTCTTATGTAGCTGGATGTGGTGGTTCATGCCTGTAATCTCAGCACAGAAGCTCAGGCAGAAAGATGACCATGAGTTCAAGGCCAACCTGTGATACATTATGAATTCTGGGCCAGCCTGTGCTGTACTGTGAGACCCTGTCACCAAAAACAAAAACCCCCAAAATCTAATGCCTTATTTTCTACTTATCTGTCCTCAGTATATATCTTGTACAGATGCTTTATAGATATCTTGTAGAGATGCTTTATATAGACCTTTCCAAACCTTTTTTCACACACACAAAAACCATAATGAAAAATTTCTTTAAAATCTGTAAGAGTCCATATCTGAGACAGAAAATTGTTAAGTTGAGCCAAAACATCATGTTATGCTAGAAAGCAAAGAATCTATAAAAGAACCACACTAAACAGACACAGGAGCTGGCCAATGAGGGCAACGGTACATGTACTGAAGAGAAACACTGTGTTTAAATTCATGTGTGTGTGATGCTACCACAAAGAAAAACATCACAGCAAGCTTATGAAAGCATGTCACAAGCTGTTTGATGCTGAGGAACAAACTGGAAAGAGCGAAAGCATTTATTATGCCTCTCTTACAAACTGTTCCTCGAGTAGCCGAACAGGTGATGAGGGAGGAGAAGTTTCTCTTGGTTGAAGTATTCTAGGTGATAAGGAAAAGAGCAAAGATAGGCTAGAAGTCATTTTGTAATCCTTAGTGAATGAACAGATGTAGGCATTGAGGATCAATGGCTTCCACAGAAAAAACCATGACAAATACACGTAGCATAATGTTTCTAGATCAGGTCAAATGTCCAACCCTGCCTATTGACATGGGGACCAGGGAGAATGTCAAACACCGTGAGAACATACTCAGTCAGATGTTGACTGTGTGAAACAGTGACAAATGTCCTGTGTTTTCACAGTTAAATTATAAGGGAGAAAGCAGAGAGATAGAAGGGGATCTGTCATCTTATTCAGATATATGTGTCTTAGTTGAATTTTAACTCAAAGAAGTTGCTCAAATTCTTCATGAGGCAACTAGGAAATCTGATGATATGGAAGCTATATGGTTGGCTTTGGGTCTGAGATTGGCAGTGTGTTTGGTATTTACAAATGACTTTATCTTAAATTTGTATGCTGAAATAGCACAGATGAGAAGTTACAGTACGTGCCATTTGTTTTAAATTCATCTGAAGGGTATAGCAAAAGGGTGGATATATACATGGACAAACATAGCCTTTGAGTTTATAATTCTGTAGCTGGATAATGAGTACATGCAAGGTTGTTACACTGGTCTTTAATTTTCTTGTGTATTTGAAATTTGCGCAATTAAATGATTAAAGAATGATAATCTGGATTGTAATGGAATTCTGACTACACTCTGTCGGACCCTGCTCTTCTGTGTTCATTCTTTAAGCAGAATAGACACCCCTGCAGCTGTCTTGAGAGACTTGTAGCAGCTATCAATCATTTTCTAGGTTTCGGATGCAGATAATACCCCAGGACTGCTGGTTCTTCGAGGCCTGGCCCGTCTGAACACAGGTGCTGTAGACGAGGCTACAAAGGTTGGTGCTTTTCTTTCAGCTGGAGCAGTATTTGAAGGCTAAAGGAAGGGTCTGGGGACTTAGTTCAATGCTATAGTGCTTGCCTACAAATTGGAAGGTCCTGAATTTGGTCCCAAGAACCCAAAGTAGAATAAAATAAAATGTAAAATAAAAACTAAAAAAACTCCCAAGTGAGTCCCAGGAAAGGCGCAAAGCTACACAGAGAAACCCTGTCTCGAAAAACCAAAAAAAAAAAAAAAAAAAAAAACTCAACTAAGAAATAAAAGTCAAAAGCCATTTAATTTTTTTTTTTTTATATTTTATGTGAATGAGTGTTTTCCTACATGTGTGTCTGTGTACCATGTGCATGCCTGGGGCCTTTAGAGATTAGGGAAGGGTGTTGGATCCTCTGGAACTAGAGTCATAGATGGTTGTCATCCACCATGTGGGTGCTGGGAATCAAACCTGGATCCTCTGGAACAGCAGCCAGAGCACTTAACCGCTGAGCCATCTCTCCAGCTCCCCATTTGTTTTTAATGGGATATGGAATTGATAAGTGTCTCCTTGACAGATTATGGAAGATCTTCGAGCTTCTTACCCTGACCTGGCCGAAGTCCATGCGCTTGAGGCTCTGATACATTTTACTAAGAAGGACTATCTGCAAGCAGAAGCATGGTGAGGGTGCACAGCTCACCTGTGACTCCAGTCATATCTCACTTATTTCTTAAAAATTCGACATGGGCTTGATGAAGTTTCACTTTTAGATTTATGGTGTGCGTGTGTGTGTGTGTGTGTGTGTGTGTGTGTGTGTGTGTTTAATTTCACTTGTAGCATAGGAACTATAAATTTTTCTGTGATAGATTTCTAATCTAAGTAGTGATCATAATGTTTGGGTAGCCAGTGTAATATTTGGTATATGTTCTGAACACATACAGTGTTAAACGGCCACCATGCTTCTTAAAGCTCTTCTTCAGTAACATCACTTTTTGTTTACTATAGTCTAAAAGCTGAAGTAGTGAAATGTTTTAGGTCTGGGAAATTTTTTAGGTTCATTTTATTATATATGTATGTGTGTTTTGCTTGCATGTATGTATGTATAGATGTGTACCTAGTACCTACAGAGTTCAGAATGTGGTGTCAAATTCCCTGAAACGAGTTACAGCTTTGGGCCTTTGTGTTGGTACTGGGAACCCAGGTCCTCTGGGAAAACAGCAGATGTGCTTCACCCTGAGCTGTCTCTTCAGCTCTTGGATTTGGGATTCTTAATCACCTAGCTTGATTGTTCTGTCTTGGAGTCCCTTGTTTTATACACATACACACATGCACATGCACACAGGCACACACACACTTAATACTTCTTTTTACTTCCATTTGGTGATTCAGTTTCCAGAGAGCAATTGAGAAAGACGCTGAAGTTGCTGAATATCATTACCAGCTTGGGTTGACATACTGGTTCATGGGCGAAGAGACAAGAAAAGATAAAGCAAAGGCTCTGACCCACTTTCTGAAGGTAAGCCACTGCTACTACTAAAGTCTTTGTTAAAGTGGATTTGTTAACATTACTGTTTAATGCAGTATCCTTTTGCATTTCATTTCTCATAGAAGAGGTTTTGTGAGAATATTCTGTGGGTTTTTCTAGGTGAAAATTTAAATCATGAACGTATAAAAGTGTCTATTTCAGAAATACGTGTTATAGACATTGAGACATGTTTCAGAAATATGTGTTACAGAAGTTGAGACATGGTATCTGTGGAAGCAATGCTGTTTTAACTGATGGCCTCTGTAGTTTTATGGGTACACGAGTCTGGATTTTTAGCTTCCTGTTTATAGATATTTAACATCTATGTTTTAAGTTCTTATCTTCTCAGGGAACATATTAATTTAACAATGGCTTTAATTTCATGTTTGTTTTATCCAAGACATGCTAGTTTTACCTTGTGTTTATTTTCTATAGGCAGGGTAGATCAGCTTTTGTGTCTGTTTTAAATATCACACTAAAGGATTTTTTGGCATAATTCTATAGTTTTAATAAAATAGTTTCTTTTCTTTAATCAGTGTACTATATCCTTAATATGCATTGAAATAAACTTTTAATATTCCATTGTCAACGTTTATTTCCAAGGCTGCAAGACTGGACACATACATGGGTAAAGTTTTCTGCTATTTAGGTCATTATTACCGCGATATAGCTGGAGATAGGAGCAGAGCCCGCGGATGTTACAGGAAAGCTTTTGAATTAGATGACACCGATGCTGAGTCTGGAGCGGCAGCCGTTGACCTAAGTGTGGAACTTGAAGACACGGTCTGTCTCGTGACCACTCTGTATTTTACCCCAGTATATAAATGAGAATGTTTTTATAATATATTTACTTGAAAGTTATTTTCATTATTCTATGTAGGCAAAATAGAAATATCTTTGTACTCATTTATAAGCTACATTTTCTTTTCATTTGGTAGATACTAAATTACCTGTCATTTTTTGTGTGTGTATGTTTATATGGCTATGTACCTATCTGCCTGGCATTCATGTGGGTCCCTGTGCGTGGGTGCATAGGCCTGAGGTCAGCCTCAGGTGTCTTTCCTTGATAGCTTACCACTTGTACTTTTTGAGAGAGGTTGTTCACTGAAGCTTAAGCTCATGCATGTGGCCAGGCTAACTGGGCAGTGAACTTCAGGCTCCTGTCTATCTTTCCACCCCACTCCCGGACTGGGGTTACAGGAATATTCCCCACCCCACCTTTTTCCACGAGTTCCGGAGGGCTGGGTATCAGGCCTCGGACCCTTGTGCTTGTGTGTCAGGTCTTTACCAATTGACTTTTCGTTTATTATTAAAATTAGTTTTATGTATTTCATTGTAAATTTTAAAAAATCAAAAGTGGGAACTGAAAGTATGGTTGTATCCTTTGAATGTTGGTTCTGTATTTTTATATTTGGTGTCCCTAACGTTGATATTTTCTCATTAGGAAACTGCTTTAGCTATCTTAACAGCAGTAACTCAAAAGGCAAGTGCTGGAGCAGCGAAGTGGGCCTGGCTTCGGCGAGGACTGCACTATCTGAAAGCTGGGCAGCATTCGCAAGCAGTGGCTGAGTAAGACATCTTATTACACTTACATTTAAACAGTGTGGTGCGTCTTTAAATTTCCTTGATAGCCACATGACCTTCATAAGTGGCCTCTAACCAAGATGCGGTTTGAGAGAACCGTAACAAAAGTTATTTGGGTGCTTATTGCCTGCAGGCAATAGAATTGAAAGTGGACTAAGTCTTGTACTGGTGTTGAGGAGTTCAGTCTTTGTTGGCATCGTAATGCGATAGGTCCCCTCCAGAGACATTTCAGTAGTAAAAAGCAGATCTGTGCTGTTACACTGACTTCTGTTGGCTTAGGCGAGGGAAACCTTGTCAGCTTGAAGGCAGTTTTGGAGAAGCTCGTGCGTGATTGATTTTAGACATTTTGTTTGAATTGTATTTCAGGGTAAAAATATAATTAAGTCATGTCTGATGTATGTTAATTTCTAGAATGTAAACATTCTGATTTTTTCATAAAGATGCAATGTGATCAGGAGTATAAGTATCCCTCTCACTCCTGTATTTCAGATGTTTAGAGGAGGATTGACAGGTTCATAGGTTGAGGGGGCAAACTGAGTATCCACCTGTCCTGGAGGCCTAGAAAACTGAAGTTCTGCCAAATAATAAAGAAAAAGAAACTATGGTCAACATTTCCCCCAAAGAGCATTTTGTTCTTATTTAAAAAAAAAAATCACTTCACAAAATCTTCTCACTATTAATAACATTCAAATTGTAAAAGAAACAGGAAAGACTGCTTTAAGTGTCATTTTTACAAATCAAAGGACTTATGGATGATTTAATTGAATTAATTATTTTAGATGTGGATGCAGTTGTATTACTGTTAATTTTCTCACTGTTTCTTAAAATGTGAAGTTTACAGGCGGCACTAAGGGCGGACCCAAAGGACTGTAATTGTTGGGAATCCTTGGGAGAGGCGTACTTGAGCAGGGGTGGCTACACAACAGCCTTGAAGTCCTTCACGAGAGCCAGCGAGCTGAACCCAGACTCCACCTACAGTGTGTTTAAGGTAGCAGCGATTCAGCAGCTCCTGGGCCGGTACACAGAAGCCATCACTCAGTATCAGCTCATCCTTAAAAAGGAGGAGGGCTATGTGCCGGCCTTGAAAGGTAATTCCAGGAGTTCCTTTTTCAATTTTAACAATATTGAACTTTATAGTAAATTTTCTACCTACCTGTATTAAATAGCTTGAGAAGCATGTGGTCAATAGTAAGTATCTGACAGGAATTTCTTATTGTACAACTTGATATAGATTGATTATAAAAAGATCAAATTTTGTTTCCTAGTAGTTCATAAATAGTAATATGGTAGAGATTTAACTTTTAGACAAATAGAACAATAGAGCCAAGCAAATTTCTATGATGCTTTTAGTAATTTTATATTCCCAGAGTAGCTTAATAATTTGTTATTTTATAATTTTATTATTGTATGTTGTAGAGGCTTACTTAAATTATTTTTAGATGCAATTTCCTTTTTTTTGTAATTAAACTGATTTTAGTTCCTCTTTCAGTAGTCCTTCCTAACCCTGTTTTTAAGTATATAACGAATAACACTGTAATTTAAGTTTTTGAGGTTACATCTTACCCTTCATGATATATGTACTGCTATATATGCTCTTCTGTTTGTTTCTTATAAAAGAAACCGTCGAGGTTTCAGTTATTAAGGTTGTAGGTTTTGAGTAACATGCAGCTTAGAACTTGGAATCATTTTTTTTCTCTCTCTTCTCCCCCTTTCTTCATTTATAAAACTTTCCTCAAGAGAAGAAAGAACTCACTTTTATGAATATTTCCTGGGACTTGAAGAATTTACTGCTTCATTTGATTTTACTGTATAACTGCACAGATTTTAACGTAAAAGATTAAATCTGTATGATAGAGAGTAATAGTGTCCCTAGTTTGTGAGCTGACATCTGAAGACAAATTAAATTAGCCCATAGTCAAGAGAATTCTGTGCAGATGATTTTCTGTGAGTTTTAGTACATGTTGATTGCAAGAGAACCTTGACATGGAGATCTTTTCTAAATATTTCAAGATCGTATTTAGAAATAATTTTATAAAATGACTGTATTGCTTTCTGGGAAGCTTTCTTAAAAAATCAGCCTGTTTGCTTTGTATATTTGAATGATGTACACAAACTCACCTCACTGCAGGTTTGGGTGAGTGCTATCTGATGATGGCGAAAACAGCTTTAGTGGATTTTCTGGATGGGAAAGCTGTGGACTATGTGGAAAAAGCACTGGAATATTTTACTTGGTTAGTATCACCTTTGTTTAGCACTCATACTTTCTTGGTAGTATAATAAAGCTAAATTTAGAATATAATTTTATGTCTATGCTGTTAGATATAGCAGTTATTCAGAGTATCATACATAAGAATAACAGACTAGCTGATTAATTCTGCAGCATGAAAACTAATAATTTTACCTCTGAGACTGGGAAAGAGACTTCTTTGTGCCCTTTGTAATGCTTGCCACGCTGCAGAGAGGAGGGAAGCCGTGGCCCTAAGACACTGGTAAAGTGTCTTAGGCTTCTGACCTTGAACTGGGAGCCTCTCTGCTGGAACTGTTTGAGAAGTGGAGCTTCAGATACCCAGTATGCTTTTCATTCATCAGTAGGGCCTGTTTCAGGCTTTTGAATGGGCTGAAGTGAGGGAAAAACGAGCCTTCAAATTATTCCTGGAGAGAAGCTGTAAGAAAAAGTGGTGTATCTAATAAGAAAAGAATCAGGAAGATTTACATCTCTTACATTACAGAAGTGCAAAGTGTTATTTGTGTTAGATGACTTCAAAAAGCCCACATATTAGGGCTTAGGGAGATGGCTCTGCGGGTAAGGCAGTTGCTGGAAAAGCTTGAGGACCTGAATTTAAATCCCCAGTACTCGTGTTGTGGTGTGTGGCTGCACATGTGCCTGCAACTGGTGTTTTGAGAGGCAGAGGCCAGAAAATTACTGAGTCTTACTGGCTGCCAGCCTACCTTTAGGTTCAGTGAGACATCTGCCATGTGTCAAAGAAATATGACGGAGAGGGGTAGAGCAGGATAGTTCATGGCCTCTGTACTCAACCCCTCCCCAGTGGCAACAGCAAGTCTACAGATTGTCTTGGGCACAGTGGTGCATGCCTATAATCCCAGCCACTTGGGAAGCCAAGACAAGAGGATAGCAACATCAAAGATAGTAACATTTCAACAGAAACTATACCACTGAGCTGAATTCCCAGCCCTGATTAAAAAAAAATTAAAGTTGGAAAGACATGAGTTTGGACAGTTAAGATTGCTACTGTTTTCTTTTTTCTCCTTTCATGTGTCAATTTTAGAAATCTTACTAAGATATTTAAAGGAACTTGGGAATAATGGCCTTCCTTCTGATTCTCACAGTGGGTGGGTTTTCAGAGATGACAGCAGTAATTAGTTTCTCAGGAAGACACTGGGAGATGGATTTCGGCTGGGCTCCTGTAGTAGAAAAGGCTGTGAAGATGTCCCATCTCATCTCTCTGTGGCATAGCAGTTTATAGTGGCAGATTATCGAGTCTTGGCCTAAACTGAGATGCTCTGAGAAAGGTGGAGAGAAATGTGCAGCTCTGATTCTTCTCATTCTAAAAGGAACTAACCCTTCACATACCTCCTCATACCACTGTGTACTTTCTGAGTTGTTAATCCAGGCTGCTCTTACTTGCTTCTGATGGGAGATCTTTACATTTTCATGTCTAGAGTTTGCATTTATTTTTGCCCTCAGTGAAAATCCTGTACTCCACCAAATATAGTTGATACATTATTTAGTCTTTTGAGGGGAAGTCCAAAGACATGAGCTATTATAACGAAAGTCACTGCCTTGATTATTGATTAACCAAACAAAAAGGCACACCTTCAGAGCCCTGCTATTGAACCTAAACCGAACAACAGTAACAGAATTTCCCCAAACTAGTCCTCAAGTGTTTCTTTTTATTTGGTTTCTGCTACTTCTAACAGTTATAATGAAGATATCTGAAAAAAAAAAAACTGAAAAATTTCCTGCCACATAAAATAATCAGTTCCCCCTCTTCTCTTTTTTCTAGATCTTTTTTCCCTCCAAGTAAGGAGGTGGTAGAGTGTAGTTCTGTGAAGTGATCAGTGAAATATGCACAGAATCTGACTAAAGTAATCACTCTCAGCCAGGACTGCACACATAGTCCTTCTGTTCTAAGAATGTGTGGTCCTGAGAGGCATACACCTGAGCTTTTGGACATAACTTTGAAAGCCTCGTTTCTCCTTACAGGGCACTGCAGCATCGAGCTGATGTGTCCTGCCTTTGGAAGCTTGCTGGGGATGCCTGCACCAGCCTGCATGCTGTTTCACCGTCGAAAGTGAATGTTCATGTCTTAGGAGTCCTTCTCGGTCAGCAAGAAGGAAGAGAAGTATTAAAGAAAGACGAGCTTCTGCATCTTGGAGGAAGGTGATTTACAGAGAATACCAGCCTTTGCTTTAGAGTTGGATTAGAACATTATATTTTAAAAGCATCTGTACCATCTGTTTTCACTTTTCTGCAGATGCTATGGTCGTGCATTAAAGTTGATGTCGACATCTAATACGTGGTGTGATCTTGGAATTAATTACTACCACCAAGCACGACATCTGGCAGAGACAGGCAGTGGCACGGATGGCCTTACCGAGCTCCTGGAGAAATCTGTGCATGTAGGAGAAATTTCTTATGAACTTAAACACAGTGATTTTATGAAAGATGCTACTGATAAATATTTTAACATTAAACCACGTTTTATTTATACAAATGCTGATATTCAAGAAATAAAAAAGTTACTTTAACTTTTTTTCAGTGTTTAAAGAAGGCAGTGAGATTGGACAGTAATAATCACTTATACTGGAATGCTCTTGGTGTGGTTGCATGTTACCGTGGTGAGAATTGAGTAACACTTACTTTATTTTGCAAGATTATTTGTTTTCAGGCAATAAAGTTTAGTGACTTTAAATTCTGTATATTTCAGGTATTAGAAATTATGCCCTTGCTCAGCACTGTTTCATCAAATCAATCCAAGCAGAACAAATTGTAAGTGTTCCATGTGTCTACAAAAAGAACTGCAAAATTCAGTGTATTAATTTTCTTTTAAAATCAGTTCATTTAATTTGTGTATGTATGGATGTGTGAGTGAGTGAAGATGTCATGTGCCTTAGAGTGCCTGTAGATATTAGAGATGTGCATGTACCATAGAGTGCCTTTAGACTGCAGAGATGTGCATGTACCATAGAGTGCCTGTAGACATCAGAGAATTACTTTAAGGAGTTGGCTCTCACCTTCCACTGTGTTGAGGCAGGCTCTCTCTCACTTTAAAAATATATTTATTTATAGAGAGAGCACATGCATGTGTGCTTGTGTGTGCGTGTGTGTGTGTGGGGGGGGTTGTCGAGACTACTTTGAGTTTAGTTTATTCTTTACCAATTTCACACATGTATGTAATGTGCTTTGATCATATACAACTCTCTCTGCTCTTCCTCCCACTCGCTCTGATCCCTTCATCTCCCCAACAAGTTCCTTTCCGACTTCATGTCTTGTTTTTTTTTAGTAGACTACTGAGTTTAATTTGGATTGCTTGCATGGATATGGGGTTGTTTGCTGGAATACAGACAAGTTACCAGTATCTACACCATTGAAAAAAGGACTCCCCATTCTCCATTAGCCCCTTAGCTAGCTGTGGAGCCTGGTGAGCTCCTCGCTGAGCCTCAGCAGGATGTTGATAGGTTCATTCTTGTGCAGCTCTGTGCAGGTACCTGCTGTTAGTTCATGAGTGCAGCAGCCAACAGTGTCATGTTCAGAAGACTGAGCACTGCTCTCCATCCTCCAGCTTACGTTCTTTCTGCTCTGTCCTCTGAGGTATCTCCTGAGCCTTGAGGGCTTGATACTGATGTCCTATGTAGGGCTGGGCACTTTGACCAGCTACGAGTCTTTGCATTAACTGCTTCACACTACAAAAAGAAGCTTCTCTGAATGAGGCCTGTTTTTTAATATATCTTTTAGAATGCTGCTGCATGGACCAATTTAGGAGTGCTATACCTTGCGACCGAAAACATCGAGGTATCATTATCAGTTTCAGTATGTTAAAAATGAAGGATATTTTCTACATGTGACTTTGTGGAGAAATATTAATGTATTATCTATCCAGTATGTCAAATATGCCAATTAATTGATGATGTTTGTTTTATTATGTTAAGTAATGAATATGTAATGTTGATTTTTTCCTTCCGTGGAACTTCTGGTTTTATATTTATGTATACTTTTTTCTTCTCCAAGACAGCATCTTTCTGTGTAGTCCACACTGGCCTTGAACTCACGCTTTAGTAGCCATCATCTTACTTCAGCTTCTTTACGTAGTGAAAACAATGTAAAAAGAAGTGAAAACTTCTTTTATAGGTGAAAACAATTCTCTTATTAATGAATTTGGCAACAATATCAATATAAGTTCTTTGTATGCAGTGTTTAGTCTGCATGAGTAGAGGTAAAAGAGACAATTAGTATTTTTTAATATCTTAAATTTAACCTTTGGTTTTGTGATTTAGATTTTGGCTTCAGCAGATATTACTGCCTTTAAATATCCTAGTGGAATTCCTCCCAGTTGAGCAGCTGGAACCTAGTACCTAGGATTGTGTTCATAGGCCATATTTGGGAAGTTTCCACAAGTCTAGACATAGTGCCACATCTTTATTGTTTCTTGGTTTAGTCAGTGTGCTGAATCTTATCCTTTGACAAAAAACCTTCCATAATATTCTTGACAATACATTAATTACTCACTGTAAAAATGATCAGCTTTGGAAGATTGTAAATAGACTGGAAGAAATCCTTAAACTAGAACCGAAGATGTGTGAAAGGCCCTAGGTTGAGTCTCAGGAGCACTGGACACAAGTGTTGTTCAGGAGCTTTCTTCTTCCTAGAAGCATCTCTTTCCTCACACCCATGACTTGTCCTGAAACAGTAGAACGCAGTAGGAGTAAGTGCTTTTGTTGTTGTTTCTTTTCAAGCGGAGAGCATATGAGCTTATGACTCAGGAGAGGTCTCTTTAATGTTTCTTCACTGCTATTGAAGACTTGTGTTGTTGACCTCTTTTTCCAGCAGCAGGTCCACAGCTCCAGCTTCATTGCTTGTGAGTTCTTAAGTCTCTCAAAAAAGGGGAATAGATTCAGCCTTATTGAATCATTTCTTTCCCATGTAGTTAGCATATAGTATGTGATTATTTAAAAGTTCTGCTGACTAGGTGATAGAGACCTATAGTATTATTTTGCAGGGGACCAGAACTCTTAATCCGTAAGGAAATCTGTTGCACACAGCATTATTCTAAGACTGTAACTAAAACATTGTATCCAGGTTGAACAATGAAATTTTTATTTGTGTATATTCATGACATGTTTGACTTCTCTTATTTTATGCTTTTTAAACAGTTGAAATTTATGAGATTGCTTCATGTGATATTTTCCTGCTTTTTTGCTTAGCAAGCTCATGAAGCTTTCAAAATGGCTCAGTCCCTTGACCCATCTTATTTATTGTGCTGGATTGGACAAGTAAGATAACACTTATTAATAAACATCAATATAAAATAACCTTATATTAGTGATAATGATAGCATTACATGTATCATTTGAAAACTTACTGCATGCTAGTCATTTTGCTTAGGTCTTTGCAAGGAATATTTTAGTTAATCTGTTATCAATCCTTTGAGGTGTCACTATTGTTACACTCTTTTTAAAGATATAGAAATGTAAACTCAAGCATACTAAATATTGTGTCACAGTTGGCAGGGATTAAACTTTGAATCCCATGAATCTGATTATTACCTTTGCCTAAAAAAAAAAAATAAACCTAGAACTCTTATTAAACTTACATTTGCAAAGACAATGTACATTTGCAAAGATCATTTTGGCTATTGTTTTGTAATTTTCTATAATGTCTTCATACTCGGTTATGCACTTATGAATATTTTCTCTTTGACCATGTTTAGATTTTTGCACTGCCAGATAGAATCAGGTTAATTAATCTATCACTGATTATTTTGCCTTAGTCATATCACCTGAAATACTGAATGCCTTGTCTAGTTGAGAATATTAATGGATTGCTAAGTGGTTCAGCAACAGTAGGAGCATGTATCAGAAAGATTAGGTACCATGTCAAAGATGAAGTATGTCTCACTGTGCATCTGTATCTTAGTGTAATTCCAGTTGACTGTGGGGCAAGCAGAGATAGCCAGCAGTTTCCTGTCCTGTTAGGTACAGTGGCACACGGGAGCAGGGCGTTGCTGTACTGTCCGCTGTGTCAGTTATTGGACAGGGAGCACTGAAGTTTGCATTTCTGTCTGAGGTCAGAATCGTATGAGGAGGATTTCCAGGGTACTTTGTGTTGTTCTAGGTTAGGAAATATCATAGTGTAAAATGTTTTCTATTTGAAAGTATTTTGTTCTTAAAAGTCATTCTCTCAGGGCACAACTCACAGGCATAGTTAAAAATGGTAGCACTGAAAGTTAAACCTAACTTTGAAGCATGACTAGTAAATCTCTGCTTATTCTAGAGCAATTTATTACCGTTACTTTTATTTCTTTTAAATTAATTAAAACTTTCAAAAATCCTTTCAATAGGCTCTTATTGCAGAGACAGTTGGAAGTTATGACACCATGGATCTCTTCAGGCACACTACAGAGCTAAGTATGCATGTAAGAATCTGAATGTTCTTCTTGAGAAAGGGAGTAGAGACTGGGAGAGGCGGCACTCAGGAGATGGAGGCAGGAGGGTCAGGTCATCTTCAGATACAGAGCAAGCGTGAGATCAGCCTGAATTACATTAAATCCTGTCTCAAAAAACCAACACCAGAAATAAAAAGTAAAAAGAAACAAACAGTGGCATAGTTGTATAAAGTGCTGTAAAATGTTAATGATAGCTATTGTTTCTACTCTGTCTTAGAAGCAGATAAATTATCTTTACCTAGAACTTCTTATTTTCATTTTCAGTGTTCAAGCTGATGAAAAATAACAGTGAGATTACAAATTTTATTTATTTATTTTTATGGGTATGGGTGTTTTGCCTGCATGTCTGTCTGTGCACCAAGTATGTGTCTGATGTCCATGGTGCCAGAAGCAGGCATTGGCGCTCTTGGGACTGAAATTACAGACAGGTGTGAGCTCTCATGTGGGTGATGGGGATTGGGTCTGGGTCTTCTGGAAGAGCAGCCAGAGTTTTTAACCATTGAGCCGTCTCTCCATCTCTCCAGTCTTCCACATTGAGATTTAGTACATGTAATAAGAGTATTGTGGAAGAGAAATTGAGAATATAAGAAAAAATAGACATGAGTTGAAGAATGGCTTTAGTTGATAATCTAGACTCTGAAAAGACATTGAATTAGTTTGGTTTAGCCTGTGGAAATGGTCTGATAAGGGGAAAACCAGCTCATCTGGCAAGTCTCTGTTTTCTACTTTTTATTGTATTCAATTCTATTCAGGATTAGAGAACTTAAATTTTAAATTGATTTCAACAGGCTTTTGTTGTTGTTTTTAATCATGGCTGCCTTTTGTTAAAGGCACTTTAAAGAAGATTAAGCTATGATACTATTGTTATTGAAATATTTTATTTCTTAGTTTTATTAAAATACTTATCATACGTTTACTTGTTTTTTCAAGACTGAAGGTGCCATAGGTTATGCATATTGGGTTTGTACAACATTACAAGACAAAAGCAACAGAGAAACAGAGCTGTACAAGTACAACATCCTCCAGATGAACGCTGTCCCTGCGGCACAGGGTGTTCTGTGTAAATATGTGGGTAAGATACTTACTGTATGTGGCAAAATATCAGACTACTGAAATGTGTAAATACATTGTAGCTAAGATACCGATCATATGTGGTGCATTATCAGACTGCTGAAGTAGTTTAATTTTTAATTTACCCATCTCATGTTAAATACCAGTTCTTTCAGATGCTAATTTGCCTTTTTGTTGCTACTTGGAAGGAGTGCAATTTTACATCAGGATAATGTCTCTGGAAGAGTGGTGAAACTCACTTTATTACTTACCGAGTCAAGATTTCCGTGTAATAATGTAGGAGTGTCAAAGGTTAATGGTTCTGAGGTGCTGCTGCGATTGCTCCTCTGTGTACTTCCACTTCAGTTTGTAGACCAGATATTTTATTTCCCTTAACTTGTGTTTCATTTCTGGGGAGGGAAGATCTCAATTCCCAGGTTAGGAGATAGTTAGGAGAATTAGATAAGATAATATATATGAGATGCCAAATGCATACCTAGTGATCTAACTTCTCCTATTAACTCCTGATTATCTTGTAAGATACTGCAAAAAAAAAAATTATACACACACACTCACTCACACACACACTTAGGAAACCCGCACAATGCTGAAGTTTATTAACTTTCCCTGGTAATAATTTCCTGTCTTATAAAATAAACCACCACTGAGTCTCTGTCATTTTTGAGTCCTTGGGCATACTGTACAAGTGGATTTTAGGTTCTTACCTGTGATAGAAGAGGGAAAGTGCCTGCTACTTAGGATTGTAGTGATTGGAGTTGTGATAAGTATTAAGATGAGTTCTTGGCAGGGGTAGTCATAAAAGAAACCAGCAGCTGAATAATATGAAGTAAAAATGGTTCAGCCCAAGTATTGAGAAGTCAGTTCTCTTGTGCATTTAGTTTGAGTCACTCGGGAAGAAGTTAATAAGTTTACTGGCATCAGCATCCTGGGACATTGTCATCTATTGCAGTATGCTGATGCGAAGGACACTGATAAATCCCCAGAGATGAGGAAGTGTCTACTTAGAAACATTATTCATGAGTTTCCTGACTTTATAAGTAACTTAGACGATGTACATAAAGAGGTAAATCTTTTATTAAAATGCAGATATCTAAAATCATGAACACTTTTTTTTTAACAAATGTGATAGCTGTTTTTTAAATGGTGGAACCATTTTCATAGACTCCTGTAAATGCTGTATGCTTGGCCAGAAATACTAACAAAGCAGAAAACAGGGAGACTGATGAGAGGATGTAGACCATCCCTGTCTGTCCTACTGGTTTGCATTGATATACCATGGCGGATGGAGCTTCTAACTCCATTGATGGTTTTCTGATCTTGTACAGTGACTTTTAGTGTTTAGAGACTGACTTTGACCATGATGTTAGTCACATACCCTATACTTATACAAGTTATACTCTAGTGTTAGAATCCCAGCTGTGACGTAAGATTCGTATTTGTGGTGTATTTGTTAAACATCATAGGGATATGAAAGCCTGCTCTTTAATACTAGCTTTAAGTAACTAGGTAAAGTATGTTTTTCTTTGACAGTGTAGATATATAATGCACTTTCAACATAAAAAATTGGAAAATACTATATTGAAAGTGCCCAGATCCATTTCTCTGTTCCTGGCATGAAGTACTGGATTATTTTTTTAGAACATATAGTTTTGAATAGAAGCACCATGAGAAAATTGTTACTAAATTAAATCACAAGATTATCCAGAAAATTATATGAAATTCTTTAGGAACTAATAAAAAATTGCAAAAACCTGGATTTCTTTATAAATGTCAGAACTAGTTTTACTGAGTTAAAATTTCAAATAATTTTACTTAAAAGAAAACATGGAGGTTTTTTTGGTTTGTTTATTTTAAACCAAACATGAAAAAATAAAGTATATTAAGATAAAGCAAAAACTATAATATCAAGGCTGGACAAGGCAACCCAACAGAAGGAAAAGAGCCCCAAGAACAGGCACGAGAACCAGAGACCTAATCATTCATACACTTTGGAGTCCCTTAAGAACACTAATCTGAAAGCTATTATGTGTATACGGAGGACCTGTTGTAGACCCTTGTAGGCCCTGTGCTTGCTGCTTTAGTCTGTGTGAGTTCACAGGAGCTTTGTTTAGTTGATTCAGAGGGCCTTGTTCTGGTGTCCTCCATCCCCTCTGATTCTTACACTGTTTCTGCCTCTTCTTCTGCAGGGTTCCCTGAGCTCTGAGGGGAGGCATTTGATGCAGACATCCTATTTAGAAATGTGTGTTCCAAGGACTTAAAGAAAACATGTTTAAACTGTAAAATATAACTAGAAACCACATATAATTCTTTAATATTATTTGGTGATTTAGAAGAATTATCAAATGATCACTGGTATATTCAAGATAAATTAGGCCTTCATTCTTTTTTTTTTTTTTTTTTTTTTTGGTTTTTCGAGACAGGGTTTCTCTGTGTAGCTTTGCGCCTTTCCTGGAGCTTACTTGGTAGCCCAGGCTGGCCTCAAACTCACAGAGATCCGCCTGGCTCTGCCTCCCAAGTGCTGGGATTAAAGGCGTGCGCCACCACCGCCCAGCTCAAGGCCTTCATTCTTAATACCATTAATCTCAATAGGTAATCCCCTGCTTTGAGATGCTAAACAAAAAGAAATGAACTGTTATTTGTGTGTGTATACACATACAAATTAAAGATATTTGTGAATTTCCAGAAAGAATTCAGAATGACGCTCCAGCTTTCACAATGCTGGGTTATTTAAATGAACTTCTGCAGCTGAGAAGGGAAGCAGCAGAGGCATACCAAAGGTAGGTGTGCTCAGTGGGCGTCGCTCACTGTGTTGTCAGTACTGAAGTCTGGTCTCGTGACAGCAGTACTAATGTGGTGTCTCACCCCTTCCCCAGACCTCATCGTGTCACCTTGTGGACGGTGAAGATGGAGTTCCACGCTTGGTTAGGGTGTGGAGAACAGAGAAGGCACAAAACAAAACTTCAAAGATTCTGTTTTAGAAAAAGCTGTCCCTATAGTCAGACAAGAAACAACATGAATATCTGCTTGACTCACCTTATTATCTGTTACGTATTTATTCATGTCAGTAAATGTTGGATACTATGTGCCAAGCAGTGTCCTTGGCATGAGAAATTTGTCAAGGAATTACAACACACAGAGGCCCTGTACTCATGGAACTCCTCAATGAGAAGTACTCAATAAACTAAGAATACCTGGCTACTGACAGTTGCTAAGGAAGAGTTAGAGTAGTGTTTAGGGTCAGAGAATATGCGAAGATGCATTTCAGATAGAGTGAGAGAAGTCCTCCCAAACAAGTAGTTTGCCATATTTAACAAACAAAACCCCAGTGTACTAGAGTGGAGTGATAGCCTGGAGACTGGTAAGAAATGAAAGCAGCTAGTTTTTTCTCCATACGGTAATGGTGGGTGGATATGAGAATAACTACTGATGTCATGAGTAACTTACTCGTAACTCTGAAAGAGCTGATTGCCTAACTTTCACGCACACCACTGCTTCAAATGTAAGTGAATCTTCAGAAAGTGTCAGGTGTAAAAAAAGTGTTAAGTTAAATACTTAACTACATCCCTCTGTGGATTGCCATGTAGTTCAAGGGAATAATCGCTAGATGGTACTGGAGGCTATGTAATGAAGTTATTTTTCCAGGTCATGGAAGAAGGTTTATAAAAAAAGCACACTTTTCTTCTCAGAATGTCAGTAAACTTACAGTAAATAAAATGCAGAATATAATAGTTAACACATAAAGCAAGAGAGCTTGGGGTGTTGGCTCCCGTTGTGTGCGCTGTTGTATTGCAGACATGCTGAACTGGCATCACTGTACCGCAGGCTTAGCGTGGCAACTCTAAGCCACAGAGGAATATGTACTGACCACAGCAGCTGGGCTGTATGTTACGATATTTGCTGCTTGAAACACAAGCAGTGCATAAATTCAACCAGAAGTGTAGTTTTTTAATTTCTGTAACATTTTTACACTTTTTATTTATTCTTTGTGGATTTCACATCATGCACCCCAATTCCACTCATCTCTCTGTCCCTTTATATCTGCCCTCTGACTTTGTAACCTCCCCCACGAAATAAAATTTAAAAAGTAAAGACAAAACCAAGCAAAAAAATCTCAGTGTGGAAGCTGTAGTGTGTCACAGTGAGTCACACAGTGTACCTTTTAGTTCATACATCTTTTCTCTCAAGTGTTCATTGCAATGAGTCATTGGTCTGGTTTGAGGCTTCCACTACCACCAATACTGACTGGATCCACTCCTCTTTGATATCCTCTTGCTGCCCACCTGCAGCTTTGGATCTGCAGGACTGGTCCCTACACATGTTCCAGTGGTTCACAGATGAGGTAGATGTTGGGGTGGGATAACTAATAGCCCTGGTTCTGGGCCTGGGTGATAGCTGGGTTGGTCAGCCTGTCAGCTGTCCCTTATCCTCACCACCAGGGTGAGCTCTCCAGCATTGCCCCAGCTAGCTCACCCAATGCCCCAGGCAGCAGGGAACAGGGCCATTTCTGCTCTCACACACCTCTAGCATTTTTATGCTTCCTGAGCAAATTGTTTTTTTTTTTTATGCAACATCAAGTAGATAAAAAGCCTTTCTTGGATATTTCTCTTGGCAGATGTCTTTAAAGAGAAAAGAAAGAAACCATTAAAAAAGCTCTTAGCTTTTAGGACATTTCCCTCCTTGCCTATGGAGAACACAGTGGGGGGAGAAAATGGTGGCTTTAGTTCTTGGTAAATGTATTCTAAACCTAAGGATCTTTCACCTTAGTGCATTGTCTTTTAGTGTTTCTGTGGGGACAGCCTCAGAGCACATAAAAGCATTCAATTTTCTCCCTTCTACATAAATATTTTCAAGGGTGTCTTCTGAAAACTTTGGTGTGTCAAAATATAACATTGATATGGTCATTGTCTATGTTTAGATTACAAATGTTAAAATATTTACAACTTACATGCAATAATAAATAGCTTTACTTATGAAAAAAATTTTTTTTATTGACAACTTAAAATTTACATATATTTAAGTGCCTTTGTGGTATCAACTTACTGGAATATAAATAAGCTGCCTAAACAACATCAAAGAATTCATAGAATTGAAAGAAAAGACTATATAAGTCCATGGATTTGGCTGAGGAGGAATGAGCAAAACAAAACGTTCCACATAGAGAATCTAAAATACTTTTTTTTTTTTTAAAGGGCAACTGCACTGTTACAGTCCACAGAAGACCAACATGCTTACAATGTTACAGTGAGAAACTGGGGCAGATTGTTATGGTAAGGCTATTTTTTTCTCATTCTGTGAATCTATTTTTCAGGGAAAATTGTGACCCTACAGGTGTGAAGACTAGTGTCCAGAGCACTGAAATATATTATTCCAAGGGCCAGAATGTGTTAAAATTTCTTACCCTTAAAACCTAGCCTGAGTACCTTGTGAAGAGGGAAGTTGGAGCCTATGCTTTAGGGACCAGATAGAGGAACACTTGAGAGAGAGATGGTAGTTTTATCTAATAGAAGCCTACTTAACTAGTTGGGGAGTTGGGTTTATTCTGATTCGCTATGGAATATTATGGTCTAGGAGCTTCTTTGAAACAGTACTAAAAAGTTCAGGACAATGGAGCTAAGATCTTCCCTTCGATTCTCTTAAGTCTTTTGGCCTAGAAAGACAGACAGGCTTATTGTTTAGAGGGTAGAAGTAAAGCCAGAGTATAGATGCATAGCAATGTTGTTGGTTGGTCTTTGGTCTATTGGGAGGCCTGCCACCCAGCTCCCAAATAAATAACACATGGAAGCTTATTCTTACTTATGAATGCCCAGCCTCAGCTTGGCTTACTTTCTAGCCAGCTTTCCTTGTCTTAGCTTATCGCAACTACCTTTTACCTCTGGGCTTTTCCTGTTCTCTAACTTCTGTAAATCTTACTCTTACTCCATGGCTTGTTGGTTGTGTAGATGGATGGCTGGGCCCTGGAGTTGTCCTCCTCCTCCTCTAGCTGTTAGATCTTTTTTTATCTCCTCCCAGTTTTCTCCTTCTATATCTAATCTGCCTGCCAGCCCCGCCTATCTTTTCTCCTGCCTTGCTACTGGACAGTTCTTTATTAGATCGTCAGGTGTTTTAGACAGGCACAGTAACACAGCTTACAGAGTTAAACAAATGCAACATAAATGAAAGTAACACATCTTAAAATAATATTCTACTACATAGGAAGAAGGATTTTGACTAACAGGGTGATTCCTTAGTTTTAGAGTTGCCCTAAAATTGAATGGTTAGTATAGAATGGAACTGCAGCTGGGTATTTTAGGGTTCAGTCTCGACATTTTTTTTTTTTTTTTTGAGCTGAGGATTGAACCCAGGGCCTTGTGCTTGCTAGGCAAGCGCTCTACCACTGAGCTAAATCCCCAACCCTCGACATCTTTTAGGTACTGCCAAGGAGGCATGAGGTAGCTAGTTCCTTCCTGTTATCACTGTCATTTAATCAAGTTCATTGATGGGGAAATATTACTCCTCTGATTGCCTATGGATCTTTTAAACTTACATTTTAGGAGTTGGTAGAACCCTGTAGATTTTGTTGAAGCAGAGAACACCTAGAGTAAGAAATTTCAGCTTATCTTCTTAGGTTTGACATTTCATATAGAGTAAATATTTATGAAGAAAATTTTACTTTCTATAGAAAATTGCCATCTATATTCTTTCTTTTAAAAAAGTTTTATTTTTATTTCACGTGCATGTGTCTGTATGTATGTGCAACATGTGTGTGCCTGACGCTCACAGAAGCCAGAAAGAGCACTGGAGCCCTGGGTCACCTAGTTTAGGTGGGCACTGGCTTGGGCTCCTCTGTAAGAGCAATCTATGCTTTTCATCACTTTTTTGTTTTTATTATACAATACCTTAAACACAGAGGCATATGGTAAATAATAAATTGTATTTACCATATGTCACCGCTCAAATATAACACATTAAAATTCTGTCAGTTTGCTTCAGGTTTCCATTTCAAAGAAAAAGCCATAAAGCCGAAGTCCCCTCACTCCCTTTCCTTCATTTTTCTTCTGCATATCCGAAAAGAGTTTTCATTTGAAGAAATAAACATGCACATATTTACAAACAATCCACTTGCATCAAAGGCTAGCCTTCTTTCAAAACTAGAGCTTAAGTTTTTATTTTTTCACCTTTATAAAACTAGTATTAGGAGCAAAGGTTGCTTGTGTTTTTAACTTACAGCTTCAAAGATTAAAGTGCTTTTATAAACAATATTTCAGTAACATTTATAAAAACCTTTTGGATTATAGTGATAAATACTAGAAACAAGAATCTCAGAAATCTTTATGTCTGTATATCTTCATAAAACCAAGATTTGTGATTTTATCTTAAACATAAGTTGTGCTTTCTTCTTAGTTCCCTTGGTGACTATGACAGAGCTATCCAGGCCTTTAAGTCAACGCCCCTTGAGGAGCTGGAGGACATCATAGGTTTCGCATTGGCATTGTTTATGAAGGGCCTGTATAAGGAGAGCAACAAAGGCAAGTAATCATTGCTTGAAGCTTTTTCAGAAAAATGTAATGTTGGAATTTTGATGGAGATGCAGTATTTTTAAAATGTTATATGGATGGATGCATATATGTCAGTTGAAGATTGTATACCTGATGTCCTTGGAGGCCAGAAGAGGGATTCCCTAGAACTGGAGTAACAGACAGTTGTGAGCTGTGTGTGGGTGCTGGAGATTGAACCTAGATCCTTTGGAAGAGTAGCCAGTGCTCTTAGCTGCTAAGCCATTCTGTAGCCCTGGGGTTGCAGTGTTTACTAAAATATGACTGGGAGTCAGGAGCTGTAGTAGGCTTTGTTTATGTGTCATCTCACAGTGTGCTGTGATGTTGAGTACTCCTTATAAACAATTTGAACTGAGCATTCACTGTACATTTGAGGAGACTAAGGTGCAGGCTTATTGGTGGATACACACACACGCACGCACGCACGCACGTGCACACACACACATTTGAAAGCAGGTACTTGCTATTCTGTACGCTTAAATGAAATTTTTTGATAAGTGAAAACAACTTTTGTTAGTAATAGATATTTATTTCTTCAAAAATTTTACCTGAGGGAATTCTGATATGTATGCGCTCCACCACTATGTGTACAGTGCACTCAGATATTATCTGCTTGGTGAAGGTGATGATCTGCAGTTGGAATGTGATTATATATCAGTGTTTCCAAGTTCCTTTTCTACTTAAGATGACTTAGACCTCAGAGTATATTCTGCAGGCAGAAGGTAGGGATTGTCCCCTAACAATCATGAAGGTGCCCCCAGAATCACTTGGGAATAGCTAAACTGTCTGCTTGGGAAGAAGAGAATAAGGAAGGTAGAATTTTCGCTAGATCTTTTTTGAAAAATGGCATTAGGAAGGGGAAAGTGGCTCATTTGTTAATAGAATTGCTTTTGTGTTTTGCTTGCTTTTCCCTTCTCTTATGCAATAGCCTACGAGAGAGCCTTGACTGTTGTTAAATCAGAGCAAGACAAAGCTCATGTCTTGACAGCTCTGGCAATAACAGAATACAAACAAGGACAAATGGATGCAGCCAAGTCACTGCTTTTCAAATGGTATGTATAGATGACTTATACATCAGATCCTTATGTTTGAGATAAGAGCTGAAAAGGAACTTCTAAGTAAATGGAAGGAACTGGACCTACCTTGTTCTAAATTGACAGTCATGGGTAGAGTTAAACACCATGGCTTAATTCATTGCTTTGTATCTCTGTCTAATACTACTTATTTGTTTTCAAGAATAAGTGACCATGTGGACCACAGACAATAAACGGAATTGTAACTGACTTGGTGTTTGGTTGCTCAGATCCTCAGGTCTTTTTCCTCAGAAAAAAGTTTATTTAAAGACGTCTTTAAAGATACCTATAGAACGTATATACTGGTTTCAGAACAAGTTAAAATGAGAACCTATGATGGTGGAGTTATTTAGATAGTACTTGTTGAGTTCTTAAAGCCTGTTTGCTTTCTTTTAAAAGTTGGCTGTAATTCCTCTAAGAGCAGTGGATGATTAATACAGGCTATTGGACAGTGCTGGCCAGTGAGGTTTATTGACCTTTTGAATGGTGCAGCTCCTCATAGGACAGACACCCACCCCCCAACCCTCCGCAGTGCAGGAAGTATAGTCCCACCATCTTGCAGGAATAGTAGACTTGTCAGTTACTGTGACAAGGAAAACATCGCCTTGTTAACTGCTCCCTCAACCCCAGAGGGACGGACTTCTGTTACACTGGAAATCTCTTCCCTGGCCTGCACTGTCCTTGACTGTTTGATGAGCCATAATGAGAAGAGGGCCTTGGACACAAAAATGGAGAGGTTTCTGACCCTCTAAGCTGTGAGGGAAAATGATAGGACCTTTCTGAAAATGGCTTCCACTTACAGCCCTCTCTCTGACTTTGCTGGGAAGGCCAGAGAACCCTTTCTCCAAATGCCAGCCCTAGTAGGACCTAGGTCTCCTTTTCTCTTGAACTGTAAGTGTGCAAGGTCAGGTTCTGGGGACTTCATCAGTCTCCGCTGTAGCTCCTCTGGGAAGGAGATCCGCCTCCCTACCAGCTACCTAGCGTGCCTTGGGTGGTCCTCTACCGAAAGCTGGTGCTTCTAGCCTTTGCCTGGTCCTGCCAGAACTGTACTTTTGCTGATGTACTTTTCGGCAACGCTGTCCCTCCATGAAGCAGCCTTAGTTCAGTGTGAGGAGACAAAGGAGAGGACTGGAGTTTCTAATCTGCCATCTTCTGCTTTCCTTTAACAAAAATAGAATTTTATTTCAACTAAACATTTTCTGAAATTGTTCTCTTTAGTCCTAAAACTGAGAATCAAAGAGGCCAATTTTTATTTGTTTCTAAAATTTAGACGTAATGACCTGAGATGAGATTTGTCAATTTATGCTGTGAAAGGCTGATATTATTTTTGCTCCAGTCAGATAATTATCTTTAAATGTAAAAAAATATATATATTTAAGCACAAATTGACTTATTTTGATGAATCTTTAAGTAGGTATCTTTTTTATTAAATAAAGCCTCTCAATAGATATAAGACCTCTGTACTAATGGCCAACAGACTACTAAATACCTATTTGCAGCTCTATTTTAAAGGAACCAACCACAGAAAGCCTTCAAGCCCTGTGCGCTCTGGGCTTGGCAATGCAGGACGCCACGCTGTCCAAAGCAGCGCTTAACGAGTTCCTGAAGCACGTTCCACACAAAGACAGTTACCACAGATGCCTCCTGACTGCAGCAGTGTATGCCCTGCAGGGCCGCGGCGGGGCGGTGCAGAGACAGGCATCCAGGGCTGTCCACAGGTGAGTCCTCAGTGTGGGGACGGCGTATTCGATAGGAGTATGTTCAAGTCTGGGCTTCATTGTGACTTAGAACGAACTATGAGACTCTATTTGGAAATCATATTGTCAGTTATTTTGGTGAGTTGATGAGTTTTTCCTTTATTCAGGTGAAGCTCCACATATTTTGATACAAAAGTCTGTAATTCCTACGTTTATAATATTATCAGTTCATCATCTGCTGTATGTCGATGCAGACCATGTTGATAGATTTAGGAATTCTTAGTCACTTAAATGTTGATCAGTGCCTTTGATATCATTTAACAGAGGCAGGCAGATCTCTCTGAGTTCAAGGCCAGCCTGGTCTACAGAGCAAGTTCCAGAACAGCCAGGGCTACACAAAGAAGTGCCATCTGAGGGGAAGATAAAAAGATGTCATGTAACAGCAGTTTTCTGTTTTCATATGTTGTAGTTTAAATTTCTTTTTTTTTAATCATTTATTCTTATTAATAACCTTTGTTGATTAGATACATTAAATTTTTATTACATTTATTTTTGTCTGGGTAAGTATACATGTACTATAGCCTGTACTTGTGAGATAGGAGGACAATTTTTGGAAGTCATTTCTCTACTAACCATATGGTTACGAGTTCACAGAGATCAGCGGTTCTCAACCTGTAGGTTGTGACCCCTTTGGCAAACCTCTAACTCCAAAATATTTACATTACAATTCCTAACAGTAGCAAAATTACAGTTATGAAGTAGCAACAAAAATAATTGTATGGTTTGGGGTCACCATGACATGAGGAACTATATTAAAGGTTGAAGCATTAGGAAGGTCGAGAAGCACAAATTCAGGTCAGAGTTAAGTACCTTATCTCTCCTGTGAAATTTTAAAAAATTAATATGAAGTTTATTCCATATGAATTATTTCTCTTAGTTACATCCTCCTGCTGCATAATAGAGTGCCTTTAAATTTCTTTGTAGTTCTGTTGAACACACGCTACATTTTAACTATTTTTCTCATGATTTTGTGACCATGATATTGTTTTTCTTCAGGTTTTAAGAACATAAGAACTCTTGGTGTTTGTAGAAGATAGTATAGTATGTTTCCTAAAATTTAAGACATTTTCAGTTAAATGTGAGCAATTAATATGAGCTTGCTTAGGTGTCTAAAGGTTTTTAAACTTAAAATACTTGCTGTGCTTGTTAATGGTTAAAGTAACCCCCATTTTTTTTCTTTATGAAATATCCGGCAGCCTGTATTTTATTAATCAAAACTAATTATGTACCATCTGGCTTTATCCAGCATTCTTTAAATAGCATATTGAGTGAGGACTAAGACATTCAAATCAGTATAGTGTTCTTTCTCATCATATGAGAGAAAAGAACACAGTAGTCCCATTTACTTTTTTTTTTTCTAATTTAACTTTTTATTGATTCTTTGTGGATTTCATATCATACAGCTCAATCCCACTCATCTCCCTGTCCCTTCATATCTGCCCTCTGCCCTTGCAATCCCCCACCCCCAAGATAAAACAAAATAAAATTTAAAAGAAAAGAAAAATCTCATCATGGAAGCTATAGTGTGACACAGTGAGTCACACACTTTACCCTTTAGTCCATAAATCTTTACTTGCAAGTGTTCATTGCAATGAGTCATTGGTCTGGTTTGAGGCCTCTGGTTTCTGCTACATTGTTGGTACTGGTCCCTCACAGGGGTTCTTCTTGGATATCCTGTTGTTGTCCTGTGTCATGGAGATCCTTCAGTTTTGGGTCTGTGGGTCAGGCTTTTTTCACTTGCCCCAGCAGATCACAAATGAGGTAGATGTTGGGGTGGGCCAACTCATAGGCCTGGTTCTGGGCCTGAGTGGTTGCAGGGTTGGTCAGCCTGCCAGCTCTCCCTCATCCTCACCATCCTCTCCAGTACTGCCTCAGATAGCTCTCCCAATGCCATAAGCAGCAAGGGGCGGCCGGTTCTCCTGCACTTATGCCCTTGGGGCCAGCTCACCCACACCTGCAACACCAGGGCCAGTTCTACTGTGTTGCCCAGGAAAGGTACAGGGGCCACTTAGCAGCTGGTGAGAGGCAGGGCCAGCTCTCCCATCTGCCTCAGGCTGAGAGGGGTGGGGTGAGGGATTGGAGGGGGGTTCTTCTTTCCCTGCCCATACCACCAGATGGCAGATGAGGAGCAGGGCCAGATCTCTCCGACCTCTGATGCTCGTGTTCTCGGGGAGGTTCACCCGCACCTCTGCCAACGGAGTCCGCAGTAAATCCTGACTTTAGGACTAGCGTTTTTTTTGTTGTTCTCTCTAGTAACCCTGCTGACCCTGCTCTTTGGTCTTTGCTGTCCCGAGTTGTTGCTCAGTATACTCAACGGAATGCAAGGGTGAGTAATGTCTAAAATCCTGCCAAGTGAGTAGCCTGTGGTGTTAAATACATATATACAATTGTATATTTATACAAATGTATATACATTTACACACACACACACACACACACACACACACACACACACACAGGTAGAGAGAGAGCTAGAGAATGCTCTGTGGCTCTGGTTGGCCTGCAGTTTTGTATGTAGACCAGGCAGGACTCACAGATGTAGAGACTCTGCCTGCCTTTTCCTTTTGAGTGCTGGGATTAACAGCATCAGCCATCACACCCACCTTAAATATATATTTAAAAAATAGCATTTTTCTAAAAATATAGTAAGTATGATGAAGAGAATGTCATCATTTAATCAAATTCCTGTTTACACAAATACTAGACTGAGCACCCTCCATGTATTTATGAAACAGTTCTGAGCATTGTGGACACTACAAAGAAGGAAGATCCTTTTGTTCTGAAAATGAACAGATTATCTCAAATCCCTGTGTGAATAAGTAACAAATAAGTATTAGTGATTGTGGTTTTTAAATTTCAAAAGATAATTTTATTTAAAACTGTTTAAAGATAAGATAATAATACAAATACTGCTAATGTATAAAAATCTCATTATAAGCATGAATTTATTGACATTTAGTAAAGAATTATATACTATATTTTAGTTGTAAGAGCAAGATATTTTCAGGTATCTATATTTCATTATTTTCTGCTATGAATATTTTCTCTCTTTGTCCAGTTAAGTGGGTGGCAAACAATAGCATCAGATAATTTGTCTTGATCACTTATTTAGAAAAATATCATCTTGATCACTTATTTAGTAGTGATTCTAAGTAAGATTCAAAGTGTCAGTCTTTGTAGATGTGTTTTTATTGTTCATTGTTCTTACTGATTTCACTCGAGGTTGTTTTATTTCTTTGTTTTCCTGACTGTATCTTCTACAACATTATTTGTAGACCCAACTTGAACCTTAGGATTAAAATAATTTCATATGAAAGACTTTCTGTTGTTTTTGTGAGCTGTGTTGGCAGCTGCATTTATAACCTGGGATTCTGTATTAACCAGGGCGTTCTGTGTCTGGGTCTCAAGTCACTTGAGAATGGTGCACGAGTGCTCAGCATGTTCTGAGGTCTCCTGTATACACCTTCCTTGTGTGAGTCCTGGACTTGTCCCACTGCCTTATGAGCCCCATATTGGGATCCACAAGTGACATAAATGATCTCCCAACTCCTTCTGCCTTTTTAACTTTCAGTTTGAGCCTGAAAAACCTTCATTGCTTGTCAGTTATTCCATACTAAAATTTTAGGAATGTGTTTTTAAAATATTTTATCCCAGTGCTGTTCAAATGTTAACGTGCTGTTTGTTGACATCACCTAATAACACCATTAAATGCAGGTGATAATTAACAGGGCTAATCATCTAACAGCCCAGGGCATGTCCAGCTTCTGATTCAGAGGCCATTTGAGCAGTAGAGTTTAAGCTGTTTCAGTGGATGTATTGGCTCAAAAGCTGTTAACTGTTGGACACTGAGTGAAGTACTCATTATGCGTGAGTTACTCTGCTACACATGGGTGTGTATTTTAATTAACAATAGTGTGAAGTTTCTGTAGTTACTGTTTAGTTTCTGGAGCAGTTGTTGATGGGTGATGGTATTCAATTCCACTCCAACTCTGGAATCATCCCACTCTGCTATCCTGCCTTTCCTTTTAATCAGCCTTTATTTTATATTGACATACTTCTAAAACTTTGTTTTAGCATTTGTATTTTACAATTTGAAATGAAATGCAAGGTGTAAAATACCTGTGATGAAAAACCTTTGTGTTTGCTGTTGTTATTTTTGAGACAGAATCTCACACAGCCCAAGCTGACATGGAACTCACTATATAGTCCAAAGTGGCTTTGAACTCATGGCAATCCTTCTGCCTCGGGATTCTAAGTGCTGGGATTATAGGCATGAACTACCATGCCTGGTGAAATCATTCTTATAATTTCACTTTTTTTCTTAGGTAAAATGTTTAATGAATTTAAAATGTTTAGGTTTCAAATTGACCCTCTCAAAACTCTGGTGCTGCATGTTTTTCTTATTTTTAGTATTGATTTGCTTATTGAAACAGAAGCTTCATGACATGCAGACATTTAGTATTAGGGATTATGGGGGTCTTAAGGAGCCTGTTTTCTTTATTTGTTTTTAATCATTGAAGGAAGTCAGGACAGGAACTCAAATGGGAAGGAACCTGGAGGCGGGAGCTGATGCAGAGGCCATGCGATATGTGCTGGCTTGCTCCATATGGCTTGCTCAGCCAGTTTTCTTAAAGAATCCAGCACTACTGGCCCAAAGATGGGACCACCAACAATGGGCTGGGCCCTCCCCATCAATAACTAGTTAAAATGCCCCACAGGTTTGCCTACAGCTCAGTCTTGTGGTGACATTTTCTAGCTGAGTCTCCCTCCTCCCAGATGATTTTACTTGTGTCGGTCATGTGACCAGCCAGCCAGCACACACTCTTTCACTATCCATTACATTTCTGTGCACTCATCTACCACAGGAAAACATGGAAATTCCATGACAGTTCAAACTATAAAAACAATTAGCTTTATAGTCTTCTTCATGACTCTCATGTCCTCGCCCTGTATTCTGTCCTTCTCATCACCTGATACAATCCTTTCTATCTGTTATACTGTACCTACGTTTTGTATATTTGTTTACACAGACGTGTACATTACAGGCTAGGATCTGTAGATGGATTTCTAAAAGGTCTTATTAATAAAAACAAACCAGGAGGCAGATATTGGGGTAAATTCTGAAGAGTCAGAGAAGCAAAACCAACCATAGTCAACCTCACCTCGCCAACTCCTCATCAGATCCAGTTTCCTCAGACTGGAAGCCTTTGAGTCCTCACCCGAATGGATCTCAGCTGAACTGCTGCTAAAAGCCTAAGAGCCTAACAAACTTAGTTCCTGGTCTTTATGTATAAGGTGTATAAAGGCCATATATACCTTTTTGATTCTTCCCATCACTTCCTGGGATTAAAGGTGTGTGTCATCATACCTGGTGGTTTCCAGTGTGGCCTTGAACTCACAGAGATCCGGATGCATCTCTGCCTCTCAAGTGATAGTATTAAAGGCGTGTGTGCCACCATTTTCTGGCCTCTATATCTGTCTAGTGGCTGTTCTGTTCTCTGACCCCAGATAAGTTTATTAGGGTGCATAATATGTTGGAGGACACAATATCACCACAAGGATCCACATATAAGGGAGAACATAGGGCTTTGTTTTGTTTTTTCTTTCTGAGATAGGATGACATTCTAAGTAAATCAATTTTCCTGTAAAATTTGTGATTCCATTTTTCTTTAGCGCTGAACAGTATTCTATTCTATCTCTCGTCTGTATATCTATCTGTCTGCCTTTTATTATCAGTTCATCTGTTGATAGACAGCTAGATAGTTTCCAAGAATAAGCTCTATTAGTTTGTTTTTGATATCCTTCACTCCACTTTCTGCTGTTCTCTCTTTCTGCATTTTTAAAAAGTTGTTTTTTAGATTTATTTTATGTGCGTTGGTGTTTTGCCTGTGTGTGTATGTCTATGTGAGGGTGTCGGATCCTCTGGGACTGGAATTACAGACAATTGTGAGCTGCCTTGTGGGTGCTGGGAATTGATCCTGGATCTTTTGAAAGAGCAACCTTTGCTCTTAACCACTAAGCCATCTCTCCAGCCCCTTTTCAGCATTTTTATATTGTTAGGCAATACATACATTTACTTGGTGCTCCTACAAAATCATCTTACTTTTGAACTTTGAGTATTTCAACAGCAAACGTGAAATGACCAAAGTAGACAGGTTTTCTATCTTAAAGCTGTAATAATACATTGATATTTAGAGTTTATAAGATACACATTTGCTAAAAATTGAGCTCCTCGAATGATTTAAAGGAAAGATTATATTAGTCTTACAGTTTGATAGAAAGCTTTCCATTTGTCTAAATATTGTGTTTTGTTATAGGGAGGTGCTGTAGCTGGCATTGTGGCTCATATTCTGGATTCAAATCACGGAAAGGTTAGTTCTTGCTCTTATACAAAGGAAATATTTAACTTGTTAAGTAGCATTAATGACTCAATAATATCCTCATTGTTTTACATTTTGTGTCATATGAAATACAGGCCCTTTAGTCAGTTTTCACAAAAAATGTGAAGAGAACTGATAACTTTTTGTCTTCTTTTATAGAAGGCATTATTATATACTGCAGTAAACCAGCTGGCCATGGGAAGCAGTACAGCAGAAGATGAAAAAAATACTGCTTTGAAGACCATTCAGAAGGCAGCTTTCCTTTCTCCAGGTGAATATATTTCACTTCATTAATCCAGATGTCATCAATTTTACATTTGTGGGTTAAAAGAACAAGGTTTGTATTTTTATGATACAAGAAGTTAATAAGTTTTGGTTTTATTCAATTACTGGGCAAGCCTCAATGAAACATTTCACTATTAGGATAAGAATTTATACTGAATCAAGCTGATAATAGAAAAAAAAAGAATGTACATACAATTGTGTAAACAGACTGACGAGAATGTTTTCTTAGAGATACTTTATTATCTGTTACCAAAACTCTGAGTGACTTAGGATTTTCAGGCTATTTTGTTTCAGCTTTTCACCATTCTGGTTTAGTGTGGTTTATGTATGGCTACTGAGTTCCTCCCTGTAGTGTTTTACGTGTGGTTAACTCTGGAAGGTTGGGGTCTGTTGTGTATGGTGTGTCACCTCCTCTTTCTGTGACAAAGCAGCTTCAGGCAGGCGGTTTACTGTGGGTCATGATTTGAGAGTCAGCGCTCTGACGGGAGGGGAGGAGAACTGGAAGACACAGGTGCTGCTCAGCCTGCGCTCTCTTCCTGTTGGACAGCCACCTTAGCCCTCACAGTGGCCCTGCCACATTCAGTGTAGGTCTTTTCTCAAGTAGAGATGTCTGGGAACTCCCTCATAGACACACCCAAAGGAGTGTTTCCATGATGACTCTGAATTGCACCAAGTTAACAAGAGTAACCGATAGGTCTGGTAACTGCTGGAAATGTATAGTCTCACCTCAGCTAGCTGTTGATAATCCTAGCAGGCTGTGTCATATTTATGCTGTTGACTTTTTAGTTAAGGAGGAGTGCAGATTACACCCCAGTGTGTTTCCATTGTTACTACTGGAAAATGTTAGCGGGCTAGAAGGTCAAGCTCTGTAGGGTTACAAACAACGTTTTACAGTTCTGTCTTAAATATGAATTATAGCATCAATACTTGCCTTCCCCAGGAATACATAATCATAGATATAGCAACCAGATGGCATCATAAGATATCTTTCATGCTTTCTTCTTAGAACATAAATTCAGTGTTAAGTTTTTCCTTCAGTTCTTATTTTTTGTAAGCATCAAAACCAAAGTATGTTCACTTGTTTCTCCTTAAACTAAGCCTTTCAAACAGGAATAGAGTAATGAAGGTATGCTAGAGACTTGTCCTCCACGTCTAGGGGAAGGGAATGAAATTGAACTCTTCATAGTAGCACAGCACTTTAGAACTGAGCCAGATGGGGACAGCCATGGGCAAGAACTGAGCCACATAGGGAGAGCCATGGGACAGGAATAGAGCCAGACAGGGACAGCCATGGGCAGGAACTGAGCCACATAGGGACAGCCATGGGCAGCAACTGAGCCACATAGGGAGAGCCATGGGCAGGAACTGAGCCACATAGGGAGAGCCATGGGACAAGAGCTTAGTAGACTACCCTTTTATGAGATGTTTAGGGAATTTTACAAGTCTTGAAGGTTAAATATACCAGTTTATTTTGGGGAAACAAATTAGCTTTCCTTTAAGGAAATGGTTTTTTTTTTCTTAAGATATAATTAATTTTTATTGGAAAAGTCATAAACTTTTATTTATGGTAGTTTTGCAGCAGCATGTTGTGATGAACGAGCCTTCAAACGGTATTTCTTGTTTAGATGACCCTGCTGTCTGGGCTGGGCTGATGGCAGCCTGCCATGCTGATGATAAACTGGC
This sequence comes from Peromyscus maniculatus bairdii, assembly GCF_049852395.1. Taxonomy (NCBI): domain Eukaryota; kingdom Metazoa; phylum Chordata; class Mammalia; order Rodentia; family Cricetidae; genus Peromyscus; species Peromyscus maniculatus. Next base: position 56,199,524 of record NC_134866.1, read on the forward strand.
TTTGGTCAGCAACACGCAGCCAAAGAGAGTGGATTTGCACTTAGCTTTGCTGTCTGCTGTTTCTGTCTCACGTAAGTTTTATTTTTATTTATTTATATTTTAAAATTATTGTTTTAAAATGCACACAATGTAGTTTGATCATATTCTTAACCCTCCTGCAAGTCCTCCCAGATCCTCCCTCCCTACCCATCCAACTTCATGTTCTTCCTCTCTCAAAAAAACAAAACAAAAAAAAAAAAACAAGAAAGGAAAACAAAAACCAAAAAAGACAAAAACACCAAGCTATAAAAACAACAACAAAAAATAAAAACAAAACATAAAACATGGAGTCCATTTTATCTTGGTCAACTACTCCTGAGCATGAGGCCTACCCTGGATTGTGGTTGATCTACTCAGTCTTACTGCACTAGAGAAAACTGCCTTCCCAGCAGATACCAGTGGAAACAGCTTTTTGGTTAGGGATGGGGCTTTGTGCCCACTTCCCCCATCTGTGCTGTGACTTTTGTCTGACTTGAGTTTGTGTCGGTCCTGTGCATGCTGTCACAGTCCTTGTGGATTCATATTTCCAGCAGCCCTGATGTGTCTGGAAGACACTTTTCCTTGGCACCATCCACTACCTCTGGCTCTTAGAATCTTTTTGTGTCACCTTCTGCAATGAACCCAAGCCTCAAGGGTAGGGGTTTAGTAAGTTAATTAAAAGCTGAAAGCTCCAAGGTCTCAACTGTCTGCACATTGTCCAGTTGTAGGTCTCTCTGTTAAGAACTGTCTACTGCAAGAAAAAAGCTTCTCTGATGAGGGCTGAGTGATGCACTGATCTATGGATATAGTGATAAGTCATCAGGAGTTACTTTATTGAATTGTGCATTTAGCAGTAAATAAAGTAGTAGGGTTTCCCTAGGACATAGGACTTATCTAGTCTTAGGGTTTTGGCCTTGTTAACTGACGTTCACTGTGAGTTTCATGGAGTGGAGTGGGCCCTAAATTCATTTATGAAAGAATAGTTAGTTGCTCCCGTAACATTTATGACACTATTCCATCAGTATATCTTGTAGGCAAGTTGCTGTTGCAGGTCACAGGGTTTGTAGCTTGGTGAGACCAATAGCTCCTTTTCTCCTCTAGTAGTGTAAGAAGTACTTTCCAGCACTGTGAGTGCTAGCCAGGAGAGGTAAAGCTGCTGGTTGGGAAACAGCTCCATTTCTCCATGTTTGATAATGTAAGTGAGTGGTGTCTTCAGCAATAGGGGCCTTGCTGTTATATGCTGGAGGGTAGCCATAGTATTGGCACCCTGTAATATTTGAGGGGTTGGTCTATGGGACTTGATGTCTGATTGGGGCATTCTATTCCCCATTATATGGTAACTCCATTTAAATTTCTCTTATATTAAGAATCTTCTATAGTAGTAGGTATCCATGTGGCTTTTCAAAAGACCTTTAGTGTTAGTTATCCCATATTCCCTCCTTTACCCTGCCTTCCCATTCTCCTTTCTGAAGTAGAATGGGTAGAAAATAGGTCCTGATTCACTGATTTATTTAGTGATTCACTTAAAGCACTATTTGTATTGCCTATTGTAGCCAGAAGTTTTCCTGTGTCCCACAGCCGTTTGGTCCCAAACAAACACACAGAGGCTTATGTTAATTACAAGCTGCTTGGTCTATGGCTCAGGCTTACCGCTAGCTAGCTCTGACATCTTAAATTAACCCATTTCTATTAATCTATATTTTGCCATGTGGCCATGGTGTTACCGTCTGCTGGCATCTTGTTCCTTGGGCAGCTGGATGGCTTCTGCCCTGACTCCACCTTTCTTCACTATCTCCCTTGGATTTCCTGCTGGCTATAACCTGCCTTGCCATAGGCCAGAAAAGCTTCTTCATTAACCAGTGGTAGCAACATATATTCACAACATACAGAAAGACCATCCCACAGAATTTCCCCTTTTCTGTCTAATCAAAACGGAGGATTTTAACTTTAACATAGTAAAACTACATATATCAAAACAGTTATCAAGCAACAATTGCAGTTACAATATCTAGTCTATTTGGTTTTGGCAAACTTAAAGAAAACACTATCATCTCTCCTATATTTGTGAGTTTAAAGTTTCATATCTAATTTACCTTTTATCATAACCAAGGAAAACTATAATTATAACTATCTAGTCTTCAACTCCATCAAAGACCCCAGAAGGATATAATATTACCTGAGTAAACAAGAAGTACATTGTAAGCAACTTCCAAAATTCTAGAAATAACAGAGACATCTGGCTGCCTGGACAGTCACCCAAAGATATATATGTTGGTTTATCTTAGCAGACCCTATAATCAAATGTCTGCCTGCAATTAAAAATCCCAAAGACAACACAGTAATGTACAGTATCCAAACTCTCTCTGCATTTTCCATTTTTATGTGGCTTTTTTTTAAATTACTCTTTCTTTTTTTAAGGACTTTCTTTACCTTTTTTCTTTTCTCTCTCAAACCTATGTATATTTTTAAACATCTTGTAACTTGTTTAGAGTTTTTTCCCCCATCTGAATCTGTTTTATTGTGTATCTTTAATCTTTTTTCTGACCAGGAGAGTTTTTAAAATAAGCTGTATGCTTTGGACCGAAGCACAGCTTTGGTGGCTGGCTCTGCCCCACTCGGCTTCCCAACATGGCACAGGTACCAATGAGTCACAGGTACCTACGAGTCACGCTTACCTCCCCAGTTCTGGGAGGCAGTATTAAGTAGCATGGAGCTGTGTTTTCAAGCCCACAGCTGTGCTCCCAAGCCCACAGGCAGCCTCTCTGTATCACATCCTGTGAGAGACACGGGAGTCTGCCATGCTGCTGCTGAAGCCTGCTGCAACCAGAGGATGCGTCTCTGTACCATGGCCTGAAGTAGGAAGCTGTTCTTACTTTTATTTTAGAACCTTTTTTTTTTTTTTTTAAGCTCTCAGGTTTTATGTGGACATTCTTGCCCCACATTGGGCACCAGATGTAGCCAGAAGTTTTCCTGTGTCCTATAGCCATTTGGACCCAAATAAACATATACAGGCTTATGTTAATTACAAGCTGTTTGATCTATGGCTCTAGCTTATTGCTAGCTAGCTCTGGCATCTTAAATTAACCCATTTCTATTAATCTGTATTTTGCCATGTGGCCGTGGCATTACCAGTTTGCTGGCATCTTGTTTTTTGGGCAGCTGGATGGTGTCTGCCTTGACTTGACCCTTCCCCCTCTGCTTGCATTCCTCCTCTGGCTATAACCTGTCTTGCCATAGGCCAGAGCCACTTCTTTATTAACCACTGGTAGCAACACATATGCATAGCATACAGAAAGACCACCATCCCATAGCTTAAATTGCTAATTGAAGCAGAATGGCCTGGAGAAATAGCTGAGACAATGGGTTAATGCCCTTAACAACTTGCTGACTGCCATATATGTTTATGCAAAATCTTGCTTGATTGCCTACCTCACCTTGTGGTTTTAGACGATAAAATGAGACTGTTAACTGGATGCAGGATTGAAACCTTTCAGGAGCTGTGGCTTCGGTCCACTAGTGACCCCTCCTCTCTTCCACTCTCAATGGTGTCAGAGTGCTTAGTCCAGAAGGAGTCCCACAAAATCCCCTTTTCAAGTTACTTGTAGAAAGCTTCTGTATACATGGATTCAGATTCCACCAATGATCAAATCAAGAACATATAGCTTCAATATTCATGCTTATAAAACATGTATTTATTTACCTACAAATTCCATTTTTCTAAACATGATTGAATAACATTGTTGCTATCAATTTTGAATTAACTGTTACTTGTTAGTAAATCAATTAAGAATACAAATCCTGGCCGGGCGGTGGTGGCGCACGCCTTTAATCCCAGCACTTGGGAGGCAGAGCCAGGCGGATCTCTGTGAGTTCGAGGCCAGCCTGGGCTACCAAGTGAGTTCCAGGAGAGGCGCAGAGCTACACAGAGAAACCCTGTCTCGAAAAACCAAAAAAAAAAAAAAAAAAAAAAAAAAGAATACAAATCCTCTCTGATACTCTTTATGTAATTCTGAGTTTTGATAAATGGCTTTTTTCACGTCCTTTTTCTAAAAGATTTTCATTTCACATTCTTGCAGGGTAGGTTCACTGGCAACATAGTCATTCAATTTTTGTTTGAGGAAATATTTTATTTATTTTTTACTTTTTAAAGTATAATTTTGCAGGGTACAGAATTCTAATCCTTCCCCCCTTTTAAGTTTAAATATTTTATTTCATTCTCTTCTGTAGTTTCTGAAGAGATGCTAGGTATGGTCTTATTTTTCTTTCCCGCTCTGGCTTTTTGCTGTAGTTCTGCCTTATCTTTGATTTTCTATGGTTAGAAGACAATGTAGCTGGACAAAGTTCTGGGGTTTTGTTTTTGTCTGGTGTTCTCTGAGCTTCCTGACTGCTGACTGTGTCTGACATTAATTTGGGGATGTTCTCAGTCATCATGGCTCAAAATGTGTTCCTTTCTCTTGCTTCTCCTGGCATCCCATCACGTTTACTTAGATCTTTTGTATTGTCCCATAGTTTTTGGAAATTACTTTCTGTTACATTCAGTATTTTTTCTCTCTGCTTTTCTGTTTGAATGATTTCAGCTGAGATATCTGCAGTTCAGGATTCTTTTCTCAGCATTCTCTGGTCTGTCAATAAGCTGATCATGAACACTCTGTTCTGTTAGATTTTTGGTTTCTGTCTTTTGTTGGTTCTGAGTTTTTCAGAATTTACATTGCTCATCTCTTGTTGCATGTTGTCTGCTTAATTAGCGAAAGCTTTTTCCATAATCACTGTTGTTCAATTCTAACAACCCTAGCATCCCTACCATAGTCCAGCATTCCTACAGTACTGACTGCAGTCCCAATGCTTGCTCTGTTGTACCAAATATGTGTTTTTGCACTTGAATCTTTTTTTCTTCCTTTATAGCTTTGTCATGGTTAAAGTAGCTGCTGTAAGCCTTTGGTAGTGTGGTAGTGAGATGGGGTATGTTAAGCATTTTAAGGTCCTGTGAGTAGGTTGTTTCTGTGATTCTGATCTGTGAATATACAGTGTGTCTCAGTCTAACCCTTTGCCCTAACTTGGGCAGAATAGGCTGCCTACAGTGGGCATGAACTGGCTATTGCTTTTCTTTCACCTAGGAATCCTTTAGTGGAAAACTAATTAATTTCCCCATCTTTGCCAATAAACAACAGAAAACTAACTGGGAATTTCCAACTAACCCGGACCAAATAAGCAAGTCCAAATGAAAATTGGGAAATATTTTTAAGTTGAGTTAATCTTTCCACAGTGTGTCAAAACTTTATAACATGACAAAAGCACAGCTTAGAGGAAATTTATAATATTGAATGATTACATTAGGAAAGAAAAAAGGCTCCCCTGAAATTAATGATGACAGCTCTGTCTTCAGAATCTAGAAAAGCAATAATAAATTTATTTAAAAATAATAAAATAAGAATAAATAAATAAATAGTCCAAAGTAAGACCAAGAAAGAAATGATGAAGATAAAATAGAAATCTGTAGATAGAAGTCAGGACAAATCTCTGTCACCTGCCAGTCCCACAGCTGCTCAGACGCAACCAAGTAAACACAGAGACTTATATTGCTTACAAACTGTATGGCCGTGGCAGGCTTCTTGCTAACTGTTCTTACAGCTTAAATTAATTAATTTCCATAAATCTATACCTTGCCATGTTGCTCGTGGCTTACCGGCATCTTCACATGCTGCTTGTCATGGCAGCAGCTGGCAGTGACTCTCTCTGCCTTCCTGTTCCAATTCTCCTCTCTGTTAGTCCCGCCTATACTTCCTGCCTGGCCACTGGCCAATCAGTGTTTTATTTATTGACCAATCAGAGCAATTTAACATATAGACCATCCCACAGCAGAAATCTGTTAGATAAAACAGAGAAAAATCAATAAAATAAAAAAGTGATGTTATTAATTTATTTTTTGAGAAGAGCAATTGTTGTCCTTATTTAAATTGTTGCTGCCTTTAAGCCACAGCTGTCCGAATCAGCGTCTGCAACTCCTCCACTACCTACCAGTTAAACTGCAAGGACCATAGCCAGAGGGAATTCAGTTCCTTCCTGTTCCAACTCTCACAAAGCTATGAAGGGAACTTAACTAAACCTCTGTCGCTCCAAAAGAACTGAAAAGTCAAAGGTTAAGGTGGAATTCTTCTCTTCAGAGGGGCTGAATATCAAGTAGCTCACCTCCTCTGCTTGCTCGCCTTGAACAAAAAGCCCTCCAGCTTCTCCTCACCACTCCTTATAAACCCTTTTTCACCTGGCTCCTCCCTACCACTTCCTGTCAGCTAGTTGCTGACTCAGCCTTCTGACCACAAGTGAATTTTAGTTAATCAAACACATCTTTTTTTTTTTTTTTTTTTTTTTTTTTTTTTGGTTTTTTTCGAGACAAGGTTTCTCTGTGTAGCTTTGCACCTTTCATGGAACTCACTTTGGAGACCAGGCTGGCCTCGAACTCACAAAGATCCGCCTGCCTCTGCCTCCCTAGTGCTGTGATTAAAGGCTTGCGCCACCACTGCCCAGCTCAAACACATCTTTAACTTTAACATAATAAGACTGTACACAGTAAGAACAATTATCAACTAAAGATTACATTCATAATATAATGAATTCCAGTTCATTTGTGTTTGATAACTTAAAAGAAAATACTCCATTATCTATCCCATCTTAGTGAATCTGAAGTTTTATATCTAATTTACTCTCTGTCATAACTAAGGAAAACTGCAGCTATATCTAGTCTTCAATTCCATCAAAGACCCCAGAAGGATATAATATTATTTGAGTAAACAAAAAGTACAGTGCAAACAACTTCCAAAACCATAGCAATGACAGAGACATTTGACTGTCTGGACAGTCACTCAAAGTTTTTTTTCTGCAACATTGGGGCATCCATCTTCAGCCTACAGGTCCATAGTATCTGGCAGACTTCTCAGTGAAGCAAGAATTTTGAAGGACTGTCCTGCCTTGTTTTGGCAAAGTTCAATAGTCACTTTCTTCTGTGTCCTGCATGTCCACTCAACTTAGCACATTGTCAGCAGTCAAAGGCAAGAGCAGTTTCTTTCCCCAGTGACTAACCTTACCACAATGAAAACAAACTCCATAAGGAGTTGCTTCAGTGTCCATCATCTTCTCTGAAGTAAATTGGTACTGCCAGGAGCAGATGTGTCTCATTGTCACGAAAAACTTTAAGTTAACAAAACATTTTTTTTTTCTTTTTTTCTTTTTAGTTTTTCGAGACAGGGTTTCTCTGTGTAGCTTTGCGCCTTTCCTGGAACTCACTGTGGAGACCAGGCTGGCCTCGAACTCACGGAGATCCGCCTGCCTCTGCCTCCCGAGTGCTGGGATTAAAGGCGTGCGCCACCACCGCCCTAGTTAACAAAACATTTTAAATGCCATATTCTATAGGTCTTTGAAGTATTTGAAGACCATCTCTCTAAAATATATCTATTGTAATGAATTCTCCCCAGGCACCTGCCATGAGGAGATTTCTATCAGGTCCAGAACAGAAGCTACAAGTAGCTAAGGATTCTAATCTGAGGGATATAAAATAAATCTAAGCACACTGAGTTCTTTAGTCCATTCATTTTATTCTTCTAAGTAAATTCTGTCTACACAGTTTCTTTTCTGTTCTCTTACTTAGCTCTTCTCAGTCCCTCCTACTCTCAGTCCCTTATGCTGTTCTCTCATGTCTGTCTAGTTCTTTCCATCTCCGTCCTCATCTTGCTCTTCTCAATCAATTCCCCCAGTGCTGTGCGGGAACCAGTATGTATACCCAAGCAGTAATTCTTTGGCAAAGTAATTCAAAGCTTGAAGTTCTCAGGGTCTCAGAGAGAGGTGATAAGGATCCACACATAAAGCAATAATTGTCAGCTTCCAATTATAAACCAAAAGGGGAGTGACTAAAGGGGAGTTCTCTGGTAGAATCATCTAAAGGCTAAGATCAGTTAGGGGATTCTAAAAAGTTTTGTGTAAATAACCCAGGGTGAAGGTAAGGAGTTGAGGATTTAATTGCCAGTGGTTATTTTCTCTACCTGTGGGTGAGATGAGCTAATGTTTATCTATCTGCATTTGTCCTTGGAAAAAGGTATCTTTGCTGAAATACTTTTGTCTGGAGAATGGCCCTGGCCAGATTTATGTAAAATAAGCACAGCTGGGGACAGTTATGCAATTACCCCAATGTATAGGGAAAGTTGTGCCCAAGATTGAGCTGCAATCGTGAGATCACATGTACACATAACATGGAGATGCACGGTAAATGGGGAGAATCATGACTGTTATTGCACAAGAAGTTTACAACTAGAGACAGCCACTTCATTCAAAAGGCAGTAATTCCATAACACCTTGCATGATGGTTTCCTCTAAAAGAACCCTTAGTTCTGATAGGTTGACCTTCTGAACTCTAGTTGTCACCTGCTGTATACTCCATGAACTTTTGATACCAGCAGCTCTCAATACTATTTAACCTAGAAAACATACCTAACATATCTATAAATTTGATTGTTATGAATGACTATAACTACTGACCTATGTTTTTTTATCATCTTGTATTTTATAATTTGCTTTCAAAAACTAGAATTCTACCTTACACTCCAAATGAACTGCATAGATACAATACCTCAAACAAAAATGGAAACATAACATACAATATGTTGTAACAAAAATAACTGTAATTTTTTATCAATATACAAAAATCCTTTAAACAAGAGTAGAGACATATATATAGTGTAATAAAGTAACTTTAAATTTGTATCAATATTCTATATTCTCCTAAATGATAACAAACATCCATAACCCTCCAAATAAACAAAACCACCCATACCCCACAACTCTTGGGAATGTGGGTGTAGGTTTCTCCATACTTCTTCCTGCTGTCTGTGGATGAAGTATCTTTAGGGTCCTAGAGAGAAAATTTTTAAATAATGACCTAGTCCTGGGAAGACCAGCAGTAACCTTTGCTGATAGATATCACCTGTCAAGTCTCAGGAGCTCTCGCCTGATCAAACCTGATCCATATTAACCCGAAGGAATCCACAGCCTCTCCTGTGGGAACAAAACTCCAAAGCATTTTTGATTTACATTTGACAAATATATTTTTTGACTTTTTAAAATTTAAGGTATTCTTAAAATACCTAGGTTGGATTATTTCAGCAGCCCTTTCAATCCCATGTCCTAGCAGCTGTCTTTTGATCTTCAGCATCAAAAAAATTGAAAATCAACACAATACTATACAGGATCCAGACTACCTGTGTGTTTCCCATCCTACATGGCCTCTTTCTTTTGCTCTCTCTTTGAAGACATTATTTTACAAACTATTCATTTTTATGACTGTACCCTTTTCCTTTCCTTAAGCCTGTGCACATTTTTAAACACACTGTAACCTGTTTAGAGGTTTTTCTGTCTGGACCTCTTTTATTGTGTCTCTTCTGCCTTTTTGACTGAATGAGTAAAACTTTAAACTGCTAACCTACACTGGATTCTCCATGAACAGCTCTCAGCTGGCTCTACTCACTTCTCGGGTTGTGAAAACCAAGCATGAGGCCAGCTGGAGATTTGTCTGACCAGGAACTGCATTCAACCTTCCTAGAGCTCTAGAATACCGATGCGTGTACTATGGCAGGCGTTTTTACTTACTTTTTTGTTCCTACTTATAGTGTACTAGCTGTTCAAGGGTGGCAGAAACTGTTCAGCCGAAACTTTTAAAGGAGCCGTACCCTGTTTTGTTGTTGTTGTTGAGCTTTCTCAGGCACTGGATGGATATTCAAGCCCCAAGTTGGTATACCAAAATGTTGTATTTTGTTTTTAATCTTTATTCTTTGGGGGGCCCTCTACCCAGCTCCCAAATAAATCACACATGAAGGCTCAGTCTTAGTTATGAATGCCCGGCCTTAGCTTGGCTTAGTTTCTAGCCAGCTTTCCTTAACTTAACTTACTCCATCTACCTTTTGCCTCTGGGCTTTTCCTATTCCCTTACTTCTGTAAATCTCACTCTTACTCTGTGGTTTGCTGTGTAGCTGGGTGGCTGGCCCCTGGAGTTCTCCTCCTTCTCTAGTTCCTTCTTTCTTTCCTCTCTCATATTTCTTCTTCTATATATACACTCTGCCTGCCAGCCCCGCCTATCCTTTCTCCTGGCCATTCAGATCTTTATTAGACCATCAGGTGTTTTAGACAGGCACAGTAACACAGCTTCACAGAATTAAACAAATGCAACATAAACAAAAGTAACGCACCTTAAAATAATATTCTGCAATAAGCAATTTAATTCATAAATATGTAGCTATATGATTCAAAAAAAGATAGGATACTAGCATTTGAATGAAAGTATGTCACTATATCTGTTTACATGTTAATACTATTTCTGCAGCAACTTCATTCCCTGGAATTTGACAACTCAGAGAAAATAATAAAATTCCGTAAGACACAAAGTTTACTTAAGTAGAAGTAAATTCAGTAGCTGCATGTCTATTAAGGATATCCAGATTGAAACCTCACAAAGAAAACTGTAAGACCAGACGATGTCACTGATGAATTCTGCAGATACTTAAGGAAGAAGTAATACCAGTTCTATACTAAATTTTCTAGAAAATCACAGAGATGGAAATGCTTTTGAATATCTTCTGTGAAGCCAGCTTTCTTCCAGGACCCAAACCAAAGACATTGAAAGAACAGATCAGGACTGAGCAGTGTCTGAGAACAGAACAGGACTGAGCCCTAGCATGCATGATGAAATTCATAACAGAACCATAGCATTTATATCCAACAACACATAAGAAAGACAGTGTATCACACTCAGGTGTGGTTTGTACCAGGAATTTGAAAATGGGTGCAGTTTACATTAATATTTGTAAATGATGCCATTCCTGTGAAGTTATAGAAAGTAAATCTGATTAGGAATTTCCCAGCAACAGAGGATAAGAGGTTGGGGTGAGTTAGAAACAGGAGTGATTACACAAGGCAGGAGGCAGCTTTTGCTGGTGATAAGTTTGTGTTTTACCCCAGCTGTGGTGTCCATCCATGAGTGCATGAGGGTGTGGAGCTCCAGAATAGACATCCACCCATCAGTGCATGAGGGTGTGGAGCTCCAGAATAGACATCCGCCCATCAGTGCATGAGGGTGTGGAGCTCCAGAATAGACATCCGCCCGTCAGTGCATGAGGGTGTGGAGCTCCAGAGTGACATCCACTCGTCAGTGCATGAGGGTGTGGAGCTCCAGAGTGACATCCTCCCGTCAGTGCATGAGGGTGTGGAGCACCAGAGTGACATCCGTCCATCAGTGCATGAGTGTGTGGAGCTCCAGAGTAGGTGTGTGTCCATCAGTGCATGAGGGTGTGGAGCTCCAGAGTAGGTGTGTGTCCATCAGTGCATGAGGGTGTGGAGCTCCAGAGTAGGTGTGTGTCCATCAGTGCATGAGTGTGTGGAGCTCCAGAGTAGGTGTGTGTCCATCAGTGCATGAGGAGTGTGTGGAGCTCCAGAGTAGGTGTGTGTCCATCAGTGCATGAGGAGTGTGTGGAGCTCCAGAGTAGGTGTGTGTCCATCAGTGCATGAGGAGTGTGTGGAGCTCCAGAGTAGGTGTGTGTCCATCAGTGCATGAGGAGTGTGTGGAGCTCCAGAGTAGGTGTGTGTCCATCAGTGCATGAGGGTGTGGAGCTCCAGAATAGGTGTGTGTCCGTCAGTGCATGAGGGTGTGGCGCTCCAAAGCAGGTGCAGCTTATTTTACTTCAGTTACAGTGTAGAAGTTGCTCATTGTTTTTCAGTGAATTTTCCTTATTACTATACAGGATATATATTTAAAATCCCAGTCAGAAGTATTTGTGGTAAGTCTGTGGTGTTCTGGTGGTACATGTATGTTTTAACATATGTAGATCCAGGCACTGGGTGTGGTGGTATACTCCTGTAATTATGAGATTCCAGAGATGTGAGTCAGCCTGGGCTATATAGACTCTATCTCAAAAAAAAAAAAAAGTGTGTAAAGTGTAGTTGTGATAATTGTTAGCAAATGTTCCCCCCATGCCGCCTTGAGAGCACATTATATACAGCAGAAGATAGTAGCATTCATCTATTTTGTTTGTTTGTTTGTTTGTTTACAGTTAAGGACAAAGAAAGTTTACAAAATTACAACCAGTCACTTGAAAAGTGGTCTTTCTCACAAGCTGTCACTGGTCTAATTGACACGGGAAGAATATCTGAAGCTGAATCTCTATGCACAAAGGTACTGTTCTGGAATTATACAATGAAATGTGTGTGTTTTTGTCCTACCTAAAAAAAGTGAGAGGGGGTACTTAATGAGTGGATGGTGGTGGTGATAACAAGCAATATTTATTGGTTACTTGCTCCATGTCAGTCATTCTATTTAACATTATTGTTTCTGGGCTTTACAACAATCTGTGATGTACACGTTTATGATTGTTGGCCTTTTTACAAATGAGAAAGTCCGTATTTGAAGAAGGTTAAGTATTTGCCCAGAAGCTCACAGCAGCTAGAATTAGATTGCTAGTACTGTACCACAGCTTTAACCCTCACGGTCTCTCTCTCTCTCTCTCTCTCTTTTTTTTTTTTAAAGAAATGCTATTATTTATTTATTTATTCATTTATTTATTCATGTGTATGCATGTGTATCTGTGTCTGAGGAGGTCATAGGGGTTTCCTGGTGCTGGAAGTGTAGCCGGTTGTGAGCTGCATTACATGGGTGCTGGGAATCAGACTCTGGTCCTCTGCAAGGTCAGTATGCTCTCTTAATCACTGAGCCATCTTCGCAGCCCCCCTCCTAGACTCTGAATAGACATTTTAATTTTGTTTAGGGTGTTCATTTCTTTAGTTTCTGGTTATTCCTTTTATAATACAGCATTTCAAGGATCTGTTCCCTTTTCCAATTCTGAAGCAATAGAGTGACTATGGAGATTGCTGACTGGAACTATTCATTCATCACCATGCACTAGCATTGTGGGGCTCTCTTCTTGCAAGTTCTGTGGATACATTCTTAGCATCTTTCTTGCCACATGGTTGGGACTCAATAAATAGTTATTCAGTCAGTAAATCAGTTTCATGGACCTACTAAAAAGGAGAGAGTTTTAAATATGGCTTTTTCTTTGAATGCTTGTGTTTCATATACCAGAAAGAGTGTGGTGTTCTCGTAGAAATGGTCTTTGGGAGAGAAACAAATTTTACAGAGAGATAATAAAAATGGTTTTTCGTGATCCCTTTGGTCCTTGAATTCTTTGAAAAGCAGAATAATGTATTTTCTCTTTCATGTAAAGAATTCTATCTCTCTAAGTCCAGGACAATGTATTAATTATATTGTGGGTGTGATTAGACATCAATTAGCAATTGTAATGTCTCTTTGCTAAAATGAGGAATGCTTTATGAACCTTTCCTTTTCATTTTACTGTTTCAGTATCTCTTAGAAGAACACTGTTAAATACACTCATACACAGATACACATGCATACACATAAATAAATAATGTGATCTAATGAGAAAACAACATTCTCTTAAGAGAAAGCAATACAGAGTATTTTGACTACAGAAGAGTTGGAAGTTTGCCAGCCTGCAGAGCTGACATTTTAGAAGAATATTCTAATGATTCTGATTTGATCATAATATATGTTATATGTATTGAGTTATGGTGCTGTACTCCATAAATAAATACAAATCATATGTTAATCATAGAGTATGGTATGTCCACTGAAACAGTGATAACCTTTATTTTTTATATTTCTTGGGTCAGTTTTATATTCAGAACCTAAGTTTTTTAGTAAAATTGAGAATAAACCAACTTAACAGGGCATATTAAATCTAAACTAAATGACTCAAATACTACATCACTGTTACTTATATGAAAGATTATTTAGGCTTTGGTATCCCAGGCTGTGCAGCCTTTTGTTTATCTAACTTTTGTGCCTGTTTTCACTATAGCCAAAAAAGGTTTGAATTAAGGAAAAAACATCACTTAGAATGGAGCAAACTTTAATTGCCTTTTACTAATTTCAGTTTGGAGCCTAATTTGATATGTTTCTATTTGGGGGTTTAATTTTTAGAATTTAAAAAGTAACCCTGATCAGCCAGCTGTTATCTTACTGCTGAGACAAGTTCAGTGTAAATCACTCCTGGAATCACAGAAGCCCCTCCCAGATGCTGTACTTGAAGAACTGCAAAAAACAGTCATGTCCAATTCCACCTCCGTTCCAGCGTGGCAGGTAAGTTCTCTACTTTCTTATGTGAGTCCTAAATTAAAATATGCTGGGATGCTAGTTGAGGAATACACTCCATCTCTGTTTAAGTTTTGCTTTTAGGCTCATCATATATTTGTCATTTTCCAAATGTGAAGAATATTGTGGAAATTTAACATGAATTTAAGATCTGCCTCTATAGTCCTTAAGTCATTCTGTGTTGAAGATGCTTATGATGAGGATGCTGTCTTATGATGAGGATGCTGTCTTATGATGAGGATGCTGTCTTATGATGAGGATGCTGTCTTATGATGAGGATGCTGTCTTATGATGAGGATGCTGTCTTAGTCACTTCTCTTCTGTGATAGAATACTTGATGGAAGTGGCATAAGGAAAGAGGCTCCTGGTTCTGGGATGATTTGAGTGAAAACGTCTCCCATAGGCTCAGGCATTTGAACACCTGGTCCCTTGTTGATGGCACTGTTTGGAGGTGTTTAAAAGTGTGGTCTTGCTGGAAGACATATGTCTTGGGGGTGGAGCTTGAGAGTGTGTAGCCTCAGCTCATTTATGGCTTGCACTCTGACTCCTGAAGTGATCTCTCAGGTTCCTGTTCCTGATGCCATCCCGGCCACTTTTGCCATCATCTCTGCCATCCTGGAGTCCTTTACTCTGGAACTGTAAGCCAAAATAAACTCTATTCCTTCCACAAGTCACATTCAGTCATGGTGTTTTATCACAGCAACAGAAAAATAACTAATATAGAAATTGGTACCAGCATATGAGCACTTTCTTAAAGAATCTGACAATGTTTTTTAAAGGATATGGAAGACTTTGGAATTTTGAACTAGAAAAGTGGTTGAATGCTATAAGTAGGTATAAAAGGCCATTCTAGTAGGAGCCTGGAAGACAGTAGTAATGCAGACCGTGGAGGCCCAGCTCAAGAGGTTTCAGATGGGAATAGTCTTAGCAACTGGGCTAGAGAACATTTGGGTTATAATTTTGCAAAGTATCCAGCTACTTTGTGCCCATGTCCTGAGAACTTTACTGAGGCAAATGGAAAAGTAATGGACTAATTTCTTTAATGGAGAGCAATTACACCGTATAATGTTGAGTCAGTAGACTGCTCACTATTATTTACTCCTTTCAGGTCTGCAAAGACAAAGAGTAAGTGGGCAGAAAGAAATATCAAATGAGCAGCTTGGAGAAAAAAATGAGCACCAGAAAGCTTAATGTTTCAGCCAAGGTGTGTGCTAGAAGAGAGGCTTTAATTGTGAAGGAGATTAGTGCCATTAAGGAGACTTCTGCTTTACACTGAAACAAAGGGCAGCATGCCAGGCCCAGACCTCACCCAGCTAAGCTTCCGTCTTGTAGAAAGAGAGCCTAAGGTGTTATCTAATTCTAGAGAACAGCTGAATGAAAGTGTTCCTGCTAATGTGATTCGAGGGGGTAATTGTCCATTCCAAGCTGGCAGCCAAGCTTGGCAGTGGTACTGGCATTAGAGGCACAAAGAAGGCAAGCGTGAAGGGTTCTCTGTTTTCTTATAGTCTCAGATCGCTGCGGAGCTCAGGCAGCATGTGGTAGGGGTGTCCCTGACTGAAGATCCTGAGAGGGCAAGAGGCTGTGTGTGAAGTGGGAACTGTTATGCCAGGATCACGGAGACCCCCAAAAGACCGCCACAGAGACTGAGTCCCATACATAAAAGCAAAGAGCCTTTATTTCAAGCTTGAGCTTGGTCTCTCTGTCTGTCTGATGCAGCAGTAAAAGCAGAGAGCGCCGAACCCGGGTGGGGTAGAGTTTTTGTCATAGTAGAGGTTGTGGGTGAGGAGATTTTCAGGGTTCAGGACCCTGATTGGCTGATATTTGTCTAGGGGTGTCTTGGCAAAAGGGGAATGGGTGTGTGCTAGCTCAGGGACATCTGGGAATCTTAATCTAATCTTATTTAATGGTTGGAATGTTTGAAATGTCAGGTACTTTCCCTTAGATGCTGGCCCTCCCTAGCTGGTGTCAGCTTACAGATCTGAGTGCTGCCTGCCAGTAAACTGAAACTCAGGCCTCCCTTTTAGCTGTTTTTATGGAGCCTGTCATGGCAGCAGTGTGGCCAAGCTGCTGCTTGGGTCCCATGTAAGTGTGAAGCCTGTGTTGCAGTGGCGATCCCAAGATAGTAAAAAATGCCAGAGCTTTGAGAGCTATCCAGGAGAGCTGCAGACAGGGAGTGGAACCAGCCTAAGAGGGAGCTGTATGTTGCAGGCGACAGAGCTGAAGGGGCTGAGCCATCTAAGCCCTTTAAATCTAAAGTCCTAGATGCCAGGTACGGAGCTAAAGAATTTGATGTTTCCCTGCTGTGTTTCAGTCTTGCTTTGGTCCAGTCTTTCCCTCTATACCCCATTCCTCGTGTTTGGAATGGGGATGTGTATGCTGTGCCATTATATATTGGAAGAATGTAATCTGCTTTATTTTACCGTGGTTTACAGTTAAGAATTTACCTTGAGTCTCAGAAGAGACTTTGGACTTTTAAACAGTGTTGAGACTATGGGAACTTTTGGAGTTGGACTAAATGCATTTTGCATTATAATGGTCAGGAACCTTTAGGGGCCAGGGAATGGGATGTGGTTGTTGAGATGAGAAAGGCCCCCCCGTAGGCTCAGGCATTTGAAAACAAGTCTCTAGTTGATGGGAGTTTGGGGACATACGGGAAATGCAGCTTTGCTAGAAGGGGTCTGTTACTGTGGGTTGGCTTTGAGAGAATATAGTCACTTCTGGTTTGCTGTCTCTGCTTCCTGATGTGACCTCAGTTTCTGGCTGATGCTTCCATGCCTACCACTTGTTGCCGTGCCTCCTAGCCACGATGAACTCTTATCTTTCTGAAACCGTAAGCCTTCTATAAAAGAACACTCTTCCTTCTATACTTTGACTTGATTGTGGTGTTTTATCTCAATACCAGAGAAGGAACTACCAGTCTATCATAGTAGCAGGAGCTGGAGGCAGCTGGTCACCTTGTATGTAGGAAGCAGAGAACAATAATTCCAGTGCTCAGTTAAGCTTATTTTCTCTCTTTTTAAATTCAGTTTAGGACCTCAGTAATAGAAGCTGTCAATATTTAGTGTGCTGGCTGGTTTTATGTCAACTTGACACGAACTAGAGTCACCTGAGAGGAAGGAACCTTAATTAAGACAATACCTTCATAAGACTGGGTTGTAGGTGCCAGGTGGCGGTGGTGCACTCCTTTAATCCCAGAACTCAGGAGGCAGAGGCAGTTGGATCTCTGAGTTTGAGGCTAGCCTGGTCTACAGAGTGAGTTCCAGGACAGCCAGGGCTATTCCACAGAGAAACCCTGTGTTGGAAAAACAAAAACAAACAAACAAAAAAAGATTGGGTTGTAGGCAATCCTGTAAGGCATTTTCTTAACTAGTGATTGATGGGAGAGGGAAGGCCCAGCCCTGTTGTTGGATCCTAACGGCTCCCTCAGGGGAGGAGGTGAGAAGGCGTGGTGTCAACGACACAGACACTGGGAGTCAGTTGAAGGCAAACAGCAGACTCCTTTATTCAATAACGAGGAAGGCCTTATATACCCTCCTCCCAGCACCCAAGCTCTGTCCCAGTCTGGTGGCATTGCATGGTCTTCTCTGTTTGTCAGGAACTCTGACAGCACCTGTTGCTAGGCCCTTAGACAGACTCCAGGTTGGCTCATAAGGAAGTACGTTATGTAGTGCTTTGGCAACTGGTTTGAGCCAATTTCCTCAACCCTATAGGACTGCTACTCACAGCCCATTGTGGGTGGTGCCATCCCTGTACTGGCGGTCATGGGTCCTATATGAAAGCAGGCTGAGCAAGCCAGTAAGCATGACCCCTCCATAGCCACTGCATCAATTTCCTTCAGTGATGAACAGTGATATAGAAGTGTAAACAAAATAAATCCTTTCCTCCCCAACTTGCTTTTTGGTCATCACAGCAGTAGAAACTCTAAGGCATTTAGGTTGAGTATACCCATCTCAATTAGCTTAGTCTAGATACTCCCTCACAGAAATGTCCTGAGGTTTACTTATATGGTAATTTTAAATTTCAAATTGACAATCAAGATTAACCATTATATGCCTAAGTTGGGGTTTCTATTGTGAAGAGAAACCATGACCATAGTAACTGTAAGGTCTTTGCTAAATATTTTTATCTATGTTCTCATTTCTTTGTCCTTTATTTTCTAAAAACTAATTTCTTCTTTTGCCATTTCTTTGCAGTTTGTTTCATCTTAATTTTTGTTTCCTGCCATAGCTTCTTAAGACAGAATTTTGTTATTCTAATATCTGGGGTTTTTTTGTTTGTTTTTTTTTGGGGTATGTGTGTGTGTGATAGTTTTACATGTGTGTACAGATGCACATGTATGTATGCATGAATGTAGAGCCCCGAGGTTAATATTGGTTGTCTTTTTCAGTTGCTGAGTGTCTCTCACTGAATGCAGAGCTCACTGGTTTGGCTTCTCTGGCACGCCAGCTTGCTTTGAGTGTTTCTTGTCTCATATCTTGGACACTCGGATTACAAGTGGATGTTGTGCCCACCTGGCTATTACACGGACCCTCAGGATCCAAACTCTAGTCTTTACTTGTGTCACGAGTCTCTGCCTGATGACCCCGCATCCCTGATGTCTAATGTGCATCCTGGTGTCGCTTTTCTATCACCACTTGTTTCAAAATGCTGCTTGTCATTGGGATTTCTTTGTCTTTTTTTATATGAAGCATCTTGGAAATTTTCCAATATGAGAGTATTCTAGGTATTTCCCTGTTAATGATTTCAAGCATAATTCCATTTAGTTAGAACATAACTTTATGATTTCAGGCCAGTGGTTGATGAAATATAGTTGCTGTGATAGTTTTTGAGACGGGCTCGGTAGTAGCTCAGGGTGTCCTGGAACTTGTGATCCTCTTGTGAGGCCTTCAGAGTGCTGGGATTATAGCATAAGCTAACATGTCTGGCTTCAGATTTGTTTTATAACCCAGCATAAACATGTTCTGCGGTGTTGATTACATCCTTGAAGTAGGTAGTGTACACCAAGCTTGTCATTGCTTCTATCTTTTGTCTCCTTACTGAATTTTATTTTTTCTGGTTCTTAGTATAATTACTGAAATAGGCATGCTAAAATCGCCTGTCACTCTGAACTTGTCCACTGTTGGTTTCTGTCAGCCTTTTCTCATGAATTCTATGTTGTTGGGTATTGTCATTTGTTTTTGCTCCTTTTTTGGGGGGGGGCCGCCACCCAGCTCCCAAATAAATCACACATGGAGTCTTATTGTTACTTATAAATATCCCGCCTCGGCTTGGCCATAAAGTAAAGTTTCTAGCCAGCTTTACTTATCTTAAATTACCCATCTACCTTTTACCTCCGGGCGTTTCCCATTCTCTTCTGTAAATCATACCCTTACTCCGTGACTTGCTGTGTAGCTGCCCCTGGAATCCTCCTCCTTCTCTGACTCCTAGCTCTTTTCTCCCACATTTCTCCTTCTATTTATCCTCTCTGCCTGCTAGCCCTGACTTTTTCTCTCTCCTGCCTCACTATTGGCCATTCAGTTCTATCAGGTGTTTTAGACAGGCACAGCAACACAGCCTCACAGAGTTAAAGAAATGCAACATAAACAAAAGTAACACACTCAAAATAATGTTCTACACCAGTTGGGGATTTGCACATGTAGAAATGCTTTGCAAAGGAGTGCTGTTACCGTATCAACTTCATGCCGTGCTGTTTCTGGCTTAAAGGCTACATTGTTGCGTAGCACTAAAGCTGCACAACTTGCTTTTGATTAGTATTTTCATAGTTTATCAGTTTTTGCATTGTAATTTGATATTCTTGATTTGTCATCTTCCAGACTCTTTAGACTTCAGCTTGATATGACTAGGAAATTGTTGCTGGCAGAATAAACAGTGTGATTACCCTCATTCTTTTGGGGGACACAGAACATAACAATAATTGGATTAAAAAATTAAGTTCATTAGAGTTGATTGAATATGTTGGGAGTGGGGAACCAGACTGTGTACTGAACTCAAATGTTCTGCATCTGTCTTCCTTTCTATTCCTTAGTGGTTGGCACAGGTATATCAGTCCCAAGGAATGATGGGGGCTGCAGAGATGTGTTACAGAAAGAGTCTACAAGTGGCATCCCAACAGGGCAGTTGGAGTGGGAAGCTCTCGAGTCTGTTGAAGCTAGCACTGCTAGCATTGGAAGTCTGCATGGTAAGCATGTTATCATTGTGATCATGGAAACGTGATTCCTTCAAAGATCCTTTTTCCTTTTTAAATTTGGAATCTTTTACATAGTGGTACTCTGTTTTCCCCATTGTTTCATTAGCTTTTGCTGTGGTCCCTTGTAGACTTTGCACCTTAAGCTCTGGAGGAACATAGAGCAATAGCAACCCACAGCTACACCAGAATTTCTTAACTATTTAGGGACAATCTAAGAATGCAATTTTAAAAGTTGAGTTATACTGATGGAAGCAGATGCATAGATTCACAGGCAGGTGCCAGGCCAAGCTCCAGGAGTCCAATCAATGAGAAAGAGGAAGGATTCTATTGAACAAGGGACATCGAGATCATGATGGGAAAACGTACAGAGATGAACAGCCAAACTGGTGGAAACACATGAAATTTGGACCAATGGCTGTGGAGCCCCCATGGTACTGGACTAGGCCCTCTAGATAGGCGAGACATTTGTTTAGCTTGAACTGGTTAGGGGGCCCCCAGGCAGTGGGATTGGGATCCGTCCCTGGTGCATGAACTGGCTTTTTGGAGCCCAGTACCTATGGTGGGACACCTTGCACAGCCTTGGTGCAAGAAGGAGGAGGGGCTTGGACCTGCCTCAACTGAATGCACCAGGATTTGCTGACTCCCCATGGTGACCTTGCCTTGGAGGAGGTGGGAATGGGGGATTGGTTGGGGGAAAGGCTGGGGAGAGGAAGGAGGGAGGAGAGGGGGATCTGTATATAAAATGAATAGAAGATTTCTTAATAATAAAAAAAATAAAATATAAGAAAAAAATTTAAAAAAAGTTGAGTTATAACAAGTGTATTCTTGGTAACTTAAGAATTCAAAGCCTGCTACTTACTGTAACAAAGATGCCAGGATTTAACTTTTTTTCTTAATTCAATTTGACATTCCTCAAGGTATTTCTAGAGATCTCTATGACTTGATACCTGTTGTCTGATGCCAATACATAGATGAACCTAAACAGTATTATGTGTCAGTAGGGAAAAATTTTAAATATATACGTGAGAGTGAAGTCAATCTGCAGAACAATTTATCTGATATGATCCTATTTGAGCTCCTGTGTATTTGGTGTATATGTTAAAGAATCAGGATGTGTACCGTGTGTGTTTGTAGCTGTCCAAACACAGCAGTGCATAGATACCATTATGTGGAAAGACACATGAGAACTATAATGACACTGACTTTGATTAGGGATAAGGAAGACATTTTAAATCATGTCTTTTGATAGTATTTGATTTTTTATCATATTCATATAGCTTATGGTTAGAAGAGACTGTCCTGTGTAGTCCTGAAATAACTTGTTTTTACCTAAGTATTCCATGCAAATATGATTTAACTTACTTTACGTATCTTGATTAGGAAACAAAAGAGTTACGAATTGTTTGGGGGTTGAACGCTGTTGGTGGTGATGTAGACCCATGGGCCATGTTTTGTTTTCCTCTGTGGCTTTACCAGTGCGTTATGCATAGGTGGTTCTGGAGCAAGTGAACAAGAAACAGCAGATGACTGAGGTGTAAAGAAACTGTGGAAACAGTCAATACAGGTTATCTCACTGGTAATCCGAATGTAGTTGTCACCTGTGAACTCATAGGGAGTGGCACTGTTAGGTGGTGTGGCCTTGTAGGAGGAAGTGTGTCACTGTGGAGGGTGGCTTTAAGGTCTCCTGTGCTCAAGCTCTGCCTAGTTCAGACCACTTCCTGTTGCCTGTGGGTCAAGATGTAAGAACTCTCAGCTCCTCCACCACCATGTCTGCCTGCATGCTGCTTTGCTTCCTGTCGTGATGATAATGACTAAGCCTCTGAACTGTAAGTGAGTCACCCCAATTAAATGCTTTCCTTTATAAGAGTCACCATGGTCCTGGTGTCTCTTCATAGCAATAGAAACCATAAGACACTGACATATTGTTTTACATGTTCCAGCTTTAGGTTTCACCAGTCTTTACACCCTTGGGAGTGGTTGAGCTACAGAAGACACGTAATTTCTGATGTACTCTTGTAAATAGAAAGAAGGACAGTAGGTACTTTTTAGCCTGAATTAATATTTGTTGCTTATAAATATCATTCTAGATTTTTAAATTCTAAGATATTAAAACCACCTGGAATGAAATGAATGATAATTATAGCAATACCAAATGCACAGAGCACTAGGCTAAGTGCTTTGTACAATTACTGGTTTAGTAGTTACAGCAGCCCTCTCTTAGAGATGCATAAATCAGAATGGTGTTTAGCAATAACCACATGTGTTTTCCCCTGCCCCCAACCACTGCACCCTAAGATCATTTTCTCCTAGAGCCTGTGTTCTGGTTCTGTCAGTTACTTCCTGTGACCTTTTCAACTCTTCAAACAGTTCAGCACCATTTTTTCCTGTTTTTCTGCTGACACCTACTTCGCCTTCTTGTGGATTTATTATGTTAAGTATAAATGTATAAATGTTTGTATTATGTTAAGTATAAATTTATAAATGTATAAATGTTTGTAAACATAACCATAAAGCACTAACTAATTTAGTTTGTTATAAGACACCAATAGTTACTGTAAAGAAATAAAATTGATGCCATATATAAAGTAAAACATTGATAGGAGAATGTGGGTATTTTAAAATTGGATTGTATGTGTGATAATGTGTGAAGAGATATTAAACTAATAAGTTACTAAAGCTATTAGACTCAGATGCCACAGTGAGATATCAGATCAGGAAAGATGTTTTTGAGACAGAAGATAGTTAGCCCATAAGGAAAGTATAAACACCTCAGAAGAGCCACACTGAGAGGTAAAACATTTCTGCACTGGTGATGTTGCCTCCCCGCTTTTACCATAGGGCATTTCAAAAGACACATGAGAATAAAGAGCTCCTCAGATGCTTGGTGTGTTTCTTTTTGTCCTTTGGGCACATGTTTAAAGGTGTTTGGACAGGTGACTGTCATTCAGAGGCTGTTGGTTCTCCAGTGTAAGGTTTTAATACGGAGCAGGAACTTGCTGGTGTTTTTGGAAATGACTTCCTACTTCTAGGAGAAAGTGGCCAATGGTTGTTGAATTTCAAAGTGGGTAGGAATGCCTGCCTAGAGTGACACTGAACTTGTATTCACATTCTGTTGGCTCTTTCCTGGGCTAGTAATGGAGGCTGTAAGTCTCTTGGATGTGCACAGTGGCAGCAAGCCATAGTTTCCATTTCTGCCGTGGCCTAATGAGGGTGAACAGCCAGTGCTGTGCTGTGTTGCTAAGCTATAGTGCATGGTAGGTTAAATGCATTTTGACATTATGATATTATCCACTTGCAGTGGGTTTGTTGGGATTTAACCCTGTCACAAGGGAGAAGCATCTGCAGGGGTGTGCTAATGGACATGTGTCCCATGCCACCACACAGGGTTCCACACTGGATTTAATGCTTTGCACTTGTCCTCTACAAATTTTTAATAATTTCTGAATACTTTCATTTTTGTGCTGAGACCTGTGGGTTGTGTGGCTGGATGGGCATCTCCTCCTGAAGTTGAAAGTCTGAGAAAGCTAGCCTAAGGAAAACGGCTTTAAAATCTCTCAGGCCTGGAGAGCCTCATGTCATTTCTTAGTAGAGTTCGCCATATGTAAACTTCTAAAAATTTACTAAGGGCCTGGATATTGCAGAATATTTGTTTAGCAATGTAAAGATGTGTTGCTGTTTTACCTTGCCTGCCTGTGAGACCTGATTGGTCTCACAAAATCAGAATGGCCACCAGCAAGGGAGAAGGTGGAACTTCCAGGCAGTGAGAGTACGTAGGAGGAGGAATTGAGACTTGGAAAAGAAAGAAAAGGAGATGCCAGGGGCTGGCCAGGCAGCCAGACAAGGAGGAAGCTGGAAAGTAGGACATACAGAATGAAAGAAAGGTAAAAAGCCCCAAGGCAAAGCGTAGATGATTAGAAATAGGTTAAATTAAGTTAAAAGAGCTAGTGAGGCAAGCCTACGTTAAGGCTGAGCATTCATAATTAATAATAAGTCTCAGTGTCTTTATTTGGGAACTGGCTGATTGTTGACTACACCTGGAAATACAGTTAGCATGAAGGTACAGGAGTACAGTGGAGGGACAGCATGCCATCATGGGCTTTGCTGAGCCTCAATGAGAGGGTCTTGAGAGACTGTGGATAGTGTCCTTGCATAGTAACTGAACTCTTCGATACACAGAATGTACTTTATTTAGATAGTTAATGAATGTGTACAAGATGATGTGAGTCATGAGTCCTACTATAACTTATATACAGAGACAGAAAAGGTCTATAATTTTATTATTATTATAGTTTTTAATAATGTTTTCATACAGTGTATTCTGAGTACAGTTCCCCTCCCAGCTCCTTCCAGATCTTCTGCACCTCCTCACCCAACCACCCACCCAATTCCATGACTTTCTCTCTCTTTTTAGAAAATAGATAAGTAAAGCAAAACAGAATTAAAAGAAAAGGTACAAGAAACACATACACACAAACACGCACAAATAAAACCCATAAAAACACAAAATTGGAAACATAATATGTAAGCAAAAGACCAGTAAGACAAAAAAATGCCCAAACAGCAATATGAGACAAAAAGTCTATGAAAACATCATTGAATTCATGTTGTGTTGGCCATCTATTGCTGGGCATGAGGCCTACCCTGAAGTATGATGAATATACCCAGTGAATTGTATCTATCGGGGGAAACTAAGGTTTCCTTAGCAAGCAGATGTCAGTTGGAGATAGCTTCTGGGTTAGGGAGGGGAGCTCATGCCTTCTCAGTGTTGGGGTCCCATTTAGCTTGATCCTCTGCAATCCCTGTGCCACGCAGTCTGTGAGTTCATATGTGAGTCAGCCCTATTGTGTGTGGAAGACACTGTTTTCTGGGAGCCCTCCATCCCCCTGGCTCTCAGAATCTTTTGGTTTCTTCTTCTACATATTTCCTGAACCCTGAGAGGAGGAGGTTGATAAAGACACCCTGTTTAAGACTGAGTGTTCCAAAGCCTCACACTCTGTGCACATTGTGCCTGTATTTGTTCCCATCTGCTGCAAGAGGAAACTTTTCTGATAATGGCCGGTCGAGGCACTGATCTATGAGTGTATCAAAATAATGTCATTAGGAGTCATTTTATTGCTGTTATTTAAGAAAAAAAATAGTATTTGTTTTCCCCTAGGCCCATGGCCTATCTAATCTTGAGTCCTTGACCACCTGAGCAGTGTTCCATCTCATAGAGTGGACCTTAAATTCAGTCAGATGGTGGTTGGTTACTCACATATTTGTGCCATTATTGCATCAGCATATCATTCAGGCAGGTTGCCATTGTAGATCTCAGGACTTGTAGCTGGCTTGATATTTACCTTTCAGTACCATGTACACTAACTAGTCAGTAGGGGTGAAGGCTCTAGTTAGGCACCAGCTCAACTTCTCTGTGTTCAATGAGATAAATTAGTATTATCTTCCACAATAGAGATTCACTCAGTCTATGGAGAGCAACTAATAGCTTGTCAATAGCCTGAGATGTTTGAGGGTTCCCATCGGGCCCATTTGGCTAACAACTCAACTAGATGTAACCCATTCCTAGCAGTGGAGGTTTTCACTTGGTGGCAAAAGATGTCTAGTTGAGTCATTGCTTCACCTATTACTTGGTGATTCCATTTGGATTTCTTTTATATGTGTATATTTTTAGGATGTTCTTACAGTAGTAGGTTTCTTTATAACCCTCTAATAATGTGCTAGCTGTCCCTTTCCTTATTCCCTTCCTTGCTCCTCTCTTCCATCTCGTTCATCCTCCTGCTCCAGTGCCCCCTTGTTTCTCCCTACTTATCTATTCTATTTCCCCTCCCTTGGTAGGTCTTCTCTTCCTCCATATTACTTATATACAGAAAAGAGAGAAAAAGTCTATAGTAAGTATTTTTGTTGTCATTTATGTTTGTTTGGATAGGGTCGCACTGTGTATCCCTGGCTGGCCTGGAACTTGCTGTGTAAACCAGGTCAGTCTTGAATTCAAAGATCCACCAGCTTCGGCTTCTCAAGTGCTGGGATTAAAGGCATGAAACACTACTCTCAGCTCAATAATTAATTTTAAAGAGCTGAGAAGATGAAACCAAAAGTACACT
This sequence comes from Peromyscus maniculatus bairdii, assembly GCF_049852395.1. Taxonomy (NCBI): domain Eukaryota; kingdom Metazoa; phylum Chordata; class Mammalia; order Rodentia; family Cricetidae; genus Peromyscus; species Peromyscus maniculatus. The sequence goes on from NC_134866.1 coordinate 56,226,027, forward strand.
CTGATTATGTTGTTGAGTGTGTGTAAACAGATTTGATTTCTTAGAATTTAGAGAGTTTATTTTTGAGAGTACTGGTGAGAGTTTCGTGTGTGTGTGTGTGTGTGTGTGTGTGTGTTCACACGTGTGGCTGTAGATGTGTGCACACATATGTAGAGGTCAGAAGTCAGTGTTGAGTTGCTGAGGTAATTAGGACCCGGAAGCACCAGTCCATCAGTCTAGCTGCCCAGTTGCCCTCCCCGTGCTGGCCCCGCCTCCCTGGTGCTGAGATTGCAGGCGTGCCACCATGCTCCGCCTCGCCTGCAACCCCAGCCTTCACATGCGTGCTAGAGAGTTGCGCTCGGGTCCTCACACTTGCACAGCGAGTGCCTTATCCACAGAACCGTCTCTCTGTTTCTAGTTTGTAAAAGGACGTGAGTTATTGTTTTATAGATGCATCCATCGGTAGGTGTCGGCCACCACCCAGTCCCTTGTTCTCTGCAGTTAGATCTGTTGGGGTTTTCTGCCGTGGTATCCGTCTGTTGTAAGGGAATTTTCTCTGATGAAGGGGTAAGAACTAAACTTCTCTGTGAGTACAAGCAAAAGTGTTTCTAATTTAGGGACCGTGCTGGTGTAGTAAAGTGGCTGGCACCTCCCTAGTCTCGAGTAAATGGCTAAGTTCCCAGTCCCAGCCGTAGGTTTGCCTCTTGTCCAGCAGCCTTAAGTCCAGTGGGAGCTGCTGGACACTGCCAAGTTGTGTGCGCCTCCGCTGCTGCGCCTCCGCCGCGCTGTTGGGCATCGCGCCGTGCCGGCAGCTGTGTTCATATGCATGCATGTGACAACAACTAAACCCGGAGGCTATGGGTTTGAGAGAGCGAGGGGGCACGTGGGAGGGAGAGAGGAAAGGAAAGTAGGGAAATGAGGTAATTTTGTGTGGTATGTAACACACAATTATATATCACACACACACACAGTGCTTTATTTCTGCTCTCATATGTACAAAAGATGTCTAGCAATCTCCGTTATCCTTTTGTATATTCATTAAGCATTGGTCTTCTTCCTTGATTGCACAAACTACTCTTGCTTACACTATACTTAGAGGCTATTGCTCTAATTTTGTTACAATTAAGTGAAATATACTATGTATTTGTTATACTTATTATATGTATTTGTTTTAATATGGTTATATTAAAATGTGAAATAAACTATTTTTGACTTTTAAAATGCATATTCTGGATACTTGTAATTAAGAAATCTTGGTACAATTTAAGGATTTTTTGTTTTGTTTTCTCTTTTAGTATGTTTATTTTTTGAGGTTATAATTGTATAATTGCTTCCTTCCCTTTCTTTTAATCATCCTTTGTGTGCCCCACCTCCCACCCTGTAGTGTTGATTCATCTAAAACACAAATCCTACACCTAGGGTTCAGGGATTATTTCAGAAAGGCGGGGCAAAAAGATTCTAAGAGCCAGAGGAACAGGGGTTTTGCTGAGCTTGTTCTTGAGGTGGGATCTCATTGAGGATGACTGAACTTTTACTCTCCCTGCATCCACCTGCTAGATAGCAGGCATGCGCCACATCTCAGTTATGTGGTGCTGGGCATGAATCACAGCGCTTCATGCCTGCTAGCCAAACAAATGGGTTACCGCCCCAGCCCCAGAAAAGCTTCAGTAACTTTTTCTTCTTACCTAGTTTTGTTACCGCTTATTTTCAGTTACTGTTTCCTAGGAAGTTCAGGCTATTTCTGAATCAGTACTTTTTATAAAACTTGTTTGTGACAAGGAATAGACACGCATGTTCCTCCCATGCAATGACAGTTCTTTGGTTTCAGTATTAATGACTTCGATTCAATTCTTCTCTCATCTGCTTTGCATATTCTATGTTGTGATTATTAAATTTCAGGTTTTCTTTTTTGATGATTTTTGAAGAGCAATACCTTAAATTTACCACTGTCTTAGTCACTGTTCTATTGCTGTGAAGAGATGCCATGACCATGGCAACTCTTATAAAAGAAAGCATTTAATTGGGGCTTGCTTACAGTTTCAGTGGTTTAGCTTGTCAGGATGGAGAGCATGGCAGCATGCAGGCAGACATGGTAATGGAGAAGTAGCTGAGAGTTCTACATCTAGATCAGCAGGCAGCAGGAAGAGTGAGAGACACTGGGCCTGCTTGGACATTTGCAACCTCAAAGCCCACCCCTCAGTGACACACTTCCTCCAACAAGACTATACCTCCCAATAGTGCCACTCCATGGTGACCACGCATTCAAATCTGTTCGCCTATGGTGGGCATTCCTACTCAAACCACCACAACCATTATTAAAAAGTTTGGTCATGTGAAATTTGGTAAACTAAAGAAAAGATTACTAGTTAATAGGGCTGTTATCTATAATGTATATTTTTCTTTTAGCAATGTTTTCCTGTTATAAAATGATACCTTCTTTTTGAGATCTTCCCTTATCTCAGTGTACCCTGTTTTGTTGATCCTTAAGGGCAGGGAACAGATCCTAGATCATTTTTAGTAATTATAATTTTGCTCTTTGTAGTATTTGTATGATGATAGACAAGAAGGGGATCCATAGTGAGAGCTGAGCTATGTGCTTTTTTTAAAGTGAACATGTCAAAACTTTGAGTTAATGTTAATTTTGCACTTTTTAGGCTAATGTTTCAGGTGATCACTGGTCGTCCTTGCTTCAAGAGGCTACAAGCGAGGCCTTGAAAGTTTGCTTTTGTCCTCTGGCTGTCTTCTTGCAAGCTTTGTTACAGTTCAACCGCAAGATGGGAGCAAGGTATAAGAAATCTGTCTTTTTTCTTGGCTTAGAAATCCTACTTCACTGTACAGCCTCCTAGGAAATGATCAAGGGAGGATTTATAATGTGATAAACTAGTGTAACAAGCCTTGGGATATTCTTATGTTTCTACTTTTGGAACATTTTATTCTGTATTGTAGTGAGGAAGAAAACATTTCATGTTTATTTAACAAAAATTTGCTGCATGGATATGCATATGACAAGTTTGGCATGGTAGCATTTCACGTGAAGATACCCTTGAGGTTTTTTATTTTCTTCTATTTTAGGGTAAGCCATCAGTGTAGTGTGGATTCTAGAAGCAGACAGAATGAGAGGGACCCTGACTGAAGGTTATATTAATAGAAGTTTCGCTAATTTAACAAACTGGAAAAATTAACAAATGTTGAAAAAAACAGAGCTATTTGAAAATATGTGCTTTCATGTCTAGAAAAGTTAAAGGCTATTTGAAATAAAACAAAATTTTGGAAATATTATTAGAGTTTGGGGTGGAAGGTCTCAAATATGAAGAACATTACTTAGAAGTCATATATATGAGTGGAAAGTATTTAAAATTTTTAAAAATAACATGGTTCTACTACATCAACCATATTAAAACAATGAACATTACTGACACTGAATACAGAATAGGTATTATAGAAACAGAGCTCACTATATATACAGATATGCCCCCCTCAAAAAGCCAGCCCTCACAAGTAAGACTGAAGTATGGACTAAGATCCTGCAGCTCGTCAGCAGTTCTGGCATTTATAATATTTATCTAGTCAGAGGTGAGGTGGGGTGGGGGAGCTGTGTGTGTGCGTGCATGTGGACAGTCTCGCTGAGAAGTGTTGTCTGTAAACTACCTGATGAGCCCTTCCTGTTGATGCACATTGTGAGCTGCAGAAGAACGCTAGCTCCCGGGTGACCCTACACTTTCTGACCATTGTTATCATTTTCAGAAATTAGCCCCTAAATATGCAGTCTAGGAAGAAACTGTGATTATGATGTAATCCTGTGTGTAGACTTCTTCAAGACAAATTCTTCAGTTCTGCTTGGTCTAATTGCTATTTATAGGATCCTTCTACTTAGCAGTCCTGAAATTAGTTGTTTTATGTTATTTCTACCACTAAGTTGTTTTGAGGGTCATCAATGTTAGTAAGTTAGGAGAGAAAAAAAATCATAACTGTAAATCATTTTGTAATTATATGAGTTGAGTTCACATATTGTACATGTCCTTGAAAACACTGAAAACTTGATTTTACACATGTGGCCTATTATATAGTAATATATTTCTTGTTCCTATATATCATGGCTGTGGTTGTTTACTTATTTGCTTGTTTGGTTGGTTGATTAGTTGGTTACTTAAGTATTTTTTTCTCCTTGTGAATTTTCTTAATTTTTGAGATAGGGTCTTACTGTGTACCCCAAGTTGCCTTAGACCTTGTGAGCATTTTGCCTTCACCGTCTCAGAACTAAGCTTATAGGCATTCACCACCATGCCTGGCTGATTTTTCTGCAACTGTCAAAAAAAGATACAGGGTAAACACCCAGAAGTGCTCATACAATTTAGAATCTTCTCCTCACTGTATGTTAAGTGAGCTTTAATTTGCATGTCTGCCATAGGAATAACAACGGCAATAAGATTGTGAATATAAGTATGACTAAATGTCATAGGGCTTTGTGTATACAAACATTTAATAAATAATTATTTTCTTATCAATAAAAATCATAAAGTAATCAGATAAGATTTTCAAATGAATGTGAGACTAATATATAAAATCCATCATAGTAACTTAAATGCTCTGCAGTAATTGTAAATGTCTTTCTTCCAGAGAGACACGGCGACTCTTGGAGAGAGTGGTGTATCAGCCTGGTTATCCCTCCTCAATTGTATCAACTGCACGCTGGTACCTTTTAAGACACCTCTATGCGAAAAATGACTATGAGCTCATTGACGTAAGCTGTTAACTTTATTTGAAAAACTAGAGTTATCTTTTCAAACTTACCCTATTCTTAGTGAAATTTTAAAAGATGAATATCAAATTCTTTGGCCAAAATACTATGATTAATGTTGCATCTGCTGAAAGTAGATAAATAGATATGTACATGGTTTGAAGGTTTAATGTAGTTAGTGTTTTACATACATTAGTTATAAAATTCTCACCTTGGTGTTATAATACTGAAAGGCTGAGATTCTTTGGCATGAAAAACCAAGGTATTAAAGCTGTGCTTAAAAATAGTTAAGTATAGATTCAGCAGGAAGACATATTAAATTTTCTTTGAGTAACCATTTAGAGTTCAAAGTCCAAATTAATGCCTAGTACTAAGGGTAGAAGACATTAGTTTAAAACTCTCTCAGGACCAGTTGTGAGCTATGTTCTAAAGAATTGCATAGGAAAGGCTAGCGAGATAATATCAGGTATTACGCTTGTTACGAAAGCCTGACTTGGATCCCTACAGCCCACTGTGGAAGGAAAAGTGACTACTGAGAATTTCTTGTGACATCCACAAGTGTCCACATTCACCTCACCCCTGAATATAATAGTGAATAGAATTTATACTTCCACCAATGTGTTTTAGGTGCTTTGATTTATGACTTTCTCTATTCTGTTATTATAAAAATAGCTTGAAATTGTTAGCCACGTTGGGGCATGGAATTTAAGGTAACCTAAATTTGAGTACTTGGGCATGCTCCAAGAATAAACATATTTGGCTCCAGAATAAACTTTCTCTTAGCCATTTAAATAAAACAAATAATTGCATATTTTTGGCAATTTAGATTAAAAGCTGTTCTCACATACATGTCTATTCATCAGTGTAGTTTTACAAGTTTTCTTAAGTGGAAGAAAAGGGGAAATGTTAAGGGGCTTGTCTAAAAGGTAGTATTTTTTCTATTACCTGTGTCTTCACAGCATGACAGATATGAAAGTCATTTACGAGATAGACAGAGGTTTATAATTGAGAGGTGCTAATTCAAAACCCTTACCTAGCAAATGTATAGGTGGTTTAACAAGTGTTCGTTGCATTTCTGAACATCTCGTGAATAGGGTCCCAACTGCTCTTTCTTCCGGGTAATCTTTTTATGGTGTTTTTACAGCGAGCAGTGTTGGGACAGATAGTGTCTCTAGAATAAGTTCCTCTCATAATGCACCTCACTGCACAGGTGGGGAACTGTATATATCCATCCACATCATCCCCTGGAGGCTTAGAGGACAAAGGGCATGGAGGCAAGTGTCAGTGTCTGTGCCCCTGGCTGAACCATTAGCAACGCAGCCAGTTGTCTGACCAGAGTCTGTGTTATCAGGCAGAAACTTGACATTGCCAGGCTCCGTCTTGTCAGTTTGCAAGAAGAGCAAGCCCCACACCTTCCACGGTACTTGATGCCCGACATGCAGAAAACAGCCGAATGATGTGATGGAATTGCCCCTTCCAGCTTGGGGCATTTGTGAAAAGTATGAAAAGCTTCTTGACAAAACCAAAGCCTCGAGCTTAGACAGTACTCATGGCTTTAGACAGGATGCTGCCATCCGACAGTTCTGTATGGAGCCGGCTCATGTGGGGTGAGAGTTCACAGGTGACAGGAATGAACGCGGAACCCTTAATTTTATGCACAACTGATAATCATAACAATCAAGATACTGACATTTTTACTAATGAACAGTCGTTAACTTTAATTAATTAGTGATTTATGACAGCAAAAGTGAACAGCTGCATCGCTGTATGTGGTGTCCCTTTGAATATCGCTTCCCGAACTGTCTGTGACTTCCCGCAGGTGTTGGTGAAGAATGCTGAAACTCACGGTGATAAAAGAACACTGGATCTGAACAAGAGGCTGTCGTCGCAGTAATCTCAGGCTGTGAGACTACGTAAGAACTGAAGAAAGTAGGACAGGCAGTGACGAGTTCACCACAACAACTAGTCTAGGACTAAAGCTGTATCCGCTGGGCGGTGGTGCACGCCGTTAATCCCAGCACTCAGGAGCCAGAGGTGGGTGGATCAATGTGAGTTCCAGACCAGCCAGCAGCACACAGTGAGATCCATCTTGAAAAAACATTTTAAATAATAAAGCAAATAAATTAAAAGCTACAGTTTTAATCATCCCTTGCTTTTCCTTTTTCCTTTTTTAATCTAGAGAAATTGAAGTTCTTATATTAGGGCTGTAACTTTCCAGTAATCCTTGGTCTGCTTTTAACCTGAAAGACGTCTCTGACTTGGTCCTTAAGGAAGTGAAAGCCTTCACTCCCTTACTTATTTTTGTTTGTTTGCTGGTGTTCTTTCCTAGACAGGGTTCTCTGTGTAGCCCTGGCTGCCCTGGAACTCAGAGATCCGCCTGCCTCTGCCTCCTGAGTGCTGGGATTAAAGGTGTGCGCCACCACCACCCAGCACTAACCGTTACTTCTTACATTTTCACCGGTATAATATGGTGTCTTTTGGAGGTTGCCTTTTACAATTAAGCCTTTGTATCCATTTTACAAATAATATGAAAAAGTAAATTTTCATTTTTTTTTTTTAAATTTCAGAGTTCTTCAGACCAAGTCTTGGTGAAATATACATGTGCTCGTGTAGTCTGTCTGGCTAGTTCCATCTCAGATCCTAGTGAAGGAGCCTTACATGAATGCTTGTAAGATTTTGACTGCTAATGAATATGTCTATAAAGTTTAAAATGCTCAGTTACCTAGTTACATTTAAAAACAAATATTAATGAAAAATATGTTGAAAATGACGCTGATAATATTTAATTATTCGTGCAATTTCTTCATGATGAAAAGACATGAACTACCTGAAATAAAACAAAAATCAGTGTCTTCTTTTTTCATATTACCAATGTGAGACATGGTTTTTAAGTTGGGATTTAAAACTTAAAAGCAGAGTTACCTATTTTTTCCAAAAAGTAATTTATATATTTAAATAGCCTGTATGTCACTTACTTTGGATTGTGGTTTTCAATATTCCAGTCGGCATGGTGTTACATGCCTTTAATACCTGCCCTTGAGAGGCAGAGGCAGGCAGATCTCGAATTTCAGATTAGTCTGGTCTACATAGAGAGTTCCAGGACAGCCCAAATTACATAATGAGATCTTGTCTCAACATTTTTTTTTCAGATGTAAACATTTATTGTACAGAGGTATATAGCAATATAATTTAGTATATGTTTTTTCCTAAGCCAGCAGGCTCATTGTATCATTTTCTGAAATCATATGAATTGATAATATCTTTTAATTAAATTGTGCTTCAGAGGTTATTTTCTTAGACAGAACTGTAACCTGGTATTTCCCAATTGTGGTGGAACATTGTAATCACAGTCAGAATCCTTGGGATGGGAGGGATCAGAACTCAGCCTTCGGATGGAACCTGAGGCAGTCCTTAATGCTTGTACAGACCTGAACACACATGGTCCTCTGCTTATTTCTCCCTGGTGCTCCTCCTAAGCGATCCAGGGTTTACAGCCTGACCCACAGGCAGCTGGAGATGCTCTGCAGGAGGCAGCTGCCAGCCTGGTGCCCGCGTCCTTCCGTCTCCTGCTGGCTGAGCTGCTGCCATCTGCCTGTGTTAGTCACGGCCGCTGCCGTCCCCCTGCTCTCTGGAGGTGCCTGGGCTTCGCGAGGCTACCTCCTTCCCCTCTAGATTATGTGACCAATTTTTGGTTTAGAAAATGCAGTCACTTAGGATTTGTGTACTGAAGATCACTCCTCTTGTGTTTGGCCTTTGCTCCAGCCCACATTCAAGTGGTGACCTTTGGGTTATTTTGCCAAGTCTGGAACCTGAGTCTTCTGGAAATTGGGGCGGTAAAAATGTATTTAATATCGATTCAGATCTTTTTTGCATTAAAATGTACACATGCAGGTTATTTTCTGCCAAACTTGAGATCATCTTTTTTTACCTTCTGCTTTAATATTGTTAAACAATATTCTTAAAACAAAGTCAATTTGAAACAAATAAACATTATAAAACTGTAGAAAATTGAGTTAAATTAAAACTAATTTCTCCAAGGACTGGTATTTCATTGTTATTGCTACATTTGATTCTAGAATTACAATGTGTTTTCTCTTTTTTTTTTTTTTAGACCCACTATTTAGCTACTAGATATTTATAGTGTTATTTGGCTCCCAATGGTAACCTCCTGTGGAAACACGTTTCGGCTCATAAGTGGATTCTGAACCACTGTTTATTTGCTTGGAATCACTTGTCATGTTTTTTGCAGTGTCTCTGCTATTTTTGATCAGAAAAAAAAAAAAGTGAAGTGTTATTATATTTTTGTAATTACCAAATGAGCAATTGACAAGTTTTCTTTAATTTGGGATTCAGCACAAAGTAGGACTGGGTGGGAAAACTCAGTAGATCAGGAGCATTAAAAATGTATGCGTTGTTTGTTTGTTTGTTTGACTTGCTGATAATAAACAAATGGAAAGGACCTGTCTGTGGTGGTCCATAAGACAGCGTGGTTTCTACTATGACATAACTGGTAGCAGAGACGAGGCAGTGTAGATTCCAGATCTGTTTTCACATGGGAAGGTGTGGACGTCATGTCTTCAAGTTCACTCTTGCTCCTTTCCAGTCCTTCCTTCCTCCTGCTGGAGCTGCTGATGGGAGGAACTCAGATTCCTTCCCTGACATTTGTTCTAAAAGGTAACACCAGGTTTCATAAATGGACCCTCACTATAGGAGAGGGTGTTCTGTTTTTGCTATATACTTAAAATGTGTATTTATATATTGTAGACTTTATATGGGAGAAATAAGTCAGAACACTCGTCATTTATAATATGTGAGCCATTTCTAGTTTAGAAATAGTCACAGGAGGTCTGTCATGCCTCAGAGACCACTCATGGTGTTTAACTGTCATGTGCTGTCGCTTCCTACTGCTGATTAGGAGTTTTTCATAGCAGTATTTAAATTCTAATCTATCCAAATACCCTGCACTACTATTTATATTTTCATAAATGCTATCTTTTTTACTTTAAAATATTTTGAAGTAGAAGATTTACTCAAGAAATAACCATTGATGTTCTATTCATAACAACCAGGAAATGGAATCAGCCTAGATATCCATAAGCAGATAAAAGGATAGGATATGGTGTGTGTGTGTGTGTGTGTGTGTGTGTGTGTGTGTGTGTGTGTGTGTGTGTGTGTGTATGGATGGATCAATCCACATGAGTCTATTAAATGGGTAACAGATTTTATTAAGATGTAAATTGAGGAAACACACTCATGAATACAGAATGGAGGAGACAGCAGAAGTCATCCACTGATCTGACTGGAAGTGAATCCACCTCACAGGCAGGAGCAGGGAGAAGGGGCATGTGACCTTTCTCCAGCTCCTTATAAGAGGTCACGTACAATGGCAGGAAGCACCGCCTCCTTTGGGCCATGTGTCATGGGCGGAGCAAACACTACTAAATATATCGGTGTTTTATTTGGCTGTAAGGAAAAATGAAATTTGCAGGAGAATGAATGAGTTAGGAAATTAGCATATTAACTGAAGTAACCCAGACTCAGAAAGACAAAACCTGTTCTCTCTCATATGTGGATCCTAATTCCAAGTTGTAAACATGGATACATATATTGGCATAAGTGAAGGTATAGGTCATAAAGTAGAAGGGCCATGATGGGAGGAATTTGTAAGGAGGCAGGGAGAGGCTAATAGAATATATGTGACATGAGACTCGTAAGGAGACTGCCAGTGATGGGAGGGAACAGAAAGCAGGGTGCAGGCCCTGCGGAAGAAGAGGGAAAGAGGAGGGTCGGCCAAAGCAAAGTATGTCTGAAAAAAAGCCGTAAAGCAGCAGATGGCTGCTGGGTGAGAGTCATTTTTCCAGAGTGTGGCCAGTGGTAGGTTGCCCTGTTCCAGTGGGTGTTGCTACACCTATGTGCATATGATCACCACTAAGTGGACTTGGTGAGTTATAGAAGCAGGAGAAGAAAAAACAAAACAAAACATGAGGTTGGTAATGGGATGATCAAAATACCTTATGTTTATGGGTGAAATTCTCAATAAATAAACATTTTTAATGCCATAATAAAATCCATTAGTTTGTATGGCTAATTAAGAAACAAGCAAGGGACAGGGTTGCTTAGTGGTTAGGAACATCTGATGCTCTTCTAGAAGTACTCAACACTTTTGTTGGGCAGCTTACAGCTACCTGTAACTTGAGCTCCAGGGGATCCAAAACCTTCTTCTGGCCTCCACAGGCACCCAACACAGGATTGAGCCCCTGAGAGCTTTCTCTTTTTCTGTGTTAGCATGTCCATTGATGTCATTCTTGTTTAAGGCAGGCCTGTCGAATGGTCAGCCCTGAGATCGTATACATACAGGTAACATTATATGAACCGAACAGATTGTATTTATGTAGGAATACATTCATGTGCATGCACACACACACTTGTATGTAATAAAAAAAAAGACCATAAATTCGAGAGAGAGCAAGGGGGTGCATGGGGGGAGTTAGAGAGAGAAAAGGGAAGAGGTAAATGATAGAGTTTCATAAATAAAATTATTATACAAATAAAGTACATTTTCATAAAACCTCATCAACAATTATTTCTATTTAATTCTTCTTTTAAATTCATTAAATTCCACTCACACTGAAGACACATGTTTCAGCAGATAAATGTACCTACCTGGCAACCTGAGTTCCATTTGTAAAATTTGTATTGGATAGAAAGAACCAACTCCTCAAACTTTCCTCTGACCTCCACAGGTATACTATAGCCTGTGCACCCACATACGCACATTACTGTGCACACACAAGTATTGTTTTAAAGCTTCTCAAACACACACACATTCATATAAAGGAATTTGATTGGAGTTACCCTATGTAGGGTACTGCTCCTCCCAGCTACCAGGTACAAAAAGCCTCCCTTCAAGTTGTTGATCAGGGTCCTGGATATTCCTTAACAGGGCAGTTTATTGCCGTTGCTCTTGGCTACCCACCAGAACTAGATGGTGAAATGCTGTTGCTGAAGACACCACACCATCAACGTATGTGGAGGTGGTACTGCACAGGAGGTTGTCTGCCTATTTTTTAATGTACTGGAAGGTACTAGGCAAGCTGCTGAGGGAAAAAAAAAACATCAGTAATCTTACCCAGCTGTGATCCCTGTGACATATAACAGGCGTGGCAAGATAAAGCTGTGAGTGCAATACTACCACAAATACAGAGGTAACCAACCACTTTCTGATTGGACTTAAATCCAATCTGGAGGCACTGTAAATTTGGCCAGGAGTTAGCCCGTGGATTGAAACCAAAGAGATAAACCTACTGCTAGTATTTTGCTAAATGAACAGTGTCAAACTGCCCTCAAAATTCTTATTTCTGTACCTATAGGTTAGTGTAGATCTCAGACCTTACCAGAGAAATTTCAGTGGACAGGATTTATGCAGAAACACATAACTGGTGAAAATAAAAGAATAAGTGTCTGGAGTGCTTAATCACATCACACTCCCTCCCCAAAGATAAGGAACCATTTTGTAAGAGAGAGCTGAAAGATTCTAAGCTGGACATTGAGGAAGACTTGATCAACAGCATGTGCTGGACATCGCAGGACCGCTGCACTCAGGAACTCAACAGCCTGGTCAGTCAGCAGTCCAGGAAGGAGCAGGAATGGGCTCACAAGCCTCCACCCTAGCTCAGTTGCTATTGACCGCATGTGCTGGGCATGGCAGGACCATTGCGCTCATGAACTCAACAGCCTAGTCAGTCAACAGTCGGTTCAGGTGCTATTGACAGCTGATGGTGTGGGGAGAGGCGGAGACTGTGTATCTGGGAGGAGTTAGGAGAAATTTGGAGGAGAATATAATCAAAATGCACTATGTGTACATATAGAATCATTTTTAAAAGCTTGTTTTAAGTATTTACTAGGTTTGTGACTGTATAGTCTTGTCTTTTGCCCTTTGTCTATGAATTGATAAATTCAGAGTCTTAGCTGGATTTCTAATGGTGACATTCTATTGCTCTGAGATCACCAAAGTTCTCCAAACCAAAAATGAATGAAACAAAATACTAGAACAAACTGTTGCTGCAACTCTTGTACATATAAACCTTAGGCTCATATGGTAAAGAAAGGTAGGGAATGGTCTTAGATATAAGACTAGAAAGGAAAGTGGTCCTTTCTCAAAGGATGCATTGTAGAAGCCACTACTGTAAATGGTTGAATGTAATTACATGCTCCTGCAATATGCCAAATAGGTTGTGCTTTTTACAAAGCCACATACATTAAATAGAGCATTCACATTGTTTTGTAAATCTTAAATAACTTGAGTCTCTAAGCTCCTGCCTTTTTAATGTCATTCCCTCCCTTTAATCATACAAAATATTCTCATTGTTTAATCTCTATATGGAAAAAAACTGTATAATAAATTAGTAGGCAGTGTTAACTTTTTTGGAAAAAGATTGAATTGATCTGCACTATTTGATGCTTTTAGGAAGAAAGTAGAGACAGCTTTTGTAAACACATTAGCTCAGAGGTCTGGGAAGTTAGGAAGAAGACAAAGACAACCGTTCTTATCTTACAGACTGAGCTGGGTGTTTTCCTGAGGACGGACATTTCTGGAAGTGTTAATTTCTCTTATGTTTGTGACACAAATATGTCTGGGCACAAGGAAGAAGCCAGATGGAACAGATGGTTTTTCATGGAGAAAGAAGAAGAGGAAGTTAGAGAGAAAGTAAAAACACTGGCTGGGAGAGAAATTTGCATTGATATGTGTAAGCAAGGTGCAATGAAACCACCAAACTGGACCACTCTGTGGGTAGAAAGAAAGGTTTATTGTGGATCCAAGCTTCGAAGCTGTCTCTCAGGAGCAGAGAACAGTAAATGGGGGGAAGAGCCTTGCCAGTTTTAAGGGGACAGTGGTGGGGGGAGGAATGTGAGCCAGAACAGCCTGGGAGTTAGAGTATCAGAAGTGGAGTGCAAACCAGAATGGCCTAGGAACTAGCACCAGAGCTTTGATCCATTACAGGCTTGCTTAATTGGAAACCAGATGCCTTTGCTGGAGGCAGTTGGCTGTAGGGGCATCTGGATAAGGAAATAATGGCTTCTCCTGACAAGCAGAAACCAGATACATAAGGTTTCTGAGGAACACTGAGTTTACGTTTTGTTTACCAGCTAACCATCCTGTTTATTGGGTCAGAGTCCAGCCTGAGCTAAGTCCATATTGTCATTAGGACAGTGTCAGCAGGGCTGCCATATTGGGGGTCCACATTGGACATAACAATAACAGCTTCTGTAAGATGGAGGTAAACACACTACTGAATCTCTTGAGATTCCCTGTGCTATGCATGTGATTGAAAGGCTCTTCTAAAGCAAGCTTTCTGGGCTCCACGAGAAATGATGAAAAATATGTAAATATTAAGAAATGGCCAGTAATAAGTCTGTGCTAGTCAAGTAGCTTCTAGGGAAACCCAAATTAAGATACAGTATCTTGACATGACAGCAGCCAATCATTTGCATCAGTCATGAATGTTTATACTCTTGCACCCTTTTTGTAGTAGCCATTTTCCACCAGCCCTTCAGTATCCAAGAACTCACATGCAGAGATAGACTGAATACCTACTGTGTGCCAAACTCATTATTTCTTTAATCTCACATCATTTTGTACAGTAAATTTTCCTGCTTTAGATGGGGGAACAAGGATCAGAGTTCACTTCTAAATTTGTACTTTTAGTCAAGTAGAATCTACCTAAGTGATCATGGTATCTGTTTCTCATAATTGCTATAGTTCAAAGAAATGTAGAAGAGCTGTGTGTGTACCTTAGCTGTTCTAACAAGCTGGATTAAGAATGTACCACAGCCATTTGGCATAATCTGCGTTCTAGAGAGGAACCTGAAGAAGAAAGCAGTGCCTTCCCCCCCACCAAAAAAAAAAAAAAAACCACTTAGTAAGTATGAATCATTGTAGTGATAGGGGATATAGACTCAGTTCTGAACTTTATAGAAAACCAAGGCCAAAGTGAGCTAGTTGTTTCATTTAATCCTTGGTGACCTCATAGCCCTTATTTTTCTCCTAAAGCCTGTCAACTTACTTTTGAGCCTCATACCGTAGGTACCTGAACACGGTGCTGGTTCTGTTGACCTTTGCACTAGATTTTCAACTAACCCTTCAAAAGAGGTAGTTGATAAAAACTCATGTGTGTTCCTTTTTCTATTACTCATCTATTTGCCTATCCTACATTTCTTGAAGATATTGAGTTGGTGTCATGAATATGTGCCAGCCTTTTATTTAAAAGACTTAAGTGGGTGACTTTAAAACAGAGAATAGAAAAAAATCCACGATGCAGGGTAGTTGGGTTGCAGAAGTATGGATTTGTCCAGTACCATCTAAGCATTACTTACTTGTAGTGGGTAGCTGTTCCAGCTTTGACCTGGAAGTACTACCCCCATTGAGGCTTTGGTAACTGTCATGCCGACACAGGAGCCCTTAAGACTTGAGATCTGGATGTGCCGGCTCTCTTGGTTCCTGGATCCTGGACGCTGGAGGTAGATTGAGCAGAGTTCTCCAGAGAACACCGGCTGGACTGCACTATACCTTTCCCAGACCCTGTAGCCTATCCCTTTACTTGTAAGTTACCCCACAAAATAAACCTCCCTTTTAACTGTGTGGAGTTGCCTTAATACTACACCCAATACCTACTTGAAGTCTGTCTCTGGATACTTGTCTTACGAGCACAGTGTATAACTTTCTTGGAGAATCTGACAATTGGATGCTAATGGATTCTACTTGGCATAAGGGCTGTTGCATTTGCTCTGATGGCTCAATTTAATGGAGGAAACCCTCTGTGTTTGAAAGGACAATGTATTTATGAAATAGATGAGCAATCAAGAAAGCATTTAAGTCATTCTGTTTACATTGGAAGGCGGGGCCATCTTCAGTAGGTGGGATCTAACAATTCTTGAAGCAGTGCCAATAGAATGCTAATGAGTCACCAAGACCCTTGAAGACAAGAAGACATTGCCTCTTGTCTACACCACCTAGACTACTACATCACTGTTTACATTCTTATCAGGCCTTGCTGTCCCTTCAGCACTTGGTTCTTCCCTTCACAGTACTCATGCCCCCTACACCCATGGTCCTCACTCCCAGGCAAGTCTTCCCTACTCCTCACTCCAGTAGCCTTTCCTGTGCTGGTGACTTCCAAAGCTAAGTTCCCTGTCTGGATTTTTATCCAGGCTCCATTTTTCTCATTAACCACTGGACACATAGCTTTGACTATCCCCAGATAAACCTGAGTGCACAGCCCCTGATCTGCTGCATAATTTATCTTCCTTTCAGCCCAAGCATGCTACTTCCACCCTGTCCGTTCTGCACACTCCAGGAAAAGGAATATCAGGTGCTAATCTGGCAATGTTACTCTTCTATATAGGCTTGGGGCCTATCTTGAGTCCTTAGGATAAACCCTGATTTCTCAACATTAATTATAAGGGCTTTTGTGGTTGGGACCCCCATACCTCCTATATTCTCTAGCTTTTTCTCTACCCATTTCCTGCACTTTTCTCCTACCCCCTTCTCCCATGACACATTTAGGCTCTGACTTTTGAATTTCTTGCACTTCACAGATCCATTTTCTTGTCCTCCAGACCTGTGCTCACTCTATTCCACTTACCTTAGCCCTCATCACACCTTTGCCCATATATTTCAAATGTAATTATTGGCCTTTTCAATAGATCATAACTTCCTTAAGATCAAGATATTAGACTCCTATCAAATATATGGTATAGGAGGAGCACAGCCAGCTAGCCTGATAAAATCACAGCTGCCCTGTTCCAGGCCGTGCACATAGGCATACATGCTAGCTACTTCCTGTTGAGCCAACTTGGAGTCTGCCTCTACACCTGGGATTGGTAATATACAACCATCAGAATGCTGGGGGTCAATGAGAAAGAGACAACACAGCTAAGAGAGTCTCTGGCTACCAATGGAAAATCAGGAGGGGATATATACATTCATCCCATATCCATAATAAACAAGTCTGCTGCTTGCTTCTCACCTGACTCCCAGTGTCTATGTCATCGATGCTGCACCTTCTCACCCCCTCCCCAAAGGCATCTCTAGATAGGTCAACCCTCAATGTGGTTTAAACATGAAGTCTGCCCTCCATATCTGCAGGTTACTCATCTGTAGATTCAAACACAGGTAAAAAGAATTTTAAAAGTTGAACCTGTGTGGAGACCCACAGAGGCTTCCTAGTGAGAAATTACTCAAGGTCAGAGAATCTGAGCTTGCTTTATCCAGCAGGGCTACATAATGGGATGATTTGGCCGGAGGTGTGTTTACCAGGTGTTTGGAAGGGTCTACACTTTGCTGTATGCTGTGATTTGATCTTGCAAGGGCGAGGTCTTCTGCCTCTCTTGCCATATTATAAAAAGCCCTTTTGAATAAAGGACTAGGCATCTGGTTATTGACCCAGGGCCCTCCCGAAGCTATCCTGTGTCTCTGTCTTTCTTGTCATCTCTATCTTTCTACCTAGTATTTCCTCCTTCCTCTCTCCTCCATCTAAGAACCCTTCATAAGGTGGGAGCAGGTCCAAACTGGACTCTGACAGACTCCTACAAACCTGTATTGAACATGTACTCCTTTTTATCAACCCCCCCCACAAAAACCCAAAACACCAGTTCAGCAAAACTATGTAACAGTGACATTGTATTAGATATTATAAGTAATATAGTGAGGTTTTAAAGAACATAGCTAGGCAGGTGACTGAATTGTAGAGTGTATGTATAGTATACTTGAAACTCTGGAGTCACTCCAACACCAGAACAAAAAAATATTCAGGTTTTCAGCAAATGCTACATGATTTTACATGAGAGTTCAACTTGTATGGATCATCATGCCCTGCTGATGCTGAAGAACAATCATATTTCCATATTCTGATGTCCTCTCCCTCCCTCTCTCCCTCCCTCCCTCCCTCCCTCCTTCCCCCCTCTCTCTGTACTTGTGCATACAGTCAAGGCTAGAGGGAACATCAAGTATCCTGTCTTTTCTTCACCTCACTCACTTGAGACAGGGTCTTTCACTGAACCTGGGGTTATACTGGCATCAATAAACTCTAGTGTTCCTCCTATATCAGCCCCCTGCAGGTGTAGATGTGGACATGCCAGCTTTTTATGTGGGTGCTGGGGTCTCAACTTAGGTCTTCATACTTGTGCAGCAAATGTTATAATCCACTGAGCCATCTCTGTGCCAGCCCCCCATATTGTCTTTTCATGTTTTGTTACGTGCAAACCTTTTCGTTTGATGTAGTTACACACACACACACACACACACACACACACACACACACACACACACACCCTGTGCTTTAGTCAGTGCTACAACTAATATCAAGAGATTTTTCCAGGAGCAGGTTCTAATAAAAGGAAGGTAAATGCAGGGAGACATCAGGACCCTTATACTATCCAAGACTGTGTAAGTGGTATTAGTATACAAAAGGCATATGAGCTACTTTATCATATATTCTGCATATGATTACAGAGATACATTATTCCAGCATTATCCTGTATTTGTGGGGGAAAGGAGCCCAACACTTCCTAAATGATTAAGCAAAAGCATTTAACATAGACTAAGTGCCATGCCTCTGTTTTGACCTCTCAGAAAAGCAGTTCATTCGTGCTGATGTTTTTTGGTTTGTTGTTGTTTTGTTTGTTTGTTTGTTTGTTTTTTGAGTGAACTTAAGTGAAATAATGCAAGGGCAAGAGGTCCAGTGTTCTACTGTCCCCAAACAGAGGTTAATGATTCTATGACCATCATAGTTTCTTCAGCTTCAGAACCTCTTGTGTATGAATCCTGGATGTGTGTTTACAAGGTCTTTGGGAACTTTTGGTCTATGATGTGAACTTACGTGTATGGAATTGCAGGTCTGAAGGGTGTGTATATGATAGAAAGTCAGGAGTTGAGAGGAGGAGAAGAAAGGAAGAACATTTAATAGATGCTTCCAGATTACCCTCTAAATCGTTGTACCAGTTTATAGGCTCACTAATACTTAATGAGAGTTTTTTTCTTTTTCACACTTGTCCACACAGTATTATCAATTGACTCATGCTCTGCCAGTCTGAAAAGAGTATCTGAGCCCCCTTGATTTTTTTCTTTAATAGTGAAGTTAAATGTTTTTTCATACTTCCATTGGTTATCATATTCTGTCACCTATTCATATCCTGTGACCATTTTGAAAATAAAATTTTGAATGTATTATATTCTTGATGTTTTACAAACATTTGTGATTACTTAGAGTATCAGGTCTTGATCCTAGCATGACATTTGATTACAAAGGACACTTTTGTGTTTTGAACTCTTAAATCTACAATGAAGCTCCCTCCAATTACAGAGCTAACTATGCTATGTATATACTAATAACAATAAATGGAGATGTTTTGCATGGTTAAAAAAATTAGAGAAGTGGGTGTAGGTAAAATATTTGGGAATTAAAATTGTTCTTTATTATGAGAGAAATGGTTGCTGTTCTATAAACCAAAGAAGGTTCCTAAATCTGGTAACGAGTTCCCTTGTCAGGTTTACAAAAATCTCTGTGAATAGAAATTAGTCCTTGTTTCAGCATGACTAGTATATGCCATAAATAGCTTGCTTTTATTTTTCATAAATAAAAAATGCCTTATAGCAACAGTTCTTGAATGATTAGCTTTAGACTCACCTGGGAAGAGCACCTCAGAGAGAGATTGTCTGCAGTTTAGTTGGCCCGTGGACGTATTTGTAGGGAACTGTTTGAAATTAATTGATGTGGAAGACCATGCCCACTGTGAGTGGCACCATTCCTTAGGCAGGGGGTCCTACACTATGGCAGAGTGGAGACAGATAAACATAGCAAGCATGCGAAACGCTGGTGCATCCACTTCTCTCCTAACTGTGATGACGACCGCTACAAGCTCCTGCTGCTTGGTTTCTCTACAGTGAGTTGTAAGCCAAGCCCTTCCTCCCTTAATGTTGCTTTTTATTAAGGCGTTTCATCACAAGAACAGAAATGAAACCATAACAGCTCTATAATTCAGCTGTGTGCTTTGAGTTGATAGGAAATCAATGGTTTTGAGGTACTTCTGAATTTAGCACATAGGCTAAATGTTGTAGGGGTATTTTTTAATGGAAGCTAGTATATTATTTTGCTTTGTAGGGGCTATTACTTACAATTCTGATATATATTGAGTGCAATGACAATATATTTTAAATTTGCATAAGTGAGACTTGCTATAGACATTGGTTTTGTTAGAAAAGAGAGTTTCTGGGTCAGAAGTTGTAAATTAGCCTTCTCATGTATACATCCCACAGATGTTTTCATTACAGTTACGAAGTATTTTGATCATAAATGTGTAAACATAAATGCTAGTGCTAAAAATAGAGATGTTTCTTTTGAAAAGGAGAAGTTTTGCAATAATGGACAAAATTCATGTTAATAACAAATTGTAACTGCATAGCGGCTGTTATTTTCAGGCAGAGTCAGTTGTCTCCAGTTCATCACTGGTCTGCCGTGTGTGTGAATTTACTTCCTCCATCTGAAGTCACGATGTAGATTGGTCTTGCTCTATTTGTGGGCAAATAAAAATATAACAATGTGCCGGGCGGTGGTGGCGCACGCCTTTAATCCCAGCACTCGGGAGGCTCTGTGAGTTCGAGGCCAGCCTGGGCTACCAAGTGAGCTCCAGGAAAGGCGCAAAGCTACGCAGAGAAACCCTGTCTCGAAAAACCAAAAAAAAAAAAAAAAAAAAAATATAACAATGTGCATGTAAAGAAATTTCTTAATTTTTCATTAGTATATTAAAGGCATCATGAAGCTTTTTGATTTATTGTGTTTTTTTTTCCCTTGGTACATCAATTTCCTTAAGAGGTGATAGAAAACATGAGAAGTAGTCAGCATCCTAAAGATGTTAATTTTCTTCACAACTGATCCCACTAGCTGGTGGAAAAGAAAGTAACTTCAAAGTTAGACTTCCTGTAGTTCCACTATTTTACGCTGTAATTTCTTTAAGTCTTTCTGTACTTTATATTTCTCTAAATCCATTTTTGTTTTTTGTATTTTTTGGAGAGAGCTGAGGGAGTCATGAATTGATTTAAATCCTAGAAGAAGAAAAGAGAATAAATATACTGTAACAATGCATTGGATCTTTCCTACCCTCAAATTAGCTCTTCCACAGTCTTTCATAATTGATCATTATTTAATTCAAAGCACATTAAATTCTATTAAGACAAATCTAAAAATATACAAAGATAAATTAGTTCATAGCAGCTTAACTGGACTTATTGTGAAGACTGTTTTCCCCTCTCTGTAAACATACTGGCTAATGTAATAATTCTATCTTTCAGGAGATAGCTAAAATATTTTCTTCTCTCTGTAGGCTTTGAGAAAAGATTTGTGGCCTTTAAGAATTCCTCTTACCCTCTTGACACATAACCTGCTTGAAGGAGCTAAAGAGTGCTGCCTGCCGCCGTCTCCCCCCACCTCTCCACTCCCCTACCCCCCCCCCCATGCTCTCTATTTGTCTTCCTCACGTCTAGTCCCTCAGGACCATAGGCCTGTCAGACCACAAGCTTAGAGTACATCCCATGTCCTACCCTGAGGTCTTCCACACAGTTGCTTCTCAACACCTTTTTATTAAAAGCACAATGGAGTAAAACACTCATTTGTACTCTCAATTAGAACTCCCACTTAGTAAAATAAAGACAAAGTTTCAAAAATTCTCTTCAACTCATCCTAAGCAACTAGCATAATTAAACCCCTGAAAACGAAGCAAAGGTCCTTGTCAGAAGAGCCCATTGAGTTTGGGATACGACTCCTGGCCACATAAGTCACTATTTTAACTCAGTGGAAGGATGCAGGGCTTGGGGGGTTAGCTTTCTAGGCAGCACATTCTGTTTACATGCTGGGAACACTGGGTGGACAGAGGCTGTGATGCCTTCTCAAGGCACCTCCATTGTGCCTCTGTAGGGCCACAATTTTGTGGAATTTACTTGTGTATTTTTTTAAGACCTGGATGATACAACATGTACTAGAGCTTTCTTTAGTAAAAGAACTTGTGTTCCTCAGAATTGTGACTCCAGGCAGATGGCTGCTCCACAGCCCCTGATCCTTCTCCTTCTTTTTGACAGATTAGAAGAGCCTTTCAAATCCACCCTTTGAAGTCAGCTCAGCTTGACATGGCTGCCTTTAGCCTCTTAAGAAGAAAAGCAGTCATTACAAGGATTCAGCTAATGTATCTCTCTTCCTCACTTGGAAAGGTCAAGTTGCCATCTGACATCTGTCTAATTACCTGCAGTTCAAATGAGAAGGCCATTTGACTTAGTCTTCTAAGTTCATAATGGAGCCATAAGTCAGGTCTTTGTGAGCCCAAGAACTTGTTATCTCACAAGTCCTACGATCCAAAGATCTTAGAAAGTAAAACTTCTCACAATAATGGCAGGCGTGTGACTTCACCAAGAGAAAATGAAGAATGCCTGCTCATTTACTTACCTTTTCAGTATTCTGCTGACCTTCTGGAAGATGTTTAGGGAAGCCAGATTAAAAGCATGATGACGTCACTAATGACAAGACTGGCTAAAAGTAGAAACCTGGGGCGAGACAGGAAGTGAAGGCCAGCTATTCCCCGCTCACCTGATTGATAGTCACTTTGCATTTTCTCTAATTCACCCCAGATCCGCTTTTCCATTTGGTTCATCTTCTTGGACAGTTTATTTTCTATGAGTTTTATTTTGTTTAGTTCTGCTTCCTGTTTCTGGGAGTTAATGTAATTCTCCAAGTTGCTTGAAAGCTGCAGTATTTTTTCTTCTGTTTTCATCTCAGACTTTTCCTAAAAGAGATCATGTGATAAACTCTTGGGAAAAGAGAAGCAGAGTGGGTTTATGCTTCAGCTTAGAGAAAGTGCTGTTTTCTTCACGGAAAACACCAACTTTTATGTCTCAAACTGTGGTCATAAGTGTGAGAGTTAATCCCTTTGTTTAACTTGGTCCCTTTGGGGCTCTTGTGACTCTATACGTAGAGGGGCTGGAATTGCTGAAGGGCCTGGAAGGTTTGGAAGTGTAGTCTGGTGTTTAAAGTATCACAAAGGAAGAGAATAGATACTGCTTTCTCTAGGCTCCCTGGAAATGCCTCTAAGTGTTAGCACGAACCCTTACATCTCCATGTGGACCCCAAGCAGTGAGAAGGGTGACTCTCCACTCCAGCTGTTCGTTTTTCTACAACCCCCTAGGTCATACCCAAGCCCAGAAGTTCTGACTTAATTGGTCTATGATGAAGCTCAGGAGTTAGTACAGTAGGAAAGCTCAGCAGGCGTTCTAAGGTGTTGGGGGCGGGGCACAGCGTGGTGGCACAGCGGCAGCCTATGACAATCAGGGAGGAGAGACTGAGCACAAAGGGCATGGCTCCTTTGAGTCTGTTGCTGTTTGCTTCAGGAATGGTGGGTTCAGTCTTTCTCTTCCTCACAGGATGACCGAAGGGCACCTCCTACTGCTTGTAGCTGGTAGAGGGCTTGGAGTGCTTGTGGAGTTGGGGAAGGAGTTGGCTCACTTAGCAGCCGGGAATCTGACTACACCACTACACCGTAGACCTTGTGCTGCCCTTCTCTGTGGATGTGGGGCGCCAGCTGGACAGGGAGAAAGAAGCCCAGACATAGGATTATTTCCCACATGCCTTGTCAGCCTCACTCCAAAGACTGGGGCATTCTTCTCATGGTCTGTTCTGGAAAAGAGTTCTTAAAACTTTTGGTCTATGCCAGGCATGGTCCCAGCAGTCAGGAGGTAGAGACAAGCAGATCTCTGTGAACTCCCAGCCAGCCTGGTCTACACAGTGAGTTCCATGCCAACCAGAGCTACACAGTAAGATCCTGTCTTAAAAACAAAAACAAACAAAACTTTGCATCTACTAATAGATCTCCAGATAGGGTAAATTTCTTGTCTGTCCAGAAACTTTCAAACTGTCATGAGGTCAAATTTCACCTAGGAAATTTGCCTGGAGCCACAGATTCCTAATGGAGGGCCCCAGAAAATTGATTCTTAGGTTTAGGCTGAGAATGTCTTTTTTAAATTTTTGTTCTTTAAAAAGAAAATTTCTTCAAATTGTTTTGGTGCAGGGAGGGTATGATTTGGGAAATGTGGGCTCACACCTCTGCAGGGGATCTTCCTGGATCAGAGGCAGGCACCAGACTCCTATTTTAAAATACAAATAAGCTCCATGCAGCAAAGATTACTGTTAAGGCTGGAACAGCCACGCAGACCACCCAGAGGACAGTGACTGTGCAGCTGTGTGAACCGTATGAAATAGCAGAGCTCCTTACCAGCTTTTCCTGCACAACCTTCAGACATTCATTTATGTGACCCAGGTGGTCTTTTCTGTACTTGATAAACTGGCTTTCTGTCCATTTTTGATTGTTTTCAACTTCTTCATACATGTTTGTAGAAAGTGAGTTAAATCTAAGGAAAAAATTAATGAGTGAACTTAAAAATTTAGCATTAAAAAGGTTCAGTAAGATACTGGCCTGGGCGGTACTTATAGGATAATTTGGGAGGTGGGGGTCTAGCCCAGCACTGTCAGCAACCCACAGTCAGTGCACCACAGAATGTACACTAACGTGGTGACAGCTAGATTGTCTGCTCACTGGTAACATTCCCATACAGAAATGCATTTTGTTATCTGTGTGGAAATCCCCTCAAGGCTTGAGGTTCACTGTGTGAGGGAAAGAAACACTCAAGTCCCTTTGTGTAAAGAGCTAGATTGTAAGTATTTCAGGCCCTGTAGCCTTCTGGGTTTTGTCAGACAATGCTGCCACTGTGGTAGGAGAGTAGCCATAAACAACACAAACAAATAGCATAGCTGTGTCTCATCAAACTGGGTTTGTATAAACCCAGAGTCAAAGTCCAAGAAATATTTTCAGGTCATGCAGTATAATTCTTCAAAAATTATTCAAAAGTATAAACTGCATCACCTCTGGGCAGTTTGGCTGCCCAAGTTTGCTGATCCTTGCTTTACAAGCTCCACTATGAGGCAAGGAGACAAAAAGGACCTGCAATATTCAGTAGAGGAAGGTGGGAGAGAGACCCAAAAGTAGCTTGGAGAGAAGTGTTTAAAGTTAGGCTTGGGTAGTACGTGCCCTGGGGAATCATCATCACCATCTCTTCTGCCCAGTTGATCCGTGTGCTGGTGACATCATGTGTGCTGAGTTAGTCATGTGGCAAAACAAAGACCCCAAACAAACAAACAAGCCCGAAGCAGCATTTACAGAAAGGGCCTGCTAGCATGGCGAACTGTAAGAGCCTTAAATAACAAAGAACAGAAGATCTAGCACATGGAAGTCAGTGTTGTTTCAGAGGTTCAAAGCATTGTAAATAGGTAGAATTAATATAAACCGTCACTGTAGAGCAGATGAAGGGCATACAAGGGAATCATCTGAAATCACAGAGATGTGCATCTGAGAAGGAAGGAGAGGAAGCATGGAGGCTTGTGAGTTGTTCCTACGATGGCAATTTCAAATTCCCTTTAGGAACAGGCCAAAGTATCAGGCTGACAGGAATAATGTATATTGTTTGTCACTGATGAGAAAACACTTAGAAGTATGGCAAAGTAATAATTGTTCTGATATTTTTCTGATAAAATTAGGTACAGATTAGTTTATGGTAAAATCATTAGAAATCAAAAGATGTGAGGGACATATCTTTCTGGATGCCAAAAAAAGTATTTGGATTCATACTTAAAAAACAGAAGCATCAGTGAGTATGTTAGCACACAGCTACAATGACAGCACTTGGGGGGCAGAGGCTGGAGCTTGTTCAGAATTTCAAGGCAAGCCTGGTCTACTTATTAAATTGTATAATAGACATGGCTAAATAGTGAGACGCTGTCTCCAAACACAGGAGGGAAGGGGGTGGATGGGAAGGAAGAGAGAAAAACAACAACCAAAACCAGTACTACCGATCATTTCTATTTAGACCAGTGGCCGTCAACTGCGGGAGGTGAAGTAATGTCTGGAGACATTTTCATTGCCAGCACTGGGAGGTGCTGTTGGCATTTAGTGGGTAGAGACTAGGGCTGTTCCTAAGCATCCTCCAGTGGCACACAGCCAAGAATCACACAACTGAGCCATCATCAGCAATGCTAAAGGCTGGAATCCTGACTTGGATCCCAAAGCAAGGGATAGGGAAAGGAAGTTCATTAAATTCTCATCTTCATTGCATCTAAATTTTCTAACATTAATTTCTGAAACACATAGAAAATATATCTTGATTCAGATGAGTCCCACAACAACGAAGAACATGAAATCAGTTTCTCTTCTTAACAGTGTCATAATTTCCAATCTCCTGTGCAGCCAGCTAATTGTTGTTAGATCTCAGACAAATAAGACCAATAAGTGTTAAGTGGACAAAACCATTTGGGCTGACAGTTTCTTCTTTTAAGAATGCTTCCTCAGTCTCTTCTGCTCTCATTCATTCAAACTTGTCTGTTGGTAAACACCATTTTAATAGAAGTCTCTTTTCTGACCATCCTGAGAAAGAGGACCCTTTACCTCCTGTGACATTCGCTTACCCCGTGTCTTAACTGTTCTACTGCTGTGAAGAGACATCATGACTGTTACATAAGAAGACATTTAATTGGGGGATTGCTTACAGTTTCAGAGGATTAGTCCATTACCATCATGGCGGGGGCACACATGGCTCTGGATAAGTAGCTGAGAGCTACATTCTGATAGAGAGAGAGAGAGAGAGAGAGAGAGAGAGAGAGAGAGAGAGAGAGAGAGAGAGAGAGAGAGAGATATCCTGGACCCAGGAAGGCTTTTAAAACCTCAAAGCCCACCCCCAGTGACACACTTCCTCCAACAAGACCACACCTACTAATCCTTCCCAAACAGTTCCAATGACTGGAGTCTAAGCATTCAAACACCTAAGCTTTGGGGCCATTCTCATTCAAACCACCAGACCTCATTTATCAAAAATTAAGTAGGCATAGCTTTGTCATTTTTATTTCTGTGTCTTCAATTCTGTTACAATGGTCTGTGTGTGGGGCCACCCCACCCCCACATTTCCCCAGGGTACTCTTGGGCAGGAACAGCAGGAAATATTAGATAGAAAGATAGCTAGAGAGAGACAGAAAACAAGATAGCCTCTGGAGGGACTGTATCCTTATCTGTCAGGCCCTGTCTCTGCCAAAGGGCTTTTAAAGGAATGCCAAGAGGTGGAGCAAAAGACCTCCCCCAAGCATAGCCAAGTGCAGATCATCTCAGACACCTGGTGACCATGCATGTGGTCAAGCCATCCCCAAATGCAGCCTTTCTGTGCAAAGCAAGCTCAGATCTCACTAGGAAACCTCTGTGCATCCCAACAATTCCTTCTTAATTTTTTAAAGAGCCCCCCAGCCCCCATCAGATAGACTGAGGTCTATCTTTAGTCGTTCTCCATGATTATTTCTTCCATTACCCATAGGCTAGAAGCTATCAAGAGAAGGTCGCTCGTCATTGACTTTCAGCCTCTGGTAGGAGGGAGTACTGAGCTTAACTTAGCTCTGGCCCAGGTTCCTATTGCGCTTACGACCACCACAGTGATCTCCATAGCTGCCATACCTCCCAGTACAGGAGTCGGGGATGATAGAAATGTATATCTTTTTTGGAATGGGTCTTAAGATGTCTATAACAACTTTAGCTGTGCCAAGCCCTGTTTCATCTAAAACTCTTGATGCAAACTGCATCCAATAAATCAGCTTTATGCCACTCCGGTTCATTAATCTCAACATAATTCTGGTGTAAACATTACCATACATATTTACAACTCTCTTAATTGAACTATTATCACTATACATATTTATACCTTTTTGCTAGTTTACATTAAGCATTTAGACTCACATTCAACATTTACACTTTTCACAAACTCACATTCAACATATACTTATTTATATTTCTTACAAGCTTATAGTCTTAAGGAAACTCTATAGGACTACCTTAGCAAATATACTTCTTAGAACTATTAGAAAGACTCACACAATATCCTTATGCCTAAAGCTTATTCTATCCTAATATAAACTTACATTCTACAGGACTACTTTCTTAGCAGCACTATTTATCACACTTATATTTAAGAGAAACCTATAGAACTATTAGAAAGACTCTCTTAACAAGACAGGAAATATGCAAATAATTTCTAAAGTTCAGAGTTTATAGTCAGCTTTGATATCATTCTGAAAGTTCTTGAGAGTTTGAAACAAAAGTCTAATTCTTTAATGGCTCTCTCAACCCTGGGATTTAGTGAGTTCTGTTGCTAAACAGTACTTTATGCATTCCAGATCTTTTATAAACACTCTATGAAGAGCTATTTCAATTTACAAACAAACCTGAAAAGGAAGAAAAGAGATGAGGAGAAAAACCTCCTAAGGGGCATTCTGTTTCTGGATTGCTCAGATAGCAATTTTCTGTTACAGCAGTAAAGCTACCTTGCTTTAGGCTGAGGGTGAAATTACCTATGGAACTGTAATAAAACTCTTAGCAAAAACTTCTTGTGCAACTATCAGGCAATATAAGGCACTTTTCCAAAGGAGCCTGTATCTTCTACTTGGTCAAAAATGGCACAGCTCTGAGCTCTGTTCCATTTCAGTTTGTATTTACCAGTGATGAAACCTCTGTCCCAAACTCCTCGGCAGTCTGAGGGTCTCCTTATTCCCCTACTATCCCCAGACTGCAAGATAGAACCTCAATAGCAGGAAAATTGGTTTAGCTCCTTTTTACTTCAGTTCTTCTGTTCCACACTCATCACCAAACTCTTAGACAATTTTTCCCTTCTTAATTTTTTAAAGCTGTTTTAAGTTTACCATGAGCATTTTTAATGATGTCAATGTTTCTCCCTTGAATCTTAAGCACAACTGAATCTCATAAGTTATTTTTCACACCTGAAGCCATCTTGCAGTGTAAAGACCTTTTCCTATTGTTTTCTAAAAGTTTTTAAATGACTTGTTGATAAACAGTATTAGCATTTTAATTATCTCCTGTGAGGCAAGTTGTTTGTTCGCTCTCACCTTTTTGGGAAGTTAATCTAAGCTTTCTAGTAGTACTTAGGAAAGAAGCTTCATTTCATTTCAAGCTGAAAAAAACAAGAGTTTCGGGTGGTACTGCCATTTTTAGCAGAAAAACTACATTTCCCATTGTGCATTTCTCTATATCTGCCCACTGTTCCATTAGGTACTATCTTTCAGACTTCATTTCCCAAGGTGCCTTTCTCTACATTGGAACACTACTACAAACTACCTTTCCCACAATGCCTCTCAGGTCTGACACTTGTAGTTCCCTTTACACAGGGAACGTATAGTTTCTGCTTTTAGCACGGGAAGTTTGAGCCAAGCTTTTTGCTTTTTCACCATGGGAGATCGAGAGATTTCTGCTTCCCTGAGCTAGTGTTGCTAGGTGTTCTTCTTTCTTGACACGGTTGCCAAAGCTGAGTGTACCTGCTGTCTTTTTGTATGGGCAGGTCTTTTTGTGCCTGAAGCAAAATTCCCTCAGGGCTTGCTCTTCTGAGTTACCAGGTTAGTGAAAGAATGAAAGCACTTGAAACAAAGCTTTTCCCAGCCCTTTTGGAGAGCCTTTTCCCGGATACATCTTTGTCCCGCTTGTTCCTTCCCCGCCAGATGCAGAGCTTCAGACGTCTCAGACCTCAGCTTTGTTCCTTTGCTAACTGCTTCTGGAGGTAGGGGCTTCTCTCCCCACTGAAACAAAACTTTTTCAGAATGGTCCTTTCCCTGATAGAAAAGAGCTTTTCTCCTGGATAGTTGTCATGGCTTTTCTCCTCCTCCAGCTACAAAGCCGCTGACGCCACAGATGCTGCAGACAGCTCAGCTTTACTGCTCTCTCTGCCTGACTTTCCCGTGTCTATGGCCAGGTTCTAGATGCAGGGGGATTTCTGGCTACCGTCCAAAGTAACTGCTGTTTTTCCTGGCTTGAAAGAAAGACAGAACTTAGCAGAGAGGTTTTGCCCTGTTCCAAGAGCTTTGTTTGTTTGTTTCTTAGAGCAAATCACAGGTGATTTCCCATACTAATATCTCCAGGTGAATCTTATTTTTGCCCTTACAGAAAGAAAATCTGAGAAGCAAAGACCTGAAAAGCTTTTTGGTTTTTTAGAGCAAGAGTAAGTTTTTCCCAAGAAAGCTTTCAGTTTTTGAGAGAGAAAGACCACCACATTCTCCCAAAAACTTCTGTCAGGGAAAATTATTTCCCCAGCTGCTGGACTTAGCATTTTTGCTGTCCCCAGGCCAAAGCTTCCACTGTGATATGTTTTCTGCCCATTTTCCCCTCTTTGATCTTTCCCAATTTACATTCATAGCCCCATAGTTAGAGAATTAGAAACCTAGTTTGTCTGTCTTATATTTATCTTACAAACTATATTCCTTACTCTAAATTTCTTCCTACATTATTTTCCTATTTTTTTATAGATAGAATTTTAAGAGAGCAAGGAGAGAAAAACCTTGATAGAGAAGATCCTAAGCTGCAGCTTTCTTTGGACATGCGTTCAGTACCCTCCTTTTTTTCTTTTTCTCCTGAGGATAAAACCCCCTGCCTCATTTGTCATTTTTCACTACAAAACCAGACCGTGCCAACTGCTTTCTGGCAGGGTCCAACCCCCACTTTTGCCAAGTACCCTGAAATTTTTTTTTTGTCTTTGTCTTAATCCCTGTTCACTGGTGCCATCTGTGTGGGGCCATCCCACCCCTACTTTTCCTACTTTTCGGCAGGAAATATTAGATAGAAAGATAGCTAGAGAGAGACAGACAGAAAACACAGGACAGCCTCTGGAGGGCTGGCTCCTAATCCATCGGGCCCTGACTGTCTCTTTGAAAGGAATGCCAAGAGATGGAGCAAAAGACCTCCCCCAAGCACAGCCAAGTGCAGATCCTCCCAGACACCTGGTAACCATGCACGTGGTCAATCCATCCCCTAATACAGCCCTGCTGTGTAAAGCAAGCTCAGATATCACTAGGAAACCTACATATCTGTGGACCCCAACATATCTGTCTATTTTTATCCCAGAACCAAACTGTCTTTATCACTGTAACTCTATATAGTATTATTTGAGGTCAGGTAATACCTCAAGCATTGTTTTTATTCTTTAGGATTGCACTGGCTATTTGTGTTCTTTTGTGGTTCTCTATGAATTCTTGTATTGATTTTCCTATATCTGTGAAATGTGACATGGGGATTTTGATAAGTTTTGCATTAATTCTGTTTAATATTGATTTGATAGTATAGACATTTTCACAATATTAATTCTACCTACCCAGGAGCATGAAATAATTTTTTTATCATTTACCTTCTGTGATTTCCTTTTTCAACATCTTGAAATCTTTGTTGTAAAAGTCTTTTATTTCTTTAATTAGACATTTTCTTAAATACTTAATTTTGGAGGGAAATATTTTTAATTGAAAAAAAGTTTCCATACAATATATCCTGATCATGGTTTTCCATCTCTCAACTCCTCCCAGATCCTCTCCACTTTTCCACCCACCCAACTCCATGCCCTTTCTCTCTCTTTCTAGAAAACAGGTATCTAAAAAATCCCAAACAAACCATAAAGCGCATACACACACACACACACACACACACACACACACACACACACACACACCACAAGAAACACACACACAGAGAGACAAACACACACATAGACAAATACACACAACAACAAATTCCATAAAAACACAAAATTAGAAACCATAATGTACAAGCAAAAGGCTATAAAACAAAACAAAACGAAAATGTCCAAACAAAGCAACATGAGACAGAAAGTCTAAAACAGTACCATTGAGTTTGTTTTTTTGCTGGCCATCTACTGCTGGGCATGGGGTCTATACTTGCATGTCGTGAATACACCCGGTAAGTTTTCTTCAGTGGAGAAAACTACTTTTTTTTTTGCAAGTGGTTGTCAATTGGAGACAGCTTCTTGGCGAGGCATGGGAGCTTATGCCCATTTCCCCTCTATGTTGGCACCCTGTCTAACTTGAACCTGTGCACGCCCTGGGCCTGCCTGTTGCCATAGTCTCTGTGAGCTCATTTATGTGTCATTTCTGTTGTGTCTGGAAAACACTGTTTCCTGGGTGTCTCCCATTCCCTCTTGCTCTCAGAATCTTTCTACCTCCTCTTCCATGTATTTCCCTGACCCCCAAAGTGAGAAGTCTGATAAAGACATCTCATTTAGGACTGAGTGTTCCAAGGTCTTTCACTCTCTGTATTTTGCCCAGTTGTGGGTCTCTGTGTTAGTTCCCATCTTACTGCAGGAGGAAGCTTCTCTGAATGAGGCATTGATCGATGGGTAGCAGAATGCCTTTCAGAGACATTTTATTGCTATGTTCTTTTAGCAAAATAGTAGTTTGGTTTGTGGGGAACTTATTTTGAATGGATTATTTCCCCTAATTTCTTTCTTGGAGAGTAGCCTATTTGTATAGATGAAGGCTAGTTTTTTTTTTAAAGTACATACTGACTCTGTATCTTGCAACAACCTTTCTGTAAGTGTTTACTATAAGATCCACGGGTTTTCTAGTGGACTCAATAGTTTTCTAAAGTAAAGACTCCGACCCTTGTAAGTTGGGATGGTTTGAATCCTTCCTGCTCAGTTGTTGTCCTTTTGTGTGTCTCTTTTTCTGGTGTTGTAGCTAAAACTGTGAACACTGTGTTTTGGGGAAAATGGATAAACATTATTGATCATTTCGGATTTTAGAGAAAATGTTCTCATTTGTCTCCATTTGATATAATGTGGGCTACAGGTTTGCTTCATGTAGCCTTTATTATTTTGAGGTATGTTCCATCTATTCCTACCATATCCAGAACTTTTATCATAGAGGCACATTGAACTGTGTCAAATGCTTTTTTAGCACCAGTTGAAATAATTGTGTGGTTTCTGTCTTTGGGATTGGTGTATTATATTAATTGACTTACATGTGTTGAACCAACCTTGTCTTTCTGGGATGAAGCCCACTTGGTCACAAGGTGTAACTTTTTTGATGTGTTTCTGAATTCTGTTTACAAATGTTTTGTTAAGAATTTTTGCATCTATATTCATCAAAAAAATTGGTCTGGGTTCCCTGCTAACCCAAGGGCTGTTCCTGTCAGGGAAACAAATAGGCTGATGGTGGATCCACATTTCTCCTTCTGCTCCTTCAGATCTAATCCCCCAGTTTTATCCTCAGCTTTAGAGCAACAAACCTGATGTGATCTCTCTTTCCTCTCTGACCCCACCCCCAGCAGATCACAAAGATCTTCTCCCCGACCTCCCTTCTATCAACTCATTCCATTATCCCAGCCTCCTACACCAGCAAGCATTCACAGGGAATATATCTGCTAAGCAGGCCAGGGAAACAGGTAAGCCAACTGAAGACCTTCACCACTCCCTCCCACCTCCCCTCCGGACCCAAACCCCCAGTCTCATTCCTAGCTCTGCATCAGAACAGCAGGTGCACCTTCTTGTCTCCCTCCCCACATCTCCTGTGGATCCCACAGACCATCCCCGCCTAACCTCCCTCCAACTCTAGCAGGCACTGCCTGCTAACCCATAGGCCACACAGAAAACCAGGTAGGCTGCCTGCAGAGCTCTCCCTCTGTTTCCCCAGCTCTAACACATCAGTCTCATTTCCAGCACTGCAGCAGAACACCTGTGGCAGCCTTCCCTGCACCTCTGTCCCGTCTCCTGTGGACCCCACAGGTTGCCCCCTTCTAACCTCCCTCCCCACACTCATTGCTTTGTCCCGGACCCCAATCCCAGACCTCCTGCTCTCCCAAGGGCTTCTCCTTCTCCTTCCAGGGATCAAGTAGGGTGATAGTGGATCCACTCTGCTCCTTCTGCTCCTTCAAACCTAACCCCCCACTCTCATCCTCAGCTCCGTAGCAGAAGACCTGCTTTGGTCTCTCGTCCCTCTCTGACTCCATCTCCAATGGATCACAAAGACCTTTTTCTTCAACCTTGCTTCTCCCAGCTCATCCCTCTATCCAAGCCTCAAACACCAAAGGTACTATGTTTGAACACATCAGCTGAGCAGGCCAGGAAAACAGGCAACACCCAGGCATCACAGGGAGGAAGCAGAAACCAAAAAACACACATACAACAAAGACAAATCCAGAAATCAGCAACTAGACCTTTAATCATCTCAAACCCAGCTGCCTAACTGCCAGCATAAAAACACAATCAATAACAGTTAGGGAGAAAAATTTTTCTCCACTAGAGCCCAGCTATCCTACCACAGCAGGCCCTGAATACTCCAGCATAGCTGAAGCACAAGAAAAAGACCTTAAAACTAACCATATGAAGATGATAGAGGTCCTTAAAGAGGAAATAAATATACCCTTTAAAAAATACAGGAAAACTTAACAAATAATTGGAGGAAATCCAAGAAAACACAAACATTGGAGAGAATAAAGCCATTCAAGACCTAAAAATGGGAATAGAATTAATAAAACACAAACTGAGGGATTTCTAGATATGAAAATTTAGGAATTTGAACAGGAAACATAGAAGCAAGTTTCACCAACAAAAAACAAGAGTTTGAAGACAGAGTCTCAAGCATTAAAGATATGATAAAAGAAATGGATACATTGGTCAAAGAAAATATTAAAGAACACATCAAAAAGATTATCCACCATTATCAACCAGTCTTCATCCTAGAGATACAGGCATGGTTCAATATATGAAAATCAATACATGTAATCCATCAGATAGACAAAGTGAAAGAAAAAAAAACAAACCACATGATCATGTCATTAGATGCAGAAAAGGTCTTTCACCAATGCCCCTTCATGACAAAAGTACTGGAGACATTAAGGATACAGGGGGCATACTTGAACATAATAAAGGTAGTTTACAGCAAGTCAATTGCCTATATGAAATTAAATAGAAACTTATAGCAATTCTACTAAAGTCAGGAACAAGACAAGGTTATTCACTCTCTCCGTCTCTATTCAATGTAGTATTTAAACTTTTAGCTAGAGCAAAAAGCCAACCGAAGGAGATCAATGGGATATTAATTGGAAAAGAAGTCAAAGTACTTTTATTTGCAGATGATATACATGACTCTAAAAATTCCACTGGGAAACACCTACAGCTGATAAACACTTTCAGCAAAGTAGCTGGATACAAGACTAACTCACATATCAGTTACTTTCCCATATACAAATGACAAAGGGACTGAGAAAGAAATAAAGGAAACAACACCTTTCACAACAGCCTCAAATAACATAAAATATCTCGGAGTCAGTAAAAATGACATTCTTTTGATCTCTAATTTTACTAATTTGCATTTTCTACTTTTTTTTGTCAGATTTACTAAGGGTTTGTCTATTTTGCTAAATTTTTCAAAGAACCAACTCCTTGGTTGAGTTTGTGTACTGTTCTCTTAATGTGGTTGATGTTTTGTGTACCTGAATAAACTTATCTGGGGGTCAGCGAACAGAACAGCCACTATATTAAACATAGGTTTAGGCAGTGGTAGCACATGCCTTTAATCCTAGCATTCCAGAGGCAGAGATCCGTCTGGATCTCTGTGAGTTCAAAGCCACACTGGAAACAGCCAGGCATTGTGACACATGCCTTGAATCCCAGGAAGTGATGGCAGGAAGCAGAAAGGTATATAGGCATGAGGATCAGGAACCACAGGCTTTTTAAAAGCTTTTAGCTTTTAACAGCAGTTCAGCTGAGGTCCATTTGGATGAGGATTCAGAGGCTTTTAGTCTGAAGAAAAAAGATCAGCTGAGGAATTGGCAAGGTGAGGTTGGATGTGGCTTGTTCTGTTTCTCTGATCATTCAGTGTTCTCCCCAATACCTGGCTCCAGGTTTGTTTTTATTAATAAGACCTTTTAGAAATTCATGCTACATCTTAATCTCAATTTTATTAATTTCTTCTCTAATTTTTATTATTTCTTGTTTGTCTACTATGTTTGGGACTAGCTGCTTGTTTTTCAAGAGTTTTGAGGTATATCATTAGGTTATGGGATTCTTTAATATGAACACATATTGCTATACACTTTCCTTTTGGGACTACTTTGGCTGCATCCTAGAGCTTCTGATAGCATGCATTTTCTGTTCATTTGTCTCTAGGAATTTTTAAATTTCCTAGAGAAATTTACCCAAAGTGTGTTGTTTATTCTCCAAATATTTTTGTGGTTTCTGTAATTTTTCAGACTGCTGACTTCTAGTTTTATTGTATTATGGTCTGGTAGGAAACAAGGAATTATTTCAGGTTGGTTTTTTTTTTCAAATTTATTTTGAAACTAAAAATTTCTGTGTAGCAAAGGGAACAATAAACAGAGTTAATAGAGAGTAGGAGGAAATCTTCATCAGCTACATTTCAGACAAGGGGCTAATATTCAGATTTTACAATGAATGGCAGGAATTAAATACCAAGGAAATGAAACTGTCAAACAACAAACAGGCAAATTATCTAAATAAACAGTTTTTTAAAAAAAGAAATACAAATGGTCGGTAGCTATTTTTAATATATTCAATATCCTTAGCCATTAGGGATGGCTATCAGCAATAAATCTGACAACAAATATTGGAGAGGACATGGAGAGAAAAGAACCTTTATTTGCTGTTGGTAGAGGGTGCAAATTAATACAGCCATTGTGGAAATCAGTTTGTCAATTTCTTAAAAAATTAAAAACAGGACTACCATATGACCAAGTCCTGGGCATATCCAGAGAATGCCATACTCTGTCATAAGATGTCTGCATCCTTTTGTTTATGGCTGCTTTACTCATTATAGCAAAGACTTGGAATCAAGCAACTTTTCTTCAACAGATAAATGGATAATGAAAACTTGGTATTTATGTAAAATGGAATGCTACTGAGCTCTAAAAAAATGAAGTTAAAATTTTTGTAGGAAGATTAATGGACTTAGAATGTATGATATTAAGCAAGGTCACATGATCTCAGAAAGAAACTGCATGTTGTCTCTCATATGCAAAATTTAACCAATAATAAATGCATATATGTAAACAAATGTACATATGGGTGCAGTGTAATAGAAAGAAAGAAGAACAATGTAAATATAAGGGGGTGATGAAGAAGGACAAGATGCAGGTAATGGACACAAGTTATGAAAGAGTGTATAAAGCTCATTGTTTTTCTAGTTTTGATACTGTCATGGAATTTTTGGTTTTGGTAGTAGATAAATGTATAAAGTATATTCAATAGTGAAAATACGAAATTTAATGTGAAGTTCTACAGTGTCTGTTCCCAATGCTTATTCTAACTATATGAAAGTCCACTGAGATGTATAGACTTTGAGTCTGGTTAATTTGGGTATGTGACATTTTTATTTATTTGCAAACCTTTTTAATAAGTTTTATAAAATACCTTATAAAATGGACAGAAAAAAACTTGTCAAGCTATTTAGAAACCTAATATGCTTTTACTTTCATCTTCTTTTCTCTGTCTGGGGGAAGTAATTAATTGTTATGGTTTAAAGGGACAGTAAGTCCCAGGTAATCAATAATCTTACAACTCAGAACTGAGACTTTAGGCTTACTTTTGCTTGTTATGAATGTTAGCATTTGTTCCCTTATCACATATACAGACAGTATGAATGTGTCTCTGAACAAGAAAACAAAACCTATGCCCAAGTAGCATCTTCTGGAAGGGTGTGTTGCTAGTTGAAATTCTGAAATTAAAATAAAGCCCAAAACAGAATTTCTATTGTGACCTTTATTAAGGCCAGCCTTCAACAGGAGAATGACTTTCCTGTTAACATTGGAAATCAGACTCCATCTGCTGGTAATATATAAAACAGAACAGCATTTTAAAAAGCATTTTCCTTCAAAGATAAAGTAAAATAAGTTTGTGTAAGTTTTTGCTTAGAGTTTTCTCTAACATCATGAATATGATTTGCCCTAATTCTGTAGATTATAGAAGTAATAGTTAAAAATTGCAATATCATTAATTCATGTGTATGACATTTACAGTTTAGTTACCATATCATCTAGACTACTGGATGTGGGAGTAGTTCAACCATAAGTAGATAGATAGATAGATAGATAGATAGATAGATAGATAGATAGATGATAGATAGAGAGATAGATAGTAGATAGATTATACCATAGATAGAGAGGTAGATGTATATAGAGATAGACAGACAGATATACAGATAGATGATAGATTATAGATAGACAGACAGACAGACAGACAATAGGTATGTTGGTAGGTAGATGGCCCTTTTAAAATTTTTCTTAAAAGACAAAAGTCAGACTTTTAAATATAGCCAGAGTCCTCGGTAGGACAATGCAAGCTACTCATTTTGTTCTTGTTTAATTTTTATGTAGATGAAACAAAGGCTAACTCTCACCCCCAGTGTAGTTCTAGGAAGACTTAATTGGAACTGAAGGTACAGCAGTGGCCAGCCAGAGCTGTGGTGAGGCCAGTGGTGCAGATGCCTTGGTTATGGTTGGCATATTTAAACCACATAGCTCTGTTCTGAGTCAGTGTTACCAGGGCCACTAACACCCCAAATGCAATGTTTTGCAATGTCTTTCCCTAAACAATTCATTGAATGCACGTTTTTAGAAGATTTAAAAGTTTTTTTTCCCCAGTTTTTTGAGACAGGATTTCTCTGTGTAGCTTTGTGCCTTTCCTGGATCTCTCTCTGTAGACCAGGCTGGCCTCGAACTCACAGAGATCAACCTGGCTCTGCCTCCCGAGTGCTGGGATTAAAGGCGTGTGCCACCACCACCCGGCAGTTTTTTT
This sequence comes from Peromyscus maniculatus bairdii, assembly GCF_049852395.1. Lineage (NCBI taxonomy): Eukaryota > Metazoa > Chordata > Mammalia > Rodentia > Cricetidae > Peromyscus > Peromyscus maniculatus. Next base: position 56,264,462 of record NC_134866.1, read on the forward strand.
TTTTTAAATTCAGACTGTGGCATTGACAAATTGAATTTAAATTAAATTAAAAAGAAAGAAAAGAGAAAAAAAAAAAAGCAATGGATTGTTGTGAACTTATAAACATAGAAGATACTTTCACTTTTTGTAATTATATTTTTTACATGTGTATGGTAGACTATGTGCTATTTCTTTGAAGATTGAGTCAGTTTTGAACTTCATGTCAGAAGTGAGAATTTAATTCTAACAAATATATTTTTTCTCCTTAGTTCATTCCTTTAAGTACAGTTCCCTTAAATTAATTTATGTTAAGAGGCAGGGATGTGTTACTAGATTAGGCCCTGGGTTTGATCTCCAGCACTATACCAAATAAACAAACAAAAAGCTAAATCAATGTCTTAGAGGCATCATGTACTGATAGTAACTTTGGAGTTAGACACTACTTGTGTGATTTGGGCTGGCTTCTTCAAAACAATAATTCAAAATGTCCTGTCTTTTGGGTAGTGATAAGACTTGCCATGAAGGGCTAGGTGTGCTGCGAGTCTTGAGGGCCTAGGGCCTGATAGGTTTCTGTAAAGGAGTGCTATGTTTTTCATGTCTGTCCATGTCATTCGACACTGATTGACTCTTGTTTTACCTGTGTTTAGCTTTTCACTTACCTATGCTTTCTTCCCACCTGTGTGTGTCTAGGATAAGTTACACATGTAATTCTCAAAGCTCCCCCATTCATTCATTGGCTTCCTGTTGTGTTTGAATATGTGGTGTGCTAAGTAAACAAAGATGGGTGTCACACAGTCCTGTTTTGGAAACTTTTCAATTTTCTACCACGACACCATTTTTGAAGTTTGGTGATGAGACTGGACTTCATGCTTTTACATTGCTGACCTAATGGCCTTTTCTTTTCTTACAAATCGCTGTCTGCTAAGCAGTGAGAACTACTCAGAGAGTGACTGCCCCTGACAAACGGTATTAAAAGATGGCTGCTTCTCATGATGGGTATAGTTTTGCCAAATAAGTATTAAATTATTCACTAGGGATATTTCTTTGCTGAACAGCTGACTAAGCTGCCTTAGGAAGGAGGTGGCTCTGGGGAACTCCCATGCCTGTGTCTCCTGTTAGATCTAGTAATAGGTGGCAACATGGTAGGCATCACCAGGAAGACCACACACAACATGGAGGCTTCTAAGTTCAATTAAAATATGTTCAACTGACAGAAAAATTTGTTACAGTCTCTAAATGTGAAGTTGCTTATTTAAATTTAGCCTTAAGGTCACTAAAATATTTTAGTTGAAGCCACGTCTCTTGTTCAGAGACATTGCTTCTTTTAAGAAGAGAAAAGCAAAATCCATACATAATTCACTCAAAATGTAAATGTATACTCAAAATGTCTCAGCAGTCTAACATCAGCAGTGAACAGCATGCTTTTGGAAAGCTGCAGAAGTACTTCCTGTTGTTTAAAAGCAGCTTTGACAGATGCTGAAATCTAATACACCAGGGTAAAGCAGAGATGCTGTAAACAGCCAGCCCACCTTACTTTGCATTTATTCAAAAGCATTTGTAACACACACCTCAGTCAAAACGATAACAGCCCTAATGGGAAGGAACCCTGTGAGTTGCTAAGAAAATGATTTTAAAATTTTGATGCAAAATTTGGCAATTAAGAATAGTCAAATCACAGAAAAAGGAAACTCAAACACTGAAGAGGATGGACATTAAAAACACACACTTTTTTTCGTCTGGTAGGCTGCAAACATTGCAAGGGAAGCATGCCTGGTTCTGATGAGAGCATATGGAAAGACCTCTGTGTACACTGCTCATAAAATACTATTTAAGACAGAAACTTATAACCAGTTACCTGTGTACAAGTTCACTGAGATGTAGACTTTGGGTCTGCTTAACTTCACTGTATGCTGTTTTTTTATTTGCAAGTTCCTTATAATAAAGTTTTTAAAATACATATTTGACCTAGAAAGTATTATTTTACCATGCTAATTAAATCTTAAAGTTAATGTGCAAAGTAATAGGCTTCACTATGGCATTTTTGTACTTAAATGTCATTATACTTTGGGTTTTTGTTTTTGTTTTTGTTTTCCAAGACAGGGTTTCTCTGTGTAAGCCTGGCTGTCCTGGAACTTGCTCTGTAGACCAGGCTGGCCTTGAACTCACAGTGATCTGCCTCTGCCTCCTAAGTGCTAGGGTTAAAGGTGTGCTCTTCTTATTTATGCCTGTCCTTCGCTCTTTTTCCCTCCTCTTTATGGTCTCTTTCCTCCATCCAAATGGTCTTCCTTCTGCTGTCACAGCGCCGGATTCCATTATCTCCTCCCTCTTTCCACACCTGAACACCTTTTCTTCCTTATCATTGCGCCCTTCCTATTTCCTGACCTGAAAAGCGTGCATGTGCATGTGAGCACACATACATGCACATGAACACACACACACACATATGAACACACACACACACACACACACGAACACATGCACATACACACACTCTCTCACACACACACACTCTCACACACATGACCACATGAACACACAAACACACACTCACACACACTAACACATGCACACATACACTTACACACACCACACACCCACACAGACACACTCTCACACACATGTGCACACACCCAGATTTTGCATATGACAGAAAATATGCAACGTTTGTCTTTCTGAGTATGGCTTATTGCACTTAACATAATCATCTCCCATTCCACTTCCCCATAAATTTCATGATTTCATTTTTTCTTTACGACTGAAAGAAACTCCACTGTGCATGCACTATATTTTCTTTATCCTTCATGTACTGATGGAGATCTAGTCTCATTTCATTTTTTAACTGTTGTGAAGAGAGCAGTGATAACCACGAGCATGTGAGCATTTCTGTGTATCTTGACTGAGCACCCTTTAGGTGTATATACTCAAGAGTGGTATAGCAGGTTCCTAGGGTACTTCTATTTTTAGTGTTTTCAGGGACCCCCATGCTAACTCCCATAGTGGCTACAAAAGTTCACAGTTTAAATTGTATATATAGAAGTGTTTGCACTTTCACTTTTCCTTAATCTGAAAGTAAAGGGATTAGATCAACCACATAGCTGCTTACCGAGTAGTCTCATTGGATGGGAGCTTCCGAATCTGAAAATGTCATAACTTTGAAGAAATGGATATTCTCCCTTTACTTGAGAAATCTATGTATCCAAGTTTTAGCAATAACTCACCTATCATCATTTTTAGGGTACACACATTTCCATTTTAACATGGTGAAAGTAAAGTGCATTCACATTATGGCACATTATAGTTCCCTAGCTTTGGTTTGGAGGTACAAAATGCCATGGTGTCTCTTATGGTCAGTGGGAATACAAAAGGCATATGGAGAATGGAGAAACATGGTATTTTCAGGTAGTGTGGGACAGAGAGAGAAAAGAACAAGGTACAAAGAATGGTAAGACAGAGTATCCATGTAACTAGAATTTTCCTTTGTGCTCTATTCCTGGGACACAATGGTCATTTAAACAAGAAAGGAGCCTTGAGAATGATGGCAGTCATTCAAACACTTGTTTAATCCTCTTTATTACTTCCTCTTTAAGTAGGGGAAAATTCAGTTTGGAAGGGGTAAAGACCAGTTCTAGAAAGGGCAATGTAAAGTAGCAAATGCAAGGCCGTGGAGGAAGCATAAATAAACCAAAATTGTTTTAAAGCACATCAGATAATTTTTCACAATCAACTTGTGTCCAGTAGAACCTTACATTGATATATTTTAATATAATATTGGTAAAAAAATTAAAATTAAGCTCTAGTGAGTGTTAGAGTGAGTTTTGCATATCAGCCAGTATGCAAAGAAAACAGCTAAATTAATATTCATGGGCTGTTGAGATGACTCAGTTGATAAAGGTGTTTGGCACCAAGCCTGATGACCCAAGTTGACCCCTGGGATCCACATGGTGAAAAGAGAGAATCAATCCTATGATTGCCATGCACACCTTCATAAATAAATAACTGTAATAATTGGAAATTTAAATAATTTAATTATGTTAAAATTAAAATTCACATTTATTCTCTTATGAACATTGTATAAATTACCTTAGTGTGGAATGTCTTCTGAGTTGATTTGCTACTTTATTTCTTGTCCAGGCTCAAATTCCTGGAATACGTTTTATTTATTGCCAGTAATTTTATTATACAAACTTTTTTGAAATTCACTGAACAGAATTTAAAATCATCTATTTACTTACTTGAATTCCAAGAGGTTCATTTCGTGTCGATAATCTCCCTGGACCATCTTTAAGTTTGAGGTGTGCTCTGAAGTAGATGCCTCTATCTTTCCTAAGAGCTGCGTTACCTAAGGGAAGAACAAGATGTCTGTGTGTGAGAGGAAAGCCACCAGCCTGCATGCACACATGCACACACACACCATTTCTTTCTAAAGAAGCCTAGAGCTCATCTGAATTAGAAAATGATTCACTTGCCAGGAGACCAAGTCAGTCATCCTCAGACCTGCTACACTCCTATTACCCCAGACCCAGTTCTCAGGGTAGTTCTTAGCACTGCAATAGAACAACAGCTGCAGCTCCCACCACCACCACCCATGCCTCATGTAGATCCCATAAACCATCTCTCCCTGCCCTTCCCACCACTATCCCCGACTCCGGCAGACACTCCCTGCTCAACCACAAGCCACGCCTGCCAGAAGAGAAGTAGGCTGTCCTTGTACCTTCCCCACTCCTCTGTTATCCAAGAACCAATTCCCAGGGTTGCCCCTTGTACCGGAACAGAACACCACGGGCAGCTTCCCTTTCCTCTGTCCTTGCCCATGTACATCCCTTGGACCATGTCTCCACAGCCTCCCCTTCCCACAGCTTCCAACACCAGCAAACAGCCCCACTGCCCTATAGAATATTATTTTAAGACGTGTTACAATTGTTTATGTTGTGGAACATTTGTTTAATGATGCAAAGATGTGTTGCATTCTTTTATGCTACATTTGTTTAACTCTGTAAAGCTGTGTTACTGTGCCTGTCTAAAATACCTGATGGTCTAATAAAGAGCTGAATGGTCAATAGCAAGGCAGGAGAAAGGATAGGTGGGGCTGGCAGAGAGAGAATAAATAGGAGAAATCTGGGAGAAAAGATCAAGTGAGAAGGGGAGGAGAATATCAGGGACCAGCCACGCAGCTACATAGCCAGCCATAGAATAAGAGTGAAAGTAAGATATACTGAAGTAAGAGAAAGAAAAAAACCCAGAGGCAAAATATAGATGGGATAATTTAAAGTTAAGAAAAGCTGACTAGAAACAAGCCAAGCTAAGGCTGGGTATTTATAAGTAAGAATAAGCCTCTGTGTGCAATTTATTTGGGAGCTGGGTGGTGAGACCCCCAAAAGAGTAAAAGAGAAAAAACAACTACACCCCACCCCGTGAACACACCAACAGAGAGCCAAGTAAAACAGGCACAACACTCAGCCAACACACTCTCTGAAGATCCAGAGGAAACAGAAGCCAAGGAATAAAACTCTCACCCAACCAAGACAAACCTAGAAGTCAGCACCAGACCTATAGTCACCCCAAACCCAGATGCCTAGACACTACTAGCATTCAGTCCACCTCTTGGGGACGTGGCTAATACCTTGGCCCACTCAGAGTCCTAACAATGCCAAGAGCTCATTGCTATGTGGTCTCTCTGCGCATTTGCGAAGTTCCCTCATAAAAGGTGAGGCCCTGCCCACCTTCTCTCTCTTCTTCTCTCCTCAGCACTCCCTGCTCTCTCTCTCTCTCTCTCTCTCTCTCTCTCTCTCTCTCTCTCTCTCTCTCTCTCTCTCTCTCCCTGGGGTGGCTGTCTATGTAGCTAGCAAGTAAGTCTTTGTCACTTTCAATCACTAACTCAGGTAAAATTTATCCTTCTCAGAGCTCTGCTTCTGCTCATTCACTTATCCTTCTCAGATCTGATGATGTTTGATGACCAGAGACCTTTAGATTTGCCAGTTAACAGCTCTCTCCCTCCTCCACATTAGAGAGGGTATGGAATCTTCCCAGCCTTTTGCTATGACACCAAGATATAAATCTGTTCCAGTTGTTTTACAAACTTGCAGATTCCCACACAGGTCCACCCCCCCCCCCATGAGACTCATGTCAAGACAAACCCACAGGGGGTCCTCCAGATACACCAGCTCCTGTACCAGCTCCAAGGATGACAACTGGATGAATATTGGCAGGTTGACTTCACCCACATGCCTACTCATAAAATCTCCATTATCTCCTAACTAGTTGACACTTTTACAGGACAAATAGAGGCATTTTCCACCCCCAGAGAAACAGCAGATGTGATGACTCAGGTACTCCTGAAGAATGCATCATCCCTCAGTTTGGTGTGCCATCTCCCCAAGCTCCTGGGACTTCACTGCTGATACCACCTCTCCAGGCTCAAGTGGGCACCTTCCCAGCAACCAGAATCTGGTTTTACAAGATGTTCCAATGAAGGGCACATCTGCTCTCATGTCTCATTCATTCACCCTTGCCTCTTCTGTACAACCAGGGAACTTCTCTGTTCCATGCTTTCTGGCAGTCATCACTCTTCCCATGGTTAGCCCCACTCACGGAACCAATGATAACAATCTATTTTTTTTCTCCTAGCAATCTGCCTTCTCAGCTCCCTCAAGGAAGAGATGCCTGAGGTCTCCATGATGACAGCTAATTGAATGCTCCCCGACTCCCAACTTCTCCCTCTCCACTTCATCACAAATCAGCAGGAAGCAGTCTTGAGAATTTGGCACCCCTCATTCCTGCCATCCATAACTTACCCTTTTTATAATGATCAAAAATGAGGAATGTTAATATTCAGACTTGCCCCTTGGTGGCTTGGTCAATATGCAGGCAATACCTTGTCCTGCTCAGGGCCCTGACAACATCATGCACTCATTGCTACATGGTCTCTCTGTGCATGCATGAAATCCCCTCATTAAAGGTGGGCCCACTGCTCACCTTCTCTCTTTTCTCTCTTCTTCTCTCTTTAGCCCCCTGCCTGTTCTCTTTCCCTCTCTTCCTCCCTCCTTGTCTCTCTCTCTTTTCCTCTCTTTCTTTCTCTTCCCATGAGGCAGCTCTGTGCTCCCTTTTCCTCTCCTCTCTCCCTTCCCTCTTCACTACTAATAAAACTCTCCATGTGAACACCATCTGCATGGTGTGAGTGACTTTCTGCTGTGCCCTTTGGCTCCACTCACCAAGGCTGCTTGCCTTGCCTTTTTATAATACAATAGACACCAGTGTAAGAACAGTCAATAACAGCCAGGGTAGTATGTCTCCACCAGAGTTCAGCTATCCCACCACAACAGGCCCTGAATATTCCAACATAGCTGAAACACAAGAAAAAGACCTTAAAATCAACTATGATGGTTTTTTACCAAGATGGTTTTGACCAAGATGATAGAGGTCCTTAAAGAGGAAATGAATAAACCCCTTAAAGCAATCCAGGAAAACAGAAACAAACAATTGGAGGAAATGAATAAATCTCTTTTAAAAAGTCAAGAAAAAACAAACAGCTGTAAGAAACAAATACAAGTGTTCAAGACTTGAAAATGAAAATAGAAACAATAAAGAAAACAGAAAATGAAGAAGTCCTGGAAATGAAAAATTTAGGAATGTGAACAGGAACCATAGAGGCAAGATTCACCAATAGAATATAAGAGATGGAAGAGAAAAATCTCAAGCATTGAAGATATGATAGAATAAATGCATATATCAGTAAAAGAAAATATTAAATCTAAAAAACTCCTGACACAAACATCTAGGAAATCTGGAACACCACAAAAAGACCAACTCTACAAATAATAGGAATAGAGGAAGAAGAATTCCAGCTCAAAGACCCTGAAAATATTTTCAACAAAATAATAGAAGAAAATTTTCCTAACCAAAAGAAGGGGATTCTATAAAGGCACAAGAAGCATATACCAAATAGATTGAAGTAGAAAAGAAAGTCCCCTTGCCACATAGTAATCAAAACAGTAATCATACAGAACAAAGAAAGGATATTAAAAGCTGCAAAGAAAAAAGACCAAGTAACATATAAAGGCAGACCTATTAGAATTACATCTGGTTTTTAAACATAGACTCTAAAAGCCAGAAGGGTGTAGGAAGACATGCTGCAGACTCCGAGAGACCACAGATGACAGCCCAGACTATTATACCCAGTAAAACTTTCAATCTCTATAAATGGAGAAAATAAGATAATCCATAAGTCAAATTAAAAAATATCTGTCTATAAATCCAGTCCTACAGAAGGAGTTATAAGGAAAAAATCCAAATCAAGGAGATTAACTACATATGTGAAAATACAGGAAATAGTCTCACATCACAAAACCAAAAGACGGGAAGCATACACACACACACACACACACACACACACACACACATATACACACAACCACCACCACCTCTAACAACAACAACAACAACAAAATAACAGGAATCGACAATCATTGTTCATTGATATCTCTCAACACCAATGGCCTCAGTTCTCAAATAAAAATACAAAGATTAACAGAATAGATTTGAAAACAGTACTCACCCATTTGCTGCACATAAGAAACACACTTCAACATTAAGGATAAACATTACCTCAAGTAAAGGGTTATAAAAAGATATATTCCAAGCATATGGACTTAAGAAGCAAATCAGTGTACATTTAAATATCTAACAAAATAGACTTCACACCAAAATTAATCAAAAGAGATGGGGAATGACACTACATATTCATCAAAGGAAACATCCACCAAGATAATATTGCAATTCTTAACATCTATGCCTCAAATACAAAGTGTTTGCAAAAGAAACATGATTACAGCTTAAACCATACACTGATCCTCACACACTGATAGTAGTAGACATTACTACCCCCACTCTCACCAATGGACAAGTCATCCAGACAAAAACTACTCAGAGAAATGTTGGAGCTAACTGATGTTATAAACCAAATGAACCTAACAGATATTTACAGAACATTCAACTCAAACACAAAAGAACATACCTTCTTCTCAGCACCTCACAGAACTTTCCCCCAAAATTGACAACATGCAAAGCAAGTCTCAACAGACACAAGAAAACGGAAATAACACCCTGCATCCTATCAGACTTCATGGATTAAAGCTGGATATCAACAGCAACAGAAACAACAGAAAGCTTACAAAATCACAGAAACTGGACAACTCACTACTGAATGATAAAGGAGTCAAGACAGAAATAAACACTTTCTAGAATTCACTGAAAATAAATATACAACATACCTAATCTTATGAGACACAATAAAAGTGATGCGAAGAGGTAAGTTCTTAGCACTAAGTAAGTACCTACAAAAGAAAACTGGAGAGTTCATACAAGCAGCTCAACAGTACACCCAAAAGCTCTAAAACAAAAAAAGTAAGCATACCCAAGAAGAGTGAATGGAATGAAATTATCAAATTGAAAGCTGAAATCAATAAAATAGGAACAAAGAGAACAGTACAAAGAATCAATGAAACAATGGGTTGGTTCTTTGAGAAAATCAATAAGGTAGATAACCCTTATCCAAACTAATGAAAAGAATATCCAAATTAAATCAGAAATGAAAAGGGTGTATAACAACAAACACTGAGGAAATCCAGAGAATCCCAGGACATACTTTAAAAAGCTGCACTCCACCAAAATCAAAGAATTGGGTAATTTTCTCAATTGGTACCACTTATCAAAGTTAAATCAAGATCAGATAAACAATTTAAATAGACCTATAGCCCCTAGTAAAATAGAAGCAATCATTAAAAGTCTTCCATCCTCAAAATGCCTAGGGTCAGATTGTTTTAGCACAGAATTCTAGCACTTTCAAAGAAAAGTTAACATCTGTACTCTTCAAATTATTCTACAAAATATAAATAGAAGGAACATGAATTGCCCAGTTCATTTTATAAGGCCACAGTTACCCTGATACCCAAACCACATAATGACCCAACAAAGAAAGAGAATTAGAGACCATTTTCCCTTATGAACATAGATACAAAAATACTCAATAAAATACTTGCAAACCAAATCCAAAAACACACCAAAAATCATCTACCATGATCCAGTGAACATCTTTCCAGAGATACAGGGTTGGTGCAACATAAAAAAATCTGTCAATGTAGCCCACAATATAAACAAACTGAAAGACAAAAGCCACATGATCATCCCACTAGATGCTGAAAAGGCCTTTGAAAAAATCCAACACCCCTCATGATAAGCATCCTGGAGAGACTTGGGATACAAGGGACATACCTAAACATAATAAAAACCTTTTATAGCAAGTCAATAGCCAACATCAAATTAAATGGAAATTCAAAGGAATTCCACTAAAATCAGGAACAAGATGAGGTTGTCCACTCTCTCCTTATCTATTTCAATATAGTACTTGAAGTTTTAACTACAGCAATAAGACAATTTAAGGAAACCAAAGGGATACAAATTGGAAAGAAGTCAAAGCATCGTTATTTGTAGATGATATGATATTATATATGTGACCCTTAAAAATTCTATCAGGGAACTTCTACAGCTGATAAACACCTTCAGTGAAGTGGCTGGATACAAGATTAACTCACAAATCACTTGCCCTCCTATATACAAATGACAAAGGGACTGAGAAAGAAATCAGGGAAACAACATCCTTCACAATAGCCTCAATAATATACTGTAATATCTTGGTGAAATGCCAGCCAAGCAAGTGAAAGACTTGTAGGACAAAATCCTCAAGACTTTGAAGAAATAAAGATCTCCCATGTTCATGGGTCTGTATGATTAACATAATAAAATGTTACCACCTTACCAAAAGCAATCTACAGATTCAATGCAATCCCCATCAAAATTCCAACACAATTCTTTTTTTAACAATTTCAATATTCAGTCAAATGATTCACTGAACAGTCACTTAACGATTAAGTACATGATGCTTAAACATTAAATATCTGACAATTATACATTAAACACTTGGTGAGTACAGACAGGAAAATATTATTCAGCTCTTTCTTAAGAAAAATAAGTTTGAAGGATATAGAGAAGAATTTGCATTATTGCACTTCACAAAGTGAGTTTAATAATCTATTATCTCAGTTTTGTTGTATGTGTTCATAGGTATGTGTGAACATATGCATATGTACACAATTATGCACATAACCATTTGTGAAATGTGGGAGTTAAAGCAAAATCCAAATGTGGCCCATGTCCCTTTTCATGGCTCTTCCTTCTGACTGTCTGGCAATCTTTCCAGTTCTCTCCTGCCTCTTCCCTGGATGCTGACTTCTTCCAGTCACTCCTGTCCCTCTCAGCATTTCTCCATGGGTGCTGGAGGGAGCGAACCCACCCCTGCCCTCAGCCCTCTCTCTCCCACTGTCCCCTGGCTTTGACTCCCCTCTTCCTCCAGGCCCTCTGTCTCACCCTCTTCCTTGAGCACACTTGGCCATGGACAAGTGTAGACAGTTAATCAATAGTGAGTTTATAGATCCCAGAACACAGTCTGGCCATGGGTACTGGAGCTTGATAGGACCTGCTGGGGGAGCCTGCCAACACAATTCTTTACAGACCTTGAAAACACAATTCTCAACTTTATATGGAAACACACACACACACACACACACAAAAAAACCCAGGATAGTTAAGACAATCTCAAAATAGAAAAGAATTTCCAGAGATATCACCATCCCTGATTTTAAGCTCTATTACAGAGCTGTAGTACTAAAAACCACATGGCATAAAAATAGTTATGTTGATCATGCAACAAGTTGAAGACCCAAGCAGAAATTTACAGACCTCTGGACACCTGATTTTTTTTTTATATAATGAAGCCAGAAACACACACTAGAAAAAGAAAACATCTTCAATAAATGGTGCTGGTCAAACTGGATGTCGGCATGTAGGAGTACAAATAGATTCATATCTATCACCATGCACAAAACTCAAGCCCAGATGGATCAAAAACATCAATGTAAAACCAGATACATTGAACCTGATAGAGGAGAAAGTGGGGAGTAGCCTTGAATTCATCCACACAGGAGACTTCCTGAATAGAACACTGTTAGCACAGGCACTAAGATCAACAATTAATAAATGGGACCCCATGAAACTGAAAAGCTTCTGCAAACAAAGAATGCCATCAAAAGGACAAAACAGCAGCCTGAGGTATGGGGAAAGATTTTTACCAACTCTACATCTGATAAAGGGCTAATATCCAAAATATATAAAGAGCTCAAGAAACCAGATATCAAAAATCCAAATAATCCAGTTTAAAATGTGGTAGAGATCTAAACAGAATTCTCAATACAGGAAGCTCAAATGGCTGAGACACTATGAAATGTACAACATTCTTACTCATCAGGGAAATGCAAAGCAAAACTACTTGAGATTCCATCTTACACCTGTCAGAATGACTAAGATTAAAAACAAAAGTGATAGCTCATGCTGGCAAAGATGTGAAACAAGGGGAACACTCCTCCACTGCTGGTGGGAGTGCAAACTTGTACAGCCACTTTGAAAATCAATATGGTGCTTCTTCAGAAAATTGGGAACTGATCTACCTCAAGACCCAGCTATACCACTCTTGGGCATATGCACAAAGGATGCTCAGTCACTCCACAAGGACACTTGCTCAACTATGTTCATAGCAACTTTATTCATGATAGCTAGAAACTGGAAACTACCTGGGTGTCCCTTGACCAAAGAGTGGATTTTTAAAAAGTGGTGCATTGACATGAGTATTACTCAGCTGTTAAAAAAAGATATAAAATTTGCAGGCAAATGGATGCTACTAGAAAAAAAAAACCATCCTGAGTGAGGTAACCCAGACTTAGGAAGACAAATTGTATTATTCACTTATATGTGCATTTTAGCTGTTAAGTAAATGATAGTCAAGCTACAATCCAGACCTAGAGAGGTAGGTAAAGAGGAGGGCTATGGGGGGAGTATGGATCTCTCTGGGAAGATTCTGGGGTTGGAGTGGGGGCAGGTGGGGATGGGGGCAGATTTGATCAGGTTGGGGCGATGGAGGGTTAGAGTGTGGGAGAGACAGCTAGATTTGCGGGGCACTTGGGGGCTAGGACAGAAACTTATTTGTGGGGGCCTACAGAGGCTCCCTAGTAAGGCCTTATTCAAGATCAGAAAGTCTGAGCTTTCTTTACCCAGCAGGGCTGCATAATAGGATGATTTTGGCCAAAGGTGTGGTTACCAGGTGTTTTGAAGGGTCTACACTTGTTGGCACTTTATACCTTGACCTTGAAAGGGGAAGGTCTTTTGCCTCTCCCCTTGCTGATGTATTATAAAATGCCCATCATAAATAAACTTGGGGCGACTGGGTATTCACCTAGGGCCCTCCCGAAGCTATCCTGCATCTCTCTCTCTCCTCTCTCTCTCTCTCTCCCTCTCTCTCTCTCTCTCTCTCTCTCTCTCTCTCTCTCTCTCTCTCTCTTTTCATCTATGTCTATATTTCTTCCTGTCATTTCTCAATTTCTTACTCCTCCCCCCAAGAACTCTTTGACAACCTGACAGGCTAAACCCTGACACTTAATATAGTGTAAACTTCCTGGAATCTATGAATGTGACCCTAGAGAGGACTCCTGGTAATGGAGAATATTGAGACTGAAGTGGCCATCTTTTGTAGCCAGGCAAGGCTTCCATTGGTGGGACTAAGTTACATTTGGTTGAATTGTTAGCTGAAGAGGTCCTATGGAGATCCCTAAAAAACCCAGGCTGATGCTAGGATACAAGATTACTCTCTGAAAACTGACAAAGGGGCCCGATTGCTGAGGACAATTTCCATATAGCTCATTGAAAGTAAAGAGGTCTAGCTGGTGGTGGCATGGACCCTCCACCTCTACTCTGCATTCCACTCTGTTAGGTGTAAGCTACTGTGCAGGCTCCTGAAAGAGAAACCCTCCACCTACAACCCGCTCTGCCTGCATTCTGGAGCAATGGTGGCTCAAGACTTCTTGGAGTGACCAACCAATGTTTGGTTTAACTTGAGGCCCACACCACCAGAGGGAGTCCATGTCCCTACACTGCCTGGATGGCTAGGATCCAGGATCCAGGATACTGGATAGCCCAGAGACCTAGGGTAGGTAGAACAGAACCAAACACAAGTGCCTCCCCGCCCTCCATCAATGAAATGATTCCTAATGATGTTCAGCTTTACTCATAAATCAGTGCCTTGTCCAGTTGTCATCAGAGGCTTCTTCTAGCAGCAGATGGGATCAGGTGCAGAGACTGCTCAGTTAGACATTATGTGGAGAGAGAGAGTCTAAATTGGGGGTCTCCATTAGGTCCCTCCCTCAGAGATCAGAGAACCCCATGGAAGATGAGAGGAAAGACTGTAGGAGTCAGAGGGGATGGAGGACTTCAGGAGAACATGGCCCTCTTAATCAACTAAGCAGGGCTCAATGGGCTCACAGAGACAGAAGCAGCAGGCACGGGCCTGCATGGGTCTGCACCAGGTCCTCTGGGTACATGTTACTGCTGTTAGCTTGGTGTTTTTGTGGGACTCCTCTAAGAGTGGGAGCCTGTGTGTCTATAACTCTTTTGCCTGCTCTTGGGACTCTTTTCCTCCTATTGGGTTGCCTTGGTCAGCCTCGGTATGAGGGCTTTTGTCTTGTCTTATTATATCTTTTGTCCTATTGACTGCTATCCCTTGGAGGCCTGCTCTTTTCTGAAGAGGAAACGGAGGGGGAATGGATCTGGGACAGAGGAGAGATGGGGTGGAAACTAGGAGGAGTGGAGGGAAGGGAAACTGTGGTCAGGCTGTATTGTATGAGAGAAGAATATTTCAATTAAAAAAAGAAAATTATTCACAATTACAGGTACACCATTCTCCTGGAAATAATAGGAAGTATCCCACTTTGTCGTCTATCTGTAATGTTCTTTAGATAATAGGCTATCTGATGATATAACAAAAACATGATATTGACACTAGCTCAATTTTATTATTTCTTTACTTCCTCTCTCCCTAGTCACAGTCTATTCCTCCCCCACTGTATCCTCAGCCTAATGGCCAATGGTAAAGCTCAGATCCCTAATTGGCAATGTGTAACTGCTCAGATACTTGGTACGTAAATGTTTGCATGCACAGCGAGACTCCAAGGTAGTCTCTAAGGAAGCAGACATGGTGGGCATGAGATTTGACCTCCATGGTTTCCAGATAGTGTTCTAACTTGACCACAACAAACAACTTGTGACATGACCTCAGGCATATGAGATGGGAAACAAGAAGTTCAAGAAGCTTTGACGAAATTCCTTTACAAGAGCTGGATTAAAAGCAAATGCACAATGACAGCACACAACTGAGCCTAAACAAATTCCCATCTCAGAGAATGAAACCACAGCTCCAGCCCAGCATCTTTCAACCAGTTCTTCCCCTAGCAAAGAAAGAGGTGGTAATGGGGGGATAGGATGGGTAAACAGTGAGCAGCCAACCATGCCTGGGTAGTTTCTTTTCGTAAGAGATATTAGTAATTAAAATACGGCAAGTCATAAAGACTGAAAATGAAAGGATAGGCTAGTCTGTGCATGGCAAGGGTAGGGGAAAGAGAGCAGCCAAGAAATGTTTATGAAAAGCTTCATTCAAAACACCCTCAGTAAGAGTGGGACAAAGGTACTTTTGAAAAATGAATGGAATCCACACTAAAGACCTTTGAATCTTATATCCATATAAGCTATAGCTTTTGGGAATGAATTAACAGTATATATTAGTGATTTTAAAATTTTATTTTATTTTATTTTATTTTATTTATTTTGTGTGTGTGTGTGTGTGCGCGTGCGCGTGTGTGCCATGTGTGCTAGTGTCATATGAAGGAGTCACAGGAGGATGTGGAATCCCTAGAAGTTAGAGTTACAGGCAATCATGAATCTGCCCAACATGGATGGGTTTTGGGATCTTAATTCAGGTCCTCTAGAAGCGCAGCAATTGCTCTTACCTACTGAGCCATTTCACCAGTCCTAATAATGATTTTTTTTAAATAACAATTTTTTCTTTACTGGTCAAATAAGTAAAATACAAACAAAGATTAGGGCAAGATATGAAAAATACAAATTTTACTTGACCACAACACTGGTAAACAGCTAGCATTTGCTCATTTTTTCCAGCACCAGTGAACATTTGCAAATAAGCACCATGACCACAGAGGGCATTTTAACCTGTTCCATATACAATAAAAGCAGAGGCTACACATGTGCACTGTGTTAAGTGGAAATCAGTAGACCAGAGTACAAATGAAGAAACCAAAGTGCAGCCACTTGAGTAGAGAAACTGTTGTAACTTATGTCTCTGACGGCTACTACAAGGGATATACTTGTCCGCAAGCTTTGACTGCTGAGCTTAGGAACAGCAGTGTTCTGTGTACTCTGAGCACTCCTTCCCCACACCCTCACCAGCCTGAGTACCATTCCTCATGTGAGTGGTTTTCATTTAAGGAACTGATGAAACATTCTTCATGGCACCCCAGCTGAGTCCTTCCCTCCCTGTCTATTTCACAGGAGTCAGGTTTCTATTTCCCTGTCTAACTCACCTCTCTTTCCTTTATGCCTCACAGATATCCCCTTGCTCAGCTAATTGCTTCACTGTATTTGCTTCTGAAAGGGTCTGGAATAACACTAGTATCAGTGAGAAAACCCACTTTGCAACCACAGTTTACCTAGGGAACGAGAACGAACATGTCTCCTACTGAGTGCACACGAACAAGTCGACAGTCAACTAGCAATTTGCAGATAGCTCAGTAATCATGGACATAAAGAGTGAGTCAGGAAGCCCAGGCAGCAGGCAGATCCACTGAAGAAACAGTGTCTATGATCCAGGTCCAAAGGTGTTTATGCTTTTTGTAAAAGCTCTAGCTCACCTCAGGGTTTAAATAGATATGTAACATTATCAACACCACTGATGTTGGACCTTTAATAATATCAGTTTCCATGGGAACTCCTTTTGTGTATAAATCCTGAGCTCCACAGTGTTGAAGGAAGCCAGGGAATGAGCAAATATCAGCAATGATGGAAACAGCCCATGCTCACAGTGGAAGTCTGTCCTGGGACACAGAAGGCACACATTAATTGTTTGCTGGTTCAACTGACTGAATTCATATTGTATATGAATGAGCTTCATATGAAATCCCTTGGAAGTAAAGGGTTCTCTTTTCTGACTGAAGAGCTATCTATCACCTTACTGCTAGTAGTAACTGATGGGGGAATGTCTTTCTGTATGCTGCAAATATGTGTTGCTCTGAATGGTTGATAAATAAAGTTTTTGGTCTATGGCAAGGTAGCTTAGAGGCAGGTGGGAAATTCAAAGAGAAAGACAGGAAGAAGGCTGAGGAAGACACCAGCGAGACACCCAAGGAACAACATGTAATGGGACGCAGGTAAAGCCATGGAACATGTGGCGATAAATAGATTAATAGTTGTGGGCTAATTTAAGATCTAAGAGCTAGCTAGCCAAAGGCTTGAGCCATGGCCATGCAGTTATAATTAATATAAGCCTCCATGTGTTTATTTGGGGTGACACAAGTGGCACTACATTAAGTTACTACTACAAGTAACTTATAATGTCCTATAAATCCCATCTTTTTCTAGTTACCTTCACATCCAAGTTCTTGGAAACAGTTTCTAGGGCAGAAAAGAGTTCTTGAAATGATTTCTCAACTTGTCGGCACTCATGCCTGATGAGCTGGATGTCTCCGGAAAGCTTCACAATGCTTGAATCACACCTAGTGTCAAGATGGAAATCTGTGTGAGATCAGCAAGCTCACAAAACTGTAAACTGTAAGCAGGATCTAGGTATTCACTCGACGTTCAAATTTCTCCATCCTGGTAGATGTGGGGGGCATGTAGAGACCGAGAGAAGCTAGTACTGTGGGAGCACTGTGGTGAGTGGAAGGAAATGTTATATTTCAGCTGTAGGGATTTTTCTTTTCTATTTTAAAGGCAAGGTCTCACGGTGTACCTGTGATGGCCTGCTACATAGACAAGGCTGGCCCTGAAATCACAGACATACAGCTGCCTTCCCTCCCCAGTGCTAGAATTAAAGGCATGAGTTAACATGCCTGGCTAAAGCTGAGTGTTTTTTTTGTTTTTGTTTTTGTTTTTCACAGATTCTGGTGTTTGGGCAATATACTCGGTTGCCTTGGGTTAGTCAGTTCTGCCAACTTTTCCTCTTCTTTATCATGCTCTGAATCCACTTTTCTCTCTCAGCCCCTACATGTCAGTTTTTCTTTGGTTAGAGAAAATATCCGAATTAGCTAAAATGTTCTACTCTGTCTTCAAAAACATTGTCCAATCCTCTTAGCTTCTAACAAAACTTCTCTTCCTGGACTGGTCTCAAATTGGTGTAGGTAGGACAAAGGCAATTCACACTGACACCTGAATGAAACTTTCGGTCCTTAGGCAGCTCTGGGTGTTTCAGGGAAGGAAGTCTGGAGAGAGAGTATGGCAGGGAAGAGCAGGCAGAACTGTGGCCCTCTGTTGCCCACGCCTCTCCCGGAGACCCTGCCTGCCCGCTGCCTTAAGGACCAGTTTCAGCTGTTGCTCGTGTGAGTGAATGGTAGGACACAACACTGAAGAACTGGTTAGTTGTCATTCTATGAAACAACTGTTTTTGATTGTCATCAAATAATAGTTACAAGAAATCACAATTTCATTTTGTCATGCCAAGTAACATAAGTATCTTAGGACTACTAATATTTTGTAAGCTCCACAACTGAATTTTTTCTTTAATACTTTGGAACCAACAGTGAATTAAGATAGTAATATTGTCTAGCACTCTGTGAAGGGAGGCTATGCTGTGGGGAGACAAAAGAGGAGTCAGTGTGATTGAATGAGAACAGCACGCTATGCACCCATGTTATGAATGAGAACAGTACACTATTAACTCACGTCATGGTCAAAAACCGGTGTACGCATAGGAACTGTAATTGTTGGAATGGCAACTCGGCTGTTGATTTGTTAGAATGCCCTTATGTGAATCCATGTGGAGACCATACCTCCCCAAGACGAGACAGGGGCTGCTGCCACTTGCCTGACTTCCTGTCCCCTCGGCCATCCTCTCCTTTCTCTCCACTCTCTGGGACAGCAGCTGGTGTGCACAGTGGAGGCTCTAACTAGGAAGTTAGGTGTCCTAGTTAGGAACTAGGTGTCAAATAGACCAGGCTTCAAGTCCTAGCTCTGCTGCTTCTTAGGTTTGTGATCTGGGATGAATTTTTTAACGCTATGAGTTTGGATTTTCTACATTGGAAAAGAAGTAGTTCAGGGGCCAATGATGCTAAAGTCATTGTATAGAGAGTTGCATAATTTTTACACCACATTATTCCATTGGCAAATGTGTGCATATGTCTTCTGAAATGCTGCCAGCTCAACTTTCAGGACTCTTAGGTGGCTCTCCTAATATTATTATTTCTCAAATTTAAGGCCAGGAGGGAGCAATGGGTGTGAATTATTTAGACAGTGCTTGGCACTGTGGGATCATATACATGAAGTTGGCAGCTTTATTTACTTATCTGAAAGTTGCCCCTGATGTATTCTTACCCTACAAACCTAACCCCAGAGATGCTGAAGTCCAGGATTGATCAACAGCTCTTTATTCCCAGAGTGTCTATCCTTCTCTAGGATAATTTTGCTTCTGATAAAACATGCCCATTATAAACCATGTTTTCTGAGGCTGGTTGAATTTATAGACATAGAGCCCACAGATATGAGGGCTGAATGTGTACTTCTCTACTACAGGAAATATTTATTTCTGATATAAATTACTTCAAAAGAAAGACTTGAATTGCTGGCTTTTTACATCTACCATCTCAACTACAGACAGTGTCTGTTGCCCACACATCACTCCCCCCCCCCCAAAAAAAAAAAATCTCAATGAAATAAATGTACATAGCTGCTCCTTCAGCAATGTTGGATTTTCACTCTATATTCCTTAGCAGCTATTTTATGCTCCCTCCAATTCTTCTTTTAATTTTAATTTATTTCTTGGTTGGCCAGATTTTGTTTTTCTGATTTCAATAGAAGAGCTTAGGCATATTCAAATACTTAAGTGTTAAAGGAGGCTGTTTGCTCTCACATTTGTGGGAGAATGAATTAAGACAATATTTTCCTTTCATTTGTGATCTGACTAGAAGGGTACAGGTGTATTTCATTGTTCTGACGGCACCTGTCTCCTGTCACCCGTGGAAAGGTGACTTGGTTAAGATAGTTTTTATTTCATTCAAATATGATAGGTATTGTGCCATTCTTTTAAGGAATATTCCACATCCATGTAACTTTGTTAAAGTACATTGTTATAACTTAAATTTTTAAAAAATCTCTCCCTGGGCTTAATTTATTAAGTCAAACTTTACTGTTGAGCAAATAACTAATAAAAATTGTAGTTACTCTAGGGTGAACACTGGCTGTTCCAGGCATCTTGTGGATGCTAATGAGGTATCTCCCTCAGACAAGGGTGGTCACTGCACAGTGGGACTGGCCTTCTCCTCCCTGCCTGTCCCAGTTCTCTCTAGAGACAAAGCTGGATATCCTTAGAGAACTCTGTAGTATCACCCTTTGCTTTTGATGTAGAAATTTGAGTGTTGTAATTAAGGTTTCGAAGGCCATTTCCACATGCTTTCCTGATTTACAACTCCAAGACTTCTTGATGTGTCACATCCTAATGGGTTCATCTTTTAAGGAGAAGAATAACTTTATTGTAGATTTTTTTTTTTTTGGTTTTTCGAGACAGGGTTTCTCTGTGTAGCTTTGCGCCTTTCCTGGAACTCACTTGGTAGCCCAGGCTGGCCTCGAACTCACAGAGATCCGCCTGGCTCTGCCTCCCGAGTGCTGGGATTAAAGGCATGCGCCACCACCGCCCGGCTTCATTGTAGATTTAATGCTGCCTTTAGACAGTGCTAACTTAGAAATTCATGTAGCTTTCTGTGAAACTGGGAGATTTTCAGTTTGAATTCTTGCTTTCTATTTCTGGGCAATTCCCCTCATAAGGTATATTCTCCAACATTTTTGTCTCTCTTCTCTTCTCTTCTCTTCTCTTCTCTTCTCTTCTCTTCTCTTCTCTTCTCTTCTCTTCTCTTCTCTCCTCTCCTCTCCTCTCCTCTCCTCTCCTCTCCTCTCCTCTCCTCTCCTCTCCCCTCCCCTCCCCTCCCCTCTCCTCTCCTCTCCTCTCCCCTCCTCTCCCCTCCCCTCCCCTCCCCTCCCCTCCCCTCCCCTCCTCTCCTCTCCCCTCCCCTCCCCTCCCCTCCCCTCCCCTCCCCTCCCCTCCCCCCCTCCCCCCCCTCCCCTCCCCTCCCCTCCCCTCCCCTCCCCTCCCCTCCCCTCCCCTCCCCTCCCCTCCCCTCCCCTCCCCTCCTCTTCTCTTCTCTTCTCTTCTCTTCTCTTCTCTTCTCTTCCCTTCCTCTCTCTCTCTCTCTCTCTCTCTCTCTCTCTCTCTCTCTCTCTCATTCATTTATCTATCATCTTGTTGGAATTCTGCCCCCACTCCAGCTGCATGGCCACACACATGCAGTTCAGCAGCTAAGCAAAGGGTCTTGTATCTTATGTCATCAGTGCACGCTGGTGATTATGTGCATGCAGCCTGGTCACGCAGTCAGTGCATGCTTGGTGTAGCTCTGCAAGCCCGTGTGTGCATGTTCACAGGAACCCTTAAAAAGCTGGACACAAAACTGCCAAACACTGGCACATGCTATCCCACCAGCTCCTGAAAGCCATCAGGTCCCTGTTTTAAGTGCGGGAAAGAAAGCCATGCACAGGGACACAGACAGGGTCCCGCTCTCTCTTAAGTTCCCAAGGACATCAGGATCCACTGCCTTGTCCCCAATTCCAGAAGAATGAGGTCTCATCCTACAAGCTTTTCTCTCCTAGTTCCCTCTTCTAAGTAACTACTCAGCTAATAGTTTCAAAATCACCATAGAGCTGGAGTCCAAGGACCATCAAGTATACCCAGGTGGTAAAGGACAGTAACAGTCCAAAGGTATTTACACCCCCAGACCAAAAGGTCTGGGCTCTGCAAAAACAAACCAAAAAACCCCAGACTTTAATATAACCATCTATTACTGTTAAATGCTCTCAGCAATTGATCACCTGTGTCTCCTGGACACTAATAATCTAATAAAGGAAACAGGTGCCTTAAAATAACCTGTCTCTGGTAAAGCTTATCTCAGGTAAAAATTAAAAACATGCCGGGTGGTGGTGGTGGTGGCGCACACCTTTAATCCCAGCACTCAGGAGGCAGAGCCAGGCGGATCGCTGTGAGTTCGAGGCCAGCCTGGGCTACAGAGTGAGTTCCAGGAAAGGCGCAAAGCTACACAGAGAAACCCTGTCTCGAAAAATCAAAAAAAAAGCCAAACATGACAATAGGTTGGCCACCTGCAGCTGCAACAGGTCATAAGTCCTGCCCATTCCTGTGCACACTCACCCTTCCCTGTGAGTCCTGTGCACACTCACCCTTCTCTGTGAGTCCTGTGCACACTCACCCTTCCCTGTGAACCCTGTGAACACTCACCCTTCTCTGTGAGTCCTGTGCACACTCACCCTTCCCTGTGAACCCTGTGAACACTCACCCTTCTCTGTGAGTCCTGTGCACACTCACCCTTCTCTGTGAGTCCTGTGCACACTCACCCTTCCCTGTGAACCCTGTGAACACTCACCCTTCTCTGTGAGTCCTGTGCACACTCACCCTTCTCTGTGAGTCCTATGAACACTCACCCTTCCCTGTGAACCCTGTGCACACTCACCCTTCTCTGTGAGTCCTGTGCACACTCACCCTTCCCTGTGAACCCTGTGCACACTCACCCTTCTCTGTGAGTCCTGTGCACACTCACCCTTCTGTTAACCCTGTGCACACTCACCCCTCTCTGTTCTTCTCTTAAGATTAATCTACCAGAGGAGGCTGTGCACCAGTGAGAAGCTCACTTCACAGGAATCATCTGCTTTTAAACTACCAATACACTGGGGTCGGGAAGAAGGGAAAATTCAAGGAATTGGAACTTCAGTTAAGTATTAAATAATAAAATTAAACATTGAGGCTGATTTACAAAACAGTAAAGTATTTGCTAAGAATTATGTTAAAATAATTAATTTAATTTTACCTGTGCCAAAATACTAATTGGAATTACAATCAGTGCATGTAGAAAGACAGTAATCAAGATTTTAGCTAGTCCATTAGTTATTTTTCTGGCAAAAAAAAACCAACAACAACAACAAAAAAAAAAAAAAACCAGAAAAGAGGCACGAGAAGGAAAGCAAATTTATGTCTGATGGCTTCTAGCCAGAGTTTGTCTGAGATAACCAAATAGATTTCAGAAAATTTCCATAAAATTAGATGTTTTAAGGAAAAATAAGACCTTGCCCTGAAGTTACTACTTAAGATTCATAAAATGTTGGAGGCAGTAGGGTTTTATGGCAAGTTCCTGTTTATCCAGGTCCTTGAGCAGGAGAAGTGAGGGATCGGTAGTTCCAGCCACCCTGGGTAATACAGGAAGACTCTGTCTAGAGAGAGGGGGGCGGGGTAGGAGGAGAAAGGAGAAAAGCAGGTCAGTAGTAGAGCATGTGAAAAATCCCTGGGATTTGATTCCTTGTACCAAAAAATAAATTTAAAATAAAATTAAATTGGAACAAGGGAAAAAGAACATCACATCTTCTTGATGTTATTCTAATGGTCTCTGTGTTACTTTTAAAATGTGTGTGTGTGTGTGTGTGTGTGTGTGTGTGTGTGTTTTATCATTACACCACCAAATTGAATCAAATCATATTTCATTCAAAAGGAAGTGTTTATTATTTCTGTTTTTCAAAAATATATATTTAAGTGGGGTCATGGGTTCACTCGTGATTATTTTATTAACTTGATATATAACTCACACAAATCTAAAAGATAGTCTAATAAATATAGAATGATATGTAAATATTGTGTTTATTTACTTGTATATGATATACAATATCTGAGTTGTCAGTTAATTTTTCTTTGATGACTTTCTAACCATGAGTCTTATTTCCTAAACAGTATTGAAACTTTAGAGGAATAAAGCGACACTTCAGAACTGCAGAGTCTTCGCTAGTGCCACTAAGTTATCTCTGTTGGAGGACACTGGGCTCCTCACCTACCTCTACCCCTCCTGCTTCCCCTCTGAGCACCATGTCCATTCTGGTTAAGATCCCACAGACTTCCCAGATGTGACAGGTTTGAGACCTTCCCTTTGGGGTCCTGCCCCCACTTTTATGACCAGGGTACTCTTAAGCGGGGAGAAGTGGTAAATATTTAGATAGAAAGAGATACTTAGACGACGAGAGGAAAGACAGAAACATAGGACAGCCTCGGGAGGGCCTCGGTCAAAACTCACTATCCCAGAACTTTATTCAAAAGGCTTTTTATAACAATGCCAAGGGAGGAGACAAAAGACCTCCCCCTTACTAGATACAGCCAAGTGTAGACCCTTCCAAACACCTGGTACCCAGGCCCATGGTCCAATTATCCTCTTATGTAGCCTTGATGGTAAAGCAAGCTCAGATCTCACTAGGAAACCTTTGTGGGCTCCAACACTTCTCTTCTTTGTCCCCCTGCCTCTGCTGAATAATGGGGGGACAAATATTCAACCAGACCCCAGACCAAAAATTTAGATATGTTTCCTAAAAATTTTGACATGTATTCCTCTGTCCTGATTAATGTTAATTCATGTAGTCATCCTATAGATTATATTTTCCCATGTCTGTCCTCTGCACTGAACATCCATGGCTAGTGATTTAGTTCAGGCCCTCCCTACTTCTACCCTGGATTGCTGCAACAGACTGCTTTTGATGTTTGTGTCCTCCTTCTGTGTACACCACCAATTCAGATATTATTAGAATGCCACCAAATACATCACCCCTCACCTAAAACCCTCTGTGGCTATTTACAACCTTCTACATGAAGTTCAAACTTTAGCCCACAAGGTCCCTCATCTTTCAACTTTGGCTGTTTCTTTGGCATTATCTCCCATCTTTTCTTGAACACATACTCCAGAATAACATAGCCGGAATGCTCTTCTCTTTGGCAGGCCTTGGGACACGCCTCAGCAGACCTTCCCTTTGTTCTTTTCCAAACATTTTCCCTCCTGTATGAAGTGTCTTTCCCACCTTTCTTGGTTGGTTACTACAAATCCTTCAAAAACACATCCTGAGTATTCGCTCCTTGGAGCAACCTCTTCCACTCAGTGTGGTTTGAATACGACACACCAGGCTTTCAGGACAGTACTATCCTCATTGCTGGCAAGCTGTTGATAGAGGTGGTTTTGCCAGGTGAACAGTGAAGAGCTACTGAGAGGGGACTGTGTTGTTGAATCTTAGCTTGGTATATGGTAAATGATGAATGAGTAAGTTGAATGAGTTGTGGTTTTGTTTTTGGTTTTGAGATTGTAACCTTGGATGTCATGAAATTAGATTATATAGAATAGGCTGTCCTTGACTCACAGATCTCCACCTGCTTCTCCCTCCAGAGGTCTGGGATTAAAGGTGTGTGTCACCATTCCTGGGTATGAATGCATTTTTATTGAACTGGCAGGATAGATATCCTGTAATAATCTGGATTAACTCTGTATCTTTCCAAATCCAAGTGCTATCAGTATGATAGAATTAGGTGAGGCAGCTGACAGGTGGTAGACCATGGGAACTCCTCCCAAATGAACCAAATTAAGGCCCTCGTGGAAGTCTTTAGGTTTCTGCCACACTAGAACACTGTCTATTCCCCTGGAAGATGCAGCCCTCACAAGACAATGGACTTGCTGTCCTGGAGTATGGATTCCTAGCCTCTGAAATTGTGAGACACTTGAGTTTTTGTTCTTATAACTATCTAGTTTCAGGTATTCTGTGACTGCTGCATAAATAGACTAAGAGAAGTTTGACTTCGATGTCAGTCATCTAATTCTCATCGGGTAATTTACATTTTGGAAAGAATAGGATGAAGGTGGAAAATTTAAGGAACAAGGAAATAGATCTGGCAGAAGATGTAGAGATGGAAGATACCTATGGTAATCCACTCTCAAGTAATTTCCCATGTGTCTGTCAGGCCAGTCCAGCCATAGTCATTACCGAACTTCTGATATATGTCAGTGTTTCTACCACTGTCATTATCTAGGAGGTTTTTTTTTTTAATTATTCATACACTGGAAACTCTTGATTTAAACATCTCATGCAAAGGTGCTACTCAGAACTCCATTTGGCTGATTTGTATATAATCATTGAACACTTAATACTTTATTTCCCAGAATGTAACACACTTGGGGATATTGTGTGTTTATGTGCTTATGTGGGTGTTCTGAGTATAACTGTTGGCATCTGGGCAGCTGAAGGCTGTAAAGACAACACTCTGGGTATTTCCACTAACACAAAACTGGACATTCCATGTAAGAGCTCCTGGAACTGAGAGTGAGCATCAGACTTTCAAAGTTTTATGAGGCAGTTTCTTAACTGCAGGTCACCCACTTAACTCAATATAAATCGACAGTTCATCTTTTAAACTGTGAAATTATTCTGAGAGGAATTCCATAGCCGATAGTGTCTGCAAACCTTAGCTGAGCACTTCTCACCTGGCTACTCTTCCTCGGAGGTCTCCAACTCCATGCTGGTGTTTGGTATTTAGCTCCTGCACCGCGAAGTTAGTTCCCGTGGCTGCCTGGTCTCGAATTCTTATTTGGTCTTCTAGGATCTGTAATTTTGAGTTATGGCCATAATTAATTTCCAATACTCATGATAAGAGAACATCACTAAAATGAACATTGTGGTTAAGCAGATGGAGAAAAGGGAGAGGGGGAAGGGAGGGGAGAGAGATGTATTAACAGAGGGAGGCTGATGTAGTTTCAGCTGAGTGCTGCCAAGGGCTAATGAAGTCTCAATTTTTGAACACTAGCCAGAAAGCTAGGCTTCATGTGAAATCTCTCAGTTCAAAAACATTGTCATCTACTATGAAAATCAGTATGGCTGTTCCTCAAGAAGCTGGGAACAGATCTTCCTCAAGATTCAGCTATATCACTCTTGGGCATATATCCAAAGGACTCTACATTCTACTACAGAGACACTTACTTATCCATGTTCATTACTGCTCTATTCATAATAGCCAGAAATGGAAAATAGCCTAGATGTTCATCAACAGATGAATGGATAATGAAAATGTGGTACCTTTACACAATAGAATATTATTTAGCTGTTAAATAAAAAACAAAATCATGAAATTCTCAGGTAAATATATACAGCTAGAAAAAAATAGTCTTCAATGAGATAACCGCCTCCAAAATACAAATGTGGTATACATTCTCTTATATATGGATGCTAGCTTTTAAATATTCAACAGGCATGCTACAATCCATATAACCACAGAGGTTAGGGATAAAATAAGGGTCTAGAGAGGAGGGTCTCTCAAGGAAGGAAGGATAAAATATATGGTTATGAAGAGACATGGTGAAGGCTGAACAGAAGGACTGAATAGAAAGAAGGAGGGAAAAGAGGTAAGGAGGGGATGTAGGGAGGGAACAGCTAACACTAAGGGCCATTTGAGGGGTCATGTGGAAACCTACTAGAGTAGAGGCTTTTAAATATATATATATGAAAAAATACAAAATAAGTCATCAAATAATGGAGAAGACAAAACCCAAACTAGACATCATTTTGTAAAGTGTCTGCTCTACATTTCTTAGAGATTATAAAAGACTTACATCACATGTGTGTTCAGATTTTATCCCTATTATCATATATCAAATGTGTTCTGGCATTTTCCTATAGTACCAAGTTAGTAGTGTTGACAATAGTGGTTTTAAAAATATTTTACACCAACTTGTAACTAAAAAACCCTACTCCTTAAAAGTAATATTTTAGTTGAAAAACAACTTCAGTGTATACTGACAAACAAAATGTTTAGTTGAGAAAAAGAGCATAGTACTTTGGAAAAAATAACTTGTGATTTATGGAAGCATTTGAGTTTAGTTATATATTTAATAATAAGCAACAGTATTTTTCTAAGAGAAAAATCCCTGCTCTAAGGTGTTTGACTCCTTGTTGTGGAATATTACTTTAACTATGTAATGGTGTGTTGTGTTTATTTGTGCTACATCTGCTTAATTATGTAAAGATGTGTTACTGTTTTATCTTGCCTGCCTAAGGCACCTGATTGGTCTAATAAAAAGCTGAATGGCCAATGGCTAGGCAGAGGAGGGATAGGTGGGGTTGGTGGGCAGAGAATAGGAGGAAGAATCTAGGCTTGAGAGAGAAGAGGAGAAGAGAAGGAGGGACAAAGAGAGGGAGACGCCCAGGACCAGCCAGCCAGCCACAGAGTAGGACACACAGAAGAAAGGTAAAAAGTCCTGAGACAAAATGTAGATGAAGAGAAATAGGTTACTATAAGTTTAAGAGCTAGCGGGACCAGCATAAGATAAGGCTGAGCATTCATAATTAATAGTAAGTCTCTGTTGTCGTGATTTGGGAGCTGGTGGTCAGAGAAAGCCTGCTACAATGCCTCTTATGGTATTAATATTTCCACTATAATTTCAATCAACACTCAGAGTACTATAGCACCCAAAGATGGGAAGACAAATGCCTGAACTGTGTTTATACTTGATGAATTTTACCCGGCAAAAGGAGGTTTCAAAAAGTGAATGATAGGAATGGAAAAGACCTTATACACAGATTTCCCCCATTTTTTAAATTGGCATATTGGGACAATCTGTGAGCAAGGAAACCTGACCCCCAGACACTGCTGTCAGTGGTACTTCCTGTGGAAGGACAGCCAGTTTCCTGAGGCCTCTGCTAGGGTAGACACACTCCAGGGGATGGCCCGAGTCCATGAGGACCCCACAAATTGGACTTTAGTTGGGATGAGGAATGGAGTGTAAATCGGAAGACTTACATGGAGAAATGAGACTGAATCAAAGTCTATTCCATATACGAAATTCTGAAAGATTTCATAAAATATATGTGTATTTTTAAAAGTAAGCATCAAGACATTTTTGGTTTTGTCTTTTGCGTTGCTTTCCTTCAGTAAAGACTGGTTATGAGCCAGGTGTGGTGGCGCCCGCCTTTAATCCCAGCACTCAGGAGGCAGAGGCAGGTGGATCTCTGTGAGTTCAAGGCCAGCCTGATCTATAGTGAGTTTCATGACAGCCAGAGTGACATAGTGAGACCCTGTCTCAAAGAATAAAGAAACAAAAAACAAAGAAAAGTGGAGATTTTCTAGGACGAAACCAAGTAGATCAGTGTAGCAGCAGCCAACTCAGTGTAGTGTAGACCTGTGATGGAACATAGTGCACACTGCAGACCATCTCAGTGTAGTGTAGACCCGTGATGTACACAGCAATGCACACTGCAGGCCATCTCAGTGTAGTGTAGACCTGTGATGTGCATAGTGCACACTGCAGACCATCTCAGTGTAGTGTAGACCTGTGATGTACACAGTGCACACTGCAGACCACCTCAGTGTAGTGTAGCATTGACCTGAAATGTAACATAGCAATGTAATGAAGACTTCTGTAACCCTGGGCAGGGCATATTATACACACTAAGACACCGGTATGCGTGTGTGTGTGTGTGTGTGTGTGTGTGTGTGTGTGTGTGTGTGTGTGTGTGTGTGTGGTGGGGGAGAGGTGCATCATGGAACAGGACCACAACAAATGGTATTGGTAACTTCAAGCAAATACACTTTAAAAATGAGATAAAAAAGCACAAGAAGCCATTGCAAATGTTATTGCTAAGGGTTCACTGAGGTCAGGCAGCCAGCATGTGCCTCAGTGCATAGCTCACTGCAGGACCTGTGCAGCAGCAGCAGCAGCAGCAGCAGCAGCAGCAGCAGCAGCAGCAGCAGCAGCAGCACCTCTGGCTGTCTTTGTGTGCTGTGGCACCAGAAGCGATGACTGAAATCATAGTGGAAATATGACCATCAGAGGGTCAAACACCACAAAGCAGGGACTTTCTCTCAGAAAAATACTGGTTTGTTGTTGGTTGTTGTTTATTTTTTTGGAGGTTAGCCATCCAGCTCCCAATAAACCACACATGGAGGATTATTGTTACTTATGAATGCCCAGCCTTAGCTTGGCTTAGATCCTACCCAACTTTTCTTAATTTATCCCATCTACCTTTTGCCTCTGGGCTTTTCCCATTCTCTTACTTCTGTAAATCTTACTCTTATTCCGTGGCTTGCTGTGTAGCTGGGTGGCTGGCTCCTGGGCTTCCTTCTCTATTGCCCCTTCATCTTGTCTCTCAGATTTCTCCTTCTATATATTCTCTCTGCCTGCCAGCCCTGCCTGTCCTTTCTCCTGCCTTCCTATTGGCCATTGGGTTCTTTATTAGACCATCAGGTGTTTTAGACAGGCACAGTAACACAGCTTACAGAGTTAAACAAATGCAACATAAACAAAAGTAACACACCTTATAATAATATTCTACAACACTGGTCGCTTATTGTTAAATGTTTAAAAATGTGCTGCTGGCTATCATCCTTACTACATAAAAGAGCTTATCATATTAAACATAATTAAAACATGCTGAAACCCCAGAAGATACATTAGCAAAGTAAATGAACAGAATATTAGCTGAGAAAATAAAAACTATCATAATCAGATTAACAAGTGGATTCAACATCTTCAGGAAAAATAAAACAGCACCTAATTTCTGTACACTAGTAAGGATTGAAACAATAAATGTAGATGTTGGCATAAGCCCAGTGTGAAGCATCCCACAGGATGTTAGTGGGGTGTAAATTAGTGCAAAGCTTGTGGAGCCAGTTTAGCAACATGTATAAGGAGCTTTTATTATGTCTACACCCTAGTGATTCCACTTCCAAGAATATATGTTGTGGAGGTAATCCAATACACAAGCGTATTTCAATATTAAGAAAGTAAGCCAGGCGGTGGTAGTACATGCCTTTAATCCCAGCACTTGGGAGGCAGAGGCCTGCGGATCTCTGTGAGTCTGAGGCCAGCCTGGGCTACCAAGTGAGTTCCAGGAAAGGCGCAAAGCTACATAGAGAAACCCTGTCTTGAAAAACCAAAAGAAAAAAGAAAAACCAAACCAAAAAAAAAAAAAAAAAGAAAGAAATTAAGCAAATCATGATCTATACACTACATAAAGAGATTTTAATGATGTGAGTTTACAATTTTATGTTAAAGATTGTGCTTGCATTGATAGTAGTCTGTCTCCTAAGTGAAGTCCTCATAAGGACTAGAAGGAGAGTTCTCTGGGTGTTTGTAGAGATTGCCATTTGGTGGTAGAATTGTGAGAAAATTTTTCCAGACTTCAAAATTTCTTCCTAAACTTTCAGATAAATTATAATAAGAAAACATTGCTTTTAATAATTAGGGCAAATACCCTCCAATAGAGCAGTATTGACCATAAACATTTCCTTTATTGAATTCAAAATAAATTAATTTTGAAACTTACACTGAATTCCTGGTTAAAAATTTTTGTTTTTCTATGTTTGGAGGTGCATGCCTGTACCCTAGCATTTGGAATGCAAAGGCACAAGAGTTCCAGGTTTAAGGTCAGCATGTCTCAAAAATCCATTTGACTTTTAAAAGGGACAAGCCACTTAGCTGCTGCAATTGTGGTAAGATACCCTTCCCCCAATTCTTTCAAGAACTTGAGTTCAATTTTATTTCATATTTGAATATACTTTTAGGGCCAATATGCAAATGGACTAATTGGGATGATGCATCTGGTTTCCTTTAAGATACTGGAATAGCACCCATTTCCCTATAAAATGTTCATTAACTGAGTTATTTACTAATACTAGCCTAGTAGTTTATGCTTTGCCATGTTTAATTAGATTATCTTAACATCTTGAATACTTTTTTGTGGTCCTGGCAATCAGTCTCAGGTCTTATACATCCTAGGCAAGTGCTCTACCACTGAACTATATATACCTTCAGCTTTTGATTTTGCACAATAAGGTCTCACAATGCAGCTCAGACTGGCCTGGAACTTACGATTCCCTTGTCTTACTTCCAACTCTTGAGATTACAGGCACATGCCAGCATGCCTAGGTATATAAACACCGTTATCACATTCAGTTTTAAAACTTCATGGCAAGTTTCTAACTTTCTCCATTCTCTCAGTTGACCTACACACAAACATCCAATTTATAAATTCCTTCAGCCTTGACATGAGTTCAGGAGCCAGCTATACTGAGTTAACTCCATGGATGGTGTCTGATTTTCTATTTAAAAAAAATCAGTCCTGAAATTTCACTGGTACTAGATGGGAACAAGTACAGTGCAGGACGTTGTTGTCAATTGTCGTGATTCTACAAGCATTTGAACTTTTGTCCGAAGTATACTCTCCAGATCTTTTGCCCGAAAGCTGTCTGCCTAGACTCATGGTGTGGAAACACCGCTAGAAGTCTGAATGAAAGAGGCCTGTAGTGAAAATTTATTAACCATTATTTAGTCTAGGGATTTTGTTTGATCAAAACTTTTTGTTTCCTTTAACATCTTAAAAAATCATTTTTTTTTAGTCTGGTATGTGATTTAGTAGTGAACTAAACAGTCTCAGCCTCATGGAAGTTGTATTTGGGAAAAGGAAGACAGACATTCAGTGCTCGCTGTAGGTTGTGGTGAGACCTGAGGATAAAAGCAGAGTTTAAGGGAGGCTGAAACTCTTGGGGTGGAGGGGAAGTGGTATCATCTAGGGTAGCATTTGAGTAGGAACTTGATGAAAATAAAGAGCACTCAGGGACAGCTACAGGAAGATGGTCTAACTCAAGAGAACAGCAGTGCATAGCTAAGAGGCTGGCGGAAAAGAGGACTGGGAGCTGGTCATTGTTGGGTTCAGTTGTTGATGTACACAAAGCTCTACTTGGAATTATCACAGTCTTACAGATTTAGACTCATAAAGTCTATTAGTGCAATATGGGCATACTAAAGATTTTTCTTTACTGTTGTAAAATCGATGTATAATATTTTCTAAGGAAAGTTTTGTTTTATTAATTTTTATCATAACTTGTAGTCAAAAAGTTTAACTCTTTCTTTGAAGCAGTAGCAACCCATTTCTATAATTGAAAAATGAGTCTGGTGGTTGATAATCTTTGTTCAGCAGTGATGCTAACATGTGGAAACAGACCTACCTCAATGTTTTGGTTGAGTTTCTTGACGATGCTAGTGATAGTCTGGATGTGACTTTCTAGTAACTTCCTGGCAAGAGATTCTTCTTTTTGAAAGCCATGGGCCCCCTGGAGGCAAGCGGAGAGGTCCTCCTTGATGCGGAAGGCTTGCTCAAGGAGGAAGGCTATGGTGCGCTCC
Organism: Peromyscus maniculatus bairdii; assembly: GCF_049852395.1. NCBI lineage: Eukaryota > Metazoa > Chordata > Mammalia > Rodentia > Cricetidae > Peromyscus > Peromyscus maniculatus. Next base: position 56,297,677 of record NC_134866.1, read on the forward strand.
TGGTTGTTCAGCCTGTCTTCCAGGGGACTTGTCTGGTTGGTTGGAATGACAGGAAGAAAGGGGGAACCCCTGGCCGGAGGAAAGAAAAACCACACTGTTACAAGAATGAGTAGGAGGATGTCTTAGTCACTCTTTTATTCTGTGAACAGACACTATGACCAAGACAACTCTTACAAAAGAAAGTATTTAATTAGGGGCTTGCTTACAGTTTCAAAGGCTTACTCCATTATCATCACAGAGGGGAGTGTGGCTGCCTGCAGGCATGAGGTATCTGAGAGCTTTATATCCCCACTCACAAGCAGCCAGCAGAAAGAGATCCTGGGCCTGGTATATAAGGGCTTTTGAAACCTCCAAGCTACACCTCCTAATCCAGTGGTTCACAATCTTCCTAATGCTGTGACTCTTTGGTACAGTTCCTCATGTACAGGTGACCCCCAACCATAAAATTATTTTGCTGTTACTTAATAACTTTAATTTTGCTACTGTTATGAATCATAATGTAAATATCTGATATGCAACCCCAAGGGGGGCACAGCCCACAGGTTGAGAACTGCTGTCCTAATTCTTTCTAACAGTTCATCAGCTGGGGAATGAGCCTACAAGAGCCTATGGGGGTAATTTTCATTTAAACCAAGGAGCCAGGAACTTGAACTCATTTTCTTACTGCTACATCTTCATTTTCTCTCCTGTGAGATATTTAAACACTTTCAGAAGCTTGATTTGTGTCTCATCTAAGGAGCAGGTCAGACTTAAGCCTTGTTATTGTGTTATACATCTTTTCATGTCTCTTAAGCTAGAGTTATTTCATACTCAATGATGACAAATTTTAAAGCCCAAATGGTAATAATTGGGAAGGAACTTATAGTAGACCTGAAGGAAGATAATAGAAGCCTTTTTCAATGACTTATGCCATTATATATCCTTGTATACAAATTCTATTTTAATCTAAAAAAAAATACAAGTTCTTATATATAACTTTAAAAATGCCAAACAGGGTTCTGGGGAGGTCACTCAGTAGGTAAAATGCCTGCTGTGCAAACATAAGAACCTGAGTTCATATCTCCAGAAACCCCATACAAAACCAGGCACAGTGATGTTCACCTGTGACTTTAGCCATAAAGACAGAGGCAGGTGGATCCCTGCCAGTTTAGCCAGTTTAGCCAAAGCAATGAGCTCCATGTTCAGTGAGAGACCCTGACTCAAAATAAAAGGTGGAAGATGATGGAGAACGATACCTTATGTTAACCTCTGGCCAACACACACACACACACACACACACACACACACACACACACACACACACACACACACACCATGCATGTGCAAAGTGACTGGAGAGTTTCTATGAGGTTCTGTCTTGTAAATAAAATTGGCCACCACAAAAGAATTTTGTAGTCAAACAAAACTGGAAAACATTGTATACAATATCTTTCTCTTGGTGTCTTACATTGTGTATTATCCTATCAGTGTTTAACAGTATCATATTAATTTTACAGAAAAGGAAAATAGATAATAGAATAGGTAAATAACTGGTCCAAGGTCATTCCAGACATGACTAAAGCACTTGATTATTTTATCCCTGAGTACAAGTCACTTCCAATGCTCTTGAGTGCAGATTTCTGACCTCTTAAAAGGCTAAAATTTCATTAGATTTATGTAGAAGAATTATATTAATTTTAACTAGTCTGCAATGCTATTAAATTTCATGGGGGACTTGCATTATGCTGTGGTCCAGTAAAGGGTTTTTTCTCCCTTGGAGCTTGCATTTAATCCACTGAGCTTCTGCAAGGGCACTTACAGGCACTCCTCTGGGATTGCCTGTCACCTAGAAACACACAGTGTGTCAGCAGGTATCTGTGAAATGGGGAGAGGAAGCTGCTGCAAATATTGTGGTCTAAGCAGAGGTTAGATGCTAACATTATATGCTCACTAGTATCACTTAGAAAAGAATTGAATTGTCCACCTTGGCCCTACCCTATCTTACTGTCTACCTGGTCCTTGGTCCTATCCCATTGTCTACCTTGACTCTACTCAATCCTAGATACTGCCTGCCATTGAGTGGAGGCCCAGGGCCTGCAATGTGATAGAAGAGATCTATGTAATTCCTGGAGCAGCCTTTGGTTCAGTGGAACATGTTGCCTTCCGCTCAGCCCAGGAGTCCTAGTAATCCTTGGTCAGGCTGCCCCAAGACCACAGCATTTTATACGTAGCTCTAGATGGAGCTCAGGGGCCACATACAGCTTTAGCCACCTTGAAAACCCAAAACTTTAAAGGAACTTGAACCTTGAGAACTAGTGTAACCATTGTCAGGCCCAAAGAGGAGCCCCAATTCCCTTGAAGGTAATGGATAACTCCAACAGGACAGTCCTTGCTCAGCTCACGCTGCACTACAGGAGCAGCAAATCTCAGAAACAGAGAAATGGGTATCTGCCTGCCAGGAAGGGCCACGTCAAAGCCCATGCTAGCCTCTAGACTTTTCAGTCCCATTCACAGGTACCTGTTATCCATTTCAAAGTCCGCACTAGCATCCGGGCCCTTCTCACCCCCTCTTCTACCCTAAATCCTAGGCAGTTCCAGCTCACAGGCTTTCCTTCCCTCAGCTACAATCATAACCCGCACGACTTTTCAGCCACTTGCATGGTTTTCCACCACCCACTTCTCAGTCATGGCCACGCCCAGTCTGATTCTTTTCCCCTCTGCTCTGGACTCTCGCAGATGCTCCATCTCCGTGAGAGAAACCAGTTCAGTCGTTTCTTACTGCATCCTCACTAACAACTGCAGCAGCTGATGTACTTCTGCTTTGAAGAAACATGACTCATCTGAGACAAAGCACAGAGTGAAAGGACCTGGGTCCTTTGTAAAGACCTTGGGGTAAACTTTCTGGGTTGCCGATAGTTTTGACAAAAATGCAGAATTAGAACGTCTACCCTCTCTTCTCAACCTGAGAGAATTCCTATGAGAACTTGGAAGACCTGGAGAAAGAGCATGGTGTGTGTGTGTGTGTGTGTGTGTGTGTGTGTGTGTGTGTGTGTGTGTGTGTGTGTGTGTGTACATGGTTGTTGCGACGTGCCTGCCATCTGTGTTCTCTCAGGAAGGGCTACCAGCAGGCAGATCTCAGCAGGTGGGCTGCTTTGGGACTTGCTGTGGTGGAGAGAGTCATTTTGTCCAAGTCATACCCACTGGGACAGTTTGCATGTAGTGTGTGAGCATGAAGGCCTGGCTTTGCTCTAAATCAGAACAGCTTTCACAGGCCATCTCCACTTCTTTGGAGATGCAACCTGAGTCAGATAATCACTTTGGCCTGAGATAAGAGACAGCCCAGCCTGGCTGTGGAGGATGAGTAGTAGGGGAGCATTACTTGCTGCTTCCCTATTTACTGCCCTGGGGACAAAATACTCATATGAAACTTCAAACTCTCCTATGGGACTTTGAGAAGGGCCAGGAAGAGCTGAGGCTTCTATAAAGTATGGAAAGAGTCACAATAACAAGAAACAGGAGGAGTAACTGCCTCCGGGCAGTTTCCTCCATAGAATCCCACTGCAAATGGCAGCAAAGCTCAACTTCTCTCCTCACCTTGCCTCTTCGCAAGTAAAGAACTCATGGAAGGTTCTTTGTGGGCTTAGCAGAGGTTGCCTGTGTTTTTCTGGAGCTTGGTGCTCTATGCATATCTTTCCACCTCTAGGCTCAGAGTGTGAGAGAGACATAAGATAAATATATGGGGACTGGAGACATGGCTCAGCGGTTAAGAGCACTGACTACTCTTCCAGAGGTCCTGAGTTCAATTCCCAGCAACCACATGGTGGCTCACAACCACCTGTAATGAGATCTGGTGCCCTCTTCTGGCCTGTAAGGACACATGCAGACAGAATACTGTATACATAATAAATAAATAAACCTTAAAAAAAAAAAGATAAATATATGAAACATCTTGGAAAACCTCCTCACCTGGACTATATGTAACAAACAGAGCAGGTCTGTGATACCCAGAGAGAAGGCCGATGGCATGCAAATAGCCTGCAAAGGACCAGAATTCACAGAATTGTCTGTCTTTCACCTTCTGCCACTGGGAATGCCATTTTCTCTTTCTTAATAAACTGCCTCCATTTCTGTTGTGAGTCATACGTCCAATCCACTCTTCTGGGACAGGAAAACCTGGGGACCTCATCAGGTGTGCCATCGATCTGCACTTATAACAAACCTCCCGGAGATGCGTGTCTCCACTCCTGACCCAGCCCTGGGCTTACAGACTCCTGCCACCACACCTGGCTTTTACTTTGCATGGGTGCTGGGAATCTGAACTCTGGTCCCTACTAATCCATCTTCCCAGGCCCTAGAATGATTGTTGTCCGAAGTGTAAACGACAGCACTTACCCACCTACCCACCCCCTCTTGTGGCTGGTCCCTTCTCTGAGAAAAGGTCCCAGCTCATTTCCCACTGGTTTTGCGGCCTTCCCTCTGACCACGCTGCTTTTACACTTGACGCTTGCGGATCCTTCTGTCACATTCATTCGTCCTACAGTTATTTCACGGCTGCCTCCTGGCCAGAGCTCAGTCCCAACATGTTTCCCCTTCTGCTCAGTTACTGTCATAATACCCCAGCTCGTCTTCTCCACAGACTTGTCGGTACATAAACTTTCCATTCTTACTTCTTTGCTGATTTTCTTTCTTTTTAAACAAAGATGTTGCCATTTTTATTTTATGTGTATAAATGTTCTTTTTTTTTTTTTTTGGTTTTGTTTTGTTTTTTCCCTGCACGTATGTCTGTGCTCCATGTGTATGTAGTGCTGTGGAAGCCAAGAGTGTTGGATCCTTTGGAACTAGAGTTCCAGGTGGTTGTTGGCTGTCATATGGTGCTGGGAATTGAGCACAGGTCCTCTGCAAGAACAACAAGCTATCTCTCCAGCGACTTCATTTATTTTTCTCTCCTCTGTCATTAGAATAATACCCTTTATTTCCCACAGTATCCTCAGCACCCAGAATAGTGCATGGTACATTGTGCAGAGGTCAAGCAATTACAGTTGACTAATTTCCCTGTTCTGTTAAGGCTCAGTAAAAAATAACTCTATAAAGTTGCAGGTCATTGCAACTTCAGAGCTTAAGTTTGCTCTCCGGAGCAAAATAAAACAGCCCAGACCAAGTAGCACTGTTCCTTACTCTGTACATCCTGTACGTCCAAGAATGAGGAAGGAGGAGGAGGAGGAGGAGCAGGAGCAGGAGGAGGAGAAGGAGGAGGAGGCAGCTGTGCTAAGGGCTTTGATTAGTCAGATTCAACCTACTACACATTTGGCTCAAAGTGTTCTCCTGGAAAATTACCAAATGGAATGAATATATATGCATTCCTCTAAAGCTCTACCATACTGACAGTGTCACTCAAGATTAGGTGTGTGAGTGGGAGAAGATGCAGGCCCTGCTGCTGGTGATGTGTGGAGATCTGTAGATTTGTTCATTAATTTCTTTGAGCTAATGCTTCTTTGTGGTCTGCATTCTGCATTGCCAATAAAGGGGTTCTCTGGTTTTCTGTTTTAGATAGATGCTTATGAAGGATACTATCCCTCCCCCACATTAAGATTATTCTCTTGGGTGTTTTTATTGTGGCAGACACTGTTGGTTACATTCCTAAAATCCTAATGGCCATCACAAACTTCTGCCCCTTACATCCTCTATGTTGACCCCATTTTAGGCGGAGATGTGCATGGTTTATATAGAAACATGTGAAGTAACTCTAGAGAAGGAGATGCAAGAGGAAACTTGCTTAGACCATCTTGGCCCTCAAGAAGGAAGATGAACATTAGGAAACATTCTTTTCTGCTGGATGTTGTCATGGTATGTGGTTTGGGGACCTCTTAAACTCATCTTGTGAATATGAAACAAAAAGGAATGCTAGAAGAAGAACAGAAAATCCTGGCTGCTTGACAATTTTGTTAAGCCACTAAATTAACCAAACTCTAGATTTTTTTCACTGTTGTTGTTATCTATGCTAATCAGTATCTTTATATTGAAGCCACCTTTGCTTGGGGGTTTCTGTCTTGTGCAGGTAGAAGCAATGTGTCTCTATCTAGTGACTTAAAATTACATTATTATCAATTTATTGTGTGTGTATATATATGTGTGTGTGCATAGCAGCTATGGCATATGAGTGGAGGTCCTGGGGATCCAATTCAGGTGGTCAGGATTACTGGCAGGTTCTTTTGCCTACAGAGCTGTCTTGCAAGTCCTTATATTTAATGATTTACCAATAAACACATACCAGTTATTAAGTATTCATTAAATCTTTTACTTTGTGACTTAATGTAACTCAGTGTTTCTCATAAAGACATATGAATTAGTGATACAGGAGGACAGGGAGGTTATTAAATAGAGATTTGTTGGCTTCACCACAGATCTATTAAATCATAATCGTAGAGTGGGTCAGGAGAGTTAGGATGTGTGCACAGGAAAGCACTTACATGATTCAAATGTACTCTGAATACCAAGCCTCACTGTGTTGGTTGAGATTGGTAGTGTGATCTGGGAATGAGACAAGGCAGAGTATACAATGAATTGCTAAAGTGTGAAGCATGAGCTCTCAAGCTCTGTAGACATTTAGAAGCATCTTGGCAAGTTGGAAAGCAAGAGGGTGAAACACGGGCTGCACCACTTTAAAGCCAAGGGCTGCAGTTGCTGGATCTTCAAACAGGGCCAACAGGCCTGCTTTGCTGTTTGGTTATAGTGAGAGGCCCATGAGAGCAGGGGTCGACCAACCAGTGCCACACAGCAGTGCTGGAGGCCAGGGCTCTAAGGGGCTTAAGTGCCCTCCCCTGAGGGATGCTGTAAGCCGAGGTCAAGATTGTTCCTAGGCAGGGAATGCAGAAGCAGACCTATCCCAGGAGAGGGACCGGTGGAGCAGGGCTGCCCCTCCACTCGCCTGTCTTTGGTCCTGCTGTCACAGCTGGCGCAGTTAGGTTTCTATTCCATTGGGCGTGTTACCGAAGCCTCTGAGGAGGCAGCACACACTGCCCTGCAGATGTATTTGCTTACACCATGGAGACATCTAAGGACTTATACAAATACTGGGCTGTCGTTCTTTTCCTGTGGTTTTTAAGGTTCATTTTTAAGTTTTCTATCTACAAAGGTGTCTGGAAAGCTTGTCATGCCTAAGGCCTTCTGTTACCCAGGGCATAATTATCATGGTTGTTAACAATGCTTACCGAAGCTGTAACCAATGTTTTGTTAGTTCTAGTCACAGGATTCTCAGACACAAAGACCCTACTTTCCCCTGCCTGATGCTGTTGCTGTAAGGGAGATTCTTTCCTCACTTGCTTCTCTAAAGCAATAACTGGAAGAACAAATCTATGAATATTTGTAATGGAATAGAATTCCTGATGGTGCTATTCAGATCACCAGGTTATTACTATTATTGAATACTATTAGTCAAATCAAAGGGGATAACCTGAGACCTTTCATTAGCAAGGTGTGGCCACCCTGGTTTTATAAACACACACAAACAAACCAACTAACTCTACTAATGTGCTGCACTAATGAGATCTTGATTTAAATTTCATCTGGTAAGGGAAGAAATGGCTGAATATCCCAGCTGTATCCAGGCGGAGTCACTAGCCACAGGAGAAAGAGCCCCTGTGGACCTCTCCAGGAGGCTTTGCACACATCACTGACTGTAGCTGAATCTGAACAGACTTTCCCCAGACTCTGCGTTCTGCCTCCCTCGAGTTGGTGTGACTTCCACCAGCTGTGCTGTGGCTGGCAGAGGCACCGGGACACGAGCCTCTCGCTTAGCTGCCTATTCTGTCCCCGTGAAGAGAGCACTAAATTTACTTAGGAGCTGCTGAGAACCATTTTGGAAATCTGTAAAAGCCAGAGACAAAAAACGGGAAAACTTAGACCCTCTTCTGAACACAAGAGGCCATACTGAGAAGATTTGTTATCTTTTCACGAGAGCAACTTTAAGGGCTAGCTATATTTTGAGTGCACAGAGTCCTATAAGGAATTGTAAAGATGTAGCGAGTATTCTGATGGTTTACAAAAATAGTTCTGTGAGTGCATGGGAATGATGAGAAAGAACTATTTTTTATAGTTTCTCCATTGCTTGTCTATAACCAACCTGGCAGATGGACTTCCCTGGTTGTGGAAGTAAGTCTTTGTTGTCTTACTTAACATAAGTCTGAATGCTCTGAGGGGTGAGAGAGGCAATTCATGTATGGGCAAAGATGCCCAGGACTGGTGGGTTGCCAGCACAGAGCCTGCATGGGGACATGCCTGGAAAAGAGAAGACAGCTCCGAACAGTGACACATCTGAGAAGAGACTAGAGGGCTGGCCGTGGATCTTCAGTGAAAGGCTGTGGACTCGAAGGCTCAGATGCCTCATGTTCAGTGAGGGTTTAAGAGGCCTGCAAAGTTACTGCTGTCCCTGGTGTGAATAGCTTCCTTTCTTGTGGAGATGTTGGAATGGGTACAGGTTCTAAGCAAAACCCTCATGTGAATGGAAGCAGGGTGGACATCTGGATTGCACATAAATAAAATGTGTGCCTGAAGCAGCAAGTGGTTGAGGATGTTTAGAGTTCCCTTAGAGCTTGGTAGCCCATCAGGACATTTCCCCTGAAAATATTCTCTCTCTCTCTCTCTCTCTCTCTCTCTCTCTCTCTCTCTCTCTCTCTCTCTCTCTCTCTGTAAATAATATGTATATCTATGTGACTTCAGTATAGAAAACATTGTATGTGGAATTGCATGACCTGGGCTCAAATTCTTTCAATTCTTGGATGGTACAATGAGCTGAACCATGGCCACACAAGATATGCTGATGTCTCAATATCCATTACATCAGAATGTGACCTTGTTTGGAAGTAGGGTCATGGCGAATATTGCCAAGATGAGGTCAGAGTGGAGTTATCGGAGCCTTAAGCCAATATGGCTGGTGTCCTTACATAAGATGGCCTTACAAAGAACATAGGCAGAGTGAGAAGAGAGAGGAAGAGCTTGAAGTGAAACATCTATAAGCCAGGAGGTGCCAAGGGTTGCCAGTTACTACCAGAAGCCTGTTGAAAGCTGTGCAGCAGCTCTGCCCTGAGCACACAGAGGAACCAGATCTGCTGACTATGACTTTGGACTTTTAACTTCCAGGATTGTGAGATACACATTTTCGTTCAGCAACAACAGAATGGTGATGACCATGGCAGCCCTGGAAAGTTAACATGAGTGTTAAGTTGTTGGAGGGGAGGTCCTAACACAGTTCAATTAGTGTCTTCTTGCTTCCACATAGTCCTTAGAGCTAATGTATCACTCATAGAACCATATTTTAATTTTGTTTCATCTCCACAACGACCTCATCAAAAACTTTTCCCAATGCAGGAGACTGAGACTCGGAAGTTGTCTCAGCTGAGAGAAATCTTGGCATGCTCCACATCTGTCCTCCTTCACTGCAGCATTCATTGTTCTGATGTCTTTACACCTGCGTCTCCGAGGAAGAGATCTCGGAGACACAGGTGTGTTTAGTGCCTGGCTTTTGGTGTGTAACTTGCTTCAACACCATGGACCTTTCCTCTAGTCACCTTCTTCTGCTTGGTTCACATCTCCTCTTGCTGACACCCCCCACTGTCTCTCTCTAGAGAACTGAGCTTGACTGTGGTCCATGTTCCAGCAGGGTCTTTCATTTGTCATTTCTTGGATGTGGCAGAAATTGAGACCCTCCTGAGGTAGAGGTAACTGGGTTTTTTTGGGCAGCTTTGCTCCGATGGGTTTTGGGGTCTTTGTGAGTAGCACAAGATGCCCATGGCTGTGCCTACTCATCACCAGCAACTTACCCAATATGGTGAACGTGGCAGATTACAGAAAAATCAAAGACTTCCTGTGGTTGGTGACAGCCCAGTCTGACCTGCCCTATCCAAAGCTTAGCAACAGAGTCTCGCTTTCTATTCTTATGTATCACGATATGAAATATCTGTCTCCATCACATAGTAACAAACAGTGAGTCATGTCATAAAAGAATGCCTGTCACTGTCCTAAGAAGACCTGGTAATGAATATCTTCAGATCCTGAATGCCACATTCTCACAAACAGAAATTATTAATCCTTTATTGTATCACCCATTTGATACACTGAAAGTTTTATCTATCTTAGTTTTATATACTATTTGACTAGCAGCCAGACTCATCCTCCCAAAATGTACCCCCAAGGAGGTTGTTGAGATATATGGTGACTATAAGTCGGCCTAGCAACTGCTCAGTGTGAAACAGCTTTGCTTCTCAGGCTCCTTTTTGATTTAGAAAACTTAGAATTTTCCCCTTAGGCAAGACAGACAAAGATTCTGATATTATAGAAATTTGTTTATATTTCCATCCTTCTTACTCCAACCATCCTCATCCCTTCTGCATTCATGCCTGACAAACTTTGTCCTTGCCCAGGTGTCCACATGCTCAAATGCCAGCCTATCAGCAGGAATTGTCCTGACGGGCTTACTAAGAATTTCTGCCTCTTCCTTCTCTGGAATGGAAGGTATGTGAGGTCGGAATCTTTGTCTAATTTCTCACTGGTGACTTTGCAAGTGCCTAGTCCAGTGCCTGCACATACTAGGTGCCCAATAAATTTGTGAGTGAGTAATGACAAGCTTTGGAAGGATTAGAAGGGGCCTCAGGAAGCATTTGATTCCAAGGTGAGAGAAAAAAATTCCTCCCCTTACAGGAAAGCCAATTAAATAAACATAAGAGATTCACGAGCACAATTTGTTTTCTGTTCAAAATTAAATCCTCTGAGAGGATAATATATGCTCTAAAATCTTAACCACCTACTTTATTACATAGGAAGATGTGGATGAAAAATCATGGGCGGAATTGAGTAGCCTCAAGAACTTATCACCGATCATTTGAAACCCCGCCTTCTTACAGAAGGCAAAAATTGACCAGAGAAGGGAAAAGGGGCTTTCTTTCTCAATCACAGCCTAGTGAGCTGTGGACTCCATTAGTGTTTCCTTCACCAGCTGGAGAAAATCAGTAAGAAACAAGACTTCGGTGCTTTCCAGTTCACTAAGCTTACATGAGCGTGTGCACACTGTCGTAAGGCAAGTGTGTCTGCTGACTCTGAATTAACAAATAGTGCACTTTAGAACTATTTACTGCCTTTAATATGGTGACACCACCACATTGTCCTATAGATATGAGCAGTAATTCAGCTGCCCCACTTAGGGATTATTTACTATGACCTAACATTTGACAAGTATTGATAACTTTGTGGGTATTGTTTCAACTGAGAGGCCAGGAAGTACCCTGTGAACAGGCAGTCTGCACCCTCTTTAGTATGCACATCTCTAGGCTAAACGTTTTCATAGGATAGCATGATCTCTTTTGTTACTCAAGTTTTGCTTTGAGGGCTTTTTATTACCCTTTTCTGAATATTACCCTTAAACATATTGACTATGTCTGTAAGGACGAATCCTTGGAGCTGTGTAATGTCTACTCGGGTGGTTTAATGAGTGGATGATGACCTTGACTTGTCTAAGTGCCTCCTTTGCATGCCAGTACACTGTTGCCAATTGGTAATTTACAGGATATAGTTATTTAAAGAAAAAAAAAACACTGTTGATGTTTTTTATTAAATATGCCAATTCAAAATTCTGCAGTGATAGTAGCAATGTCTGGATGTCATTTTGTTTTTCTGCTAGTCAGCATCCCATAAGCATTTCTGTAAGTAGAGCTCATACAGTTCAGTCCCCCGTCACCTGCCTTACTCTCAATTATATCCGTCAGCTATAGCTCATCAAAAATTGATATTCACTACAACATGCTAGTCCACTGCAGTGTTATTAAAAAGCACACAGCTGCAGAGCCCCAGCGTTTGGGGCTGCAGCCTGGGAGAACAGAAGTGAGTAGCACAGTGTACCTAACCATCTTGAATGGTGAATAAAATAGACACATGGCTTAGGCATTGGGGGATGGGACTGTGTGTGATTGAGGGAGAAATGAATGTTGGGGCCAGGCCATCTTTGTCTTAACTCCATTTTGCTGAGATCCAACTGGTTGAGATAGCTAAGCAAACAAAGTGTTTACCGCCAAGCCTGATGACCTGGAACCCACACTTGCAAGGACAGCACCAACTCCCAGTGGTTGTCCTCTGGCCTGCACATGTGCACACAGGCCTGCACACATATACTTACAAAATATATTCATGAATAAACGTCATTAACCTTTTCTTGGGCTGAAATCCAAGATAATGTTCTAAAATTCAAAGTTAGTTATCGTTCTGTAGGAGTTTATTCTCTTGTCCCCTGGAATGTAGGTCACTCTGGCTCCAAACTGGAATTTTCTTAATAGATTGGAAAAATGATTTCTAGTTTCCATTTGCTGTATGCAGACAGGTGAAAACAACTGTCCCTTCTAGGATACTTAAAGTTAGCTAATATGTCTTTTATAATCAATTTGGGGCATCTTATATTCATTGTTCCTAACTCAGAAAAATTCATTTATCTATGTGAAAAATCTTTTCTCATGTTTTGATCCTCCCTCCTGCCCCCATAAAAAATTGTAAATCTATACTCATGTAAGCAATCTCAGGTACGGAAAGCATGAGAAAAACTGAAACTCTGGATTACTGAAATGAATTAAATTCATTTGGGGAAATTCTTAAGTGTAACTATTGCAATTAAAGGCAGAATTTAAAATTTCATCATTTTCATTGTCGAAGATGACTTTAAAAATCAGTCTACTGTTTACAGTCTTTCTTCACATGGACTCATTTATTCGGCCACGTTTCTTCTGTGGTTATTGACTCAGAATTGTTTCAAAGCTGCAGGAGAGCCTTTTGTCCAACCTCCTTGTTTTGCAATTGAAAAGAAGGCTCTAAATTTCCCAAATGCAGGGTTGACAGCAACAGTGGACAGACCAAGACCAAGTTCCCAGTGCTGTGAAGCCGTTACTAGAGGGCGGATAACACCCTTTCATGTGCTGAGAACAAGACAGCTCTAACCGGATGATTACTTCTAAAGCCCCACCCTTAAACACTAGAATTCGGGGACCTTTGGACAATATGAATCTACCAATAGTTGCATTCTAAGGGCCAGAGCTGTGACACCAAGGTCCCCCTCCTGTTCACGACTCCAAACAGGCTCCAAACACTGTAAGTAAAAATGTAATGGAATTTGTTTTTTTAAAAAGTCAATTTTTTTCTGATGATTAACATGCCTCAAGTTTTCCTGGGTTTTTATCAGTGTCAACAGACCTGCTCGGTTTAACTGGAGAGTTATCTATGCGTCATGTTGTGCTGTGGGTCAACTCTTGCCCAGTTGCATTATTTCCCCGACAAATCTACAGGAGTTTATGGAGTCACTTAAAGAGAAGGCAGTAACATCCGTCTAGAGATAGTGAGGTTTGCCTGTTTGAGGTTCAGGTTTTCTGGAAGCAGAGAACTATTTATGGGATTTCAGAGGTTTCAGCCACTATAATCGCTACTAAGTCATTAAATGCAGTAAATAGTTAAACCGTTGGTTTATATACTTACTTGTCAACATATTCAACTAGATCTGTAGAGTGCTTGGTTGACATTTTGGCTGGAGAAAATCTTACCTAAAACAGAGGCAACAGATTCAAAATGTATCATGTGATGCTTGAGTGGACTACTCTTCATCCCTCCTGTACTTAAACAAATGTTTTTATTTTAAACAAAATATATACCACCGGTTAACCTTACATATACCGTTTGTATTGTTAGTGACTAAAACTGAAATTGAGTTCTGGGGCATTCCTAAAGAGCTCTGCTTCAATAGGTTTGGTAACACATCAGGAAAAGCTTTTTAGAAGTTAAAGCCATACATCAATCCAAGATGAAAACTTCTAAATGAAAACTCCAGTGATTATTGATTGAGTTTTGAAAGAAGTCCAAGGATAGTGAATTATTCCTGACATAGTAATTTCCTAGGGGAATCAGCTAATTTTCAAAACAGCCCCAAACTAGAAAGCTAGTCAATCCAAGTAATTTTATATTCTAAAAAACCTTAGATGTCATATTATTATAGATGAGAAATAAAAGCATAGAACATCTGTATGTTAATTTAGAAGCATGAAACAAGTTGGCTATATGAACATTTAGCTGAAAATATCTAATTCACTATTCTACTACTTCTAGAAGTTTCTATTTCCATAAAGGTTGATAATTCAGTAACATTCCTATGAGGAAAAAGATGCCAAATATGCCCACTATTTCCATATATTAAAACAACTAAAGTTATAATGCCTTTTTTAAAGTTTAAAAACAAAGCACATTTTATTTTAATTTTAATAGCCAATTATTGAATTGGATTCAGTGGAGGGAATGTAACTGGCATTCTAAGCTAACACATTGAACAAGGTATGTTTGTTGAATATTTTTCTTGGGTTATACTACTACATAGTAAAATGATTAGTGTGGTGGTTTGAAAAAAAATGGCCCCCTTAGAGACTGGCACTATTAGGAGGTATAGCCTTGTTGGAGGAAGTGTGTCACTGTGCGGGAGGGCTTTGAGGTCTCCTATGCTCAAGATATGCTCAGTGTGGACACAGATTTCTTGTGTTGCCTGTGGATCAAGATGTAGAACACTCAGCTCCTTCTCCAGCACCATGTCACCATGCCTTACCATGTTGACAATGGACTAAACCTCTGAAACTGTAAGCCACCCCAATCAAATGTTTTCCTTTATAAGAGTTTCCATGCCTATGATGTCTCTTCACAGCAATAGAAACCCCAATTAAGACAATGGTATTAAACATTAAGATTTTTTTGTTCAGAAAGAGTTCTTTAGGAAGTTTTAATGAAATCAACTATTTCTTGGTTGATTCCATTAAAATGGTAAGGGCTGAGACACTTACTTGCAAATCCCTCTCCTCTGAACAAAATTAGAAAACCATGCAAATCTATTATCAAGAAAATTGATAGTGGTCATGCTGGCTTCATCCAACCAGTTGGCAGGAGGCTATCAGAACAGGCTCCCAGCTGGTCAGTATGGGGCCACTGAGCTTTTGGGAGAGTGCATTGGCTCTGGACATATTGTGGAGTAGAGTCTGGAAGAGGTTGGATATGTCTTGGCCTGGGCTCACCCTAAAGCAGTGGTTCTCAACTTGTGGGTTGCAAACCCTTGAGGGGGGCGGTGTCACATACCAGATATCCTGCATATTAGATATTTACATTACAATTCATAACAGTAGCAAAATTACAGTTATGAAGTAGCAATTAAGTAATTTTATGGTTGGGGGTCACCACAACATGATGAATAATATTAAAAGGTTGCAGCATTAGGAAGGTTGAGAATCATTGCTCTCAAGAATACCTCACTGTACACTTTACACTTGTGTCCTGGATACCGTTCTGTGTCCCCAGAGGGCCTGAACAGATTTCTGCCTAGCACTACTTCTCGCTACTGTTTCCTACTACAAATGCTTTGGGTCCTGAACTTATTACTCCCCTCATGCCAGCTGTTTCCTTCTCACATCTCCATGGAACCCCAAGGGTGGCGGGAGTCTGGGCTTAGTACTTCCTTATCAACTGGTTAGTCTTTGCCTTATGCATTTGACAACCAATAATACTGTGTAAATATTTGTGGAATGAATGTGTCCAAAAGGAATGAATTACTAGGATATTCTCATCACTTCTACTTTGGGAATATAGTGTGTGTATGTGTGTGTGTGTGTGTGTGTGTGTGTGTGTGTGTGTGTGTATGTGTGTGTCTTTTCAATATATTCTTAGAGGCTAAGATGTGATTATATGTGAAAATTACTTCATAAATTATTATTATGGGATTTTTCCATATGTGTCAATTAATTAATTAATGTGTTCACAATAATATTCTAAAATGTTATAATTCTTATACTATAAAATCTCTTATATATTGTGATTTCATTTTTCTAATAGCTCTATTAGATCAGTATCATTGTTTTTTCATCATATATGACAAAAGTTTCTTTAAATAACTAACTTAAGATGACTCATTTTATAGGTGAGGAACTTGAGGACTGGGGAAATAATGGGTCATGTGATGATGATAATCACATTTCACACTGAGCCTGTTTTGCTTGCTAACATTTTAAGTAGCTCATTAGAACCCCACAACAAGAGGTAGGTCTAACTAGCCTATTTTATATAAGACGAAAAACTGAGGTTAAGCAGTCCCCCAAACTAAACAGAAACTCGAAGCCAGTACTTGATGTCATGCTGGCTTTCTGGTGCCTGATTCATAAGAAGTGACTGTGTATACTGCTCGGATATTGTTAGAACTACCAAGTCCCAAAGCACAACTTGCTTTGTATGACCTTTGTCATTAATGGAAAATATGAGAAGTATGAAAAAGGAACATTGCATATAACTATTCTTTTTTCTTAAAGAGTCTTTATCATAGTAAATCATCATCAAATTTAAAAACTTAGCCCCATATTAAAAATCAATCCAGTTAATGTATTGACAAACTGAGACAATTTTTTTCAACGTAGCCTTGCTGTGCTCAGTCACTTTATCCAGGCAGAACAACAGGAACTGTAAGAAAACAAAGAAGGAAGCCATTCTTCTGGGATTCCTTCAAACGCTAAACAACCCTGAGCTTTAGAGAAACTGAACCAATTATTCCATTCTTAATATGAATATCTAAAAGTACTTGCTTTCATTTCTTGGTCACTAGCTGAGCCAGGAAGGGTGCCATCGGGTGGATCTGGCTGTTCTTCAGCAGGCAGGGAGGCACTTTTGTTTACATCTGTATCTAGGCAACCAGAATGCAGAAGAATCTGATGAGGAACTATGGCAAGTGAATTTTTGCATTGATGGCATTTTAACATTTGGTGCTAGTTTCTATATAGGTGGCAAAATGTCAAGAGAGGCTTCCAGCATGTTTGACATCTGCTTTTCCCTTCCCCACCCAGGGTCCTGCCGCTGCCAGCACCACATCTGTAGCTGATGAGCAGAGCATATCTCCACAGGCGCTTCCAAAAAGCATTTAGAAACTTTGTTGAGGTCAAATTGCCCTAAAATCTTGGGAGATATATCCTATTGTGCCCAAGAGAAGAGCTGAGGGTCTTGGAATTTTTTTTTTACTTTGTTTATATATAGTAAGAAATGTAAGAGGGAAACATGAGAAATTTAAATTTTTAAAGAGTTATCCATGAGTAAGTACCTGAACTCATAAAGTTGATTCCCCAGCTTTATTATTATTACTTTTTTTGACTTTCTTTTAATTTTTGAAAGGGAACAGAAATATGATTTCCTTCTTTAAAAGCCAAAATGCTAAGGAATCTTGACTGCATTCAAACTAAAATTTTAATGCTTCTGAAGCATCTTTCCAAGGGTAGTTCAAGAGCATTGTGACTTAGGAGGGATCTGTGATGTCAATGGGGTCCCTCTCATACCTCAAGTCCTTAAGTCCCTAGGATTTATGAACCTATGGTAGGTTTCCTTGATTCCCATTGGTCATTCAATTTGTCTAATCGAGTAAGTGACCCAATATTTCAAACCCTACCCTAGATTTAATTGATGACTTTGATGAGAGTACAATTTCCATCAAGTTAGGAACAGAGAAATGGAAGAAAATGTTACTTTATTCCTTAATCTTTGTCCATGTATACTGGTTGAGGAAGCTCCTTGAGGCCATCAGGGGATCATCATGGACAGCTCAGTAGCAATGGCAGATAGTATGTGTCTGGACTTAAATACTGGATTTTTGCTTAGAAGAAATTTTATTCAATTATTTCAAAATGAAGTAAATTATTTTAATTTTAAAATGTTTTTTCTCAGTTTTAAAATTAGAATTTGCATGTGTTAGTATTCACTTGGCTTTCATGTGTAGAAATTGGCTAGGTTACTACTCAAATTATGATTCTGGGTTTGCCTTGCTCGAAGGACTTCTTCAGGGTGGTGAGTGATAAACCTTAATCCAGAGATAAAGATGCCCGACAATTTTGGCTCTAATATTACACTCTGCAATGCTACACTAAGCTTTCGAACTTTGAACTAAAGTGTTGTCTGGTTTACAAGCAGACTATGATTCCAGCTCAATTGATTATCTCCTTATCCAGGACTAAGTGACATTGGCACTAATCAGTCATTGAGTAAAATTAGGTGGTTCTGAATTCCAAGAGAATGGCTTGAAACCCCAACTCTTTATGCACTGTGGGTTAAATTGCATCACTTCTTCAAGCTTTAGCTTTCTCTCCTATAAAATGAACTAATATTGATCCCACCAGATGGCTAATTAAATGCAATATATAATAAATTCAATTATATACTTACATTTCTCATCTGAGTATCAAGCTACTAGAAGGTAACTATTACTAGTTATTATTTCACAAGGCAACAATTATCTAAGAAATGGATTCAAGCAAGGTCTGTGGCAGGAAAAACAATTGAATCTGATCTTGCTCACCAACCTTTTTGGATTATTTCCTCCTGTCAATCAATTTTTTTTCCCAAGATAGGCTCTTACTTTATATGTAACTCAGGCTAACATTGAACTCATGATCCTCCTGCCTCAGCCTCTAGAATGCTGGAAATATGGTCATATATGACTGTACTTAGTTAAACTTACTGTTTAACCCGTGGTATTTGGCTAGAGAAAAGAGCCCCACTGAAATGGATAGTTTAACTGATTTGTACTCAAGATGTGAATTACTGCTTTGTTTACAGAATAATGAATGTGTTTACTCTCTCTCTCTCTCTCTCTCTCTCTCTCTCTCTCTCCCTCCCCCCCCCCTCTCTCTCTCTCTCTCTCACACACACACACACACACACACACACACACACACACACACACACACACGTATATATGCATACCATTGACTTCTGACCTGTGTATGTGAAATCCTTCCTGGACATCAATGATCTATGACTCTTGCTTATTTAGAGTTAGTAAAGTATAACTCAACATACAAAATCTCAAAATGCTCAAGCTCAATCTAAAAATGCTTTTTAATGACTCTATGCTGGTAGTCAATAAATCCATAAAGAAATACTACTGAGGTGGGGTAGTCAGTATGTAGGGTCATCCAAGACAAAACCACTGTGCACTGCTAGCTTTAGGGACTGCCAATCACTGTAGATTTTTTTTTGTATTTACTATGTATTACTATGATTTCTCAGGTACATGCCTGGGAATATTTTAACAAAGTAAATCTACTAAAACTGCTTTCTGATGGGTAGAATCAAAAAGTCTTGAGAAAGGAGCAACTATTTTCAACTCACATACAGAGTGTATATGGGCAATGGCAGGTCTCTGTCAGGTGCTAGGTCCTCAGGTGAACTAGCCTCTAACCTGGGTCTAAGCAGGCAGTTACTATTGGCAAAGTCTTCAACTTCCTTTTTCTCCTTCATTTTCCCTTTGTGTATCCAGCTGCTGTTTCAGCACTACTGGGCCATCCCTTCTGGGGAGACTCCTTTGGAACTGGAGTTTGTCTCTGGGTCTTTCATCTTTTCTTTGCACACAGATCTGATCTGTGTTTACCATTTAGTATTTTTAAATTATTCCTCATGGTCCACCTCATGATTCACATGATAAGGAAGGCAGTGCAAGTATGACTATCCAAATATTACATATAAAAGTACAACGTAGTTCAGAGGTGTTAAATGACTCACATGAGTCAATGATGAAGCCAACCAACTCTTGTTTCCCAAACCTTAGTCTCATGTTTCATTCCAGAACATGTCTGGAATGGAATAACTTCTCTAGTTTCAGGACAGAACACATGGATCACCTAACAGAGTCTTTAGTGCTTCCTTTCACACCAGAATGAGTACATTCAGCTCTTTTTTTAGCTACTCATCACAGGATAATTTATTTTATTTTTTATTATTAAGAGATTTTCTATTCATTTTACATACCAACCATGGATTCCCCTGTCCTCTCTCCTCCCACCCCCCAGCCTTCCCCCACAAAACTCCCCCCATGCCCACCTCCTCCAAGGCAAGGTCTCCCATGGGGAGTCAGCAGAGCCTGGTACATTCAGTTGCACCCTGCACCAAGGCTGCACAAAGTGTCCCACCATAGGCACTAGGCTCCAAAAAGCTGGCACATGCACCAGGGATTGGTCCTGATCTCACTGCCTGGGGGCTTCCTAAATAGTTCAAGCTAATCAACTGTCTTACCTATCCAGAGGGCCTAGTCCAGTCCTATGGGGCCTCCTCAGCTATTGGTTCATGCATTTCCACTAGTTTGGCTGGTCGTCTCTGTACATTTTCCTATCATGATCTCGATGTCCTTGCTCATAGAATCCCTCCTCTCTCTCACTGATTGGACTCCTGGAGCTTGGCCTGGCACCTGGCCATGGATCTCTGGATCTGCTTCCACCAGTCACTGGATGAGGGCTCTATGATGACAGTTAGGGTATTCAGCCATCTGATCACCAGAGTAGGCTAGTCCAGTTACCTTCTCAACTATTGCATAGTCTAAAGTGGGGTCATCCTTGTGGATTCCTGGGAACTTCCCTAGCACCCTGTTTCTTCCTATTCCCATGATGTCTTCATTTATCATGGTATCTCTTTCCTTGCTCTCCTACTCTGTCCCTGTTCCAGCTTGAACCTCCCACTCCTCTATGTTCTCATCCCCCATTCCTTACTCTCCATTACCCCCCCTCACCCCCAGTTTGCTCATATAGATCTCATCTATTTCTCCTTCCCTGGGTGGTCCATGCATCCTTCCTAGGGTCCTTCCTGCTATGTAGCCTCCCTGGAGCTGTGGGTTGCAGTCTGGTTATCCTTTGTTTTACATTTAGTATCCACTTGAGAGTGAATATATACCATGTTTGTCCTTCTAAGTCAAGGTTACCTCACTCAGAAGGATATTTTCTAGTTCCATCCATTTGCCTGCAAATTTCATGATGTCATTGTTTTTCTCTGCTGAGTAGTACTCTATTGTGTATATGTACTACATTTTCCTAATCCATTCTTCAGTTGAGGAGCTTCTAGATTGTTTCCAGGTTCTGGCTATTACGAGTAATACTGCTATGAACATAGTTGAACATGTGTCCTTGTGATATGATTGAGCATTCCTTGGGTATATGCCCAAGAGTGGTATAGCTGGGTCTTGAGATAGAACATTCTCAGAAACTGCCATATTGATTTCCAAAGTTGACCCACCACAGGATAATATTTTTAAAAACAATTTTTTAATCTTTTGAGAATGTCATACAATGTGTTTAGATCATACTCCAATTTCCAACTCCTCTGAGATCCATCATCCAAGTCTAAATTCTGTTGCTCAAATACTCTTGGATGTCAGGCATGTCCTAGAGTGTGGTTGACCTACCCAGCATCACACCCTTACAGAATGCTGACTCTTCCACTCCCAGCAGTCATCCAATGCCAATACATATTTAGCTAGGGTGGACTTTGTGCCCACCCACCCCAACACACTGGAATGTTGTTTAGCTTGAGCTTGTACAGGTGTTGTGCTTACTGTCACAATCATTTGTGAGTTCATATGTGCAACTGCCATAGTATGTCCAGAAAATACATTTCCTCCTAGTTATTCCCTACCTCTGGCTCTTATAATCTTTTTTGCCCCCCTCTTCTACAGAGATCCAGGAGCCTTGTGGGGAGGGGTGTGATTTTTATGTCCCAATTAGGGATAAGTATTCCATAGTTTCTTATTCTCTGCATATTACCAGTTGTGGATCTCTGCTTTAATTGCCATCTACTACAAAAAGAAGCTTCTCTAATGTGAGCTGAGAAATGCACTGATCTATGTGTACAGCAATACATCCCTAGGAGTCATTTTAATATAATGTCCATTTAGCAGAATAATAGTAGTCGGTTCTCTCCTCAGACCTATGGCCTTTCTAGCCACAAGTTCTTGGCCCTGATAATGGTGCCAGATGTGGATATCATTTCATGGAGCAGCCTTTAAATTCAGTTGGAAAGTAAGTGCTTACTTTCAAGATGTTCATGCCACTGTTGTACTAGTGGGCACATATTTTCAGGAGCGTTACTGTTATAGCTCATAAAATTTGCAGCTGGGTAAGTCAATTAATTGTTCCTTTACTCCTCTATACTATGCATAGCGCCTTCCAGCACTATGAAAGCTAGTCAATATGGGTGAAGCTTCTAGGACAGTACAAGCTTGATTTCTTCATGTTCTCAACTATATGGTGTCTTCAGCAATTGGGCCTTACCGGCAATTCTAGAGGGTAACCAAGAGAAACAGCAATAGCCTGTAATGTTTTGGGGTCTGTGGGATCTCACTGGCCAACAACTCAACAAAAGAGGCAACCCATTCCTGGTACTGGATAGCATGTGGTGTCTAGTTGGGGTATTGTACACCTGTTATGGGGTTGCTTCATTTAAACTCATATATGTATGTGTATGTGTATAAGTATATGTACATATTTTAGGAAATTTCTACATTAGTAAGTTTCTGTATTTTAAAAAGGTCATCAGTGCTAGTTATCCCTTTCCATACTCCTATCTCCACCTTGCCCTCCATTTAGTGTTTCTTGTTCCCATATTCCCTTTTTCCTCTTTATGTCATTGCATTCTATCTCCCCTGCTTTGGAAACTTTCTCCCTCTCTCATGTCCTCTTACTAGTTTCCTAGCTTCAATGGGTATTCCAAATGAAATTCACATATCTAAAGGCTCAAAGACAGCATCCATATATGAGAAACAATTGTAACATTTGTCTTTCTGGCTCTGGGTTACTGAACTTTTTTACTTTTCTATTGCTGTAAAAAGCAATGACCAAGACAGCCTGTGGAATGAAAGAAGGGTTTATTGGGGCTCAGAGTTCCATCGTCATCATGGTGGGAAAGCATGGCTAAGGTGGAAATGGAAGCAGGAACAGCCGAGGGCTCACATTTTGGACCACAAACAGAAAGCTGAGAAAGCACACTGGGGATGGCACAAGGCTTTTAAACTTCAGAGCCTGTCTCCCCGCTCCCACACCCCATGACATACTTCCTCCATCAAGGCCACACCTCCTAAGCCTCCCCAAACAATGCCACCAATTGTGTTCTAGACTGTGGGAGTCATCTCATTCAAACCACCACACTCATTTCTGCATGGAAATTTAAAAAATAATCTTAAATTTTATATGGATACACTAGCCAAAACAATCCTAAACAATAAGAGAACATCCTTGATTTTAAGTTTACTACAGAGTTACAGTAATAAAGCAGTATGGTCCTGGCCAGAAAAAAAAAAGAGACCAATTGATAAATGGGATATAGTTGAAGACCTGGATATAGTTCCATGCAGCTACAGCCACCTGTTTTGCTTTATTTTTTACAAAGACACCAAAAATACACACTGGTAAAATAATAATAATAATAATAATAATAATAATAATAATAATAATAAATTAAAAACAATAAACATCTTGGGCTTCTTGCCCAGAGCCAGGTAGACCACACGGCCGGGTGGCAGGTTCAGGGGCTGAGTCTGCATCTGCATAAGTTCCAAGCTGCTGTGCCCTCCCACTGACTTTACTGGGCAGTAACAGCATGCCAACCTCAGCTCTCCCTCTCACCTGTGTGGTGATATTTTATTTGTACTGAAATGTGATTTTAATTTTATGTTAATAAATAAAGTTGCCCTGGGGTCAGAGCTATTAGAGCCATAGCAAGAGCGTGGTGGTTAGAAGAGCTAGGTAGGTCTCTGTGTGTTCAGGGATACAGCCAGTATTGGAGACATACGCCTTTAAGACCTGGAGGGCGGTACTTACAGGCAGTGATGAGGCAGTCATGTGGTTGGGTTTACAACCAATGAGAAGGCAGAACAGAAAGACTATTTAAACACAGACAAACAGGAAGTAGCTCTCTCGGGGAAGCTAGGAGCACTGCAGGAGGTAAGATTTTATCTCTGAGCTCTGACCTCTCGCTTTCTCTTTTACATTGGCTCTGTGTTTCTTATTTTAAAAGGACGATTGGTTACATCTACATCTGGCGCCCAACGTGGGGCGAGAATCCATTAAAAACTGCTTGGGGCCGGCTCCCTAGCTGGAGCAGCCGGCTCCCTAGCCCTGGCCCAGGTCTGCTTGGGCTCAGGCCCGACTGTGAGCTGCTTGCTTAAAGCCAGTGCCACAAACAACTCAGGCCTGCCCTGCTAAACAGGGCCCCTGCCTGTAAAGCCAAGCCTTGACTCGGCTCAAGAGGGAACAAGTGGCTGGATTTAAGCTTTAGCCAGCTACGCTTTCACTTTCACTTTCGCTTTCGCTTTTGCTTTCTCTCTTGCTTTCTCTCTGTCTCTCTGTTTCTCTCTCTCTCTCTCTCTCTCTCTCTCTCTCTCTCTCTCTCTCTGGATTCACACCTAGGACACTAGGTGGCTCTTTTGAAATTCGCTCGGATTTCTACTGTTCTACACAGTTTTGGTAAGTCATAAAGGAAACTATTTAAAAGACAATTTTTTTCCCACATTTAAAAAAATGGGTTTCCTGTGTACATTGGAAGAAAATTGGGTTTTGTTTGAAATTTTAGGCAGTCTGACAATGGAACAACTATATGAAAAGATTAGTATTATGGGAATTATGCAGTTTATCACCATGCTTATTCACATTTTATTATTTAAAAAGATAGTCGATTTAAGTGCCAGGATAACAGCTTTAGAAAAACCTGTTAAACCTGTAAAAATTCAGACAGGAGAAATTAACAGTGAAGTTGGTTCAAGTTTGGATCATAAGGTTACAGAAAGAAAGCCTGTTTTCACACAGTCACCCTTAATTTATCCTGTAACCGTACAGCAGATGCCTGATCAAATGGCTACACAAAATGTTTGGGCTCCAATTGAACTGATGGATTTTAAAAGGTTTAAGGAGGCAATAGTATCTTATGGCATGCATTCCCCATATGTAAAGCAAATGTTAAACTCTTGGTCAACATATAATAGGATTATACCACAGGACTGGCGAGACCTTGCACAAGCTGTTCTGGAACCCAGCCAGAGACTTCAATTTCTAACGTGGTTTAAGGAGGAAGCTAGAAACGTAGAAAAACAATGGAGGGATAAAGGAATACAAGTTTGTCAGGATCAGCTTATTGGAGAAGGCCAATATGCTTCAATACAAACACAATGTTTATATGATGTTCAAACCCTAATTTTATGTCGAATGGCAGCCTTGAATGCATGGGACAGAGTTGAGGAACCAGGAAAAAAACCTGAGTCATTCACAAAGGTTATGCAAGGCCCAAAAGAATCTTTCACAGATTTTTTAGAAAGACTGGCTTCAGCAGTAAACAGAATGGTCTCAGGATCAGAAGCTAGTAAGGCAATAATTGAAGCTTTGGCATTTGAGAATGAGAATGCAGCATGTAAAAGAATAATCAGGCCGTTAAAGGCAAGATCTGCATCTTTGGAAGATTGGATTAGAGAAACAATTAATGTTGAGGTTGATGAGCATGATACGTGGTTAGGAGAAGTAATTTCAAAAGGTTTGAGGAGTGTTAGATGTTTTGGGTGTGGAAAGCAAGGACATTTTAAAAGGGACTGTAAACAGGTCATTCCTAGAAGCAATATTTCTTCAAGGAACAATGGCAACAGAATGCCCTTCCTTCTGGAGTATGCAGAAGGTGCGGTAAGGGAAAACACTGGACCAATGAATGTAGATCAACAAAGGACAGACAGGGTAATCCTTTGCCTCAGTTTTTGGGAAACTCCCGGAGGGGCCTCATGCAGGCCCCCATAGCAAAACCAGTTCAAACCTTTCCTGCAGCTGTAGAGGAAATCCCTGCTCTGAGTGATTAAATAACCAAATGACTATTGGAATAAATCATGCTGGTCAGGATGATGAATCAGAGAGAATAGAAAATTCAGGAGAAAACATAAAGAAAATTTTTTGGCAAACTTCTATTAATGAACAGAGACCAAAATTAACGATAAAAATAAATGGTGTTTTGTTGTCTGGTCTGGTAGACACAGGTGCGGACGTTACCATAATTGCACCAGAATTTTGGCATCCAGCTTGGCCTCTTCAGGAGGTCAACGTTCCACTGTTAGGAATTGGGACATTATCTGGAGTGAAACAGAGTGCAAGATGGCTGGAATGTATAGGTCCAGAAGGACAGAGAGGAAAATTAAAACCATATGTGGCTAACAGCTATGAACCTGTGGGGTCGAGACTTGTTGCAACAATGGAATACTCAGATTAAAATCCCTCCAATCTCAGAAACAAATCATAAACTAGCACATGTTTCTGAGAGAAATATTAGAAGGCATTATTTTGAGTGGTCACCAGCCATCCATATTATACAAGAACAGGGCACAACAACTGATAATCTTCCAAAAATACCAACAGCTCTACCTTTAAAATGGTTAACAGACAAGCCTGTATGGGTTCAGCAATGGCCTTTAACAACAGAGAAACTCCAGGCTTTAGAAGAGCTGGTAGAAGAACAGCTAAATGCTCAGCATATTGAACAGTCAACCAACCCTTGGAATTCTCCTGTATTTGTTATTAAAAAGAAATCTGGTAAATGAAGAATGGTAACAGACCTTAGAGCAATTAACAAAGTAATTCAGCCGATGGGCTCTCTACAATCTGGAATTCCTTTGCCTACTCTGTTACCAAAAGGATGGCCTCTCATAGTTATTGATTTAAAAGACTGTTTCTTTTCAATACCCTTACAAGAAAAACACAAAGAAAGATTTGCTTTCACAGTGCCTACTTATAATAATTCTCAACCGGTTAAAAGATTTCAATGGAGGGTCCTCCCACAGGGAATGTTAAATAGCCCAACTCTGTGCCAATATTTTGTACAACAGCCATTGGAAGTGATACGTAAAAAATTTCCTAAATCTATAATTTATCATTATATGGATGATATTTTATTAGCTGACTCAAATGCAGATACTTTAGAAAGAATGTTTGAAGAAGTAAAGAAAATTTTGCCTTGCTGGGGATTACAAATTGCTCCTGAAAAGATACAAAGAGGAGATTCTATTAATTATTTAGGATATAAAATAGAGCTACAAAAAATTAGACCCCAAAAGGTGCAAATTCGGAGAGATAGACTACAGACTCTTAATGACTTTCAAAGATTATTTGGAGATATTTCTCATCTACGAACTATTGTTGGGGTAAAAAATGATGAACTGACTAATTTGTTCAAAACCTTAGAAGGTGACAAGGACTTAAATAGTCCAAGAGAATTATCACCTGAAGCTCAGAAAGAATTGGCCTTGGTAGAAAAGAAAGTACATGAAGGGCACGTGGATCGTATTGATCCAAAGCTGGATTGCATTTTGGTTATTTTACCTTCTAGGCATTCTCCTACTGGAATATTAATGCAGAGGGAAGATATTATATTGGAATGGATATTCTTACCAAATAAACCAAATAAAAAATTAAAAACTTATGGGGAAAAAATCTCTGACTTGATTTGGAAAGGAAAATTGAGACTTCGTCAATTAGCAGGAATAGACCCAGCAGAAATTGTCGTACCTTTAACTAAGGAAGACATTGAAAAATTATGGACAGAAAGTGAACCTTGGCAAAGAGCTTGCAGTAATTTTTTGGGATAAATTAACAGCAAATATCCCAAAAGCAACAGAATTGATTTTATAAAGAGAGCTGATTGGATCTTGCCTCGAATTGTACGGCAAAAACCCATATTTGGAGTTCGTACATTTTATACAGATGCCAACAAACAAGGAAAGGCAGGTTACAAATCAGAAAATTTAAGTAAAGTGGTACAAAGTCCTTATAATTCAGTGCAAAAATCAGAATTGTATGCTATTCTGTTGGTATTAATGGATTTTTCAGAACCTCTCAACATAGTAACTGACTCTCAGTATGCTGAAAGAGTGGTGTTACATATTGAGACTGCAGAATTTATCCCTGATGCTTCAGAATTAACTTCACTATTTATTCAATTACAAGATATAATCAGGAAAAGGAGTCATCCTTTATATATAACTCACATCCGATCTCATACTGGTCTGCCAGGCCCTTTAGCACAAGGCAATGATGAGATTGATAAATTATTGATAGGAAATGTGCTGGAGGCCTCAGAATTTCATAAAAAACATCATGTCAATAGTAAAGGTTTAAAAAAGGATTTTTCCATAACCTGGCAACAAGCCAAAGAAATAGTAAAGAAATGTCCTACTTGTTCCTTCTATAATCAAACGCCATTACCAGCAGGATGTAACCCAAAAGGTACTCAGAGGAATGAAATCTGGCAGATGGATGTGTTTCACTTTGCAGAATTTGGAAAATTGAAATATGTACACCACACCATTGATACTTATTCAGGATTTCAATGGGCAACTGCTTTGAGTTCTGAAAAAGCTGATTTTGTAATCACTCATTTGCTAGAAGTTATGGCCATCATGGGTATACCTGCACAAATCAAAACTGACAATGCTCCATCATATGTCTCTGTTAAAATGAAACAGTTTTTTGCTTATTACAATATAAAGCATATTACAGGTATACCACATAATCCTACAGGTCAAGCAGTTATAGAAAGATCAAACAGAACTCTAAAGTATATGCTAAATAAACAGAAAGGAGTAACAAAAACCCCCAGAAATAGACTGCATAATGCTCTATTAACTTTGAATTTTCTGAATGCCAATGAGAAAGAAACAACAGCTGCAGAGAGACATTGGGTAATAGAAAAAACTACAGAATTAAATCAGCCTATATACTTTAAGGATGTGCTGACCTCAGAATGGAAACCAGGGTATGTATTACGTTGGGGACGAGGTTTTGCTTTTGTTTCTACAGGAGAAGATAAGCTGTGGGTACCATCAAAATTGATAAAGGTTCGATTTGAACAAGAGAAACCTCTTAATTAGAGGAGATGATAGTTCATCAACCAGCATGAACATCCAATTTAAACTAACTTGTACCAGTAACACATGCCTTTTCATTTAATCAGATAATAACTTGCCAAAAAGGAACATCCCCAAATTAGTCTTGGGGAAAGGTTTTTGTTTTTGTCTTTTAGGAGAATGATGGTTAAGGAATCTGAAGAACACAAGACAAATGAGACAACTGAAGAAAAGGGACAAATCATCTATCCCAGGAAACAGAGTGAAACGGTGTATGGGTATATATTATCTAAAAAATTTTATGTCTTCTTAAATGTTTGTTTCTGCTTTTCTCTAAATATTTAACACAATTGGTCTTCTAATAGTCCCAGTTTAATTAAAATTTAAAGCTGACTTTGGAGTTGGAGAATGGCTCTCTCCTTCTTTAAACTCAAGCATGTTGTTAAAATGAAAATACAAACTCCCTGTATCATGCCAGAATAAAAGAGCCATTTTCTGCTATGGGACAGGACAAAAGCCAAATCAATTAAGGGACTATTCTATTACTAATCTCAACTCTTTGATTCTATTCTGATTCTTTAAACTTTTCTTAAAGTATAAATTTTATATCAAAATTTACAAGATTAATATATATAGATATATATACATTTTAAACTTTGTTAAGATATGAATGGTCATATAAAGTACTAACTAATTCTAGAAAAAAGGCTTCAATTAGCTGCATATATATGTCTTTGTGTTGGAGTCTCTTATCAGTTTTCTGCAGGAAATCACGGCCAGGCCTAACATCAACTGAAGTCTCCAGAAAGAAGATGGGGCCCCACAACAACAACAACAACAACAATTCCATGTGGACAATAATAATATCACTGAACTGACAAACATCATCTACAGATCAGCTTTGAACTACAAGGTGCTCAGAGCAATTTTGAGATGACTAGCTGAGATGATCCAGTCTCAAAGACTACTTGAATAAGGACTTGAGATAAACCCTGAACTTTGGCTTTATACACAGACTGGATAATAATGAAGGATATAGTTACCTTTCCTAGAATTTGACAATTAACCTAAATTTTTCTTTCAGGATAAAGATAACTTTGCCCATACCCAGCAGGAAGCAATTTTAAGAATATGACACCCACATTGCCAAAGAAGTGGTGTGGGGCAGGTGGTTTTTTGGTTCTTTTAATGGGTTTTGGGTCTGGTATAATTTTCATTGTTTAGGGGGGTTGGTTACAAGTTGTTGTCAAGGGTTAGGAAAAAGGCTAAACAAAGGAGATTAGATTTAAGGTTCTTGTTTAAAAAAAAAAGAAAGAAAAGAAAAGAAAAAGATAATTACTAGTTTTAAATACTTTACATTGTTACCAACTATTAGGATATAAAGAAATGAAAGTTAGTAGTTATAGACATTACAATAGAAATTGTAGTCATATTAGATACGTTTTAAAAATTGAGCAGATATGTTTTAGACAGGTCATCTTCAAACCCTTCAGAGATCTACCGAATATGGTATTTAAAATGTTTTAATAACTTAGAAATTTTTCTTTTTTGAGACATGTCGGCTCCTGGCAGTACCAATCTACTTCAGAGAAAATATGGGCATTGAAGAAACTGCATATGGAGTTAATTTTCATTGTGGCAAAAGTTAGCCACTGGACAACAAAGTATCCTCAAATCAACAGGACAAAATGGACAGACAGAACACGAAACAAAGGACTACCGATTCCTGCCAAAACAAGTGTGGTTATGGCTTTATCAGAAGGCATCTTCTGAGGCCAGGACAATATGGCACCATCCCTGAAGTGGCCTTCACAATCCGGAAAAGGTACAGTACCCTTTTCTTAGAAGGCAGCTGAACAGGCAGTGGGCCGATGGCTTCTGTTGTGCAATGGAACAGCAACTGAAAGCTCACGCCTCTCAATAGTAGACTGGCATTTAATAGAGGGATGTGGAGAAGAAGGGGATGCTGAGATGAAGCCATATATACACAGACAAGAAGAATGGACAGCTGAATTCAAAAACCATCAACAATTTCCAGAATTTAAAATCCTCAATCATGACATGACACTAGTGGAATTCAGGTGTTTCTGGTACATGGACTGCTCTCACCCAGTGTGAGGTTGAACTGTTGACCTTGTGTACAACCTACTTCACAAATGAGTCTGTCAGATACGCTAAGCCTATAGGCTGAAGATGATGCCCCAACACTGCAGAGAAACCTCAGGTGACTGTCCAGGCAGCTGGCTGTTTCTGTCGACTCACAAAATTTTTGGAAGTTGCTTTTGTGCACTTCCTGTTTTTATTTTTGTTAGCTAATATTATTTCCTTCTAGGGTCTCTGAGGGATTTGAAGATTAGTTAGTTATAGTTGAAGATTAATTAGGATAGAAAGTGAATTAGATACATTTTGGACTTACTAAAATAGGATAGATAAGGGAATTATTTTCTCTGATTTGTCAAATACAAATGGACTAGACATCGTTTAGGTATTTGTTACTTTTATATATTGTATATAGTTATTGTACTTTTGTATATAGTTTTTCTCTTGTTAGTTATAACCTTTTGCCTTTTTTCTTTTTATTAAAATAGAAAAGGGGAAATGTGGTGATATTTTATTTGTACTGAAATGTGATTTTAATTTTATGTTAATAAATAAAGTTGCCCTGGGGTCAGAGCTATTAGAGCCATAGCAAGAGCGTGGTGGTTAGAAGAGCTAGGTAGGTCTCTGTGTGTTCAGGGATACAGCCAGTATTGGAGACATACGCCTTTAAGACCTGGAGGGCGGTACTTACAGGCAGTGATGAGGCAGTCATGTGGTTGGGTTTACAACCAATGAGAAGGCAGAACAGAAAGACTATTTAAACACAGACAAACAGGAAGTAGCTCTCTCGGGGAAGCTAGGAGCACTGCAGGAGGTAAGATTTTATCTCTGAGCTCTGACCTCTCGGCTTTCTCTTTTACATTGGCTCTGTGTTTCTTATTTTAAAAGGACGATTGGTTACATCTACACACCTGTCATCACCATCCCATCTCCAGTTCCACCTCTCTCCACAGTGTATGCACCACTCCATTTTACTATCTTTCTCCATCACATACTTATTTATCACAGTAATGCACACACACACACACACACACACACACACACACACACACACACACAAACACACACCGGCCTGCAGGGCCCTGACTACACTTGGGGGTCTTCTGCCCTTCCCAGGCCCCAGTTTCTTTCTTGAATGTCTTAAAATTTTTATTATGCAAGTCTTTCACTCCATTAGTTATATTTATTCTAAGATTTTACACACACACACACACACACACACACACACACACACACATATTTGAGGCTATCATGAATGAGATTATTGGTCCCCTGATTTCTTTCTTGGTATGTTTGTCATGTATATATAGGAATGCTACTGGTTTTTGTTGTTAATTTTATATACTGCTATTTTGCTAAATGTGTTTATAAACTATAAGTTTTCTGATAGAGTCTTTAGTGTCTTTTATGTATCATATCATATCATCAGCAAATGCAGGTATATCATTTCCTATTCATATACACTTATCTTCCTCTTTTGTCTTATTGTTGTAGCCAAGTCTTCAAGAACTATATTGAACAGGAATGGGGAGGGCAGACATCCTTTTTTTTGTTCCTGTTTTTACTGGAAATGCTTTTTTTTTTTTTTTCTGTTTTAGCAAAATGCTGGAGATAGGGTTGCTATATACTGCATTTACTGTGCTACAATATGTCCATAGAGGACAATCTGGGTAAATGATAAATTTTACATCTACCTACAAAATCAGATGATAGTACAGTATTAAAATTTTCATATAATAGTCAGATATATGAATATCTTAGAAATAGTTCATTGAGCACAGTAATTACTATAATAAATAAATAAATGAATAAATAAATAAATAAAGTTCATGTTCTCTTAGGCCCACTTTGTCAATTTTATTGAATTTTCTAGGTGTAATTTCTTATGTAGGGCCTCAATATATGTTAATTGAATGAATAAAAGAATTTGTGTTTTGGCCATTAAGAATTGGAAAAATGCTATTGGAGGAACAAGAGAAGCTCTTCTTTATGAATGCCGTAGACTTTTCCTGAATGGGACAGGGGGGTCTGTCCCATCATTTACACACAGATGTGACCCTTAGGACTTCTGCCAAGTACCTCAGCATTCTGAGAGTCCTCTTGGACTTTTGGAATCCTCTGTTTAGGAGAGTACTTTGTATTTAAGGTAATAATTGTTCTGGGGTCACTGGAAATACAAGGATGAAAAAGAAAAGAAATCAGCTGTGACCAAAAAGCTTAGTCTCCCTGTAGGAAAGACCCTGTGCCTCCAGAGCAGTGGATTCCATATTAAGGCTGGAAGAGCTGCATCACCCAAAATGACCGTTCTTCTGGACCCCCTATGCTACCCTAACTAACTTAACTTTAGTGAAATCCACAGCTCCATCCAACTCCTTCCTTCCCGTGTTAGAGTACGCCTGAAGGAAAACATGTGGCCACACTGAGTATCTTGGAAGTCAAGATCAGTCTTAAGCTTCCTGGTAATTCCATCTTCCTCCACCACTCTCCTGATCTGCTAGAGGGTTTCTGTCCTCTTTTCTTTGGCCTCTAACTGTCATCATTTTCTCTCTGAAGTGATAGGTTTGCTGTTTGTTTTATCAGGAAAACAGAAATAATTAGAAAGAAATTTTGACAAGCCCCCCAACACACTGCCTCCACTGTTAAGACCCACCCGGTGTTCTGACGTCATCTTATGTAAAGCCCCCTTTAAGAGGAAACCCCCCCCTCCTTCTTCTTCCTCTCCTCCTTTGTCTCTTCATGAGGCTGCATGCTCCTCCGCTTTCCTTTCTCTCCTTTTCTCTCTATTTCCCTCTGTTTCTCTCCCTCCCTCCCTCTTTCTCTCTATTCCCTCTCCCTCTACCTTTAAGAAAACTTTCCACATAGATGCCATGCCTGCATGATGGGCGTAACTTTCCACTGTGCCCCGGTGGCCATCACCTGCATGTCTCCTTGGCTCAAACCCGCCATGGCCTCTTGTGAGTGGTTCTGTAACATCCACTGCATGAGCAGACCTCCGCGTGGCCGTGCCTGTCTGCCGCCTCTCCTGTTTCGATAGCTAAACCATCTGTGCTCATGGTAAAGACAATCAACTAATTGTTTGTAGTGCCCTTACCATTTCATACATTAGAGAATATCACTCCAGGGACGTCCCCACTTTCTTTACTGTAATTATTTGCGTGGAAATAATCGCATCTTTAATGCTTCCTGCTCAGTTGGAATCAAATAGTCTTCGCTCGATTTTCACTTTCCAACTACCACTCAACTTGTTCTTTTTCAGGAAAAAAAACAAAAACAAAAACAAACAAACAAAAAAAACCTGAAACTGTTGGTGACAGTCCTTTTCATTTTGTTTTTGTTTGGAATCTACTTTTTGCTATGGTTTGAATTGTACTTCCCTCTGCTCCAAATTCTCATGTTGACGCTCTAAACCCCAAGGCGACGGCACTTGGAGATAGTCTTTGTGTGAGAATAAGGATTGAGTGAGGTTATATAGTGAGGTCCAAATCTGATTGGACCATGGTTCTCTACAAGGGAAAAAAAATTCTCCGTCTGTCATGGAGGACACACAGCAAGAAGGTTGCCATGTGAACAAAGGAAGGGGGCCCTTGTAAGAAACTGAAACTACAGCCCCCCAACTTTGACTTCTGAGTCTTCAGAACTGAGAGGAAAAAATAAACTTCTTTCACATCAGCCTCCCACTCTGGCATTTTGTTTTGACAGTCTGAATACTAATGTTTTCTGTTCCTTTTAACTTGTATTGAAGGTATGCACCTCCAGGTCTTCTGTGACCTGTATGTTAAGTCCAGTGGTTAATCTCAGGTTTCACTGTCCCTGTCCCATCAACAGCATTGACGGACATGTCTTCTATGTGAAACTTCCTTTATGAGGCTCCCAGAGAAGTCTCTTCCCGTTCAGTAGTTTCCTGGGTGTCTTGTCCCTCTCCCTGTGTTTTTATTCAGTGAACCATCATTTCAGTTTGCCAAGGACTTTCTCAGAAGTCCCACATTCCTGGAACTACTCATTGATGAAATAGTTTATGGTGATATTTTATTTGTGCTGAAAAGTGATTTTATTTGTATGTTAATAAATAAAGTTGCCTGGGGATCACCGCTAAGAGTAAGCCATTAAGCAGAAGTCTGGCAGTGGTGGCACTTGTCCTTAATCCGATCACATGGCAGGCAGAGTCTCTGTGTGTTCAAGGACACAGCCAAGCGGTGAACCGAACCTTTAATCCCAGCACCAACCATAGAGACCTGGAGGTCTGTATAGACAGGCAGTGATGAGGAAGTCATGTGGTTGGGTTTACCACAATGAGAAGGCAGAACAGAAAGTCAATAAAAAGACAGGACACAGGAAGAAGGTCTCTCTTTCAGGGGAAGGACGGCAGAGGCAGTGGGTGGTAACATAAGGTGGTCTTAGTTCTTGGTTACTGCTCTGATCTCTTGGGCTTTTAACTCTTTATTTGGCTCTGTGTTTCTTATTTAATAAGACCGTTTAGAATTTCATCTACAATGGTTGCATACACATTTCTGAATGTTGAAGGAAGATCTTTCTCTGCCACACAGGGCACAGCAAGGAAGTAGTTGTCTGCACAGGGGTCCTCATCAGAAACAGAACCTGCCAGCAGCACTTTGATTTTGAGCTCCTGAGCTCAGTAGTTGACGTTTATTCACCACCTTAACGAACTCCCCCATTCTAAAGGCTTCACATTCCCCAGTCTTCCTCCCAATTAACTGCTTCCTCATACTGTCTCCTCCATTGCAGCAGATGGAAAAAGCCTTTTCAAGTTACTCAGATACAACACTGGAATCTTCTTTGACCTCTGTCTTATACCTACCTGTTCTCTTCACTTTCAAAATTACTCATTTTGGTCTTTTCTTACCCTCTCCTTTGTAGTTCAATCCATAATTATCACTCTCCTGAACACTGTTTTTCTAAAACAAAGCTTCTTTTTACCAAACTACCTACCATTAAATCATTCTGAGTGGAACAGCTATTTTGTTAAAGCCAAGACTGAACATGAAGTGCACCATAGGTTTGCACATGTGTTTACATTCTTGGTCATTCTGCCTTGCTCATAATAGCAAGTTAATACAAGCAGTCTAGATGTTTATCAACTGTAGAAAGCTTTCTTGTCAGCCATCAGTTCACAAGTAATGACAAAGAGACTTCTCACTAATAATGAAAGCTCAGCCTTAGCTTATATTTGTCCCACTAGCTCTTATAACTTAAATTAACCCATTTATATTAAATCTATGTTTTGTCTCACAGCCTTTTACCTTTTCTTCATTCTGTACGTCCAACTCCCTCTATGCTTCATTGGCATCTGACATATGCTTCAATGATCTCCTCTTCCTCTCTCTGCCCAGAAGTCCCACCTATCTCTTCTGCCTAGCTATTGACCACTCAGCTTTTTATTACACCAATCACAGCAACACATCTTCATACAGTGTACAAATATTCTGCAACAATCAATAGATGAATGGGTATGTACTGTCAAATTTTATATAGCTGTAAAGAAAAATGAAAATTTTAGGGAAATAGGTACAATTATAGTCAGTATATTAAGTGAAATAAGCCAGACTGTGATAAACGAAGTCAAATGATTACTGTTTATTATCAGTAAAATCCATGCACAAATTTCACAATAAGGGATGGGGAATCTGAACTAGGTCACCAGCTGTTCCTGCTCCCACCATTTGCACTCCGTTTGTCCTCTGAAAAGCCTGTACATCCCTCTGACCTGCCTTATCTTTGGGTCACATATGCTCTCAATGAAAACTCTGCCTCTCAGACCTAAATGCTCCTTCCAATGGGTTAGCTGACCCATGACAGGATTCCCATAACATTTCCCCCTTTTTGTCTAATTAAAAAGGAAAGGTTCTAACTCTAATAAACTATATACAATAAGAATTATTATCAAGTATTGTCCAGAAGAGAAGAAAGGTAACAACCTTAACCAAAATGAAACTACATCCAACAAGAACAATTATTAACTAAGAAATATGTTCTAAATGTCCAGACCACACGTAATTGGCAAATTTATAGAGTTTATTCCAATAGCTGTCCTCTCCTGAAGAATCCAAAATTTTGTATCTAATATATTTTTAGCTAAGATTTGGGAGAACTGTAACTGTAACTTCAACATCAAAGACCAAAAGGAAAATAATATTACCTGAGTAAGCAGGAAGTGCAAGCAAATGGCTTCCAAAAAATGTAAGAAATGACAGAAACAGCTGGCTGCCTGGACAGTTACCCAAGGTTCTTCTGCAATACTGGGGCATCCATCTTTGGCCTATAGGTCTAGAATATCTGACAGATCTTTTTCAGAAGCAGGAATTTTGAAGTACCATCCTGTCTTGGCAAAGTTCAGCAGTTGCTTTTTTGTGTGTGTCCTACTTGTCCAGATTGGACAGCATATTTACTGTCAGCAGTTGAGGCAAGTGCAGTTTCTTGCCCTATAGGCCAGCTTGTGCCACAGAGAAAGCAAACTTCATATGAAGTGTCTTTGGTGCCCACCACCAGGAGCAGAGGTGTCTCATGTCAAGAAAATTCTAAGTTATTAAAACATTTTAAATGCCATATTTTGGAGGTCTTTGAAGTGTTTGAAGATTACCCATCTATCCGAAACATGTCTCTACATACCTACAAAACCTAACTAACATGATTATTAGTTTGGTAATTATGGATGACTATTAACCTGTATTTCTTTAAATTATCCTATATTGCTTTTTTTTAAAAAAGATTTATTTATTTATTATGTATATAGCATGTATGACTGCAGGCCAGAAAAGGGCACCAGATCTCATTACAGATGGTTGTGAGCCACCATGTGGTTTCTGGGAATTGAACTCAGGACCTCTAGAAGAACAGTCAGTGCTCCCATCCTCTGAGTCATCTGTCCAGACCCCTATATTGCTTTTAAGGACTACAGTTTTATATTGCATAATTAAACAAGCTGTAAGGCACAAGCTGTATAGGTACTACCTTAAGCAAAATTGGAAACAGATGTACAGTATAAAGACAATTACCTCAAATTAGTAACAATATACAATAATATCTTAAACAGAAGTAGAAACATATATACAATATAACAAAAATAACCTTAAATTTGTATCAATATACAATAATATCTTAAACAGAAGTAGAAATGTATATACGATATAACAAAAATAACCTTAAATTTGAATTAATATACAAGAATCCATACCAACATAAATTATTTAAAACTGATAATTGCTTTTTTAGTTTGAAAGTAGATTTAATAATCTACCTTTTATCCTATCATACCTTTCCCCCCTTTTTCTTTTCTGAAGAAGATCCCTGAATCTAATCTCTTGTTCAGTCCCTTACCCTATAACAACTTGTAGTCACCCCCCCCCATATGATCACAAATATCCATCACCCCAAGGAAGACCAAAAACCATCCACCCTACATTGGGAAAGCTGGCATCATTTTCTTAGAATTACTTCCTGTTGTCTGGGGGCCAATGGCGTCTCTAGGGAACCCTGTAAAAACAGAAACAATGGTTAAGTCTCAAGAGAACTAGCTGCATCATTTATTGTCAGCCTCTGGGTAATGGGAAAGTTTAGAGCTTGTCTGAAGTCCTGGCTGCAATGGAACATGGGGATGCACCACCTCAGCTGGCCACCTTAAAATTGGCCTGGGCAGTTTGTAGTCCAAAACCAATCTTTGGGTGGTCTTTATTGGCATAGTGGCATTATTATAATCCAGGTAGAATTGCCATTGTGTGGCTCCGTCATCTTTTGGGGACTTCAGAGATGACTGTTAGGAACATTTATCATTCACTGCAGAAAACTTAACCATATTGTCATATGCTGTAAATCTTAGGGAGGTTAAAGGATCATGATCTGTTAAGTACATCTGGGATATCTAGGCTTAATTCCTAAATATCTATTTAAACTCGTGCCTGAAATTATGTACAGGAAGCTACATGAAACCTAAGGTTAGAATTAGTTAGTACTTTATAATATCATTACTATCAAAACAGAAAGTTTAAATTTTGAAATAGTAGTATACCTAAACAAAAGTTTTTAAGAGTCAAAATTAATTTGAGGGGTATGAGATTTGTGACAATAATAGTCCCTACATTTTGGTCTTCTTCTGTCCCATAGCAGGTGGCTGATCTGATGTGAGACAGAGACTCTGAATTTTCTTTTAACAACATGCTTATTTAGAGAAGGAGGGAGCCACACTCCAACTCCAAAGCCAGCTTTAGTTTTTAATTGAGTTGGGATTACATAAAGACCACCTGTTTAACATGACTGTGGAAACCAGCAAAAACAAACATTTCAAAATGTTTATGAAATTTTAACCCGTTGAAGGTATGTTATACCATTAGGCCAGATTATTCCTTTTTTTTGATAATTTTTTTGGGGGTATAGTTCTCTCTTCTTCTTTAGACACAAAGGTCTTTAAATTTCTCAAGATGGATGTTTTTGTTTTCCTGGAAAGACAAAACCAGAACCCTACCCCAAGCCTAATTTGGTGAATTTTTCCTTTCAACAGGTTGAATTGCCACATTGATTGATGAACTATCACCTCTCCTAATCAAGAGGTTTCTCCTGTTCAAATTGAATCTTTTAATTTTGATGGTATCCAATGAAAGGTCGGCCTTAGCTTAGACTTGTCTCACTAGCTCTTATAACTTAAATTAACCCATTTATATTAATCTATGTTTTGCCTCATGGCTTTTTACCTTTCTTTCATTCTGTATGTCTGACTCCCACCATGTTTCATTGGCATCTGACACATGCCTCGATTATCTCCTCTTCCTCTCTCTGCCCCAAAGTCCAGCCTATCTCTCCTGCCTAGCTATTGGCCATTCTGCTTTTTATTATACCAACCATAGCAACCTATCTTCACATAATGTACAAATGTTACACAACAATCAAAATAGATGAATGGGTACATACAGTAAAAATTTAAGTAGCTATAAAGAAAAATGAAAATTTTAGGAAAAGGGGTATAATTGTAAACAGTATATTAAGTGAAACAAGCCAGATGTAGATGTAATGGTCTTATTAAATAAGAAACATAGAGCCAAATGCAGAGGTAAAAGCCCAAGAGGTCAGAGCAGTAGCTCAGAGCTGAGACTAAAACTGCCTTCTTACCACCTGCTGCTGTCCTTCCCCTGAGAAAGAGAGACCTACTTTCTGAGTGTCTATCTTTTTATTGACTTTCTGTTCTGCCTTCTCATTGGTTGTAAACCCAACCACATGACCTCCTCATCACTGCCTGTCTATACAGACCTCCAGGTCTCTATGGTTGGTATTGAGATTAAAGGTGTGTGTCTCCAAGCTGGCTATGTCCTTGGACACACAGACTCTGCCTGCCATGTGATCAGATTAAAGGCATGCGCCACCACCACCCAGCTTCTGCTATGGCTTGTTATTAGTTCTGACCCCCAGGCAACTTTATTTATTAACATACAAATAAAATCACATTTCAGCACAAATAAAATATCACTATAGCCAGACTCAGACAGATACCCCATTTCTTTCACATGTGGAAACTAGATTTCTCATTATCTATGTGCCTGTGTATATTCATATATGCACATGTGTATTGTCACAAAACTAAAAAGGGAGAAAGAATTTTGTTTTTGTAAGTTGATACTTTAAAATATTTATTGCATGTGTGTTTGCATATGTGCACATGTGCCACAGTATGCACTTGGTAATCAGAGGACAACTTGAGAGAGCCACTTCTCTCTTTCCATCACATGGATGCTAGGATCAAACTCAGGTCATCAGATTTGGCAGCAAACGTCTTTTCCTACTGATAATCTTGCCAGCTTGGGAGATGGATCTTAAGGGAAGGGATAAGCAGAGTCATGGAATACATGTGTAAGAAAGCAGAATGGAGGAGTATCTGTGGGAAGGAAGGGGACCAATCAGAAAGGTACATGGTGCATAAGGGAAAGCCGAGGAAAGGAAACATATAAAGACAAGGTATAATTGTAGCTGAAGTCTTTCTGTGTCCACCTGGCTCCTGCAGCCGCTCAGGCCCAAATAAACACACAGAGACTTATATTACTTATAAACTGGATGGCTGTGGCAGGCTTCTTGCTATCTAGTTTTTGTATCTTAAATGAACCCATTTCTATTAATCTATAAGTTGCCATGTGGCTTGTGGCTTATTGGTACTTTTACATCTTGCTTCCTCTGTGTCTGGCTGGTGACTCCTGACTCTGCCTTCCTATTCCCAGAATCCTCCTCTCTGCTTGTCCTGCCTATACTATACTTCCTGCCTGGCTACTGGCCAATCAGTATTTTATTTATCAATCAAATCAGAGCAACACATTCACAGCATATAGAAAGAAATTCCCAGCATATAATAACATACATGTGTGAAAAGGCCATAATAAAATATATATTGCTTTGGTATTCGAACCTAAAACATTAAAAAGATGAGGAGGAAGACTCCTACTGGAGGGGTGGGTAGGAGAGATTGATAGAGGATGAATACAGTCAAAGTACAACATAGACTTGCAAGGAAATGTTTTTGTGAAACTCATCATATGTACAATAAATACATACTAATTAAAAATGGGGAGAGCAGGTGTGGTAGCACACGCTTGTGATACCAGCACTGAAGCAGGAAGAAAAAGACAAAGACTGGCTGTGGTAGTTTGAAAGAAAATGGCCCCCCAAAAAAGTGGCACTAAAGGGAGGTGTGGCCTTGCTGGAGTAGGTGCGGCCTTGTTGGAGGAAGTGTGTCACTGTGGGTGTGGGCTTTGAGGTCTCCTATGCTCAAGCTATACCCAGTGAGACTGTTCACTTCCTGTTACCTGCATATCAAGATGTAAAACTCTCAGCTCATTCTCAAGCACCATATTTGCCTGCATGCTGTCACATCCCACCATGATGATAATGGACTGAACCTCTGAACTGTAAGCCACCCAATTAAATGTTTTTCCTTTATAAGAGTTGCCATGTCCATGGTGTCTTTTCACAGCAATAGAACTCTAACTAAGACAGAAGTTGGTAACAGAGACTAGGGTATTGCTGTGAAAGACCTGACCAGGTTTTTGTTTGGAGGAATTTGGACTTTGTTACTTTGGGCTGGGAAAGCAGTGGAATGCTTTAAGCAGTGCTTAATGGGCCACACCTGTAGGAGCAATGAAGCGACAGCAGTGGTGATAGAGGTTTCAGAAGAGCAGAAATTTAATATGTTGTCTAGAAATCATTCTTGGGATGTTTGGTGAAGGATGTGGCTGCTTTTTACTCCTGTCTGAAAAGTTTGCCAGAGGCTAAAGTGAAGAATTTGGGTTAATTCTCTTGGCAGAAAACAGCCCAGTATTGACTCTGTTTTGTGGTTACTAGTGTTAATTCTAATGAAGATTTATAACGAAAAGGAGCAAGCTGAGCAAGGGAAAATATTTGAAGAGAAAAGGAGCATGAGGAAGTGAATGAAGCTCAGTCCTGTATTCAAGGAGATAAACAGATTAAGAAATGGAATAAAGGCAGTGGTGACCTCAGGGTAAGATCCCACCCAGCTAAGTTTCCAACTTGTGAACAGGAATTAAAGGAAAGCACAGAGCTGGGAGTGGTGGAACATGCCTTTAGTCTCAATACTCAGAAGGTAGAAGCTGGTGGATCTCTGAGTTTGAGGCCAGCTTGGTCTACAGATCCAGTTTTAGAAAAGCCAAGCTTAGGCAGTGAAGGACAGAAAGCTGGTGAAGATGTAGTTGAACAAGAGGGCCATGTTCCAGACCCAACAGGCAGAAGAACTTGGCAGATTTGGCCCTGTGTCTCTGGCTTTAGAGTTAAGCATAGAGGAAAGGGACTATTGGATTTGCCTCTGCACCTAAGGAAAGCCATTGAGGCCAGGCATGTGTCAGGCCCTGAATGGAGTCCTAGGGAGGCTATTGTGTGAAGCTGTAAAGTTAAGGCCTGGATTGCCTTGGAGAACCCAAGACATTGGAGATGGCAGAGCTGTGGGATATCTTCAAGATATGTGCTGATAACAGAGTGGAACCAGACCAAGAGAAAGAAGTGTGTTGCAGTTAACAAAGTTGAAAGGAGTTGGAGATCTGAAGAGTGTTTTGACATCAGACATAGAGGTACAGAGTTTGGAGTTTGCCCAGCTGGTTTTCTTGCTTTGGTCCAGTATTTCTTCCCTATGTTCCTTTCCCTACATTTTGGAATGGTTATATATATATATATATATATATATATATATATATATATATATATATATATATATATATATTGTATCTTTATATGTTGGAAGTATGTGTTTTTCTTTTTGATTTTAGTTTTATAGGGGATTATAGTTAAGAGATTGCATGAATCTCAGAAGAGACTTTGAACTTTAGACTTTTAAATAAGTTGGAGACTATTATAGACTGTGGGGGTTTTTGAAGTTGGACTGAATGCATTTTT
This sequence comes from Peromyscus maniculatus bairdii, assembly GCF_049852395.1. NCBI lineage: Eukaryota > Metazoa > Chordata > Mammalia > Rodentia > Cricetidae > Peromyscus > Peromyscus maniculatus. Next base: position 56,340,854 of record NC_134866.1, read on the forward strand.
GCATTATGATGTGGCTTCAGCCTTTGGGGGCCAGGGAGTGGAATGTGGTGGTTTGAAAGAAAATAGCCCCCAAAGCAGTGGTATTAATGGGATGTGTGGCTGTGTTAGAGTAGGGGTGATCTTGTTGGAGAAAGTGTGTCACTATGGGGGTGGGTTTTGAGATCTCCTATGCTCAAGCTATACCCAGTGAGACAGTTTGTTCACTTTCTTTTGCCTGCATATCAATATGTAAAACTCTCAGCTCCTTCTCCAGCACCACATCTGCCTGCATGCTGCCATGTTCCACCATGATGATAATGGACTGAACCTCCGGACTGTAAGCAAGCTCCAATTAAATGTTTTCCTTTATAAGAACTGCTGTGGTCATGGTGTCTCTGCACAACAATAGAAACCCTAACTAAGGCACTGGCCATGCAAGTTATCCTTGTCAGTAGTTTCTCATGTTGTTCAGAGTAAAGGATGGAACATCCTGCACGCTGTACCCCCTGAGGCTGTACCATAGCGCATGTCCGTAGCTCTCAGCTCTGTCCGCGGCTTACTTTTCCTCCAGCCCCAGTTGTCACCTCCCGACTCTTGACTACACAGCAGGGCCTTTCACTTGCCTCTTAAATGTGCTTTCCCTAGATGAACTCCCTCTTAGCCTTGCGCTGTCTTCTGGTTTGTATTAAATGTCACTTCCCTGACTTCTAAAGCCATAGTCTCCTCCATAAAATACTTCCTATTATAATTTCCTGCTAGAAATGACATCTATCTATCTATCTATCTATCTATCTATCTATCTATCTATCTATCTATCTATCTAGTACCTATCTATCTTTTAGTGTATACTGATTATTTACTCTGTAATATTCTAAACTCCATAGAACAAAGTGATTTTCTGTTTGGTTTACTAGTTCCTTGCAAATGGTATCTGGCACATGGTAGGTACTCCCTCAAATGTTAAGCTAACTAATTATTTTTTGCCGTGATGAGGATGGAGCCTGAAGACTTAGGCATACTAAACAATATATCAAAAGTGGGCTATATACACAGGCTCCCAAGAATGTTTAGTTTAATAAATTAAGTGCAGTAAACAGGAGAGAATTCTACTGAGGAGTTATAAAATTCAGTAGGCAGATGAATGTGGCGGGACTTGTGAAAGGTTTGGCATTTTAATTAATTGGAAAAATGACACAAAATCTTCCCTTAGAGAAACTTTATAATCTGTGAGGAGGAAAGCTCAGATTTTCTCAGGAGCTTCACTATTTAATAGACAATGCTGAAAATACAAGTGGTTATGGAATGCAGAGGAACCACACATGTCTTTTAGTTCTGACAATCATGGCTTTTATTTCATTTTAAAATTTCAATCATGTAATGATTGATTTGATATTTCTGTCACTCAGTTCTAAGAAATTTCATGAGTTTATACATTAAATTAAAAACAACAACAAATAAACAAATGAAAAACTGGAGACTTAGAAGTCCTTAATGTCTGAGTGTCACAATGTTTTCTGATCTTTCTCTCCAACAAAACAAAATAGCTCCAAGAACGTTTGTGTGTGGTGGGTGGGGGGCTCTTATTGCTTAGCCTCTTCCACTGACCACTGGAAAGAGAGAAGACCTCCACCCCCCATCAACTCTCTTGTCCCATTCTATTCCTGCCTGACTTTCTCTGCTGTTGATTAGAAAGTTCCTATCTGCTAAGTATAGACTTTGTACATGATGAGGAACAACAACTTAGTCCAGGTATCTGAGATGTTAGTGTGCAAATGTGCAGAGGACTTCTTAAACTATAGGGATGTAGGCACCAGCCCAGGAGTTTCAGCACAAGCTTACTTTCAGAGATCCAAGGGTCACACACCTCAGACGGAGGAGCTTCGGGAATTTTGGCCATGGGATGGCTTTTGCTATCCTAACACTGTTGCATGTTACTGGAGAAGCATCACTCTAACCAATCTTTGTGTGCTACAGATCCTGTGTTGGAGCAAATTTTCAAGTACTCTGGCCTGGGTTGGAGGTGCTCTCTGCTTTCAAAACATCCTCTGCAGGTCTTAATTATCACTTGCCCCTCTCCCAGGGCCAAGCCACACCCTCTGGGAAATCTGCCCTCAGGTGCCAAACAGCAATTTTATTCCCAGCTTGTGTGTATCCCTGCTCATCCTTCCAACCTTTGCTGAGGCTCTTTTTCTGGTCTCTGCTTTTCTATTCTTTTTTTTTTTTTTTTGAGCAAAGAACTTCTCTTCCAAAACTGAATTGTATGAAGCTGCCGTGGCAAATCCCCGCTGCTGTCTCTCCTGTCTCCAAGACTTACTTGGCTTTGACTATAACATCAGCTTTTTTGACTAACCAGTGCACTAAAGCATAGAATTTCGATAACTTGTGATGAAGTAGAAGTACCAAGGAGAAAACCTTCTCAGGGGAAACGTAACTAATGTTGGTAGCTACATCTAGCAATTACTGGCCACACACATTTACGTTTGCGCACAGCATCAAACAAAGGACTAAGTTAACAAACCCCACAGGACAGGCAGTACAGCGCAAAGGTTAGGAAACTACAGATTCAGTCCCAGATCACTGGAGTAGCCCCTTTGCCATGGGCCACAGGACCCAAAGGCCTTTATCGGGGTGACTAGGAGGCCCGTGCTTGTTTTTAAATTAGTGTATAGAATGTCTATGACACTAGCTGCAGGACTGAGTCTAGCTGAAAAGATCTCTTTATTTGTGCAGGTTTCTTGCTGAGTCAGAGATACACCAAGCATACTTCTAGATCTGCCTTAAAGTCCCTAGTCAATACCCTGCCCCCCAACAGTGGCAGCCCAAGGAACAAGCTGGTTGTGGGCGCCCCTCCCAAGCGGCAGCCTAAGGGTTAAGCTGGTTCTCCCCGCCCCCCCGCCCCCCCCCCCCCCCCCGTCCCCCCTCAGTGGCAGCCTAAGGGACAAACTGGTTGTGGGCGGCCATTCCAAGTAGCAGCCCAAGGGACAAGCTGGTTGTGGGCGGCCCTCCCAAGTAGCAGCCCAAGGGACAAGCTGGTTGTGGGCGTCCCTCCCAACTTGCGACTCTCAGGAACTTGAGGAACTTGTTTTTTGTTGAGTCCTAAGACTGTGGACCCAACCATCAAGCTTAAAGCAAACACTCATGTTTCAAGGTCACCACAGAGAGCTGTTTGAAAAGCATAAAAATAGATTCTAATTTTGAAATCAATGAACGTGCTTTTGGCCCCAGACAGCTATATATTTAGCCAAATGCCTCTAGGACAGATTTTAATATTTTATGTGCTCTGTCTTGTCAATAGAAAGGGCAATGAAAGCCCCGGAGAGTGTTCTTGTGCTATTGGAATACCCCTGTGCCTATTACTAAAACTCATGAGATTTTATTCTCTGCAAGATGGATTCCTGTACAACCCTTCCTCAAAGGAAGACTGCTTTCAGGACACATCTTTATTTTCTTTACTGAAGACAATTTAATTTTAAAATAATGAGCTAATAACAATAGAATAAAAAAAAACTGGGGCTGAAGAGATGGCTCAGTGGTTAAGAGCACAACTGCTCTTCCAAAGGACTTGGGTTCAAAACCCACATGGCAGTTCACAACTGTCTGTAACTCCTGTTCTAAGGGATCTGACACCCTCATATAGACACATGTGCAGGCAAAAAGCACCAATGTACATAAAATAAAAATAAATAATTTAAAAAAATTTATGGGCAAACAAAAATAGAAGTATAGAATAAAAAAGTTCTAAAGTAATAAGATAGAAGGTAATGATAAGATAGAGAATAAAAAATAATTATGCATAGTAAAATATGTTTATCATGATTCCATTGTTTCATTGTATGTTCATATAAGTATGAACATGTATGGAAGAATGCATAAGCAATGTAAAAAATGGGATGAAGATCAAGAATATTTTCTTATGACCTTTTGAATTATTTCACACTTTTTTTTTGCCAACAGCATGTACAACTTCTATGTTTAGAACATTTTTAAGACAAATAATTATCAAAGTCTTTAAGATATTTCAATGTAATTGAAGAATCTAAGTTTATAAATAAAATTTCCACTTTATTAAAAATCTTTAGATTTGTCAGGACATATCTTTATGGCCACAATTTCTCATCTTTAAAAAAAAGATATTTTTATTTTTATTTTGTGTATGATTATTTTGCCTACGTGTATGCCGGTGTACTTGGTGTGTGCTCGATCCATGGAAGGAAGAAGGCCGAAAATCCTCTGGAATGTGGTTACAGAGGAGTGTTAACTCCCACATCAGGCTGGGAACTTAACCTGGGTTTTCTGCAAGAGCAACAAGTACTCAGCCTTGAGCAATCTCTCCAGCCCCATGATTTCCTCTTTTAAGCGTTTCAGCAGCCAGGTGGTGGTGGCACACGCCTTTAATCCCAGCACTCTGGAGACAGTCACAAGTGAATCTCGTGAGTTGGAGGCCAGCCTGGTCTACAGAGTGAGTTCCAAGATAGCCAGAGCTACACAGAGAAACCCTGTCTCAAAAAAAAACCAACCAAGAAAAAAAAAAAAGAAAGAAAAAAACAAACAAACAAGCAAAGAGTTTCAGCATATTACTTTTGTACAACTGTCATCTAGTATGGCACACTTTTAAAAATCAAAGTAAAAATAATTTTGTCAGGGTATTGTTCCCTAGAAATACGATTGACTGACTTCTTTCCAAGATTTTCTCTAAACATTTTTTTGGGTTTCATTTTGACATTTTCACATATGTGTAATTTGTACTTTGATCTTGTATGTGTGGCTATAGAAACATCTAAGCCACAAGGACAGTGGTTGGTAAAAGTCTTGTTTAAATGCCTTCGATATGCAAGACACTTTGTGTGTGTGCATATTAACATGTTTACATTTCGTCAATCCTCACAGCAGTTCCATTTTATAGGAACAGAGGGAAGAAATCCTTCAGTCTGAGAAAGGTCTGCACTCTTTCCTTACCAAGAGTTTCCATCAAACTCTTTCCATTCCTCCTTTGTCTTCTCTTCCCTTCCCTTCTTTCTGCTCTTGTCCGGTCACCTGAGCTGGGAGTGCTCGTGTTCCCCACAGAATCATTTAATAATCAGCTCCTTCGTTCACTTACTATTTGTTCAGTCAGGTGTGCAAAGCCATCAAACATCCATCAGGTAACCTTCTATGGGCTTTTCTTGGTAACTGAAAATACAGCAGTAAACAAAATAGGTTGAATTCTCTGCCATTGCCGAGACCGTAGAAGAAAATCATCAGTAAGTACGCATGCAGTTGACATGTGATGCAGACAGTGAAATCATGGGGAAAGTCCTTTGCTGTGAGAGTACAGAGGAAGAGAATGTAGTTTATAGGGCAGAAGGAGGGAAGAAACTCTTTGGAAGGGGTGCCATCTAAGGAGAGTCTGGTAGACCTGTGGGAATAGACAAAATATGTTCGATACCATGATTGATCCATTAAATCAGGTCAGCATAGGGAATAGATTAGCAATCTTGGACTCTACTTGTGGTATATGCACATACCTGTAGCAAATCACATGGCAGCTTAAGACCCTCACCTGTGTGTACTATGTACATATATACTTCTAACAATGCACCTAGCAACCTGTTGCCTGCATTACGCTGTGTGTACAGTACACTCCAAGCAATGAAATAACTTTCCCCTTAACAAATCAAAGGCACAAGGATGGGAGGCAATCTAGCCCAGACTGGTTTGGGTGCATGCACTGTAAGGGAAACTGTTTCCTCTGAGTGAACTGTTAGAGAAAAACCTCTTTGCCTAAGCATAACCAGTATTGCATAGGATTCAAGTCAGATACATCATGGGAAGGGACATGCACCACAAGCAGTGATCTAACTAATCTAAGCCTGTTAATCAAAGTAGAGGATTGTTCTGGAGAGATGGCTCAGAGGTTAGGAGTACTGGCTGCTCTTCCAGAGGTCCTGAGTTCAATTCCCAGCAACCACATGATGGCTCACAACCATCTAAAATGAGTTCTGGTGCCCCCTTCTGGCCTGCAGGCATACATGCAGGCAGAATACTACATAGCGAAGCAGAGGATCATACACACTATACCCCTTAGCAACAACACTTCAGCCCCTACAAAAGGATGCCCCAAAATCAGTGCCCTTGAGTACCCTCATTCATATCCCTGCTGTCAAGAGTGACAGCATACTTCTCTGATCTATATTGTTGTTTCACTTTTGAATAAAATTTCTTGCTACTTTCCAAATCTATGTGAGCCTTTATTTCAATTCCTTGAGCAAGAGGCCAAGAATCTGGAAACACACAATCTAGTCCTAAATACACATAGCAAGCGCTGCCAGCAGCAGTAATAGCGAGGCTGTCAATGAGAACCAAAGCTGTATAGTTGAGTAGAAGGCAGACTACAATGTGTCTGTGTCTACTGTGCCGGGGGAAGGGGGATCTGAGGGGTCAAGCAGCATTAGTGGGGTGAGTCCTCTGTCTTGTGGATGTGTTTATAGGTTAGAAAAAAAGCCCAAAAAGAGGCTCATGAGATCAACATGAGCAAATATATGACCTCGGTTTTTAATTTCATGATGAAAGACCTTTTTTTTTTCTTTTCAAATTTTAGCTAAAGATCAAGTAGAGAATGCATCATACAGTAAATGTAGGAAATTCAATTATATGTATTTTTGTTGTTTTATAAAACTATCATTGTATGACCTGCTTAAACTACCTATAGCTGAGCACACCTGAGATTCTGGAATGACGTCACTACTCAGGTGTCATACATAGCACTTTGATAGAGAAATTTCTGTTAGTCACATAATGGTGGCTCTACTCTTTAACATGAAAAGTATCTGCTGCATTGAAAATATTCTTTGTCATAAAAGAAAATGTTACTTCAAAATGACTTGGGGGTACTGAAATATAATCTTTTTTATATGTTAAATGTTATATTCATTTTTGTTTATATACATGCATATGTAATTTTACACAAATGCATAGTTGTGATACCATGGAGCTGCCAGAAGGATTAATAACTTGAGTATGTAAAAATCTATAATAATAAATGAAGAAAGGGGTATTTGAAGTGATTGCCTTTGAAATAATCACTGCACACTGTGGTGATATTTTATCTGTGCACCCCAATAAAGCTTATCTGAAGATCAGAGGAAAAAGTCAGCCACCATATTAAACACCAAAGTCAGGCAATAGTAGCATGCACCTTTTATCCTGTCATTTGGGAGGCAGAGATCTATCTGGATCTCTGTGATTTCATGGCCACACTGGGAACAGAGTCAGGTGTGGTGGCACACGCCTTTAATCCCAGCACTAACCACAGAAGTCTGGAGGTCTGTACAGACAGAGCAAAAGTGACAGAGCTGGGCAGGAAGAGGAAGTGATGTAACTGGGTGGAGAGAGGAAATGAGATGGCAGAACAGAAAGGCATATAGGCGTGAGTATACAGGAAGTAGGTCTCTTTGGAGACAGGTGTCTGTGCTTTTCTTATTCCTCTGATCTCTCAGGTTTTTACCCCAATATCTGGCTTTGGGTTTTTTTTTTTATTAAAAAGATTGTTTAGCAATTCATGTTACAGCACACAATAATTTTTATTAAATTCTATTTTTATTTATTCCTTGAGAATTTCATACATGCATACCATTTTTTTTTGTTATATTCACTCTCCACTCTCCCCACAGCCCTATTAGATCCCCTCCAGCCCTCCTCCTCATGCCCCCTCAACTTCATTTCTTCTTCTTTTTTAAATAACCCACTAAGTTCAATTAGAACTGCCCATATAAGAGTGGGTCCACACCCTGGAGCATGGTCCACACACTAAGGACCAAAACGCTGAAGAATACTGGTCTGCCTTTAGCAACTATCGGCTGTCAAGAACGAGGGATGGGGCCTTATGTGGCCTCTGCCCACGCTGGAATATTGACTGGCTTGGTTTTGTGCAGGCAACCATAACCACTGTGAGTTTGTAGGTGCCGTGGTCCTGCCATGGCTGGAAGACACTGCTTCACCCAGTCCTCCCCAGCCTCTGACTGCCCCTTCTTTCACGTGTTCTCTGACCCCTTTGGGGAAGGTGTGATGTAGGTGTCCCATTTACGGCGGAGTACTCTGCGGACACCTACTCTATGCTGACATTTATTCTCTGTACTTTGACCGGCTATAAGTCTCTGCATTAACTGTGATCCACTGTACGAACATGGTTCTCTGCTGTGAACTGAGAGCTGTGATAATTTGTGAATGCAAAAACATATTTAGAAGGCAGTTTGATAGCATGTCCATTTAGCAAAATAGGAGTAAGTTCACCCCTGAGCCTAAGGGTTCCTCCACCCCGTGTTCTCAGGCAGATTTACAGCACTAGGAGTGAGATTCCTCCTGTCCAGTGAGCCTTCAGACGAATTAGAAAATCGATGGACACTACTGACCCATGACTGTAACACGAATCTTAAAAGGTCTTATTAATGAAAACAACCCCGGAGCCAGGTATTGGGATGAACACTGAAAGATCAGAGAAACAGAACAAGCCACATCCAACTTCACCCTGCCAACTTCTCAGCTGATCTTGTTTCCTCAGACTGAAAGCTTCTGAGTCCTCATCCGAATGAATCTCAGCTGAACTGTTGCTCAAAAGCCTAAAAGCTTAAAAAGCCTAAAAGCCTCTGGTTCCTGGTCCTCACGTCTTATATACCTTTCTGCTTTCTGCCATCACTTCCTGGGATTAAAGACACGTGTCGTTCCCAAGCAAGACATGAAATCTGAAGTGCTGGGATTAAAGGTGTGTGTCACCATGCCTGGCTCTGTTCCTAGTGTGACCTTGAACTCACAGAGATCCAGACAGATCTCTGCCTCTCAAGTGATAGGATTAAAGGCATGTGTGCCACCATTTTCTGGCCTCTATGTCTAATCTAGTGGCTGTTCTATTCTCTGACCCTCAGATAAGTTTATTAGGATACACAATACATTAACCACATATGGGCATGGCTGGCCAGACCAGTCCTTATTGTAGCTTGCAAGGTTCACAACTGGGTAAAGCTGTTGATGATTTTTCTTCTTCAACAGCCAGCACAGCTCCTTTTGATATTGTAAAAGTGAGTCAGCAGGAAGGAAACTTCCAGGTCATTACCAGTCTGATTTCTTTATGTCCTACGACTCAATGTGTGGTGAGTACAGCAAAAGGTCTTACTGTTAAGTTAGGGTGGACAACCAAGACCAACAGCAGTGCCCTGCGCTGTTCTGAGTTTTGAAGTGATCCGCCCTGGAATAAGCACTGTACACATTAACTTTTAAAAATTATGTAATACTCTTTATTATACTATTTATTCCTTAAAAATATTATACATGCATACAACTTATTTCTCTTGTGTTTCTTGGAACCTCTAACCAACAACATAAGAGGCGTAGCCTACATTTGTCATTGGGATTTTTATTTGGCAACACATGACTTCATAATATGGCATATCACTAACGTTAAATGAAAAAAGTCTGGGCACAAAATTCTATGTATGAAATGATCCAAGCTACATATGTATTTATAGAAAAAGGCTAGGAAGTAGCCTATCAGAATTGAAATTATATAATGAAAATGTGGCATGTAGACACAATGGAATTTTATGCAGCTGTAAAGAAAAGTGAAACTGGCAAGTAAATGAATGGAACTGGAAAACATTATACTGTGTGAGGTCATAAGACCCAGGAGAAAGTTTTATTTCATGCTCTCTCACTAGTATGTGAATACTGGTATTGAATTATTAGATTTGTATACTTAATTTGGAGCACTCATAGAAGACAGGAAATCAGAATAGAAACCATTGTGGGGGGCTCTAAGTGGAGGGAGGGCAGTGGAACACAGGAACCATTGAGGGGCTCCAAATAGAGGGAGGGTAGTGTGATACAGAAGGGATGCACACATTTGACATGCTTCTTCCTAGCCTTCTCTATAAACACATACACATGCAACCTAAAACCACATATATAAATACAAATATACATATAACCAGGATTGCATATACCATATTCTGACCTTTTGACTGCTAATACACAGTTTTAGAACTGTCATTTTAATGACTGTTTTTGATATGTTCGTTGAATAACAATGTTGTTTAACTGCTTTTCTATTTTTGAGCATTTGAATTGTGGTCAATTTTTTTGTTGATGAGAAGAATTCTGCAATAACATAAACAAAATCGTTTCACATGTATCTGGTTGCTTTCTAAGGAAATAATGGACTAAAAGGTAGAAATATTTGTGAAGACATTGATACACATTGCCAATATTGACCTGTAGAGATGATTATATTTTTATAACAAATTGAAAATACACAAGACATAATGTTTTTACATTCAAATTTAGTAATTGTCCACCTAAGATACATAAGGAAATATATATATATATATATATATATATATATATATATATATATATATATTTTTTTTTTTTTTTTTTTTTGGTTTTTTCGAGACAGGGTTTCTCTGTGTAGCTTTGCGCCTTTCCTGGGACTCACTTGGTAGGAAATATATTTTTATAAGGAAATAAATGTAACTGAATTCATCACAGTGTTTAGATAACCAAACATTGAAATCACCTCAATAGCCAACAATAGCGAGTGTTAAAAGTAGTACTTCAGTGTGACCTAATTGTGACAATTACTAAAGCTGTTTATTAATAATTATGATATAAATATTTATGGCATAAAATATTTTATAATTATAATTTTTATAATTTTATAATTTAAAGTGGAAACTTGGCATATGAAATGTCATATATTATTTATTATGTATATTGCTTTACTATTTTTAAAAAGTGACCAAGTAAAACAACTTTTCCTTTTTTTTTTTTTTACATATTTTTAATAATGTCATGTTTAAAATAAAAAGTCAAACTTTCATTGTGTGATGTGTGTCAGATTTTACATTTGATAAGAAGGCACAATCAAAACCACAAGGGATTTCTTTTTCACATTGATGCTTCCTTACTGGCACATACTCCTTACAAAATGGTGGTTTTCTTGTGACATTTTCTGTTAGTTTCTCACTTCTCCATTTCCTCCACCCCGTACTCTGTCAGATCGTCTACTTTCACACATATATACCTGTGTGTGTGTGTGTGTGTGTGTTTCCACCCTAGAATAAATCCTGAGTCTGGCTTTTTTTTTTAAATATCACAATCATTATTTTCATCTCATCTCAAATTTTCAAGAAGTACAAGTGGCACAAGACTTTGCTGATACTGTATTGAGGTGGGCAGGCAGTATGCTCCCATGTGTTGAAAATGCTCTCATAGATTCCACAGGACAGAGATGCATAGGTTTAGGATCAGGACATCGGTCTCCTTGGTGTCTGACTTTTCTCTGCAGGTATTAGAAAGCAATGTCAGGGAAGCCCGTGTGGCGTCTGTTATTGATCCTGGAGAGGCAGTGGGAAAGCACTTTTCACTCCAAACCTCATTCTTGATTTCCATCAGTCAATAATGTAAGCTTTAATTTGTTTTTGTTTTTTTAAGGCAGAAGAAAAATATTTAATATGAAATAAAACTTGTTTTAAAAATGATTTAGCAAGAGTTTGCAAAAAAAAATGTGAGCATCGGGGTGCCTATAATTTTTGTTTTAAATTTCACATTCAACCTGTATTTAAGTGTACACATGCATATATAATTTTATGCAAATGAACAAAAGGGATAAGATTTTTAGTGATGATCACGTCTTTCTATTTTTGTTTCTTTTTTCCCCGAGCTCTCATCTATGTTAATTATCTACCCTTTAGCCTTAGTAGGAGACCTTTATAGCTTCAGAATATGCCAGACAGATTAAAACACCCCTTTCCTGCTCACACGCCTGGAGGATGTCACGCTTCAAATGCTAGCCTGGATTGGAAGCTCTGTGGCAACAGACTCTCATTAGGACCTAGTCTGTGGTAATCATAGCCTAGGAAAGTGGTACCTGATTGTGTGTGAAGATTCAAAAGCCTAAATGCTGTGTATGGCAAGTGAGTAGACTCAAAATTGTGTTCGTTAAGAACATCCTTCCCTCTCCCCCATGGAGTGACAGAGCATAGCACAGTGGTCTTTAGAGTGATAGGATGGTCTGTGTCTTGACTGACAATGTTTACATCAGTGTGTGCTGTGTACCAAATTCCTTGGAACTGTGTCTTTAGAATGGGTGCATTTGACTGTAGGTAAATCATACACAAATAAGTTTATAAGACAATACTTTTTGATTGATTTAAACTCTGGGTTTTGTTTTTTTGTTTTTTGTTTTGTTTTGTTTTGGTGACCACATTGTTATTCATTACCTCAGTATTAAACTCCTCCTAGGGACACATACCTTTTGGATGATTTCTTTTGTGGGCCCATTAAGCACTGGGAAGTGAACAGGAACAAAGTGGCTTTGCAGGCCATTACTCCAGGAAAGGCCATGATAGATGCTTGCACTGTTCCTTCACTCTGCCTCAGAGTCATGAAACCTAACACCTCAATTCAAGATGAAAGAAATAAAAAGGGAGTTTTGAACAAGCAGTATCATTAGAAACATTTGTTTTTTTTATTTGTGCTGCACAAGAGGCAGAATGTACAATGGTTAGGACTACCCTTGGCTGGCCTTCCTAATGTAACCTCTCCGTGCCTTAGCTTCCTATGTTTACAACTGGATAATAACACCAATTTAGTAGTGTCAGTATGAGACTAAATACATTTCTACTTATAAGGAGTGTGTATTGAGGTGTGGTGGTAGAACATGCTTGTCAGTATGAGAATGAATACATTTCTACTTATAAGGAGTGTGTATTGAGGTGTGGGGGTAGAACATGCTTGTCAGTATGAGACTAAATACATTTCTACTTATAAGGAGTGTGTACTGAGGTGTGGTGGTAGAACATGCTTGTCAGTATGAGACTAAATACATTTCTACTTATAAGGAGTGTGTATTGAGGTGTGGTGGTAGAACATGCTTGTCACCCCAGAACTCTGGAGTCTGAGGCAGGATGAATGGCTGGAGTTTGCGTTCAGCCTGAGGTCCATGGTGAGCATCAGGACACCCAGGGATACAGGGTAAACCTTGTCTCAGAATATCAAAACCAGCGGCAGCAGTTACAAAAATCTTCTAATGTGCATAAACTATGTAACTATTACTTAAGTCGAACAAATGCACATGTGAAATTTATAAGCAAATATTTAAAATGTGCATTTATACTTTGTATTACTTTCTTTACTATTATAGATAATGAGTTCATATATACAAATTGTTTTTCTTATGACAGCATACAAGATATATTATGGTAATAAATGAAATGAATTATTAAGATAAAAAGATGTCATTTTATATAAAATTTCTATAGAAGATTATTTAAACCTTAAAAAGTATGAAAAATTACCTTGTCATGGCAATATGTTTAGTTTTCAGTCCCAATTTATATGGCCACAGTTTTAATGATAATGCACACATGGTTTTTAAATGATAATGCACAATAAATCTAGCTCTCTCTTTGCAAAAACAAATTTATTTTAGAATTATTTATAATTGCTCAAGGACTTGTGGTATTTCAACAATGGAGAATAGTTTACCCCAACTCAAATGTAATCACTTTTTCTTAAGTGATTTTGTAATAAAGTGTTTTAAAGCTTTGAGCATGAAAATACTCACCCGCCCCCCACCTCAGAAAAAAAGAGTTCTAAAGCAGAGAAAAGACCTTATCATTTAAAGGGCAGAGATTTAATTATGAACCATCTGAAAATCAGAAATCCTGGAATTTTGTTATATATGGCTAGAAGGACATATTGCAGGTCATAAGAGAAGTTTAGACTACCATTTCTTTTCGTCAAAAGCTATTGATCTTGTCTTTTCTGCATTCTCACCTCCAAGCAGTCTTAGGATCTGAGTCTATATGAATTTTTCCCCCTAGCAACTCTTGTTAACTTTGAAAATTCGCCTCCTTATTTACTGAGGAATTGCGACTGGTACTCTTGGAACATCTGTGTTCTTGTGTGAGTCTCAGAGATTTAGTAAGAAAGAGGAAAAAGTGATGGGGAACAGCTGACATACGCATTTTGCATTAGTCTGTAAATACCTGTTGATAGAGTAGCTATCTGTCTGCACAAATGGGGAAGAGTGGGCTCAGGAAGCTGTGAGTCAGCCAGACAGTTCTAGAATAAGCTAGAGACCAGGAGTCATCTACCCCATTAGTCACAAGCAAGTAGAGAATGGATGCACAGGTCTTATTGTAGTGAGACAGGTATGCTAGCCAATCTCTGTAGAGCAGCTAACTGGAATGACTCTCCAGATTTCAGAGGATAAAGTCTCGTGGTGGGGTATTTTGTAGGTATGGAGGATATGAGGAAGTCTTAGGGAGCAATAGAGATAATCATATCCAGTTGGTTATAGTAGGTCCTGTTAAGACAAGAACTTTCAAGCAGGAAATACGTGGAAAGAGGTTCTCTTAATGTAGATTCTAATACTGCTCTTACTTGGAAATAGTATGGCCAAAGACAGTTTGAGAACAAGGTCACCAATCTTACTTTGTTTAGGACTTTCCACATCCAGCATTAACGGCTCAGGAAACCTCTCTGTGGACTCTTCATCCTGAGGAATCTGATGTGGCAAAAAAAAGTGTGCTCATAAATAAGGATTTTTGACCATTACCGTTCAATGGAAAGGCAAGATAAATGTGATTTCCCTAGTAGGATTAACTTCCTCCTGGTTTCAGAGAAATCCAGAGAGATGAGTAAATTGATTTTTACTGAGGTTTTGGTCATCATTCCGATATTTCTCCACAGTGGGTAGTGTGTCAGGAGACCATCAGCCCTGCCTGGAGTGTGGCTTCAGGACAGAGATACAGGGATCAGGACTAGGTTCTGCAGGGGTGAAAACAAAGCTGAGTGTCTACAATTGGTTTCTTTTAATCCTCCCTCCTCTACCACAGCAAGATAAATAACAGTATAAATACTTATAAAATTAATAAAATTATCTGACAAACCTTCAGGTCATTACAACGTGTGCTGGGAATGGTACCTAGGGAAAGTGGCAAGGGTAAGAGACTGTGATGGATGAAATCAGTTGATGTTAACATTTGGAAGAAGCTACATTTTGTTTTGAGAATTATAAAATTTATAAAAGACTATAGGAAAGGCTTTGTAATACATGGGTCAGCACCCACTGATATCAGTACATGTGTGTATAGTGCTAAGGATGTTTAAATTATGGAGACTTGACAAGAAGCTATGCTAATAAGAAGGGAAAGAAAAAACTGAGGATCAAGAGCTACATAGAAAAAAGGACAATTTTCTTTGGACGTTGCTTTTATGGTTTCAAATTTTTTAATGGGGGCACTTAGTCCTTTCTCCTTGAAAGGGAAGTTTGTGGTCAGATAGGTGGGTTTCTTTAGCTTCCTCTTCTGTATGCACTTTATCCTGTCAATCTGTTTAAACTTCTGTATTTCCAAATTCATAGCAACTGCTAATTTTATTTTAAATTAAGAAACAATTATAATCGTCTCAAAGAAATAGTGATTGACAGAGTACATTTTGAGAAATGCTTCTGAGTTTTGCCTCTAGAGCAACTCCAGTGGAAGTTTCAGATTTCCAAAAGGAACTTCCTTTAAATTCTGTTAGAGGCTAGGAGCTTTTAAACTGCATACAACCTTCTTTGCCAGTCAGAAGTAGAGGGCCACCACCCACACCAGCTGCTCACCAAGTCTTGTCCTTCCTAAAACCCAAGTTTATTATTGCTCTTTTGAGAACAGCAGTATTGCCTTGCATTACTGCAGCTCTGTGACTGATTCTTGATGATCGCCTGGAGACTTTTTAACAAACATGCAGAATCTAAAACCTAAAGCAACTAATCTTGTAAAATGCTGTAGACAGAAAACCATTTAGAAGGCAAATGTAGTCATCAATGTGGTTGCTTCAAGGTCTGAGTAATATTTCAGTTAAACAAGAAACTTGCTACTCTAGGCAGTAGTTAGAAGTCTTTTTAAAATTTGGATGGAAGAAAATGGTTATGATGTAAAGTAAAGGTCTGTTAATAAAATATTGCTATTGGGAAAATTGTCAAATTAAAAAAGTACAGTTAAGTTCCTGCCAAACACCTACCTTTTCATCACCACCATGTTGAAAGGGCAAAGCACAGGCAGTTCCTCTACGAATACAGCTGGAGAGCATCTGAGCTCCCTTAGGACACAGGCAGTACTCACACGATCATCTGAGAAAGCTGGTTTGGATTAACCGCAAGGAGCGAAGGTTTCCTCTAAGTAAGAATTCTTAGAAACAGGCATGTTGTTCAAGAGTTCTTTTGAAAATCTATATTGATCAAATTGTTTTTTCTGTGGTATATATAGCCTTTGAAAGGTTTATCATCCCTTGACTGTTTTTTAGCACTGAACTCACCTAAAAAGGAAGAGTCTATCTAAAGAAAGCATTCCTGTCAGGGGAACACATTTTCAATATTTATTAGTGTTGTGGATTCCCACCTGCCATCATTTCCAGAACTTGTAGAAAAGTGCACTGAGGCTTACTCGAGGATACACCCAAAGATTGTTTTACTTATAAAATAAATTATGTAAAAACGGCATTATTCTTTGGTATGCTGTGAGTGGGAACAAAGGGAGATTAGGTTGATTAATGCACAGCTGAGGTCTAAGGCTGGAGAAGGGAAAAGGTCGTCACTTCAGCTGGGTCTGCTGCCTGTCCCCACCCACACAAATGAAGCAGGCACGGGATGCCGAAGCTGAGCACATTAACCGGGATGCTTTCAGCGTGGTACAGTTGCTTGGTTGGGGGCTGGACAAGTCCTCACAGATGTGTCCTTTTACTTTCTTTTTTCTCTTGAGACAGTGTCTCACTGTGTAGCCTTGGCCTTGAACTCTCCATGTAGACTTCAAACTCAGAGAAATCTGCCTATCTCTACCTCCCAAGGGCTGGGATTAAAGACATGTGACCACCATCTAAAACCAGTGGTATTTTCCCTTCTGTCTTAGCATATCCGTTGGTGTTGTTCATGTCTTAAGTCTAAACAAAAAACTATGGGCCGCTGGGGGAAGCTGAGAGCAGAAGAAATGGTCTTCCCTTGGCTCTCCAATACCAAATGGTCAGTCCTGAAATTACACACACTAGTAACAGACTGAGCCAGCTCTATTTATGTATTTATGTGTGTGTGTGTGTGTGTGTGTGTGTGTGTGTGTGTGTGTGTGTGTGTACAGTGTAAAACAACAACTAAATAAAGAGAGGCCATGATTTGAAGATCAAAGCAGCCTGCATGGGAAGAATTGTGGGAGGAAAGGAAAGCAAGGAAATGATGTAATAATATTATAATTTCAAAAACACTAATAGAAAATAAAACTAGTGGCAGCCTGTAGGGATGTACTGTAGGCAAATTTCTAAATGGTTTTATTAAATAAGAAACACAGAGCCAAATCCAGGGGTAAAAGCCTTAGAGATCAGGGAAATAGTGAAAGCTACCAGCTAGCCTCAACTCACCACGCCAGTGTAGCTTTCCAAGAGAACTACTTTCTGTCTACCCAGGCTTTTATTGCCTTGCTGTTCTATTCTTTCATTGGCTCTTAGTCCATGTACCTCACTTGCTCATCACTGCCTGTCTGTACAGACCTCCAGGTCTCTATGGTTGGTACTGGGATTAAAGGCGAGTGTCACCAAGCTTGGCTCTTCCCTAGTGTGGTCTTGAACACACAGAGACCCTACCTGCCATGTGATTGAATTAAGGGCATGTGCTACCACTGCCTGACTTCTATGTTTACTTAAAAATGGCTGGTTATGTCTTCTGATCTCCAGGCAAACTTCAATTAACATACAAATAAAATATCACTACAGTGTACATCACAACCCACCAACTCAGCTGCTGAAAAAGCAGCTGTGAAAGTGATTTCCATGTCAAATGCTTTTGTCACTTCCCTTATCTTACTTCTCTGCCTCTGGGAGGGCTCCTTTTTTCTCTTTGGTTTTGTTCTAATAGCCCTTGTAAATGGTGTCACAGTGGCACACGATCTCATCTCATTGTTTAGTTGAGTGGTGTGCTGCCTCCTCTTGCAAGTAAATCCTGCACAGGGCTGGACTCGGCTCCATCTCTATGTCTCCAGCACATCACAGAATACCTGGCAAGGAAGTGATGTTGAAAACAGGCCTTGGACATTTCACTGAAAAGATTTTTATCTTTAAGTAAACACGATTAATAACTAGACACAATCAGGAGCTCAGTTGCCTCGGCACTGCCTTTGTGTTCAAGCTTCCTCTGGTACCCAAGCATTCTCCGGTATCAGCCTCCCTCATCTCCAGTGTCTTCCTGTGCCCTCAAGGAAATGGCAGCAATCAGCTTTGGACTTTGGTCCAGGAATCTCCTTAGCACCCCTCATCGTCTCTTTTCTTTGGAGGGAAAAACAGAGCCCAAATTATTCTTTTTTTGATGGTTTCTTCCCTGCTTTTTTTTTCTTTTTAAATTTTATTTATTTATTTTACATCTTGACCACAGGTTTCCCTCCTTCCTCTCTTCCAAGTCCCTCTCCACCACCTCCCTTCTCTCTCCCACATCCACTCCTCCTCCATTTTTATTTAGAAAAGGGCAGGCATCCTGTGGACATCAACAAAACATGGTATATCAAGTTGCAGTAAGACTAAGCACATCCCCTTGTATTAAGGCTGGACAAAGCAATCCAGTATGAGAAATAGGTTCCCAAGAGCCAGCCAAAGCATAAGAGACAGCCCCTGCCCCCAGTGTTAGGAGCCCCACAATAGGACCAAGCTACACAAATGTTACCTATGTGCAGAGGGCCTAACTCAGTCCAGGCAGGCTCTCTGTTTGTCAGTTCAGGATCTGTGAGCTCCTATGAGGCCAGGCAGTTGATTCTGTGGGTGATGTCCTTGATCCCTCTGGCTCCTACAATCCTTCCTTCCTCTCTTTGGCAGGATTCCCCTGAGCTTGGCCTAGTGTTTGGCTGAGGGTCTCTGTGATACCTCAGTAAAACCCCCCACTCTATCCCCTACAGACAAAGAGAAGCTTAAACCAGAATTCCTAAGTGTAGATAAGAACTTAGACCCCTTTTCCCCAGGTGGCTGTATCTGCTACAGGGACTTTGGAAAACACAGGATATTCGACCAAAAGACTAAAAAGGGAGGCGGGTTAAAATTATATGGTCTGTGCCTTTAAGAACTAGCCTCACAAAGAAAAGGGAGCGCTCCTTCCAACCTCCCTGCTGTGAGTGAGAGATTTGGAAGAGCCTCCCTGGAGGCTTATAAACTTAGAAAACACCTTACTTTTGCCTTCTGTACCTAAAGTCTCCAGTGGTGGCTTTGGGGACTGTGATCTAGGCACAACAAGACCCTCACTCTATTGTCTCAAAAAGGGGGCCTTAGACAAAGATATCTCAATATAGATAGACCCAGGCCAGTTTCAAGTCCCCAGAAATGATGGTGCCAGCCCCAGGAACAAAAGAACAGAGTCAGGATGTCTGATGGTAACCAATTTACTACAAGATGCCCCTCTGGAGATAACATGAGCAGACCCCAGAGAGGAGTTGTAAAACTCCTGACAGGGCAAACAGATAAGCTAGAATAAGATAAAGTCCAGGCCTGGGAAAAACTGGACCAATCAAGGATGGACCCGTACTAACCTCCTCCCCTCTAGGAAATTTTATGGGTTTTGCCTATAAAAACTAACTTCCCCAAGAAAGAGTAACTCTTCCCTGCCTCACTTGAGATGGCTTGAGTTGAGTTCCCTGTCATGACCTGTAACAGATAAACCTTGCTTTTGCATTCTGGTATGCTCGTCCTTGGTGGTCTCTCTGGGGGTTATGATCTGGGCACAACAGTCTCTGCATCTGTTTCCATCAGTTGCTGGGTGATGCCTCTCTGATGACAGTTGGGCTGGGCACCAATCTATGAATATAGCAGAATATCATTGGGCATCATTACATTGACATTTTTTTTTCTCTCCAGACATGTTCGGTTCTATCCTAGGTCTCTGGGTCATCTAGCCTGTGGGTCCTGGAGTTCTTGGTACTGTTGGGGTGGGCTTACTCTTGTTGAAGGGTCTTAGGCTGGAACAGTCATTTGCTGGCTGCTACCACAATCTCTGCAACACCCTTACCCCAGCATATCCCATAGGCAGGTCAGACTGTATGTTAAAGGTTGTGTGTCTGGGTTGGTGTTCTAATCCCTCCACTGCAGGACTTGCCTGGTCACAGGAGGTGGCCAGTTCAGGCTCTATATCCCCTAATGCTTGGAATCTTAGGTGGGGAGACTCCTGGGAGTTTCCCTTGCACCAGATTTCTAACTTACCCCCAAAAGCCTCCCCTTTCCAGTTGTCTCTTTCAGTACTCCCCCCACTCCATCCCTTCCTCACTGGATCCCTCAGTTCTTATCCCCACCTGCTTCCAATCCACCCTGGAGATCCCGTTGCCCCTTCCTTGATCCCTCTTTGTTACCTGGTCTCTCTGGGGCTGTGGGTTGTAGCATGGCTATCCTTTACTTTACAGCTAATATCCACTTATGAATGAGTACATACCATGTTTGTCTTTCTGGGTCTGGGTTACCTTACTCAGGATGCTTTTTTTCCTAGTTCTATCCATTGGCCTGCAAATTTCATGATGCCACTGTTTATAACAGCTGAGTAATGCTCCATTGTGTAAAGATACCAGTTTTTCTTTATCCATTCTTCAGTTGAGGGACATTTAGGTTGTTTCCAAGTTCTGGCTATTACAAATAAAGCTGCTATGAACATAGTTGAGCAGTGTCCTTGTGGTATAATTGAGCATCCATTAGGTATATGCCCAGGAGTGGTATAGCTGGGTCTTGAGGTAGGTCAATTCCCAATTTTCTGAGAAACCACCATATTGCTTTCCAAAGTGAGCCCAAATATTTTAAATAAATAAAATGCATTATAAAATACTTGATGCTTAGAAAGAAGTTCAGATGTATTTGATTCAATTTTATTCTTGTTTTTAAAAGAATGAGTGATTTATTTATCTACTCAGACATTTAAAAAATCACATTTGGATGATAATACAGTGGTGGAGATGAGGTCGATCTGTTGTTAATCATGATAATATGTGAGTAATTTAGTTTTTAAAACAATGTTCCTTATCATGATCAATATTAATACTTTAAAATGAAATATATTATTTCAAAATGACTTCCAGGATGACTAATAAGTTTTTTTGCACCTGTAATCCTTGATCCTTCAAGATCTCACACCTTGGGTTTATTTGCCTTGGAACAAAAGGTAAAGACTCTTAGGCATGTCGTCAAAGCCTAGAGCAGAACAGCAGCTTGGGTTTATTAGCAGTGACTATGTTTGAAACACTGCTGAGCTGAACTTGGGCACCTTTCCATCTGCAGTGTTCCAGGTAGGTAAGGGAGAAGGCATGTCAGGAGGCCAAGGTGATTGTATTCAGAGTGTGTCAAAACCATGCTGTTTGCCTTGCTCTCCCAAACTGACATGTCACCTCACTGATTAAAAAAAAAATAGAGAACATAGTGGTCATGACCTGATTATTCTGTAGATAAGACAGGACGAAGGTTCATTCAGAAGTTCCTAGCAAGGAACACTATCATTTATTAAATCTGGATGACTTCCTTGGGTTTGGAAGCTGCCATTGGATAGCTATAGTAATCCTTCCTGGCAACAGGAAACTGAATTGGAAGTTTTGGCCAAACCCTTAGGTGACAGGTATCAGATCACAGCGTGAACTGTGAGATAACTAACCAAAAATTAGTTACGTGATTCCAACAGTTTATCTAACCAAGGATAAACAGGGAGCAGTTGTTGGAAATCTAGGAGGATCTGTGAGGAGGACTTCACTGGAGACCTAGGAGTCTTCATGGCCAAGTAAGAAGAAATGGACTTCAATGGGGAACGTGGAGAAGACATGTGTTTCAAAATTATGAAACATAGTAATGGTATCTGGCTTCTATGCAGAAAAATATTCACGTTGATTACCTGACATGGTCTCATTGAGTCTGTGGGAGGGAATAAAAGATAGACATCAGGTTTAGATGGAAGGAAAATGATTCCTGAAGCAGAGATTTGTGGGCTCCTTGTGGGTAGTGACAGAGCACACTGCCTTGAGATGTGAAATATGAGAGAAAAACACCAACTGCAGTACCTCATGGCCCAGGAACATCAGTTACCAAAGCATGATGTAAAGACATGCTGTAAACCAGGGCTGTGTGCTGAAGGCAGGACACACAGTAGGTCAGCCGGATCTAAACCAGGGCTGTGTGCTAAAGGCAGGACACACAGTGGCTCAGCCAGATCTAACCCAGGGCTCAGGACACACAGTGGGTCAGCTGGATCTAAAGCAGGGCTCAGGATACACAGTGGGTCAGCTGGATCAAAAGCAGGGCTCAGGACACACAGTAGGTCAGCTGGATCTAACCCAGGGCTCAGGACACACAGTGGGTCAGCCGGATCTCTGTGATAAGCTGTGCTGAGATTGATTTGGAATATGCTAGAATTATGGCACTATTTACTTCCACTTTGTATGTAAGCTCTTACACAATCCCTGAGTTTTGCTCTCTCACCTGTTGAAGAAAGCAGTTCCCTCAAGTGGAAATTAACCTAACAATTACACTGTGCAATCAAGTGATCAGTAATTGGGAACCGCTCATGGGCGGTTGAATGTCATTGAATCTTCAAGAATTTTAATGAATATCAAGTATTCATTAAAAACATACTTATTTTGACCTGAGGCATTCATGTGTCATCATGACATTTGGTCTTAATTCTGTGTTTTCCTCTAAGTAGCCATAGGTCTTGTCTCTAAATATTACTTGCTTTATAGAGAAAACAGCATCAAGAGAGTTTGAGTATCAGTCCGTGAAATCAGAAATTAATATGCCCTATTTTATTTAAATCAGCTCTTGTTAAAAAGTATAACTAAAGTTGATGGATTTCTTATACCAAACTAGTAATTATTCATGAAGGACCAAAAAAGATCAGAAGGACACATGATATTTGTATTTAAATTAGGGGCTGATGAGATGCTTCAGCAGGTAAAGTCACTGACCACCAGATAACTCGAATTTGATCTCTGGGAGGCACATGGTAGAAAGAGACCACTAACTCTTGCAAGTTATCCTGGGACCTCCATACATGTGTCAAGATATGTGTACATAAATACATATATACACACACAAATAAATAATAAATAAATAAATAAATAAATGTAGTAAAATTAATTGAACAAGATCTCCCCACGCCTTAGAAAGACTAGTATAAATATCCTGTTTGTGACTGAGCACCAAACCCTCATTTATTCTAGGCATCTTGAATACCCATAAGTTTAAGCAGCCACTAAAAGTAAGAGTAGCATTTATCTATGGAGATAAACCCAAATAGGCTTCAGTTAGGTGCCATGTTAATTTATCTAAACCACAATAGTTTGGTCCACCTAAGGTTTATGACCTTCCAAGCTATGTTTTTCTCTCGCCATATCCTGGGAGGTCATACTAGGCAACATTCCCTGCTGTGGAGCAGGCCTGAAATCCAATCCAACAGGAGTGGGTTACTCCCATATCACTTGGGCCTCTTTTGCACCTGTGGGCACATCTAGCCTAGCAGGTTGGCATTCATAGTTCATAGGGTTCATAGCTAGATAAAGGCACTGATGACTTATCACACTCAGTAACTTGCATGATTTCTCCTGCCATGAGAGCGTGCCAGCAGGAAGAAAACTTCCAACCTAGTGCCAGCTTGCTTTCTATCTATCCAGTGACCACAGTGTGTGGTGTTTTGAGCAATAGAGTCTTATCATTTTGTTCCAGTGAGCAACCAAGAGGAATGGCAACAGTCTGTGGAATCATTTCATACCTGACAGGGTTTTTTGTTTTTGTTTTATTTTTTGCTTGCTCAACAATGACTTTAAGGACCAGCATTATCCAGCTATGCATATCTCTTTTCTGACTATTTTAACTTATATTGGGCTATAGGCAAATCTGTAGGGCATTTTATTAATTATTGATTGGTGGAGGAGGGCCCAGGCTATTATGGGTGGTGCCATCTCTGGGCTGATGGTCCTGGGTTCTACAAAAAAGCAGCTGAGGAAGCCATGAGGAGCAAGCCAGTAAGCAACACCTTTGCATCAGGTCCTGCCTCCATGTTCCTGCCCTGTTTGAGTTCCTGTCCTGGCTTCCTTCAATGATGGACTACAGTGTGTAAGTGTAAGCCAAACAAACTCTTTGCTCCCCCAACTTGTTTTTTGGTCATGGTGTTTCATTGTAGCAATAGTAACCCTGACTAAGACACCTTCTAAGAATAAGGGAATATTGCGAAAGAGAGAGCAGAATGAATGTAGGAGCTGGAAGATGGAGGCGAGATTTGAATGTTATCTTCAGATATGACAGAGCCATTGTAAACACCAGCTTATAGCAGCTGTGGTGACCTCTGGTCTGTACAAGACCAGGCCTGTTGACAGCCAATCAGGAAGGAGGAGGGGCTCACGGTTCATCCCCTTCCCTGATGAACTTGCAGGTACTGATGAATTGCTTTTGGTTGCTTAGCAAACAGTGAACTCACCAACACAGTGACCTCACAGACACAAGAAAAATCAAAGCACCGCACAGCAACCCAAAAGGCATTAATATGGGAAAGGGGCCTTTGGGAGGAGTTGAGACAAGGTGGGAAGGAAATAAGAAAGGATCGAAGTGAGAGCAAACAAAATTCATTGTCCCTGTGTGAAATTGTCAAAGGACAAGTTAAATCAATAAAAGTGACTTGAGCTGTTACATGTTTGATAGATATGGCTAAGGTAACAAATATTTTAATACTAGTTACTATAAAATTTAAATTAAACATATTCAGTATCCTGTCATCATAACATTGAATATTTGCCTCTGCTTGATATGGAGTAGAGTCAGATTTTTAAAATTATCAATAGGCTAATCTGAGCAATTTCAAGGAATGTTACTTATAATCCCTCAGTTGAGTACATTATATACACAAACTCAAATTATTGGAGTGAGTTTTCATAGAAAACTGTGTTTTCCAATGACATCATGAGGTTTGCAGGCAAATGTATGGATCTAGAAAAAAATCATCCTGAGTGAGGTAACCCAGACTCAGAAAGACAAATATGGTATGTACTCACTCATAGGAGGATGCTAGATGTGGAACAAGGATGACTAGACTGCTACTCACATCACCAGTGAGGCTACCTGGAAAACAGGACCCCAAGAAAGACATGGAGAAATGGATGAGATCTACATGAACAGCCGGGACATGAGTGGGAGCAATGAAGGGCGAGGGTCGAGGGAAAGAGAGCGGGAGATCCTAGCTGGATCAAGAAAAGAGAGGGAGAACAAGGAATAGGAGACCATGGCAAATGAAGACCACATGAGAAAAGGAAGAAACAAAGAGCTAAAGAGGCCCACAGAAATCTACAAAGATACCCCCATAAAAGACTGCTGGCAATGGCCGAGAGACAGCCGGGACTAACCTACTCTGGTGATGGGATGGCCAAACACCCTAATAGTTGGGCCAGAAACCCCATCCAAGGACTGAGGAATCTGGATGCAGACATCCACGGCTGGGCCCCTGGTGGAGCACTGGGAGTCTAATTAGTGAGAAAGAGGAGGGTTTATATGAGAGAGAATTGTTGAAACCAAGGTTGGATAAAGCACAGGGGCAAATAACCAAACGAATGGAAACACATGAACTATGAACCAAAGGCTGAGGGGCCCCCAACTGGATCAGGCCCTCTGAATAGGTGAGACAGTCGATTGGCTTGATCTGTTTGGGAGGCATCTAGGCAGTGGTACCAGGTCCTGTGCTCATTGCATGAGTTGGCTGTTTGAAACCTGGGGCTTATGCAGGGACGCTTGGCTCAATCTGGGAGGAGGGGACTGGACCTGCCTGGACTGAGTCTATCAGGTCGATCCCAGTCCTCTGGGGAGACCTTGATCTGGAGGAGGTGTGAATGGGGGGGTAGGCTGGGGGGAAGGGGAGGGGGCAGGAAGGGAGAGAACAAGGGAATCTGTGGCTATTATGTAGATCTGAATAGTATTGTAAAATAAAAAAAAAAGAAAAAGAAAGAAAAAACTGTGTTTTCACTTAAATTATACTTTTGCACTGTGGTCTCTTAGGAAGTTGGATTGGGGCTAATTCACTAATGGTCTCATTAACCTAACTTGAGCTAATTCAATTAGGAAAAGAACACCCTATAGATTTTTTTTTTTAAATTAGGAAGATCATTAAAATACACAACTCCTGTGATTTTACTTACATTTAAGATAGTCTTAACACGTTAACTCTGGAACATTAGGAGAATCTCAGCCCACTTCCTGTAGATTATAGCAAATATTATCCTTATTTAATGGGTAAGCGTACAGCAATGCATCTGACCCCGAAACCAGAAAGTTTTCTTGATTTATACTGGCCTCTCTACCCATCTGCTTTTCAGACTTTTTTTTTTGTTGTTGTTGTTATAGTTTATCGGTAATTCTGTTCAAAGTCACTCAAGGGAAAGAACTTAGTCACCACAACTGAGACCTATCGACTATGGTAGGCTAACTCCAGGGATGCTGAGAAGTGGGAGAATCTTTAGGAGGTAGGGCCTGATATGAGGCAATTACATTCTCGGGGCAGTGTTCTGGGGATTGATTAAGGGAGTTCACATAAGGCCATGATGAATTCCTGGGAGACCAAAGTCTTACAAAATGAGAAAGGCTGGCCCACGAATCTCCCAGACTTTCTGTTTCACAACACAATGGTTTTTCCACATTTCCACATTGTGATGCCATCTGTCATGAGGCCTTCACCAAAGGCAAGCAGATGCTGGTGTCGTGCTTTTGGAGCCCCACCGGGATGGTCTAAATAAACCTCTTTTCTTTGTAAAGCACGCAGCCTCTGGTATTTTTATGGCACAGCAACAGACTGAAACAGATGGCCACTA
Organism: Peromyscus maniculatus bairdii; assembly: GCF_049852395.1. Lineage (NCBI taxonomy): Eukaryota > Metazoa > Chordata > Mammalia > Rodentia > Cricetidae > Peromyscus > Peromyscus maniculatus. Next base: position 56,367,676 of record NC_134866.1, read on the forward strand.
CAGCTGTAGTTTTCATCTTAAGAACTTCGTAATCTCAGGGGAAAGAGAGCTCTTTTCCAATATTTATATTAGAAGATCTTGCACTGATGACGATTGGTTCTGATAGGCCCTGCTTGAATCCATCCCAAACCATCATTGTTTCAGAGATATTCAGTATTCCAAACGACAAGGCTGGGGTCATGTTTTTTCTTCCTTGCCAACAAGAAGAGAAACTGTGACCCAAGCGAGTTACGTTACAGTGCACGTCTCCCTCATGAAATGTCTCCGAATGCTAGAGAACATTCTCATGTATGGTTCTTCTTTATTCCCCACTCCATGGTGGAGTTTGTCAGTATGCACAGCTGTATCCTCACACTATTGTCCTTTCTTGTCACCATTTCACCCTCAACTTGAGTCCTCTAGCTGTGTAACCTGACCTCAGGTTGCACGACACACTGTGAGCTAACAAAAATGGAGAGTACTTAAGACTGGGATGAAGCATTCTGATTCAGTGGATCTAAGGTGGAGCCTTCTTAGCGATGTTTTGTCAATGTTTCCCACGTGATTTTAATGTGTAAGTAGGTTGAGATGGCTGCCTGGAGCTGACCTTGATGCTGGGAAGAAGTGGTCTGCCCTCCGTAGAGGAAGGCAATTTTAGTTATCTTCCCTGGGGATGTTAGAATTTTTTAAATTAGGATTTTATCCCTATCCAGCACATCAACTAGAGACTTGAGGAACAAGGCACTAATGGCGACATTCCAGCTACATAGCAGGAGAGAAATCATCCAGAGGAGCCCTGGGACCTTACTGTCTGTCAGTCCTGAGACAGTATCTGCAGCATTTAGCTATCACATCCAGCTTATCCATCCTGTGGTTAACCTGGCCAAGGTGAGCTACCAAACAAGTGTTCACTGAGTTTTAGAAAAAGAAATGTGTCAGCATGCAGATGTGTGTGTATATCCTTCACCAAATAGTCCCTCCTGTCAGGATGAAGGAGTCTTTGGTGCTATTGGGTTTTTAATACTGATTTTTCCCCATTTCCTCTATCACAGTATTGAATTGTCATTTCTTGGCTCTCAAAACCCAAGTTGTATATTTTCTGCTGCATGAATCATGATAAACAACAGCTTTAGGAAGGCACTCCAGGCCAGTAATTATACTGATGAAACAGAAAGACTGTATTCCAAGTGAGGTTAATTTTAGCAGAATTCAGACAAAAATGTTGTCAACTAGCAGCAATGTGCTGGCACTACAGTGAGAATCCCTGGCGGCAGTGGCTGGCTGGTGGAAGCAGGCAGCTCTCAGGGTCACTGCAGAGGAGCAGGAGCAGGCCACCTGGCAGATGCAAGTCACTCTAAAGTTTGAAACAGACATAGAGACTTGATTATGGAAGAATTTTGAAAAAGCACAAATGACTGTGAGTTAGAAATGTTGGCTAGTAAAGAACACTGACCGTTTAAAGTACCCCCCTCCCCATGTGGTGTGTGTGTGTGTATACACATACATGAGTATATGTATGTGTTAGGGATTCAGAGAGACTTGAAAACACATTGAATTGAGAACTGGCTTAAAGCATTTATTTATTTATGGGATATGCTATTCTATAAAGAAAACTACTGAATGGACACAAAGGATTCAATAGAATTTTTAAAAAGTTTAGATGTCTTTAAAAGAAAACGTATGCTTTAATTTTACTCAGAATTATGTTTTGGCAGAAAGACAATATAGTTCCCTTAAAGAAGCATCTGGGTTCCTTACAGGCAGTATTTCAACTCAGTTTAAAGACGAGCAGGCTACATGGGCAGTCTTCCTAGGAAGAAAGTCAGACACCACAGAGAACTCTTGCATGAGCTGTCCAAAGTATCACTTTAAGACATACCTCTACAAAAGGACAAAGGCACAAAGTTATTATTCATACGATACATTCAGGTAAAAGAGAAATGTCTATTTTAATTTTCCTGTCAAATTCTTGTCTTCAGGTAACCAAATGGCTGATGTAGAGCAGGTCCTCTGTAGCAGGTGACTAACAAATGATGAGGGATGAGACTGCTGGAAACTGCCAGCTTTACACCTGAGTGATTAGTATATCGATCAGCATTTCCCAACATCACATGAGGAAGGCATCAGACTTAGCACGTCTCCCAATGAAAGTGTACAATACCTCCAAACAAGTAGCTTTGAATCCCAAAAAGAAAAATATGCATTAAAATGACCAGCTCTCTAGATATTACTACCAATTTACTGAAAATAAAAAGGTCAAGAAATATGCTAAAAGACAATTTGAGAATGTGACTAGAAGCCAAACTGTGAAAACCATAAAATAGACAATCCGATTCCCTCAGTGATGAAATGTTAGGACAAAAGATGAACTATAGTAGAAACCTGATCAAAGATGTAAGAACCATATTGGTTAACTCTAAGTCTCTTGCTTGAACTCCAATTCTAACCAAAGAAACTTAAAAAAAAATAAAGTCAATTGTAGCAGTCAGCACAGAATGAGTATTTGGTAACACTAAAGAACTACTGTTCATTTTCAAAAGGAAGGTTTATACTTTGGAGATAAAGAATGAAACATTTACAAAGTGCTGGTGTGGTGGTTTGAATATGAATGGCCCCCAAGGACTCATGTATTTGAATGCTTGGCCCATAGGGAGTGGCACTGTTAGGAGGTGTGGCCTTGTTGGAGGAAGTGTGTCACTGTGAGGGTGGGCTTTGAAGTCATATATGTTCAAGTCATGCCCAGTGTGTCAGTTTACTTCCTATGGCCTGTGGATCAAGATGTAGATCTCTCAGCTCCTTCTCTAGCACCACATCTGCCTGCATGCTGCCATGTTTCTCGCCGTGATGGTAACAGATTCAACCTCTGAACTATAAATGAGCCCCCAAGATTAAATGTTTCCTTTATAAGTGTTGCTGTGGTCATGGTGTCTCTTCACAGCAATGGAAGCCCTAAGACACTGGGATGCTTGGAACTTACTTCAGAATCATCTCCTGAGAGTAGAAAAAAAGGAGGGAGCTGAGATATAAACAAGCTTTTAAGTTTGTCTTGTCCTCTTTTCCTGAAACTGGGCAAGTTGATAAAGCAAGTGTGATGCTCTTTTTCTGTAGACTTAAACATTGAACACATGCAACCTTACCCCCAAATCTCTCCTCCTCTGAGTGCATGCACACATGTGTGCCCACACATTCATGCATGGGCACACACACACACACACACACAACATCACAAAACAAACAAAACCAGACTCACTCCAGAAAACTCGATTGTAGAGCCAGTTGTTGAGGTGTGCATGGAGGATTGATAGCAGGAGAGTCCCTGCCCAAGGCACTGTGTTTGATGTCCAGCAACATGAAAGGGAGACAAAGCAACGGAGGGATGATGCTGGTGCTCTGAGCTGGGGTGAGCAGCAGGAGCAGTCTTGGGGGATCTTGCTCTATCATTTGTGGGATCCACTCTAAGTCTGAGGACTCTTGTCAGAACTGTGTAGCCTCTAGAATCGGAACAATCTTTATTCACTCTCCCACAGAGACATCAGGGAGATGTCATTAAAACCTATCTGTCTTCTAAATATAGTTCATGGAGTGTCTGGGATGTTCCCTTTATATAAGAAAAATATGAATGGTTGGCTAGTTCAGAAATCATAAAAGCCATTAGATGATTCTACAAAGCAAGCCTTGTCTGGGGGAACAAAGAGGCAGTTCCTCAGAAGAGAATAGCTTTGTACTTACTTAACTTAAACATCCAGAACTCTTACTCATTCTCTGATGAATCCAGTAGTATTTTTTTTATGCACCAAAAATTTCAGTATTAAAAATAATGTTAGGCTGAATACAGGAACAAATTAATCCATCATACACCATACTTGCTGGTTGGCTGTACGTTCCAGACAGTTTGAGACTCCAGGGCCCCGGTGCCTGAGAAAGACAGGGGATCCTCCTTTTACAGAGCTTATATAGGAAGCTTTCTAAAGAGCTGGATGGGGAACTAGACTTTTGAAAAGTAAGCAGTTAAGTAGGCTGATATTTAAAATTATGATAATGGCAAGAAAATGATAGCTGGAATTGTGTGACTAGGGGTTATGTGTTGGGTGACGGTGCCCTGGCTGACAGAAGTCAGAAATGAAAGCAGGGACCAGCTTTCTTGTGGAGGAGTCCTGGGCATGCGCAGGCCCTGTTGTTCAGTAGGGTCCTCTGCATTGTGTAAAGCCCTGATGTCCTCATTTTGAAATTCTTTAAAATTTTTTTTGATAATTTCTTACACCAGTACTTGACAAACATTTCTACCTATTCCAATCCCTCCCAACTTCCTCACAAATACATAACTTTTTCCTTAATTATTGTTGCTACTCCCCCCCCCCCAATCTGTTGAGTCCACTTAGTGGTGGCTGCATGCGCATGTGTTTAGAACTTACCGTTTCGGATTGGATAACTTCTGGGGTCTTGTTTCTGGAGAAAACTGATTCTCATTCGCTGAGCAGCCATTGATTACTTGTAGTTCTTCATCTAGAGGTTGGGCCTTGAAAAATTTCCTCCACTCATGTTGGAATGTTGACTGTGTTGACTTGTGTTAACAAGATAGGTCTTTTCAGGCAACTGTATCATTGAAATTTCATGGGTTAAACCTCCCTGTCATGTCTAGAAGACACTATATTGCAGCAGGCATTCTGATTCTTTGCCTCTTGTCTTTCCTTCTGAACCAGAGCACCTGCATTTTATTTTTCCTTCAGTCTTTACAGTGTGTGTAGCCTGTCCTGAGTAAAAGCATTCCAATTTGAAAGAGCTCCAGGTTCTCAGGAACTTGGAAAACTGCGTTGTATGTGAAGAATTGAAAGATAGGAAGAGAGGGGAGAAGCAACAAGTGAGGAGTAGATTGGCAGGGGTGAGGTTGGAGAGTCAGCACATGTGGGAGCAGCTCTTCAGTGAGGAGTAGATTGGCAGGGGTGAGGTTGGAGAGTCAGCACATGTGGGAGCAGCTCTTCAGTGAGGAGTAGATTGGCAGGGGTGAGGTTGGAGAGTCAGCACATGTGGGAGCAGCTCTCTGGTGAGGAGTAGATTGGCAGGGGTGAGGTTGGAGAGTCAGCACATGTGGGAGCAGCTCTTCAGTGAGGAGTAGATTGGCAGGGGTGAGGTTGGAGAGTCAGCACATGTGGGGGCAGCTCTCCAGTGAGGAGTAGATTGGCAGGGGTGAGGTTGGAGAGTCAGCACATGTGGGACAGCTCTCTGGCGAGGAGTAGATTGGCAGGGATGATGTTGCCACAAACTCGGTGATTCCTTTGACATATGTCCAATCTCTGGGCAGATTCTCTGGGGAGGGATTCTGATAATCTTCAATACACCAGTGGCAAAGCCTTGGGGCAGGCCAAGAAGAGGTATGAATGGTGTGGAAAACCATTTTCTGACTGAGGGCTTCCCATTGACACTGTCAGGGGGTAAATGGCCCTAATGGTAGAGACACAGGACCAGTGCTGATGTTGCTCCCATCCAGAGGCTCCCTATTAAAGGTATAAGAAGGTACACACACAAATAAAGGGGACCTACAAGTGCCTTGGCATTATTCTTTCTACACTGGCACTTTAAAATATTGTCTCAAGTTTCATGCTCCTCCTTTGAAGGAAATCTTACATTATAAGAGCACATCTAATGTGAAGAATCAGTTTATAAAGCTTGTCAGCTGCTGCTAAGTTATGAATAGAAAATAGTGTCATCGAATAGTGAGCACCTGAAATCATTTGTGACTTTTAAGAATCTCCATTGACTGTGATTTAGGGAAGGGTATCCTAGGCTCTTTTTAACTGTGTGAAAGATGGTTACATTTTATTTCTCTCAAAGCTTCAGGTTGTCATGTCAGGATGTAGAAGATTAACGGAGATCCCTTTGGATTTAGGGGAAAGGAAAATTGTTACCAGTTTTTTTTCCTACCTAGGAATCTAGAAGAAAAACACAGTAGTAAGAAGGTCTTACTAACTTACTACTAGTAAATTAGTGTCTGTTAAGTGTCCTTAAGACAGTCTAAACTCTGAGATTCTCACCAGTGAGGACAGTTGTTGTGGGGATTTTCCCACTGGCCTAATGACCAGTGGAATGGAGCAGGTTGACCAGGTGGTCGTGGTCTTCTCTGAGGATATATGACCCTTTAAGAATCAAGGGAGGAGGACTGCACATCTTTGGAGGTGGAAGGCTTCCTGATGCTACTGCTTGGTGACCTGATCCAGACCTTTCCCCATTTCTCCCTGGTGGACAAAGATGTGGTGGTGCCACTTCATTCTGTATTTGTGAGTGTGTTATATCAATTTCATTCTTTAATCAGTAAGTCCTATTCCAAGACTTCTGTGGACTGCTTCACCTGGCACCCAATGTGGACTTGAAGACTAGATACTTATTCTTAAAGTTTTTCTTAGTTATGATAAAAAGGTAAATCAGATATAAAAACTTTAAACTCAGCAAGATAGGATAGATAATTGAATGTTTTCTCTGATTTTGTCAAATACAAATAGACTAGATATTGTAACTGTAATTCTTGCTTGATAACTGTTTTGTTATATGTAATTTTACTATGTTAAAGTTAAAACCTTCCTTTTTGATTAGACAGAAAGGGGGAAATGCTATGGGATGACCCTTCTGTATGCTGTGAATATGTTTTTATTACCATTGGTTAATAAAAAAGCTGCTTTGGCCTATAGCAAGGCAGGATAGAGCCAGGCAGGAAACCCAAGCAGAGATACAGGGAGAAGAAGGTGGAATAGAGCAGATGCCAGCCAGCTGCTGGAGCCAGCAAGCCTCCAGAGCCACAAGAGGTGCTAGAGAACAGGTAATGCCATGAGGTCACATGGCAAAATACAGTCTAATAGAAACGGGTGAATTTAAGTTGTAAGAGCTAGTTGGTAATAAACCTGAGCAATAGGCCAAATAGTTAGTAATTAAATTAAGCTTCTGAGTGATTATTTTAAAAGTGTCTGTGGAGCGGGTGGGACAGAGTAGCCTCTTTTTACAGACATTAGGGCTAATTTTTCTCCTGAGCACCCTGATCTGAGACACAGGATGGTTGTTGGGATGGGACTGGTACAAGACAAGACTGGTGGGTTGTTGGCCTTATCCACCCTCCATATCTGCCAGATCTCCTTAAGGATATGGAGTTATCTTGCAGGTATCTGTTTGGACTGTATTAATTAAAATGAATAATGTAAGTGAAAACTACAATTATGGAGCGACTATAGTGTGACGTTCACTTTGCATTTATTCTTTTATTTAGTGCTCAAAACCCATAAGTAGTTATTCCCCTTCGTCTACCCTTGCTAAAAGCGAAGCTGGAGATAGTCCTTAGTTAACTCAGGACTGAGCCCATGAGTGGGTCCCTGGAAACTATGCTAAGTCTTCCTGAAGTTAGACAACCCCACCCCCCACAGTGACTACTGTGTCCCTCCCTTCTGCCATAGAACCGGATCAGAGCTGCAGTGACAGTCACCACCGTGTCCTCTGCAGGTTGGCTTGTTCCCATTGGCCCCATGCTTCCAGAAAGCAGATGGAGCCCACGCTAGCATCCTGCCGAGCTCAAAAGCAGTCAAGCACTGTTCCATCAGTCTTGTTTCCATGACATTTGTCAGATAGTTTGAAATATCATTAAAACCAGGCACCAAAAAGCAAAGACTAGCACAGCTCTGTTAAATGGACATGAGACTCGTTGTTACGTTTAAATCAAGATTGATTCCTGTTTTCTTTTTTTTTTAAATGTGGCCAGTTCTTCACAATGGCTTTTACTTTAAATACCAGATGGCTACAAATATTCAGCCAGATTCTCTCAGGCATAAAGGATTTCTTGGCAGTAACATGGGCATTTAGGGAGGTGTATTAACTCTTTCTCATCACTGGACTGGTAGCTGATGCTTTCAATATGTTAAGTGTCAAGATGACTCTCTAGTGTTTTCCTGGAGTTAATGATTGCCTAAGAGAACTGAAAACTCCCTTAGTACACACAAAAAATCAGCCAGTATGAAAGTTGCTGAATACTTTATTGTAGTGCAAACTAAAATGATGCATTAGGTCCAAGACTTTGCTCTGAGATATTACGCCTCTAAACTGGGTTTAGCTGCGAGGCTGAGATGAATGGCAGCAATGGTCTAGGCACACCGATCTTCTTTCTGCAGCTGTGCTGAAGTTTCTTCTGCCCAGAAGGTCTTCCCAGTCCAACTTGATAGCGTGTCCATCTTGTTCTCATTGTGCTGATCTCAGCTCAGCTGTTGCCTCCTCAGGAAGCACAGTCTTCGTGGCTGTCACTCTCAACTTCTCTTACCCAGTCCGTTTCTTTGGCAGCTCTTCTCACACCATCACATTCCAGTTGGTGGTCTGTGGATTTGCCCCACTTCCCACTGTTGCTCTGTATGAGCGAGACAGTCTGTGTGTCTTAGTGTCATATCCCCAGCTCCTGTCCAGTGTGTCCAACCTGTGGGCCATGCTAGTCCTTGAATAGCTATTCTTGAATGTCTCCCCACTCATTTGTGATCACTCTGTCATGCCACAATGCAAAAGGTTAAATACCTCTGCACCTAGATCATAATGCCTGAGACATTTTGGAAATCATGAAGTACTTGTTACAAAGAATTAATGAGTGAAATCTTTGATATGATGATAACCTCAAGTGTTAACTCTCTTTAGTAAAGAAAAAAAAACCCAAATTTTGTCTTTCCAATTAATCTTCCTCCTAATAATTGCAAATATATCATTTCCCAAACAGAAGTTTGACACGCATATTATAAATCATTCCAACTAGTAATTGAGTGTGTAGGAGTGTGAGTTTTTTCTCCTTTAAAGGGAAAAATGACAGTATATTGTTATGTGGAGATTTAGGACAAAGAAAGTTTTGAATCTATAAAGGTGTTGTCTGATCCTCAGATTTGCCTAAAGGGAAAAGTGTAGACAGATAGTCCAGAGGCAAGTTCACTCCACGAAGGCATTGAAAAGCCATCCTGAAGGACTTGACTGAATTAATGATAGCAGCAGCAGCAGCAAAGAAGAAAAACAGCCTGCAAACACCAGGGAATGGAGAATGATGTCTTGGCTTTTATGAGACCTGGGTCTGAAAATTCTTCATTGTCCAATTATTTCTGAAAGATGTATGCTGGGTTACATCTTATGCAACTTTAACTAGATTGTTGGAAATGGGAGAGAGAGTAAATCCTTCATACTGCTATATTTAGAACAAAGGAGATAAAAGTTTGACAGTACAGGTCTTTCAAAGAATCTAGATAAACCCTAAGTTCTATGGGGCTCAGACTGGAAGTCTGAGATATTGTACTAGTCTGGACATTTAACTATTTAAGCATTGAGAAGGAGAAAGGCAGTAGATTACACAAGGGAGATGATCACAGCTCGGATAACACCAAGGGCTGGATATCTTGAAGCATTTTCTCATAGATTGGATGATTCTAATAGTGCTTAAAATATGAAAGATGGAAAACTAAAAAATTAAGTACCCCAAGTTTATCTTATTTTTTTCCATTTGATCCTAATAAAGAGAGCTCACATTTTAAACTAGTAAAACTGCGGAACTCCCAAAATTTGACATCTGCTTATAAACAAAAGCTCATTTTATTTGAGATATGTTTGTATGCCTGATTATCATTCACTTGCCTTTAATCTTCAGACTGCTTCATTGCACACCAGTTCTTCTCCCATGCCTTGCTATAAATTCTACCGAGAAGTTAGGCAGAATCCGTCCTCCATTTCCTGCAGGCTGTACCCAGAAAAGATCATTATACAACAGGTTCTCTGCTCTTCTCTAGTCGTGGATCACATTCCCTTCCTCCTGGATAACAGAACACACATTTCCTTGGTAAAACTGCTTCTGAGTGTGATCTGAGCCTGCCTTCTTGACCCACACTGTCCTGTAGTGTTCTGTGGGGTGTGGGCACATGACCCACACTGTCCTCCTGTAGTGTTCTGTGGGGTGTGGGCACATGACCCACACTGTCCTCCTGTACTGTTCTGTGGGGTGTGGGCACATGACCCACACTGTCCTGTAGTGTTCTGTGGGGTGTGGACACATGACCCATACTGCCCTGTAGTGTTCTGTGGGGTGTGGGCACATGACCCACACTGTCCTGTAGTGTTCTGTGGGGTGTGGACACATGACCCATACTGCCCTGTAGTGTTCTGTGGGGTGTGGGCATGTGACCCACACTGTCCTCCTGTAGTGTTCTGTGGGGTGTGGAAACATGACCCATGCAGATCTGATCAAGTCTTACCCTGAACATTTTCAGTAGAAATGAGAGTGATCTTTTCTCCTGCTGCCTGGACTCAGGGCTATGACTACGCTAGAGAAATGTAGCCAGTGTGAGGAAAGAGCTGGCTGGAATAAAGCAAAACAGAGGACCCAGCCGTTAGCTGGGGAGAGGTTTGAGAACCCATCTTAGCACAAGAATGGACCTACCACTGACTTCTGAGTGAAGAGCCATCCACCTCTGAGACTCAGTTTTATTAACACTCATTTGTAAGGAAAGGAATAAACGAGTAGATGAAGGAAAGTATGTGTGTACTTTAAGTTAGCTGCTCAATTGGACGCACTGCTCCTATTTCTTCAATTTTATACCTCACAGATTTTGGATATTAAGTTGTTTGTCCTTTGTGATATTAGATGGTAATTTTTAATGTCCATATTTAGAGTATATCAAGAAATAGCAGCTGTGATAGTACTCAAACAACAAACGGATTAGCCCAATAAATTCATACATTCCACTAGTAGAAGCTGAATATTGACATTGCCCGGTGTTCTCTGGGGACCCAGGATGGATCTGATACTGTGGCTCTGCCCTTGCTTCAGCCCTGAATTAGGTGGTAATCAAAGGAAAAGAAGCTTGCAGGAGGGATGTTTTTGTTGGACAGGGCTGGAAGTGGGTATTAATTTCTTCCTATTTCTGTTCTACTGCTAAAACTCACCATGTGGCCAACTCACAGCACGTGAGGCTGGAAATATAGCTTTGCTGTGTGCCCAGGAGGAAGGAGGACTGGCAGAGGATTAGCTGGGCCCGCCCACAGTTGGCAAAATTAACTTTCAAGCCTTCTGTTATAACTCCTTTTGTTCTTTGAAAATATAATAGTCCACAAAATAAAAATAATTTGTAACTACTTATCCATGTTAACATATCTGCTCATTTATCAATATGAAACCTTAATTCCAGCAGCAACTTGACATGCTCAAGGCATCAAAACAATGAAGTGGCACCTTTGTACTTCAGGGTGGAAGCCAGGAGAGACAGCTTCTTAAGGCCTGTGTGATGGAGATACTGGTCATTCAAGTAGTTCTTTTATATTGCTGAACTTATTTCCTCCATGTTTCTAAATCCTCCTGTATTTCAAAATGTGATCCTATCTAGAAATAGGGTCTGCCAAGTTAAAATAGGATCATTAGGATGGGCTCTAATCCAATGGCTGCTGTCCTTATCAAAAGTGGTAATCTGGACACAGAGACAGTTGCAGATTGGAAGAAGATGGTGGGGGGGGGCGCAGAAAGAATGCCAGGGTGGTGGGGCAGTGGCGAAAGAATGCCTGGGTCTACCAGGATCTGGAGAATAGCATAGAGCACACTGCCCCTCATAACCTTGGGAAGGAACTGACCTGTCACACTGTGATCTCAGGATCTGGAGAATAGCATAGAGCACACTGCCCCTCATAAGCTTGGGAAGGAACTGACCTGTCACACTGTGATCTCAGACAGCTGTCCTCCAGGAAGGTGAGACAATGCATTCTGTTGCTGAAGTCACTCAACTGTGCCACTTTGATATGGCAGCCATAGTCAACCAATAGAACCAGCATGACTTTTATCTTATCCGTGGCCTCTTGCTAGTATTATTTATATGGATTTTGGAAATAATTCATCTTTAACATTTAATTAAGATACCACATGAGTCCCTTACATATAGCTTGGCCTGTCAGCCTAATCATGATCACATATCTTCAATCTGGATGGAAGTCCTATGCATGCCCATATTTTCTTCCTCCAGGGTGAGTGGGGTGGAGCTGTAAGGTGTCTTCACTAACAGGAAAGAAAGTAGAATGTTTTTTAATTCTGAACTTGATTTTAATTCCTGTACTCCATCAAAATATCCTCCGCTCTTGAACATAGATGGGTGCCAAGGGTGTTGGGGCTTCTTTGGGAACCACAGGTGACACATGAGGCCTGCAAAAGCAGGAGTTGCTTTATGGTTTTCTGTATTACCTGTCGGAGTTAAGTGTGGCCTCTCTGACATGTGTAGTTTCTGACTATATGATAGAAAATATTTTTCCTTGTATTAACTGAAGTAATACCATAGGGTAAAAGGTCCAGCCAAAGGTCCACCATGGCCCTGGAACCAGAGCTAGTGAAAGAAACACACTCTGACCCCAAAACCAGAGCCAAAAGGCTAAAAAGGGCTCATGAAAGAAACTTTGTCCTTAAACCAGAGCCAAATCTGCCTCTGGTCAACTGAGCATGAAACCAACCAATCCCTAAGCATGAAATCTAGCCAATCTGAGCTTGTCCAAGCACAAGGGGATCAAAATCTGACTGATTCCCTCCCTGAAAATCTTCCTGGAATAACTCTGTCCCTAAGAACCCGTATGTAAGCCCTGTACCTGTTCAGTTGGCAGCTCTCATTCTCTACCCTGGCAGAGGCAGCCATCCTCCTGGATTCCTCCTTTCCAAATAAATCTCTTGAAAGAGTTTTGAGTGGAGCAGAGCAGAGTGGAGCAGAATCTCTGCTGGGAAACTCCCTTAGGGGAGCCTGAGTAGACTGCTACATTTCTGCAGGCGTTTCCCCCTAAGCAGAGTGAAGCTGAAGAGGGAACAACTTGAGATGAAACAGATACCTCTGCTGGGAAGCTCCCTTGGCGAGTGGAGCAGAGCTCAACTGTAAGGGCTCTCTCCCAGAGAGGGGATGATTCCTGAGTCCTGCAGGGAGACCATCCCCCCCTTGAACCCAGCTTCAGGTACAACCTGGCTTCCCCCTCCAGAGCTATAACACTTGCAAATACTCCTAATGTTACACCATCCACAGCTTTGGGAACACTGCCCCAGGCAGCCAGCTCTTTGACTAGGGTGGTTTGCATTTTCCATTCACCAAGCTTTGATTCATCCTGCCTTTTTCACCCTGGGCATCCTCAGCTCATTTCATTGTCCAAATCCTTTAAGATACAATAATGTTTGTTCCTTTATGTAGCCTTTCCAGGTCGCACATGGCCACAGTATATCTTCTTGGTAACCCACCTATTGTTCCTGTTCTTACACTGCACTGTCCAACCTGTAACATCCGAGTCCTCAGTTATCATTTCCTTTTTCACTGGCTCATGTCATGTGCATCTCTATATCCTTGTAAGTGTTTTCATGATTAAACTTAATGAGCAATGGTGTTACAGTCAAAGTGGGTAAAGTCAAAAGAAAAAGGAAACCAGTGATCACACACACACACACACACACACACACACACACACACACACTCAGCAGGGTCTTACTGTGCAACTGTGTCTATCCTGGAACTCACTATGTAGACCAGTCTCCAACTCACAGAAATGTTTGCCTTTGCCTCCTGAATGCTGGAAATGCTGGGATTAGATGCTTCTGCCATCACACCTGGCACCATTCCACTATATTAAGACTCCTCCAAATAAACTCTGAAATGGCTTAGGAGAGTCTAGGGAGGCTGCTCAGTGAGTACTGAGTATTGATCTCCAGTATCCACATAAAAGCTGGACTCCACAGCATCCACCAGGAATCTCAGTACTGGAGGGAGATGGAGCCAGGTAGATCCCTGGACCTTGATGGCCGGCCAGGCTAGCCAAATTAAATTGTGGGGTCCTGGGTGAGTAAAGAGATTGTGTGCCAACAAATATGTGGTGGACAGTAACAGAAGAAGATACCTAGTGTCAGACTCTGACCACCCACTGTGTGCATCCCAGAAACCACACATATGAACGCATGTGCATGGATGTGTGTGCACTCTTACACCCCATCCCTAATGAAGAAGAGATTCAGGTGAGGTATCAGGAGAGAGGAATGGAGAAAGGTGGTAGTGAAAGATGATCACTTCAATCACATAGAAAAAAGGAATAAAGTTAGAAGTGCAATAAAGTCAAATTACTCTATCCATCATCCCAGACTATGGCGTCTTCAGTCCGTCCCTTGCTGGCTTTTCACCTTTCCTGAAATGTTTTTCTGTTGGTACCCAATAGGGAATTTATTCTTGCTTCTCCAAGGTGACTGCTGCAGTCAGGGGGAGTAAGGAGGCTGGAATCAAATGGTGCCTGGGCTTAAGTCCTTCAGGGAGAAGTTTCACCTTGTTCCCTGTTGAGAGGCACACAGGTGCTTCTGGCTTCTTCTCTCATTTATAGTGTCCTTTACTTCCCTTAGGGTTTGAAATAAACCATTGTTTTGAGAACCAGAATCTACTGAAATAATTTATTTACTTGTGGCAATAGGAAATACGGGTTTAAAAAGCTAGCAGATTTCCCATCTATTTTATTTCAATTATAAATTCAGAGACTTAAAATGACTGCATGAAGAGGTGTGTGCCCAGGGAAAGCATGAGGTACTAGGGTAGACACAGCATGGTGAGAGGTCCAGGGTGTGAATGGGGAGGGGTCTCCCATCCCAATCCTTCCTTAGACATCATTGAAGTGACACTGTGTTGATGTACACTTACTGAATATCCACAAATACTGAATCTCATGAGTCCCCTCTCCTTAAAAAATAAACACGTTTGTATGTTGTTTTTCCCCTGAACAACTGACCTTCAAGATTGTTCCACTGTCATACACAACTTCCTCATTATATAATACAATATTATAGCTTTTCATTGTATAAGTATAATTTTTAAGAATGGTTTACCGTCTTATTAAAGTTATCTCTAGCCCTTATAATTATAATTTGATAATGGAAAAGCATCCACATGATAGAATATCTTAAGTGTGAGATGGCACAATGAATTTCTCATAGTGCAGTTGCTTTTTTAAAGTATTCCATTTCATGGGAAAGATGTGTGTTGTGTTTCTCTAAGTTGTTCTATTACCAATGAACAATCGTGAGTCAGATTTTGGGGTGAAAACCTGATAGATCAAAGAAGTGGTGGAGAAGTGACCAACTGACCTTCTCTTCACACTTCCTAGACCAAAACAAAACAAAACAAACAAACAAAAACCAAGTCCCTCCCTGTTCCTTCCTGTGCCTCTCTATCTGTGTCCTGGGTCCTCCATATACTCTATGACCAATTCTTTTCAACTAGTCACTGGCTTTGCCCCTGATTCAAGGTTCATTTTATTAACACAGTCTCGAAGTGTTGCAGTGTGATCAAATAACTCACAACAGATGCGTGTAATTCCTACAGCCATTTCTATTCCTGTTAGCAGAGTTATTTTGACTCTGATGTAGTAGTTCAACAACAGCCCGATGGTGCCATGAGTGTAGGCCCCCTTTACAGATGAAATAAATTGAGGTCCAAAGAAATAAACATAATAGCAAGCTGAGCCAAAACTTGAACCCAGGCTTGTCCGCATAGACATTCAGCCTCTTTATTCCAACCAGCCTATTTCTGTATTGTTTTTGTTGAATTACAGGCATACATTCCTTTATAAATGTTTACTATAAAATTTACATACTTGTAATAAATAAAAATACTTTCGTTGATATTCAACTTTAGTTAAGTACCTATGTTTTCAAACTGCTTTCATATTTGAAATTATTAGACACACAAAAAGGCCCAGAGAGATAGCTGATATGTGAACATTTGGGCACAGATTTTTTGAAAGAAAGACTATTCAGTTACATGCATAGGCTCATACGGTAAGCGAGTGGTGGAGCTGGGTCTTTGGTCTTACATTTTGAGCATTTAACGTGGTGTTAGACAGGAAGTCTGCAGGGAGCTGACAGCCTTGCATGGACTTATTAGAACCCTCTCCCCACATCTCCTAGAGGTGGCACTGCTTTGTATTTTGTGAGGTTTAAAATCAGTCTGTGCGTATACTCCTAAGCAGTATATGGCTTAGCTTTTGAGAAACTATCATACTTTTTAGGGCACTTCAAAGACTAAGCAGGAATTTGTAGAAAGAAAGATTGAATGGCAAACAGGTATTCTTAATCCAGTCTCTTCTACCCACTGTTGAAGCTGACACAGTTAGGGGGCATTGTTAAAGGCTCTTCTTTCAACAGTCCTCATTGACAGGATACTATGAGCACTGCTGTCAAGGGAATAAAAGAGCGTCTTCCTATTATAACCATCAGCAGCGTGAGGGCAGATTGTTCAGACGAGTGGAAGAGTGGTTCCTTTCCACACTGCACAGACATGAAGTTAGACGACTGCGATCAGTCGGAGGACATCCGAGCCACCAAAAAAAATATTTTATGCATTAAAATCTTTTTTCTTCTGACATATTTCTAGAAAAGTAAAATTATTTACAATAATCAAATATTTCAGGATTTTTCTATCCTCTAAATAAATGTACTGTAATGCCAGATCTTATGTACAGTAGGTAAGCATACTCAATACATCAAGCACAATATACTTCAAAAGGAATTAAAAGTGTAGGGACTACCAGAGTCTGTAAGGGATCCCAGGCCACTGGCAAGTAGGGCTCCTTTCATCCCATTGTTGTGATGGTGTTCTCGTAAGCCTACAAGACAAGCTGATCAGAGAATTAACTCTCACTCTGTGGCATCAAGAACTGAAATGACTGTGTTTATTTCAAGGTCTTGGTTTCAAGTGCAAAGTCATCAGGCAGGAGCACTATAATTAAGTCGTCAAGAAGTAAGAAAATTCTCTTTAAAAATTGTGTTAGCACAGCTTGTTCTAGCAAGTTAGAAATAAGCAAGATGAGTTAGCTGTTCAAAGCATCCTAAGAAGGTGACTGAAGAATCAAATTGTCAGCATGTGCACTAGCTGTGTGTGTGTGTGTGTGTGTGTGTGTGTGTGTGTGTGTGTGTGTGTGTGTGTGCTCCTTAAACTGAAAGGGGAAGAGCATATGTGATTTTCAGGTAAAATATTCTAATAAAAATCAAAGAAAAAAGTGATAAATACCAGCAATGATGTCGAGACACTTACTGAACACTTACTGTATATCTGTTGTTGTTTTAAGTATTATGGGTTTTATACCATTTAATCCTCATTTAGATCTCATTACTATTTTTGCATACTAAGAAACAGGAACATAAAGGGTCACTTTCCCAAAGTCCTATAGGATAGTCAAGATTTAAACCTTGTAATCTGTATTTACTCTTTTCTCCCTCCCTATTACTTCTCTTCTTTCTCTCCTCCCCCTCCCTTCCTACCCTCTCTCCCCATTTATCTTTATTCTGTTTTTTTTTGATGAAGGGTCTTGCTATATTGCCCAGGCTGGCCTTGAATTGCATTTCTTATGCCTCCTTCTCCTAGAGGGTAAAATTAAACGCAGCATGTCTGGGTACAGCTGTGTCAGTTTTCTTTTACTGCCATTCCATGCTAGAATCTTAATCCAAATATTTTGCATTTCTGTGGAACATAAATCTGACTGGCACAGGTTTCCCTGAACAGAACTAACGATCCAGCAAGCTGCATTCTTTCCTAGAGGCTGTAGAAGAGAACCTGCTTCTTTGCTTTGTTTGGATTCTAGAGACTGCCAATGTTGCCTGTTCTGAAGCTTCTCCCAGACTCAAAGTTAGTGAAGATGAGCTGAGACCTTCTGTCACAGCATCACTCTAACCTCTCTGTTCCCCTTTATTTACTCCCAAGGATTCATGCACATGTGGGTCAGGATAATGTCCCTGTTCACAGCTTTCAATTGCCTTTGCCATGTGACGTCTTCACACTGTCAAGAGAAAAATGTGGGGGCCTGTTGTGGAATAGAATATTTGTTTAACTATGTAAAGATGTGTTCCATTTGTTTAATTATGTAAAGAGGTGTTGCTGTTTTACTTTGCCTGCATAAGGCCCTTGATTGGTCTAATAAAAAGCTGAATGGTCAATAACAATAGAAGAGGTATAGATGGGACTTCTGGGCAGGGAGAATAAGTAGGAGGAGGAATTTAGGCTCAGAGGAAGAAAGAAAAAGAGACACTTGGGAGATACCAGGGGCCAGCCAGACACGGAGGAAACACGAAAGTAGGATAAACCGAATGAAAGAAAGGTTAAAAGGCCCCAAGGTAAAACGTAGATGACCAGAAACAGGTTAAATTAAGTTACAAGAGTGAGTGGGGCAAGCCTAAGCTAAGACCAAGCATTTATAATTACTAACAAGTCTGTGTCTTTTTTTGGGAGCTGGTTGTTGGCTCAATGGAAATTCCAGCTACAGGGGCAATATATTATTTGAAGTAAAGGTTAAGATCATCTTCAAATAAGTAAAGGAATGAGAGAAGAAATTGAACCATGGCAAGTGGAAAGTATTTTTGTTGCAGTTATCCATTGCTTGATAACAAACTACCACATAGTTGCTGTAGAAACCAGCACATTATTATTTATGACTTGGACACCTAGTCTGTGCTCAGCTGAGCTCCTTTATAGGGCAGTGGTCTTAGAGGAGTCATATTGCTTGCAATACATAGCAGGATTTTAAGGAAGGAGGAAGCAGAAGCTGCCTAACTGCCCGGTCCAGAGTTGGAACAGTACCATTTTCTTGTATCGGTTAAAAAATTGATATGACTAGTCCAGAGTTAAGGAACAGTAAATAAAGCCCACTTGTGGAAGTAAAGTCTTACGTTCATACAAAAGGACAAGGAACTAATAGTTTTGTTTGGAGTCTTCATAGCACACATGGAAGATGCATCTGAAGTTGGAAATTGTATTTATTACCTCTGCTGTAATAAATTACCCAAATGTTAGTGGCTTACAAAAACACTGATTTATTATTTTACAGTTCTGGAGAATAAAAGCTTGGGGTGAACTGAACAGGACTGAAATCATGGCGTCAGCAATGCTGTGCTCCATCTAGAGCATCTGTGCCATAAATCCATGTCCTTTCTTTCCCTGCTCCTAGAGATACTTCTATTATTTGGCTCATGGAGCCTCTCTTCATCTTGAAAGTGCATCATTGCAACCTCTTTCCCATTGTGACATCTCCCCCGCTTTGACTTTTTGATTACTTTGGATCCACTTGGATAATCCAAGGTAGTCTTCCCATCTTAAGGTTCTTAATCTAGACATATAAAGATTTATGTAGGTCTCTGTGATAGATCTATAAAGTGTCTGCCATGTTTTCACAGAATCTGGAGATTGGAGTAAGAACATGTTTAGCACATGTTATTTTGTCAATAAAAACTTTACATTTGTAATTTTATTTCTATATAATATTCTGAGAATTATTTTTTCCCAGTGGCTTATAGGTCAGGATTGAATCATTGAAACCACAGGGATTGACAGGGTAGAATTCAAAAAAATATTAAATTTACAGGTAAATTGATGAAACCAGAAACAATCATGCTGAGTGAAATAACCCAGGAAGACAAACACAGCATGTCTTGTCTCATTTGTGGATGTTACCTTTGAATGTGTGTCTTGTTTGGAGTATCCACAGAGGCCAGGAAACAGTAAGAAGTACTTGGGGCTGGGGGACGGTTCAAGGAAGGAGAGATAGAATGCAGTAATATAAAGGGTTAAAGAAGAAGAATTGAACAGGAAGAGTTAAATTAGAATGAGAGATCAGGGTGGGCAAAAGAGGGAATACAGGGCAGGATACAACATCGAAGACCTCTGAGGAAAGTCATGTAGAAACCTACTACTGTAGAAGCTTATCTAATACCCAGAAAGAGTTAAAGGAGTTACATTGCAGTGGGGCAACAATGCCCCCTCTAGACACCACTGTGGTGGTATTGTGTTCCCCAAAATATTGTGTACCTTAATAAACTTACCTGGGGTCAGAGAACAGACAAGCCACTAGTTAGGCAGTGATAGCACACGCCTTTAATCCTAGCATTCCAGAGACAGAAATCCCTCTGGATCTCTGTGAGTTCAAGGCCACATTGGAAATAGCCAAGCATGGTGACATATGCCTTTAATCCCAGAAAGCCAGCCTTTAATCCCAGGGAGTGGTGGTAGAAAGCAAAAAGATATATAAGGCGTGAGGACCAGAAAACTAGGGCATTTGGCTGGTTAAGCATTCGGCTGGTTAAGCTTTCAGGCTTTGGAGCAACACAGTTCAGCTGAGATTCATTGGGATGAGGACACAGAAGTTTCCAGTCTGAGGAAACAGGACCAGCTAAGGAATTGGCAAGGTGAGATAGCTGTGGCTTGTTCTGTCTCTCTGATCTACCAGCATGGACCCCAATAACTTGCCTCGGGTTTGATTTTATTAATAAGAACTTTTAAGAATCCTGCTACACACTACAGGTCAATAAATAAAACATCTGGTGCTATGAATGCATTACTGCTTTTGGAGTTGTTGGCCAGTAAGATCCCTTAGATCCCTAGATAGTACAGGCTATGCTAGTGCTGTTGGTTACCTTCTAGAACTTGATGGTAAAACCCTGTTATTGAAGACATATCACATACTTGAGTCATAGAACATAGAGAAATGAAACTGGTACCTTCCCTGAACTTTCATCCCAATTGGATAGCTTTGGTAATGCTAGAAGGCACTGTGAATACATTCAGAGAAGAAAAATAATCATCAGTCATACCTAGCTGTGAACCCTGCAAACCACAATAATGACTGGTGTTGAAAGACATTTCCGATGTTCCAATAGTGACATATACATCATGGGAATAACCAACTACTTTCTGATTTTACTTAAGTCCTCTTCCATAAGATTAAATCCACAACTGGCACCATTTCCAAGCCAGATCATAGGCTATAGGGAAGAACCTGATACTACTATTTTGCTAAATAGATATAGTACTAAACTAGTTTCTAATGACTTATCATTGTACTCAAAGATTAATGTACTTCTCAACCTTCATCAGAGAAACTTCTTTTTGCAGTCGATGGTGATTAATAAAGAGAGCCACAATTGACCACATGCTAAGAATAAGAGGCCTGAGAACACTCATTCCTGTGTAGGATATCTGCATCACACACCCTCCTCCCAAGGCTTAGGAATCATTGTAGAAGAGGTACCGAAAAGAGTGTAAGAGCCAGAAGTGATGGGTGACACAGTGCCTTCTGGACATAGCAGGATGGCTGAACGTGTAAACTTACAACAGTTAAGACAGCACACACAAACCTGTGCAAATTCAAGCCAGAACAAAACCCAGTGTGGAGATGGGTGCTGAGTATGAAGTCCCACTTCTGGCTGAGAAGCTACTGGCAACTGATAACTGCTGGAAAAGGGAGAGTCAGTTTTCTCCCCTGGTAAGTCTACCATATTCAAATGGAAGGGCACACATTCAAGAATATATGGGGAGCACAAATTACACTTCATTTTTTACAGAGAATACAAAATTGGGAATGTAAGGAATGGGAGGAGATGGAAGAGAAGAGGTAAATATGATCCAAATATGTTGTACGAAATCTTAAAGAACAACAGCAACAACAAAAGAATAACAGCGAGGAAGTAGGTGATGGAGGGATCTGATGAAGAGAGGGGGTCCGGGGATGAGAGTGAAGTCCAACAAGAATACCGAGTACAGGGAAAAGAGACGTGGGAGACCAAACACTGCTCTGACTGACCCCCTCTCATCTTAGACTTCCTGGTTTCCTCCGTGACCTCACTTTATTGCGTTCTGCCCTTCTTCCTTCATAACAAATCCAGATGTCTTAACTTTCCTTCAGAAAAATTCAACATCAGGAAAAACATTTTTAGACAGAAAACATTTCTTTCCTCGAAATGTGAGCTAATAAACACCTTTGAGTAGGCTTTTCTGGTGGTGATACCTGTAAACTGGGTTGTAGCGTTGATACTCAGTACTCCAATAGAAACCCCAAAGGAAAGAATTTGTTAGTCTGAAATCAATGACATTACTGATTTGACAAAAGAAAAATAACAAAACCAGTTGAAAACAAGCAAGCAGGGTAGTATACTTTTGTCTTAGTTACTGTCCTGGTGTGTGAAGAGACATTATGACCAGGGCAAACCTTATAAAACAAAGCATTTAATTGAAAGTTTGTTTACAGTTTTCGAAGGTTAGACATGGTGGGAAGCAGACAGGCATGGCACTGGAACAGGAGTTGAGAGTTTTGCATCATGACCTGCAGGCAGCAAGCAAGAGAGAGAGAGAGAGAGAGAGAGAGAGAGAGAGAGAGAGAGAGAGAGAGAGAGAGAGAGACAGACTGACTGACTGGACTTGGTGTGGGCTTTTGAAACCTGAAAGTCCCCAGAGTGGATTCCTACACCTACCTCCTAATCCTTCTGACAGTTCACCAACTGGAAACTAAGCATTCAAATATATGAGCCTTTGGGGGTCATTCTTATTCAAACCACCACATTCTCCTCTCTGGCTACGATAGGCTTATAGCCATAATGCAAAATGCATTTACTCCAACTTCAGAAGTCCCCATAGCATTTAACAGTCTCAACACTTTTCAAAGTCCAAGTTTCTTCCGACACTCAGAGCAATCTCTTAACTGCAACCAACCTCTTGTAAAATCAAAGTAAAAAAAGCAGATCACATACTTCCAACTACAATGGCACAGAATATGTTACCATTCCAAAAGGGAGGAAGGCGGGCATAGTGAGGAAGTACTGAGACAAAGCAAGACCAAAAAACAACATGGCAAACTCAAAAGTCTGTGTCTCCATGTCTGATGTCAAAGTGCTCTTCAGTGCTCCGACTCCTCCCACCTCTGTTGACAGCAGCCCTCTTGCTCTCTTGGGCTGGTTCCACAGCTTGAGTAGCTCTCCTTGGCAGGTATCCCGGGGTTCTGGCATTTCCAACATCTTGAGGTCTAATACAACCCAGGTTCCATCTTCACCGGTTTACACAATAACCACTTCAGGCCTCCATGCAAGGCCCCTGTTACATACCTGGCCTCAATGGCTTTCCTTAGCCATGGAGGAAGATTCTATAACCCTTTTCTGAAGACAGAACCATGGTAGCCAAAGTTTCGAAATTCTTGGGCTTGTTGGGGCTGGAATCTGACCCCTTCTTGAATTACATTTATATAAGCTTTCTGTTGTTGTCTAGGCCCAGGAAATCCTTCCGGCTGTTTCCTTTCCTGAACTGCAGGCTCAGCTGAGTGCGGTTTTGCCCTGAGGCTGCCACTCCCTTTATTCCATTTTGCAACAGGCTTTTCTTTAAGCTTTTTTTTTTTCATTTTTCTTTATTAAGAAATTTTCTACTCATTCTACATACCACCCACAGATACCCCTCCTCCCACTCTCTAACCCTCCCTCCCAAGCCACCCCCCACCCCCCAAATCAAGGTCTCCTATGAGGAGTCAGCAGAACCCAGCTCACTGAGCCAAGGCAGGTCCAAGCCCCTTCCCACTGCACCAAGGCTTCTCAATGTGTCATACCACAGGCACTGGGCTCGCAAAAGCCTGCCCATGCACCAGAGATGGATCCCGATCCCCCTGCCTGGGTGCCCCCCAAATAGTTCGAGCCAAACAACCGCCTTCCATATCCAGCGTGCCTAGTCTAGTCCCATGGGGGCTCCACAGCCACCAGTCCACAGTTCGTGGGCTTCCACCAGTGTGGCCAGTCATCTCTGCACATCCTCCCATCATGATCTCGGCATCCCTGCAGAATCCCTCCTCTCTCTCATCGATTAGATTCCTGGAGCTCAGCCTGGCCATGGATCTCTGCATCTGCCTCTGTCAGTCACTGGACAAAGCTCTATGATGATGGTTAGGATATTCACTAGACTGGTCACCAGAGTAGACCAGTCCAGGCACCCTCTAGACTGCTGCCAGCACTCCAAGGTGGGGCCATCCTTGTAGATTCCTGAGAGCCTCCCCAGCACTCTGCCTCTTCCACTTTCCCTGATGTCCTCATCTATCATGGTATCTCCCTCCCTGCCCTCCCACTCTGTCCCTGTTCCAGCTCGACCCTCCCATTTCCCTATGTTCTCATACCCCATTCCTCACTCTCCACCCCACCCCCCACTCCCAGTCTGCTCATGTAGATCTCATCCACTTCTCCTTCACTGGGCCATCCATGTGTCCCTCCTAAGGTCTTTCCCTGTTAGCTAGCCTCTCTGGAGCTGTGGGTTGCAGTCTGGCCATCCCTTCCCTCACATCTAGTATCCACTTATGAGTGAGAATATACTATGTTTGTCCTTCTGAGTCTGGGTTACCTCACTCAGTATGATATTTTCTAGTTCCATCCATTTGCATGCAGATTTCATGATGTCATTGTTTTGTTGCTGTTGTTGTTGAAATCTAACTTTAAATCTAACCATGGTGGTCCAATAAGATACAGGAGGTTATTTCAATTTTTTTGTATCTGTTGAGATTTGCTTTGTGACCAAGCATGTGGTCGATTTTAGAGAAGGTTCCATGGGGTGCTGAAAAGAAGGTATATTCTTTTGTGTTAGGGTAGAATATTCTGTAGATATCTATTAAGTCCATTTGAGTCATAATGTCTGTTAGTTCTCTTATTTCTCTGTTAAGTTACTGTCTGGCAGACCTGTCCATTGGTGAGAGTGGGATGTTGAGGTCTCCCACTACTAGTGTATGGGGTTTGATGTGCAATTTAAGCTTTAGTAATGTTTCTTTTACAAATGTAGGTGCCTTTGTATTTGGGGCATAAATATTCAGAATTGAGACTTCATCTTGTCAGATTTTCCCTGTGATAAATATGTAATGTCCTTCTCAATCTCTTTCGATTGATTTCGAATGATTTGGAAGTCTATTTTATTAGATGTTAGGATAGTTACAACAGCTTGTTTCTTAAATGCATTTGATTGAAAAGTCTTTTCCCAGCCTTTTATTCTAAGGTAGTATCTGTCTTTGAAGTTGAGGTGTGTTTCTTGTATGCAACAGAAGGATGAATACTGTTTTTGTATCCATTCTGTTAGCCTGTGTCTTTTTATAGGTGAATTGAGACCATTGATATTAATAGATATTAATGACCAGTGATTGTTGATTCCTGTTATTTTTTTGGTGGTAGTGTTGTATGTTTCCCTTCTTTGGTATTTGTTGGTGTGGAGCTATCTATTTCCTGTGTTTTCATGGGTGTATCTAATTTCCTTAGGTTGGATTTTTTTCCTTCTAGTGTTTTCTTTAGGGCTGGATTTGTGGAAAGATATTGTTTAAATTTGGTTTTATTATGGAATATTTTGTTTACTCCATCTATGTTGGTTGAGAGTTTTGCTGGGTATAATAGTCTGGATTGGCATCCATGGTCTCTTAGTGTCTGCATAACCTCTGCCCAGGACCTTCTGGCTTTTAGAGTCTCCATTAAGAAGTCAGGTGTTATTCTAATTCATATATATATATATATATATATATATATATATATATATATAACTTGGCCTTTTTCCTTTGAAGCTCTTAATATTTTTTCTTTATTCTGTATATTTAGCGGTTTGATTATTTTGTGGCAAGGAGACTTTTTTTTTTTTGATCCAGTCTATTTGGTGTTCTGTAACCTTCTTTAGGTTGGGAAAGTTTTCTTCTATGATTCTGTTGAATTTATTTTCTGTGCCTTTGAGTTGGTATTATTCTTCTTCTATCCCTATTATTCTTAGGTTTGGTCTTTTCATGGTGTCCCAAATTTCTTGGACATTTGTTGGCTTTAGTGTTTTCTTTGACTGATGATTCTATTTCCTCTATTGTATCTTCAAGGCCAAAGACCTGCTCTTCTATCTCTTGCATTCTGTTGGTTATGCTTACATCTGTAGTTCCTGTTCATTTACTCAGATTTTTCACTTCCAGCATTCCCTCAGTTTGTGTCTTCTTTATTGTCTCGATTTCAGTTTTCAAATCTTGAACTGTAGCATGAATCTTAAAGAGTCTTATTAATAAAACAAACCTGGAGCCAGGTATTGTGGTGAATGCTGGAAGATCAGAGAAGCAGAACAAGCCACAACCACCTCACCTTGCCAATTCCTCAGCTGATCCTGTTTCCTCAGACTGGATGCCTCTGAGTCCTCATCCAAATGGATCTCAGCTGAACTGTGCTGTTCAAAGCCTAAAAGCTCAACCAGGCTCTAGCTCCTCGTCCTGTCCTCTCACCTCAAATACCTTTCTGCTTTCTGCCATCAGTTCCTGCGATTAAAGGCATGAGTCACCATGCCTGGCTGTTTCCAGTGTGGCTTTAAACTCACCGAGATCCGGATGGATCTCTGCCTCCCAAGTGATACGATTAAAAGTGTGTGCCACCATTGTCTGGCCTCTATTTCTAGTGGTTATTCTGTTCTCTGACCCCAGATAAGTTTATTAGGGTACACAATATTTTGGGGAACACAATACCACCACATTGAACTGTTTTCCTCACTTGTTTAACTGCTTTCTCTTGGCTTTCAAGGGATTTACTGATTTCTTCCCATTTTTTGTTTGACTTTTCTTCTAAGGGAATTTTTCATTTCCTCTTTAAAGATCGCTATCATCTTCTTAAGGTCATTTTTTAAGGTCGATTTCTTCTGTTTCTTCTGTGTTGGGATGTTCAGGTCCTGCTGATGTAGGTTCTGATGGAGCCATATTGGTCTTTATGTTGTTGACTGTATTTTTGCACTGGCATCTACCCATCTCTTTCTCCACTTGGTGCAAGCGGTGTCTGTGTCTGAGGGAGCCTCTCTTGGTCTGATCGATACTCTTGGTCCAGTGGGAGCTCTTGGTCTAATCGGTGCTGATGGACTCTTTGTCTCAGGGAGCAGCTCTTAGTCCAATTGGCGCTTGTGGGTCTGTCTCAGGGAGTAGTTCTTAGTGCAATCTGGCGCTGGCAAGCTCTGTCTCAGGGAACACTTGCAGTCTAGGAGGGTGGGTGGGATTTGGGGGAGGTGGGGCTTGTGGATTACAGGGTCTGATGGGGGATGGTGGTAGTCTGACCTGCCTGCAGGAGGTCTGCCTGCCAACTGGCTTGAAACTGGGACTGCAATGGGTGGTGGTGTGGAGACACAGGGTTGAGCCCCTAGGCCCAAAGCCTCAGGGCTGGGGTATTTGAGTAGGAGGATAAAGACTCATCTATTAGTCCAGTTGGGTGCTGGCAGGCTCTGTCTCAGGGAACAGTTGCAATCCTCTTTTTTTATCTCCTTGAACACAGAACTTGGTTCCGACATCACGTTTTCTGATGCTCCGTTTTCCTCAAACCCTACATTTCTATTTCTCTTTGCCTTACTTGTTCTTTTTCATTGTAGGTATGCAAAAGATCACTAATAACCATAGGGTACAGTCAATACTAGGCTTTCTTGAAATCTTTGCTAACAATGTTAGTCTAAAACTTTTCAGTTTAGCCTTTGGAAAAATTTTAGGACAAGGGCAAAAGTAGCCACATTATTTGCCAAAATACCACATGAATTTTCTCTAACATTACTCTCCTCTGAACCTTCTTGGGCCAAGTCACCATAGTCTACATCACTCTCAACACTACTGTCTTCCAGGATCCTACCATGATGGTTCATTTAACCTTGATTGAAGCATTCAATCACTTTTCTTGTCAAGAGTCCAAACATTCTTCTATATGCTTCCAAATAACAGTATGATCAGGACTGTCACAGCAATATCCAGTCCCTGGTACCAACCTCTGTCTTAGTCATTGTTCTATTTCTGTGAAGAGACATGTGACCAAGGCAACTCTTATAAAAGGAAAATGTTTAATTAGGGGCTTCTGTGCAGTTTTAGAGGATTATTCCATGGTTATCATGGCAGAAGAAACAGGTCTGGTGCTAGAGCAGTAGCTGAGAGCTTTACATCTTGATCTTCAGGCAGCAGGCAGAGAGAGACATTGGGTCTGGTGTAGGCTTTTGAAACCTCAAAGCTGACATACCTGTGACATACCTCTTCTAACAAGGCCACACCTCCTAATCATTCCTAAGCAGTTCAACATGGAAGACTACACATTCAAGTATATGAGCCTATGGGGCCATTCTCATTCAAACCACCACAACAACCAAATACATGTGTTCTCAGAAACATTCTATCTTAACTGTATTTTAGGTGCCTTGCTTTTCTGGAAGTCTAGGTTGTAGACATTGAAGGTGAGGTCAACCCCAAGCAGCGCTGACATGTAATGTATGTGGAGGCAGAGCTTCTATGTGCAAGACTTAGGGAAATAAGTGGTTCCATGGCGTGATCAGGCTCAGATATGACAAAGAGAAAGAACAGCCAGTGAGAATTAGAGGGAAGGTCACTGGACTGGAACAAGTCAGGGAGAATGAGAGCATCATTCATCATAATGCTGGACTCAGAAAAGGGCAGGAGGATCAGGCAGCAAATCAGAGACCAAGTTCTTAACCATGGAGGGTAATAGAAGAAAGGAAAGACTAAGTACTAATTTGGAGAAATTAATTCATATGTTGGGGTGGCACACAAAGGATTCTGCAGGCCAGCCTGAGAATTCTGGGTTAAAAACATTTAAATTTGCCTCTGCCATGATCACCATGAATTCTTATGAAAATGATTTGCACAAAGAAAAGCAGCAAAACATGTTGAGGAATTCCTAAGGATAATGCTAGTGTGAAGGTTCTGAGTGAGTCAAGAGAGAGAAATTTCTTCTCTTTCCTGTGCTTGCCCACAGTTTTGTGCTCATTGCTTATGTATCATCCCTCAAGTCCTCACTCCACTTTCTCATATACAGCTTTCACAGGGAGTTTCTAAACTGCTACAAATTAAAGCATTAGTTGATTCCCATTACACAATCTTTACTCCCCTTTCAACACCTTAATATTTTTAGGGAGGAAAATTAACATAAACTGGGCAGTTTATAAACAACTGAAATACACTCCTTATTGTTCTAGAGACTGAAGCTCACGATCAAGTCATTGGCAGGTGCATTGTTTGGTGAGGGCCTGCCTCCTGGCTCATAGGACAGACCTCTCTCACTTTGTTCTACTTGCTGGAAGGGGCTAACAAGCTCTTGGGTCTTATTTATAAAGGCACCAACCCTATCCATGAAGGCTCTGCCCTTGTGTCTTAATCACCTCCCAGGGCCACATCTTCTAACACTAACTCACAGGTGGTTGTGGGCAGGGGAGGAGGAGAAGGCATGAACATCAGGTCCTACCAGTTGGTAATAACTGCAGATTCTATACAGGCTAGCACAGTCGGGAGACTCTGGGGTGAGGGGTCATATAGTCACGAGACTTCCCTGTGTGAGAAGAGGACTGGTAAACTTTACACAGAGAAACAAAGGTTCTGTTGAGGCCGGGATGAACTCTCCACAATTTCCTTCAATAAATGAAGTTAAATGTTCTCTTGAGAGGGAATGCAGAGTGGAAATCTATCCATTTTGACAGATATTTTGTGGAAAATGACCAACCAACCAAAAACCCAGCCAGTGTTCTATAAATCCTTGCCAAGGTGTACTCAAATTGCTTCTCTACTTGCCTGAACTTTCCAGCTGCTTCTAGATTAAGGGCCTGACAGACTTTCTCTTAGAGCAGTGGTTCTAAATCCCTTCGGGGGTCACATATCAGATATCCTGCAAATCAGATATTTACATTATGATTCGTAACAGTAGCGGAATTACAGTTATGAAATGCAATGAAATCACTTTATAGTTGGGGGTCACCACAACATGACGAACTGTACTAAAGGGTCGCAGCCTTAGGAAGGTTGGGAACCACTGTCTTAGACCCTGTAATTGCCCATTTTTCCTTAGTGTCTTCCTAAAAGGCTTGCTTTGCAGTCCTGGGTCACTTTTCTCAAGGAAAGAGAATCTGGTTGTCTGGATTCCTGTGTGTGAGAGTCGAACTTCCTGGGGCCCCTGCACCAAGCTACAAAAGTGACTCCAGTTAGGAAAACCTGAGAAAGTTTGCTTCTCCTTAGGGTGAGGTTGGTTTTAACCTTTGTCCCACCCCCACCCCAGACAGCTGTCTAATCTTGCTCTATGCTTTCTCTTCTATTGCTGGCAATCCATCTAAAAGAAAGGAACTGTTGAGCCTCCCTACCACCTGGTACTACTTAGATCTCCAGCAGTCTCCAGAGGATGTAAAACCCCTACTGTAGGGAAGAAGGCAGAAGGTAAATTGTGATTGAGTTAGTTGTCTACCGCAACCAGTAAAGGAAACGCTTCTGCTTTTGAATCATGTCAACCAAGTGTACAGTGATTTTTTAAAAGGTGAGATACAGTGTTAGTTAATGAGGCGTTGTTTTCTAGAAAGGGGTGACTGTTGTGAGTCTTGCGAAGGGTGGATTTATTTGGAGACACAGCTACTGAGGTAGTACCTTAATTGCTAGTGACAGAAACCTGACTCTAAATGCCTTAGTTATAATAGGAAACTTACTGGTCCATGTAATCTCAGCCCCTACGGATAATTCTTTATCTAGGGCTTAAATGACATGTTCAATAGAAACTTACCAATTACCCCCTGTGTTCATATCATTGTTCGTGGCCTTGGAGATACAAAGGCTTGTCAGTAAGCCTGGTAGTGTTTCCAAAACACTAACCAACCACTTAGTCTAGTGCCTTGTCTCTCACCATTCCCTAATTGTTTTCTTCTACTAAGTCTTTTGCATGGGGATCTACATGCTGGCTGACAAGGTGTCTGTAAGAGCCACACTCTCACATGACTACACATACAGTCAGGGTAGAAAGAGCAAGAAGCTTTCCAATAGCCCTAGAAAAATGTCTGAGTCACTGGCACTGGAAAGTTTAAGTCCCTGAACAATTGTTAGGCAAAGAGTGATGTGCTTTGGTTGGCCAGGCCTGGGCCACATGTTCCACCTCCAAGGCCATATAGACTGAGAGTTGGTAGAATCTAGGTTCCTACTCCTAGGGTGCTGTAGTCGCTCAAGTGGAAATGATGTGAGGAAGTAAAACACTGAACAAATAGCTCCTATTACAGTGAAGTGGTCAGAGCATGGACACAGGAATCAGGTTGTCTGGGCTTGAAGCCATTGTGGACTAGTCCTGTATTCTTGGTTACATAATTCAACCTGCTTGTGTATGAGCAACCTCTCTATGAAATGATAATGCTAATGTTACTGAATTGTTATACACTGAGTAGAAGATGCCCAGTGGGGTCATAATCTGAAAGGGAGGGAGACTGGGCTCTTTCTCAGAACTCTATTAATAAGTGTCAGAGAGGACTCATGTGTCCTCTTCATTCACATGGTCAACCTGTGGCCACAGTGAGAAGGCTGAGTGTGCAATAATACGTTTTTTGCTCTAGTGGCATGAAAGGCAGTCAGCATCACCTTAATAATAGGAAACATGGTAAGCTATTAGGAGGAATGAGGGGACTCGGCACAGGTTAAAAAACAGCAGTTATTTACTATAATGAGTTACATTAATTTCTCAGCAATTATGTTTCAATCTTCAAAAATTTATTGAATAAACATGGAGAACTACATAGGGATGTGTCCCAAGTAGACAAGGATGTGTGGGTTCTACTTAGACTAGTCTTGATAGGTTAAATACCCAATCTGTGTTCTTAAGAATAAGTTACAGAGATGGGCAAAATGATAGTGGAGGTGTAACTTTTCTTCTAGTAGTAAATAGGAGTTCACAAACCTTTGAAAATTATTTTATTTTAAGATATTTTATTGTGTTAGAAATAAAAACTATGTACAGACATATTATAAACTGCCTACAGGTCTCCCAGGAATCATCAGGAAAGGCCTCATTCTCCCCTTTCCGTAGGTGGAGCATTCCTAGCCCAGCAGTCGCTTCCAAATTGCCAAACTGAGGCTTGTATTACTCATAGATGCTTGGCCAACAGCTCAGGCTTATTACTAACTAGCTCTTACAACTTAAATTAACCCATTTCTATTTAATTTGCCATGTGACTCATGGCTTATTACCTCATTTTTTCATTTGTCCTGCTTGCCCAGTGACTGGCTGATGTCTTGCCCTCCCTTTTCTCATCATTCCCAGTATGAATTTCCCACCTAATTCCTGCCCAGATACTGGCCTGTCAGCTTTTTATTAAGCAATCAGAGTAATACATATTCATAGCATAGGAAAGGATTGTTCCACAGCACCTATCTCCATCATGTCTGTTTACCCGTGGTTGCCAGGGTTATGTCTGTTTACCTGGTTGTTAAAAGTTACCATATATTTTAAAGTAACTTATTTGCTAAGTTTTCACCACTATAAAATGTCATGGTAACACCCGCATTACTGATACCCGTTTACCATGTCTGAGCGAAGGGCTGCGGATTAATCCCAGTAATCAGCATACCTGGAGAACTTACCGACGTCGTAGCCGTTCCTGGCGAACTTACTACCGATGTCACTGTTCCTGAAGAACTTACCGACGTCACCGTTACCGACGTCACCGCTCCGTGTGTTGAGTTCTGAATCCTCTTCAACCCCTCACCTGGTGTCCAAAGTTTCCTTCCCGGGTTTCGGCATCAGTTGCTGTCTGAAGTTACCTTCCCGGGTTGCGGCACGCTCCTCGGCCAGCGAGGAAGAACGACCACCACGCTGGGATTCTTCTCAGATCACACTTTATTGGAGCGCCTCTTGATTAAGGGAGAGCGGGAGGTGAGGGGCCCCAAGGACTAAACTGCAGCTACTTATATAGGGAATCAGGCAAACGTGCCGTACTGTGATTGGGTCCCGCCAGAATGCTAGCACGGGGAGCCACGGGATAGGCTGAGGACATAAGGCCAATTACCATACTCGTGCATCATAGCCAAATATGGAGTTGTTTACAGCTAGGCTACCAGGAAGCCAGCACCATCTTTGAATAGCGGCTCCCTACAATAAAAGACAATGACTTAGTTTTATTTTAATTATCCATTTTCATAAATAATACATTCTATATACTCAACTCACACATTTTTCTCATTGTTCTGTTTTCCCAAGAATTTATTATATGTGAAGTTAGATCATTGTCCTGTGTTGGTGTTACTATGACTAAGTGAATGCTGTTCACAGCCAAAACATATATTTTGGTTACATTTCCACTAAATTTCTCTAGAGTTAGTTGCATTTTTATATTATTTATTTAGTTGGCTTCCTATTAACTCAAACTTAAGCACTCCTAATTCCCCCATCCGTGTGTGTGTGTGTGTGTGTGTGTGTCTTTGTATGCAGGTTTGTGTGTGTATGCATGTATTCACATGTATGTGTATGTATGTGTATGCATGTATTCACATGTATGTGTATGTATGTGTATGCATGTATTCACATGTATGTATGATGGTTGGAAGTTAACTTTGAACTTTGGGTCTTCTTCTTCAGGAGCTGCTCACCATATGTGTCATTTTAATTTTTTTTGTGAGTAATGTGCATATGGTATGTGTATGCCTCTCTGTGCACATGTGTGTGGAGGTCTAAAATTGACTTTCCATATTTTCCTTGATGGCTCACCACCTGATTTGTTGAGGCAGGGTCTCTCACTGAACCCAGGGCTTGCCAATTATGACTTGCATAGATGTCCAGCTTTCCCCAGGCACCCCGCCCCCCCCCCCACTGCTAATCCCACATCAAAGAACTGGATTGACATCACAGGGTCTCCCAAAGTGTCAGGATAAACAGCATCAGGCACCATTTGTACAAAAGAAGTCACCCAAACAACAGGAAGACCATGAGAGAGTCTGTTGAAAACCCAGGGTCCTGATTCTGAGTCCCCTGTCTGCACGGGCCAGTGGCTGTCCCTCCACACACTAGCAGAAGACTGACTACAGGTTGAGTCTCTGGAAAAATAATTCCCATTGGTGGCTGATGCTATTTATTCCTGACACTTTGGGAGACCGGACACTTTGGGAGACCGAGTGATGTCAATCCAGTTCTTTGGTGTAGGATTAGGACTCAGTTTCTTGAGGCAAAATCAGTTACCAATCATCCAGAGGTTTCCAAACATTTGTGTCTGCTGTTGCTTCTCTTTAACCTTCCATCCTTGTTAAATGACACCCAACATATTTTCTTCATGGTTGTTTTAATAGACTTAGAAAAGCAAGGGATAGAGATAAGTTCATTATTGTGAGGAAATGATTCTTAATTTATTCCCACCAACATAATCTGCTGTATATGTCCTATGACAAGAGTAAGACATGCTTGTCGTAGGCAGCATAGAAGTGTGTGAAGGAAATGGAAACAACTCACCAAGAACCACAGACGTCAGAGTTATCCGGCCATCACTTGCTGAGCATCGGATTATTTTTTTGTTTCCTAATATAATAAACACCTTTATAAAAAGAAGCCATTTAGAATTATTTTTTAAAAAAGGGATTGAAGAGACTGTACAATTAAATTCTCTTGATAAAGGCAATATTAACTTCCAATGTTAGAAATGTTGCATTAAGCCCTTCCTAGAATAGGTGGGCACAACACCAGGCAGAGTATAGGAGCGGGTTTCTACTTTCTATTCACAGTAGCTCTTGTAAACTTCTAAATGAATGGCATGATTTAAAGTTGTCATTACCATCTCCATGTGCCAAATGGATCCTTACAACTCACGTTCACAATCCCCATCCTTTGAAGTCTACACTAAGAAAATTTCAAATAGTTATTTTTAGCTGCAAGGAGGGTATGTCCTGGTAGAAGCACTTAGGATAAAATGGGGATGTGAACGAATATTTTAATAGGCGTGCTTCATTAATATTTACTGTTCATAGAGTAAACTAAGCATCGCTTCATGTTTTTCCTTAAGAGGCTGTCTTTTAGCTGAGGAGCAAATTGTTGCAACCTAAGATAAGTAAAGGTGAGTGGAACATGGAGGTCCTATTTGATCCTTTTTTCTGTGAGAATAGAAACTATGGTGTCACCTTAGCTATAAGCACCATCATCACCATCACTGCATTCAGCAGTGACCCTGACAACTTCCTCTTGCAGTCACCATCATTTTTTTTGTCTTTAGCATGACCTTGTGAAGTAGGAAGAACAGATAATTGTTTTGTGAATGGGGA
The DNA here is from genome assembly GCF_049852395.1 of Peromyscus maniculatus bairdii. NCBI lineage: Eukaryota > Metazoa > Chordata > Mammalia > Rodentia > Cricetidae > Peromyscus > Peromyscus maniculatus. Next base: position 56,402,473 of record NC_134866.1, read on the forward strand.
TTATGAAGGAACAAGTTTAAATGACTCACTCACCAGCTAGAAACAGGATAAGATTTTAGCAGGAGTCTTCCAGCTTCCAAAGTCAGAGATGTTTATATCATGAATATGTGCTTTGGTTTTCTTACTTCTGGGTCTTCTGATGATAATATTTGAATGAGTAAATTTGAAAGACTCTATAGTCCGAGCCAGCACTCAGAAATCAATGATAGGCAAAAGAGTGGAAGAATGCCCAGGTGAAATTCTACATCATTTTTCCTAGCATCTCTACCCCACTGGATGTCTATAATGGCTCCTAGAGTAATATCATATTTCCTAATAAATGGCTACGGCTGCAATTACTGCAAAATTTATGTAGAGTGTTATCTCTACTGGCAGAGGTAATGCTTACTTTTTCTTTCAATAAGAAGAAAATCTACTTTTTAGTAGTTAACTTCTATTGGATTTGGTAGGTAAGAGAAATCTTTTCACTAATTACTGAATCCTGAAGTGTGAAAGTTTACTAGAGTCATTCTTCCCTATGGACCCTCCGGGTTGCACAAAAGTCTTCAGTCTTTAGCATTAACTAACAGACTAAAGCAAAAACTAGTGGAAATGGGTGGATTCTAAACACAGTTGTTAGTGGTGAGGTGGACTCTAGGGCTGGTGTCATGACTTTGCTCAGCAGTGTGTGTATAAAAGTGATCACTTCTGTTTACTTTCTGTGTATATGAATTTTCTAATTCATATTCATAGAATCATAACATATAGTATTTGTCTTTTTGTATCTGGCTTATTTACCTAAGCACAATGTTTTCAAGATTTATTCATGTTGAGTCATATATCAAAATCAGATTCCTTCCTTTTTGTAGCTGAATAAATGCTTCATTGTTTGAGTATACCATGCTTCTTTATCTTCTCATATGTTAGTGGTCACTTGGGTTGTTTCTACCTTTTGTCTACTGGGAGAAATGAACATGAGTCTCTAAATGTCTTTTTGAGTCCCTGCTTTCCATTTGAATATATGCCTAGGATTTGAATTGCTGGATCATGTAACAGTTCCATATTCAACTTCAGAGAAACTGCCAAATTGTTTTTCTATGGCTGTGCCATTTTATATTCTCAGCAGCAAAGCCCCCAGGGTTCCAATTTCTTTACATTTCCACTTTTTAAAATTATAAACCTTCTAGTTTGAATGAAGTGGTATCACATGGAGGTCAATATCTGTCCCTTTCACAGCAGAAACGTTTACTTTCTTCTTTTACTGTGAATTAAAACATCCTTGTGGCATGTAAAGAGCTCTTTGGTTTCACTTGGCCGAAGGGTAACCTACCTGTGAGAACCCAGGGGGAAATGAAGCTGAAATGCTGTACTGAAGCTAGGTCGTGCAGGGCCTCTGACACTAGACAGATGTTGGTGTAACAGAAGGTAGAAGGTAGAGTACACAGGAAGAAGGTATTTGTGGTTAAAAGCATAAGAACAGACCTAGATTGAATCTTGTCATTTTACTTTTTTACTTAGTGGTTGTATGGCCATCTTCAAGTGCATTAACTGCTCTGAACACTAATTTTATGCCTTTTAAAATGGGCATAATATCTCTCTCATTGTGTTTGGGAGAGAATAACTGAGATTATGCACACAGATTATGTAGCAGGTGGCTTTACAACTGGTTGGCACAAAATTGAAACAATCTTAGCTCACCATGTTTTAAAAACAGGAATGATCTTGTAACATGGAAAAGGGCAACACAAAAAGACAGTGGAGAAGAGAGGGTAGGAGAAAGGGAGGGGGAAGTGGAGACAAGGGAAGAGAAGGGAAAGGAGGGGTTTTGTTCAGAAAAATCCACGGTTTACTTTGCTGTGAGGATAACCTGGGAACAAGAAGTAGGCTGATGGAAACCGACTCAAGTTCACCTCGTGGTATTTACTCTAAAGTTGGCTCTTAGGAGAGGATACTTCATTAATATTTATTCACCTGTCAGCTGAAGTGATTTTCAGATTATCTATAGAGCAACCTTTGCTTCACTGGGAAATTAAGATCCTTGTAAAACTGACTGCAGTTTATTCTCAGAGCAGAAATATTGCAGGCAATGTAGTGCAGAAGCGTGTAGCACATCGCTGGGCTGCAGTCCAGCTCTGTTCTCTCAGCAAGAATGAAGTAAACAGCATGAGTGAGATAGAAAATGCCATCTCTTACGGTTAGTGGAGGCATTGGGGGTGGTGGTGGAAAGAATATTTTTAGCTCTCAAATGTGAGGATTTGCTTAATATTTTTACATTGTATTTGCCAGAATATGTGGCATCCAGCAGAATCAAGAAAGGAATGCTAGAGTATAGTCCCCTCACTTTAGCCTGGTGAATCAGCTTCTGGCTATAGACATTGGCTAGCATTGCTTAGTGTTGCCCTCATTAATTTCCTTTCCAGTACCAATTACCTCTGATTAATAATAGTAACAGCTACCAGTTGCCTAGTGTTTCATTGGTTTTTGCACTTAATCTTCAAGAAAACCATGTGAGGGAGGTGAGAAAAATCAAGGCTCAGAGATACTAATGCGTTTGCACACAATCCCTTGACTATTGCCATAGAAAGGAATAAATGTTTTTCAAAAGGATGAAGTCTGTCATTTCATTAATCTTCCAAACAGCAATATTATCATTTGGAGAAAGATAGCCTATTCATGGTTATGCAAAAGAACTCACAACCACTCTAGGTGACTTTGATGGCTAAATTGTTTTGCATACAAAAATTTCACAGATATGTTTAGGTTGCTTGCTAGTAACATAAGAGGAAGACAGGAGTTCTGGATATCAGAAGAATAAAATGGAGACTGAGTAGCAAGGTCATTTGGTGGTAAGACCAGAGCCTGAGGGGGAAAAACTCTCCTCCCTGCAAATGGTCGAGGGGTGTTTTTCAGATGAGTATATAATTGCTCTTTGTTTAGTAAAACTTAGCATGATCTTGTTATGCCTGAGGATACTGTGTTGATAGCACTGTGTTTGGGGTAAAATGAGCAGAAGAAAAAGTAGCAGAAGTTATGAGTAAGGGTTGAGAGTCAATGGAGAACACGTACTCAAAGCAGGAAGTAGGACAATTGTCAGTTTCTGTCCCCAGTCCTTAGAGAAAATGAAAGCGTGTGCTGAATCACAGCTGTGCAGTGCTAGTCACCTGTTCCTATTGACTTACCAGGCAGAATGCACTAACCCTGAGCACCGTCTTCTCCCTGACAACTTGTCCTCATTCTTGCTCTTCCATAAATCTCCCACTGTCAGCATTCTCTAATACAACTTCCTGCTGTCACAGGAATTTTTATCAGAGAATAGGGAAAATTGGGGAAAAAAGAGAGTTGAAATTGTGCTGGTTAGTTTTATGTCAATTTGCCTCAAGCAAGAGTCATTTTGGAAGAGGGGATCTCAACTGAGAAAATTAATCCACCACATTGGTCTCTAGGTAAGCCTGTGGTACATTTTTTGAGTTTGGAAAGGATTTGAAACTCTTACCCTTGAAAGAGTTTGTTAAGCTTAATTAGCACATCTGCCAGACCTTCTCAAACAGATAGTCTGGATGCTTAAGTCTGTTTTTAGAGAGTACAGAGATATCTCTGACAAGATACTTTCATCCACCCAGGGATGGTCCTGTCAGGATGCTGCTAATGATGATAATGACAGGAAGGCCTGTAGTTAGGGATCCTGATTGCGTCACTGCACAGAAGGTTATCTAAACATTCTATAATAGAGGGGAAATAGTGCCCAATGAATGATGGAAAAGCTACAATAGCACATGAGAAATTCATAGCAGGAAACAGCTAACAATCAAAAGCCAGTATCACCAAGACTCCTTGAGCCTCAGCTTGACAGCTGGAAGGCCCTTGGCTTCTTCTAGGTATCAGTTTGTCATAATCAGCTGAAATCCCACTTCATATATTTTTGCAGTTTACAGCATGAGTCTTTGTGGTGGCTTGAATAAGAATGCCCCTATAGGCTCATATATTTGAATGCTTAGTCACCAAGAAGTGGCTGTATTTGAAAGGGTAGGAGATGTGGCCTTGTTGGAGAAAGTGTGTCACTGGGGGTAGGCTTGGAGGTTTCAGCAGCCCATGCCAAGCTCAGTGTCTCCCCTTCTGTCTTCAAATCAGGATGTAGCCCTCTGTTGAAGCAGTAATCACAGGGCCTACACAGATCTGCACCAGGTCCTCTGCATACATACTATAGCTTTCAGTTAGTACTTTTGTGGGACTCCTGAATGGGTAAATGAGCAGAATTCTTGTGCCTTCTCTTGGGGCTCTTTTGTTTTTCTATTGGTTTGTCTTATACAACAATATGATGGTTTTCATTTTTATCTTATTGTACTTTATTTTGTTAAAAAAAAAAAAAGACATAGCTCTCAACTACTTCTACAGCACCATGCCTGCCATGTTTACTTCTGTGCTTCCCACCATGATGGACTAAGCTTCTGAAACTGTAAACCAGACCCCAATTAAATTCTTCCTTTTATAAGAGTTGCCTTGGTTATGGTGTCTCCTCACAGCAACAGAACAAGGTCCCAAATGTGAAACACTGAGTTACTTCCACTGTTGGAGTTCTGTTTTGCTTCGAGTGTGACCTTACCCTTGTTTAACTCATTTTGCTCTTACAAGAGCCCACAATGTAGAGGCACTGAAGAGATTTTATATTCCAGAGAGACTATGGGTATTTTTGAGAAACTCTGAACCTTGAAGGAGATTTTAAATGTTATAGAGACCAAACTGTATTAAGTGTTTGAATTTGTAAAGGCTATGTAGGACTTTGAAAAACTGGAAGGATTTATATTGTGATATTAATATTAACATGAGGTCTTCAAAGATGAACAAGAAAGGAAAGGCAATGGTTTAACAGTAGTGCATTTTTATGTCAAATTGACAAAGCATCAGTTGTGCCAGCTAGGTTTTATGTCAACTTGACACAAGCTAATCATTTTGGAAGAAAGAACCTCAGTTGAGAAAACGCCCCCACCAGATTAGCCTGTAGGCAAACTTGTGGCTCATTTTCTTGATTGATGACTGATGTGGGAAATGCATAGCTCATGGGGGCCAGAGCCACCCCTGGGCTGGTGGTTCTGGTTTCTATAAGAAAATAGGCTGAGTAAGCCAAGAGGAGCAAGCCAGTAAGCAGTGTTCCTCCATGGCCTGTAGCTTGAGTTTTTCACCTTGCCCACAGTCAGGACAAATCTCTGTCACCCGCCAGTCCCACAGCCGCTCAGACCCAACCAAATAAACACAGACACTTATATTGCTTGCAAACTGCATGGCCGTGGCAGGCCTCTTGCCAACTGTCCTTATCTTGCTAACTGTGCTTTTATCTTGCTAACTGTGCTTTTATCTTAAATTGATCCATTTCCATACATCTATACCTTGCCATATGGCTGGTGGCTTACTGGCATCTTCACATGCTGCTGGTCATGGCGGCGGCTGCAGCGTCTCTGGTCATGGTGGCGGCTGCAGCCTCTCTGGTCATTGCGGCGGCTGCAGCGTCTCTTTCTGCCTTTCTGTCCTTTTATCCTGCCTAGCCACGGCCGATCAGGTTTTATTTATTAACCAATCAGAGCAACTTGACATACAGACCATCCCCCAGCACAGCCAAGTGCAGACCATCTCAAACACCTGCACTCAGGCCCATGGTCCTAATCATCCTCTATACAGACCTGCTGGGTAACGCCACAAAGAACCTGAGAATGGGCTCCCACAGGACATACAGAACATCCCACAGCAATGGCCTCTGTACCAGCTCTTGCCTTGAATTCCTGCCCTGACTTCCCTGGATGATAGACTGTCATAAGGAAGAATAAGCAAAATAATCCCTTTCCTCCCCAAACAAACCTCCTCCCTTTTGGTCATGGTGTTTTCTCACAGCAATAGAAACCCTAACTAAGACAGGAATCAACAATCGCACAGCTTCAGATAATTGAACATAGGTTTATTAACAAATCCCAAATTTAAGGAGAGCAAAATCCACTACCATACAGCTGAGTCAGTCTTACCTTAGTTCTAGCAGTACTTCTATCTCAGTTAGATATGAAATGACTCTCCACAGCATAAAGTGAGTGGACCAGAGAATGAAGACAGCATTGTAGAGGACGGAGATGGCATTGCAGAGGATGGAGATGATGGCATTGTAGAGGATAGAGATGATGGCATTGTAGAGGATAGAGATGATGGCATTGTAGAGGATAGAGATGATGGCATTGTAGAGGATGGAGATGATGGCATTGTAGAGGATGGAGATGATGACATTGTAGAGGATGGAGTTGATGGCATTGCAGAGGATGGAGATGATGGCATTGCAGAGGATGGAGATGATGGCATTGCAGAGGATGGAGATGATGGCATTGCAGAGGATGGAGATGATGGCATTGCAGAGGATGGAGATGATGGCATTGCAGAGGATGGAGATGATGGCATTGCAGAGGATGGAGATGATGGCATTGCAGAGGATGGAGATGATGGCATTGCAGAGGATGGAGATGATGGCATTGCAGATGAGAAAATTGTGGATAATGCATCATTTCATAAAATAACTAGGGTGACAAAATATATTGAGTTATGGGAGAGCATCATCAAAATGCATTGGATGACAGTCTCATCCAATATATTTTGATCATTTCCTTTATTTTCTTAGTAATGCCTTTTACATATCAGTATCTCCATGGTGATGACATTCTAATGATTTATTTAATTTTACACTTATGTCTTGAACTACACATTCTCTATGTAACTGTTAGTGTAATTTCTAGCTTTTTCACATCTGTCATTTTGAAGGCCAGCTGTGAGGCAAAATATTAAACAAGCAAAGCAGCTGATTGGTCAAAGGACGTAGCTCAGGCCTTTAGTTGTCAACCCATGGGAAACTCTCACATGCTCATTGAATGAAAACACGAACAAATAAATAAGTCAGATGATCTTAAAGATGGTTCTAATAATCACAGATATTTACATTTGCTAGTCACAGATAATTAGATGAAGTTAGAAGGAATTAGAGATATTTGTAGAATAAGATGTTCAAAACATACAGGCAAACAAATAACTTGGGTAAGAGAAGGGATAACTGGAAACCTGGTGACAATGGACTAGGAAATTCAGAAGCAAGAATAGAGGGAAGGTGAGTAGAGGATGCAGCTCTGTGAAATGGTGCATGTGCAAGGTCTGGTGTTGAATCCTCAAGCATGGTCTGTTCACATAGACATTCTAAAACTGGAGGATATGCCACTGCAGTTCTATAGAGCAGAGCTCTCAACCTGTGTGCCTCAAGCCCTCTGGAGGTCACATATCAGATATCCTGCATATCAGATATTTACATTATAATTCATACAGTAGCAAAATTACAGTTATGAAGTAGTAACAATAATTTATGTTTGGAAGTCATCACAACATGAGGAACTGTATCAAAGGGTTGCAGTATCAGGAAGGTTCAGAACCACTGTTATAGAGGGAGGTGAATGTTCATGACCTCATAGTGACAATCTTAAAAAAATTATATTTTTATTAGTTCTTTGAGACTGTCAACCAGTGTATTTTGATCATACTCTCCCATAACTTCATCCAGATCTACCTTTTTACCTTTACAATGTTATGTCTTCCTTTTTCCTTTCATTAAAATAAACATTGACTCCAAACTGTGCTGCCTATATACCCCTGAGTATGGGCCATCCACTGCAGCAAGGGGGCCTATCAGCAGTCACATCCTTAAACAAACTCCCTCCCCTAGAGACTGTCTGAGCTTCTCAGTTAGTGTGGTGTCTCATGAAACCCTTTCCCCTCCATGCTAGAATGTTGACTGGCTTGATCCTGTGGAAGCCTTGGGCAGCACCCACAGCTGCCCTGAGTTCATAAGTGTGGGGGTCCTGACCCATATATCTAGACAACACTGTTTTGCCCTAATCTTCCCAACTCTGGCTCTTATGACACCACCCCATGGTCCCTAAGCCTAGTGGGGAAAAGAATGAGACAAATGTCTTATTTATGGCTGAACATTCTTGCTATGGATATCGCTCTGTGTGCTGTGAATGTGTTGCTCTAATTGGCTAATAAATAAAGTGCTGATCGGCCAGTAGCCAGGCAGGAAGTATAGGTGGGACAAAGAGAGAGGAGAATTCTGGGAAGTAGAGGACTGAGTCAGGAGATGCCACCACCATAAGAAGCAATATGTAAAGTACCAGTAAGCCACAAGACACATGGCAACTTATAGAACAATAGAAATGTGTTAATTTAAGATATAAGAACTAGATAGCAAGAGGCCTGCCACAGCCATGCAGTTAATAAGTAATATAAGTCTCTGTGTGTTTACTTGGGTCTGAGTGGCTGCAGGCCCAAGTAGGACTGGAGAAAACTCTAGCTACAAATGGTGCCAGAACGTGGGGCAAGAATTTCCACCTAAAACCTGACAAAGAAGATTCTAAAATGGAGCGAAAAACAGCTTCCTAGTTGTCTCTCTCAAGTTAGCAGCAGCCTGCAGGCTTGAGCCACTCTGTGGTGGGTTCACAGCATGCAGGCTTGACCTGCATGCAACATGGCAGATTCCAAGCCTTGCAGTATGTTGCATGGTGGATATTGCTTTTCCTAGTATAAAACAAAAATCAAAACAAAATGAAACAAAAAGATTTCTGGGCTACACGATGCTTTGATGAAAGCATAGACCCACTGCTTCCTAGAGCTGGTGGTAAATACACCATCGCCATGTTGGAAAGCTGAGGTGGGCAGAGCCAGCAGCCACAGCTGCCATTTCAGTCTTAGAATGCTGCAGTTTAAAGCAATAGATTCACAATAAGACAGATTCAGATGGGATAAACCTCTAAACGGTTTACAATGTATGTAAAGAAATAGTTTAAAAAAATAAAGTCTTTAAAGAAAAGTAAAAGTAATATAAAAAATAAGCCACGTAAAAATGGATATCACACAGAAAATCTGGATTGTGTTGTCTTTGATATTTTAACTGCAGAGAGATATTTGATTATAAAGGCAGATGAGTTAAACCAATATGTATATTTTAAAGGTACCTTGACTTCTGGGCAGTGGTGGCACACACCTTTAATCCCAGCATTCAGGAGGCAGAGGCAGGTGGATCTTTGTGAGTTCAAGGCCAGCCTGGTCTACAGAGCAAGATCCAGGAAAGGCACATAGTTACACAGAGAAACCTTGTCTCGAAAAACCAAAATAAATAAATAAATACATACATACATACATAAATAAAATAAAATAAAGGTACCTTGACTTCCAAATTTGGATCTAAGGACATGTTGCTTTGGTAAGGAGGCTCTGCTTTTGTTTCCACAGAAAGCAAAAGGCTATGGATTTGTTCCAGATTAAGATACATCAGGTTTAACCAGCCAAGACCCCCTGAAAGGTCTCTGATGACACCGTGGCCCAGATGATCCAATATCCAGAACGGTTTCAAGGCAACGGGCTCAGAGAATACAGCCTCACGGACTATTCTATAATATTAAAATTTTCTTTATGTCTCCATAAGAATACAGTGTCCTCATCTAGCAGGAAGTAGTATGAGAAGCTGTGCCCAAATTCCCAAAATATTGTTTATAAGTGTTTATTTTTATTTAAAGAGAGTTGATTATAAATACAATCTCTTTCTTAAAAAATGGGGGTAGGATATAGATATGATAGGATAAAAGGACAGATTATTGAACCTACTTTTAAAGAGCAACAACTTGTTTAAAAATGTTTTACATTGCTATAGATTTTAGTTTATTGATACAAATTTAGAGTTGATTTTGTTATAATATATATATATATATATATATATATATATATATATATATATATATATATATATATTTCACTCTTGTTTAAGGTATTACATTTATTTAACTCATTTAGATTGTAATGGATAATTAAAAAATACAGATTAATAATTAGTCTTCTATGATAGTTAAACTTATAGTTATGTTAAGTTTTCTAGGAATACATAGGGGATTTAATTCAATTAAGTAAGTAATCTTCAAACACTTCAAAGACCTAGAGAATATGGCATTTAAAATGTTTTAAAATTTTAGACTTTCTGGACAGTGAGACATGTCTGCTCTTGGCAGCACCGATTTACTTCAGAGAGGAGGATGGGCATTTAAGACACTCCATATGGAGTTTATCTTCTTCTTGGCAAAAATAGCCATTTGAACAAGAAACTGTTCTTGCCTGGACTGCTTGATTGACTGGACATGAAGGACCCATAGGAATGTGACCACTGAACTTTGCTTGGCAAAATGGTCCTTCAGGTTCCTGCTTCGCAGAGGAAACTTCCAGACATTCTACAGGACACAGAGGGAAGTGACTGAGAGATTCTAGGCCCTTGGGTTGAATACAGATGCCCCAAATTTACAGAGAAACTTTGGATGACTATCCAGGCTGCCAGCTGTGTCTGTCTAGTCTCGTAAGACTCCTAAAAGTTGCTTGTGTCCTTTTCCCATTTCTCAGGTAATATTATATCCTTCTGAGGTCTTTGATGTAGTTGAAGATTAGATAGTTATAATTTCATTAGTTATGATAAAAGATAAGTTAGATATGAAACCTTAGACTTACAAATATAGGATAGATAGGATATCTTCTTTAATTTTGCCAAATACAAATAGACTAGATATTGCAACTGTAATTCTTGCTTGATAATTGTTTTGTTATATGTAATTTTACTACGTTAAAGTTAAAACCTTTCTTTTTGAAAAAAAGAAAAGGGGAAGTGCTGTGGATATCTGTATGCTGTGATTGTGTTGCTCTGATTGGTTAATAAATAAAGTGCTGATCGGCCAGTAGCCAGGCAGGAAGTATAGGTGGGACAAAGAGAGAGGAGAATTCTGGGAAGTAGAGGACTGAGTCAGGAGATGCTGCCAGCTGCCACCACTACGAGAAGCAAGATGTAAAGTACTGGTAAGCCACAAGCCACGTGGCAATTTATAGAACAATAGAAATGTATTCATTTAAGATATAAGAACTAGATAGCAAGAAGCCTGCCACAGCCATACAGTTTATAAGTAATATAAGTCTCTGTGTGTTTACTTGGGTCTGAGTGGCTGCAGGCCCGAGTGGGACTGGAGAAAACTTCAGCTACACGCTCTATTGACACTTAATTCTCTGTACTGTTCAGTGTGAGTTTCTGTATTAACCAATGTACAAAGTTTACTATATATATGTATATTTAACATATATTGTATATTCATACATATAATATTTTTCTTGATTCTTTGAGAATTTCACATCATACACCCAATCATATTCACTTCCCACTACTTCCATGTCTGCCCCCTTGCCCTTGTGACAGTTCCCGCAACAAAACAACAACAACAACAAAAACCCAAAACAAAAGTCCAATTTGTGTTATCTACGTACTCACTGGATCATGGCCAAACTCTCAGTTCCCAGCCCCTTGAATAAAGCTGAGTCCTTCCCCTCCCAATCCCACCGGAAGCCATCAATTGAGGAGAGCTACACTTCAGCATCCTTATCACAGTTTTTAAGAGTTCTCTTTGATAGGCTGTTACTTTCTGGGAGGGGAATCGGGAGGGTAGGATTCGTCGCAGAAGCTTTCCATGTCCCTCTTTCTCAAATGTGCATCTGCAGACATCAATATCACTGCCAAGCTTCCGAGCTCTTCACAGTCAGCAGGGGCACAGATCATGGGCTTCCACATGGTTTCTGGTGACAGCACAGACCAAGACCATGGCTTCCAGCTGCAGCAGGACCATGAACTCAGACAAGGCCCTTGGAGGTGCCCCAGATAGCAGACATCAACCTGGCCTTAGGCTGCAGCATTGATCACAGATGTCCACCTTCTCTTTGGTAGCAACACAGGCCATGGGCCTCAACACAGACTGGCTGCAGCAGGGCTGTGGACCCCAACATACCTCAGAGGCAGCCTGGGCCTGGACATCACCATGGCCTCTGGTGGCAGCACAGGGCACTCAGAACAATATGGAGCCTGGTGGCAGTGCAGTATAGTCTATGGACATTGACATGGCTCTAGGCTGCAGCGCAGATCACGGACCTCTGCATGGCCTTTGGTGGTAACTTGTAGATGAATTGCTAAAGGGTCTTATTAATAAAAAACTCAGAGCCAGAAATTGGGATTAAAGCCTGAGAGAGATCAGAGGAATAGGAACTGCCACAGCTAACCTCACCTCACCAACTCCACAGCTTCCAAAGTGAGCTACTTCCTGTCTACCCACACCTATATGCCTTTCTGTTCTGCTCTCTCATTTGCTCTATCAGCCTAGCTACATCACTTCCTCTTCCTGCCCAGCTCTGTCACTTCCTGTCTGTCTGTATAGACTTCCAGACCTTTATGGTTAGTGCTGGGATTAAAGGCATGTATCACCATACCTGGCTCTGTTCCCTGTGTGGCCTTGAACTCACAGAGATCCAGACAGATCCCTGCCTCCCAAGTGACAGGATTAAAGGCATGTGCTACCATTGCCTGACTTCTAGATTAATATAGTGGCTGGCTTTTTCTTCTGATCCTCAGGTTAATTTTATTGGGAGACACAGTATACTGGACCATGAACATCAACACAGACCCAGACATGGCCCTCAGCAGCAGCAGAGCAGCAGGGACCCGTACATCACCGTGGTGGCAGCATAGGCTGCTCAAATCAATATGTCTCTCCTCCTCTCTGCAGACTTCAACACAGACCATAGATATCATCTGGGCCCCCTGCATGGCACAGCCAGGCAGGGAGAGGTTGTGGGCCTGGCTGGCTAGCCTGGCTGCTGGTTCTTCTGCTAAGCACCTGCTCTACCAGTCTATTCTGTTCTCTCCAGGCCAGGGTGGGGGTTGCAGGCCAGAAAGTTTACTTTCAATTGTATACCATATTTCTTGAGAAAGTCTAGTCACTCTACTATAAGTGGGATTTAAAAGATTATTATTATTAGAATTAATGCAATTGGGACAATTTCTTCTCTTCTTGCTTTAATTTGAGTACCCAAAGGGAGAGGAATGTCTTTTTCTTAAACTTATTTTCATGTACATAGATGTTTGCCTGCATGCTGTATCTGTGCTCTGTGTGTGTACCTATGGAAATCAGAGTTACGGATGGTGTGAACCACCATGTGAGTGAGCGTAACTGAACCCATGTCTTCTGGAAGGGCATCCAGTGCTCTAAACTGATGAGCCATCTCTCTAGCCTTTGAGGTGGTGTATCTATGGAGATCTTGATTCTGGTTTAGAGCTCCAAGTAGAGGATAAAATGCTGAAAATAGACACTGTTGTTTATGAGGGAAACTGATCACTTTCCTGAAGCTTCTTTGGGGTGATGAAAGAAGAAACAGAATCTTGTTTATATTTTTAAAATATCTATTATGTAGTTGGGTGTGGTGGCACATGCCTTTAATTCCAGCACTTGGGAGGCAGATGCAGACAGACCTCTGTGAGTTAAAGGGCATCCTCGTCTACAAAGCAAATTGCAAGATAGGCAAGGCTTTACACAGAGAAACCTTGTCTCAAAACAAAACAAAACAAAACAAAAACAAACAAACAAAAACTCACCCCCACCACCAACAAAAACAGAAGGAGGAGGAGGAGGAGGAGGAGAAGAAGAAGAAGAAGAATCTACTCCTTTTTCTTTAACAAAATACATGAGTTTCATGCTCAAATAAAACAATGTAACAATGGAACAAAGTTACTTACAAATGGTTTACATCTTCCCTAATAACAGAAACCCTTAAGTTTTATAAAAGCAATTTTCCTAAATGAAAGGGTAGTTTCTTCCCACTGCAAGCCAAAGGGAGGCCTCTGCCCTCAGTCAGTGCAGCCAGGGGGAATGAGGGACCAGGATGGATTGACAGTTGACACTGTGGTGCTCAGCACCACGCAGTGCTTCAGGCCTGGGGGAGAGGCAGGTGCTCTGTCACTCAGGCCTTCCTCCCAGGTGTGAGCAGCTCTGGGGAGAACAAAACACAGCTAAGGAGGTGGCTAGGTACAGAACATTTTCCATTTGTTGTGTGAGAGAATATAGACATTGGGTTAAATTTAATATATTATAAACTTTGTGTCCTTATTAAGAGACTTAAAAAGTCATTAAGGTGTAAGTATTAAGTCCTAAAATAGCAACCGTATAAAAGATTATATAAAAGAGGATATTTAAGTGATTATTTCATCTTAAGGCCAAGGAATTTTCCTGTAGAGAAACACAGTTCTCAACCTTTTTATTATTATACAGAAAAATCAAGCACAAAAGTATATTCTATTTTTTTAAAAATAGATAACTCCAAATATAAGTGGATATATTTTTTAGGCATGTATTTAGAAAAAGGCAAACTTCATGGCTGTGGGAAAACTCAGAGCTCATTTATTTCTTTATTATTATTTATTTATTAATATCTTCTTACAGAAAACAACACAAACCATGGCCTGCAAGGGTTGAGACGCCTGCCAGCACGAAAGAGGGCAGGGTGCGGCTCCGCACAGTCTGGCTTGCCGTTCTCCAGCTGAGCACGAATGAGATTTATTCCTACACGGAACCGTCAAGAGTTCCTTTTGTTCCTACTCTTTTTATTTTCAAAAGATTAAAACAGAATAATTTAAGTTGATTTCTGTTTTCTATTTCAGTTCTATGCTGAAAATATATAGAGAAGAATGTAAATGTATATATATGTATCTATGTGTATATCTATGTGTATAATATATATATATATATATATATATATATATATATATATATATATATATATGAGAAAACCAATAATAACAGGAAAATGAAAATGTGAAAAGGAAGAAAAACAAATCCCTAGAATCTAGTTTACTGGAAATAACTTAAACATATTTCAACTCCCCTCAGGAAAGTCCTTTAGTTTTATCAAGTGTTGAGAAATATAGTTAAGATTGTCTCTTAAACAATAAATGTATAAGCAAAATAGAAAATATTTTTAAAAATTACAAAATAACAATGCTGAAAAAGGCAGATGATGTAGGCACTAGGGTAAGGAAATCAGCTCTAGAGGCTAAATTAGTAAAGAAAAGTAATTAAAGTGAACTAGTTTTTAAAAATGGATAATCTCCCTAAAATGCAGTGTTTATGGCTTAAAAATACTTCAAACTGAGAATTAAATTTTATTCAAGAGTAAAAAACAGCTGAGCGGTGGTGGTGCACGCCTTTAATCCCAGCACTCGGGAGGCAGAGGCAGGTGGATCTCTGTGAGTTTGAGGCCAGCCGGGACTACCAAGTGAGTCCCAGGAAAGGTACAAAGCTACACAGAGAAACCCTGCCTCAAAAAACCAAAAAAAAAAAAAAAAAAAAAAAAAAAAAAAAAAAAAAAAAAAAAAAAAAGAGTAAAAAACATGTCTAAGGGTCAATATTTAATACAGTGTCCTGAGGTAAGAAATGACTCAAACTATAGACAAGAGTTCATGGGTCAGTGTTACCCATCTAGGTTTATTTGATGCATTGCAGAATCAAGGAAAAGAGAAAACCACAAATAGGGAAGAGTAGGGTCCCCCTGTCTCTGGACTGTTAAACTCACTGAAGAGAAGGGGAAGGGGAATCAGACTACCCTTGCCAAAGCAGAATCTAGAGAAGACTTGGAAATACAATTAGTCAATTAGCATGCTTTAAGGTATAGTTCCAAAATCAGCCTCGTTCATTTGCAAACATCAAGTAACCTTATCGCGATCCTTGAAAATATTTAATTATAATGCTAATCGCTAATGTGTTACATACTTGTCATATATATCAAGCATTTATTTTACATTTATCATTGGCAGTGTAATAAAAGTTTTGCATAGATATCATTCAATCTAACAATACTTTGAGATATAATAGATACTAATATCAATACGTGCCCTATTTTGCTATTGAGGAAATACAGACCCATAATGTCCCCTTGACTTGTCCAAAGATTACACAGCACATAGTGTATTAGCCTTTTCACCAAGCAGCTTGACTCTAGCTGGAATCTCAGTGTCCAGCCACTATCCCATTGGTACTCTTCTGAGTGAGCCCAATATACTCGGAGAAGAGTACACACAGCCCTGCCCTTTTGATTTTCAAGTCTGTTTCAAACTGTAAAGATCAGTGCAGAAATACGGAATTAGGCTTCCCTTTAAGATAGACACTTGAGACTCAACCACGAGTCTCACAGGGATTGTTTCATATTACATATATTTCTATAAATTGTGTGTGTTTCCTATTCTTGAAGTTTCACGGGAAGTGGAGTGTGAATCCTTATATCAAGGGCAAAACCTATCCATTCAGAAAACAAAGAAAAATATCAATAGTTTGTAAGTAAAAAACTAAGAGGGGGCTGGCGAGATGGCTCAGCTGTTTAAAATACTGGTTGCTCTTCTGGAGGACCTGGTGGCTCACAACTGACTGTAAGTCCAGTTTCAGGAGATCTGATGCCCTCTCTGGCTTCCATAGACCTGCACACAGACAGATCCATACACAGAAAAACAAAACCGAAGCCCAGGAGGTCTAAGGGTTGATATGTGGCTGTGCAAGGAAATCTCCAAGACAGGATCAGTGAATTAATTCTTTTCTAGTGTCATGAACTGAGGGAAGCTGGCTGAGGTTATATTGTTAGGCAGATCTGGCCACCCTGAATGAGGACAGATGACTTCTGCATGACTTGGTATTCCTCTCAGGCCTCCCAGTGGCCAATTGGCCCATTAAAGAGCAGCACAATGCTAATTTATTAAAGGCAAGAAACAAAGTTGAGGGCATTTAGTGATCATGTCTACTATATTAGATTTTTGTTATTTTCATCTCACACTTAATTGAAGTAAAATTCTATTAGTATGGAACAAATGCCATGGCTACAGTGATATGTATCTTGTTATCACTTCTGTGGACCCTTTTCATTGCATTTAAAATGCTTTGCTGAGGTCTTGGGAACCCATCTCTTAAGAGCTTAGGAACACGTATTTTCTGCCGGTTGCTTTAAATTATTCAGATAAATTTAGCACTTAATGCTATTTGCTCAGGCAATTGTAATTTACCTTGAATGTGCAGTGCTTTGTCAGGGAGAACAAAGGGAGAATAATTGTCCTCCAAGTGTGAAGGGGCACTAATGATTACTAAGGGTGTTTGGGACAGAGAGGGAACAGCCTGGGTACAATGGGTTATCATGTTTGTTGATTTAGATTGATGAAATTTACATTCCAAACGAAGAGACCACAGTCCAAAGAATTAAGCTGACATAATTATCTGCAGTCCTCCAGTATCCCAGTAATATACCCAGAAACCCCATTCTTACTAGCTCAGAGCACACCTTCCATCTCAGAGACGACTTCTTTCATGAAGATACTTTGAGCATAGTTTATTTTCACAAGCTGTGGCTGAAAGTTTTTATTATGTATTTGAATTTACACAGTAAACTGGTATAACATAAAACTTTATATTGAATAAATTGGCTTCTGACCTTCATCTTCTTACATGGAATGTTTTACGTTGTATTTAATTTTTTTCTAAATAATGTTATCTTGTTAGATGTGACATATCATTGTAAATGGCTATTGTTTTAAAGAACACGTTATTGAAGGGTTTCACATAGTATGTACTGCATTTTGAGATTTCAAATGAGTCTCATTGTGTATTCATATCTCCATGTGCAATGCTATCACAGCTTATGTTTTGTAACCCTGGTGGTACTGTGTTTCAGCAGCGGATACACTGTTAGTGTATCACCTTACTCCATCCACCTTACTCCATCCAGCGTTGACGCACAGCCATGGTGCGCAGGCTTGGTGATGAGGCTGACATCCATCATCACTGAAAATATTTTGTGCCATGTTCTCATTTTGAATCATCTACCAGGTAATTTCTCTGTGCTACCTCCCCTAAATTAGAGTCATCTAATGTGCCTAGAACCAGCCATGTCATGTGTTATGGTCAATTTTAATGTGATTGGATTAAGGACCAGAGAGCTGGTGGAGCGTTGCTTCTAAGTATGCTTATGAGGCTGCTTCCAGCAAAGATTAGCTTATGAGTTGGGGGTCTGAGTTAGGAAGACCTGACCCTCTCTGTGGATGGACATTATCCAGCTGGCTGGGGTCCCAGATATGGAGAAGTAACAGAGAAAATAAAGTACCTTCTTTGTTTTAGAACTGAAACACACTCCTTCCCATTAGATGTCAAAACTCCAGGACTCTAAGACCTGAACAAACAGCTACCCCCAGGATTTTACAATCCATCCTCAGACAGAAGGTTGGTTACATCATCAGCTTTTCTGTGTCAGAAGCTTATACACTAGAACCAACATTCCACAGTCTTCAACCGAGACAGCAGTTCAAAGAACTCTTCAGTTTCTATAATCATACAAGCCTCTTTGCTCAATAAATCTCCCCCTTTTTATTTAGCTATATACATACTCATATACACACACATAAATACTGTGTTGTTTCTGTCTCTCTGGAGAATTCTAATTCAGAATGTTAAGAATAGAACCAGAGAGACTAAGTGTGCAGATATTATAGTAATCCTTGCAAGTTATGACAGAAATTTGGAAGACTGGGGTAGTACTAAAGTTTGCTGAAAGGTGGATGAGTTCCAGACATAATTTGAAAACAGGACCATTCGGCTTCTATAGTGCTGGAGAGCTGTGTTTACCTGAATCACTGGAAGGATGAGGTGCCATCAATTGAGGTTGGGAAGGCTGGAGGAAACTCAGGTTTGCTGGAAATCAGAAGATCATATGGTGGGCATGTTAGAATTTGAAGTGACAATCTCTTCCTCTCTCCCCTTCCTCTATATAGAATCTTCTATTTCTCTTGAAGAACGTGTGCCTTCTGTTATTCACCATATCTTTGCTTACACAGCTATTTGTGCATGTGCTATCACTCCATTTCTAGACTGTGCTCTGTGAGAGTGAGGGCCAGGCTTACTCATCTCTATGTCCCTTTAGCACCCAGGACAGTTCTCCCGTTGTAACCCTGGCTGTTTTAGTTTAATTTCAATTTACTGCTTTACAGTTGCTCTTGTCACTTGATCTTTCCAGGTCCTCATTTAGTGTTATAGAGAATAACCTATAAGATGAATAAAAAAAATCACTAAAAAATGACTTGATTGAAATAAATGCAACCCCAATCTACCAAGTCTAGCAGTAAAATTGCAGGCTCACCTCTAACACCATTTTGATCAAGTGATTTCTAGGATATTTTTGGCCATTAGAATAGGTTCACCAGAACTAGTATGTATCCCCTCTTCTCCCTTATCTCTGTTGGTTTCATCTCTTTCACTATCATCCTAAATTAGTAGGGCAAATAAATAGGAAATAGTTGTTTAAAGTTATTTGAAACAGTATTGTAAGGGTTGTCAAGACATATTTATGATAAGTAATTTAAAACTCAAATTGGGTTAGTGAATGATTTGAACAAAGTTATTTATTTCAATTCTGTCATCCATTTGCAAAGTTAAGTTGGGAATTATAAAAAGTGAGGAGGCAAAAAATGAACAAATCCAGGGAAAGCACAAGAGCTTGTTATGATAGACATTTGCTAGTTTGACATACTAAAGTTCAGAATATTACTCTCAAATTTACTGGGAGATTCTAATGTCTCTGAGAAGGGAGCATTCTCGCCCCAGGTACTGGGGATGAGTACTGGTGTCTACCGATCACTCATTTTCCAGAGGCATTTCTGTTGTTGCTATTTTTACCAAAACCTTGGCTAGTGAAGTCAGTTGTGGGTGCAGAAATTTCACATTCAGGGAATGTTTTCTGCGTGCTCATTATACTAAGTATAGTGTATTACTTTTATGCATGCTAACTTGTTTGATTTTCCTAGTTATCTGGGGGGTAGTCACTGATAGTCCTTGTACTAGTTCCTTTTCTGTGGCTGAGATAAATTACCCTGGCAAAAAGCAAGTTATTGAAGAAAAGGCTTATTTTGGTTTACAATTCCAGAAATATAGAATCCATCATATTGGGGAAGGCATACAGATAGCAGGGAAAATGTGGTGGCAAGAACAGGAAGCTGGCTCATCATATTTTCATTCTTATACAGAAAGGAGAGAGAGAGAGAGAGAGAGAGAGAGAGAGAGAGAGAGAGAGAGAGAGAGGTATGAGGAGGCTACACTCCTAGTCAATATCTGAAAAGTCACTAGCCACACTGGCCTGGGAATCAGCCAGCAAGACCCAAAGGTACTCTGTATCTGGAAACCTGCTGGCTACCCTGGCCTGGAAATCAGGTGGGTGATTTTCATCCTCCTTCCTATTCTCCAATTTCAGTACCCCAATTTCATCCCCAAAGCAGTCCTCCTGGCCTGTCTTCCCTGTGTCTCCTTTCCCTGGGGACTCGGCAGATCCTCATGGCAGAACCATCTTTCTCTCTACTGTGGACATTCTCAGCTGCACCTGTGCAGCCCATCCCCAATCCTTCCTGTCAGCTCTCAATACCTAGAAACACTTTTTCCCCAGGACCACCATTGTCAACGCTAGGCAGGGTCTTAGAAGTACTCCCTCCTGAGTACACACCAGGAGACCCATGGCCACCACACTGTCTGAAGATGCAGGGAAGGCAAGAGAAACCAGGGGACTAGAACACCAAACCAACCAAGGACAAGACCAGACACCAACACCCAGAATTATAATCATCCCAAACTCGGACACCTAGTCACCAGCATAAAAATGCAGTCATTAACCCATGGCAATGTCTCCACCAAAAACTAGCAACTCTACTACAGTAGGCCCTGAGGAGATGCAATACAGCCAAGGTCCAAGATAAGAACTTGAAATCAGCTTTATGAATATGTTCAAGGACTTTAAAGAGAACACGAATAAATCCACTGATGAAATCAATGAAAATGTAAATAGTGGAATGAAGTGAAGAAAACAGTTCAAGACATGAAAGCATAAACAGAAAAACTAAAGCAAACAAACTAAAATTAAAACTGGAAATGAAAATTTAGGAAGTAAAACAAAAACCTCAGAAGTAAGCCTCACCAACGGAGTTTAAGAGGTGAAAGACAATCTCAGGCATTGAAGACAAGATAGAAGAAATGGATACAGCAGTCAAAGAAAATGTAAAATCTGAAAACAAAGCACACAACATCCAGAAAATCTGGGACACCACGAAAAGCCCAAATCTACAAAAAAGGAAGGAGGAGAAGAAACCCAGGTCAAATTCACAGAAAATATTTTCAACAAAATCACTGAAGAAAATTTCCCCAACCTAAAGAAGGAGGTGTGTATCAAGGTACAAGAAGCATACAGAATACCAAATAGACTGCACCAGAAAAGAAGTTACCCATGACACATAACAATCAAATATTAAGCATATGGAACAAGAAAAGAACGTTAGGAGCTGCAAGGGAAAAACACCAAGTGACACATGAAGGCAGACCTTTTAGAATTACACCTGATTTCTCAATAGAGACTCTAAAAGCCAGAAGGGCCTGGAGAGATTGCTGCAGACTCTAGGAGACCACAGTTGCTATCCCAGACTACCATACCCAGCAAAATTTTCAGTCACAATAAATGGAGAAGGAAAGGCATTCCACAATAAAACCAAATTTAAGCAGTATTTGCAAATCCAGCTAAACAAAAGGCACTAGAAGAAAAATTTTGACCTAAAGAGGTTAATCACACTCAAGAAACACAAGGAAAAAAAATAATCTCAGACCAGAAAACCAAAAGAGAGGGCAAAACCCAACACTACCACAAACACCACCACCACCACCAAAAAAACAGGAATCAGGAAACACTGCTCTTTGAAAACTCTCAACATCAATGGTCTCATTCCCACAATAAAAAGATACAGACTAACAGACTGGATTTTAAAATAAGGATCCATCCTTTCCCTGCATTCAAGAAATACATGTTAACATCAAAGTTAGACATCACCTCAGGATAAAAGGATGGACAAAGGTAATCCAAGCAAATGGACTCAAGGAGCAAGCCAGTATAGTCATTTCAGTATCTGACAAATAGACTTCAAACCAAAACTAATCTGGAGAGATAGGGAAGGACACCACATTCTTATCAAAGAAAAAATCCATCCAGAAGATATTGCAATTCTAAACATCTATGTACAAACACAAGGGCACCCAAGTTCATAAAAGGAACACTACTATAGGTAAAATCACATATCACCCTCACATAGTAATAGTGGGTGACTTCAACACCCACTATCACTGATAGATAGGTCATCCAAACAAAAACTAAGCAGAGAAATGCTGAGGCTAAATGAGGTCATAAACCAAATGAACATTTCCACCCAAACACAAAAGAATGTACCTTCTTCTCAGTAGCTGTGGAACTTCCTCCCAACTTGACTACATACTTGGACACAAATAAAATCTCAACAGATACAAAAAATTGAAATAATATCCCATATCCTATCTGACCACCATGGATTAAAGCTGGATAGCAAGAATAATAAACTCAGGGAAACTGAACAAATATCTACTGAATAAAAAAAAATGAGTCAAGAGAAATTAGGAACGAAATTCAATACTCTTAAAGTTGAATGAAAATAAAAACATAACATATCCAAACTGATGGGACACAATGAAGGTGGTTTTAAGAGGTAAGTTCATAGCACTAAGTGCCTACATAAAATTATTAGAGATCTCACACTAGCAACTTAACAATCAGACCTGAATGCTCTAGAACAACAAGAAGATATAACATCCTAAAGGAGTAGACAGAAAGATATATTCAAACTTAAGGTTGAAATCAATAAAATAGAAACAAACAAAAGCAATGAAAAGAATGAAACGAAGAAAATCCATACAATAAATAAATCCTTAACCAAATTAACTAAAAGGTAGAGAGAGAAAGTCCAAACTAACAAAATTAGAGATGAAACAACAGATACTGAGGAAATTCGGAGAACCATAAGAACATACTCATAAGAACATACCCACACACTGTGAAGCTGGAAAATCTAAATGTAAGTGTTTCAGCTCCGGTGGAAAAGTGTCCTGGCAGTTGGGCGCCAAGGAATACCACAGAGTCACTAAGCGCAGCATCTCACAGTTCTGCCTCAGAGAAAGTTCTACCCAATGTAATGACTCTCCTGGGACAGGGGAGGGCTTCCCCAGCAAAGTTGTTAATAAATAAAGTTGCCTAGGGGTCAGAGCTAATAGCAAGCCATAGCAGAAGCCAGGTGGTGGTGGCTCACACCTTTAATCCAATCACATGACAGGCAGATCTCTATGTGTTCAAGGATACAGGCAGCATGGAGACACACACCTTTAATCTCAGTACCAACCATAGAGACCAGGAGGTCTGTATAGACAGGCAGTGACAAGGAGGTCATTTGGTTGGGCTTATAACCAATGAGAAGGCAGAACAGAAAGTCAATAAAAAGACAGACACACAGGAAGTAGGCCTCTTTCTCAGGGGAAGAATGGCAGCAGCAGTGGGTGATAAGAAGGCGGTTTTAGTCTCAGCTCTTAGCTACTGCTCTGACCTCTTGGGCTTTTAACTCTGCATTTGGCTCTGTTTCTTATTTAATAAGACCGT
Organism: Peromyscus maniculatus bairdii; assembly: GCF_049852395.1. NCBI lineage: Eukaryota > Metazoa > Chordata > Mammalia > Rodentia > Cricetidae > Peromyscus > Peromyscus maniculatus. The sequence goes on from NC_134866.1 coordinate 56,425,873, forward strand.
TACATCTACAGCAGTACCAAACTGAACAGAACACAGACCTTATATTAGATTCCTTGGGTGGGGGCAGAGCTCTCTGGGGCTAGCTCAGGGACTGGTGGCACTCTGAGCTCAGGGACTCAGGGATTGATGGGATTCTGCAGCCTGACTCTGGGGCAAGCTCAGGGTTTGGTGAGATTTCAAGTCCTGGTCCTAGGATCAAGTCAGGGTCAGGGTGTCTTTCCTTAGCCCTTTCCTCCTTATGCTAAAGAAAATGGATAATTTACTTCAAATGTATCACCTAAATAGTTTTTTTGTTTTATTTATTTATTCATTTTATTTTATAATTTAATTTAATTTTACATATCAGCCACGGATTCCCCTGTACTCCCCACTCCCGCCCCCACCCCGCCTTTCCCCCCCGAGCCCACCCTCCTTTCCTATTGGTGAAATTATTAAGGCCACTCCACATAGTTAAAAAGGAGGTTTATTTAGTGGCGTAACTTACAAATGAAGGGATAGGTAGGTTGCAGGGTCTGGGAAAGATGCAGCATGGTCCCAGTGTTCTCTGGAGAACTCTGCCTGGTCTACCTCCAGTGTCCAGGGTCCAGGAACTAAGAGAGGCAGTGCATCTGGATCTTGGGCCTTCAGGGTCCTCTCTTGGCCCTGCCTTGTAGGCATGACAGTTACTGAAACCTCAATGGGGGTTGGAATTTCCAGACCAAAGCTGAAATGGCTACCCACTACACTTTCCCACCTCTTCCAGGGCAAAGACTCCCCTGGGGATTCAGTTCAACCTGGTAGATTCAGTCCAGGCAGGTCCAGTTCCCTCCTCTCAGGCTGAGCGAAGTGTCCCTGCATAAGCCCCAGGTTCCAAACAGCCAGCTCATGCATTAAGGACAAGTCCCAGTCCCACTGCCTGGGAGACTCCCAAACAATTCAAGCTAATCCACTGTCTCACTTATCCAGAGGGCCTGATCCAGTTGGGGGCTCCTCAGCTATTCGTTCATACTCCATGTGTTTCCTTTAGTTTGGATATTTGTCCCTGTGCTTTTTCCAACCCTGGTCTCAACAATTCTTGCTCATACAATCCGTCCTCTTTCTTGCCAACTGGACTCCTGGAGCTCCACCTGGGGCCTAGTGGTGGATCTCTGCATCCACTCCCATCAGTCATTGGATGAGATTTCTAGCACGACAGTTAGGGTGTTTGGCCATCTTATCACCAGAGTAGGTCAGTTCGTGCTTTCTCTCGACCATTGCCAGTAGTCTATTGTGGAGGTATCTTTGTGGATTTCTGGGGACCTCTCTAGCACTTTGCTTCTAACTATTCTCATGTGGTCTTCATTTATCATGGTCTCTTATTCCTTGTTCTCCCTCTCTGTTCTTGATCCAGCTGGGATCTCCTGCTCCCCTAAGCTCTCTTTCCCTCAAAATTTGCCCTTCATTACCCCCAATCATGTCCAGGTTGTTCATGTAGATCTCATCCATTTCTCTGTCATTGAGTGATCCCTGTGTCTTTCTTGGGGTCCTGTTTTCTAGGTAGCCTCCCTGGAGTTGTGAGTAGCAGTCTAGTCATCTTTGTTTTGCATCTAGTATTCTTCTATGAGTGAGTACATACCATGTTTGTCTTTCTGAATCTGGGTTACCTCACTCAGGATGATTTTTTTCTAGATCCATCCATTTGCCTGCAAACCTCATGATGTCATTGTTTTTCTCTGCTGAGTAGTACTCCATTGTGTGTATGTACCACATTTTATTTATCCATTCTTCATTTGAAGGGCATCTAGGTTGTTTCCAGGTTCTGGCTATTACAAACAATGCTGCTATGAACATAGTTGAGCAAGTGCCCTTGTGGTATGATTGAGCATTCCTTGGGTATATGCCCAAGAGTGGTAGAGCTGGATCTTGGGGGAGATTGATCTCCAATTTTCTAAGAAAGCACCATATTGATTTCCAAAGTGATTGTACAAGTTTGCATTCCCACCAGCAGTGGAGGAGAGATCCCCTTGCTTCATATCCTCTGCAGCATAAGCTGTCTTCAGTGTTTTTGATCTTAGCCATTCTAACAGGTGTAAGGTGGTATCTCAGAGTTGTTTTGATTTACATCTCCCTGATGATTAGGAATGTTGAGTAATTCCTTAAATGTCTTTCAGCCAATTGAGCTTCCTCTGTTGAGAAATCTCTGTTTAGTTCTATAGCCCATTTCTTAATTGGACTGTTGGGCATTTTGATGTCTAATTTCTTGAGTTCCTTATATATTCTGGATATCAGTCCTCTGTCACATGTGGGGTTGGTGAAGACCTTTTCCCATTCTGTAGGCTGTCACTTTATCTTGTTGACCATGTCCTTTGCTCTACAAAAGCTTCTCATTTTCAAGAGGTCCCATTGATTGATTGTTTCTCTCAATGTCTGTGCTGCTGGTGTTATATTTAGGAAGTGATCTCCTATGCCAATGCGTTCAAGACTACTTCCTACTTTCTCTTCTATCAGGTTCAGAGTAACTGGATTTATGTTGAGGTCTTTGATCCACTTGGACTAAAGTTTTGTGCTTGATGACAGATATGGATCTATTTGACATTGACATTCAGGTATGCCAGCACCATTTGTTGAAGATGCTTTTTTTCCCATTGTACAGTTTTGGCTTCTTTGTCAAAAATTATATGCTCATAGGTGTGCAGATTAATGTCAGGGTCTTCAATTCGATTCCTTTGGTCCACATGTCAGTTTTTATGCTAGTACCAAGCTGTTTTTATTACTGTAGCTCTATAGTAGAGCTTGAGGTCAGGGATTGGTATCACCTAAATATTAAGTCAAAATCAGTTGTGCAATTTAAGCAGACCCATCCATAACCCTTTGTGAAATAGAACCAGTCATTAAAAGTCTCCCAACAACAACAACAACAACAACAACAAAATAACAACAACAAGAGCCCAGGGCCAAATGATTTTAGCACAGAATTCTATCAGACTTTCAAAGGAGGCTTAACTCCAATATTCCTCAAATTAGTCCACAAAATAGAAACAGAAGGGTCATTGCCTAAATCATTTTATGAGGCCATTTTTACCCTGATATCTAAACCACAAAACTACCCAATAAAGAAAGAGAATTACAGACCAATCTCCCTTATGAACATAGATGCATAAATGCTCAAAAAATTACTTACAAACTGAATCCAAGAACATATTAAAAAGATCATCAACCACAATCAAATAAGCTTCATCCCAGAGATGCAGGCATGGCTCAATATATGTAGATCAATAAACATAATCCACAATATGAACAAACTGAAAGGCAAAATCCACATGTTCACCTCATTAGATGCAGAGAAGACCTTTGACAAAATCCAACACCCCCTCATGATAAAAGTTCTAGAGAGTCTAGGGATACAGGTATATACTTCAACATAATAAAGGTGATTTACAGCAAGCCCACAGTCAACATTAAACTAAAGGAAAGAGACTCCGTGCAATTCCATGAAAATCAGGAGGAAGACAAGAATGTCAACTCTATCCATACCTATGTAATATAGTACTTGAAATCTTAGCTAGAGCAGTAAAACAATTAAAGTAGATCCAGGAGATACAATGTGGAAAGGAAAAAGTCAAGTTATTTGTAGATGATATGATGGTATACATACATGATCCTAAAAATTGCATCAGGGAATTCCTACAGCTGATAATTACTTTCAGCAAAGTGGCAGGATACAAGATTAACACTCAAAAATCAGTGACATAACCAGGTAGTAATGACACACACCTATAATCCCAGTTCTTGGGAGGCAGAGACAGGTGGATTTCTATGAGTTCGAGGACCTCCTGGTCTACAAAACAAGTTCCAGGACAGCCACAGTGGGTACACAGAGAAACTCTGTCTTGAGAAACTTAAAAAAAAAAAAAAAAAGAAAGAAAAAGAAAAAGAAAAAATTAGCATAAAAATAATAAACAGACTGAGAGAGAAATCAGGGAAATAACACCTTTCACAATAGCCTCAAATAATATAAGGATCTTGAGGCAACCCTAACCAAGCAAGTGAAAGACTTGTGCTGGGGATGCTGTGAATATCTGATTGATTGATAAATATAATGCTGATTGGCCAGTAGCCAGGCAGGAAGTATAGTGTAGGCAGGATAAGGAGAGAGGAGAATTCTGGGAAGTAGAAGGCTGAGTCAGGAGATGCTGCCAGCCACTGCCATGAGGAGCAAGATGTAAAGTACCAGTAAGCCATGAGCCACATGGCAAGGTATAGATTTATAGAAATGGGTTGATTTAAGATATAAAAACTAGATAGCAAGAAGCCTGAGCCACAAAACCATATCGTTTATAAATAATATAAGCATCTGTGTGTTTATATGGGTCCAAGCAGCTGCAAGATTGGCAGGTGAGAGAGATTTTTCCTGACCATGGGCCAGGAAGGACCAGGAGATAACCCCAACAACAGACTTGTATGATAAAAACTTGAAGACATTGAAGAAATAAATTGAAGAAGATATCACAAGATGGAAAGATCTCTCCTGCTCACGGATTGGCAAGATTAGTATAGTAAAAATGGCTGTCCTACCAAAAGCTATGTGCAGATTCAATGCAATCCCCATTAAAATTCCAACACAATTCTTTTTAAATTTCTTTAATTAAGAGAATTTTTTCATTCATTTTACGTACCAATCAAAGATCCCCCTCTTCCCTCCTCCGACACTCCCAGCCTCCCCCTCCCAACCTACTCCCCCACTCCCACCCACAAAAAGGCAAGGCCTCCCATGGGGAAGCACAGTAGAGGCAAGTCCAGCTCCTTCCCCCTGCCTCAAGGCTGCACAAGGTGTCCCATCATAGATAGTGGGCTCTACAAAGTCTACTCATGCAGCAGAGATGAATTCTGATCCTACTACCAGGGGGCCTCCCAAGCAGATCAAGGTACACAACTATCTCACCATGCAGAGGGCCTATGTAGGCTCCACAGCCATTGATCCAACTTTTATGAGTTCCCTCTAGTTTGATTTGGTCATCTCTGCAGGTTTCCCCATCATCATGTTCCTGATGCACTTGCTCATAGAATCCCTCTTCTCTCTCTTGGACTGGACTCCTGGATCTCAGTCTAGTGATTGGCTGTGGATCTCTGCATCTGCTTCCATCAGTCATTGGAGAAAAGTTCTGTGATGACAGTTAGGGTATTCACCGTTCTGATCTCTGGGGCAAACCAGTTTAGTTCAGGTACCCTCTCCAGTATTGCTAGTAGTAGCCCAGGCTGGGGTCATCCTTGGGGAATCCTGGCAACTTCCCTAACACTGGGTTTCTCTCTTTCATCATCATCCCCATGATGTCTCTCTTTATCATGGTATCTCTTTCACTGCATTTCCTCTCCCCCCCATTCCAGTTCAACCATCCCATTCCCTTATTTTTTGATCCCCTATCCCCTACTCTGCATTGCCCACCCCTCATCCTCAGTTTACTAATGGAGATCTCATCCATTTTCCCTTCCCAGGGCAGTCCATGTGTCCCTCTTTAGGTCTTCCCTGTTAGTTAGCTTCTCTGGAGTTGTGGGTTGCCTGATTACCCTTTGCTTTATATCTAGTAAAACTGTAAGGCAAAGAACACAGTAAATAAAACAAAATGACAGCTTATAAAATGGGAAAAGATTTTCACCAACCTCACATTTGATCTCCAAAATATATAAAGAATTCAAGAAACTAGACATCAAAATAATGGACAATCCAAATAAAAAATTGGCTATAGAGCTAAACAGAGAATTCTCAAAGGAAGAATTTCAAATGGCCAAAAGACATTTAAGGAATTACTCAACATCCTTAGTCATCAGGGAAATGAAAATCAAAACAACTCTGAGATACCATCTTACACCTGTCAGAATGGCTAAGATCAAAAACACTGAAGACAGCTTATGCTGGAGAGGATGTGGAGCAAGGGGAACTCTTCTCCACTGTTGGTGGGAATGCAAACTTGTACAACCACTTTGGAAATCAGTATGGCAGTTTCTCAGAAAATTGGGAATCAATCTCCCCCAAGATCCAGCTCTACCACTCTTGGGCATATACCCAAGGAATGCTCAATCTTACCACAAGGACACATGCTCAACTATGTTCATATCAGCGTTGTTTATAATAGCCAGAACCTGGAAACAATCTAGATGCCCTTCAACTGAAGAATGGGTAAAGAAATTGTGGTACATATACATAATGGAGTACTACTCAGCAGAGAAAAACAATGACATCATGAGGTTTGCAGGCAAATGGATGGATCTAGAACAAATCATCCTGAGTGAGGTAACCCAGACTCAAACATGATATGTACCCACTCAACACAATTCTTAACAGAATGTGAAAAGGCTATTTGTGCTTCATTTGGAAAAATAAAGAACCCTGAGTAGCAAAAGCAATCCTTAATAACAGAACTGCTAGAGGTATTTCCAATCTCAATCTCAATTCATACTCTAGCAATTAAAACAGAATAATAATGGTATAAAAAACATACATGTTGATTTATGGAATAGAACTGGACACCCAGAAATAAGTCCATACATCTATGGACACCTGTTTTTTTAAAGAAGTGAGAAACATACACTGGAAAAAAGGGCATCTCCAACAAGTGATGCTGGTCAAATTGGATGTCTGTTTGTAGAAGAATACAAATAGATCCATACTTACCACCCTGCACAGAACTCCAATCCAAATGGATCAAAGATATCCACATAAGGCCATACATATATACTGAATCTGGCAGAAGAGGGAGCAGGCAGTAGTCTTGAACTCACTGGCACAGGAGACAACTTCCTGAACAGAGCTCTGATAGCACAGGCACTATGAACAACAATTAATAAATGGGACCTCATGAAACTAAAAAGCTTCTGTAAGCCAAAGGACACCATCATTCAAATAAAGCTGCAGGCTACAGAATGGGAAAAGACTTCTTTTAACCAAATACACACCTAATAGACAGCTAATATCTAAAATACATAAAGGACTAAAATAAAGAACCAGACATAAAAACAACATGCTTAAAAATGAGCTACAGTTTAATAAACAGAATTCTCAACAGAAGAATCTCAAATGGCTGAGAATCACTTAAAGAAATGTTCAACATTTCTTTAGAGAAATACAAATTAAAAGTACTTTGAAATTTCATCTTACACCAGTCAGAATGGCCAAGATCCATAAAGGAAGTGATAGCTCATGCTGGCAAGGATGTGGAGAGAGGGAAAGACTTGTTCATTGTTGATAGGAGTGCAAACTTGTTCAGCCTCTATGGAAATCAGCATGTCGGTTCCTCCAGAAGATGGGAATTGATGTATCTCAAGATCCAGCTTTACCCAAGTATATAACCCAAGGACTTTGCATTCTACTGCAGAGACACTTGCTCATCCATGTTCATTGCTGCTCTATCCATAACAGCTAGAAACTGAAAACAGCCTAGATGTCCATTAAAAGATGAATGACTAAAAAAAGTCATATGTTTACACATTAGAATATTTCTCAGTGTTAAAAATGATATGAAATTCACAGGCAAATGGATCAAGCTAGAAAACAATCATCCTAAGTAAGGTAACCCGAAGAGTTAAATAAGGTGTGTATTCATTTATATCTGGATATCAGTTATTAAGTCTTTGATAAAAGGCTATAATCCACATAACCACAGAAGTTATACATAGAGTAGGGGACTTGGGCAGGGAGTAAGATGGATTTCCCTAGGAAGAAGAAATAGAGTAGATCGTTTGGATGAACTGGGTTGGGAAATGGAAACAAAGATTCAAATGGTGATAGGGAGGGAAAGGGTGGGTAAGTGAGGGAATATAGGGAGGGATAGTTAAAATTAAGAGCCATTTGAGGGATTTTATGGAAATCTAATACAGTAGAAGTTTCATAAAATATATATATCTGTATGAAAAAAACCTAAATGGAATCACCAAATAATGGGGGAGAGAAATCCTTAACTAGACATCTCTCCTCAACAAATGAAACCTCCAGTTCCTAGAATGGGTTACATCTAAACTAGTTGATGGCCAAATGGGTCAATGGAAACCCCCAGATACTCCCCAGGATATTATCAAACTTTTGGCTGCTCTTCACAAACTGATGGTAAGGCCCTGCCTGCTGTTGAAGACAATACTAACACAACTCACTGAACATGGAGAAGGTGAACCTGGTGCCTAGTTAGAGCCTTCACTCCCACTAAAAGGTGCTCTGTACACTACAGGAGGAGAAAGGTAAACACCAACTCAGCGATCAACCCTCTGACCTACAATGTGACTTGCTTGAAAGATACACTGGTGCAATGATAGCACAAAGCTTATCGGATGACCAACTACTACCTGATTGGATTTAAGACCAACTCCATGGCATGCAACCCATCCTGGACACTGCTCAGGTGACCAAGAACCTGAATCTAGATAGCCCAGGGACCTAGGGGAATGCCAACTGCTACTCTTCTGCCAAAGGAGCATAGCAATAAAATGACCCCTAATGACATTCTGCTTTTCTCATAGATCAGTGCCTCTCTCAGGCATCAGCAGAGAAGCTTCCTTCTGCACTAGATGGGAACAAATACAGAGACTCACAATTTGACAGTGTGTAAAGAGTGAGAGACTTCGGAATACTCACCCCTAAAAGGACTGTCTCCATCAAATCCCTCCCTACAGGGCTTATGGAACCCTATGAAAGAGGAGCTGGAAATATTTTAAAAGGCAGAGGAGATATAGGACATGAGGAAACAAGGCCTTCTGAATAGCAGGAGCAACCCACATTTGAGCTCACAAAGACTGTGGCAACATACCAGGACCTACAGGTATCTAAGCCACATGTCATGTGGTCCCAGTGCAGAGAGTGGACACAAGCCCCTATCCATAACCCAGAAGCTATCTAACTGATACCACCAGCTATGGAAAATTTAGTTTTCTCCAATGGAGTCTCACTGGTTATACAAACCAGTCTAAGTGAAGGCCCCATGCCCAGCAGTAGATGGACAACACAAAGCAAACTCAATGGCATTTTTGAAGTTTTTTGTATCATATGCTTTGTATGTTTTTTTTTTTTTAAACAACAACAACAACAAAAGCCCTACAGGTCTTTTGCTTATATATTTTGGTTTCTGTTTTTCTTTCTTTTTTAAAAATGGGATTCTGTGTGTGTGGACATGTGCCTCTTTGTGTCTGTGTGTGTTTCTTCTGTTTTATTTGACTTTATCTTGTTTTATTATTAATTTTTAGATTCCTGTTTGTTTTCTAAGGAGAAAGAAAGAAAAGGTGTAGATTTGGGTTGGAGGGGAGATAAGGAGAAACTGGAAGAAGCTGGAGAAGGGTAAACTATAATAAAAATATATTGTATGAAAATAAATCTATTTCCAATAAAAATAAATAAATAAACCTCAAAGCCCACCCTTGTGACACACTTCCTTCATGAAGGCTCTACCTCCTAAAGGTTCCATAACCTTCCCAAACAGTGCCACCACCTGGGGACCAGTTTACCTGTGCACCTTTATATATTCCTGCCTTCTTTTGAAGTTAGAAGACCAAAAATTCTTATATATATATATATATATATATATATATATATATATATATATATTATATAATTTTGTAATTTTACATTCTAGCCTCATAACAGAAAGAGGAGCTAAAAGAAAGCCAGAGTATTTTTCATGATAAATAGAGTGCATTAAATGCAGTGAAAAAAAAAGCACCCGCTGGAAAGGTGGAAAGAATAAATCAGGGTCACCTAAGGAGGTGGGGCACAAGAAAGGACATGGGGGAGGCGAGACGGCTCCAAGCACTTGCGCCCCAAGCCTGACCTCCAAGTATCAGTGTCAAATGCATAAGCTTATGGGAGACATTTCTCATGCAAACAACCATGGGACAACCATGTTCTATTTTGATTTTATACCAACAAGTTGATATCTAGATGGGTTAAATAGCAGCTGGGAGATGCAGTGGTCGGCTGCAAGGGGTGGCTGTTCTGTGTCATTACACTGTTCTCAGTGTGGGTATGATGAATAGATAAAAGCTCTTTAAAATGTCTCTTATTTTTTGAGATTATACTATAATTTAATAACTTCTCCCTTTCTCTTCCTCTCTCCAAACACTCCTATATACCCCTTCTTTTTCTCTTTCAAATGCATGGCCTCTTTTTCATTAATTTCTGGTAAATTCATACATATACATACATGTATGTATATACCTATTCAACAACTCATAAATGCTTACAGGGCTGACCATTCAGTATTGGATTGCCAAATGGTGTGTTGTTCCCTGGGGAAGAATATTTTTCCCATTTTCTTGCATTTATCCCAATTATGTCCTACACTAAATTCCTTCTTTATTGATTGAAATGTTAAAGCCTTTTCACAAATGCTTACAGTTTTAACTAGAATACAACATTTTTTTCATTTTTTTGTTATAAATGACAAACGGTTAGTTGCAAATATCTAATGTAAGAAATCATCAGTGTCCCTTCCCACAATCAGCCACTGGCAGGTGGGTTTCCTTCCAGATCCTAAATGAAGGTGTAAGGTGTGTAGATGCACCTTGTGTACTAGTTATGGTTCTTCAGAGAGCAGAACCAACAATGCAACAAGGTTTTTAAATCCTAGTGTTTTGACTGGGACCACAGTGACTTAATGGATTCATTTAAGTAGAATGACATTGATTGAATGTTGTCTCCCACCCAGGCATTTTCCATTTATTTAAAGCTTATTGCATGCCACACTATAAAGTTTTTGTTTCTTAATTATGTATTTTATTTATTTTTATTATTTTTTCAAACAATGTATTTTGATAATATTCTTTCCCTCCCCAACTCCTCCCAGATTCCCCCATCTCCCTACTCAATCACTTCATGACCTTTCCCTCTAACACACTGTAGTTTGCTTTATTTTAATTTTTATAGGAATGCATTTTAAATATTCCTTAATTTTTGAGATTATAATATAATTATAGTTATATATAACTATAATTATATATAATATAGCATAGTTTGTTTATTCTTATATATATAATATAATTACACAGTTTCTCTCTTCCTTTTCCTCCCTACAATCTCTCCCATGTTGTGTCTACCCCCACTATCTTTCAAATATATGGTCTATTTTTTGAAAATTGTTGTTAATTACCTATGTAATTACATAAATACATAAATGCAAACTGCTTAGTCTATATAATGTTACATTTATTAGTTAGTCTTTAATTATTACCTAATTACCAATCTGCTTTTTTAGAGCAATATTTTAATTACTCTAGCTTTATAATACTTAACTTCTATTTGCTTGATTTTCTTTCAAATATTCTTTTTCCAATTTTTTCCATACACATTTTTATCCTTCATAAAATCATTTTACAATCATCTTGTTAGGTTCAATGAATGGACAGTTCCTTTGTTATTTGTAAAAATGTGTCATATCATGTATATGTTGTTTAATAATTATGGTGATTTGAATGAAAATGACCCCCATAGCCTCATATATTTGAATACCTGGTTCCCAATTGGTGGACAATTGGGAAGGACTTAATAGGTGTGTCCTTGTTGGAGTAGGTGTGGCCTTGTTTGGGAAGATGTGTCACTGGAGTTGGGCTTTGAGGTTTCAAAGGCCCATGCCAGTCCCCCTCTCTCCTCTCTTCTCTCTTCTCCCTCACTGGTGCCTGTGGATAGGGATGTAGAGTTCTCAGCTGCTGCTCCAGAGACATCTTGTCTGTTTCCTACCATGACAGTAATAGACTAAACCTCTGAGACTGTAAGTAAGCCCCAATTTAATGCTTTCTTTGTAAAAGTTGCCATGGTCATGGTGTCTCCACACAGTTTCATCTATCTATCTATCTATCTATCTATCTATCTATCTATCTATCTATCTATCTATCTATCTATCTATCTATCATTTCTTTAACAAGATCTCTGGATTATATAGCTCCAGCTGTCCTGGAATTAGCTATGAGTATGAGACCAGGCTGGTCTCAAACTCACAGAGATCCACCTGCCTCTGCCTCCTCAGTGCTGGAATTAAGGTCATGTACCACCATGCCTGACTGGTTTTATTTTTTAAAAGGGCTGCATATAGATCATCAATGGATGCAGCATAGTTTGTTTATTCTTATCACTATTTATATACTTTTATATTGTCACTAGCCTTTTGCTTTTAGAAAGTTGGAATTGTATGCACACGGTAAGTAATATGTACATGAATGAATACATAATGTTTGAAGAATAATTTGCCAGGGCATGTTTGAAAGATAGTTTGCCTCCCACTTCACTGATAATTGTTACATTTTTTTACTTCTATTATTAATTACACTGGCTATTTTTATCTTATTCTTTGGCAATCTATTAGCAAAACATATCACTTTATTCTTCCTTTTTCAACCTTTTTAAAAAAAATCACAAGAATGAAAAAAATGCTCTAGCTTGTGCTTATGTTCTTTCCTTGTAATTTATTTGGATCCATTGTTTTATATAAAATGATCAGGAACTGGTTATAACTGTTGAATCTACTACTGCTTATATTAGCTTTCTTTGGCTGTTGCAATAAAGGATCGTAAACCAAACACCCAGAACAACAGCAGTGGGTTGTCTCATGGCTCTGGAGGTCAGATTTCTAAGAGAGATGACAGCAGAACCACACTCCCTCTGGAGGCTCTAAGGGACAATCTGTTTGTCACATCTTCCAGCAGTTGAGAGCTTGCTAGCATTTCTTGACTGTGACATTTCAGTCTCTTTCTCCAGGATTGAATTGTTTGCCAAACCCCCCACGCCCCTTTCTCATGAAGACATTTGTTATTGGATTTAAGGTACACCAGGTAAACGATGCCCGTTTCATCTCAGAATCTTTAACTAGATTATACCTGAAAAGACCCTTTCTTCCAAATAAGACTTCTTGAATAGGACTTTATTTGCCCAAGAATTAGGCTGACAATTGACAAGTGAGACCACATAAAACTAGAAAGCTTCTGCACAGCTAAAGAAACAATCAGCCTGGTGAAGAAGAAGCCCATAGAATAGAAGAGAATCTTTGCTAGCAAGACATTTGTCAAAGGTTTAATATCCAGAATACACAAAGAACTTTAAAAAAGTAAAACAAAACAAAACAAAACAAAACAACAAAAAACCACAACACTTTCAAAAAATGGGTGGTGGGACCTAAATAGAAAACTCTTAAAGGAAGAGAAAAGAGTGGCCAAGAAATAAAAAATGTCCACCCTCCCTCGCAATTAGGGAGATACAAATCAAAACAACTTTGAGAGTTCATCCTACCCAGGCAGAATGACAAATACTTGCTCCGCCATGTCACTGCTGCTGTACTCACAATGTCTAGGAAACAGAAACAGCCTATGCGTCCGCCATCTAACGAATGGATAATGAAGCTGTGGTACATATACACGGTGGAATACTATTCAGCTCTAAAGAGAAGTGAAATAATAAACTTTGTAGGTAAGTGGATGGAATTAGAATAGATATTGAGTGAGATACCCCCAAATCCAGAAAGACAAAAATCACACATTCTCTCTTATTGGAGGCTCCTTGCTCCAAGTCTTCGGCTGTGAGTACACAGCCTGTGGTAACTACAGAAATCAGTAAAGCAAAATGGGACCATTGCCAGGACGGGGAGGTTGGGAAGCAATACAGAGGGGAATGGCAGGGCACAGTGATGCGATAAGAGAAATGGGGAGAGGGGCTCTGCAGGGTGGAGGGGAAGTAAACTCGGAAGGTAGAAGGGGAATGTCAGGATACAAGTGATGTGATAGGAAAGGGGCTCCTCTGGGAAGGGGGAAACACAGGAAAAGGAAGGTAGGTAAAATAACAATGTGGATGGCTGAAAAAGCCACAAAGAATCATACTATTAACTATTTTCAAAACAAAAACAAAAAATAACCAAACAACAACAAAAAACTAAACCTCTCATACATGCAATTCAGTGTACAATATCCATATATAGTTTAATGAACTTTTCTCATCTGAGCTGACAATGCTTTTTCCAAAAGCCAAAGACCACCTAACAAAAACTCCACCACCAGACATGAGAAGCCATCTTTTGAATTGGGCAGAAGATCAACTAGGAGACCCCCCCAAACACACAGCCTATTACTGTTGCCTTTGGTTACCCCCTAGAGGTGGAAGATGCCAATTGCTGAAGACAGCACATACTTTAGAAACAGGGCCCAGAGGCTCCTGAACTGGAAATGACTTGAGTGCCCACTCCCTGAGCACTAGTTTTCATGGTACTGGAAGGCGCCACACAAACTTCCAAAGGAGGGGAGCAACCAACTGTTCCACAGAGCTATGACACCCGTGAAGCACAGAAACTACCAGTGTGGCACAAAAGTAGTGGCACAGAGAAGACTTGCTCAACAGGAGAGATGCTATACCTGATGCTGAAAACCTACCTAACCAATCAGGGCTACTGAGATTATTGTTACTGAACAATAGTCTACAACCACTAATTTATTATACCAGCATAATCCCTAACAACAATCTATAATCATTTGTCCTTACACCCACAAATAAGTGTAGTCCTCACCCCTCAACAAAGAAACTTCTCTTTGCAACAGATGGCGACTACTACAGGAAACTACAACCAATCAAAAGACAGAGTTGTGGAACCTAGTTCCAGTGGATACATCTGCCAAACACTCCCACACCTAAGGCTTAGGGGAAATTGGGGGCAATGTAAGATCCAAACTGGGTCTTCCAGCTTTAGAAACCAAGCTCTGGTAAAGAGTTTAAATTATCTAAAAATTTCAAAGTTAAATTAAATGAAAAACCATAGTTTTATGTGAAAAATCTAAGATTAAATCAACTCAAATTAGGCTGAAGTCTTTGACGTAAGACCTGACCTTTGAGATCACTAGAGAAAAATTATGGGAGAAATACTTCAAGAGTTGGATATGTGTTATGTCTAGTAGATCAGGCTAATAATAGCAAGAATTGAGAAATTAAATTAAATTAAATTAAATTTAAAAAACCTTCTATACAGCAAATGATACAAATAGCAGAGAGTATACACAATCCAGAATAGTGGAAAATTTTCCACTTCATTAGCTGAGATGGGATTCATCTCTGGAATATATAAAGAATTTTAAAAAGTGCGAAAGAGCAAATAGTTCAACCAAAAAGTGGACAAATTATTAGCATTTTTCTAATGAAGAAGTACAAATGGCCAATAAATACATAAAAATGGTTGACTGTCTTAAGCCATCAAGGCAACACAAACCAAAAGCTACAATGAGATTATATACCACCCCAATCAGAATGGATATCATCATAACATCAAATGCAAATGTTGGCAAGATGCTGGAGGGAAGTGTTATTGGACTGGACATTGTTATATATAATGGAGTTTTTTGTCTGAATCTGTCAAATGTTAATGGACTAGACATCGTTAATGTAATCTTGACTGTGTATATTGTATATACTTATTAGATATAATTTTTCTTGTATTAGTTATAAGTTTTGTTTTTTTTTTTTTGGTTTTTCGAGACAGGGTTTCTCTGTGTAGCTTTGCGCCTTTCCTGGAGCTCACTTGGTAGCCCAGGCTGGCCTCGAACTCACAGAGATCCGCCTGGCTCTGCCTCCCGAGTGCTGGGATTAAAGGCGTGCGCCACCACCACCCGGCGCTTTTTTTAATTTTAGACAAAAAAGGGGAAAAACAACCACAATATTAAACATAGAGGATAGGCAGTGGTAGCACACACCTTTAATTCTAGCATTCCAGAGGCAGAAATCCATCTGTTCAAGGATACAGCCAAGCATGGTGACTCACGCCTTTAATCCCAGAAAGCCAGCCTTTAATCCCAGGGAGTGATGGTAGAAAAAAAAGATATATAAGGCATGAGGACCAGAAACTAGAAACATTTGGCTGGGTAAGCATTTGGCTGGTTAAGCTTTTAGGTTTTGAGCAGCACAGTTCAGCTGAGAGCCATTCAGATATGAGGACACAGAGGCTTCCAGTCTGAGGAAACAAGATCAGCTGAGAAGTTGGCCAGGTGAGGTTAGCTGTGGTTTGTTCTATCTCTCTGATCTTCCAGAGTTAACCCCAATACTTGGCTCTGGGTTTGTGTGTTAATGAATAAGACTTTCTAAGATTCATGCTACAGGGAAGATCCTTCCACACTACTGGTTGGAATGCAAATTACTTGAGCTACTATGGAAGGCAATATGGAGGTTGTGAACAAGAGCTACCAAAGCCAGCTAACCAGAGAGACATTCACATAGCCATTTTATTGCACTAGTCACAATTACCAAGTTTTGGAACCAGCCTAGATTCCCATCTGGCCCTCAGCAGATTAATGGGTAAACACAATGTGGTATACACAGTGAAACTTCCTTTAGTCTTAAAGAGAAATCAAGGTATGTCACTTGCACGAAAATGTGTGGAACTAGAGATTATCATGTTAAATGAAATGAGCCAGTCTCACAAAGACAGCATCTCATGTTTTCTCTCACATGTGGAGACTAGGGAGAAATAAAGACATAAGAGTAAAATCCATGGAAGAGAAAAGAGGGAGAAGGGATGGGAAGAGGTTACAGAGTAGGCGTGGTCAAAATATTACATACACATGAAAATTCCACACTAGTTGTGCAGTAAATATGTACTATGAGGAGTGTGTGTTCTCAAGTGGTTGTGGCAGTGGTTTCACATATATAACTTGATTTTCTCCTTACCTTCTTGACTAGGATACCATCTGTCATGTCTGCAGTTGATAGGAGCTAGTGAAGAGCATTGTTATAGAAGACACCGGAGAGTCAGGGAAGACCAAGGGGTTTTTAGAAATTGGAATCAAAAGAGGGTTCCATGGGGGGGGGGGATGTCTTCCTAGTAAAGTCATTTATTTTAAGATTTTATGAAATCATCTCTTCCTTCAATATGTCAAAACTGAGTCTACAGGGTTTCATTCCATCTGCTATGATATTATGTTTGCACTCTCTGGAAGTAAACCATGTCCTAGCAAAGCAGCTTTGATCTTAGTGTTGGTTTCGATAAGGTTTGAGCTCGACACTAGGACTCGTGCTGGAATTTAATGTACGTTGTGAGGTATTTATAGGGAGAAAACTTATTTCAGCTCTGATGTTTAGAGGGAGGCTCTTGAATGTGATTAAGAAATGAGGAGGGTTCATTAAAGTGGAGTGCTGGTGGCTTTATAAGAAGAGAGGCATCACACATATGCTCATTGTGTCTTGTTGTGCTGTCCTATGCCACCTCGGAGCTGGGCCAGTAAAACATAGACCCATCAGATGAAGCTTCTGGATTTTGGATCTCCAGAGACAAGCCAAAATTCTTTACAAATGAATCCAACTCCAAGCATTTCAATATATTTAGGCAAATTGAATGGGACTTTAGAGGTACCATGCCTCTGTTTCCTCAGAATCAAAGCAATCCCCTTTGGGAGAACTCCTAAGACTTAGGAAGTCATGAAAATTACAAGATTCAAGAAAACTCAGAAGTTTCCAAGCTTCACAGGGCCCCCCTCCAAGAATTAGAAAAAGCAGCAAACAATTGCTGGAGAGGAAATTGGTGGTTTCTTTGAGTTGCCACCCATGTGGGGTGGGCTTTTCAACACTACCTCTGCCTTTGAGTCACCTGCTCCTACCAGAACCCTCAGTTAACTCATTGGTTCACTAAGCTAGACTTGCAGGAATCATCTCGTTGACCTCTTATCCATGCCTTATCATGTGGATAGATATTTGTCACATCTCTCCAGGAAAATCACCCAACAAAAATAGATAGTAACTCTTTTAATGAATTAATGACTGTGAGGCCCCCAAGAACTGCTTGTAATTATAGGGCACCTGTAGCAATGCCAAGGCAGATTCCTCGATGTCAGGTTCAAAGTGGAAAAGGGCTAGTTTTCAGTTAATCCCTTCTTTCTTCTTGGAAGCAGACAAGTGATTTTTTTCTTCAAAATTATGCAAATACAATTTCAAGTCCCCCCTTATTCTAACCACATGGACATTCCAATGTACCGCCTATGTAAACTTCAGGGTTTAACATGTTGTAGGACTCTAGAAATGTTTTTAAAAATCATGTTGATCAAGAAGAAAATGTGAATTGGCTTAAGTTATATAGAGTATATACAAATAGCTCATTTGAAGTTAAACATTCAACTACACTTGAGAATGCTGCTGAGAAAACCTCAATGGAAGAAAACAGCAGAAACTAGTTTTTATTGGGACATGAGTTCATTTTGTTGAGTTATTGTATAGTTAGCAGCCATCTTAAAGTGCCTAATTGTGAAGTCCGAGTTATTGGTTTTGAAAGGTTCAAAATGCTTCTTTCCATAAAACAGGCTTTCCCCATGACAAACAGAACTAATCAACCTGTCGACTTTCCTTGCTCGTCATAGAAAGTCTCTCTGTTAGAGGCTTTGCCCATCAAGAATGCTGCCTATGGGCTGGTGACACAGCTCAGACACTAAAGGCTCATGTCCAAATCATCAACAATGATGCTTGCATTTTTCTGTGAATTGGGGCCTCAGGAGGTGCTAGGTTGGGAAGTAGAGCTTGAGAGCTGAAGTCAAGGCCTAAAGGAATCATGCCCAGTGAAGAAAGTTGGGACAACAGCCAGGGCTCCTCTGACAAGACAGTTCCTTAAGTGCCTTTAAAAATGCCCTAAACTCACTTAGGCCCAGAAACACCGATTTTACGTGTGGATTCATGTCTTTGATCTTACTGAGTAGAAGCTGTGATTCTAACCGAGGTGTCCTTGTTGCTCACCCAGAACAAGGGCATGAGTAACTTTAGTGTTGGGGGCTCTTCTCAGCTGTTGTTGCTTTTTCATATATGCATGCATTTTAAAGTTCACCAAGCCATGTGGCTACAGATTCCCAGGATTCCGGGGTCTCTACTGTTGGATCTGGCAATTCCTTAGAGTAATCTGACAAGCCCTATAGTACACTCTAGACTTAGATTCTTCATCTACAAAATGGTGTTGCTTTGAGAATTACAGATGGTAAGTGTTGCAAGCAGTTCAGCATTCTCCTTGAATACACTATCAACTGGAAAATCCCACCAGCAGCTTCTTTTAAATATACATCTAGAACAGTTGTTCTCAACTTTCCTAATGCTTTGAACCTTTAATATAGACACCCCCAACCATAAAATTATTTTCATCATTACTTCATAACTGTAATTTTGCTACTGGCATGAGTTGGAATGTTTGCATCTGTGTTTTCCAATGGTCCAAGGGTCTAGGGTAACACCTGTGAAAGGGTCATTTGATCCACCCCAACGGGGTCATGACCCCATTGAGAACCATTGATCTGGACCACACCTGAGTTCACCACTTCTGCCCTTTCACGTCAGTCAGAGCCACCACTGACTCTCAGTGATGGCTCCTCTCTAAATTCTGCTCTTGTCCTAAGCCTTGACTTTACCATCAGTACAAATGCCACAATAGGTCTTTTCATTGCAATTGGCTTAGAGAGAAACTCTGCCCAACACTCTAGTATAGCTTCCAAATTTACCCTGATCTAAAGCCTTTCTTGTTGCCTAGAGTCCTTTGCAGTTTAGTCCTAAGCCATTATTGTGATGTCTTCTATTTCTACAGCTTCTTCCTTGAGATGAATATGTTTTTGCCTCAGCCTCTTTGCAATTAATATTCTCTCTTCCTAAGAAAAAATTCTTTCAGAGTCAGCCATTGGCTCTTTTCTTCTCATGCAATCTTGTCTCTTACCTTCCAAGTCTTCCACGTGTCCAGATTTGACAATATGCTCATTTAATAATACTCATACCAACATTTAAAATGTAATAATAACCACAATAGGAAATAGTCATTGGAGACTTTCTATGTTGCCCATGTACCCCATGACCTACAATAGTTCTTAGCTTAGATGGTATCTCAAGTACGATATCAGACATCTTCACTGAGTATTCAAGAGTAATTCTCTACTCCTCACTCCCCTGTATTCCACCATGGCCACTTTATACCATTCATTTTCTATTTGTGGTATATACACTTATACACGTGCATGTGCACACCTGTGGGGTGTGTGTGTGTGTGAGTGTGTGTGTAGTTGAGCATGCCCATGTGGAACCAGAGATTGACATTAGGTGTCCTTCTCTATTGCTCTCTACCTTCTGGAGACAGAGTCTTTCACTGAACCAGAAGCTCCCTGGTTGGCAAGACTGGCTGGCCAGGGAGCTCCCCAGTTCTGTCTGTACACTCCCATCTCTGGGATTACAGGTACGTATTTCCACCTCAGGCTTTTCATGTGTGTGTGCTAGGGATCTGAACACAAGTATACAGGCCTGTTCAACAAGCATGCTTGCACTGAACCCCTCATTTTCTACTGATGGTACAGAATTTTTGCTAGTACCTTCTCCTAAATGTAAGATATTTGACAGCAGAAACCACATCTGGTTGTCTTTATATGATGATCAGTTCATAGGGCAGCTGCATTATAATCCTCTTCAGGTACTTCAGAGGGTTGTACATGCTCTTTCAATCCGTGTGACAGAATTTATATCGATAGATAAATGTTATTTGGGAGCATGTATTTCAGAATTTAATCATGGAATATTTTAAATATAATATTTCAAATGTATCCTTTGAAATTCCATACATTTATACAATGTATTTTAATCATACTCATCCACCACCACCTCCCTCCAGCTCTGCCTAGTGCCTCACACCATGTCTTTCTCCCACTTGCATGTTCTGAAAAACAAAACAAAACAAAATAAAAAACCCTATTATTAATAACTCCCTACACCCAATTAGTGCTGCCCATGTGCACATGGGTGTAGGGCTACCCGCCAGAGAACAGGCATCTACTAGTAGCCATGTCCCTAAAGGAGAGTGACTTTGTCCCTCAGGAGCCACCAATTGCCAAATCTTCTCCACTAGGGGCAAAACTAAAATTGTGTAGAAGAAAAAGTGGACAAATTAAACTATATAATTCAATTACATGTATTATTTAAAGGCCATCAATATAAAGTGGCTTGTGTAGAGTTGTCTGTATGTTACAACATGACAATTTTCACATGTGTATGAAGTTCTGGTAAGAGGCAGTTATTGTTATTATTTATTTATCTTCCTCCTCCTCCTTCTCTCTTCCCACCCCTCCTCATCTTCATCTCAATGAAATGAAAATAAACAAAATGGGATTAATGGGAAGGAGGAGCTAGTGTAAAATGCCAAGCCTCTGCTTCCACAAGGGCAGGATGCTTTGATAACAGCTGATATGACCGGCTGTTGCCATTGTGTGGAGAAATCCTCACCACTTTCCTGACAGCACTAGAAGCCAGGCTCCTGCCCTAGTGCGGACTCGGCCTTAGCAATCCTGGCTCTCTCCTCATCTATTCCTCGGACTTCTGGACTGATGATGGGGTGAGCTGAGGCTGGTGAGAACAGAGATGGAGGAAAGCAGTGGTCCTTGATGGTTTAATTACAGTGCAAACAACAGTCCACCAAAGTTTAAAAACTCCTAACAGCTTCCAAAGTGTTTAAAAAACATGCTGCCAATTATTACTTTTAACAGATACTTTATATTTTGAAATAAAGACTCAGAGGAAGTTGCAAAAGTACTGTGTAGAATTCCCTTGTGAACATCACCCAGTTTCACCTGATGCTATCATATGTTGCTATAGGACATACCAAAACTAGGAAACTGCAGTTGTTAAAACTCGCTGACCTCATTCAGATTTCACCAATTTTTATGTGCACACATATATTTGTATGTGAATGTGGTTCTACTCATCTCTATCTCATATGGCAACACATGTAGTCATTGCCTCAGTCAATACACAGATGTGGCCAATCAGTATTAAGTGGGAAATTCTTTGTACCATCCTTTATATTAGCCCAACTGATAGCTCCAGGGTTCGTCAGGAGAATGTTAGGTAAATGCCACCTACAATCTTTAATGGATGATTTGCCTTTTCCCCAAGCATAAGGTTCATAAACTTAGAACTATATACAAAGCACTAGACTAAGTCCTTTATAAAGACACAATATTCTCAAAACAGTTCTAGGATGTATTAGTAATTCACATTATTCCCATGTTTGAAAATAATCTAGCAGACACACCCAACCTTTTAACACTGAGACATGGCATTGTCATCCACAAAGTTCATACTAAAGAACCATGCAATCAAGTTTGAAAATTCAAACTTGGGCCATACCTATGGATATCCTGGACTGCATGTAGCCTGTAGACCATGAGTTGAATACACCCAAAGGGCTCCTGATTAATTTACAGCAGTTTGAAGCTCCTCTATGGGATGTTCACTGTGAAGACCCTGCATTCCCAATTGGCCAGCCCTGGCCACTTTTCTTCACCCACTTTGGAATGGTCTCCATCTCTGTGTGAATAAGTCATGTTGAGCTCCTTCCTGCCTCATTGTTTTTGTGCCTGGAACACTGCATTTGGATTTTCAATGGCTGGCTCTTTGTCCCTTTTTCTTATCATCTCAAACTTAGTCTTCTCAAGATTAAGAGAGACTTTTTTTTTTAACATACACAATTATAACACACAACTCCTAAATATGGGCTTTTTAGATTCAGTAAAAATACAAGACATCCAGTAAAATAAGACTTGGCTAAAGAACAACTACAATCTTTTGGTCTTCGTTCCCTATAATATTTGGAATGCATATGTACTAAAAACTGTTGTGATTTGTCTATTACAGCAATCAGTTATAGTACTCTTATTATCTCTCTAGAGTTATTCACTCTTAAAAATTCTATTTATTTTCTTACTCCCTGAACCCCACTCAAGTGCTCCCTACGTGTTCACAACTGTTTCTTCAATGCTGATCACTGCCTGGCACACACAGAGAGTCAATAACTGTTTGTTAGAAGGATAAGAAAAAGACAATCTGAGACTGGCCACACCTCCAGGGCAAATTGCTGGGCAGAAAGGAGAGAATGCCCACTTTAAGTAATCAAACAGCACTGTGCCCAGGTACTGTGGAGGAGGGAAGGGCACGCTGTTACCAGCCTTGCAGAAGCGTTCCTGTGGAGTCAGAAAACCCTGGAGGCATAGATTTGGGAAGACGCAAAATCGAGACGACAGAAAAAGCCCCTTTTGATCAGTCTTCCAACAAACTGCAAGAAGTAACTAAAGAAAAAAATCTGTTTGAGTGAAAAGAACAAGTCTGAACTCTGAATAGGGTCACAGGCAGTGGGCACCTGCCCATCTCTGTCCAAGGTGAACGAACGCCCTGAAACTTACTCTAAGGGTTAGCTTTATTGTCAGGTTTTGGGAACTGTCAAATCTTAATTATAAGTAAAGTCACCGCACACGCGAACAAAGAGCTTGGAGGAGTGGATGGTAACGAAGTCAAGACAGAAGACATCAAACTCTCCTCTTGAGCCCGGGATGCCCAACCCAGTGGAGGCAGCCTTTGGAGAGGTTTATTGCTCCCGCAGCTCCCTGGGGGACCCACCAGGGGCACATAGACTCCACTCTGGTGCACTTCGTCTGATCGACTTCAGCGGGATTCGTCCTAAAGCAAGCTGTGTGTGGGACTGTAGATCCATACTTAGGTCAAGCCCGCTCCAGGCCCTACACAGCTCCACAGGACTCCTGCCTGCCCTCCCACCTAGGAGCCAGAGGATGGTCCTGGGCGGCTTAGCCTGGGCTGCTGGTCCCCGACGTCTACGGCAGGACGCGCCCTGTCGTGTGAGCCGCGTGCGCGCCCAGTTTGGAGGCAGCCTCTGCCACTGACAGGTGCCGGCCTGAGGGCGCGGGTGTGGTCCCCTGTGCAGCTGGCAGCCTACGCCGGGTGCCCACAGCTCCCCGAGCTCCTAGCCGGCGCGAAGGGGATCTGGGGCGCGGCCTGGAGGCGCTCAGTGGACTGGAGCGGCGGAGTTCCGTGCTCGAAACTTTGCAGGCGCTGCGGCCGCTTGGTGACAGCGCCAGCCCAGCCGGGCAGGTGCTGCGAGCAGAGGCGACGACACTCCGCGGCGGGAGGGCCTCGGCCGCAGCCGCTTTGCTCCGAGCTGGCCTGAAGCCGCTGGGCACTCCTGGCTTGTGCTGCTGCGCCGGCCGCCGCCGCCGCCGCCGCCGCCTCCACGCTCGGGGAGGAGGCGCAGCCGGAGAGGGCGGAGGAGAGGCAGGAGGAGGTGACAGGAGGTGCCCCGGGTGGAGGATGGAGCCCCGGGCAGCCGCGGCTGGCGAGCCCGAGCCCGCCGCGTCCCCCTCCTTCCAGGCCCGGCTCTGGAAGAACCTGCAGCTGGGTGTGGGCAAGGGCAAGGGCGGCGGGGGCGGGCGCACCGGGGGCCCCGAGCGCCGCACTGCGGCCACTCCGACCCCATCCCCGCCGCCCCCGAGGGCCACGCAGGACGCACTGGCCGGTGTGGCGAGTACCGGCAGCAGGTGGAGTGGCTTCAAGAAGCGGAAGCAAGTGCTAGACCGGGTGTTCTCCTCCTCGCAGCCCAACCTGTGCTGCTCCTCGCCTGAGCCCCTGGAGCCCGGAGGAGCAGCCAGAGCCGAGCAGGGGTCCACGCTGCGCCGCCGCTTACGCGAACATCTGCTGCCCGTGGCTAAGGGGCCGGCGACAGCCGTGGGGACAGCGGGAGTGACGCCTCCTGGCGGACGCTCCCCGGACTCAGCCCCTTCTTCTTCCGCCTCATCCTCTCTGTCCTCTTCTCCCCAACCGCCCCCGAGGGGAGACCGCGTCCGAGATGAAGGCACACGGCGTGGGGGCTCTGGGGTGCACCTGTGCCACCAAAAGAGCTCCTCTCTTCCCGGCACCGCGTGTCTGGAGCAGCTGCTGGAACCGGCATCACCTCCCGTAGAACCGATACGGGGTCCCACGGAGTCCCAGGCTCTGACAAAGGGTGAAGAGCGAGGCTGCAGCCAGGTGAGTGCCAGGTGCGGACACCGGGCAAGCGTGCGGGCCACCCCTCCAGTTTCGGGGTGCCCTTCCCTGGAGAGGGTTGTAGGGTGCGCGCGCCTGTGGACCACTAGCTGGCTGAAACCAAGCAAAGGAAACATTTCGCTCCCGTTTAGTAGTGACAGAGTCTAGACTTGGACCCTGACTTGACTTTGATAAGAATGACACCTGTCTCCAAAAGCAGCCTGAGTAGCTTAATGAACAGCTAAAGAAAAGTTCCGAGGTAGCGTGGGTTTCTTTGGAGGTGTCCTGCAACATGCCCCACTAAGCATTTTCTTGACTAAAGAAAAAGCCAACGGACCCCAAAACTTAGGAAAGGAAATTGTAACTGCGGGTGGCCTTATGGAAGGGGCGCCATCTGAAGCAAATGGCTAGCAGTCGTAGGAATGCGGAAAGGTGAAGCTATGGCTTAGATTCGGATTTCTCGCAGGAGTGTGCTAACTTCTTGGTAGCCTCTTCTTGAAACTTTCTGCTGCAGGTGGATCACTGTCCCACGGGGCAGCAGGATCCGAGTTAGTCAAGTAGATATGTTCCTATGGTCTAAAGTTTAGCAGTCATCAGAAACACGCGCTTCTAACACATGCTACTTTACACATCACGCCAACTACTCAGACCAGAGTTTTTCACCTGTTTTAATAGAAATTTTAAGCCATCAGGTGACTTCATTTACTCCTATCATTTTAAGAGGGATCTTTCCTTTTTATAAATGTCTATCAAATCATGTTCATGGTGGAAAATACTTCAAATATTCAACTCTACGAGGGGCCTAAAATGATTGTTTTCTCTCAGTATGTCTTGCTCATTAACCCTCATTACAATAATTTTGATCATGTTAAAGTTACATTAAAACTTTAATTAAATCAATAGCCAGCTAGAAAAAAATCCAACCATTTGCTGAAATTTACTGTTTGATTATGTGGCAAGAAGAGCTAGAAAAACTGTGCATCTTATTTACTATTTTCTTAGTGTAGTTTCTGAAAAAAAGGGCAGAAATCAGTGTAACCCATTTTTTTCTGTCTAGCAGATGTTTGATGTTCTAGAGAAAGCTTATTATATCAGATTATGTAGACACCATTGGCAGAGAAACACCAAATAACTTTATTTTTTGTCTTGAAACAGACCCGAATAGATAGACATCTTTTTTATTTCAAAAGCAAAGTGAAAGTATTTTTAAAGTAATTAAAAAATAAGTGTATCTATCAATCAGGGTTCTCTAGAGGAACAGAACTTATAAAAATAATAAAGAAGATTGAATGGCTTACAGACCGTGGTCTAACTAGTCCAACAATGGCTGCCTATGAACGAAAAGTCCAAGAATCCAGTAGTTCAGTTCATGACTCTGGAGGTCTCAGTTGGTCTTCAGCATATACTAGAATCCTGAAGTACACTCTCATGCCAGTGAAGGAATGGATTTTCTAGCAAGAGTGAGAACAAGCAGGCAAAAAGAGAGCTTCCTTCTTCCATGTTCTTTACATAGGCTGCCAGCAGAAGGTGTGGTCCAGATTAAAGGTGAATCTTCCCACCTCCAAAGATCTTGATTAAACATCTATCTTCCTGCTTGAAAGATCTGGATTAGAAGTAGTTCTTCCCACTTTAAAGGATTTAATTTTAAAAAGATCCCTCAATGGTGTACCCAGTCACTCAAGTTTTGGTTAGTTCCAGGATGTAGTCAAGTTGATAACCAAGAATCATGTACAAATACTATGAGTTAAAGGAAATGCTTTTGAGTTCCTATATAGTTCTAATGCACATTTATTTTAATGCTAAGAGATTGTTTTGATGTTTTATCTTTCCTAACTTTTAGAGCAACACATAATAATAGAATGTTATGGTGAAAGTTAATTTATAAAGTTACTTTGTAGTGTATGGAACTGCAAATATTTTCAAAGCAAAGAATTCATCTTTGTGTTATTCCTCCCCTCTTTTAAAAACCAAAAGAGTTTTGAAACTATCAACTTTTCTTCAAAAACACTCGTATGTCTTTTGTGTGGGAAAGATCTAAGGTGTTTTTGGAGACCATATTGAAATAATATTGTTGTGTCTGATTTCATCATATGCTAGGCACGCTATAGCATCACATGATTTGATACTCACTTCATTCCTGTAGAAGTTCTCGTTAATTTATGGATTAGAAGAGAATGTCCAAAGAAGTGATCAGTGTGTGGTTAGTGTGCAACACAGAGGTGTGTACTCAAGTTGGTTTTCACCATCCTTCCCATGATTCTCACCAGTTCTCTGGACTTCTAAACCTTAACTTCTGGCATGGGTTTTATCCGTTTAATACGAGAGGCGTACAAGTCTGCACGTGTTGTAAAATGTGCCTCTATCGCTACCACAGTTTCACAACAGGTCATTTCTATTCCTTTATGATGCATTGTTACACACCTTACTACGCTTAGAAATCACATGTTAATTATGTTATATTTCTAAAGAAGATTTTCATTATAAGGAACCAATATTTCAAGGTAGACATCAGAGGAATGTTATAAAATTTGAAGTAAAGTTTAAAAATTAATAATGATTGTTGGCACAACAAATAGTAAGCCCTAAGGGGATGGCCAGGAATAGGAATGTCCCTCGCCTCTGCTGCTCCTGGCCTTGTTCTCGGAGCAGTGGAGAGCGTCTTCTGCAATGGCTTGCAGGTATGTTTCCTCAACAGTCTGACTAATGAAGCAGAGAGCAGTGAGTAATCTTTAAAGTACCATTTTGTTCAACTGAAAGGATGAACCCACCTCCAAATAGGGAAGACAGGAAAGGGAATTGAAAGCTGGAACTGAATCCGTGAAGATGCCCAGGGGCAGGCTTCAGTTTGTAGCATCATGCTTTTCCAAGTACATCTCAGGGGCTTTCCTTTCCCTCTCTGCTTCTCATCCTAAGAAACCTGGGCATTGGGAGGAGCTTACAGCACATGAAGCATTATTTACTGGTCACCAGCACAGAAGGGCACACACAGAAGATAAGACAGTGAAAGCATTTATTATCTCAATCTGATTACCATTGTGCAAAAACTTAAAGGCAACAGACACATCACAATTCATTGTAAAATTAGGAAAATTCTTGAAAATTTGTTTTATTTTTTGCTTGTTCCTGGCGTCAGCCATGTTCTTCAACACACTCCCCATTTCTCCACCCCCAGACCAGCATGAGGTCCCAACAACATATGTGCTTACATTCTAACACTAGGTAGAGATGTTAAGCAAAAGTTAGAAAATCGGTTTGACTGCTGAGGGAAAGATTTGGGAGTCACATGTATGCTGATTAAGCTTAACTAACTGCTGCCTCCCATGTAGCCTTCTCATTATCTTTTCTTTAACCAAACCACTTTTGAAAAACACTAACAGACATAACAGTGCGTCCTCCTGTATTATTTCAAATGTTCTGCTTTGGCAATAAGATGAAAAGAAAGAAAGAAAAACCATTTTTTTTTCCTGCTGATTCTTGTTCACGTTTTGGGCCATATTGTCATAGCAGATGCATTCCATTTTCTATGACACATTTGGGAAAGATGCTTTCTCAATTTGTGTACCCATCAAAAATATGCCAATTTTATGTATTCTATCTTGATGAGTTACTAAAATTATATTTCACTAGAATCAGAAAGTCAGTATTTTCAGAAAATCTGAGGAATGAGTATGTTGCAATTTTTAGTATCTAAGTGAAAGCCTATGGTGTTTATAAATGTTAAAGCTTTTATTGAAATTGGTTTCACAGGAGGAAAAAGGAGAGGGGAGGGGAGTAAACTACTCGGTGTGCGGCAGAGAAGCTTTGACAGCAGGAGGGGCTGCTGTGTCTTCAGATGAAACTCCACGTAAGACAAAATGTAGGAGAACATTTCAAGCCTATACATTAAGTGCATCCGGACTTTTTAATAGCTTACATTGAAGTGTTATTTGGGTTAATGTTTTGCCAGGTGCTTTAGATATTGCTTCAAAGAACATAGCTTAATCTTGGGGAAAGCACAGATTTAAAACAATAATTCCTAATGTAAATGACCAACACCACTAACAAATCTAATAATGTTAAAATCGATCTCCTAAAAGCGTTTTGTGTGTGTGTGTGTGTGTGTGTGTGTGTGTGTGTGTGTGTGTGTTTTGTTAGCTGAATTTTATAAGAAAGTTAAGGTGGGATGTGGGCCTGGTTTCAGAAACTGTATTTATCAAAGTCAAAGCGAGAGAGGCCCAGTTTGCAGTTCCCTGAAGCTTGGGTTTGCAGTGTGGCTCATTCTTCAACTACAGGGACCAGAAGTTCATTCCAACAAGAAAAACAGATGCCGTTAGAGGGAAACTTGGAGTGTAATGTTTCCTTCTAACCTGATGTGGCTAAACTGTGTATCTGGCAGATTGTTGGACCTGGAAACCTACAAAGGGAAGTAGGTTAGTATTGGACGTGAGCTGCAGCTGTGATTGTCAGTAATGTTGAGCAGTGGGAGGTTTGTGAGCACTGTAAATAAACGAATGGCAGAAAACAAATGCACGGGTTCCCCAGGTGTCTCATGCAAACATTTTACTTGCCATGATGAAAAAACTACTTAAGATAACTAAAGCAGTACTGATAATACCACAATTTCAGTAATAAAAAAATTATGCATAACTTTTAGTAAGTGTGTAGTCATTATCACGGATATGTACATGAGCACTTGAAGGAAGAAAACAGAACTAATATATTAATTTAAAAATAAGATATACCCCTCCCTTTCTTTTGGAACAGAATGAAAATAGTGGATTATTGTGCACATGAAAGTTCCCAATGTCTTTGCCACTCTAAGGGAACATGTAGTATGGCTTCTTTACTCATAGTGGTGAGAGTTTTACAAACCCTAAATTAATGAACAGTAAATAGTATGTCTATGTTCCAGTGTACTGAAATGCAGGCCACGACCCCGCGCCCCCCCATGGCTGTGTAACTGAACCTGAGGATCATGGAAATTTCAGCAACAGTAAAACATTTCTGAGCATGTGGTGGCCAGAAATGAATTCAAAATGAAATACGTTATGGTTCTGAGGTGTTCCTGGTAGCTGTTATCCATTTGGCATTGCAGGACCACACAGCCTTGCTTCTGAACATGCAGTGTAAGTACTTCATACTGAGTGTACTGTCCTGCCACCCAGCACCAGTTCAGAGCACCTGAAACACCTCAGTTCAGATTCCAGATTAGCTTTAGATAAGCAAAACCTATAGGCTTGAAGTCATAAACATTTTGTTCTAGTTTTTTAGTTGGCTGATCAGGCATATTTCCTTTTCTTGGTAAACCAAATATACTTGAAAGGGTCATCACTTGAGTAATGGCTTGGGTTTTGTTTAATGTGAGTGAAATAGATTTTGACATCAAGCTTACTTCATACAAGCTTATCTTTATAAAAATTAGAATAGACCATATGTGTAGATGTGCACTTGCACTTCTTTAAAGTTATCAAATAAAAATGAGCTCATCTTTTCTCATGCCATTTGTTTACTTTGCAAGCATTCTTAACTATTTTTTGTTTTTGTTGGTATCTTTGAAAATACTGTCTATTTTCCTGGCCCATTAGCTTCACGCGCTATTTTAATTTCCTTGCCGTCGCTGAACTTTTCTTCTAACTCGCACTGCTTTTCATAAATCTAGGTGGGGAGTGATTACTCTCTTCCAATAAATTAAGTTTCTACTCAAAATTGTATTTCTCTTTGAATATGTAGCAGTTTGTTTTCATTTGGATTTTTTTTTTTGAAAGCGTGCTTGTGTGCGTGCGTGCGTGCGTGCGTGCGTGCGCATGAGTGTCTGCAGGGGTACCTG
This sequence comes from Peromyscus maniculatus bairdii, assembly GCF_049852395.1. Lineage (NCBI taxonomy): Eukaryota > Metazoa > Chordata > Mammalia > Rodentia > Cricetidae > Peromyscus > Peromyscus maniculatus. The sequence continues at coordinate 56,456,436 of NC_134866.1, forward strand.
TGCCACAGCATGTGTGTGGAAGGCAGAGGACAATCTTAGGTTTCAGTCTCGTGTCCACCTTCTTTATGACAAGGTGCGCGGTCTGGTGCTGCACGTGCCAGGCTAGCTGTCTGCGAGCTTCCAGGGACACTCGGTCCCTACGTCACTAGAGAGCGCTGGGATTGCAGGCAGAGATACTGAGTCTAGTTTTACATGGATTCTGGGGGTCCAGATGCAGGTTTTTGTGCTTGCATGAAAAATACTCTTCCCACTGATCTATCTCCCCCAAACCCTAAACATTTTATTTTGAAAGATAGCAGGTCATAATTTTCTTAAAGTTCCCAAAGATTTTTTTATTTTACTCTAAATGTAGGATGAAAAGTTATATTTCCAATATAATGAGATTAAAAAATCCTACACTTTCTTTTAAGGAGTACTTTTAAAAACATTGTGAAATAGTTTCTGAGATATTTTATACTCATTTTGTTTCCCTTTCCTATGGACTCTAGTACATGTGAAAAATTATAATAGGCAAGTGGTCCTTTGGGTGTTTTAAAGGTCATTGCACCTTCCTACTGTCACTGGTTTTGTTCATTTATTTGCTCTTTATTAGGAGCAATCTGAATTTAGTTTGCTGACACCCATTACCTCACTAGCACCACTACAGGAAATTTGACAACCTTAATACAGTGGACCTATGATTGATGTTATACAATGGTCCAGGGGAATGGCTTCCTGAATGAAGGGATGAGTGGACAGCTCTTCAGTGCTCAGGCCTCTGGAAGAGCACCAGGATTACTGTACTGTGGAGTGGAGTACTTGCCTCCCTGATGCCAAGTCATTTTAAAGATGGCAGATTACTGCACATCCTCTTCTTCTGCTTCGCTGCAGCCTGGATGCTAATCTTGGTTCTTGTCCTTATTGGAGATGTAGGACAGAGTTCACTTCTGAGTCACTGGCTCGGGGATACACTTCCTTATGTCAGTGACATGGAGTGCCTACTTATTCCTCGGCGTCTGGCCTCTGGCCCTGCTCTTCACTTCTGCACCCCTGACTCCTGCTGCCCAGCCCTCAGGTGTGCTCTGAATATTGACCTCTGTTAGGTCCTTCTGCTTTCTTTGATGTTATTCTTCCTCAGCTCCCTTCCGGGCTTGCTGTCTGCACATAACACCCTCTTCTTTTATCCCATACTCATCGTTGGAGAACTGTCTCTTCCAACCCATGTCTTTCCCAACCACAACTTAGAGTAAAATCTCAAACTTGGCCAGTGGCCCTGTCCTCATTCGCCTACCTGCCCCCTTTTTGGAAGACTTAATGCCTGATACATGAAGCTGAGTTTGCAGAGTTGGCTCACTGACACTCACAGTGCCCCCGGTGTGTTGGTGAGCCTAATTACAGAACAGCAAAGCCTGCCTCCAGAAAGTCTGCAGCATTGAATGGTTAATGGCCTTTCCTTCCTTCATGTTTGGCTGCCGAATTCTGGAAATGCAGTCATTCAGAATGCATTGTAAGTATGCAAAAATGTGCACAATGAATCCTGAAAGCTTAGTGTAAAGAAAAGAATGTGAATTGTAGTATTACTAAGCTTTTTTATTGATTGACTATTACAATGGGTTTTTGGTGTTTAGATTAAGTTAAATATAATATTAAAGTTAATTTCACCTGCCCTTTTAAATATGTATTTCTGTGGGCAGCATTGATTTAGAGCAGGGGTCTCAAAACTCTAAACTCTAATGTTCACAAGACTATAGAAGCAAGGCTAGTGAGCAAAGAACATCTGCTCAGGCCATGCTTCTCAGGGAGTCCATGCTTCCCAGGGAGTCCATGCTAAACCAGGGAGTCCATGCTTCCTGGAGGGACAGGATGTTTCTCAGCTTCAGCTATCATTGCCACTCAGGACAGTTTCTACATTCCTTAGTAAGAATGAAGAGTTCAGGGTTTTGTGCTAAGTTTCCAGATTCCTGAGGTTTTTTTGGCTGTTAGTATATTTTCAAAAGCATCACAGGCCGAATAAATGATATATCTGGTCTAAATTTACCTATCAGTTTCAACTCCTGCCTCAGAGAGCTCATTGCTCACTTATCCCCTCCCCCATCCCACGCCAGTGTTGGAGGCAAATGACCTGGAGCAGAGTAGGTTTCAATACATTTTGAAAATCAGTGCTCCAAGCTTATCAGGAGTTCTCTGGCATGCACTACCCAGGAGACCCAAGCTTTGGAACGAGAAGTCAGAATTCAGTGGGCTGTGAATTCATTGTATGTGAAAAAGGGATATGGTCAGAATAGTCAAGAATTCATCCCATGCCAGGGGTAAAAGAAAGTGGTAATGTGGGTACAAAAAATAGTGTTGGAAGACTCTGTCACTGGAAAAGTGTTGTTTAATGGACATCGCTTGTTTGGGTTGATGAGGCAGAGCCTGTGGACAGACAAGGGTTGAAAATAAAGGAGAAGGTGGGTATAACTAATGGGGTAAGGTCCCTAAGGTTGTGGTTTGGTGTGGGTGTCACAGACTAGTAGGAGGTAACCTCACCTAGCCTCAGACAAGATGTGTTCCTCTTCCATTGCAAGTGGACAGAGACAGTGTGGATGCAGACAGGTTTGGTGACAGCAGTCTGGAATAGTCTACCTGATGGGCCACACTGCCTTGTGTTGTGGTATGATTGGAGTTTGGACACAGGGAGATGATGAAAGTCTACCTGTAGAGACACAGAGGTGCTCAGGTGTTTTATGTAGAATCAGCGCCTGAGGTATAGGAAGAGGGGTGAAAACAAAGAGGATGTGAGGCCGAGGAGTGGGTTCTGCAGCACACAGGGAGTCCCAGAGGTGTGAACCAGGGGCAGGTGGGAGTTAGGATGATCCGAAGAGGAGACAGGAGACCTGTGGAGCTTCGGTAGCCTCGGTGAGGGCCCGGGGTTGTCTCCCTGGTGGTGGAAGGGTGGATAGATCCGACAGGGCAGGAAGGGCTCACACGCCAGCACGTTGCTCCTCTACTTACAATTTTGTTTTTCTGTGTTCTCTGCAGAAATTTTGTATTAAAAAGTCAGGTTTTTTTTTTGTGGGGGGTGGGGTGGGAAGTTTTGAGTTTGTATTTATGCAGAGTGGCTGAACATCTCCCCCCGACCCCCAGCACCAGCCTGCCATCTATTTACTATAACAGCTCTTATCCTTTTTGTCTCCTGCTTTGTCTTCTGAGAGTCCTGCGATGGAGCTGGTGTAAACTGGGCTGGAACTCGCTTCTGAGATTGTAGGCGTTTCCACCGTGCCTGACTTTCTAGATCCTAGATGTGTTTGACAGTTATTTTGGAGTCTTTAGGATGAAGTAATTATCACTCTCTCTAAATTTTTAGGTAATAAGAGTTCTAACCATCAATGGACAAAAGAAAGGAAAAGCATATGTTGTCTACAAAATCAAGCAAAACAAGAAAATTCTATAAATATTCTAGTCACTTGAGGCACCTCATGGTAAAATTGGCAAAGTATTCAGAAAAATACTCATAGTAGGAGTTTGTGATGTAAAGGTCCTCTTGAAAAACTTCACTCTTAATCAAGGCATATGCTTGAAGCATGTTAATATATCATCCTAGGTAGAAGGAAAAGGGCCAATTTCTAAACTTACCAATAGGTTTTTTTTCAACACAGCAATATTATTTTTTCTAGACCCTCAAGCCATTCTTGGCTCTTGTTCCTTTATGGAATTGTAAAATAGCTTTTGGTAAAAGAATAATTCAGCATTTTCATGGCTGACTCTGAAAAGTATTTTCAGTGTACCAAATTAGAATTCTGACTGTTCTCCAAAATATCTTTTAGGATTGGAATAGATCTTGGAGACAAGTCCTGTGTCACCACAGAGCTCCTGCCAGCTCTCCTGTGGCCTCTGAATCAGCAAGGCTTCGAGCAGGCATGGGCTGCCGCTGGCCCATCGCACTGTTGCGTTATTCTCATTCCATTTCCTAATTACAGCTACTTCTTATTTTAAAATTTAACTGTTACAGTGTGTAATGATAGTGCATATTTATGTGGTACAGTGATACATTTGATGGATGCACACAGTGGATAATGATCACAAAGAGAGGCTTCAGCAGGTAAAGGTACCTGCTGTCAGGCCTGAGCACCTGAATTCCATCCCCAAACCCACACCATAAAGGAAATTACTCATCCCTGCAAGTTGTCCTCTGACCTCCACATGCCCGCCTTGGCGTACACGTACCTACACACATGCACAAAACTAAATAAATGAATAAAACGTAAAAACACCCCAGCAATGTGTAACAAATCAAAACATCACTTTGAACTCTGATCATAGCTTTGTGTTGGGAACACAACTGTTCTAAAATGTCCAAGAAGTTACCCTGACTGTACTCAGTTGCTCTATCAAACTGTAGAACACTAGAATTCCTATAAAACTATAATTTTGCGCCCATTAGCCAATTTACCTCTATCCCCCTTGTCCCTCATACTACTTCCTTTTCTGTTTTGTTTAGTTTTTGGAGACAAGATTTCTTTGTGTAGTCTATGCTGTCCTGGAACTAGCTTTGTAGACCAGGCTAGCCTCAAACTCACAGTGATTTGCCTCCTTTGCCTCCCAAGTGCTGGGATTTTGGACATGTGCCATCATCACCTGGTTCCTCTCACTTCTATAACTACAATTCTACTCTCAATTTCTAGGAGTTAACTCTTTTTTAGCTTCAGCATAAGAATGGGACCTTAAGCAGTTAACCTTTACTTTCTGGGTAAGCATGCCTGTCCCATGCATGTGTCATGCAGCAAATGACCGATTCCTTTGTCTCTGTGAGTGAGCAGTACTCGATGGTGGGTGAGTCTCACATGTGATGGGTTGAGCTATGATTTCGACTTTGCGTGATCCTGTCCCACTTCACGTATGTTCCAGGTTGGTGTTTTCCTCATTTCCTTACTTCCTTTATGAAAATCAGTTGAGTAGTACTTAGGGGAATGGACCAAGACGGGAAGGGACTAGACGTTGGCAGTTTCTCAAGCCCCATGTCCAGTGATTGGGCTTTGTAAGGGAGGTGAGGTTCTGTAAAGTCTTTTGTATTTATCCCTTCCTGTCTGACATGCACAGTCTATAAGGTTTGCCTCGGAAGTATTTGTAGGAATGAGGAAGAGCTTTGTGTGGTGCTTCCTGTGACAGATCCTGGGCATCCCAATGTCCCTCCAGGCCTACTCTCCTGAACTCTGAGGCAGGAAAGACTGTGCTGTTGCCACAGTGTCTTGTTTTTTTCTTCCTTCCCTGTCTTCCTGTAGCTCGCCTGTCAGCACTTTTACTTCTACTTTTTCACTTGAACACTGGGCAGGGGCAGCAAAGAAAGGGCAGTGAGTCCAGCTTTTGTTTCCATGGTGAAGTTTCAATAGCTGGTTCCTGTGATGTCTGCAGTATTTTCTGTTGCTGTGACAAACGCTTTGCATACACATGTGTGCACGCATATACAGACAGTCATGCCTTTACCAGGTGGGGTTCATGCAGTACCCACCTTCATCCACAGTGTCTTCACATACAGTGGCTAAGACAGCAAGGACACCAGGAAGAGCTGATCTTCCTCTTTAACTGCAAAGTGCTGAATTTCAAATGGGTTTCCACTCTGAGTAGAACTATAATGACCAGTTCATTTAAAGAGAGGAGGAAAAAAAGCATTTTCAGTTTGGTAGGGAGTGTTTTTTCAAAAGAACATGGGTTTTCTTGCTGGCTGTAAACTGATGTGTAAGGAATGTCTTTTCTTCAGTGAGGTAACCATTCTCCTGTGAGGATGCATAGGTGTCGTGGAGGAGAGCTCATCCAGTTATTCCCCAATCCTTTCAAACCCAGATGCCATGGTAGTTAATATATCTCAACAGTGTTTTCAAGCTTGATGTGACTTTACCCTCACAAAATTATACTTACAGATAAAAAATAGGGATGTATTTTGGTGAGTCTCTCTATTAATACCTAATTAAAGGAAAGATAAATGACTTTAGGATTATAAAATGCATTCTTATATTTATAGCAGGCTTGTCGTTTGAAAGCTGAAAGTGAAGCCAGTGAAGTCCCGAGTTAGGGACAAATGGTCTGGGCCAGCAGAACTTCAGGCTGTGGTGGTGACCACAGGGAGTTCTGTCTTCTGTTAATACTGCCATGCTAATGCTGCTCAGTGCCTCAATTGGAAAGGTATTTCTTATACAGTTTTACTCTCTTATTTGTCCTCTTAGTTATGTCTGAAGTTAATTTTGCCTGAGTGACATATTTATAAATGCATATTTTGTATTTTAAAATTGACTTTTTTCTTTTAAGGACTATATGTCCAGTATGAATTTCAATCAGAATGACAAGTATTGTTTGCATTTTACTAGAAATTTTTACATGAACTAACTTTACACATGAACTTCTTGGTTAATGATCAATATGGGAGGGTCCAGTCCACTGTGGGCAGTGCATCCATGGGCCAACAGACCTGAGCAAACTGTGGAAAGGAAGCCACTGAACACTCTTCCTTCATAGCCTCTGCTCTGGGTCTTGCCTGCAGTTCCTGCCTTGACGTTCCTTGAGGATGAAGTGTGATTGGGAGCTGCTAAGCTCTGGAGCTTGGCATCACTAGACATCTCACATCTGGCAAGGCCATTGTCTCCAGGGATACCACTGCACTATGACCAGGAGGCTGTATCACTGCACTAGAACCAGGCTTAGGACTGTGCCCCAATCTGTTGCTTGATGTAGAGCCTGGCGTCCTTTAACAGCGGCTGAGTCAGTAGTTGCAAGTCTCACCACATTGTCTTGGAGACACAGTTTAGAGGAGGGGGCATTGTTTGTCAGAGAAAAGTATCCAGTAAATGCAGATGGGTTAATTTGTTTCTTTTCAGTCTCAGTTCAGAGCTCAAGGATGAACTGTTGAGATCATTCTTGTGAGTGCAGATTCTGCTGACAAATGTTTTGAGAATGGAGCTGTCATTAGTGTGGCAGTTTCCATCTCTGGACAGGAAATAATGTAGTTTTCTGAGCATTTCTCTCTTTCCTGAAGATCTGTAGTCACAGGAGGCAGTATGCAGGAGCTTTGTTTCATATCAATCAGTGGAGAGGAAATTCTCAAGGTAGCCTAGCTTCTCAGGGCCGAGAGTGGATTTTGTACTCATGTGACCAGTGCTAAAAATCAGGAGTCTGGTTGTTTTACAAGGCTTTCCTTAACACTGAATAGCTCAGCCTACTCACGAGTATTATCATGTAGCTACTTTCTTGATGTCTTAGAAATAGAGAAACAATTTGGTCAAAATGTTCTATATTATGAACTAGCTCTAGATACAAACATGTTTTAGCTGGAATATCATCCAATCCAATTACATGGTTTCAGCAATTCACCTCTTCTCCTTTCATTAATATTTATGAAATGTCTACCCTGTGGTAGGTACAGCATCTTGGTAACACTTGCTAAATAGACAGGCTAGTTTCTGCTCTTGTAGAGCTTATGACATAGTAAAAGTACCTAACACATCTCAAAATACTTCAAAAATCATTATCAGTTACAGCTGTGATGACATATTCAGAGGGCAAAAATTAAATGAATGTATTGAGAAAGGTCCTAGCATAACCTTGAGAGAAGAAGAAGGTTTTCCCAAATGAGGAATGTTTTGGAGAAGTGAGTTTTTTTTTTTTTTTTTTTTTTTTTTTGGTTTTTTTGAGACAGAGTTTCTCTTATGTAGCTTTCTCTTATGTAGCTTTGCGCCTTTTCTGGAACTCACTTGGTAGCCCAGGCTGGCCTCGAACTCATAGAGATCCGCCTGCCTCTGCCTCCTGAGTGCTGGAATTAAAGGCGTGTGCCACCACTGCCTGGCCCAAGAAGTGAGATTTTTTTAATGAAATGCAGACTATGAATAGGAGTGTTGTGGCCTATTTGTATACTGTGTGAAGGTGTACTGCTGTTATTGGTGTAATAAAAAGCTAGGCAGGAGTTATAGGTAGGATTTTCAGGGAGAGAAGGGAAGAAGACGAGGAATCCAGGCACCTAGGCACTTGGGAGATGCCAGGACACAGAGAGGAAACAGGAGGTGCAAAATGGAAGAGAGATAATGTCACACGATAGAACGTAGATTAATATAAATTGGTTAATTTAAGTTATAAGAGCTAACTAGGAGCAAGCCTAAGCTACAGACCAAGCTTTTATTATTAAGAATAAGTCATATGTCTCCATATTGTTTCTGTGTGAGCTGGCAGCCCAAAGAAAAATCTATCTACATATGGCATCCAATGTGGGGACTTGAATATCCAAAGGTAGGGCCTGAAAAACCTAAGAAAAGTCCTGGACGAGGAGCCAGATGTGGCTTCCTAGTCCTGCGGGCTCTCAGGCAGGCTGGTGCTAGGCATGCAGAGGTGTGGCTTCCAGTTGCTGCCTGCAGGCTGGAGCTAGTTGTCAGAACCATGCCCTAAGCTGAGCAGCTGACATGACAGTCTATCTGTCCCATTTGGTCAGAGAATGCTGCAGGCACTTAATAAAGCCAGGTCCAGACACAGAAAACCTCTAAAAAGGCACAGTATTTTTAAAAATGTGCTTAGATGCTGAAGAAAGACAAGAAAACAAGTATAGACAGTCATAGAAATAAATAGTTTAAAAATAATAAAGTCTTTAAAGAGAGAATAAAGTAATATAAAAAGAATAAGACACACAAATGTGGGAAATACACAGGGTGTCTGAATCCTGTATGATGCTTTGTTGACTTTGAAATTTTTAAATGCTAATATACAAAAACAATAGTTGCTGAGAGACATTGGATTATGCTAAATCTAACCAACCTCTATAGTTTAAGAATGTCTTAACTTCAAAATGCTAGTTAGAAAATGCATTGGGAAAGAAGTTATGCCTTTGTTTCCATGGGAAACAAAAAGTTATGATTCTCCTCAAAATTAATGAAGATCAGATTTGACCAGGGAAGAACTGTGAGGATCTTGACATAAAAATAGAAATCAAGAAAAACTACAGGACAGGTGACATATATGCTAATCTTTCTACTATGGGAACAGCTCTGAAGCTGGATGAGTTATGATAAATCTTGTTGGCTACAGAGTCCTCATGATTTATCATTACATGCCATCCTTTCATGTGGTATGGACAGAGGTTTGGTTATATAGTCCAAACAGACATAAAGTTAACAGATGCCTTTTATCTGCTCAAACATAAAGCAAAAAATCATCTTTAGCTGACTTGTGTACACTATAAATTCCATACTTGTATTAATGCAGATATATAAAGATGCTGTTGCCCCCAAACAACAGGAAGTAATTTTCATAATATGACACCCTCATTCCCAAGAAGGGGGTGGTAGTTTTTGGTTGTTTGGTGGGTGATGGATGTTTGTCATCATTTAGAGGGTTGGTTTGCTAATTGTTACTGGTAAGGGAGGAAACTAAGCAAGGGAGGTTAGATTTAGGATATCTTTCTAAAAAGAAAAAAGGGGGGATATAGGAATGATAGGATAAAAGGGTAAATTATTGAATCTACTTTAAACTAAAAAGCACTATCAATCTCAAATATTTTACAATGGCATGGATTTTGGTATATTGGTACACATTTAAGGTTATTTTTGTTAGAAAAATACTCTATATATGTTTCTACTCTTTAAGATATTTTTATATATTGATACAAATTTAAGACTTATTTTTGTTATACTATATATGTATATATATATATATATATATATATATATATATATATATATACATGCACACACATACACACACACACATATATATTTCTACTTTTGTTTAAGGTATTGTACTCATGCAGCTCATTTAACATTCAACAAACTTTCTAGTCCTTGAAAGTTATTTTTATAAACTATTCAGGTTAATTAAGAAATGCAGATTAGTAGTTAGTCATCTAACAATCAAATTTGTTTGGTATGTTAGGTATGTTTTCAAGATCAAACAGAGAATATTTTAGGTGGACAGATGGTCTTCAAACACTTCAGAGACCTGTAGAGTATGACATTTAAGATGTTTTAATTACCTAAGGCTTTTCATAACAGTAAGACACATGTGCTCCTGGCAGCACCAATTTTCTTCAAAAAGGAATGGTGGTCATTGAAGAACCTCCATATGGAGTTTTCTTTTATTGTGGCAAAATTAGCCACTGCACAAGAAACTGCCCTTGCCTCGACTGTTAACAGTATGCTTTTCAAATTGGACAAGCAGAACACAAAAGAAGGTGAGTGCTGAACTTTGCCAAGACAAGACAGGACAGTCCTTGAAAATTCCTGCTTCAAAGTAAAGTCTGTCAGATATTCTAGGCCTGCAGGCTAAAGATGGATGCCCCAACATTTCAGAGGTGCCTGTCCAGACAGCTAGCTGTTTCTATAGTTTTAGAAGTTGCTTGCTCTGTACTTCCTGTTTACTCAGGTAATATTTTATCTGTCTCAGGTTTCTGATCGGGTGGCAGAATAGTTTTAGTTTTACAGTTTTCCTTGTTACCAAATTCAGAAAAGAAGCTCACAAAATAGATGTAAAGTGTATAATGTTGAGAGACATAGAAGCTTAAGTTGTTCATCTAAGAAAATATTTTTAGGTCTAAAAAGATATTTTTAGGATGGTAATACAAGTTCTGATAGAAAGTGGTTAAGGTATAAAACTTTGAACCCACTAAAATAGGATAGACAATCCAGTATTTTCTCTGAATTTGCAAAATGCAAATGGACTGGACATTGTAAATGTAATTCTTACCTGGTAATTGTTATTATTGTATATAATTTTACTATATTTGAGTTAAAACCATTCCTTTTTAATTAGACAAAGGGGGAAATTGGGATATTTGTATACAGTGTGAAGGTGTATATCTGTGATTGGTGTAATAAAAAGTGGAATGGCCAATAGCTAAGCAAGAGATATAGGCAAGATTTCTGGGTAGAGAAAGGAAGAAGAGAAAGGATCTAGGCTTACAGAAAATGTTAGGAGAAACAGAGAGGAAACAGGAGGTACAAGATGGAAGAGAGGTAATGCCACGTGATAGAATGTAGATTAATGGGTTAACGTTGTTGGTTGTTTTTACTCATTGTTCTTTTGGGGGCTGGCCACTGAGCTCCCAAGTAAATCACATGGAGTCTTATTCTTACTTATAAATGTCTGGCCTTAGCTTGGCTTATTTCTAGCCAGCTTTTATTAACTTAAATTATCCCATCTACCTTTTGCCTCTGGGCTTTTATCTTTTCTCTATTTCTGTTTAACTTTCTTCACTTCCTACTCCATGGCTGGCTGTGTAGCTGTGTGGCTGGTCCCTGATGTCTTCTTCTCTTCCTTCTTCCACTCCTCTGTCTCATCTCTTCCCAGATTTCTCCTCCTATTTATTCTCTCTGCCTGCCAGCCCCAACTATCCTTTCTCCTGCCTTGCTATTTCCCATTCAGCTCTTTATTAGACCAATTGGGTGTTTTAGACAGGCAAAGTAACACAGATTCACAGAGTTAAACAAATGCAACATAAAAAGAATGTAACATATCTTTGCATCATTAAACGAGTGATTCACGGGATAAGCAAATATAATACATTTTCAAATAATATTCCATGACAGGCTAACTTGAGTATGAGCTAATTGGGAACAAGTCCAAGCTATAGGACAAGCTTTTATAATTAATAATAAGTCTCCATGTCATTTTTTGTGAGCTGTCAGCCCAAAGAAAAATCTGTCTACATAGAAATTAGCCAGGTATAGTAGAAAGGAGAAATAAGTGATGTGGCAGAAGGTTCTGGAGGTCGAGGAACAGTGGTTACAGTAGAAGTTACTTAAGGATTGCCTGGACAGGCGAACATGTATTTTGTAGTGGGTAGCTGCTCCAGCTTTGACCTGGAAATACTACCAGTAAGGTTTCTGGTAACTGCCATGCCTACCTATGACCTGCCCCTGGGGCTGGGCTGAGATGGGAGCCCTTAAGAGCTGAGATCCAGACTTGCCAGGCATTGTGGATCCTCACAATCCTAGATGCTGGATGGAATACCGAGTCAGAGTTCTCCAGAGAACCCTGCTGGATTGCACCTCACCTTTCCCGGATCCTGTAACCAACCCCTTTACTGGCTGTAAGTTACCCCAAAATAAACCTCCTTTTTAACTATGTGGAGTTGCCTTGTTAAATCCTCACATTTGTATTGATTGGTAGATAGACCTGGGATTGTTGGCAGAGACCAGGGCCTTTTCAGTGTGAGAGATTTTAGATTTACACAAGTATTCAAGCACTGGGGAGCCCAGATGTTTGGCTGAGGTGAAGGAGCTCATGACTCTAGTTTGAGACCTGTGTCCCAGTCACTGCTCTGTGAAGAGCCATATTGTCTATGGAGAATTGTTTTGTAGAGAAGTGGTCTGGCTGCTTTTTCAACTAGAATTTGATATTTACAACTTGTGTAAAAGAAATAGAAATCTAAGTAGATGCAAACCTCTTTCATGAAAGCAGAGAAGACAATCTGATGTCCCATTACCAGTGTGTAGGGGACAGATTCTTTCAGACAACTTAGAGATGGAAATCAGATTTACCACAGTGATCCAAGAGTTAGAGCTGTGAAAACGTGAAGACATCTTTTTTAAATGAGCTTTCAGCTTTTCTCCTGATGTTGGCATAAAAGGAAATGAAAATCTTTACAAAGTAATTCTGTAAGGAGGCTTATGCTTTCAAATCACCATTGTTTGGCATCTTTGGAGGTTCCTGATTTCATAATTTCATGTCTGGGCTCTTCCTTTTTATTTTTTTAATTGACTTTTTCTTACTTTTTTAATTTTAATTTTATTTATATATTATATTCTCTCTTTTTACCCTACAGGTCTTTTGTGTGTATATTATAGCTCCCAGTTTAGTGTTTTTATGGGATTCCTGACTATATAAATAAGTTGGTCTCTGTTTCATGTGCTGCTCTTGGGCTCTTTTCCTTCTGCTTGTTGGTTTTGTCCAATTCTGATGTGTTAGTTTTGTTTTATCTTATTATGTTTTATTTTATTATCATCCCATATAAGCCCATTTGTTTTCTAATGAGAGACAGAAAGGGAGTGGATCTGGATGGAAGGGGAGATAGAGAGGAATAGGAAGGAGTAGAGGGAGGGGAAACTTATTAAGATGTATGAGAAAAAAATTTATTTTCATTAAAAGGAAAAACCAATATTATCAATGTAATTTTGGAGAGATTGGGTAGGATGCTCATTGTTCAGCTCTAATGCATGGTAAAGGACATGGGGATTGTATAATCTTTCTGTCTTTTCAGACATAAGGTCTAGCTTTTATATTTTTATGTATGACTGATATTCTCATTTATAAAGTTGATTTGCAGGAGTTCTATCAACTGAAAAAGGAAACCATGAAGTATATAAGAGCTTACTATCACATTTATTCAACAGTGCTACAGCATGGAGGGGGAGGGAACACAAAAATTTCTTATAGAGACTACAGTTTGCAAAACAAACCAAATTGTAAGTGGCAACATGAGCCAGGCTGCCTGCCACTTTACAAATGCTCAGGGAGTGCATTCCAGCCGGTCCTGTAAGTGTGACTGCTCAGAAGCTGTAGCAGCTGTGCCCAGCCTGCCAATCTGTGCTATGTCCTTCTCAGCCAACCACTATGATGACCAACCATCAGGCAACACAGGCTTCCGGCACCCAGACACAACTGCCCTCTGGAGTAGGAGGTAGCATCTCATAGGCAATCCCAATGGTAGAGCCATGTCCGAGTTGATAGGGTGTTAATAATCTATCTCTTTTTATCTCATAGTGGGAGAATGGGGTGTGGTTTATTTATGTTTGTGTGGTTGGCTTGGTTCTTTACCACTTTACTGGACTCATAGTCAAGTAAGCTCTATTTTTCAAACAGAGAAGGGATATAGTAGTAATTCTCCTAGTTTGATTGCAGTCTCTTTATAAATTAATGGATTTAGTGATATAGTACCCATAAGAAAATCAAAATATACACAAAATAAAAATTCTCTATCATTGTTTCATTGAGGGAAGATCATGACGTTTAACCCAGAGCCCAGAACCCTCAGTTGGTACTTCAGCGTTGAAAGGAAATCGGTAGTAAGTCTCATGAAGTTAGGATAGCTTCATTACTTAGCAGTAGGAGTGGGGGTCTCTCTGACTCTTTTGCCTACTCTTGGGACCCTTTCCTCCTACTGGGTTGCCTCGTCCAGCTTTGGTATGAGGGTTTGTGCCTAGTCTTATTGCATCTTGTTTATGCTGTGTTCAGTTGATATCACTGGGAGACCTGCTCCTTTCTGAAGGGAAATGGAGGAGAAGTATATCTGAGGAGAGTGGGGAGAGACTGAGAGAAGTGGAGGGACAGGAGGATGAGGGATGTATTATATGAGAAAAGAATAAAGAAGAAATACCACCATTAACATTATAAGACTTAAACGTAGCCCACCTGGTGGCTCAGGCCTATAATCCCAGTTTCTCCAGAGGCTAAAGCAGGAGGATCCTGAATTCAAGACATCTTTGGGCAATTTACCAACACCCTATCTCATAAAAGGGGGAGGGGCTTGAACTACTGCTTGGTGGTAGAGCATTTGCCTAGCAGGTGTGAAACCTTAAGTTCAATCACCTGCACCTCAAAATAAAGTAACTAATTCAAGCAATAGTCACCTCCCCACCCGCTCTCAATGGGTTGATCCTTACCAGGATGGTTCTCTGAACAAGAGGTACCCACGAGTCAGAAAGCATCTATGGAGATTAGTTCTCACAAGGATGTGTAGATGGGTCTCTGAAGAAGAGGTGTGATGTGCCCATGAATTAGAAGGCGTCCATGGACTGTGCTATTTATGAAAGAGACCAAGATACAGGGGAGCCCTAATTTGACCACAATTGGCATTTCTTTTTTTAATTTGGAGTTTTGTTTTCTAGGTTGTGGTGATATTGTGTTCCCCAAAATATTGTGCACCCTAATAAACTTATCTGGGGTGAGAGAACAGAACAGCCACTAGATATAGAGGCCAGAAAATGGTGGCACACACACCTTTAATCCTGTCACTTGGGAGGCAGAATCCTCCAGATCTCTGTGAGTTTAAAGCCACACTGGAAACAGCCAGGTATGGTAACTCACATCTTTAATCCCAGGAAGTGAACCTTTAATCCCAGGAAGTGATGGCAGAAAGCAGAAAGGTATATAAGACATGAGGACCAGGAACTAGAGGTTAAGCTTTCAGGCTTTCAAGAAGCAGTTCAACTGAGATCCATTTGGATAAGGACTCAGAGGCTTCCAGTCTGAGAAAACAGGATCAGCTGAGGAACTGGAAAGGTGAGGTGGCTGTGGCTTGTTCTGCTTCTCTGATCTTCCAGCATTTACCCCAATACCTGCCTCTGGGATTGTTTTTATTAAAAAGACCATTTAAGATTCATGCTACACTAGGTGGCTCTTGATTCCTTTTTATATATTTTTATATAAAGACTGTTTGGGGGTTTGAGAATAAGACAAGTGAGATTCCTTTATCAGAGGATGTGACACCTAACAGAAGTACTTGTCAGCTAGCCTCATCAGGCTGAGTTTCAGCCACACATGGAAAATCTAAACATCTCTTGTAGTTTCTGGAACTCCAGTCTCCTGCCATGCGGAGATTGTTCATCTTGGATCTCCTGCTGATAATAAAACCAGAAAAATTACTTGTCTCAGGAGATAAATATGGAGATAATTGCCTTGTTTTAAACAGTGGCTGGTCCAGTTCCTCCGGTGTGCACTACTAGTGTGAATTTGTTCTCATATAGCTCTCTCTGTTCAGCCTAGAAATAAATATGCTAGAATATATGGAAGCTCTTGTCTGTGAGGTTAAATAAACTGCACTGTTAAAATGAAGAATTTCAAAACTGAACGATAGATAATTTAGTGGGGTGTGAATCTGAGCATTTGTGCTCTGGGCATTGACAAATGGAAATGTAATTAATTCTTTTAAACAAGTGAACTAAGCCAGGTTTAGCTATGCCTAACTTTAAGCTGGAGTCTCTGCTTGAAGGAGCAACCTAGGAGATGGGACCTGAGTAAAGCTGGGGTGGAATGTGGACATACTGGAGAGGATGTATGGTATGCCAGAAGTCAGCAGGTCAGTGTCTGGGGTTGGCCACCACATCCTGCCAGGATATAAGGCTCAGGGATGAAGGGAACCCAGTAATTTCTATCATGATGGATACATTTGAGAAGTCTCATGAGATGGGCAGATTGGAGCTAAGGAATCAGGAATGACATATCTTCCTTTGCAGATGACAGAGCTGCAGTCTTCCTGGATTAGGCTTCACAGAAGGGTGGGACTGGCTCACATCTGGAAAGGCCAGGAGAGGCTGGGTCCAAGGCCTCTCTGTCTTTGTCTCTCCATCTCCTTCCTTCTCCAGGAATGCGTTAGGTATCCTTCCTCCCAGTCAGGTGTTTCTCCACTGTGACCCCTACTTTTACTATTTGATCTTGCTTCCTTGGGCCAAGCTGACTTCTAGAACAGCATTCTAACTTGCTCCTGAACCCTCCCTGATGCAGGAAGTCAGAGGTTGTCTGTGCTTCATAGATAAGCTCTCCTTTCACAATTTCTCTGCATCATATCTTCATGGTCTAAGAATAGTAACTTGTGGTTATTCCTTTGCTTCATGTGTGCCTTTACATGGTAGATACTTTAATGAGTGTGAAATTGTGTTGAGTTCTGTACAACTTTCCCATTATAAAGAAAGCTTTCAAAAGAAAAAATTTCAAATTATTAGGCAAGGTAGAATGGTATGACATAAGAGGTGCTCATACTTAAAGTTTACATATTTATTGAAGGGTTTTACTATTTCATCTTTTTAAAAGAATATATAAGGGAGCTAATACAACTGTAGTTTTAAATATTTTGTCTGCTTGAGCATTTCATCCATTGCTATGACTATTTTACAGGAATGTTATTTTTTAAGTTTTAAACAGACAGACAAAATTACTCAAAATAAAAATTCTAACTCAATAATTTCTGCTCTTTCCAGGTACCAGCATTCACACAGTCCTGCATTGAATTTTTCTTCTGAGTACTGATTTAGCAGTTCTTATCCAATTATTAGTTACTCATTATTATTTGTGTTTTTATGTTTTATTTCTTTCCACTTTCCACTAAAAACAGGTATAATCATTGAGAATATCAGTGCCTTGGGTATCTTTTTTATTTGATTGTTTGCTTTGAGACAAGGTCTTATGTAGCCCAGTATGGCCTTCAACTTGTTATATAGTTGAGGCTTTGAACTTCTTTTTCTCCTGTCTCCACATATTGAGGGCTGGGATTACAAATGAGTGTCATGATACTTAGCTTGCTTTAGGCATCTTTTAAAGTGCTTTTCAGAGTGCCCACCCTATAGGAAGTTAGAGCTATAAGTAGAAGGTACTTCTGCTTTTGGATCTGAAGTGAATTATGTGCTCCCAGAAGATTGAATTGTAAAATTTATTTTTAAGGGCTACACTTCTCTTATATAAGATGAACTTATGAAGGTAATTAGTAGACAAAGACTCAGTGATGACTGACCTTCAGTCACTAGTTTGATGCTCTGCTCACAGCCCCTTGTGTTGGGCCATATCCACCTCTTGGCTGCTCACCATGGGCTTTGATGTTCACAGATATGCTTCCATAGGGACGGGCCATTGGCCACAGGAAAGTACCTGCCTTTGACCTCAGGAAAAATCCTCAACAAAGCTGTGTCCCCATAAGGGCCAATCACTGTGTGATGGGATTTTAAAGGCCTAATTCCCAACCTCAGTGTGGTGCAACTGCAGTTTCACCCTGAGGGTCCCCTCGGGAGCATTTCACTTCCATAAACAGCTTACACAATTTTGTATATATTTTCTGTATGTTGGCAAGGAACTCAGACTGACACTGTTGTTGAATTTCTTACAGTGATCTCTAAGTGTTGGGAAGAAACAATTAAATGTCATGGAAACAGTGGCAACAGTTTTAAAGGGCTTGGTGACAGATGGACATTTTGAAACAATCAAGGGAAGTTTTGTTGGCAGGGTTACACCCAGGCTTAAAATAATATTCATGGGATGATAAAGAAACAGATGTGACAGAGAAGTTGAGCATTAGATGGCACTAGAGTACAGTGAAGTTAAATGGAGATTGACAATACTACCAAAAAAAAAGCATTGAAAATAACTTTTTTTTTTTTTTTTTTTTTTTTTTTTTAACAACGAGCATTTTTAAAACGCCACCAAATGGTCTATACTTTCAGCAGTGAAATCACACCATGGCTGGAGACTCAAGGACTGCAGAAAACCACTGTCTAAGCACCTGACGTAGCTAAGGTTCACTGTACTTCCTCATATAATCCCCACACGATGCTCAGGAAGTGGTCCTTAGTTATCAAATATGAAAATTCTATGACTTAAGGGAGATGTGCTAGTCACTGTGACCAAGGCAGCTCTTATGAAAGGAAGAGTTGACTTGTGGGCTTGCTTACAGTGTCAGAGGTTAGCCCGCTATCATCAGGGAGTGAGCATGGAAGCACTCAGGCAGGCTCTGGAGCCATCGCTGAGAGCCACATTCTGATCAGCAGGCTAAGAAAGAGAGAACCAGACAGAGAATGCCACGGTCTTTGAAAGCTCAAAGCCCACCCCTAGAAACAAACTTGCTTTAACAAGGCCACACCTCCTAATCCTTTCAAGCAGTTCTACTCCCTGGAAACCTCAGCATTCAAATACATGAGCCTGGCTGGGGGGTGGGGGTGGGGTGGGGGTGGGGTGGGGTGGGGGTGGGGCATTCTTATTCACACCACCACAGGGATGGTTCCTTTAGTCAAGGGTGTCCTGGGGCTGAACACCCCTTTTAGCAGCACTTTTGTCTGACACCCAACAGTTGCTCAGTCATTTATTTATTGAGTAAATGAATAATGGTCAAGACTCAGAGTTGAATGGAAGTTCTGGATCTTTTATTCTCTTCTTTTGCATCCTTTGTGGTAGTTTTTCTTACTGTATATTTTTCTTAATGGGATATACTTCAGGAAAGTTACCTCAATATGACGGGATTTCAGTTGCTTTGAATTGGGTACTGTCAACAAGTACATTTTAACTAAAAAAAAGAATAGGATGGGCTTCTGCATATCTACTGTAGGCACAAGATCACATATGTAACAGAAAACACATGGAATTTTTTACTGTTGTAGGACTATTTGTGGAAAATTGAAAAGTGTTTAAATTTCTAATCATTAGAAATACCTAAATAATCACAATAAATATTCCCTGTTATTTCATCAATAGGTATTAAAATGCATATTTGCTCTGTAAATATAAGTTCATAAAGAAGAAATGAAAAATATGGAAAATAAAGTTTCGTTTATTGATGAGTTTGGCAATTTTTGGATTTTAATATTTTTTTCTGGTTGTTTTAGCATTAGAAAAATCTAAAAAGAAATTTGGTTTTGATCTCATAAAAATTAAATCAATTTTCACTTGTTTTTGTCATCTTCTAGAAAATTCTACTTGCATAGTTGATTTTTTTATACATTTTAATAGTCTACCATAGCTAGAATTTTACAGACTACATTTTAAATTGCGTTATGTTGTTGGAATATTTTTTGTTCTATGTTTTAATAGTATGTGTTTATTCTATAAATTCATGGGCTTCATGGTGACATTTTCATGCATATATAGAATTTTTTTAAACATAATTACTTCCCTACTACCCACAACTATCCTCCCGACTGCTATTCACACTTTTTTTTCCCTAAACATCCCTCTTCTACTTTTGTGTTTCTGTGCATGTGATCCACTGAGTTTAATGAGGTCTGCTTGCATGAACATGAACAGGAGGCTATTAACTGGAGCAAGGACATGTGGCTGTACCCATGAAGAAAATGACACCCTTTTCCCAGGTACCATTAACTGCCAGTAGTCTTTTAGGGAGTGCTGGGGCTTCATGAACTCCTGCCCTATCCAGACACAACATTGACAGGTCTGGTTGTGCACAGGTCTTATGCAAGTAAACACAGATGCAGAGAGTTCATGAGTGCAAGAGTCATGTCATGTCTGGAAGACATATTTTTTTTTGTAACCCATCTTATCTTCTAGTTTTTACATTCTTTCTGCTTGCTCTTCTGCAATGCTTCCTGAGCCTAGGAGAGGGTGATATAAATGTTGCATTTGGGGATATTCTACTGTCACTATATTCTCAGTACTTTGGACAGTTAGGAATTATATTGCCTGTTGCATAAGAAGCTTCTCTGACAAAGGCTGAGAGGAGCACTAAGCTATTGGTATAAACAATAATATCTAGAAGGCAGTTTGCCAACATTATCAATGAACAAAACAATAGTAGTAGGCTTCCCATAGGGTCTATGATATCCCTAGTCACAGGCTTGTGACCAGGTTGACAGTACCAGGCATGAGTTTGTTCTTATGGAATAGGCCTCAAATCTAGCCAGAAATTATTTGGTTGCCTCCATAATAATCATGCCACTTTTACACATGTGAGCACATGTTGCCCTTCTATAGCACCTTCTAGCACTATAAAAGCTAGCCAGGAAGGAGAAAACTCCAAGCTAGATTTCTGTATGTCATGTGAACAAAATGTATAGTATTTTCAGCAATAAGGTCTTACTATCAAGTTCTGGTGGGCAACCAATAGTAATTACAATATTATTCTGTAATACCCTGTATTGTTTGGGGGGTGATGTTGATGAGGCCTCACTGAGCAGAAATCCCTGTGGAGGTATCCTATACCTGGCACTGGGCATTTCATTTAATAACCTATGTTTCCTTAAATGTCTAGATTTTGAGTTATATGCCTTATAACTAGAAAAATAACAGTAGCAAGTACAATAAAGCCTATAAATTACACCTTTTCCTGTTGATTTATTTTTACATCCCAACAAAAGTTTCCCCTCCCTCCCCTCTTCCCAGTTCCTTGAGCCTACCTCCCCTCTCCCCCATCACACCCCAGCCACACCTCCTCCACTGTTTCTCTTCAGATACAGATGGGCCTCCCATGGATATCAGCCAGCCATGGTATATCAAGCTGCAGTGAGGCTAGTCACCTCCTCTTCTATTAAGGTTGGAAGAAGCTATCCAGTAGGAGGATGGATCCTAGAAGCATGCAACTGAGTCAGAGATATCTCCTGCTCTCACTGTAAGGAGTCTCACAGGAAGACCAATTTACACAAACATAACATATATGCAGAGGGCCTAGGTCAGTCCCATGCAGACTTCCTGGTTGTTGGTTCAGTCTCTGTGAGCCCAGGTTGGTTGGTTCTCTGGGTTTTCTTGGTCATGTCCTTGACCCCTCTGGAACCTACAAGTTTTCCTCCCCTGTGGAGGGGCTATCCACTACCCCTACATTTTCCCATAGTACTCTCAAGTAGGAGCAGCAGAAAATATTAGTTACAAGGATGGGGAAGGGGGCAGATAAAAAATACAGGATAGCCTCTAGAGGGGCTGGATCCTAACCCAATAGGCCCCGACTGTCTCTGCCCTATGGTATATAAAGGAATGCCAAGGGGTGGAGCATAAGACCTCCCCACAGCACAGTCAAGTGTGGACCATCTCAGATACCTGCACTCAGGCCTGTGGTCTGATCACCCTTTCTATGCAGACCTGCTGGATAAAGCCACCTAGGAAACCTGAAATGGGCTCTCATAGGTCCCCCCTTTCTTAATATATAAAAATCAACTCCTCATTAAGAGCTTACAGCAATCTCCATAGCTGTCATACCTCCCACTATGGGAGTAGAGGATGATAAAGATGGCATTTCTCTTTTGAAATGTGTCTAAGGTGACTACATCAGTCTTAGCTGCATCCAGCCCATTCTAAATTAAAAATTCTTGATGTGGTTGCAAACTTAAAGACTCCCCTAGCTTCATCATTAACATTAACCGGTTAACATAATTCCAACATAAATACTGTTATACATAGTTATAATTCTCTAAATCTTACAACTTAAAGTAAACTCTCAATAGAACCATGGAATTTCTTGCTAACAGAACACAGGATAAACGTCTGATGTATTCACATCAAACTTAAATACTTCCTTAACATCACTGAATCATAGTGTATCAATATCAATAGATTAACATATAACATGACCATTACTATACACCATTATAATTCCTACAAACATACATTCAACCTTAATTCATTCATAACTCCCCCTTACAAAATCTTGAACCTAGTTAGAAAAAACCCAAACTTCTCCATTTAGGATAATATAACAACATAAATATCATTATACACAATTATAATTCCTAAAACCCTATATTAAAAAGCAATCTTCTCAATCTAACCATGAACACTTTAAAACGTTTAGCAAAATATTCAAAAGCACTTTCTTAATAAAACTCTTTACACTTCAATCTCTTAGTATACCCATTTGCATTTCTTACTAACAAAACATAACATTAATCCACGCAAATAACAGGAAAATATTTTTAAATTAAATAGAGTAAGGAATATTAACTCTCCCTTTTTTTTTTAACTAACAAAACATAACATTAACACTCAAATAACAAGAAAATATTTTTAAATTAAATAGACTAAGGAATATTGACTCTCCCTTTTCTTTATAAATTTTTTTAAACAAAATCTCAGTCCTAGTTAGAAGAAAACCCAAACTTTTTCATTTAAACAGTTCCATTTGTAACATAAAACAAGTTCCATAAGTAATTTCATTTTTACATAAACAGTTCCATAAAACAGTCCCATTTTAAACATAAAACAATTCATGAATCATCACAGTTGATAAAGCATGTATGGATACACAAAACTGAATCTTGAGCCTAGGCAGAAAAAATAAATTTCTTCACTTAAACAGTTCTATTTTTAACACAAATAATTCCAGAAAACAGTTCCCACGTCATCACTGTTGAGTCTATATGTATAAGCAATTCAAAATTGTCCCATTGCAATGAAATCACTACTGTTCATTTCATTTCTTAAGTCCCAAAATTCAAATAATAAATTCTGGTACCAGCCTTCTAAATATGAAGAAATTCATAATGAAAACCTTTTTGTAGTTTTATCTCATTTTTTTAAGTTCAAAAAGTCCAAATAAATTCTGATACTAGACTTTCCATTCCAAATATGAAGCAACATTTTACAACCAAAACCTTTTTGCAGTTAACAATTTTAGTTCAAACAAGCATCTCTGCAACTTTCATAATCAAGGCAGAGACATTTTTAGTTACAGTAACATTTTAAACTGCACCATTTTTGCTGCTAGCTCAGGTTTTTTGTGTTGTTTTGATTTTCCATGGGTCTCAGCTGTAGATGTCTGGCTGTGGTTGTTGTGCTGGTTCTGGTGTCTGCCGTTCTTAGCTCCTTGGTGGCTTCTGGAGCTTTTGAAACCACTGAGACTTCCTCCTTGCAGTCTGCTAAGGACACTACCTTTCGTGTCTCAGGTTCCTTAACCATACACAATAAGCACAGACTCTCATTCAAACATTTACACTTTTTCACAAACTCACATTCAACATATCAACATATACTTATTTATATGACTACCTTAGCAAATATATATCTTATATTCATAAAGAAATTCTATAGGACTACCTTATCAAATATACTTCTTATATTCTTTTTTAAACTTACATCTTATATTCTTCTTATTTAGACTTATATTTACAACTAGCATCTTTACTTCTTACAAGCTTATATTCTTAAAGAAATTCTATAGATCTATTATACTCTCTATAATCCTACCACTAGCATATATCTAGCTTAGCAAGCACCTAAAGATTTCTTAACACTGCTGTGGAATGTCATTCTGTATGCTGTGAATATGTGTTGCTCTGCTTGGTTAATAAATAAAATGCCAATTGGCCAGTAGCCAGGCAGGAAGTATAAGCAGGGTAAACAGATAAGGAGAATTCTGGGAAGAGGAAGAGCAGAGTCAGGAGTCACCAGCCAGACACAGAGGAAGCAAGATGACAAGGCAGAACTGAGAAAAGTTACCAAGTTATGTGGCTAAACATAGATAAGAATTATGGGTTAATTTAAATATAAGAGGTAGTCAGTAATAAGCCTGAGCTAATGGCCAAGCAGTTATAATTAATAGAAGCCTCTGTGTGTTGGGGATGCAAGTGAGAGAGATTTGTCCTGACTCCTGGCAGGCTGGGACATAGGAAAACTTTCAGCTACATAATACCTAGAAGACTACCTTAGCAAAGATACTTTTTACTCTTAACTAGCTTACACTAGGAAGAATCTCTTCTTCCAACAAGACAGAGGATAATTTTCTACTTTTTATTCTTAATTATTATCACTAGAACTATTAGAAAGACTCTCTTGACAAGACAGTAAGTACACAAATAATTTCTAAAGTTCAGAGCTTATAGTCAGCTTTGCTATCATTCTGAAAGTTCTTGAGAGTTTCAAACAAGAGTCTAATTCTGTAATGGTTCTCTAAACTCTGGGGTTTAGTGAATGTTTTTGCTAAACAGTACTTGATGCATTCTAGATCTTTTATAAAAACTCTATTAAGACATATCTCAGTTTAAAGCAAGCCCAAAAAGAAAGAAATGAGATGAGAAGAAAAACCTTGTAAGGAACATTCTGTTTCTGAATTGATTAGGTGGCAACTCAACAGTCAATTCCCAAAAGAAGACAATTGTCTAAGCTGGAGTGGGATTCCAGACCTGCAGCTTTCAGCAGGTTTCTCTGTGAACCAAAAACATTACTGAAACTTCATTTTAAACTCCTCAGCAGTCTGGAGGCCTCCTTATTCTCCTACTATCCCCAGACTGCAAGATGGAACCTCAATATCAGGAAAATTGATTTAGCTGCTTATCACTCCAGTTCCTCTAGAGGAGTGTCATTGGAGCTGACATTCCTGTCCCACACTCATCAAACTCTGAGACCATTTTCACCCTTCTTAATAATTTTTCAAAGCTGTATTTGCCATAAGTTCTTTTAACAATGCTGATGTTTCTGATAGATTTTTATTAGCCCAATATTTCTTAGCAAGGTTATTTGCTCACCAAAACTGCTACTATTCAAAGGCGTCAAGAACATAGATGTTCCTCCATGAAACACATCTTTCATTAGCTTACTCCAAGGAAGAACATTTTTATGATTTAGTATTTTCACTTCATTAGCTTTTCAACCCCTGATGTTATTATTGGAAGTTATGATATACTATAACCATGAATTATTTAACTCAGATTGTTCTCACAAACATCAGTGCATTCACTAAGCAGACATCCTGATTTAGCATTGTTTTCTTATAGAGAACTTTCAAGTGAAATGACTATTTTGTGGTATGGCTAGATTTTCTGGAGTTTGAGCTCCATCTACAATGCAATTTTCCAGTGTACAGACCTCTTTCCCTTGGTTTCTTAAAGATTTTAAAGTGACTTGTTGGCAAATGGTACTAGAACTTTAATTACCTCCTTTGAGGCAACCTGTTCACCTCTTTTTAATTCTCAGGAGGTAAAATTAAGCTTTCTAGCATTGCTTTGAAAAGAAACTTCATTCTGAGCTGAAAACTCAGTTTCTGGGTAGTCCCACCATTTTTACTGCAAAACTACATTTCCCATGGTGCCTTTCTCTATATCACCATGCTGCTCTGTTAGATACTATGTTTCCCAGATTGCCTTTGGGGTATGCTAGCAAACTTCTGGTTCCCTTTACAGAGTTAGTTTTCATGGTTTTGCTTTTGCTTTTGCAAATGGGAAGATTTCTTTTTCTTTCCTAAGCTTGCTTTAAGATGCCTGTGCCACTGCTTATCAGGTGTACCTCTTCAATTAGAGTTTCCACTTGGCCCTGTCTCTGAGTGGGTTACATCCCTCTGCCTACATGTGCTTGGGCAGGTACTTTTGTGCCTGAAGCAAAATTCCCTTGAGGCTTGCTCTTCAGTGGCACCAGGTCAGTGAGGGAAATGAAAGTACTTGAAACAAAGTTTTTTCAGAAAGGTCTTTTCCCTGAGAGAAAAGAGAGCTTTTCTCCTGGATAGTTGTCATGGCTTATCTCCTCCCCCAGCTACAAAGCCGCTGATGCCACAGATGCCCACAGCCACAGCCACAGCCGCAGCCACAGCCACAGCTCGGCTTTACTGCTCTCTCTGCCTGACTTTCCCGTGTCTATGGCCAGGTTCAAGATGCAGGGGGATTTCTGGCCACCGTCCAAAGTAACTGCTGTTTTTCCTGGCTTGAAAGGAAGACAGAACTTAGCAGAGAGGTTTTGCCCTGTTCCAAGAGGTTTATTGGCTTTCCTTAGAGTAAATCACAGGTGATTTTCCTATAGAGGTCCAGGTGAATCTAATTTTACCTTTACAGAAAGACAAACTGAGAAAGTATGTTCTGAAAGGCTTTTTAGTTTCTTAGAGAGCAGTTGTTACCAAGTTTTTCCCGAGAAAAGCTTTTAGTTCTAAAGAGAAATATTAAGCTTTCCCAAGACTTCTGTTCTCTAAACTTTTTGGCTTTATGGCTAGGAGGAAGCTAATTCTGAGGATACAATTTTGCACTGCTGATGTCCACACCTGCTGTGGGGGAAATCTCTTTCCTCTGCTGCTTGGACTTAGCATTTTAGCTGTCTCTAGGCCAAAAACTTCCATAGGAATCTTTTTTCTGCCTAATAAGCTCAAAGAAGAGCTTTTCTCTGCCCATTAAGCTCAAAGAAGATAGATTTTTCCCAGTTTGCATTCATAGCCCCAAAGTTAGAAAATTGAAGACTTGTTTTTTTCTGTCTAGTTGCCTGTCTTATCCTAAGCAAATTTTTTCTACACTACCTTACACTTCTAAGTTTTTCCTGCATTATATTGCTACACTCTACTTTCCTTATTTTTCATAGCTAGAAATTGAGAGTGAGACAGAAAGATAGAAATCTTGATAGAAAAGATTTTGTGCTACAGCCATGGACATTCTTTCAGTTTGTTTTTTCCTTTTCTCTCGAGGTTAATAAAACCCCCTTATTTAACTTTTTTTCACTACACAACTGGACTGAACCCTCTTCTTTTTTTAACTGGCAGGGTCCATTCCTACTTTCACCAAGCACTCTGAATATTACAAAAATATATATTATTTTTTCTCTTTCTCTTTGTCCTTGTTCATGGGGCTGTCTGTGGAGGGGCTACCCACCACCCCACATTTCCCCAGAGTCCTCTTGAGTAGGAGCAGCCGGAAATATTAGTTAGAAGGATAGAGGGGGGAGAAACAAATAGAAAATAACAGGATCGCCTCAAGAGGGCCTGGATCCTAGTCCTTCGGGCCTGACTGTCTCTGCCCTATGGTACATAAAGGAATGCCAAGGGGTGGAGCATAAGACCTCCCCACAGCACAGCCAAGAGCACAGCATCTCAGACACCTGTACCCAGGCCCATGGTCCATTCATCCTTTCTGTGCAGACCTGCTGAATAAAGCTGAAAATGGGCTCCCACACTCCCCCCTCTTCTGCAGGATTTCCCAAGCCCCCCAATGTTTGGCTGTGGGTCTACATCTGTTTTCATCACCTGCTGGGTGAAGCCTCTTTGATGACGATTATGCTAGGCTCCAGTTACAAGTATAGCAGAATATCATTAGGAATCATTTTATTGACTTTTTTTTCCATTTGTGTTTGGTTCCATCCTAGGTCTCTAGGTTATAAGACTTCTGGGTCCTGGCCCTCAGCAGGGAGCTGCCTTTCAGGATATGGGTCTCCAGCTGTGCCAGTCATCAGTTGGTCACTCCCACTATTTCTGTGCTATCTTTACCCCTACGCAGGATAAATTGTAGGTCAAAGTGTTTGTGGCTGGGTTGATGTCCCAGATCCTCAAATGGAACTCTTGTCTTGTTTCAGGAAATGACTGGTTCAGGTGCTGTATCCCTTATTGCTAGGAGTCTTAGCTAGGGTCATCCTCACAGATTGTTGGGACTTTGCATTGCTCTAGGTTTCTAGGTCATCCCAGAGATGCTCCTTGATTCCAGTTCTCTCTCCCAGTACTCTCTCTCTCCTTCTTCCCACCACCTGATCCTTCCTGTTTCCATTTCTATTCCCCTTTGCAAGCCCCTCCCCCTAACCACTGGCAATGTCCATTCTATTTCCCCTTTACAGTCCTCATTGTTGCTTAGCCTTTATGGGTCTGTGGATTGTAGCATGGTTATCATTTACTTCACAGCTAATATTCACTTATGAGTGAATTCATACTATGTTGTCTTCCTGGGTCTGTGTTACCTCACTCAGGATGATTTTTTTCCTAGTTCCATCCATTTGCCTGCAAATTTCGTGATGTTATTATTTTTAATAGCTGAGTAATACTCCATTATGTAAATGTACCAAATTTTCTTTATCCATTCTTCAGTTGAGGGACATCTAGGTTGTTTCCAGGTTCTGGCTATTATGAATAAAGTTGCAATTAACATAGTTGAGCAAGCTTCCTTTTGGTATGGTGGAGCATCCTTTGGGTATATGCCCAAGAGTGGTATTGCTTGGTCTTGAGATAGATTGATTCCCAATTTTCTGAGAAACCCCCATATTGATTTCAAAAGTTGCTGTACAAAATTTGCACTCCATGGAGGAGTGTTCCCCTTACTCCACATCCTCTCCAGCATGAACTGTCACTTGTGCTTTTGATCTTAGTCATTCTGAGAAGTATAAGATCAAACCTGTGACATTTGGTTTGTATTTCCCTGATGGCTAAGGATGTTGAACATTCCCTTAAGTGTTTCTCAGCCATTTGAGATTCTTCTGTTGAGAATTCTATTTAGGTCTGTACCCCATTTTTTAATTGGATTAGTTTGTTGATGTCTAGTTCCTTGAGTTCTTTATATATTTTGGATATTAGCTCTCTGTCAGATGTTGAGTTGGTGAAGATCTTTTCCCATTCTATGGGCTACCTTTTTGTCCTACTGACAGTATTCTTTGCCTTATAGAAGCTTTTCATTTTCATGAGGTCCCATTTGTTGATTGTCAATCTTTTTTTTTTAATTTTATTTTATAATTTAATTTAATTGTACATATCAGTCACGGATTCCCTTGTTCTCCCCCCTCCTGCCCCCCACTTTTCCCCCAACCCACCCCACATTCCCATCTCCTCCATGGCAAAGACTCCCCTGAGGATTGAGTTCAACTTGGTAGATTCAGTCTAGGCAAGTCCAGTCCCCTCCTCCCAGACTGAGCCAAGTGGCCCTGTATAAGCCCCAGGTTCCAAACAGCCAGCTCCTGCACTGAGGACAGGTCCCAGTCCTACTGCCTGGATGCCTCCCAAGCAGATCAAGCTAATCAACTGTCTTACTTATTCAGAGGGCCTGATCCAGTTGGGGGTTCCTCAGCTATTCGTTCATAGTTCATGTGTTTCCATTCATTTGGCTATTAGTCCCTGTGCTTTTTCCAACCTTGGTCTCAACAATTCTCACTCATACAAACCCTCCTCTTTCTCGCCAATTGGACTCCTGGAGCTCCACCTGGGGCCTGGCCATGGATCTCTGCACCCAGTTCCCTCAGTCCTTGGATGGGGTTTCTAGCATGACAATTAGGGTGTTTGGCCATCCTATCACCAGAGTAGGTCAGTTCAGGTTTTCTCTCGACCATTGCCAGTAGCCTACAGTGGAGGTATCTTTGTGGATTTCTGGGGACCTCTCTAGCACTTTGTTTCTTCCTATTCTCATGTGGTCTTCATTTACCATGGTCTCCTATTCCTTGTTCTCCCTCTCTGTTCTTGATCCAGCTGGGGTCTCCCGCCCCCCTAAGCTCTCTTTCCCTTGACCCTTGCCCTTCATTATCCCCACTCACATCCAGGTTGTTCATGTAGATCTCATCCATTTCTTTGTCACTGGGTGATCCCTGTGTCTTTCTTGGGGTCCTGTTTTCTAGGTAGCCTCCCTGGAGTTGTGAATAGCAGTCTAGTCATCTTTGTTTTACATCTAGTATCCTCCTATGAGTGAGTACATACCATGTTTGTCTTTCTGAGTCTGGGTTACCTCACTCAGGATGATTTTTTTCTAGATCCATCCATTTGCCTGCAAACCTCATGATGTCATTGTTTTCTCTGCTGAGTGGTATTCCATTGTGTATATGTACCACAATTTATTTATCTATTCTTCAATTGAAGGGCATCTAGGTTGTTTCCAGGTTCTGGCTATTACAAACAATGCTGATATGAACATAGTTGAGCAAGTACCCTTGTGGTATGATTGAGCATTCCTTGGGTATATGCCCAAGAGTGGTATAGCTGCATCTTGGGGGAGATTGATTCCCAATTTTCTAGGAAAGCGCCATATTGATTTCCAAAGTGGTTGTACAAGCTTGCATTCCCACCAGCAGTGGAGGAGAGTTTCCCTTGCTCCACATCCTCTCTAGCATAAGATGTCTTCAGTGTTTTTGATCTTAGCCATTCTGACAGGTATAAGGTGGTATCTCAGAGTCGTTTTGATTTTCATTTCCCTGATGATTAGGGATGTTGAGCAATTCCTTAAATGTCTTTCAGCCATTTGAGCTTCCTCTATTGAGAATTCTCTGTTTAGCTCTATAGCCCATTTCTTAATTGGACTGTTGGGCATTTTGATGTCTAGTTTCTTGAGTTCTTTATATATTCTGGATATCAGCCCTGTCAGATGTGGGGTTGGTGAAGACCTTTTCCCATTCTGTAGGCTGTCACTTTGTCTTGTTGACCATGTCCTTTGTTCTACAAAAGCTTCTCAGTTTCAAGAGGTCCCATTGATTGATTGTTTCTCTCAGTGTCTGTGCTGCTGGTGTTATATTTAGGAAGTGATCTCCTATGCCAATGCGTTCAAGACTACTTCCTACTTTCTCTTCTTTCAGGTTCAGAGTAGCTGGATTTATTTTGAGGTCTTTGATGCACTTGGACTAATGTTTTGTGCATGGTGACAGATATGAATCTATTTGCAGCCTTCTACATGTTGATATCCAGTTATGCCAGCACCATTTGTTGAAGATGCTTTCTTTTTTCCATTGTATAGTTTTGGCTTCTTTGTCAAAAATTATATGTTCATAGATGTGTGGGTTAATGTCAGGGTCTTCAATTCATTTCCATTGGTCCACATGTCGGTTTTTATGCCAGTACCAACCTGTTTTTATTACTATAGCTCTATAGTAGGGTTTGAGGTCAGGGATTGTGATGCCTCCAGAGGTTGTTATATTGTACAGGATTCTTTTTTTTATATTTAGGGAGAAAAGTTTATTTATGTATTAACCTTAGAATATTGTTTCAAATATCAAAATCTAAAACTTAACAGAGCTTTATGGCTGCTTACTTTTTATGAGCCAATTTTTTGTGATATATATTTTTTATTTTACAATATCATTCAGTTCTACATATCAGCCATGGGTTCCCCTATTCTCCCCCCTCCCACGCCCTCCCCTTACCCCCAGCCCACCCTCCATTCCCACCTCCTCCATGACAAGTCCTTCCCCGAGGACTGTGATCAACTTGGTAGACTCAGTCCAGGGAGGTCCAGTCCCTTCCTCCCAGACTGAGCCAAATGTCCCTGCATAAGTTCCTGGTTTCAAACAGCCAACTCATGGAATGAGCACAGGACTTGGTCCCACTGCCTAGATGCCTCCCAAACTGATCAAGCCAATCAACTGTCTCACCTATTCAGAGGGCCTGATCCAGCTGGGAGCCCCTCAGCCTTTGGTTCATGGTTCATGTGTTTCCATTCATTTGGCTATTTTTTTCAATAATTGAGTAAAACTGAAATTTATTATATGCCACAGTCGTCCTAGGGACCTCCATGCTATATATATAGCCTCTATGGTTCTATGGGTTGTGGTCTGATTGTTCATTTTATATCTAGAATCCACCAATGAGTGAGTACATACCATAACTGTCTTTCTGGGTTTGGGTTACCTCACTCAGGATGATTTTTTCTAGTTCCATCCATTTGCCTGCAAATTTCATGCTTTCATTGTTTTTCTCTGCTGAGTAGTACTCCATTGTGTATATGTACCACATTTTTTTCATCCATTCTTCCGTTGATGGGCATCTAGGTTGTTTCCAGGTTCTGGCTATTACAAATAGTGCTGCTATGAACATAGCTGAGCATGTATCTTTATGGTATGTATCAGCATTCTTTGGGTATATGCCCAAGAGTGGGATGGCTGGGTCTTGAGGTAGTTCGATTCCTAATTTTCTGAGAAACCGCCATACTGATTTCCACAGTGGTTGTACAAGTTTACATTCCCACCAACAGTGGAGGAGTGTTCCCTTTGCTCCACATCCTCTCCAACATTGGTTGTCATTGGTGTTTTTGATCTTAGCCATTCTAACAGGTGTAAGGTGGTATCTCAGAGTCGTTTTGATTTGCATTTCTCTGATGATTAAGGATGTTGAGCATTTCTTTAAATGTCTTTCAGCCATTTGTAGTTCTTG
The DNA here is from genome assembly GCF_049852395.1 of Peromyscus maniculatus bairdii. Taxonomy (NCBI): domain Eukaryota; kingdom Metazoa; phylum Chordata; class Mammalia; order Rodentia; family Cricetidae; genus Peromyscus; species Peromyscus maniculatus. The sequence continues at coordinate 56,488,627 of NC_134866.1, forward strand.
TTTTGTGAATTCTCTGTTTAGCTCTTTAGCCCATTTTTTAATTGGACTGTTCAGTGCTTTGATGTCTAGTTTCTTGAGTTCTTTATATATTGTGGAGATCAATCCTCTGTCAGATGTGGGGTTGGTGAAGATCTTTTCCCAATCTGTTGGCTGTCTTTTTGTCTTATTGACTGTGTCTTTTGCGCTGCAAAAGCTTCTCAGTTTTGAGAGGTCCCATTTATTAATGGTTGTGCTCAGGGTCTGTGCTGTCGGTGTTTTATTTAGGAAATGGTCTCCAGTGCCAATGCGTTCAAGAGTGCTTCCTATCTTCTTTTCTATTAAGTTTAGTGTAACTGGATTTATGTTTAGGTCTTTGATCCACTTGGACTTGAGTTTTGTGCATGGTGACAGATATGGATCTATTTGTAATCTTTTACATATTGACATCCAGTTATGCCAGCACCATTTGTTGAAGATACTTTCTTTGTTCCATTGTATAGTTTTGGCTCCTTTGTCAAAAACCAGGTGTTCATATGTGCATGGATTAATGTCAGGGTCTTCAATTCGATTCCATTGGTCCATATGTCGGTTTTTATACCAGTACCAAGCTGTTTTTATTACTATAGCTCTATAGTAGAGTTTGAGGTCCGGGATGGTGATGCCTCCAAGGGTTGCTTTATCGTATAGGATTCTTTTAGCTATCCTGGGTCTTTTGTTTTTCCATATAAAGTTGAATATTATTCTTTCCAGGTCTGTGAAGAATTGTGTTGGTATTTTGACGGGAATTGCATTGAATCTATAGATTGCTTTGGTAAGATTGCCATTTGGGAGATCTTTCCATTTTATGACATCTTCTTCAATTTCTTTTTTCAGGGACTTAAAGTTCTTGTCATATAGGTCCTTCACTTGCTTGGTTAGTGTTACCCCAAGGTAGTTTAAATCATTTATGGCTGTTGTAAAGGGTGATGTATCTCTGCATTCTTTCTCATCCTGTTTATCAATTGTATATAGGAGGGCTACTGATTTTTTGAGTTGATCTTGTATCTGCTATGTTTCTGAAAGTGTTTATAAGCTGTATCAGTTCCTTGGTTGAATCTTTGGGGTCACTCAAGTATACTATCATGTCATCTGCCAATAGGGAATGCTTGACTTCTTCCTTTCCAATTTGTATCCCCTTAATTCCCTTATGTTGTCTTATTGCTCTAGCTAGAACTTCAAGTACTGTATTGAATAAGTATGGGGAGAGTGGACAGCCTTGCCTCATTCCTGATTTTAGTGGAATCACTTTGAGTTTCTCTCCATTTAATTTGATGTTGGCTGTTGGCTTGCTGTAAATTGCCTTTATTATGTTTAGGTATGTTCCCTGTATTCCTGATTGCTTCAAGACCTTTATCATGAAGGGGTGTTAGATTTTGTTAAAGGCCTTTTCTGTATCTAGTGAGATGATCATGTGTTTTTTTTCTTTGAGTTTGTTTATATGGTGTATTGCATTGACAAACTTTGATATGTTGAACCACCCTTGCATCGCTGGGATGAAGCCTACTTGATCATGGTGGATAATTGTTTTGATGTGTTCTTGGAGTCTGTTTTGCCAGTATTTTATTGAGTATTTTTGCATCAATGTTCATGAGGGATATCGGTCTGTAGTTCTCTTTCTTTGTTGTATCCTTGTTTGGTTTAGAAATCAGAGTAATTGTAGCCTCATAGAAGGAGTTTGGTAATGTTCCTTCTGTTTCTATTTCGTGAAACAATTTAAAGAGTATTGGTATTAACTCTTCTTTGAAGATCTGGTAGAATTCTGCACTGAAACCATCTGGTCCTGGGCTTTTTTTGGTTGGGAGATTTTTGATGACTGCTTCTATTTCCTTAGGGGTTATTGGACTATTTAAATAGTTTATCTGGTCTTGATTTAACTTGGGTATGTGGTACCTAGCCAGAAAATTATCCATTTCTTTTAGATTTTCCAGTTTTGTGGAGTAGAGGTTTTTGAAGTATGACCCTGATGATTCTCTGGATTTCCTCATTGGCTGTTGTTATGTCCCCCTTTTCATTTCTGATTTTGTTAATTTGGATGCCCTCTCTGTTTCTTTTGGTTAGTTTGGATAAGGGCTTGTCTATCTTGTTGATTTTCTCAAAGAACCAACTCTTTGTTTCATTAATTTTTTTGTATTTTTCTCTTTGTTTCTATTTTATTGATTTCAGCTCTCACTTTGATAATTTCCTGGCATATATTCTTCCTGGGAGACTTTGCTTCTTCTTGTTCTAGAGCTTTCAGGTGTGCTGTTAAGTCACTAGTATGAGATTTCTCCAACTTCTTTATGTGGGCCTTTAGTGCTATGAATTTCCCTCTTAGCGCTGCTTTCATAGTGTCCCATAAGTTTGGGTATGTGGTGTCTTCATTTTCGTTGATCTCTAGGAAGTCTTCAATTTCTTTCTTTATTTCTTCCTTAAACCATTGGTGATTCAGTTGAGCATTATTCAGTTTCCATGAGATTGTAGGTTTTCTGTAGTTTTTTTTTTTTTTTTTTTTTTTTTTTGTTGAAATCTAACTTTAAACCATGGTGGTCTGATAGAATGCAGGAGGTTATTCCAATTGTTTGGTATCTGTTGAGATTTGATTTGTGGCCAAGTATGTGGTCGATTTTAGAGAAGGTTCCATGGGGTGCTGAGAAGCAGGTATATTCTTTTTTGTTAGGATGGAATGTTCTGTAGATATCAATTAAGTCCATTTGAGTCATAACATCAGTTAAGCCCTTTATTTCTCTGCTAAGTTTCATTTTGGGAGATCTGTCCAGTGGTGAAAGTGGGGTGTTGAAATCTCCCACTATTAATGTGTGGAGTTTTATATGTGGTTTAAGCTTTAGTAATGTTTCTTTTACATATGTGGGTGCCCTTGTGTTTAGGGCATAAATGTTCAGAATCGAAACTTCATCTTAGTGGATCTTTTCTGTGATGAGTATGTAGTGCCCTTCTTGATCTCTTTTGATTGATTTTAGTTTGAAGTCTATTTTGCTGGATATTAGGATGGCTACACCTGCTTGCTTCTTAAGACCATTTGATTGGAAAGTCTTTTCCCAGCCCTTTATTTTTAGGTAGTGTCTATCTTTGAATTTGAGGTGTGTTTCTTGTATGCAGCAGAAAGATGGGTCCTGCTTTCGTATCCATTCTGTAAGCCTGTGTCTTTTTATAGTTGAATTAAGTCCATTGATATTAAGGGATATTAATGACCAGTGATTGTTCATTCCTGTTATTTTTTGGTGGTAGTGTGTGTTTACTTCTCTTCTTTGGGGTTTACTGCTGTGGCATTATCTATTGCATGTGTTTTTGAGGTTGTATCTGACTTCCTTAGGTTGGACTTTTCCTTCTAGTGCTTTCTGTAGGGCTTGGTTTGTGGATAAGTATTGTTTAAATCTGGCTTTGTCTTGGAATGTCTTGTTCACTCTGTCTATGATGATTGAAAGCTTTGCTGGGTATATTAGTCTAGGCTGGCATCCATGGTCTCTTAGTGTCTGCATTACATCTGTCCAGGTCCTTCTGGCTTTCAAAGTCTCCAGTGAGCAATCGGGTGTTATTCTGATGGGTCTGCCTTTATAAGTCACTTGGCCTTTTTCCTTTGCTGCTCTTAATATTCTTTCTTTATTCTGTACATTTAGTTGTTTAATTATTATGTGGCAAGGGGACTTTGGGGGGGGGTCTAGTCTGTTTGGTGTTCTGTAGGCTTCTTGTATCTTCCTAGGCATTTCCTTCTTTAAGTTGGGAAAGTTTTCTTCTATGATCTTGTTGAATATATTTTCTGTGCCTTTGAGTTGGTATTCTTCTTCCTCTATCCCTATTATTCGTAGGTTTGGTCTTTTCCTGGCGTCCCAAATTTCTTAGACATTTTGGGTCATGATTTTGTTGGCTTTAGTGTTTTCTTTGACTGATGAATCTATTTCTTCTATTGTATCTTCAAATGCCAGAGATCCTCTCTTCCATCTCTTGCATTCTGTTGGTTATACTTTCATCTGAAGTTCTCATTCATTTACTCAGATTTTCAATTTCCAGCATTCCCTCTGTGTCTTCTTCATTTTTTTCTATTTCCCTTTTCAGGTCTTGGACTGTTTCCTTCATCTGTTTTATTGCTTTTTCACGATTTTCTTTCAGGGATATATTGTTTTCTTCTGCTTTATTTGTCTTTTCCTCTAGTTTTTTTTTATAGCGTTCTTCCCATCTTTTGTTTGTCTTTTCTTCAATTTCATTTGTTATTTCTTCTATATAAGCCTCTACCCTCTTCATGATGTTATTCATAAGGTTGCTTTCTTCTGCTTCTTCCATTTTGTGATGTTCAGGTCTAGCTGTTGGATGAGGGCTAGGTTCTGGTGATGCTGTATTGCTCTTCATTTTGTTGTATGTATTTCTGCCTCGATGTCTGCCCATCTCCTTGTGGATTTGTTCTTGGTTTTATCAGCGCTCTTGGTCCAGACAGAGCTGACAGATTCAGGAAGCCTCTCTCTCTTGTTCAGATGGGAGCTCTTGTCCAGATGGGAGGTCCGGGGCAGGATGGGAGCTGGGGGCTGGTCTCTAAGTCTCAGGAAATGGCTGGGGTCTCTTGTCCAGATGGGAAGTCCAGGGCAGGAAGGGAGTTGGGGCCTGGTCTCTAAGTCTCAGGAAGTGGCTGGGGTCTTGGGTCGATGGGCGTAGGGGCAGCGTGTGGATATTGCAGGGTCTACCAGGGGTCTTGAAGAAGGGGAGCCTTCCTGGTGGGGGTGGAGGGGATCCTGCCAGATGGCTAGAACCTGGGGCCAAGTTGGGCAGGTCTTCCCCAGAATGGCTGGTGCCCAGGGATGGGATCTAGGGTGAGCCCAGACACTCACCTCTTGTCCAGATGGGAGGTCCAGGGACTGATTGTCGATCTTAATGCCTGCAGAATTGATGTTCCATTTCTGGAAGTTGTCTCCTTTGCCAATGCATTCCAGGCTATTCATCATTTTCTCTTCTACCAGGCTGAGTGTATCTGGTTTTATGCTGAAGTCTTTGATCCACTTGGACTTGAGTTTTTGTGCAGGGTGATAGGTATGGATATATTTGTATTCTTTTACATACTGACATCCATTTAGACTAGTGCCATTTTTTGAAGATGCTTTCTTTTTTCCATTGTATAATTTTGTCTTCTTTTTTTTTTTTTTTTTTTTTTTTTTTTTTTTTTTTTTTTTTTGTAAAACATCAGGTATCCATAGGTTGTGAATTTACTTCTGAGTCTTTGATTCAATTCCATTGATCAACCTGTCTGTTTTTATGCTAGTACCATGTGGTATTTATTACTATTGCTCTGTAGCACAGCTTGAAATCAGGCATGGTAATACCTCCAGAAGTTCTTTTATTGCACAAGAGTAGTTTAGCTTTCCTGGATTTTTTGGTTTTCCATACGAAGTTGAGTATTGTTCTTTCAAGGTCTGTAAAGAATTGTGATGGAATTTTGATAGGGATTTCATTGAATCTGTAGATTGCTTTTGGTAAGATGGCCATTTTCACTATTATAAGCCTACTATTCCATGATCATGGGAGATCTTTCCATCTTCTGATATTTTCTCCAATTTCTTTCTACAAAGACTTGAAGTTCTTGTCCTACAGGTCTTTCACTTGTTTACTTAGAGTTAACCCAAGGTATTTTATATTATTTGTGACTATTGTGAAGGGTGTTGTTTATCTGATTTCTTTCTCAGCCTGTTTATCGTTTGTATATAGGAGGGCTAGTGATTTTTTAAATGCTAATTTTGTATCTATACACTTTGCTGAATATGTTTATCAGCTGTAGGAGTTCCCTGGTAGAATTTTTGGGGTTACTTATGTATGCTATCATATTATCTGCACATAGCGATACATTTTCTTCTTCCTTTCCAATTTGTATCCCCCAATCTCCTTAAGTTCTCTTATTGCTATAGTTAAAACTTGAAGTACTATATTGCATAGATATGGAGAGACAGCCTAGTCTTATTCCTGATTTTAGTGGAATTTCTTTAAACTTTTCTCCATTTAATTTGATGTTGACTGTTGGCTTACTGTATATTGCTTTTATTATGTTTAGGTATGTCCCTTGTATCCCGGATCTCCCTAAGACTTTTATTATGAAGGGGTGTTGGATTTTGTCAAGGCTTTTTCAGCATCTAATGAGATGATCTTGTGGTTTTTCTCTTTCAGTTTGTTTATATGGTGAGTTACATTGACATATTTTCATATGTTGAACCATCCCTGCATTTCTGGGATGAAGCCCATTTGGGTATGGTGTATGATCTTTTTGATGTGTTCTTGGATTCAGTTTGCTAGTATTTTTATTGACTATTTTGTGTCCCTGTTTATGAAGGAAGTTGGTCCCTCTTTGTTGACTCTATGTGTGGTTTGTGTCACAGAGTGATTGTGGCATGATAAAATGAATTTGGCAGTGTTCCTTCTCTATTTTGTGGAATAATTTGAGGAGTATTTGCTGTGGGATGGTCTGTATGTCAAATTACTCTGATTGTTCAATAAATAAAACACTGATTGGCCAGTGGCTAGGCAGGAAGTATAGGCGGGACTAACAGAGAGGAGAAAAGAAAGAACAGGAAGGCAGAAGGAGTCACTGCTAGCCGCTGCCATGACAAGCAGCATGTGAAGATGCTGGCAAACCATGAGCCATGTGGCAAGGTATAGATTTATAGGAATGGATTAATTTAAGCTATAAGAACAGTTAGCAAGAAGCCTTGCATGGCCATATAGTTTGTAAGCAATATAAGTCTCTGTGTTTGCTTGGTTGGGTCTGAGCGGCTGTGGGACTGGCGGGTGACAGAGATTTGTCCTGTCTGTGGGCAAGGCAGGAAAACTCTAGCTACAAGTATTAATTAGTATTAGTGCTTCTCTGAAGGTCTGATAGGATTCTACACTAAAACCATCTGGCAGTGGACTTTTTTTGGTTGGGAGACTTTTGATGACTGCTTCTATTTCCTAACTTTGCTATATGGTATCTATCAAGAAAATTATCCATTTCGTTTAGATTTTCCAATTTTGTGGAGCACAGGCTTTTAAAGTATGACCTAATGATTCTTTGGATTTCTTAGGTGTCTGCTGTTATGATATGACCCTCCTTTCATTTTTGATTTTGTTGATTTGGACATTCTCTCTCTTCCTTTTAGTTAGTTTTGATAAGAGTTTGTCTATCTTGTTGGTTTTCTCAAAGAACAAAGTCTTTGATCATTGATTCTTTATATTGTTCTCTTTGTTGCTATTTTGTTGATTTCGGCTCTGAGTTTGATTATTTCCCATCATCTACTCCTCTTGAGTATGTCTGCTTTCTTTGTCTAGAGCTTTCAGGAGTGCTGTTAAGTCTCTGGTATGAGAATTCTCTAATTTCTTTATGCAGGCACTATGAACTTTCCTCTTAGTACAGTTTTCATTGTGTCCTTTAAGTTTGGGTCCATTCATTTTTTTTTTTTTTTGAATTCTAGGAAATCTTTAATTTCTTTATTTCTCCCTTGACCCATTAGTAGTTCAGGTGAGAGTTGTTCAGTTTACATGAGTTTGTAAGCTTACTGTTGTTGAAATCCAACTTTAATCCATGATGGTCTGATAGAATACAGGGGTTATTTTAACTTTCTTGTGTTTGTTGAGACTTGCTTTATGACTGAGGATATGGTTAATTTTGGAGAAGGTTCTGTGAGGTGCTGAGAAAAAGTTATATTCTTTTGTGTTTGGGTGAATTATTCTGTAATTGTGGGCTAGGTCCATAAGTATCATAAGGTCTGTTTGTTTCATTATTTCTCTCTTTAGTTTCTGTCTGGATGACCCGTCCTTTGGTGACAATGGAATGTTGAAGTCCCACTATTAAAAAATGTGTGGGATTTGAAGTGATTTAAGCTTTAGTTTTTTTTCTTTTTTCTTTTTTTTTTTGAAAATGTGGGTGCCTTGCATTTGGAGCATAGATATTCAGAGTTGAGATGTCATCCTGAAGGATCTTTCCTTTAATGAGTATGAAGTGTCCTTCTCTATCTATTTTTTTTATTATCTTTGGTTTAAAGTCTATTTTATTAGATATTAAAGTAGCAATGCCACCTTGCTTCTTTGGTCTATTTGGTTGGAAAATCTTTTTCCAACCATTTGCTCTGAGGTAATATCTTTGATGTTGAGGTGTGTTTCTTTTATGCAGCAGAATGATGAAGCCTGTTTCAATATCCATTCTGTTAACCTGTATCTTTTTATTGGTAAATTGTATCCATTGATATTGAGAGACACTAATGACCACTGATTACTAATTTCTGTGATTATGTTGTTGTTGCTGTTGTTGTTGTTGTTGGTGGTGGTGGTGTGTGTATGTGTTTTTTTTCTTTGGATTTGCTGGTGTGAGCTTATCTATTGCATGAGTTTTTATGGGTGTTGTTAACTTATTTGGTTGGGGTTTTCCTTCTAGTACCTTCTGTAGAGCTGGATTTGTAGATAGATATTGTTTAACTTTGACTTTGTCATGGATTTTTGTTTTCTTCATCTATGATGATTGAAAGTTTTGCTGGGTATATTAGTCTGAAACCTGGCATCTGTGGTCTTTTAGAGTCTGAAAGACATCTATCCAGGCCCTTCTGGCTTTTAGAGTCTCTGTTGAGAAGTCAGAGATAATTCTTATAGGTCTGCCTCTATTTGCTACTTAGCCTTTTCCCCTTGCTTTTAATATTCTTTTGTTGTTCTGTATGTTTAATGTTTTGATTATTATTTAAAATGTGGACTTTCTTTTCTGATTCAATCTATTTCATGTTCTGAAAGCTTCTTGTACCTTTATAGGTATGTCCTTTTTTAGGTTAGATAAATTTTCCTCTGTGATTTCATTGAATATATTTTCTGGTTTTTTTTTTTTTTTTTTTTTTTTTTTTTTTTTTTTGTGTGTGTGTGTGTGTGTGTGTGTGTGTGTGTGTGTGTGTGCTGAAATTCTTTTCCTTCTTCTATCCCTATTATTCTTAATTTTGGACTTTTTATGGTATCCCAGATTTCCTGCATTTTTTAGGGGTTTTTTAGATTTAACATTTTCTTTCACCAATAGATTTCTTCTATTGTATCTCAACAGCTGAAATTCTCTGTTCCATCTCTTGTATTCTGTTGGTGATGTTTACATCTGTAGTTCCTGTTCACTTACCCAGATTTTCCATTTGCTGAATTCCCTCAGTTTTTGTTTTCTTTATTGTTTTTATTTTGATTTTCATGTCATGAATAGCTTCACCTGTTTGTTTATTTTCTTGGCATTCTTTAAGGGATTTGTTGATTTTCTCTATTTTTGGTTGTCTTTTCCTTGATTTCTTTAAGAAGAGTTTTTCATGTCATTTAAGGACCTGTATCGTCATCACAAAATTGTTTTGAGGTCACTTTTGTTTGCTTCAGCTTCATTGGAATGTTTGAGTCTTGCTGTCATAAAATATCTGGACTCTGGTGGGTCACACCCTGGCTGTTGTTGATTGTGTTTTTACACTGTTGTTTAGTGCGATGAGTAGTTCTAGTCCCAGATTTCTGAGTTTGTCTTTGTTGGATGGGTGTTTTGTTCCTTTGTTTCTGTTTCTTCTTTGGTTTTCGAGTCTTTGTGGCCTGGATTTCTGGTGGCTGGCATGACCTCTGGTCTAGTTGGGAGTATATGTCCAAGTTAGAAGTTGGCGTTCTGGTGGTTAGCCTGGTCTTTGTTGTAACAGGGGGTCTCTGTTATTTTGATTGGTGTAACCTGAGTCTATGCTTCTGACTGGTGTGGCCTACACCTGAGCAGCTGAAGTCTGTTCAAGCTGGCATGGCTTGGCCCTCTTCTGACTGGTGTGGCTTTCACCTAAGTGCCAGAGTCCAGTGAGATTGGGGATAGGTCCCAGGACTGGGTCCAGCAATGACT